>NC_143387.1:28815801-30247801 GCF_980474605.1 Leiobunum rupestre | reverse complement strand
ATCATAATCAGCTGGTTTTTTTTCTGCACAGATAAAATAGCATCTCTATGCGTCACGAACTTCTCATTGCTTAGTTCGAGTGGCAACCATTAAGTTATCGGCCCAAATGGTAGTTGGAAATAAAAGGGTTAGCCTTCAAACGGCAATCGTACACAGTAGAAACACGGCGTGACAAGCGACGCCAAAACTAGAATTAATACTCGCCCGAAATATTAATGAAATTCAAAATGAATTACAACAGCTTAGTTTTGTGACGTCAGTAATTAGCCAGATTTAATGACGAAACAAAAAAAAACCTGACCTTGATTGACGTCGGTTGGCTTCATTTTCGCTCGAAATGCTTGAGCGGCCCGCTCGAAACTAACTCTGTCCAAGGCAAAGACATCGCGGCTTACGACACGTAAAACGTCATTATACAAAGAATATAATTCCATCGCTCGGAAAAGATAGGAACGAAAATGAAAGTTTTGGGGGAAAAGTTAGCCCGCGATACTCCACGTCGGCCGACCCCTTTCGCGCGATAATTAAACCCTTTAGAACAATTTGGGCTTTATTTCGCAGCGAAAAATTTATTAATTATTGCCGGGTTTCTGGATACGCGGCTAGGCGCAAAAATTCCTAAAGAATGTAAGCGTACTTTTCAACGGGAATACGGTATGAGTCAAAATTAGGAATTTATAAATTTAATTTTTCCAAAGAATTGTACGTTTATCGTACGAAGTTTTATCTGATATAACGCGGTTTAAATGTTTGAAATTCTCGGCTCGTATCTAAAGTTAAAATTTTCCCCAAAAAGTTCCCCTTGTTTACGCTCATTATCAATGCGGGTTATCGTCAGCGTCTGAAGGTAAACATTTTAAATATTTTTGCCAAACGAAATTGGCGCATCCGAAAGAGAGATCAAAGTGAGAATAATAAGGCCGTCATCGCTGCCAAGATCGGATGACGAGCGCGAATCCTCGACGCCTTGCAAGATGTACGCGCTGCAAGAACTCTTTATCACTACAATTAGCCGCAAAAAAGGGGGTTACATTCCATGTTATGTCATTTTCCACGGCTTTTTTTCGTTATGAGTTTTTTCCTTCGCCGAGGGGGGCGTGGTAAAGGCAAAGTAGCGTATAACTAATTTATGAATTATGTATAATGACGAAGTTTACGCCATAATTCGAGTGCCGTGGCTGCGTATATCTCTGCTCGTAATGTCAAGTTAAATGTGTGATATTTGCTACTCGAAAACGCCAATTACCGCTAAGGAGGGGGGTCGTTCTTTTATAACATGCGTCGACGACCTATTTTTAGCCCAGCTATCTCCTCAATTTATTGTAGAGAGTCCTAAAGAATACAGGGCCGTCTAATTTTCATAACCAGCCTGCATTCGATCTGGAAATTGCCCAATTATCAGGGTTGTTCAAAATGCTTTTTTTTTTTCAAAATGAAAAATACTTTCTCCGCAAAATACTTTCTCCATAACTCAAAATGTAAAATTTGAAATGCAAAATACTTTCTCCATAACTCAAAATGTAAAATTTGAAATGCAAAATACTTTCTCCATAACTCAAAATGTAAAATGCAAAATACTTTCTCCATAACTCAAAATGTAAAATTTGAAATGCAAAATACTTTCTCCATAACTCAAAATGTAAAATTTGAAATGCAAAATACTTTCTCCATAACTCAAAATGTAAAATGCAAAATACTTTCTCCATAGCTCAAAATGTAAAATGCAAAATACTTTCTCCATAACTCAAAATGCAAAATACTTTCTCCATAACTCAAAATGCAAAATGTAAAATGCAACATGTAAAATGCAACATACTTTCTCCATAACTCAAAATGTAAAATGTGAAATGCAAAATACTTTCTCCATAACTCAAAATGCAAAATGTAAAATGCAACATACTTTCTCCATAACTCAAAATGTAAAATGCAAAATACTTTCTCCATAACTCAAAATGCAAAATTTGAAATGCAAAATACTTTCTCCATAACTCAAAATGTAAAATTTGAAATGCAAAATACTTTCTCCATAACTCAAAATGTAAAATGCAAAATACTTTCTCCATAACTCAAAATGTAAAATTTGAAATGCAAAATACTTTCTCCATAACTCAAAATGTAAAATGCAAAATACTTTCTCCATAACTCAAAATGTAAAATTTGAAATGCAAAATACTTTCTCCATAACTCAAAATGTAAAATGCAAAATACTTTCTCCATAACTCAAAATGTAAAATTTGAAATGCAAAATACTTTCTCCATAACTCAACATGCAAAATTTGAAATGCAAAATACTTTCTCCATAACTCAAAATGTAAAATTTGAAATGCAAAATACTTTCTCCATAACTCAAAATGTAAAATGCAAAATACTTTCTCCATAACTCAAAATGTAAAATTTGAAATGCAAAATACTTTCTCCATAACTCAAAATGTAAAATTTGAAATGCAAAATACTTTCTCCATAACTCAAAATGTAAAATGCAAAATACTTTCTCCATAACTCAAAATGTAAAATGCAAAATACTTTCTCCGTAACTCAAAATGCAAAATACTTTCTCCATAACTCAAAATGCAAAATGTAAAATGCAACATGTAAAATGCAACATACTTTCTCCATAACTCAAAATGTAAAATGTGAAATGCAAAATACTTTCTCCATAACTCAAAATGTAAAATGCAAAATACTTTCTCCATAACTCAAAATGCAAAATTTGAAATGCAAAATACTTTCTCCATAACTCAAAATGTAAAATGCAAAATACTTTCTCCATAACTCAAAATGTAAAATTTGAAATGCAAAATACTTTCTCCATAACTCAACATGCAAAATTTGAAATGCAAAATACTTTCTCCATAACTCAAAATGTAAAATTTGAAATGCAAAATACTTTCTCCATAACTCAAAATGTAAAATGCAAAATACTTTCTCCATAACTCAAAATGTAAAATTTGAAATGCAAAATACTTTCTCCATAACTCAAAATGTAAAATTTGAAATGCAACATGTAAAATGCAAAATACTTTCTCCATAACTCAAAATGTAAAATGCAAAATACTTTCTCCATAACTCAAAATGTAAAATTTGAAATGCAAAATACTTTCTCCATAACTCAAAATGTAAAATGCAAAATACTTTCTCCATAACTCAAAATGTAAAATGCAAAATACTTTCTCCATAACTCAAAATGCAAAATACTTTCTCCATAACTCAAAATGCAAAATACTTTCTCCATAACTCAAAATGCAAAATGTAAAATGCAACATGTAAAATGCAACATACTTTCTCCATAACTCAAAATGTAAAATGTGAAATGCAAAATACTTTCTCCATAACTCAAAATGCAAAATGTAAAATGCAACATACTTTCTCCATAACTCAAAATGCAAAATGTAAAATGCAACATACTTTCTCCATAACTCAAAATGCAAAATGTAAAATGCAACATACTTTCTCCATAACTCAAAATGTAAAATGCAAAATACTTTCTCCATAACTCAAAATGCAAAATGTAAAATGCAACATACTTTCTCCATAACTCAAAATGTAAAATGCAAAATACTTTCTCCATAACTCAAAATGCAAAATACTTTCTCCATAACTCAAAATGCAAAATGTAAAATGCAACATGTAAAATGCAACATACTTTCTCCATAACTCAAAATGCAAAATGTAAAATGCAACATGTAAAATGCAACATACTTTCTCCATAACTCAAAATGTAAAATTTAAAATTCAAAATACTTTCTCCATAACTCAAAATGCAAAATACTTTCTCCATAACTCAAAATGCAAAATGTAAAATGCAACATACTTTCTCCATAACTCAAAATGTAAAATGCAAAATACTTTCTCCATAACTCAAAATGCAAAATACTTTCTCCATAACTCAAAATGCAAAATGTAAAATGCAACATGTAAAATGCAACATACTTTCTCCATAACTCAAAATGTAAAATTTAAAATTCAAAATACTTTCTCCATAACTCAAAATGCAAAATACTTTCTCCATAACTCAACATGCAAAATGTAAAATGCAACATACTTTCTCCATAACTCAAAATGTAAAATGCAAAATACTTTCTCCATAACTCAAAATGCAAAATACTTTCTCCATAACTCAAAATGCAAAATGTAAAATGCAACATACTTTCTCCATAACTCAAAATGTTAAATTTAAAATTCAAAATACTTTCTCCATAACTCAAAATGCAAAATGTAAAATGCAACATGTAAAATGCAACATACTTTCTCCATAACTCAAAATGTAAAATGTGAAATGCAAAATACTTTCTCCATAACTCAAAATGCAAAATGTAAAATGCAACATACTTTCTCCATAACTCAAAATGCAAAATGTAAAATGCAACATACTTTCTCCATAACTCAAAATGTAAAATTCAAAATACTTTCTCCATAACTCAAAATGCAAAATACTTTCTCCATAACTCAAAATGCAAAATGTAAAATGCAAAATACTTTCTCCATAACTCAAAATGCAAAATGTAAAATGCAACATACATTCTCCATAACTCAAAATGCAAAATGTAAAATGCAACATACTTTCTCCATAACTCAAAATGTAAAATGCAAAATACTTTCTCCATAACTCAAAATGCAAAATACTTTCTCCATAACTCAAAATGCAAAATGTAAAATGCAACATGTAAAATGCAACATACTTTCTCCATAACTCAAAATGTAAAATTTAAAATTCAAAATACTTTCTCCATAACTCAAAATGCAAAATGTAAAATGCAACATGTAAAATGCAACATACTTTCTCCATAACTCAAAATGCAAAATTTAAAATTCAAAATACTTTCTCCATAACTCAAAATGCAAAATGTAAAATGCAACATACTTTCTCCATAACTCAAAATGTAAAATGCAAAATACTTTCTCCATAACTGAAAATGCAAAATTTAAAGTGCAAAATACTTTATCCATAACTCAAAATGCAAAATTTAAAATTCAAAATACTTTCTCCATAACTCAAAATGCAAAATGTAAGATGCAAAATGTAAGATGCAAAATCCTTTCTCCATAACTCAATATGCATAATGTAAAATGTGAAATACTTTCTCCATAACTCAATATGCATAATTTAAAATGTAAAATACTTTTTCTAACTCAAAATGCATAATGTAAAATGTAAAATAAATGCAAAATGGTATTTGTCATTTTGCATTTTCAAAATGCATTTTGAACAACCGTGCAAATTATCTATAAACATAAGTCATGTTATAAACGGAACGATTTCGGGGACTGATATTCTGTGGTGGAGTGATTGCGCAATCGGAAGTTTCGGAACAGGAAACTCGTCACACCATACTATTTTCTATTCCTTATCAAAATTAATACCAGGTTATACGAATAAATACGATCGAAAACGGGTTTAGGTCAAAATTTCGAAATTAACTACCTTCAGAAACAAAATTATGTGTATAATAGTAAATATTATGTTTCAATTCGACAATTTACCATGATGTTGACAAAGCAAACGTTATTTTTATCGATGAATGCGTTTCAATTTTCACTATAAGCCTTGGATTCAAATAGATCGATTCCAAAAGTCAGTGGGTGAAAAGGCGACGTTATGACGTATAAGGGAAATGAGCCTTCGCAAGAAAGGGGAAAGAAATTTTCACCCACTATCTTTCGGAATCGCAATAGAGGCTGTTGGCGGCCATTTTTCGGGCCCTGTTACACAGAGCCTCTTAACAGCTCGCGAAAAGTTCTCAGTACTTATAGCCTCGATATTATTTATATGGTCGATGGCAAAACGGACTATCATTAAAATAACTAGCGTAGCGAGAATCCTTATTCGTGTTATATTACTCACGCAAAAAGTTAAATGATTTATGGTTAATACGATTACTTAATCCGTATTTACCAAAGATTATCGCGGTAGGCGTTAATAAATTCGGAGTAGATGGTGGAGAAGCCGTACCAGAGCCCACTTAAAGGCCGACAACAGCGTTAAATTATTTTTTATTCTCGGCCAAGTGCGTGGTAGGGAAGACGTACTGCTCCTGGATGTCTCAAGTGGACCGTATTTCTCGTGAACTTGACGGTTTTCGAAACTACGATTAAAGAACCGTTGACGTCAACTTTTTCGCAATATTTATAAGATTACATTAAAAATAGTTTACTGTCGAGTTTACAAAAATAATTCAAGACAGCAGCGTATTTCTGGTGGATTAACCAATTTCACCTTTCCGCAACCCGATTTCACAGATTGGCGCTAGTTACGTTATAAACAAAATTAGAATTGAGAAAAATAAAAATGGTGACTCATAAATGTTTTTGATAAAATGAATCAAAGGGATGCGCTTCAAGAGTACTAACTCAAAAATCAACTGCTAACAGGGGCTACGACTTGTTTGTCAACGTAACTAGCGCCAATCATCCCTAGCTTCTGTTAAACCTGGTGACAGACATGTGAAATTCGTTGATCCACAACAAATTCATATTAATCCCTTTAAATGAAAATAACTAAAGTTAGCTTTGCATTTATCAAATAAATTTGTTTATAGAAATCAAGGGTTTTGGGTTTCAGATCATAAATATAAAACGGATATGTTATTCTTGCCAGATAAATATTATTTTTAATTACTGAAAAGCGATAATCATCTAAAGCATTCCAACGAAACCAATAAATTTAGAGTGTGCAAGAAAATTTGTAAAATGGACAGATGAAAGACTTTCCTATATATTAAAGATTCTTAGTTTTTTCCTTCGGATTTCGACCAAACTAGTATTGAAATTTTTATATCCTATCATTGTGAATTATGTAACGCCTATCACACACCAAATCCAGCAGCCGCGCTGGACAACGACAAAGGCTCGAAGACATTAATTAGCCTCCTTTTTTGCGTTTTTGGCGGCTGCGATCGGAAAACATGGTCATTAAGCATCGCGTGTCATAAACAGCCTTCTACTCAATCGGATGGTGATAAACAAAGTCATCAGGCTTGAGGGGCTATTCAGCCTAGATCTGGGTAGGCAGGGCTTACAGCCAGCTTGATTCAATTCGGCTTTACAGTACGCGGCAAGTTATACGGGGGTGAATCCTCCGCGTATGCCGTCACTAAGGTAGAAAGTAACGCTATGCAAAGCGTCATTGCCGGAAAGCGTGGAAACAGCCATAAAAAGAAGGGGGAAATCTGACTTGGCAAAAATACAACGCCGGATAAAAGATTGACTATCGATTTTGATTCGCCCGTATTGTTCGTGTATAGTCGCGACGGGCCAATGCCGAGGAAGTGCACGGAGCACTCAAGACTACGCGTCAATGGAATCCTTATCTGTTGGAGATCCAAAAATGATTAACGTAATACGATGTACGTATCATACTGAGAATTATTTTGGTCCGATTAGATCGTTAAAACAATGAGCTAAACCAACGTACGATTACGCGTGTAATCTCTTACATGACTAGAAGTTTAGTAACTCGGTTATGTTGCTTATCAGTTTATCTAGAAATTGTGGCGCAAACGGATAAGCCGTTGTCTCATAAACGCGAGATTCCTCACGTTTTGTTAAAACGTAAAATAAAATAGTTGAATAGAATCGATAGTTTAAAACGCGTGCGCGCTATGTAAATTAACGCTCGGCTATATTGGTCAAACTACCTCAAAAGGGACGCGTTACCTTTTAAACGAAAAAGTCCTATAGACGACACTACGCCGCAAAATATACATTTCTTCTTCCAGATCTGGTGGAAATTGAAAGTACGCCATTTTCGGTGTATTTCCAAGTAATTTAAATCTGGCAACATTGGTATATTTTTTAAAAAGTTGACGAACATATGCGCCGCCGAAAATATATCCAAAGATGGTCGGCGGCTTTTCGACCGTTATATTGAATTATCGTCTAAAACTATTTCTTTATAATTCAGGGGAAACTTAAATTTTGATCAAAATACCATTAGAAATAGTTTAAATAGAACAACTTCATTTACCTTTTGCGGTTCATTAAAAATCACTCTATTCTTCCAATATGTTCAAAAACAAACAGTTTTCAGAATAGCTATTTTCTTCAATAGTTTGTTTGAGTGCAGCACTACCTAAAAGTGTATCACTGGTCTAGCCATTTCGGCTGTAGTTTCGCACAAGGAAACTTGTGGCGCAAAGAGTAACAGAAAAATATCTATAGCGTTTTCGTCAGTGCTTTTGAAAAGTGTGACACTGTTGTGTCGGAAAAGTGGGAAATGGAGGTTTTCAATACGATTATTTTAACGGCCACAAATAGTGTTTTAAATATTTCACCTATTTAAGTAATTGGTTATTTAACGAAGTAGGTCTGGCCAATTTTCGTTTATACTCACTGAAATAAGAAAAAAACCATTTAAACGTTGGCTGTAACTAACAAGGAGAGTACCCGAGGTGTTAATTGCCGATTTAGTTCAAAGTCGGCCGTAATGTGGACCTATATGAGATATGAAATTTCCCAAAAGGAGAAGTTGCACTACCCATTCGATTTGCCATGGCAACCGAAAATGTTTTTGACTACTTACAACCAAAATAAGATTTTTCCCTTATTTTACCCAAAATCTGTTACAAATTTACCCTAAAAATGTTTCAATTTACCCAAACTTGATGAAATTTACCTAAATGTGGTCCAAATTACACATTTCGTGATTTTTAAAAATTTTAAAAATTTTCGTAGCTAGGACCCTGTGAAACCGAGAAAATCCCATGCTTTTTTAAATGGAGATTTTATTGTTTTAAGTGATCAAAAACATTTTTGGTTGCTATAGCAAAACGAATGGGTAGTGCAACGTCTCCTTTTGGGAAATTTCATATCTCATATAGGTCTACATTACGCCCGACTTTGAACAAAATCGGCAATAAACACCTCGGGTACTCTCCTTGTAAGTACACTGAAATTTACGAAAAATTAACTACTGTGTGTTAGTGGAGTAAACAGGAAAAGAAATACACTAGAAAATGTGGATGATACTTTTCGATCCACCCGAGTGGTGCCAGCTAGGAGCAACAAACACAACACCCCACACAAGGAGAACGCAACCCGTCAAAACTCAAAAGTCGTGGATTTTCTCGTGTACATTTTTCATTGGCTAGACGCTTTAGCGCCTGCTGCCGTCGGAAGGGGAAAATTCGGAAATTTTCTTCCCCCCGCCCGTATAACGTTCAGCGTAAAGGCTCGTGACGCTCGTCCAATGAAATTCGTACTCAACCCTTCGTTAGCGTGTTTAAAGGCTAGCTGCGTTCTCCTTGTGTTTGTTGCTCCTAGGTGGCAGAGATTAAAAAATTTACAAGGAGATTATGTTACCATAACAATTTGTACTTAGGGTAGTTTTACGATGATTTCAGTAAATCTATTGGTATTCACGCTTTTCCCTGTGACTCGGACCTTTCGAATTTCGTGACAATTATGTGTATTATATTGTTGCTCCTAGGTGCCAGTAACTTTCACTAATGGTAAGACAAACATTTGAAGGTATACCAGGTTTTAAAAATGACTTAAAAGGCCTAGGATTTCTTCTGTCTGTTTTCCTCGCTGTTTTCCTTTAAGTTTTCTTCCCGCCGAGCAAATATCCTGGTGGCAGGCCAACGTGTTCTGCGGTTGGCCTACCACCAGGATTATTTTAAAACTCCATGAAGTATCAGTCTTTTTTAAAAAAATTTAACTATTCAAAATAACCATGGAACAAAATTTTAAAATTTATAATAATACACATAATTGGCACGAAATTCGAAAGGTCCGAGTCACAGGGAAAAGCGTGAATACCAATAGATTTACTGAAATCATCGTAAAACTACCCTAAGTACAAATTGTTATGGTAACATAATCTCCTTGTAAATTTTTTAATCTCTGCCACCTAGGAGCAACAAACACAAGGAGAACGCAGCTAGCCTTTAAACACGCTAACGAAGGGTTGAGTACGAATTTCATTGGACGAGCGTCACGAGCCTTTACGCTGAACGTTATACGGGCGGGGGGAAGAAAATTTCCGAATTTTCCCCTTCCGACGGCAGCAGGCGCTAAAGCGTCTAGCCAATGAAAAATGTACACGAGAAAATCCACGAGTTTTGACGGGTTGCGTTCTCCTTGTGTGGGGTGTTGTGTTTGTTGCTCCTAGCTGGCACCACTCGGGTGGATCGAAAAGTATCATCCACATTTTCTAGTGTATTTCTTTTCCAGTTTACTCCACTAACACACAGTAGTTAATTTTTCGTAAATTTCAGTGTACTTACAAGGAGAGTACCCGAGGTGTTTATTGCCGATTTTGTTCAAAGTCGGGCGTAATGTAGACCTATATGAGATATGAAATTTCCCAAAAGGAGACGTTGCACTACCCATTCGTTTTGCTATAGCAACCAAAAATGTTTTTGATCACTTAAAACAATAAAATCTCCATTTAAAAAAGCCGAGCAAATATCCTGGTGGCAGGCCAACGTGTTCTGCGGTTGGCCTACCACCAGGATTTTTGAGCGGCGGGAAGAAAACTTAAAGGAAAACAGGCAGAAGAAATACTAGGCCTTTAAGCCAACGCCAAGCTAGGCTCGAAGGGCTATTTTTACGAATATCATATCGCCTCCCGAGTTGAGTGACACCAGATGGCGACGCTATAGCGTCGAGATCTCTCTTATAAAAGAAATTCCAGTTTCTAGTCCCTCTTCGGGTATTCTATCAATGGCCAGTGCCGAATTAACCCATGGCACGGCCCCTAGGCTTCGAGATTCTTTGGGCCCCTCAACCCCTCAACATTCCCCTTCCCATTGTGATGCATGGGCCCCGCTCTTGGGGGGCCCTTAGGTTTAAGCCTCGTCAGCCTTATGGATAATTTAAGAAAAAGGGGGCACGTTGGATTGACTTCTGTTTCTGATGAAAATTTTCCATCGCTTCCCAGATAGACGTATAACGTCGAATGTTAAGGTCTAGCGCCAAGTTTGGAAGCAAAAATTTAAAATTGTCTTTAACCGCGACCTTGTTATTCTTTGGTCTTGACACGTGTTCTCTATTTGGAATCCTCGAAACAACGAAGTCTTTGAAAAACGCATGTGCCACACTCGAAAACACTATATAGCCGCTACGAATGTAGAATTCCATTTTCCAAATGACTTCTCTAGTCCGTGCATGATTTAAATTATTACGTCGGAACTTCGTTTGCTGGAAGAAATAATCGCCTAAAATGTTGAAGATAGAAAACCATAAAATGAAATAACATTTTTTCGTCTGAAGAGAAAACGCCGCTGTCGGAAGTGTTTCACGCGCGTTTTTCTATTATTGATCCCGCGGAGAGTTTCTTCCACGCAGTTTTCCCGTTTTCGCCCACTCTTTCTTACAACGCGCTTGAAGAAGAAAGTTTGTTTTCTTATTTCGTCCGTCCGTCCGTACGCCGCTGTGATCGAACGACGCAGCCTTGAATGACCTTGTATCGCCCACGTACCTCGAAAACGAGCGGTTTATTGAGTACGCCAAATAGGAGTGATCAAACCGTAATACCGCGGGGCCTAAGTAGCCGTCGAAGGGCCGCTAACCAGCGCCACTTCCGAGTTTCGCTCGACGTTATACCCATTTGACGCGTTCGTTTCCGAGCCATCCTAACTCGGTACTTAGCCAATAGCTCGTACGCGGGACATCCGGATCTGTAGAGGTATTTCAGCCGCGAAGTTTGAAAGTATGTCCGTGTAGACGAACGCTCAGGGGCAATCGATCTTTTTCATTTTCGATCCTTATAGCCTAAAACGTATTAGTATCTTCGCGAAGGCTTCTCTCCCTCACGTATTGACATTTCACGCGCGAATTCGATACAAATCGTCGGGCAACTTTATACCGGCGAATATGGCGTCTCTCGGCTTATTTATTTAGTTGATTTTTTATTTAAAACGAAGGAGATTTGTAGCCGTTTCTTCTCCTTTTTCCATTTACTCGTTGCGCAACCTAGAAACGCGAAATCCATAATGACCCCGACATTACACGCGAAGAGTCGACGAATAAACGTTTAGTTAGTTACTGGCCTACTTAGAGAATTGGGTCTAGGCTTTCCTCAACCGCGGTTTAAGGTAATACAGTCTCGCGGACACGCGAGCCGTTAAGCCATACACACGCGAAGGCGAGAAAAAATAAGAATAATTGTCATTATACACGTATAAGGTCCAAGTTACACTTTCACTTTCAAATATTAAAATATTATCGCGACTTTGAATTGTTACTTCCCATTCAAACGATTTGATCATTACAATTGTATGTTAAGTTAATTATCGCGTATTAAATTGTAATAACTGTTAGTATGCGCAACATAATCACACGGAATTAATTAGAGTTAACGAGTAATTCTTATATTCATCGCGCCATTGAAGTGGCTGCCATGGAAACAAAATATAGTGATCGCGAATCACGAACCAGGAATTCTTCCCGTTTCCCATATCCGCTTCACTTACTTCCGTTTCCCATCTGTAAGGTTGATGACGTGTTTTTCGTCACGGAGCTCAAAGTGACGTAATTTACGTCATATAACGCGAACAAAATTTCTTTAAAGAAAATACCGTTATGGCATACTTATTAGTGATTATGTTACATACGCTACTTGCCTAAGTTGGTGGGTTTAATTTCGAAAAGAACAGATTGGTGCCGTCACGTCGCGGGCCACCTAACTACGTAATAGGGTAGGACACAGCGGGTAGCGTCACGCTAAGTAATAAACTTGGGAAATTTCCATAAATATTTATAATATTAGAGAGGCTGAATATATCATAGACATGTATTGTACGGGCGTATATTACGTTACGCTCAATTCCTAAAAGTGAGCGAAAATAAGAGATAAAGACTAATTTATAAACTAGTGCCAAGAATCTATTTACGTTAGTGAGAACGTACCAGTCGACCCGGTTACCGCGACAATTCTAATTCGAATTGAAACAGTAGCGCCATCTGTCGGAGATCTTATTTTAAAATGTTTGACTTCGCTAATGTCTGACGTATTTCATTATATTTCCTTGAGCGGCTTCTATGACACACTGTAAACTTGAAAGATTCACCGTCACCCCGTTAATTTCCTTTGATATAATGTACAACTAGAGCATACCGCCATCGGTTAAGCGCCGCCGTCAATATTTTCTTTCGCGCCGAACCACCACCGCCAAGTCCCTAAATATTCGCCGCTGCCCAAAAGTTTATTTTTTATTTTTACCTAACTTTAATTTTTGTGCAATAAATATAAAACAAAATCATAGAATTTCTGGAGGGCGGCGAATATTTTCCATTAGCGCCGCTGCCAAGAATTTCGGAAAAATCGGTAAGCCTCAAATTATGAAATGGAAACTCTACTGACATCTATAGACGAAAAAGGGAACAAGATACTACGTACTCGGTAAGTTGAAGCATGGGCCAAGAAACGATAATGGTTGAAGCTAGACGGGAATGCGTGCGACATCTATGTATGAAAATGTAAACTAAATAATTGAAGTATCTTTAAAAAAACAGCGCGAATATTTGAGAACGGCATTTGCGTTAAAATTGTATTTTGAAAAAAAAAATTAAAATGCACATTTTCCTTTTTTTATACGGTTACATTTTTTTACAAAAAGGAATTAAAGTGCAAGATATTATTTGTGGTACATAAAAACGCCCGTTGCGTTAGACGTAAATAAAAATTTTACTTCTGGTTATGTACGCGTTTGTTGGTCGGTTTCTCTGGGTGTGGCGTAAAAACAGTTAACACCCTCGTATCTGTAAGGATTTTGGTCGTAGGGGTCATTCGCGAACCAAACATTGCCATCTTCGCAGAAGAAATGGTTCACTGTAACAAAAACTATAAATTAATATGTTACATTTTTAGACCATTCTAAAAAGGGAGTTCTTTATACGTCAATAAAGTGGGTCACACCTAAAATTCGTGTTATTTTTGTAAATGGGACGAATTATAAGTAAAATAAGCGAAAGCGTTCTTGGTGCGTGGTACTAGTTCATTGTAAAGAGGAAATCTGAGCTTTTGGGCCAAAATGGCAGTTACGCCAACACAATTTTTTTTCGATCAAATGTTTACGAAACTAGTTTTTCGTGAGCTATATTCGCTTCTTGTTTGTTAACGGCGTTTTATTTTAATAAAAAACCGGTCATTATCATTGAGAGGCAAATTTTGGCCTTTATACGTCTCAAAATTTCGAGTTTACTTTCATAATATTACTTTCATATTGTACACGCATTCGATTTAACTTACTCGATAAAGTTAACGATTTGAGTTGAACCAAAATCGGCGAAAACATTTCCGGTTGGTATTTCTGTATTTGATTCCCCGACAGATCCAAATTGCGCAGTTGAGGCATGTCCTGGAACAAATCCACTGGCAACGAACTGATCGGATTCTGGCTTGAATTGGAATGGAATTAGCTCGACATTTTCATTTCTGGTCGATGATTTTTGCTTTGAATACCATATTTCGATCGTGGTAAGTTTGTGGGCGGGTCTGGGGAGCGTGTCTCTTTGCAAGTGACGGAGCCCGATTCTTCTAAGGCCAATCTCCGTTAAATCGGCGCATTTGGAGAAGGCTTTCGATTTTCCCAAATATTCCAAACCAACGGTACCCCACATGTAAAATTCGTGAATTGGCACGTTTTCCAATTCCTCGATGTTTGTGGAGGCTTCCAAATAGGAATTAAAAGCGTGAATTATGTTAAGAGCTCTCATATTTCTGAATTTCGCCCAGTCGAGATAGCTTGTAAAACTGATCGGGATAAATTGTGCAATGAGGGAGTAATTTGTACAATGACAGAAGTCTATAATCACCCCCTTCGCGAGAAAGTATAAAAGCTTCAATGACCATCGTCTTAGAATTCGCGAAGAGTTTCGCAATTAAAAAATCTGAATAAAATACATAATCGTTGTAACGACGTAGGTTCAAAGCCCGGCTTCGGATTAAACATTTTTATAGAGATAAATATTGTATCAAGATGAAACTTAAAATTAAAATCATGTTTTTTTCACAAACATAAAGTTTTAAAACGTTTTTTAAAAAATGAAAATTATAAATTTTCAGTCTCAGGATTTGAACCCTCTATCTT
This sequence comes from Leiobunum rupestre, assembly GCF_980474605.1. Lineage (NCBI taxonomy): Eukaryota > Metazoa > Arthropoda > Arachnida > Opiliones > Sclerosomatidae > Leiobunum > Leiobunum rupestre. The sequence continues at coordinate 30,232,769 of NC_143387.1, read as the reverse complement.
CCAATTCGAAAAAGCGTGCGTTAAATATAGATCATCGCGTGAGATTAGAATCAGTAATCATCCGCCGCAGCATAACGTTGGAACTCAAGCGGTTGTTACCCGATTTGACCATAAGCTTTCGTACTTCTCTCCGGAAAGGGTTATTATAGGCATTTGACAATGAATAACAATAATACCTAACATCTTCGAGGTAAAACCATCTTAAGGTGTTCTCGGCGCCTTGGAAAACGTCTTGGTCGCTTGGAGATAACGTTTCCAGGGTAACATTGTGTAAAGATAGTCTGGTAATGCGCTGAAAGGACGCGAGACACCCCGAAGGCAGATGCTGAAATGAGGAATTGCTAATCCACAACTCCGAAACGTTGTAGTTCCGGTAGAAATCCAATTGACGGCCGAGTAGCGTCGGATCATCGAAAAAGTGAGAACAAATAATGGATAGCGTCGGTGCCGAGTCGAAACCATAGTGAATCTCGCAAAGGCAGTTAGTTGGCTGTAAACTCCGCGGAGGACATTCGATTTCATTATAACTACTGTACAATAACTCTAAGACTGGATTGAGTAGCAACAAAGGGTGACATAGAAGAAATATCATTTTCTCCCGCAATGTAGTTGAGCGTGATAAAAGACGCGGTACATTAAGAAGATCCACTGCTATCATCAGAGCTCTTATCGCCCGAATGAAATCAAACCCAATCACTTTAAATGTGGAGGCGTTATGCGATGCCATTGCCATTCAATAACATAAACAGGCTTCCATATATGACGTTGCTTTGAGCCTATCAGAAGTATATGATACGTTCTCACGAGAGAAGTATGTTTCTTTCTAGACCCCTAATATCCCTACGAACAGATCGAACAAACTGGAAAGAAACAAACATAGCATTGGCGTGATTTACTACATATTTTTCACGCCCCGCCTACTAAGCATTTCGTGGCGCCCTCTGTTAACTGAAATGCAACTATCTTTTGAAACAGATTTAAACAATTTAAAAGTGAAAAAGTTTAATTTAGATAATAATTATAGTTAATTATATGTTAAGTATAATGATTGATATTAAAATAATTCCATTTATAATTTTTAATTATGAATGTATTAAAAATTATTTTTAAAAATATATTTAATTAATTTTCAATTTAATTATTTTGACTGTTTATAAATATATATCGGTTCACAGATGGCGACTACGACATATTGGCAATTAAACTCCGCCCATTAAATTCGAAAGAGTGCATAATGGAAACGTGGGGATACCCGTTAGTTTTTTTTCATAGATACGCGTAGTAAATGTTAATGTAATGACAATGTAAATATTCCGCGATCTGGCAGGAAATTCGCGAATATTGGAATCTACCAGGGGCGTAGGAACCCGGCTAAAAAAGGGGGCAATGACCCTCCCACATATTTAGCTGGAGGTTGCCCCCTAAAACTTTTTGGTTGGTTAAAAATATTAGAGGCTAAATAGAGATAATAATTACCTGCGGTCCTTAACATTGGTTTTGTAATCGTTCCTATTTTTGTGTTAAATATCAACTTAAATCCTTCTATTAAATTTCGAAATACCAAAAGTACCAAATCATTTCAGTTATTTGATTTTTTTTAAAATGATTTACTGATCGCCAATGCAATGGGCTGCCCACCTAGACCACAGGGTTTAATCTGCTTTGCCCCTCCCAACTTTTCACCCGAATCTACCACAAGTTTAATTTTTACGGCGCAGAAGGATACTTTTCTTTCTTGGTTTTGCCTTTGACCTCGACGCTCCACGCATGGACGTAATTCGTCCATGCTCCACGTTTGGTCCTCGGAGAAGCTTCTCTCCTCCAAGTTTGGACTGTACGCTAGGAACAGGGGGTGGAAAGAAACCTCGGGTTTGAAAATCTTCTAATCCACTGGGCAAAGATAACGTACCGGCATGGTGCCGGTCAGGACTCAGGTGTGCCCCAATTTTTAAACGTGACAGGTATCAGGGGGCTAGTTCCTTACAAATATTGCTTGGAATTTCCCCATTTCGGGAGGAGAGAGGAAAGAAAAGTAGAACGTCGTTCTTTTTGGCATTCTACTCTATTATTGGCAGTAGCGCGACAGAAGAGTTGACAGAATCGTCTACAATGCATTTGCAATTCGATATGAATTTTAATGTTAGAAGGCGGTTATCGCGTTTAAGATTTAGGACTACTGGTCATCTGGACGACCGTCTGCGCGATGTCGCTAATTTCTTCAGAAATTTCGTGAGTAGCCGAGGGGTTTTCCTTTTTTTTGAACAAGAGACAAAATGGCAATTTTATTTCAATTACGATACTTTAATTAGTGAATAATTTGTCTATTTACTTTTTGAAACTATTATTTTAAGTGGATTGTATCAGGATTATTATGTCCAGAAGTTTAAAATATATCTCTTACGAAAGAAGTATTACCTGTACCTTCGCCGGCTCGACGCGGATTCGAGAATAATTGATAGTATAAAATAAAAACAAAAGAAAACAAAATGGAGTAGGGACGAAACGTTGTAGAATATAATATGGCATATAAGGCAAAGAGCGATAATAATAAAAAAAATATAAAATATTTACTAATTAATAAATAATTTTCCGGATGTAATCGATTTAAAAACTAGATATATGATAAATTTCGACCCGTACGGTTTCCTTTTGAAACATCAGATAATAAGATTAGTACTATAGGGATATATAAATTATACACTAAATATATTATAGTTAATGTTATACGCTTGAAACAAAGGTCTGCAAAATACATTTCGAAAGAAAAAATATTGCGGAACTAAACACATCTTATAATGACTTTCTGAAAATATTGCGTAGGCAAAATATGTACTTTTGGATTTGCTTTCATAAGTTTCATTGAAAAGTAAATCGAGCTTGCGAAGTTACATGTTTCATTTTTATACTTATCTCCTAAGAGATTAAAACAAGTATCTCTTTGTGGTAAATTTTTTGATAATTATTTATTGGTCGGATAAGTTGTTCATTATGCCAATGTCAACTTCTGCATAAACTTCCTTCTGTAGAATTTTAGTACAAAACAATTTGACCATGTGCAAAAGTAATAAAACTCGAAGAAATACGTAAAATATAAACATAATTAATCCAAAAATGGGAGGGATGTTTCCTAAACTTCTGATATCCCCATATTACGAATATCCTAGGGGTCAGGTTTTTTTCCCATGAATTTTGTTTTTGCAGTAAACCAGTATAAACGCCTCCAGAAAGGAATTGTTATAACCCGGGTTTTTTTGTTTCTCTTACGTACATTTAAAATCCATTTAATTGTACTTTCTTAAGAGGAATTTTGAAAGGAAGAGTTGTCGCTATGCGGGAGGGGTCGAAATGGGAAAGATAAAAAACCCTCGCGGGAGGAGAAGCCATTTGCGCTCTCTGGGGGCAGGAAGTGATGGAAATTCAGGAACCCACGTTTGTTGTTTAGCTCTAGCTTTTTGTTTTATGCCTTCGTAGTTGAAATTAATTTATTGAGCAGTTGCGTAAGGTCGGTTGACGTATATGTTTATTAAGAATGAATTGGTGGCTCAAGAAACTAAGCTAATTCCGTTGAAACGGATGAAGCCTTGGCGCTCTTAGCTATTCTGTTTCTCTTATCACGGACTTTTTTCAAGTATTAAAAAATGTTTAGTGTGTGGCACGTGAATCTATGATACTTTCTAAAAGGTAACATATTATTTTATATGTTTTGCCTTTTTTTCATAACTTGTTACTAAAGTAAAACAAAAGCAAATTATTCCGTAGATTAGAATATAGATAAAGTTTACATAGATCAAGCACCCGTGAAAAAATAGGGGCGTGGGTCTTTTCGTTAGGGTTGATTGCCTAGCCTCAGGCGTTAACTTTTACCATGGTTTAAACTTTTTAAATGAGAAAATGACATGTTTATCGTGCCAGCTAAAAGCAATGGTAAGCAATATATACCAAATCTTTAATAACCTTGTGATATTTGAAAATCTGTTCATGCAAACCAGTTTAAATAATTGGTAAAGGGAAGTGGGTGAGGCATTTAGCCTGTGGCTTAGATTGGGGCCAGACAATTCCTTTTTTTCTTTCCATTGTTTGTGAATTCTATCTCCAAAACTATTTGTTGAATGCAGAATGAATTCCTTAAATGTTTTATTAAATGTTGAGAATAGTCTATAATGTGCCTCAATCAACTTTACCATAGCGCTTGTAAAAATTTACTTCATGTAGGTTCTTATTCTCTTGAGGTATTTTAATCAAACTTTAGCAGAAACGCTTCCTTTTTTAGATAAAAAGGTATGGCAAACTTATATTTCATTTTCATTTTCAGTCTTCGAATGAAATGGTGGATGCCGCTAAACCTTCAAATGTACAAGCCTTGCGAGCTTTATTTGCTCAAAAGGAAAAAACTGTTATAGATGGCCTAAGAGCTCCAAAAAATATTTCCTCGGAAGAAATTAGTCAAGATGAAAGCCAAATGGCATCGAATTCAGTTACAAATGGTAGTGATTCAGAGCGATCCAATGCCGATGCTAACCGATTATCTGTTGGATCTTTATCCGCCTCTACATCAAGCTCTAGTCCTACGTTACCTCGAAAACCTCCAGTTGGTCCAAAACCCATATTTTCAAAGACTCCTACAACTAATCAACAAGGAATTAAAAGTTTAGTGTCACAGCTTGAAGGCTCAAATGGAATGTATACTTCAAAAACTAGTTTAGGCAGTGCAAACAGTATGAAAATCAATTCCAGCCAGGAGTCAGTGAAAAGTTTAGAGTCTGAAAATTTAAATATGATCTGTGATAAACCATCATTGAAAATAAATGGAGAAACCCACTCCACTCTAATTAAGAAAGAAACATTATCACTGTCAATACCAAGTCCCAATGTCGAATTCAACGAAATTGTTATTCGTAAACCCAACAAAGCTCCTCCTAAGCCAATTAGGAATAGTTTAATCAATGCTAATATTAATGGTCCTAAAAAATGCGAATACCGAAGAAAAGCTTTACCACCTGTGGACATCCTTGGTGCAGCACCGTTAAAACCTATTAGATCGAACTTTGTCATGGTGTCTATATCAGTTGATAAAGCTCCACCATTACCGGAAAGAAATGAGTGTAACCAGAAAGTTTCTGATGTGTTAGATACATCGACCGCACCACCTCCTTTACCTGATAGAATTCTCTCTAATAATAGGCAGTCTGGTAAATATTCTTTCCAATTTTTAATTTATTTTTATTATAGCTCAGCCGATATTTTGCAGTGCCGCCTCCCCGACCTAGTGGCCCTCCACCAAATACTAAAGGCCCTCCGAATAGACCTCCTCCAACACCACCCCTGAATTCGGAAGAATTGCCGATAGATGAAGAACTATATTGCGACACTATGGACCCTGAACGAGCTCAGTCATTAATGTATGTAGTCGTTTCTTTTGATCTTCTGCAATGTAAATTATATCTTTCAAACACTAAAAACTAATGATAGAGCCGAGTATACTGAGGAAGAAGAATGCGGGTCAAGACGCAACTCGGTACCAATCAGGCCTAAGAATCCCCCGCCACCACCTCCTCTTCAGTCATCTCTTTTGCCTTCTTCTTCGTCATGTAAATTTAACTCATTAATGCTTAAGTTTTTGCCATTTCCTAATCTGAAATGACTTCATTATGTTCTTTTAGTTGATGAATATTCTCATGATACACAAGGCGTAAGTTTAGAAAAATGCAGATTTAGGATGTGGGTTTTGTAATAATACTAATTTTCAACAGAGTTCTTCCGGTCAAGATGACATCTACGAAGAAATGCCTTGCGATTCAAATAAAGGGTATTTTATTTGGTGTTCAAATTGCTCTGTTCATTATACTCACATTTTCTGTTAATTTAGACCAGTTTATAGTAATTCAAAAGACCAGGAACGGCAACGAAAAGAAGCGGAAAAAAGGTCTAAAAGAGAGTTAAAAGAGAAAGAAAAACACGAAAAATTGTGTGAGAAATTACGAAAAAAATATGGGGTAAGGAGGGATCTGTATATTATTTTTTAAAGTTATTTTCAGTTTAATTTTAAAAACTAATTTTTTTTCTTGCCAGTTAACAGGGGAAGAGATTCCCCTTGATGCTGGTACTGTCAAAAATGATTGTCGTGGAAGCAAAACAGATCTGACTGTCCATAAGGGAGAAACTGTCCTCATTTTGAGGATGGAGAATAATCCTGTTGGTAAATGGTTGGCCAAAAACGAAAAGGGCAAAAGTAACAGTGTATAATTCTATTTCCAATATGAGACAGTTCCTCATTAATTCTTACGTTTGATTATTTTTAGTTGGTTATGTGGATTTGGCTAACATAGAGGTAGATGCTGATTCTGTTAAATCTGTAAGCCCGCAGCACTGCTTTTTTTGCTATTTTTATTTTATATTTATATATATTAACTTATTTCTTTGTAACGATAGTAGTTAATTAACTTTATCAGCATGGTAATAAATTCTGACTGGAACAGATCAAACAAAGTACTTGATCCAGCCTGAAATATTACATATCTAATTTAGATAACTATTAAAATTTGTAACTAATCTTTTAACCATATTAATACTACTTCTATTTAACTCTCCAAACCAAATGTCCCCTTAATTATTAGATTACAGAAATGGTGAAGTGTTTCGATCCCCAGTATCAAAATAACGATATGCCACCTCAAAGTTGGCTTTACAAATTTACTGCCTGCGTCAGGCAGGAGAACTCCGATGATGAAGGTTTATTTTGATATTTAAACAAAAAAACTTCTATGGAATGGCTTGGCCATTGCATTTTTGATACTGCTAAAAGTAAATTTTCTTTTAAAGTAAAGGCAGTATGAGTCAGCCTAATTTGGTAATTTTTTTTCCTAAGACGGGGTTGCCACTAAATTTTGATTTGTATTCCCTGACCATTTTAAGAGATTTTCCCTGACTTTTTAAAGCCAAAATTTTTATTTGATATTATTTTACTTTTATCACAAATTAATAAATTTAAATGGACTTATCTTTCAGTTAAAAGGTTATCACAATGTTGAAAAAATTTGCCAATCTTTCAAGGATATAAATGATAATCATAGAATTTGTCATAGATCTAGAGTAAAATTACCTTCAAAAAGTCCCAAGATAAAATTTTAATTCCCTGACTTTTCCCTGAATTTTTACAAATTTAAAATTTCCCTGACGTTTTTGGCCCGTTTTTAAATTCCCTGAATTTTTACAAATTTAAAATTTCCCTGACGTTTTTGGCCCGTTTTTAAATTCCCTGATTTCCCTGACGTGTGGCAACCCAGTAAGAATAAAAAACTCTACTTTCATTGTGAATATAAATTTTATATTCCTATTTTTGGCCTTTTTTTTGCAGAATGACCCTCCATTCAGGCTTATCTTTACCTCATTTGTTAGCCTCTTTGAGTTTTGAAATGGCCTTTTGTATTTCAATGTTTTTAACGATTAAGGTTCTCTGAAGCATGAAAGTCTTTTTTAACACTTGCTTCATGCATGAAAGTAGCCTAATATGCTTGAAAGCTTAAATAATTGCTTAATTTTTTGACAATGTAAATGTACTTTAGAGGCTGATTACAATTTCCTCTTTGAATGAATTACCATTACCTTGACTAAAATATTTCAGCATATTGTATTTACTTTTTTGTTTCTACTACTAGGTGATGAAAGTAAGAGTCTCTCTGGCAAATGAGTAAGTTTTTAGTAACAAAATGTTAGATCTATTATCAGGGTGACCACACCTATAAAATTTTCAATGTCTTCCTATAATTGACTATTTGTACTTTTATTATAGTTGCCATTAGGTGTTTTTAATATCTATGACAATCAAAAACTACAAAATTAAGATCAGTTATCAAGTTAAAAAGATCCCAAGAAAAAGTGTACCTTTTATGTCTCTCCTTGCTCATTGCGTCATTGGCATACGTCATAGCTAAGCTCCGCCTTAAAACGCCCACTATGACATTTTACTACGTCATCGCAAGCCAAACACCACGTTACCATATTAACTGTGAAAAAAATCACGTGACCACCATAGGCGTTTTAATGTCATGGGCAACCCATACTCGTTACTATGGAAACAAAACTAGACCACACCCACATTTGGCCAATGATTAAACCAAATTCCCTTGTGTAATTTCATTTCATAACATTTTAAACCTATATTTTCTGTAATGTCTACAAAGGTTTCTAGATTTTCCCTTAAATAAAATCCATTAAATCTATTACAATTTCTCTATTTTACTTATGACATTATTAGGTCTTCTGGGTGGTCACCCTGCTTCATTTAAAAATAGATATTTTATAGTGATTTTTTTATAGGGAGGAAGTGTACAGCGAAATTCAAGCGGAAGGTACATATAAACTTCGTAAAATATTTTACTGGTTTTTGACTTTGTATTTTCTTACAGATGTATACGAATGCACGTACTAATATTTTTATAACTCATTTTGTATTGACAAATTTTTAAGGGCGTGATCATGACTTGTTAGCCAGATATTTTTAAAACTATTTTAACTAATAGTACATTAACAGACTAAGAAATATTTTTTGAATCCATGTTTTATTATAAAAAGGATTATAATAATCTAGTCTATGAAACAAAATGCTTTAACCAAATTGTGGTGTCAAAAAAGTTATATTTGCACAAAGAGTTTTGTTATTATAACTGTCACAATTTTTATACAAGTTATAGAGGCCGCATAGCTTTTTTATTGATGACTATAACATTAATTTTACCTAATTTTTAATGCCTTATACTGCTGTTGTTAAAAGTAAGCGTTTTGGAAAATTTTATGCAGAATGAAACTGTCCATTATTCCTAATTAAAAGAAGTTTACTGAGATTTATTAAATAAATTTTAATAATTGTCTAAAATGTGTTCATTTACTGAGTAGAACTTTTCTGTTGTGTTTCCAATTTATGACCTAAATTTAACATGATCATAATTAATCCTTTTTAAGTAGAGAATACTGTAGTAAGTTGTTCAGACTTTTCATTATCCCTTTGAGCAAAACAATTGTTTCCGTTTCTTCATCATCATTTGTATCCCGAACCTGTTCTGCAAATTTCTTTATTGGAGATTTATTAAATTGAGTAAGTGTATTTTGAAGCAAGGCAATTATTTCTTGCTGATGCTTCAATTTCTGGCTTTGTTGTTGAACTTTGCACATCAATTTTGTATTAGTCCTTTTCATTTGCTCAATATTTTCTGCAGTTGGGGCAACTACTGCCCCAACTTCATTCTCTTCCAACAGCTCATCATAAGAAAGTGACTCTTCTTCAAAATTATAAGTATTATCAAAACTATTTGTTTCTACGAAAGTGTTGGGAAATGACTCTTTTCTTATGTCATTTGTTTCTAAGCAATCTTCAAGCAGTGAAGCATTATGAAAAACACAAACGTCTTTGAAACTTGAAGTTGTTGCACCCTTTAAGATTTTTGAAGGTGGCGGCTCTAAATAATGTAGGCATTGCTCTAAATTTCGGTGTTTAATCTTTCTCCTTTTGTTTGGTTTTGGTTGCTGCAAATTTGGTTGTCTGGTTTTTATTTGTTTTGATTGTCTGGTTTTTATTTGTTTTGGTTGCAAGTATTTTGGATAATCTGGAAAAATTGTTGGAACTGCTCCCTTTTTAAGCTTACGAAGCTTGAGACCTTTAATACGGGTACTTATTTAATGTTTGTATTGAAGCAAAGGGTGATTAAATATAGGTTTTGGAAATACTTTTACCTTCTATATAATCTGATTCCTTAAAGTGAACACTGCAAACCAATATTGAGCGTGATTCATAAGCTTCTTTGGTACCAAAATCTTTCCTAGATATGTTTTTAATCCATAATTTGCATACATTTTCATCAACTGGAAACTGATGAAACGATGCATTGCTCTTTTTTCTAAAAGACTTGCAGAACGGAACGCAACAAGTTGCCATTTTAGCACATCAAAAAGTCACGTTATAGTTGAAGCTATGATGACAACATAGATAATGTGAATTTTAACCTTCCATTCTCACTCAAGAGTGAAAGTGTAAAACATGAAAATCCTCACTCTTCTTCTCTCGCAGTTGAGCGGTCCTCGCCATAGAGATTTTTTTTTTGAGATACACAAACATCGGTGTCGACCCGAGGCCTTAGACACCAGCACACACACAATAACTGATTAATCACAGTAGCCCCACCAAGAATTTTCTGCACATAGGCCCAGCCTGATTTAGAGGCCCCATCTATAATGTTTATTTCAAAAATTTCCTGACTTTTATCGATTGTTTTTAAATTTTGACCATAGAAATCGGATAACAAACTAGAACGCTTAATCGAATGGCTGACAAGGTACCGATTAGATTCTTGGCTAAAACGACAGTAACGCCCATTGAGTTGGGAATATTAATCTAGAGATCCAATCAAATCTGCTCCCCGCGAAACAAGTTTTTGAAAAATACGAATGTGCCGTCTGCTCTAAAATGACGACCAAACGTTATCATATGACCCGTGGCGCCATCCATTATTTTGAAGAAAAAAAATCTTTTTGCTTGAAAACGCGTCTTATTTGAACGAATCATTGAGAGATAGACGGCGCCACGGGTAGAATGATAACGTTTTCTCGTCATTTGGGAGCAGACGGCAGTATTCTTATTTTTTAAAACTTGTTTCGCGAAATACTGAAATCCGACGTTTCGATTGGACCTCTAGATTAATATTCCCAACTCAATGGTAACGCCATCTGCGCTGCCTAAAGAGGCGCGCTCGCGCATAACCTGGTTAAAAGGTTTCCCCCACCCCATTGAAATTAATGTAAAGTTGGCGATAATTAAACGTTAATTAACCTACCAAATGATATAAGAAATATTCCACTGACAATTTTTCCGGTTTATATGAACTTAAATGTAATATAAAATCGTCTTGAAAAATCGTTTATCGCTTTATAACATTCAAAAATAATATTTTTCCCGCACCATGTAGATAACCGAGAATCTGCTCCTTTAGGTAAAGTTTGTGTTGTCAACGCGCGTATTAGAAAGAAAAATGAGATTTTAGAAAGTAGGTTGTAATTCGGAACGATATTAATACTTTTCAGGAATTTTGTCATCGGTGAATTATAAATATGACTTGAAATAAGTTTCAAGGTTTATTTAAAAGCTAGTTTCATAACTTTTCATCCATTGGTTAGTTCAGAATGTATCTTTAAAGTAGACAAAAATTTTAAGGCGCGGAATCTTGCCCAGTCTTAAGCCTCGGTTTAATCTACTGTGTATTTTGAAACGGAAAAACCCGATTACTATCGTTAAATCTTGGTTAAATGTTGGCGAACTCTCATTGTAATAAGAAACAAATAACGAAATACGTTCTAAGCTTATTTAACGCATAAAATTCCACGTATTTCGTTATTTGTTTCGTATTTAAAATATCATATTATTAATCCAAGATTTAACAATAGTAATCGAGTTTTTCCGTTTCAAAATACGCGCGTTGACATCGCAAACTTATTATATTATTATTGTTGATAATTTTAATATTATTTTTGAATGTTATAAAGCAATAAACGGTTTTTCAAGACGATTTTATATTACATTTAAGTTCATATAAACGGGAAAATTTTTATGTTGAATATTTCTTATATAATTTGGTAGGTTGATTCGCTCGCGTTCTACATGTCGAACAGTCTCATCGGTGTCGTGTTTTCTTTTCAAAGCATTGATACTGGTCTTTTGGATTTATTCCTTACGGCAGTCAGTATGAACTTAAATTGAAGTGACCCATTATTCCGACTTTCCCATCATTTTGTCTCACACAACCTTCACAATAGCGTCATTTTCAAGCGATTTATTGCAAAAATAACAAGAGTTAGCTGGGTGGTAAATTTTAAACGCGGTTACATGAAGAGCGGCGGATGCGTTTTAAGTCAACGAAGGCGCAAAATTGTAAGACGCGTTTCAGGTACAACGTTAAAACCGCGATTACGACACAACGATTGCTCGTATGTAAAATGTTCATAGAACATCTTTTGTAGGAAATAGCCGGACCCTAATGTTCATACTTGGGTTTATAGCCATACATACAATACTAACGTAAATATTCGCGAAAAACCATTACTGTGCACCGGTTTTCCCCATAACCATTGCTCGTAAAACAACTATTTCTAACAGTAACCTGTGAAAAGATATGTTTTTCTTTGAGTAATTACTCCTTAAATATTTAATTACGGAATTTTGAACCATTCTTCATTTTTTATTTAAAAAACTATCTTTCTATGATTTGAAAGAAACGCGTTTTCTAATGCGTTCTTAGCGATTGGAAATTATGGTAAAAAGAAAACTATTTCTAACACTAACCTGTGAAAAGATGTTTTCTTTTGAGTATGCACTCTTACACGATTTGATTACTTTAACTAAACATAAGTTACTTTAAAGAGGTAAAAAAACCGCGTTAGCGTCGAGCTAAAGTCGGCCATTTAATTTTAGGTGAAATAGAGTGTTATTTCACCAGTTTGGCACCGATGGCGTAACTTTCGTTGCCAGCCAAACGAAGAGTGGACCACACGTAGTTCGTCGATAATCGGAGATTGTCGCTTGCACCTCTGACGCTTGCTCGAGGATACGCAACAAAATAGGCTAGAACGGTGTCTTCCATGTTGATGTTTTGACTACCTGGTCCACGAATTCTGGGACTGACGTTTCCGTAAGTCTGAAAGTCACGAACAGCTCCAGAAACGGTTTGTAGCTTGGTCTTCTATCTGGATAGACGGTTAAGGATTCACTAACCCTATGCGCGTTACGATTGGATTCACCATAAAATAACTCGACCATAAAAGCACGCTGATCACGAGAATAATTTAGTGGCATGTTGATTAGACTGAATGAACGTTAGAGAATGGTTGAAAACAAAATGTTTTCACATTAAATACTAATTGAAAACTTGACCGTTGTGCGTAGTTGGCCTACTGATACGTTTTTATGCCTTCTGTAGGCCTAAATTGGCATTGGTAAATTACTTTTTTTAAGGAATAGGCGGTTAAATAAACCCCTCTCTGACTGTCTTGCCCCCCTGTTAAAAAATGCTGCCAGATCTATGCATAGAAAATTCTCAACTTTGGCAGAATAAAGAGGAACTATAGACAAGCCGGTTATATGTCCAGTCGAAACAGCACAAACTCTATAATCGACTATGCACGATCTTTTATTTAAAGGACTTTTTAATCTTTTAACGTGATTTCTTTGCTGCTATGAACAGCTTGTTTTTTTTAAATGCCCAGTCAGAGCAATTAAAAACACCCTGTATAACGGTAACACGGTATATAAGTATCACCTAAACAAATTATTATTTCGTCTTGTGTGGTCGTGCACCCTACTACATCATTTAAAATATCTCACGTTTGAGGGAAACGATAAAGTTTTAGTTTCAATTTCAAATATGTAACGTCCACGGTCCACGCCGGTTGGTTCTTACGATTTTAAACGGTTAATTCAGGATTTTTAAACTTTGTTAACCAATAAATATATGTTTTATCAAAATCATGTAAAAATAATGAAGTAATAAAAAATACCTAATAGAAAAAGAACTTACAAACTTAAATGTCAGTGTCAACTGTTAAATGAGTGATCTACATACAGAGGCAACTACAGAGTATCCAATTTTCCGACGGACTTCTAACTCACGGTTATTATTACGTTAGTAGCCGCCGGACTCAGGAAAGCAAAATTAGTAGGTGGATAATACTAATACCAAAAGTAGCATAAGACCCAAAAGTGTGTCAGCTGTACCTTCGCGCCTATTAAAATTTCTAGTGAGACCTAGTCACACTATAGACTACATAACCTACTAGTTGGAAAAATACTAGCAACATTTTATTTAGTCTATAGTCTGGCGTGATTTTCTCTCTTCGATTTACTCGCCCGTAGACATACGTTCTAAAACGCCTCACTCGGCGGCGCTGGAGTCCCTCAATTTTGATGACGTATTTTCCGACCCCCCTTTGTTTCCCTTTTTTACTTTGCGACAAACTCTCATTAACTACTATACCGTTCTGACACACTTTTTGGTCTTATGCTACTTTTGCTAATACGGATGTATTCATATTTATGTTTTTTTATATTCGAGTTTTCGTGAAATATTTTCACTGCTCGAACCTTTTTGACCATAGGGCGATCCGCGATCGGGGGAACTATGTTTGGCACTTTAGGGGCGCCGAGCCCTTTTTTACCCTTGAGGCGCAGCGGGCGCGCGCCCGATCGCCCTTATGGCCAGTCCGGGTCTGACTTATGTTTAATTAAAGTTGAAGAATGGCTCAAAATTGCTTAATTAAATCGTGTAAGAGTAAATACACAAAAGAAAACATATCTTTTCACAGGTTAGTGTTAGAAATAGTTTTCTTTTTACCATATTTTCAAATCGATAAGAACGCACTAGAAAGTTTACGCGTTTCTTTCAAATCATAGAAAGCTAGTTTTTTTAAATAAAAAATTAAGAATGGTTCAAAATTGCGTAATTAAATATTTTAGGAGTAATAAATCGAACAAAAACATATATTTTCACAGGTTACTGTTAGAAATAGTTGTTTTACGCGCAATGGTTATCGGGGAAACCGGTGCACAGTAATGGTTTATCGCAAATATCTACGTTAGTATTGTATGTACGGCTATAAACCCAATTACAAACATTAGGACCCGGCTATTTCCTACAAAAAATCTGCTATGAACATTTTACATACGAGCAATCGTTGTGTCGTAATCGCGGTTTTAACGTTGTATCCGAATCGCGTCTTACAATTTTGCGCCTTCGTTGACTTAAAACGCGTCCGCCGCTCTACATGTATTTTTGCCCCAACAAAATGATTTTGTAGTGAGTGCGTGAATATTTTATTCATTCATTAAAAGTTGCCTTCGCCGAGAAAGATTTTTTATTTCGGCCGCGTGCCGATGTTTATGAATGAAACCGCTTATTTACGTTAAGGTATTAAAATGCAATACGTCTACAGTAGTATGGTATTTAGTCGGATACCAAGTTTGGTGCTGGTTTTCCACTTGGTTCTTGGGAAAAACGAGTTCGGTAATTTACCAACTCAGCCCTATGGAAATCTCCATGTTACCGAAATGAGATACAGGCCAGTTAGTAAATTTCGATTAGCTTAACTATTAGGCGTACAACCACGCAAAACGTGGTCGATACGTCTACAGTGGTATGGTATTTAGTCGGATACCAAGTTTGGTTCCGGTTTTCCACTTGGTTCTTGAGAAAAACCAATTTCGGTAATTTACAAACTTGGCCCTATGAAAATCTGCATGTTAACGAAATACGAATAGCTGTGTTAATGTTTTTACCTCTCAGAGGGGACTTTGTACCCTAGGAGGGGTTATACAACCACCGTGTCTGTCTGTCAGGCCTGCGAACGCGTTCGCATTTTCGGGGCAAAGGGTAATCACTGCGTACACAGTTTCTTAGAATCAGGGAAAAGGTTTTTCCAAAAGCGCCCTCTTTTGGTCATTGGGTGTAGTATAATTTTTTAATCGGCCGGGATTCGAACCCGAGCCCTCTTGCACGACAGGTGAGCGTTCTACCGCAGAACCACGGATACAGTTACGCTTCAATGAAAATTAAAAACTCTTCCGAGGAGAGGTATATTTTGGCTTGCCAACTTGATTTTTTTGTTTTTATAATTGAAACGTACTTAATATTAACGTATTATTTATAATTATCGCATTTCTTGAAATTATCGGTATAATATTGCCAATAATGTTTAATAGAAACTCTAAGGTATAAAGTTTTTGAAGTTATGTGTTTATTATAATTATGTGATATGCCATTGTTGGAAAGTGCGCCAAGGAGAATACGGAGTTATTAAAGTATGTATTCGTATGTAGGCGGTATATTGGGATCGTCCGGTTCCGGATTTACGAATTGTTTTCACCTTAAAATCTTTACAGTTTACACCTTCTTTACAGGAATAAAAAGAGTAGCCCTGAAACAGACGTAAGAGGTGAACAGTTCGTTGTAGGCTTATGAGAGGGTACACCTTTAGTCCGAGAATAAGCGAAAAGTATTCACTTAGCCAGAGGAGGGTACGACTAAAACAAAGAAAACGAGGAAAACCCGGAAAACGAGGAAAATGTAGGAAATCTACCACATAGTAACATGAGGGCTTGGTCACACTGCGCCCAGCAAGTAAACCGCGGAAAATAATCAACGAGGAATTTTTGCCGTGCGATAAACAAACGACGGAAAAATTAAATTACGGGAATTTTCGTTTAATTAAGGGTGTTTATGAAAATTTTACGTTCTCGTAAATACGATAATTTAAATATAAAATCAGAAATTTTTAATTATAACATTTGGTTGCTAAATCCAGGAATAAAGTAAAACGAGGAATTTTTGCAGGCGACTAAAACGAGGATTTTTTAAATCGTATACAATCGCCGTTACGTCGTGCAATAGATGCCGCTAGTCATCGGGTGCTGAATATTTAATTCTAAGCGTTTTCCTTCTAATGTACAAACCACGGAAAAATTAAATTACGATATTATTCCAGTAATTAAGGGTGTTTATGAAGCAGCTAAATGCTAATTTTACGATACTTTAAATATAAAATCAGAAATTTTTAATTATAACATTTGGTTGCTAAATCACGGCAAATATTAAAACGAGGAAAAATGAAATTATTCGAATTTGAGAATAATTAAAGCTATTTATTAACCATTTAAATGTTAATTCGAGTTTCTCACACTTACGATACATTAATATAAATCAGAAATACTTTGCTATAACCAATTTCTTTGAAAACCCGGAAAATCTAAAACGAGGATTTTTTTAAATCATATACAATCGCCGTCACGTCGTGCGATAGATGCCGCTAGTCCTGCAAATGGAGAAACCACGGAAAAATTAAATGAAGAGAGTATACGAGTAATTAAGTTTGCTTTTTAAGATTCTAAATGCTAATTTTTGCGTTCTCGTCCCTACGATACTTTAAATTTAAATCAGAAATTTGTAATTATAACATTTGGTTGCTAAATCACGGCAAATATTAAAACGAGGAAAAATGAAATTATTTATTTATTGAACATTTTAATGTTAAATTTTATCTCTCAAACCTACACTACGTTCATTTAAACGCTTATTACGGACAATTCTTTTAAAAATCGAGGAATTGACAAAATCCCGGACTTTTCCGTCCTATATAATCGATAACCTGGGTTTTCTTAACGCTGCCACGTAGCCTTTTAACAGTTCCGTATCCTCGACAAGTTTGGTCAATATCGACGTCTCAGATCAAAAGTTGTATCAAATGTATCGCGTAAAAGAGTAAAACGAGGAAAAATGAAATTATACGACTTTGCGAATAACTAAAGCTATTTATTAAACATTTAAGTATTTTTGACACTCTCATATTTACGATACTAAAACCATTTTCTTTGAAATTGCCGAAAATAATAAAACAAGAATTTTTTTTTATAAAACACTGAAAACTAAGAGAAATACATAGCGAGAAAAACGCGGAATTGTTGATACAACACGGAAAAGTTCTATTGATTATATTTAAGCAGCGGGTTATGTTCGAGATTATTTTTAAAAGTGATTCATGTGCGGAATAAAACGAAAAGAGTGTTTTTTATATATAATAGGCCTATTTTCCTCTCTCGGGATTGTTAGGTAATCGGTGTCCATCAGGCTGCATAAGGATGGCCATGACATTATTCTTCGTGGATCTTCTACTGCTTTGACCATTGTCTTCTGATCGGAATGCCCTGGATGGATATCATCACGACTTGGCGCGAGGGATTCAGCGAGGGGTCTTTTCTTTTAAGTTGACCAGGAATCCATAACGCTACTTATGGATTCTTGGTTAAGTTAATAGTGATATTCGATAGCGGCTTCACCGCGCATTCTTTTACTGTCGTATTGGCTTAGACATGGCACTTGGACAGTCATAATCTTGAAAATTAGAATTCTGAAGTTTTTGCGCTCGGTCTTCCGGTTTGGTTCTGGGGTTTGAAATAAAAACAGCTGGTGACCTCATGTTTTATGTGGGTGATTGGTGAGCTAAAGACTCGTGTCTTGTGATGCTACGGTAAACGTCGTCTTCGAGGGGATAGCCACTTTGAGAAGAAATGTACACCAGATTTCTGATTTACAAATATTTTCGATATTTCTTAAATATTTCTAATATTTCCTTAATGCATTTCTTATGCATTTCTAGATTTCCAGAAATAATTATTTTCCTATTTGTATACCATATTTCTTAAGTGGCTACCCCCTTAGTCGTCTTATCTAGGAAAATTAGCTCGTGGTTGCGGGGAAGGGGGGGGCTTAGAGGGTCTCGGGATTACTTTTAGTTCGTTTCCAAGCAGAAACTCGTACGGAGTACAAGCGGGGGACAACGCTGAAGACGGTAGTATCTATCGCTGTAGCGAGTGACGTGTTCTTGACCTTGCAGGATTGGAAAATCGAGCTTGGGTTGGAGTCTTCTTACTTGGTCATATGACCGAGAGAAAAACACTTTAATTAGCACTACAATGCGAGGGATTTAATTTTAGCTTTGCTGAAGGCAGGGATTTAGTTTATAATTTATTTTAAGATAACTGTTTAATTAACTTAATTTTATATTATGTAGCTAGGGTATGAGTCAAAAGTGCGGGGAGGGGGGGGGGGTAAATATAGTATCAAAAGTAAATAACACGAAACAAAACCAAATTACAAATTATAGTACATTTCGATAATATAACCTTTCAATTTTCTCCGTACTTTAATTTCCACCGCGCACTCTTACGCTCTTTGCGATAAATTTACTATATTTCCAATATTTGCGCGATAATTAAAGAAATTTTAGGAATTATCTCTGTTAACTTAAAAATGCTGTTTCCAGTATGTTATATTACTCCTAGTAGGCTAAGAATGTAAATATTATACTCCTTGGAGTGTTTGGTTTGTACCTTCTTAGACTCGCAAATACAGCCGACTAATGAAGCGTGTTGTGGGAACGAAATAGGGAGTGGGTGCATTATAAATATGTGAGTACGGCCAGCTATGATCAAGTGTTACCATGGTAATCAAAGTTGGCCGTATAATTTCAGTTTTGGGACCTGGCAAAGCTGTTCAGTACGTGTTTGTTCAACAAATTGAGAAGGTAGGTGACGCCGGAACAGACGTTTCGAAACGATTAGAAAAAATAGCAGAGCAACTGAAAGAAGTTTGTTTGACCGATGGTGTATTGAAATGGAGAAAGGAGAGGAAGCCGCAATGGTAATTTGATAATTATTTTCTTCCTAGGCCGTAATACTACATCCAAAAGTCTGTTTTTTACTTGATGGCTCAATTTAAAGACGTAAGTCGCTCGAAATGGAAATGGCACTCGATACCATTTTGAGGGTGGACGTACAATTGTTTTGTTTATCCCCGAGTTTTTCTGAAGTAACTAAGGAAAATCATGTCGATAGATATTTCCGAGGGGCAGGTCACATCCTTGATTAACGACGCACCCCTCGAAAGATTAAATCCGATTTAATCGTTATTATATTAATTAAATTCCATTTAATCTTCATTATGTTGATTAAATCACGATTAATCATGAGTAGAATGTTTAAATCATTAATCATGATTAAAAATTATTAAATCCTGATTGAAACGATTAAATCGTGATTAAAATGATTAAATCGTGAGTAAAATGATAAAATCGTTAATAAAATGATAAAATCTGATTAAAATGATTAAATCTGATAAAATCCTGATTAAAAAGATTAAATCGTGATTAAAAAGATTAAATCGTGATTAAAAAGATTAAATCCCGATTAAAAAGATTAGATCATGATTAGAATGATTAAATCTGATTAGAATGATTAAATCTGATTAAAATGATTAAATCATGATTAGAATGATTAAATCTGATTAAAATGATTTAATCTGTTTAAAATGATTAAATCACGATTACCCTGATTTAATAATAATAAATAATAATAATCAGCTAGGCTAATACCCAACTTAACTTATCGTATATACTATTCTCCACCACACTCCCCCCTTTTCGGCTTTCCGTTGCTATACGCAACGCGTTTTGAAATTTTTAATGTTTAGGCTTAGTTTTTCTTTTCGATTTGATAGTCGCCAGCCAGATTTCCCGCACGGTACTGATGAGTTCCAAATAGAACGAAACCGGTCTACCGTTGGAATTTCTGGCTATTTTATTTATTTTTACTTTAGTTTATTACTCGAAGATCTATTTGATCCGAGTTTCGCGTTGCTCGAAGACCTATCGGTACGAGTTATTAGTAAGTTTTTAATTTTCTTCAAATTTGTTTAGGATTTAGCTATATTATCCCTTTTAATTATGGACGTATCTACTTTTTCGCGTATTTAATACCCAAGGCACCACCTTAGGCCTAAGTCATCACGCGGCTTTTAAAGCCATTAATTCAGGTGGCCGGGTTACAATGCGTAGGAGGGTGGTGGCAAGCCCTTCATGCCACGGGAGCCAACACGATTACCCTGATTTAATAATTTTACTATGATTAAGTGCACCCAAAATGGAAGTGATCTGTCCCTCGGATATTTCTCAGTATTACGAGAAAACTCATTACGTTATAAGCAGTAAATCGCGAAATGTCATGTAAACTATTGTCAATGTCGTAGTTCTATTAATTAGTTGCGATTATTATTTTATGTTCTCTTAAAATAATTTTTTGTTTATTACGCCGAATATATTTTTAATTACAGTTAAAAGCAGTTAAAGAATTTGTTTTGCCATCCTTGGATGAGTTTATAGTGCAAAGCACTGATTGGAAAACGTAGCGAGCAGACGCTCCATATAAGAAAAGGGAAATCACTTTTTTTGGCCTCCAAAAGCACATTTTGGCTTTGGCTCAATTTACTGGAGAAATAATTACAGCGATCGTAAATTGGTTTTAATTATATACATAGTAACATAAATTCATACCTTATCTTCTATAAGTATGCCAATTAGCTTAATTCCTTAATGAGAGCTTGTCAAAGAGTAGACGACCTTATGATGTCATAGCCACCTTAGCGTCCAGAATAAGAAACCATGGATACATAATATATTATGCAATAGCCAATTATGGGAACGCGATAATTACTCAAATAGTTTCTATTGGCTGAAATTCACGAACAAATACCACATGGCCAATAAAAATCTACATATAGATTTTTATTTCAGACTCGGTTTAGACAATAGGTGGTAGTCCATATAATTATGTGGTCGTTCTCTGACATAGCTCATAGCTCTCATTAGAAAAAATCTATGGAAAACCATAGAAGTGGCTACTTATCAGAGATAAGTTGTCAACTTATGATAGTAACAAAATCAATCATAATTTTGCCAGTAAAGGAAGCACGCACTAGCCTTTGAGCATTGCATGAGTTTGGAAAGAACAAAATTTAGAATTTACAGCTCAAAGGCTACTCCCTCCAAACGAAACCCCTGCTCAAAGGAGCGGGCTTCTTGCAAATCGGCGCATTTTTTAATAAATTCCCACGGGCTTTGAAAATCGTTCTACTACGTTAGTATAAATATTTTTTTTTTATATGCCATGAAGCATAGCCTACCTAACTATTCAAAGCCGAAAACATTTACCGCATTGATTCGCAGTGAGCGGCATTATGAGTTATTATGTTACATAGAGTATAAAGCTAGGTTAATAAGGCTATTATAATTTTATCGTTTGCCTCTCTAATTAGGCCGAAGAAAACGAAGTTAGGGCTGCCGCCCAAAAACTCGTTAAGGAAAGTTTAGAAAAGTTAGAGGTGCTAACACAGGTACGTAGAGCGAACATAATTAGCTCGTTATCTGTGGATGGTAAAGCTCTGAGCAGAGATGCCAGAGCGGCATTATTGGCTGGGGAATATGGAGCGGGCCCGGAATTTTTTGGGCCGTCATTAGATGCAATTTTACGAAACATGAGCCGGCTCCAATTATTGGTAAGCGCCAAAAGTGGCACTGCTTAAAAATGTTATTACAATATTTGTTCGAATTTTTTTAGACACAACATCCGGCCAGTGGCCGAGATTCACATGGGCGCGGAGGTTCACGCGGAGGTGGGCGCCGAGGTGTCCGTGGAGGTGGGCGACGTGGTGGGCGAGGAGGTGGAAACAAAAAACCCTATTAACAAATATGTAAAATTCGTCTTAAAAGAAATAAAAATTAACTTTATGTAAATAGAATTCTCTTTTTCAAATCTCCCGTTTTATTAGGATCAACATAACCATAAGTTTATAATATTTTTACATAAGTATGGCACCTTATTCTTCACTTGTAAAACGTTTACAGAGAGCTACTCACAAAAGATAGAATGTAACGGGCTTCGGCACCGTTTGGCGTCCGCTCGCTCTCGTGTCTCGCGCAGCCTTTACCTTGGCCTTTACTTACAGTGATGACGTCACTCCGTTAATAGCAATCAGTAAAATATTTCCCAAAGAGACAAACTTATATTGAAGAATATTCTAAACTTATGACACAACTAACTGCGTTTATTGACAACCTCTAGCAACTGTTCTTACATGGGTTTTTTTTTCTCAGTGCCTCGCGACAGCAAGGAGTAACATATTTTGTAGGAACAATGTACATACTCTTTAAGTATATAATATAAGCTGTAGAGGCGGGAGATTCAAACATAAGTGTGAGATTTAAAAAGATTGTAAAGCGACTTTGCATTGTCGTATGTATTTCTGGGAGCAGCATTTCAGTATACAAAATTTAATCTGTTCGGAGAAAGCTGCCAGCCTCCTTTTCTTTCATTTCATTACAGGTATAGTTAACCATTTCGTAAAATGCTAAAGTCCACTGATTATGGAATTCAAATTCTTTCTCTACTGTAATTGAATGGTCGTCATAACAAATCCAACCTTCAGTCTTTCTTACGTATGTTATATAATGGCCAATTTTAGCACGATGACCTTTTCGGATAATACAACTTTTCAAAGCGTATTTAGAACCTATACTTAGTAGGTTCTAATTAGCGTAGTAACTACGCTAATTTCATCATTTAAATGGCACGATAAGTCATTTAAAAATTCACGGTTCTCATTTCGTTGGCAAAAACATAAAAGAACTCTTTTTAAAGAGGGTTTTATTTTTTCTTCGTGTTTTGTCAGCTGATCACACGTACCACAGATTTTCTCCTCTATTTTCCCTATAATTTGATAATTTATATGATCAATTACTGTTGGTTGGGTAGCATTTGGCTGAACAATAAATCCACGGGAAAAAACTTGGTTAATTTCTATCTCAGAATCGCAAGTGAGACAACTACTTATAATGGCCGTGTTTGTTAAACTTTCATCTCGAATTGAATTTTGTAGATATAACTGTAGGAATTCAAATGGATCATGTTGTTCGCCTACAGATAATGAGTTTGTTTTCCATTCTATTACACCTAAAATATGCTTTACTTTAGCTTCTTCAACCGCTTTAGTCTGTTTAAAACTAAATTCCAACAAGAATGTTTTTAAGTTTTCATCGAGCACGGATTCGGGTGATATTAATTTAACTTCTAAAACTGCTTGAATCGTGGACGAAAACCAACAATGCGTTATTTTACCATCAGTGTTTGGAAAACGCATGCATTCCTCGTGAAAGTCGTTGTTGCACAATTCGCATCGGACGCAAAGGCGAGTTCTAGTAGGCCAGTAACAAATACAGTTAAACGGATTTGGTTTCCCACAAGAAGTTTTATTATTTTCAAATTTGCGACTCAATTTAGTATATTTAACATATTTCGGCTCTAAAGATGATTTTATAATCTCATTGCCACTGATTGTTTCAGCCGTAATATAAGCTTTTTCATTTTCGTTTGATGTCTCTAATTTACTAGAAGCTGTTATTTTTTCGATTTGAGAACGCAAACCAATTTCAGTTTCAGGTTCTACGGAAGTTTCATCTCCTTTAAAACGCGCATAAAATCTTCGCCCAGCTTGTTCGATGTCTTTTTTAGGCACATTTAATTCAGTGGCGATCGCTCTCCAGAAACACATTTTTTCGCATACTTTAAAACCTTCATCTTTATAATCCCTTTCCAAAGTTTTGCAAACAAGTAATGCAATATCTTCATTTCTTAAAAAGCAATAATCTTTTGTTTTTTTTTGAAAACCATTTTACACTTTCACTATTAGATTACCAGTCCCAACAAAGGTTTTTGAGCAACACAGAATGTAGTTGAAAAATATTTGCGGGTGGAATCGATTTACTTGGAAAATTCTCTTAAAACTATTTGACTCGAACTGTTCAACTCAGGTACATAATAGAAGGTATAATGATTTATTTTAATTATTTATTTAGTATAGAAATCGGTCACTAAGCTAGCGTAAGCTTATATGTGGCCGTACAGTATTGTGTATCACAAAGATTGCCTCTCTTTAAATTATTTGACTCGAACTGCTCAAATAATAGTTAACCTGTCAACTACAGGTTAAATTCAAGTACAGAAAGGAGGTTATAATGTCGTGTAAGCCAC
Source organism: Leiobunum rupestre (assembly GCF_980474605.1). Lineage (NCBI taxonomy): Eukaryota > Metazoa > Arthropoda > Arachnida > Opiliones > Sclerosomatidae > Leiobunum > Leiobunum rupestre. The sequence continues at coordinate 30,208,324 of NC_143387.1, read as the reverse complement.
GAATTATTAAATTATTTGACTTGAACTGTTCAAATAATAGATAACCTGTCAACTACAGGTTAAATTCAAGTACAGAAAGGAGGTTCTAATGTCGTGTAAGCCACGCATTATTACATTATTTGACTTGAACTGTTCAAATAATAGATAACCTGTCAAATACAGGTTAAATTCAAGTACAGAAAGGAGGTTATAATGTCGTGTAAGCCACGAATTATTAAATTATTTGACTTGAACTGTTCAAATAATAGATAACCTGTCAACTAAAGGTTAAATTCAGGTAGAGAAAGGAGGTTATAATGTCGTGTAAGCCACGAATTATTAAATTATTTGACTTGAACTGTTCAAATAATAGATAACCTGTCAACTACAGGTTAAATACTGCACAAGACAGATTCTTGGCAGTTACAACAAATAATAAAGAGTATACAAACTCTATATATTTGTTGAACCTTAAAAATTTAGGGAAAATTATAGCACTTTGTTTTTGGCGTCTCTTAAAATGGTTTCAAGGACGAAATGATTCACTGACACGTGATAGCGACATGAAATGTAAAAAAGAGCCCCTTTACCCTACGAATTCCAGGGGGGATGACACGGTACTAAAAACCGCTTATCGGGGCTTCCACATTTTATATATAAAATTTTCCTTTTGCGATAATTGCATTAAACGAAAAATCACTTTTTCCCTTTTTTTTCTTGGAAATTCCCATTTTTTATCCCTTGCTATATTTTGGAGCGTTTAATACTAATTTATATTAACATTCAGTTTAATTGTGAAAATAATTCCAAATATAAGGTTTTATTTATTTCAAAATTACTTACATTTGAATAATTTTGCCCAAATATATAAGTCGCAAATGGATATTTAGATCATAAAATTTCTTACCATCAAGATGACCACCATTTTAGGAACGTATTAAAAATATTTCTTACATCTGACTGTGACTCATAACATATTCATGGACTAAATATACAATTAGAATAGACTACAACTTATCAGAAAAGCTAAAAATTCCCTTTTTCTCCGTGCAATGAACACTTTCCCTCATTTCCCCCCGCGAAAGCCCGTTTTCCCTCTTAAATTCCATAAATTAGAGCGTTTTGGAAGGTTGAAAAATCCCGGAAAAGGAAACAATTCCCCGCATGTGGAAGCACTGCTGCTTATACTCATATCTCCAAGATGTTTCCTATGGTCGAAAAACCAAATTAGCAGTGATGCCAGAGCGTTAAAATTAAAATTTCCTTTTGGGCCATTAAAATTTATCTTTTTGAACTCATATTTCCCTTATATTCCAAACCCTAAACACAAACATATTAACGTACCATTTTCATATAGTACCCATGAGAAAAAGTGGGTTTCGTTGTCTTTGGATTAATAATTCATCTACATTTGCAATATTGAACTATTTAATTTTAATTTATCAATAATGTTTCCCTTTTTCAGTTTTTATTTATTATATTGAAGTCCTTAAATATAAGATAATGAGAAGATGATAAAGGTAATTCTAATATTTTGATTATTAGTTCTCTTTAATATAATATGATATCCACTCAAATTTCACTAGATTTCATGAATTTCCGATCTCATTTCCTTTCTCCCTTTTTCCGTTTTTCAGGGTCAGAATTTCCCTCGATCTGGCATCTCTGTCGTACGTGTTAATAATTAAAAGTAGGGACCCTTGCTGACTGCCAACCCTTTAAAAAAATTTGCCTAAGCAGCATCGATAGTTAGAAAAAAATATTAATTATTTTTAACATTTTATTTGAAGTACACGGGTGTAGAAACCCAGGGAGGAGGGCAATGTCCCTCCCAAACATTTTACTGGAGGGGGCAACTATTGTATTTGCCCCCTCCTAACTTTTGATTCGAATAATCTTAAAATTGTCGAGAAAAGTTATAAAGGGTTTAATGAAGCAAATATTCACAAACTAGAAAAGTAAAATAAACTTAATTAAGTTATGTCTGCTAAAGTGCGAAAAATGGGGCATGAAATAGATTCAAAAAGGAAATAAAGTGTGCCCCCGTTTTGTTGGCATGCACAAACGTTGATACGACTATATTTCCCGATAGAGGGCTAGTAGCATACGATTTTCCGGTAGCGAGGGATTTTCTTACTCCCTGATTTGGCTGTGACTCAAATGAGTTTTTAACCACCCCGCCGGTTTCAAATACTCAGTTTACTCAGACAGATTGAGTTTTACCATGGTACTGTGTACCATATTTCATATTCCTGCGTAATTCAGAGAGTATTTTTTGGAAAAACAAGAAACATTTTGGTGTTAAAAGGGAAATTTCACTTTCCGAATCTGGCAAAACTGCATTTCACTCTACTAAGAGTTGCTATAGAGTACAGTTCTACGTTCTTTGGTCGATTTTGATCTAATTGTTAGATTACAATCACATCAATTTTGAATTATTTGCTGTGCTTTGCCATTGTGGTAAGATATCTTAGTTTATTAAGTTTATGTGCAGATTTTACTGTTACAGAATTATATTTTTCCTTTGACCTAGAAACTGAGCAATTAACGCTTTAGTTTTATTACTTTCGCCCTATTTTGTAAATTTTGGGCTTAGGTCAAAACGATTAAAGTTGAGTTACAAGTTTCGTAACGTACAACTAGATCTGAAATAAAGTTGAGTTACAAGTTTCGTAACGTACAACTAGATCTGAAATAAAGTTGAGTTACAAGTTTCGTAACGTACAACTAGCTCTGAAATAAAGTTGAGTTACAAGTTTCGTAACGTACAACTAGATCTGAATTAAAGTTGAGTTACAAGTTTCGTAACGTCAGGGGCGGATTAACCCTTTCGGCGCCTTTAGGCACAAAAAATTTGACGCCCCTTAGCATTGGTCAGCTAAGGAGGGGCGTATCGGTTTTTAATAACTAAATAATATATTTTCGTTTCCCCAAACCTTTTCGGCGTTATTTTGAGTAGGGGCAAGCCAAGTACATGGACCATGGGGATTTATCGGAGTTTTGGCGCCCCTAGAACAATGGCGCCCTAGGCACGTGCCTACTTTGCCCAATGGTTAATACGCCCCTGCGTAACGTACAACTAGATCGAAATAAAGTTGAGTTACAAGTTTCGTAACGTACAACTAGATCTGAAATAAAGTTGAGTTCCAAGTTTCGTAACGTACAACTAGATCTGAATTAAAGTTGATCGTTGCCATTAGTCTCTTAACATAGGCTATATGAGCACCATGGATAAAGAATTAACCGATAATAATTCTAATTTAAATGAGTCGACTGTATCCGGAGAAAACGGTGAATCCGGAAGAGAATCATTAAATTTTGATAATGATTCCGATATTTTCCGTCAATATAGGGAGTCACCCTATTATGGCAGCTTGGAGTTTCAATCCGAGCTTTCTTCGTCGGCCGCTAGTGAAAACCATTAAATCGTTGAATCTTCCTCTTTGATAAACGCTAACGATAGTAATCTAAGACTTAGTGGTTCTGAAAATGAAAGTTCCGAAACTGAAGACGGTTTGCCATATATGAGTGACGTGTCTAAGCTGAGTAACACCCAAGCTCGCGATATTTTATCCGCTGTGGTGGACGGATCATTTGACGGAAATGTGCAGTGTTCCAACATCAAAGAGGCAATGTATACGTGTTTTCCACTAACGAAAAGTCGAAAATAACCGACCTGTTTTGTGACAAAATGATGTGGGTATCAAATGGTACGAGACAAGTCAAGCCTTTCAATTTGACCAAGCGATATTACTACATAAACCTTGGAAAGGACGGTGATATTGAAATTGCCAAAAATATTCAAAGATAAATCATAACGTTTACAAATTCGGACGGGACAGTTTTCCCAGTAATCAAGTTCTACAAGGGTGACGTATCGCTTTGGGTGCCCAGAGCACACGGAAATTGCAAGACCGATAGGCTTCGACGACCATTTGTCCGTACTATTCCCTCTAGATTGGGAAGTATGAAGAATATGATAAGGACAAACAAGGAAACTCCGCAATCGGCGTATACAAACGCGCAAATTGATGGAAATAAAGAGTTAGATGAAATCAGGGAATCTGAAATCCCGGAAGATGTAAACTCATTAAAGCCAATGGTTCTACCGAGAAATCCCAAACAATCTCGAAACTTGAAGTATGTCATCGGCTTGAAGAACAGGATTTGTCCCGATTCTCTCTCGTCCGTACTTGCCTTGAAGGAAACGGTTTTTAAAGATATTATTCGACAAATTGACTTAACTGACGGTTTATGTATAGTTTTTGGACAACCGGAAGCCATTTCACTCGCTAAGCGGCTATTGCTAGCTTCAAAGGATGATTGGAATCTAAAACAATCCATTCATTGCGACACCACTTTCAAGCTGGGAAATTTCTTTTTGACCAGCGTCCTAATGCGAAATACCTTTTTCATTGACAATCCCATTGTTCCCATATTACACCTCATTCACCAAACTAAATCGAAAGAGGTACACGCTCGTTTTTGGCGCGATTACGTCGCTAAAGAACTAGAATTGGACGAACTGGGTGAAAATTGCCCAATCGTTACCGACCGAGAAACGGCGATTTCCGAGGCTATAACGGGAAGTTGCGAAATGGGTGGCCAAAACCTACTGTTTTGTCACAACCATTTGAAACAGAACGTTAAGCGCGGGCTCGTAAAAGCAAAAACCACGAAAGATAATATGCGCATTTTGCCAAGTCATATTCGCGTGTTACTTAAATCCCGAACTAGAGAAGAATACGGAGCTAAATTATCCGAATATCGAGCTACTTGGCCATCCGGATTTGTTGATTACTTTGATGATCATTTAGACAATGATTTTAAAGAGCGAGGTATCGCCGAACGATTCCTCAAATACGCGGCGTTTCAAAATGTAAATTAAGGCCCGACTAATAATGGCGCCGAGAGTTTGAACCGAGATTACAAACGGGCGTTCGAAGGAAAACAGGCCGCTTTCGACAACGCAGTTATGCGCGTCTCTTTACACCAAAACAATCTTTTGAATAAAGCCAATCGCGGTTTTCACGGAGAAGGTCAGTACGAACTGAAACCCGAATACCAAGGCATTTATAATTTTACGTTACAACTCAACGTAGCCCTGACCACTAAATTCGACATAATAGAATCAGCTCGGAAGGGTATCATTCCAGTTGACTCCGAAGCCGACAAAGAGAAAGATACGGGTAGATGGTCTCAGAAAATATTAGCGAAGCTTTGCGTCAGAGATAATTTAGTAACACTCGTTACTAATCCGCTTTTGTACCTTGTGAGAAATCCGTGTACAGAGGAGTGGCACAATGTAAATCCTAATAATAAGAAAAAGCCTTGTAGCTGCAGATTTGGAAACAGCCGCTGCTTTCACGTGTTGGCGGTAGAAATGATTCGGAGAAAGGAAGTTTCCGATCAGATTCCGAATGTTCCAACACTTGCAGCGATAATGAGAAGGAAAGGTTCTGGGAAAAAGAATTTTAGGAACCCCAAACCGGACGGTAAAGAAAGGTTCGAGAAATTAGATTCGTATTTGCCGTCGAATGATTCTATCGTAAGTAGGGAAAGTGAATTGACGCCTTTGAATACGTCAAAGCTGGGTTCCAACGATGCCAAATTCCATTTCTATAGTACCCCAAAGAAAACGGTAACTTTTAAGACGCCAGCTAAAAGAAAGACGTCAACACCGATTAAAAAGTTACAGAAAACTAAAGTGGTGAAAACTACTAAAACGGAAAACAGAAGTACGGCGACCGAAGGAATAAATGTACGCGTTCCGAAAAGAAAGATCGCCGATAATGGTGCAACCTTAAGCCCAAAGATTACGAAAAGAGGAACCGCCGGACCAAGGTTCGACGGTTTCGGAGAGTTAAACTTGCACGATCCTTGGGATTGTTCTCCAGAATGTCAACGAGATCTTCTTGAAAATAAAGATTTTTGTAGTCTGAAACCGACAGAGTACATAGAAGACGTCATTCTTAACCAGTGTATGGAAAACTTAATAGGAAACAGCGAACGCAGTGGTACGACTCTGTTTATCAGCTCAAATTTGTACGCGTTAGCCGCGACAAGAGAGTTCGAAGTGGAATCTTTTGAGCAGGTACAAAATTTTCTCAAAGAAAATTTAAGTAGCAAAGAAAATATCGTTGTTTTAGTTACAACAAACATTGATAGCGGGTCGCATTGGCTATTAGGACTTATTTCTAAAGGCAGGAATGAAATAGTTATTTTGGACTCGCTTTCGGTGAAATTATCGGAAGACGACGCGAAACATGAAATATTGTCGAATTGTTTCATCGTTCTGGAGAAAATAGCCGTAGCCGCTTTTGACGATAAGACGGGTAATTGGAAACACGTTTATCCCAACAACGTCCCTACCCAACGAACGGTTTCGATTGTGGACTGTACGTCGCCGCCAATCTTTATTACGTTTTGAATAATTTGGTGCACGCAGACACGTTATGTCCGAGGTACGGCTACATCGATAGCGAAAAAGGACGCAATTGGCTACATCACATAATAAAATTGACGAGTGAAAAGACGTCAAAAACGATTGCATCTGAAGAGGATAAAGATCAGGGAAATGTCATTGAGGAAAATAAAGACCCCATTGACCCCGATTATCTTACCAAAATTTTCAGTAAACCAATAAAACTGGTTGTGTTTGAAAACGATTCTCTTGGAACCGAGAAAAGGAAAAATATTGTTTTAAAAATGATTAGTGATGCTGGGTTAGATTTGAAAGAAATATTAAAACGATTGATGGAGATTGATAGCTATTATGACTGCTCTGATAGTGATGAGGTGCTACTTTTCGAATCAGACGTAAGGGACGCCTTCAACTCTCTGGGAAAGCACTATTTACCCGTAGATTTATTAGACATGTTGGGATATCCTGCTGACCAAAATGGTTTGGAGCCCAAAGACAAGAACAAAGAAGACCGAGACCCAAATTACCGGTGGGCCAAAGAACAATACAACCATTGGTGTAATACTGGAAGTCGATGGCCCGGAGTGTCTAGCCCTACGGGTTTTGAGTTAGTGTTGAAAAGCCCAATTCAAACTGCTGATGAAAGATGGGTTGCTTACGGAAAACACGGGCTACAGGCCGAGTTTCATTTTCTTAAAGAGCATATCCGCTTGAAAAACCATTTAGAAGTTTGGATTAAATGCGAGCAGAGACAAAACCCGCAATTATCTCGCAGAGAAGCTTATGCATTGTTAGATATACCAGAGGATATGCTAAGGAACATAAAGCACTACGAGGTTACCGTTGAAGACGTCCCTAAAGTTAGGGGTCTCTCGCCATGTCGAAGACGATTAGAATAAGAAGAAGAATTAATTGAAAAAATGCCCAACCCGATAATCGATCAAGGCTATGCCTTAACTGAAGATAACAAACTGACGATCTATGACCGAACAGAAGTACAAAACGCGGTCGACGGTCAATGTGAAAATGGACCAAACGAAGAAACGGAGAAAAACGAAAAGCTTATTCTCAAAGCATCCCATGTAGAAACTGTCGGAAATAAAAGCCACAAAATGTCGACGCAAATAACAAAGCCGTTCGAGGGTGTTACTAAAATTGCGCCAATAACGTCAATTAACAAAACCGAAGCGTTCGTATGTAACGATGAGACACTAGACTTCGATGGTCGTTTAGATAATATCCTCGTTAGAAATGTTTTAAGAAGCGATTTCGATGTCGAAACCTTCAAGACTTTGAAAGCTGGCGAATGGATCTCCTCGAGTGTGATAAATGAAGCAATGGCCGTCTTGATTAGAAAATTTGACAAAAAAATGAATATCATGCCGTTATTTTCGTACCATTACGAATACGTTTACAGCGATCTTTTCATGGCGGCGACTAATTCTTCGGCTAACCTCCAGCGTGTAGCCACTTACCTTCGCGTTAACGAAGCGTTTAACAAAGATATAATCGCTGCCGTAATTACAGATAACCCATTCGAAAAGAAAGTCCATATGCTATTTGGTATCGTACATTTCATGACCAAGAAGATTTTCATACTAGATCCGTTGGGCGATTGCTCACCAATAGATTTCCATCAAACTGCGAACGTACCATTTAAGCCTGAAGAATGGAAGTTCGTTAAGAGCACGGATTGCAAGAAGCAACCAAATTATTACGATTGCGCTTTATTCGGCCAACTATACCTTTATAGCGTTGTAACGGGAAAACGAACTAAAAAACTAGAAGTAAGTAGCTTGCGAGGTCGCAAAAGGTTGTATTTGTTGGCCAAGGAATACGGCCGAAAAATAGACTACGAGAGAAAAAGCTTATCAAGAAAGGCGTGCCTGCGCGATCCCCAGCTAATTATCGAAGTATCAAAGAGTGTGTGCCCTATAGAACGAAGTGATACGGATCTCGAAATGAGCGAGTGGATCAAGGGCTTAAACCAACAGGCTTGGAATACCTGCGAATCGGAGACGACATGTGTTAGTAGCAGGAACAATCGTCAAGTTTTCTGCGTTTCTTGTCGTCGGTGGCTTCACTTAAAATGTGAAGGCTTAGAAGAAAAGAAACTTCTAAAAACGTATTATATTTGCAAAAAATGCAATTAGTTTTTGCAAAGGAATTAAATTGCCAATGGATATACAGTAGTGGCCACTTATAAGGAACCTTTGGCTGCAGGCATTTTGAGCTTTATAAGCGGCTTATTCTGATATCAAAAGAAAGGGTTTTTTGAGATAAATAGTGCAATTCCAATTTCTTTAGTTTTTAAAGGCTTATTTGTGTTTTAAAAGATGAGCAAAGCTTTAGTAAAAAAAACACTTACACGTAACTAGCAACTACGTTTCAACGCGCCAAAAAATATTTCCGCTTAGGTGTCTATCTAACGTTTTAAAAATTGGACCGATACCCGTTTGGGCCTTCGGGGCCCCGTAACATTGGGCACACCGCACGCACCGTCCGGGTCTGTTATTTTACAGCGAGTTGAGGTTCAAAACGCGCGGCTCGAACGAAGACGCAAGAAAATTGTAGAGTTGTGCAAATACTATTTTTTGGGGATTGAATCGAATATCAAATATTGTTTTCGAGGCGCGTCAAATACCAAATCGAATATTTAAAACATAAAATAATTTGGTCGAATATTCTTTTGCCGAAATTCCAAGCCAGTTAACTGATCAAATACAAAATAGCATTTGGTATTTCAAATAATTCAACTTAATAGGTTTTCAAATAACCAAATAGTTTGCATATTTGTCAAAAAAAAATTAAAATAATAAATTAAAAACATAAGAAATTCGAAATTAATCTAGCGCCTTTCGCTAAAACGTTTTAAAGGCGGATGCACACTAAAGGCCCAAACACACATACGGTTTGCAAGCGATTTCGCCTGCGAACCGTATGTGTGTTTGGGCCTAGAGTATGGACGTGCAAGGTACTCTTTATTTGGTCTTTGCCGCTGTGGCCTAAAGAGGTGTCAGAAATAAGGACGGGTTTGGAATTTTTTATTGCGTTCTCCTTTGATGGCTTTAGCAAATTAGACTAGTAGGTACACTACATATTAAAAGTACCAAATACCTTCCCCTCCATTTTCGAATATTCGACTATTTGATCAGGAACAAATATTCGCCAACTTTTTCCAGTGATATTCGATTCGATGAATTGAATATTCGATTTGATATTCAATAGAATTATTTGGTCTCTCCAAATATTATGCGCACCCCTAACGACGATATATTCCTACACTGTACTGATGAGCCCCAAAAGGGCGAAACCTTTCTACAAATGAAATGTTTGGCTATTGATTTTAACTTTACTATATTTTAAAAACGACGGACGTTAAATCTATAGACTATGGCTCGAGCAACTGTTGATTTTTTGGAATTTATAGGCGATTATAAATCGTATAAAGCTAGAATTCCTATGCGGCCATGATCCGTCCAAAAGAGCGAAACCGGTCTACAGTTGGAATTATCTTCGTTGATTTTTTCCTGGTTTTAGTTATCCAAAATCCTTTAATTCGGAAGCCCAACTGATCCCTATCAAGCTGCTTTCCTTTGCAGACACGGGGGCAAAGCACACACGCACCCCAACTATACATGCATCAGATTTATAGCCCGGTGTACCGGTAAGATTGAAACCACACCACCGGAGGTCCGTCATCATAATGCCCTACGCCAGCGTCCGAAAGCCAGGACAGGTGACAAAACCAGCATGGGTAGCAGAACCCTACTACTGACGGTCGCACCCTTGACGCAAGCCACTCAACCCAGCAGAAGGTACAGCAATGGGTCGACCAGCCCCCACTTCGCACACAGCAGTGGGAATAAGAGCGGATGCTCTGGCAACGCCAGCCGACACCCTACCTAGAAAGGTAGAGAGCCAAGCCCTTTGGAAGGAGCGCCTAAAGGGGAACGGCGGGCACACGGCAGACCGCATAACCCGGCACAGCTGACACCGTATATCCCGGTGGAACTCCAAAAGGCCGGGAGATGGGTCCGCCGTGCCCTCATACGGAGGCCCGCAGCCCCACAGCAGGCAACTCAATCCGCCGAGACGGCCAGTTTGCCCGGCCCCTCTCCGTTAGCCTGGGCCGAAGCCCAGTTACCAGCCCACACCGGACCGAAGTCGGAGGTGGAGATAGGACCATTTGGACGGAGCTAACATCTCCCAGTGCGCCACCGCCCGTGCTGGGTTACAAGAGCCGGACCCCGACTCCCCGGTAAAGCCACCAGTTATTGCACACTCCGACCCCTCGTGGGCCACCCCAACTATACAGTCGTGTTTGGCACATACTGCACGTTAAGCGGATTTTATTTCGGACAGTCAAATTTGTTTTAAAAGGGGCGCTATGAAGGGGCGCCAAATTCAATATCCACGCTGTACCCCCCTTAATCCAAAACACTCCTACGTGCCTGCGCGAGGGAATAAACGAACAGGGACGGACTTCCCTTTATCCCAAAAGAAGCGGTAGCGAAAAGAAAGGAGAGATAAGATAACGTAGGGGGAACTATGGGCTACCTATGGCCACAAGGTCACCTTTGACCCTCTAAGAGATATACGGTTTGACATTCTGAATCCCGGGTACCCTTCGCAGGAACGGCCAGCGAAGGGGTCGCCCGAATATATACACCATCTTAATTTAAAGAAACACAAGGTCCAATCCTTGTTGACACATAGTGGTTTAAGTTAAGTTACAATATATCCAAAACTATTAAAATATTCGCTACAACTATTCTGATTAGGCGCTATTCCAGTTTCTGGCTATTTCGAGTACTCACGGTTGCGAGCTTTTGACATATAATAGCGTTACTGGCTATTCCGATTACGCGCTATTAGCCTTTTCAGTTTACATAGAGTCACGTAGTGGAAAACGCGAGAAGCTCATAAACTGCTGGAATTTCGTCTGCTAAGCAGATGATTTTTTGACCAAACTTGTCGAGGATAGGGGACAGTTAAAAGGCTAAGTGGTAGCGTTGAGAAAACCCAGGTTTTCGAAAGGAATCATAGGTAAAAGCGTCGATTAATACCGAAATATTAGTTAGTCGTGGATTCCGAAACGCCATAACTTTTGATCTAAGACGTCGAAGTTGACCAAACTTGTCAAGGCTACGGAAGTATTAAAAGGCTACGTGGTAGCGTTTAGAAAACCCAGGTTTTCGAAAGGAATCATGGGTAAAAGCGTTGATTAATACCGAAATATTGGTTAGTCGTGGATTCCGAAACGCCATAACTTTTGATCTAAGACGTCGAAGTTGACCAAACTTGTCAAGGCTACGGAAGTATTAAAAGGCTACGTGGTAGCGTTGAGAAAACCCAGGTTTTCGAAAGGAATCATGGGTAAAAGCGTCGATTAATACCGAAATATTAGTTAGTCGTGGATTCCGAAACGCCATAACTTTTGATCTAAGACGTCGAAGTTGACCAAACTTGTCAAGGCTACGGAAGTATTAAAAGGCTACGTGGTAGCGTTAAGAAAACCCAGGTTTTCGATTGTATAAAACCGAAAAGTTTGGGTTTTAGTCAATTCCTCCATTTCTAAAGGAATTGTCCGTAATAAGCGTTTAATTTAAAATTATAATGTTCAATAAATAAATAAATAAATAATTTCGTATAATTTTTTTCTCTATTAACGAAGGAACATGGTCTGAAAGCTCCCGAAAATTTTAATAAATACATTTTTATATCCATGAAGTATCAGCTCCTTTGATAATTATTTATTTTTAAAGTTTTTTCTCTTCGTTTGACTATGACCGCGATTTCGAAATAAAATGTTATAATTACGAACTTCAGATTTTTTATTTAAAGTATCGTAAAATAAGTATTTAGCTGCTTCATAAACACCCTTAATTACTCGAAAATTCTCGTAATTTAATTTTCCCACCGTTTGTTCATTTGAAGGAAAACACTACGAATGAAATACTCAGCCGCTTGACAACTAACGACATCTATCGCACGACGCGACGTGACGGCGATTGTATATGATCAGAAGAAAATAGGGGAAGTACGTATCTGTAGCTTTGAGCCATAGAAGTCGTCGTGTGACCCACGAAAATGCCTTTTTACGCATAATAAACCAAACTGAAAAAGTAGTTCCACTTTTGTTTTGATTCAACTCGGCTATAAACGACGAAAGCAAATACGCCTTAGCTCAATTAGCAGAGAATGAGAAGGACATTATGTTACAATTGTTCTATTTAAGAAAAATTGATTTTTTAAACGATGTATTCATCCGCGATTTCCCGCCAAACCGTTTTGGCGCGAAAATTCGTGAAAAGTGACGCCTTTCCAAAGCTGACTAGAAGCGTACTTCCCCCTATTTTCTTCTGATATGATTTAAAAAAATCCTCGTTTTAGATTTTCCGAGTTTTCAAAGAAATTGGTTTTAGCAACGTATTTCTGATTTATATTAATGCATCGTTAGTATGAGAAACTCGAATTAACATTTAAATGGTTAATAAATAGCTTTAATTACTCTCAAATTCGAATAATTTCATTTTTCCTCGTTTTAATATTTGCCGTGATTTAGCAGCCAAATGTTATAATTACAAATTTCTGATTAAAATTTAAAGTATCGTAGGGACGAGAACGCAAAAATTAGCATTTAGAATCTTAAAAAGCAAACTTAATTACTCGTATACACTCGTAATTTAAATTTTCCGTGGTTTCTCCATTTGCAGGACTAGCGGCATCTATCGCACGACGTGACGGCGATTGTATATGATTTAAAAAAATCCTCGTTTTAGTCGCCTGCAAAAAATCCGCGTTTTACTTGATTCCTCGATTTAGCAGCCAAATGTTATAATTACAATTTCCTGATTTTATATTTCAATTATTGTAGGTACGAGAACGTAAAATTTGCATATATTTATATATATATTACACGAAAATTATCGTAATTTAATTTTTCCGTCGTTTGTTTATCGCACGGCAACAATTCCTCGTTGATTATTTTCCGCGTTTTACTTGCTGGGCGCAGTGTGACCAAGCCCTCATGCTACTATGTGGTAGCTTTCCTACATTTTTCTCGTTTTCCTTGTTTTAGTCGTACCCGCAAGAGGATGGTTCTGTTTACAGTCAATTTTAAATTGACAGGCGAATAGTTTTCAGCTACTTGCAATCATACTAGTTACAAAGTACAAACTGCTGTTGATTCGAAATTAATGAAATAGTAATGGATGTGAGTATGAAATTTATGAAAAGTTTCTACACATTTGCAAAAATTAATATTTGTCAATTTGCATGGGAGAGTCTAGTAGCTTGGGTTAATAATACAAGAACAGCTTTAACTTAATTTTCTAATGGTTACCAAACCATCGCCCTCGTCATATTTTAGACGAAATTAATAAATAGAGCTTAACATGGATTGATTTTAAATAATTGAACACTTCAAGAGTGTATATGCTTTTGGTTAGGATAACCCAATTGGCTTAAAAAATGCAAATAAATGGAGTTAAGCTTGACTTTAAGAATGATTTAATAAATGTGCGCAATATCTTTGCGTGTCACTCATTTTGAGTTTGAAAAACCTTTCTTTTGACAATTTCCATTTTTACATTACTAATTGGTTTTCATCTTATTATTCAAAAAGCTCATTAAACATGTGTTAAAAAAAATTTGTATATGATTATATATTTTTCATGGTACCAGGTTTAAAATAAAAATGTTAATGTGCAATGTAATTCTTTTTGATATTTAGAGGGAAGATAAGAATTTAGAAATGGCTCTAGATGTCATGTTAACCCGTGCCCAAGATCTCAAAGTATCTATAGGTTCTTTTATAGGAAAGATAGAAAATGAATACAACATTATGAATTGGTTGGTTTGAACTATCATTATAAAGAATCAATGTTATTTGACAGTGAATAAACTTTTCAGGCCATCTGCTTTGGATAGCTTTGCCTTACTTTCTGGACAACTCAGTAGTTTGCTTAGAATTTTAAAAAGCGAAAAAACACCACTTTTACGGAATAGAGTATTATTACCTCTTGAACTTTCACCAGAAAAAGACGAAGAATTAATGGTTAACACTCTACTTCCTTATGAGATTTATTATTTTTAAATTTATTTCTTTTAGAAATTGACTGAGAATCGAGTCCAAGCATTTAGTCACGAAGTTGTCCCCGATTATTTACGCACAAAACCAGACCCTGAAGTTGAAAGCCGAGATCAACTAATTCTAAATAAAGTCAGCATTGTTCCATCCGAAACAGCTCAAAAGCAAATTACGAGTATGAACAAAATTGCAAATAATGTAATTGATATGGTAAAGTCAAATCGAGAGGACTGGGAAAGCGAATCTGGCCAACGTGCTAGTGCGATACAAACTTCATCCTTAGCCGATACAACAACTTTAATAAGTGCAATAAGCCTTGGGAAAGGGTTGAAAAGCTCTGTAGGTTCACCAAAAGGACAACCAAGTGTTATGCCACCTCAATCCAATGCACCAAGACCAGGTAACAGAAACAGATTATAATGGTTTTTAAATTTAAAATTTATTTTTGACAGTATTTCCAGTTGGACCTGCACCTGGAAAAGCTCCAAGCGCAATTAAAACTAACATCAAGTCAGGCAATGCAATGCATCCTTATTCTAGATAAGTGTTATTAAAAAGTTAAAATAAAAATGTTCATTTAACGAATATGTACACCCATTGGTTTTGGAACATTTGGCGCTGCGGAAAATTTTTTCTTCTCTGGGTCAATTGTGAAACAGTTCCATAATCTCAAGGTTTCATCAGCTCCAGCGGAAACCACAGTAATTCCATCAGGACTCATTGCTAGATTTAATACTCTAGCAGAGTGACCTAAAATCAGAAAAAATATTCAAGAATAGTGTAACCAAAAAATAATTCTTTCATACCAGTTAACTCTGCAATTTTTGTCATTGTTGGATATTTCCAAATAATTAATTCGTTATTCGCAAACCCATGTCCAGTGATTAGTTCTTTATAGTTTGTAGACCAGAGCATAGCGCAAACCTAAATTTAGAGAATTCAAACAAACCAGATTAATAGCAATTCTAATAAACTATTTGAGAATGTAACTACTTGAGATTTAGTATCAATAGTGTTCAAGCAAGTTCCCATGCTACAGCTCCAAAATTTTATACAACGGTCGGCAGTTCCACCTCCGCTGGCTAATAAACTAGATTGCCAAGGGCACCAAGCGAGGGCTTTAACAGCAGCTTGGTGTTCAGTGAAGGAAAACAAAGGTTGACTCTCCGATACATGTGCCGTCATGTTGCCAGCCCAGACATTCAGAACATTGTCATTTCCACCACTAGCGAGAAAACGACCATCAGGAGACCATTTTAATCCGCAAACTTCTTGAGTGTGATTTGAAAGAACGGTTTGTAGATGTTGAGCTACTCTAACATCGTGGTGATGAATTTCTCCTGATCTACTACCACTGATAAAATCATTGGAAAATGATAAGGTAAGGTAAACGAGTTTCATAATATTAATTTTGCAATAACTTACCTGCTTAGGATGTAATTATTCCACGATAAACAGCCAATCCTTTCACGATGACTTGACATTGTTCTTAAACGTTTTAGGTTCTCTACATCCCATAATTGAACTTCTTTCGCACTGGTTCCTACTGCCAAGTAGTTTCCTTCTTTGATCCATGATAAAGATGAAATGTATTCACCAGGCTCGTCAAGTTCTGTCAGCTGATGAATTTCACCACTTGCCGCATTCCAAATGTAAATATTAGGTCCTAAGGCCACTGCTAGATGATTATTGACACTCCAGTCCAAAATATTTATATCTATAAAAAATAATTTAGATGGTGCAAAGTACTTTTGGATAAAGGTTAACTTGCAATAATCATCTTTTATTTCAGGAGCGTCTAATATCTTCTCAGGAGCTTGAGGAATGAACCTTGTATTTTTTTTAGTTGAGCATGGTGTTTTTGAACAACTATAGACCACCCTTAAACTATTTGAAAATCCTTCAGGTGCTTGTGGTGCTTTATTTTTATAGGCCATAATACGAAAATTGGCGAGGTCTACATTTAGGTTGTCACTAAAGGCTTTCTGATATTCTTGGGTATTCGGATTAGAATCATCATCTTGTGGTTTATCTTGCATTATCTGTAGAATAGATTTAACTCACATTTGCCCACCAAAAATTTCAAACAACTAAATTACCATATGATGGCCAATATCAAATTGCATTCCACTTCTACTTGGAATGAATCTGTCGGCTCCATTAACCCCATTTGGAGTTTTTGGTGTTTTGCTACGACCTGGAGTACTCGACTTTGTCTTTCCTAGGAGTTAAATAAAAAATTAAATTCACAGCTACATTTAAATTAAAATTGTTAATTTTAAATTACCAGGAGTCTTATTTGGTGTTTTGCTTGAAGAACCAATAGTAGAAGAATTTGCATTAATGTTAGTCAATGCATGATTGTAGCTTAGATTATTTGACTGGTTCAAGGAATTGTTAATGCTAGACATAGAAGATTCCAATGCCTTTCTTTGCCATCTTGGCATTGGGCCTTTTGTTAGTGGGCCATCCATTCTTAAAACACTCATTAACTCATTTTCCAAATTAAAATGTGCCATAGTTTTTAAAACGTAGCTATTATGTCCAATATTCAGCACTGTAAATAAAAATTACTTGAGTGGGCCTTTCTGATTAACAAAATTAATCAGAATAAGAAGAGACGTTACCGTTCTTATTCGAAAATAGTTCGAAGATAATTTTAAATGCTTCGTATCTTCCTGATTGGTTCACAAATTAAGTTTTGGATATTTTCAATTCGCCGTTCGTTTAATGTTTGGTCTCTTGTCATTGGCTAACATCTATTGAGTTATATGTAATTGGCTAGTCTTATCAACCAACCAAAACTCGAGTAATCGACCTTGACAATAAAGAACCTGAAAGAATGAAAATGACGGTTTGTGCACGTTTTGTGATTGTCTACACGCTGTTAACAATTATGTAAATTACATTATTTTTTGAACTTTTACAGTAATTTTGGTTGTTCCCAATTGCGGATAATTTTGGCAGCCAATTTTGCTTCGAAATTGTGGAGTTATTGGAAAAATTCGGTTTGGTGCGGTTTTTAAAGTTGTTTGACTGTAAAGGCTTAGAAACACCATGGCGGTTACCTTCGAAGGGGTCACAGTTATGGGACTGTGCGAAAATGGTGATATTGCCAAAAAAATTAACTTTCCCGTCGTTTTATGTGTTGTAGACGAATGTGACAGCCTATCACTTAACTTTAGGACATGTAAGAGTTGGTTTAAAGTATTTACTATCTTTCTTTAAATCTTTGTTGCCTTTGTTTACCTTTTTAAGCCTTAGCCCTTTATATTTGCTCATGAATAAAGAAAATTGACTCGTTTGAGAAACGTTTTGTAACCATATTTAATTTTGTTTCGAAGCTGCAAACGTTCCTGATTCAATTCTTGAGGAGCATGTATATAAAACCACCGAAACCGCTAGGTTTGGGAAAGTGTCATTTGTTTTGACAAATGATTTTAGAACAGCACTTTTACAGTTCAGATCTGAAGCTGGTACTCTTATTATCTTAGCAATTTTATCACATTTATGACAATCTTAACTATTTAATGTTTTTATTTTTCTACACAGAACTGTTACATTTTCAAAAAGTTATAACAGATTTTAAAAAAGGCAAGGAAAATTCTATTTTCACGCAAAGAACTGATGATTCATCAGCTACTCAGTACTTCCAGGTTTGTATTTTACAAAATGATACCTGCCTATTCTATGTTTAAATCATGTACAAATATGACAGTTTTATGGATATTTGTCCCAACAACAAAATATGATGCAAGATTACATAAGAACATCAACATACCAGAGAGCCATTCTATCTAATATGGAAGATTTCAAAGACAAAGTAATATTTAAAATTTTCCACTGGTGAGTTATTTAATAATATTTTATTTTTTAAGGCAATTCTGGATGTTGGTGCTGGTTCTGGCATTCTTTCTTTTTTTGCTGTCCAAGCTGGTGCTCGTAAAGTGTATGCTGTTGAAGCCAGTTCTATGGCCAAACATGCTGAAGTATACGGATTTATATTTATTTGAATTTTTTGTGTATTTATGTTCTTTATTTAACAGAACTTAGTTTACCACAATAAACTTCAAGGAAAAATAGTGGTTGTGCCTGGTAAAATAGAAGAAATATCTTTACCTGAGCAAGTGGATGTGATAATTTCCGAACCAATGGGCTATATGCTGTTCAATGAGCGAATGCTGGAAACTTACTTGCACGCTAAAAAATGGCTGGTCCCAAATGGCAAAATGTTTCCGTCTAGAGGTGATCTTCACATTGCCCCCTTCAGTGATGCTTCACTCTACATGGAGCAACTCAACAAAGCCAACTTTTGGTAATACTGACCTACTTAATTATTTTGGTACATACTAGGGGTGTGCTTGTCCTGTGTTTAGGTTCAGAGTCTAGTCCCGAGTCTTGGAAAATTGAACTTGAGAGTCTTTTGTGTCTTAGAGTGCATAAGAAATGGATTTTATTCTTTCAAGTCCAATTAGTCCAAATTTTCTAATAGTCTTATTCGACCCCTAAATTTTATCCTAACCATTTAAAATCAGAAAAAAATATTTTAACTAATTATTCATTATGTACTTAACTAATAGACTAGTAAATAATGGACTCTCCAAGTATTTTTCATTTTATTTATAAACTCAGTCCACTTCAAGTAATTTTTTAACCCTTGGCAAAGGACCTGGGTACTGCATAGAGTCCTAGTAAAACTACTTTTGAGTCTCGAGACTGAGTACTCTCACAGCCCTAGTACATATTATAAAAATCACCATATCACAGGTATCAACAGTCGTTCCATGGAGTTGATCTCTGTAGTCTACGAGAGGCGGCGGTTAAAGAATATTTTCGTCAACCAGTAGTAGTAAGTAAAGCTTAAAGTATTTTTTTTTTTCAGTTTACAATAACTCTTTTAAAAAAAATCATTATTCCTCCAGGATACGTTTGATATTAGAATATGCATTGCAAAATCCATGAGGCACACAGTGGATTTTGAAAAATCCAGCGAAACTGATCTTCACTGTATAAATATTCCACTTGAATTTGTCATTCTTCAGCCGGGAGAATTACACGGATTAGCGTTTTGGTTTGATGTTGTATTTTTAGGTTCAAAGTACGAATTTCAATTATGATTCTGGCTATAAACTATTGAATTAATTCTAACTTCTCACATAAGACATCATGTATGGCTTTCAACATCTCCCACTCAACCGTTGACACATTGGTATCAAGTCCGTTGTTTGCTAGAAATTCCATTATTTGTCCAAAGAGGTCAAGTTGTGACTGGAAGAGTGATTCTAAATTCGAATAAAAGGCAAAGTTACGATGTAGAGATTGATTTGATAGTGGATGGCACTGGCAGTAGAGCGACGAATACTTTGGATCTGAAGAACCCTTTCTTTAGATACACGGGGCAGCCGCCTGCCCCCCCACCAGGCTGTAACGAAACTTCTCCCAGTGAAGCATACTGGCAAACATTAGATGCCCAAAGTAATGGTAAGCGAAATTTGGATTTCCAAAAGAACTAGTTTTTGGTCTTTCTTATCTCAAAGCATAACTTCAGGTTTAGTCGTTAATGGAATTTCCCTTGTTAATGGAACCACAGTATTGGATATACACCAGCAACAACAACCACAACAAGCCCATCTAGGCTCGCATCAATCCAGTATTATTACCTTAGGTAGTTTAATTTTTAGTAGAGTTATTAAAGATCTTAGCATCTCATTCATTCTAATTTTGGCTTTTGTAGGGTCTCTGCCTAGTCCTGGTACAGTTGCTAATAACAGTAAAATGTCCTCCCGTATACAAGCTAACGTTCCTACGAGTTCCATTGGTGGTGGAATCTCTCCTTCTCTCTTTACACAGGTAATTCAGAGTACAAGTTTGGAAAATAAATCCTAATTACTGAATTGCTTTTTCAATTTGCGTTAGCAACAGCAACAACAACAGATAGTTCTTGGAAATACTTCTCATTTTCCAGTAAATAATAGTTTGATGATAGGTGATTACGTGACGCCGGGAAATTTGATAATGCCCACCCAAGACGCAATTCATCAGAATTTGATATTCAAGCATTGATTTATGACCCCCATTGTTTAAGCGAAATACTCTCGATTCTTTTTGGCTAAAATATAAAGTGACGAATTAGGTTCTCTCGAACTAAAAGTTAAAAGAAGGAAATGTTCACAAACTTTTGTGCTCAAAATTTCAATGAGGAAAGAAAGGCATCATTCAGTAGCTAGAATAACACTAATAAAATAAAACCAGACTCATTTTTGGCGGACGTTTGCAAGTGGAAACCATTGCAGGGATTTTATTTCAATGCGAAGGATTTTTTTTTTTTTGAAGTACTGAATAAGGCATTCCAAAGGCAGCTCTTAAGCTCTGTTAATTTCCCCTTTACCTTAATTGATTATATGCCTTTGTGTTCTTGCCCAGTCATTTTGTTTCATTTATTTTGGATTGTTGCGGGGAAGAGAATTCCTAATGTTGAGCTTTTTTTCAAGGCTTAAACTTAACTTATCATATTTTGGTATCGATTAAATTGCTCTTGCGTGTTGTTTAATGGATTGAAAGGAATTTCGCATGGATATCTTAATATGATACGGTTTACAGCAGTTTTCAAAATTATAAGGCTTTCAGAGTTAATTTAAGTGCCTTTTTATTTATAATTTTAACTTAGATAAGTATTTTAAATTTAGGTTAACACGCACAAAGTTACCTATCGAAAAAAAAAGCAAAGGAAACTTAATTGTACATTTGTTTTAAAAGAAAGATTTAATAATAATTGTAGTGTAGCATTTCAGGATTTCATTTGTCAAAATTTTTTTACCAATTAATGTAAAAACTATGCTTTGGTTAACACAATGTTATTTTTCTCCTATAATATCCTATTAATAACTAAACTATTGCACAATTTCTTAAAAATTGAGCGGCTTATTGTCTTTGGCTAATTAAAGGATATTTGGAAGCCAAATGAAATATTTCTCATTTTATACCAAAACGGGATGGTAAAGTTAGGCTACAGAATCGGGCCCACTTCATGAGTGTCCCTCGCTAATAAGACTGAAAAAACTTATAAATTATGATTAATCAGATCTGCCCAATTTTACAAATGATTCTGTGGCGCATTAAAGGGAATCTAGCTTCCAACGTGTGGACCAAGGGATGAGAAGACAATGGGCACAGTTATTATACATAAATTGTATTTATTTGGAGACTGATGGTTTGAATTCTGATTCTTGAATTGGTACGAAATTCAAATATCACAATAGTGCGTACGTTTTTTGTGGGATACCGAAAATTGTCCACAAATATCACTTAAAATTATTTACTAGTTCAACCATAAATGTAGTTCAGATATGGCCAGCAGTAACTAAAAATATATTCAACGGAATCGAATTTTGTTTATGAAAAGTATGTAGGTTCCAATCTGAAAATCGCCAAAATCCCTAAAATAGTCAATAATACAGGTCCCCGATCTCCATCTATATTATAAGGAGCGCTTGGTACGTTGGTCGTACGTCCCAGCTTTCTGGAATGTTTGCTTAGTCTGTCAC
Organism: Leiobunum rupestre; assembly: GCF_980474605.1. Classification (NCBI taxonomy): domain Eukaryota; kingdom Metazoa; phylum Arthropoda; class Arachnida; order Opiliones; family Sclerosomatidae; genus Leiobunum; species Leiobunum rupestre. The sequence continues at coordinate 30,186,282 of NC_143387.1, read as the reverse complement.
GAAGGTTCCTCGAAGGTGTTGCGTCAGACGCCCGAGTGTTCAGTTCGTTGCGTTTTTGTCTCCCGTGTTCCCTTATAGGATAGCTTGTGTTTCTGTTGGTTTAGGCCGCTCTTATTCTCTTGCCCTTTGCGTTTTATTAATTTCTTTTTTGTTCTATTTTGTGTTCCTGTCTTCTTTTTATTTGTTTTTTTGGCTTCACTTTTTCTTTCGCCCCGGCGGGGGAGGATCTCCCGCACGATGGGGAAGAGTAAAGTCCGTAAGTCGCCTACTTTGTCTCCGCCGAAGAAGAAGCATTCTACTGTTTTTCCGCATCGTTTTCCGCTCTTAGCGGACGTTCTTTCTTCTGACGATATTGAGGTTGATGAGCCTTCTCCCGTTTCCAGGGTAATTTTGTCGGTTCATTCTTCCAGTTCTGCTGATATTACTCCGCGGGATATCTGCACCGCATTCCTCACGGCCAAGGTGGGTAAGGTTTCCGATATTCGTGTCCTTCCTGGTGGCCGTGTTTCTGTTCTTCCTTTTGATGCCACTCAGCGTCAGGCCATTTTAATGCTTCCATCTACGGTTGGTGATCTTGCGTTCGCCGTGTCTTCCGAGGATTCTCCTCGATTATTTCTGCGTAAGATTATCGGTGTTCCGCTGTCCTATTCCCAGGAAGACTTGCTCTCTGAATTGCGAACTGCGGAAAACTGCTCCCCTCCGGAAATCCGCCGCCTTGGTGTTTCTAGTAAGCTTGTCCTTTTGGGATTTTCTTCAGCTCCGCTTATTCCCGATTATGTCTATCTTTTTAGTCAGCGTTTTGCGGTTCTCCCTTTTGAGGAACGCCCGCTGCAATGTCACCAGTGTCTCCGTTATGGCCACTCCGTGCGCCATTGTCGTTCGTCACGTCGTTGCTCCCGCTGTGGGGGCCCGCATGAGTTGGCTGGGTGCACGGCTCCCTTACGTTGTGTCCACTGTAATGGTGGTCACTCCGGCACCTTCCGTTCCTGTCCCGTTTTTCTGCGAGAAATGGACATCAAACGTATTCAGTCTGAGCGCCGGGTTTCGTTCCCTGAGGCCCGGGCCCTTGCATCGTATGCCTCGTCCCGGCCGCCGGCTCCGTTACTCACTGCTACTGAATTTCCGGTTCTTCCGCCCGCCTCTGAACCCTTTGTGCCTTCTTCTATTTCTTCGGTCCCTGCACAGGTTTCTCCAGAGGCTTCTTCGGGAGCTGCCTCTATTCCTCCAGCTTTTATGTCGTCTCTTATTGCCTTTTTTGGGGCTGTTCTCGCGGGGACCGCCTCTTCGGCGGATCGTTCTTGGCATTCTTCGCACGTTGCTGCCTGTACTGATAAGCATTTGCGCCCCTCTCCGTGGGGGACGCTTCTTTGGAAAGAACTAAATGCGGTTCTGTTTCCGATTGGTTCTTCCCCTGGTGGGTCGGCCGACGGTCTTTATGCTTGATAATGGTCCGCTCTTCCCTCTCTTTGTTGCAGTGGAATGTGGCGGGTGTTGGGACGCATTTTGGGGCATTGGCTAATCTGGTCCTGGAGGCTTTGCCTACTGTGGTGGGCCTCCAAGAGACTTGTCTTCACAGTGCATCTCGCTCGAACTTGAGCTTTGGTGTCTATCACGTTTATCGACAGGATCGTCCGCAGCGGAGCCATGGTGGTGTGGCGCTACTGGTGAACTCTTCTTTCCCCCAGTATCGCTTGGCCTGCCCCGTCCTTCAGTCTTTGGAGGTGGTCGCAGTTCGGGTCCACTTTTCGTTTGGTTGGTGTACCTTCGTCAATATCTATAATCCCCAGGGTGCTGCTCCGGCCGCCGATTATGCGGCGCTGACTCCTCTTTTGACGGATACTTACTGTGTCTTTGGCGACTTTAACGCCCATAACTCTTTCTGAGGTGATTCTCAGGATGATTTGGCGGGTCAACTTTTGATTGATTGGTATTTGGCTCAGGATACTATGGTGCTCCTTAATGACGGGTCTTCGACGCGTCTTGGTTACCATGGTCAACGAGATTCGGCCATTGATTTAACGTTTGTCAGTAGTGATCTCGCCCCGCGCTCGTCTTGGTCGCTCTTGCCCGCTTCGGGGAGTGACCATCTTCCTATCTGTACTGCTTTCGGCGAGGTTAATGTTCTCCCGTTGTCCACGCCTTTGCGTTGGGACTTTTCCCGGGCGGACTGGGTCACGTATCGTTCGCTCCTCCACGCAGTTGATTGGTCCCAGTTTTTGACTTTGCCGCCTGAACAGGCGGTTCATTGGTTTACTTGTACTCTGATAGGGATTGCGGAACAAGCCATTCCTCGGTGCGGGGGTGTTTCTCCGTCTGGCCATCCTCGTCCTCCTCCTTGGTGGTCGACGACGTGTAAGCGGGCCCTTCGCTTGGCTGCGGCTGCTCGACGGCGCGCCTTCCGCTCTCGCCGGGACGCTGATTTCGTTTTGGCTCGCCGTTTGACGGCTTCCGCCAAGTGCCTTGTTCGTGAGGCTCGGCGTCGTAGTTGGCGTACGTTTTGTTCTTCTATCTCCGGTACCTCCCCTCTTCCCGTCCTTTGGAGTAGGGTTCGTTGGTTTAAGGGGGCCTCCGCGTCTCGGGCTTCTCTTCCTCCCCTTCTCCTTGATGGTGTACGGGTTAGTTCCGCGGCTTCGGCTGCGGCCACTCTCGCTTCTTATTACTCTCAGACTGCTTCGGCGGTGGATCCTCGGCCGGCTCCTGTGGTTGCGGAGGGTGCTCCCCCGGAACGTTTGTTTAGCCCCTCGGAGTTTTCTGCTGCCCTTAGCCGTCTGAAGAATACGGCCCGGGGGAGGATATGATAATGTCGTTGTTGCTTCGGAACCTCCCCGTGCAGGCGCAGGATGCCCTGCTTTCTCTTTATAACTTGTGCTGGAGTAAGGCCTATATGCCTTCTCGTTGGAAATCGGGGGTGGTGCTAGCATTCCTTAAACCGGGAAAGGATCCCAGCCTGCCGTCTTCCTATCGTCCGATTACCTTACTATCGGTCTTGGGCAAACTTTTTGAACACCTTATTAAGGCTCGTCTTGATTGGTATTTAGAGGCTCATGATAAACGTACGCCGTATCAGTCTGGTTTCAGGCGTGGTCGCCGGGGTATGGATAATGTTATGTATCTTTTTCATACTGCTCGTCACGCTGTCTCCCTTAAGGGTGCTTGTCAGGCCGTCTTTCTGGATATCAAGGATGCCTTTGGTAGTGTTCGGCATTCTCTTCTTTTGCTTAAGCTTTCGTCGTTGGGTCTCTCCGAACACTACCTTCGGTTTTTCGTTTCTTATTTGTCTGATGGGGGATAGTTTGTCCCCGGCCTATTCCGTCTCTCGTGGGGTTCCGCAGGGGGCGGTCCTTAGCCCTCTTCTTTTTAGTTTGCTCCTGGACGATCTTCCGGCGGCTCTCCCGGATGGTACTTGCCTTGCCATCTATGCGGATGATATCGTTTTGTTTCTGACTGGATTTTCCTTGTCGCTGTTGCGCCGCCACATGCAGGAAGCTCTGAATTGTGCGGTTACGTATTTACATGCCTTTGGATTTTCTCTGTCGCCCGATAAATGTATATGTCTGTGCTTCTCGAGGAAGCGTGATCTTTCTGAGGCGGGCCCTTTGTGCATTTCGGGTGTTGCCCTCCCTTTCCGGCCTACGTGCCGTTATTTGGGTGTCATCTTTGATAGTCGCCTCACATGGCGTCCTTATATTGACGATTTGCGTGTTCGCTGTTTGCAGCGTTTGTCTCTTCTTCGTACTATTGTGGGTTCCCATTGGGGTCCGGATCAGGTTACCTTGCACCTATTTTATTCTGCTTTGCTTCGCAGTCTCTTGGACTATGCGGCGGTGGCTTACCGCACGGCAGCGCTTTTTGTTCTCCGGCGTTTAGATGTGATCCAAAATGCCGCGCTGCGCCTGATCTTGGGTGCCCCTCGGTCGACGGCGATATCGTCTCTGGAAATCGAGTCGTTTGTCCCTCCTTTATCTCTTCGCAGAGACTCTCTGTGTTTGCAATACGCTTTATATTGTCTTCGGGCTTCGCCTTCCCATCACGGTTGGTTTCGCGGCCACGATCTGTCTTACCTTTCTCTTCGGGGTACTGTTACTCATCTGGCGCAGAGCTGGGATTTGGTTGATCTGTTTGATAGTGTCGTCTCGCAGCCTCTTAGCCCCTCTTGGCCGGTGGCTACCCCGTCTCCATTTATTCTGGATGTTCGGTGGTTGCCTGGGTCGAAATCCGATTATGCCGCTCACTCTATGGCTTCGGCTTTTTACTGTCACCTTGAGTCCCTTTCTTCCGAGTGGTGTCTTGTTTTTATTGATGGTTCGCTTGTACCATCTTCTCCTTTTGGCGGGTTCGCCTTTGTCATTCCAAGTCTGGGGGTTCGCCGGAGTTTTCGGTGTCCTTCCACTTTGGCTATTTCTCGCATCGAGTTATGTGCCCTCTGTGAGGCGGTAACTTGGCTTCTCGCCCATGATATTTCTTCCGCGATTTTGTGTTCGGATTCTCTCTCCGCCTTATATGTTTTAGCGGACGGCTCGTCTCTGGATCCGTTGGTCCAGACCTTGTATGGGACGTTACTCTCTTCTCCTACTGCTCGTTTTCGTCTATTGTGGACACCCTCACATGTGGGTATCGTTCCCAATGAGCAGGTGGATGCCCTGGCCCGTGCGGCTTGCTCTACAGCAGTGGCTCCTTTCTTTGTCCCGCCCCCGGATACTCTGACTATTCGGCGTCGGTGTTCTTCCGCGCTCAACAGGCTTTGGCGGCGTGCCTGGGAAACTGCCCTGTCCGGCCGTATTCTCTTCTCTCTGCAGGCTTTTCCGACCCGCCCTTTGGTCTGGGACTGTCATTTGTCCCGGTCCCAAGAACGGCTGCTGTCTTTGGCTCGGGTTGATCGTTTCCCAGTCCCGGCGGTGTTACATCGCTTTGGCTTGCGTTCTTCTCCCCTCTGCCCGTTATGTCGGATTGTAGGCGATTTGGCTCACTTTGTCTTGTTTTGCCCCAGTTCGGCGGTGGCCCGGACGGAGTTTTTTCACGCTTTGGTGGGGGTTGGTTTACCGGCCTCTTTTGGCGGTACTCTGCCCTCGTTGTTGTCTTTTTCTGCTCTTCCGGCCGGCTGTTCGCAGCCGGGGTATTTTCGACTGTTGTCGGGGTTCTTGCGTGCCCTGCAGCGGTTTTGAGTTTTTTGTTGCCTTGACTGTTTGTCCTCTTTATATGTAGTGTTGGTGTCTAAGGCTCTTAGCCGACATCACTTTGCGTGTCACTCTCAAAAGCGACAAGCGGAACAGAGGGAAACCGAGACTGCCTTTCGCTTCGTTACTATCTATTTTCTCAAAATCTGTCGCCCCTGAGAGTTGGGCCGTGTTTGTCCCAACACGCAATACACCGGAATTTCGGAGGGGAAGGGGATCGTATGGGGTAGTTTCAGAAGGCCTGTGAGTTTCGGAAACGGGGAGGGGCGGGGGTTTCGGGGTGGTTCCGATTTGAAAGTCCCGTGGCGCTCTCGGCGTACGTTAGTCCCGTGGCCTTTATGCATCAGCCATTGGATACAGGGGGTTTAAAGGGGTACAGGGTTGAGTTATTTTTGCTGGGAAAAAGGTACCACGGAAATTCTCGCATTGGAAAGGAAGGGGAGTACAACGGAAATTCTCGCTTGGAGAAAAGGGGGAGAGGGTACCACGGTAATTATCACATGGGAAAAGCGGAGAGGGTGGTACCACGGGGAGGGTCGACCTCACAACGCCGAATTCTCCTTTCTCCGAATTCCCATATCACCGAATTCTCTTTTCTCCGAATTGATATAATTCCGATTTGCTTTTACTCCGAAAGTTCATATCTCCGAAGTCCCATTTCTCCGAAATTTATTTAGTGACCTCACATCTCCGAATTCTCGTTTCTCCGAATTCCCATTTCTCCGAATTCCCATTTCTCCGAATTCCCATTTCTCCGAATTCCCATATTACCGAATTCCCATTTCTCCGAATTCCCATATCACCGAATTCCCCTTTCTCCGAATTCCCATATCACCGAATTCCCTTTTCACCGAATTGACATATTCTTGCTTTTCCTCCGAAAGCTCATATCACCGAAGTCCTATTTCTCCGAAATGTATTTAGTTACACTATGCAGAGTTAAACCTCCTACGTGTCAAGCCCGCTTGTGGCTAAAGCAAGATTATTGAAATTAAATAATCTTGACTAAAGTTTTCCCTTTATTTTAATTTTTGGTCGTAATTAAATATGATGTTTCATTACAGTATAAGAAAATTGTTTGGTAGCATATTTTATTGTTACAATACAAATTCTATAATGTAGATGGCATTGTGTTTTCCGTCCTCTGTCAGAAGGGGACAGAAGAATGAATTTTTAATATAAAAACACATATTAAGCTTTCAATATCCATGTCAGCTACAGTACACAATTAAATAAAAGCAGGAGCCGCGGAATTGGGGGGCAGGTAGGGCCAAATGCACCCCCATTTTGCATGGTAATGTAGGGTTATTTATGCTTTAGTCGTAGGAGCCTAGGAGGAGCTAGTCATGGAGTACTTCCGCGGTTACTGAATAAAACCGCTTTAAAAAAAAAAACGTTTTGTAAGTAGAATATGTTACTTAAGACAATATAAATTGCGGTAGATAAATAATTTTAAATAAAAACTACGACTTTTTAAAATCGCGCGGGCAGATTGCCGTGGCTCCTGACAATCGTACCTTTATAGTACAGGCAAACCGGAAGGTGGGAAACATGCATTGAAACAGGGTCAATAGATAAATTTCTTGAAATCCAAAATTCCACATACTATAATTAAATAATTTATTAAAATTTCACTGTTTAAATAGTATGAAGTGCTCTTCTACGAATTATTGTCTATCACACGTTTAAAGAAAAGAAAAAAATCGCCATTTTGGTAAATGGCGACCTAAATTATGAAAAAGTCGAGCGAAAAAAGCTACATTTTAACATAACGAGTAATACTTTAGAACGTATAGTATAGTTATCTACCATATTATTATTGAGAATTATATTAGCCTTAAAAAAACGTAACCTAATTTTTGTTTATAATTATAATTGCAATTTTATATTAATACATAATAACTATAAGTATGACACGTCCTATTCTCCCAATGCTACGTTAGTTAATGATAGTCTGTCTCGGCAATTACCATTCATCCTATGGACGAACAGATTTTTGCAAATTAAATCGGGACAAATTTTAAACATTACCCTGGTGTTTGAAGGAAGTGCTTTGGCTGGTACATAATACGTAGGTGTCATTTTTTCGACGAATTTGCAGTTTCTAATCCACCGATTACGCAATCACCCCGCGACAGATCATCATTAATATCATTAACCGACGTCGTTCAGTGATACTTATGATTATTATGTTAATTATGATATTATATTAAATCATATATTTTTTTCAGTTGAGTGGTAATCAGCTTATTTTAATAACAAGTTTTTAACAATAAAAATATTTTGGTACAAGCTAGAGCAGTACAATTAGAATAATTACGTGGCGAATTGAACTAGCGACGAAATAGAACTTAATCGGCGATGATTAGGTTCCATGTCGCCACTAGTTCATTCCCCACCTAAGTAATTATCCCAATATAAGAGTCTCTAATAAGGGTACAAACTGCGCACTTACAAGGAGAATCCCCGATGTGTTAATTGCCGATTTTGTTCAAAGTCGGGCGTATATAATCAAAGATAATTTAAACTCGTACCCTAGATTCGAAATCACTCTCTCGCGCGTGTACGATAGCGTTTACCCACTTCCCGCTGGAACTCAGAAAAAATTCGCTCCATGGTTTGCACCTTACCGCAACCGATGGAGCCCGATTTTTCTGAAGTCACGTGCCGGAAAAGGGTAAACGCTTCGTAACAAAACCGTCAATGGGAAAGCTCTCAGTATTCGAATCTAGGGTACGAAAGAAGAATTTCGGTTTATTTCTTCTCGTAACAATTTTAATTTTAGGAGAGCGTTTGATTTTAGCAATCGGACTGAAACAATCCACTAAACTATCGTTTGATCGAATTGCTGAAATAACTAGTGAAACAAAGTATATTTAAAACCGAGAAAAAGAGCTTTATTTTTGAGAACTTTTATTTTTTACAAGGTGAAAGATACCGTTTAAACCCTGCTCGTCTGCTTTCCGCTCCCCCCAAGAGATAACACTTAACACGTGTCTTGGGCCTTCTAGAAAAGGAGCATCCGCGAACAATGCGGGGGTCCCGGGTCTCATCTGGCAGCCATTACAAGGGCTTGTCGAACTTGAAAACGTGTACGAATACATCATTAACGACAGAAAGACAAGTTTAAAAATACAAAATACTTTTTAAGAAAACCTTTAATTTTTATCTTTTTGACATTTAGTTTTGAAACTTTTAATTCTTAATTTTAACATTCCACATAGTTTTAAACAGTTTCTTAACAGCGAGTTTAAATTATCTTTGATATAATGTAGACCTATCTGAGATATGAAATTTCCCAAAAGGAGACGTTGCACTTCCCTTTCGATTTGCCATGGAAGCTGAAAATGTTTTGACCACTTTAAACAAAAAATCTCCATTTTAAAAAGCATGGAATGTTTTCGGTTTTACATACGAAAATTTAAAAAAAAAATTAAAATCACGAAATAGGTAATTTCGACCACGTTTAGGTAAATTGGAACATTTTTGGGTAAATTTTAACATTTTTGGGTTAAAGTTGTAAATATTTTTGGGTAAAATAAGGAAAAAATCTCATTTCTGTTTTAAGTGGTCAAAAACATTTTCGGTTGCCATGGCAAAACCAATGGATAGTGCACCGTTTCATTTTGGTAAATTTCAATTTTCATATTGGTCTACATTAAGCCCGACTTTGAACAAAATCAGAAAAAACACCTCGGGTACTCTCCTTGTTAGTATCCGTACCATGGTTTATGAAAATTAAATCTGGGGATCTAAATGGCGGAACTAACTTTCGTAAATTATTATATTGTTTTCAAGAAATTGCAGTCCATTTTCACTTGAAAGGGGGCGTTAGTAGTTTAGATTATTTATTACTGTGTTAAAGTATTTCAAGCAGAAATACAGAAAATGGGAAATAGAGTAGTATCAGTGTGACGTCTCCCATACTTTTCACACGTTCCTAAAATTCTATAACATTCTGAGATTATGTACGTTAGGTTAGGTAGAATCCGACTCCTTGAAAATAAGAGCTGGCCTGTAGTCGTTTATTCACTTCATTGCATCGAGTCTTAATTTTTTTAAACATTTCTGCTCATTTTGTTCTTTGAAATCGAATTTGGAATTTTTTGGATACAATTTAGCTTTACCGAAGCACGTCAACAAAAAATAAAAGCAGACGAGGAATCGGAACTTTTTGCAGGTAAGCTAGACGGCGAAATGAAATGCGCCCAACGGGGCCAAACCCGAGGTCAAACCGAAGGGCAGTTCACTCCTTCTTAGAGTGCAGAAGTAATCAAGGTTAAAAATTTAATTGGATTAAATTTAATACAGCCAAAGCTACAGACATTAAATTTAATCGGATTAAATTCAATACAGCCAAAGCTACAGACATCAAATTTAATCAGATTTAATCAACCAAGAGTGCAGATTTAATCATGGGAGTGAACTGCCCGTCGGGCCAAACCTAAAAACTACGAATTTTCAACGGAGCCTTTTTTCTAAATTATGACAAATTTTGGGGCTTTCCTAATCGAAGAGCGATGCTATTCATTTTACAGAAAGAGAACAATTGTAAAATACGCTAAAATCCCCTGATACTACATAAACACTCTTTGCTTTAAGGGCGTACCAAAATATTTTTATTATTAAACATAAAATATACTATTTAATATATAATATCATAACTAACATAATAACCATTATTATGAAACTGAAAGACGTCGGTTAATGATATTAATGATGGTCTGTCGTGGGAGGATTCCTAACCGGAAATTCGTCTAAAGATTATTTTTACGGCTGTATATACGAGCCAAAGCACGTTTGGGCAAGGTTTGGGTCTTAAATTCGAACAAAACTACCTTCAGAAACAAAAATAAAGTTTAAAATATGTTCCGATTTAACTCGAGGAGATTTGTCAGTCCTTAGGATGTAAGTGACCTTCTTGGTTTCTTACACGAGACTCTTCCACCGCACGATGTTTTCATCTTAATGGGAGATTTTAACCTACATGTTGACTGGTCGAATCCGTCCCTTTGTACAGCCCAGGAGCAAATTTTTTGCGATACTGTGTTTGGCCTTGGACTTCAACAGACGGTATAACAAATCCCACACGTGGAAATAACTTCCTTGACTTGGTTTTCATAAATGACGAACGTTTCCTCACTGAGATTCACACTAGAGACAGCCTACCAGGTTGTGATCACTTTGCGGTTGCTGGAAGCCTGAACTTACCTCGGTATTTTGTTCAGAGAATTCATCGAACTATTCCCAATTACAAAGATCGGTCTAAAAATGATCTTGCAGGCACTTTGTACAACGCTCCTTGGGACATTGTTTTTTCTTCAAGTGATATTGATGTGACTTGGGAACTTTGGCTTGATCTCTTTTGGGCATGAGTTAGGGACAATGTTCCGAGTATAACCATTCATGGAAAGAAGCGTCCGCCCTGGATTACGGCTGGTCTTGTTCACGCGAGCCACGTGAAGAATTCTCTTTTTAGGAAGGCCAAATGGTTGGGAAGAGATTTTGATTGGAAGAAGTATCGGGATTTTAACAACACTTTGAGATCTAAGACTAGAGGTGCACATGATATATTTGTGTCAAATTTGCATGATACCATTGCTACTTATCCTACGCGGTTTTGGAGTTTCGTCCGCTCAAAGTCCCAACTCCCTTCACCGTCTTCGTTTAAAGTAAAGAATGGGCAAATATCATGTCCTTTGGCCATAGCTAAGGCCTTTGGTGAATTCTTCTACCGAAGCTTTAGCATGTCAGACACTACCTTAACTCTACCATCCGTTTAGACACCAGAAAAAACGCCTTGAAACGTTTGAAGAATGGATCGGCCTGTGGGCCGGATGGTATTACATCCTAGGCTTCTTAAATTGATGTCTCCTGCCATAATTGACCCGATGGTGAAAATGTTTAAGTTATCACTATCGATGTCTTCTCTGCCTTCTGGTTGGAAGCTTGCTAATGTTGTGCCAGTCTTCAAAGGGTCGGGCAAGCGTAACGATCTTTCAAATTATCGACCTATATCACTCACGTCTTTCGTTGGAAAATTACTGGAATCGATTGTTTACGAGAAGCTGAATAAGTTCTTAATACCTACCTCGCAGTATGGATTTCGAAGGGTCGCTCTTGCACGCACCCACTTCTGAAGTCTTTCCACGAGTGGTCTTCCTTCCTCGATGAGCGTAATCCACCTGACATTCACGTAGTGTCGTTTGACTGGTCAAAAGCGTTTGACTCCGGTTGCCACAAGCGGCTTATATTTAAACTTCAAAGATTCGGTATCACTGGATAGGCATTGCTTTGGCTTCGGGATTTTTTATACAATCGCTTTCTACGAGTGACCTAGCATGGAGAATTCATCACGTACCTTCCAGTGCGTTCTGGAGTGCCCCAAGGCTCGATTTTGGGACCATTACTTTTCAACGTCTTTGTGTCTGATCTGCCATCTGTGTTGACTTCAAAATGTTCTCTATATCAGTATGCGGATGACAGCTATATATCTCTCGCAATTAGATCTTCCGCGGATCGTTTGAACTTGCAAGATAACATCACTAGTATTTTCAATTTTGGTGTGGCCAACAACATTTCACTCAAGTGGACCTCCCACATTAATTACGCTAGCAATCGAGCTCGCCGCTTATGTGGTCTTATTCGTAGAACCACTGGTTTTACGCCTGCATCTACCACATTCTTTCGTTCGATGTGCTTGCCAGTGCTGGACTATGCGTCTCCAGTTTGGAATCCTTATCTCAAGAAGGATATTGCAGCACTGGAACGCGTGCAGCGTAATTTCACCTTAAGTCGCCTCTTTCTTATTTGCCTCGTCTATTCCTTATAGCCAACGCGTACGAAATCTTCACGTTTGGCCACTCTCCGTTCGTAGAAGTGTTTCGGATATGGTCACGCTCTTGAAAATTGTCAAGTCACCGACCTTTAATACAGATGACAAAATGACATTATGCACCCGGAAGACCTGCCCTACGTATAATCTAAAGTTTGCTAGATGCTTGGCTTTAGAAAATTCCTTCTTCTTCAGAAGTGCACGGACTTGGAATCTTTTGCCAGATGACATCCGGGAGACATTTTCGATCTTTGGTCTCGGAGTTCTTCTTTTCGGATTGGCTTCTTCAAAATTCTTAATTTATTTATTTATAATTTAATTAATATCTGGTATAATTTATATTGTGCATTTGTTTTTAAATTATTTATTTTAATTGTTTGTACTGTTTTGGTAACCACCCTGTATAGGTTTTGCCTCTGTGGTTGCCTGCAAACTTTGTGTTGCGAAATAAATATTATTATTATTATTATTATTATTATTATTATTATTATTATTAATGATTTATACGGTCATTGCCGAGACAGACTGTCATACTTACAATATTATGTTACTTATGGTATTACTCAGTATGCATATGTAGCTTTATTATAACTTTGGTCGTCATTTTCCAAAATGGCGAATTTTTTACTCTTCTTTAAACGTGTGATAGAAGAGCGCTTCGTACTATATAAACATCGCAATTTTACAAAATCTTTAATTGTAATATGTGGAAACAATATCGATTTACCCGGTTTCAATGCATGTTTGACAGCTTCCCGGTTTGCTGTATTACGCAAAGACGCAAAGGGGCGGACTTAAGAGTTCCTGGGTCAGGTGGCCCCGAAAGATCCCACATCAATACGCTAGTTCAAAAAAACAATTATTTGAAAAAAAAAAACATTAAGCTTATTTAAATTGAATAACAGTTTTACGCCATGCTTTTTCAAAATGAAAACAATCAATAACTTTTAAACTATATTGGTTCTATTTTTAATATTTATAGTATAAACGAGATATGAAATACACTAAAAAACGAATTCGAGTAAGTCGAAATACGGTACCGCGTAGCATCTATTTGGTAAAACCGTACCAAAACGACTATATACCAAGAATGTATTTATTTATACTCAGAGAGAATGAATATGTCGCGATTATTTTTAGCGTTTCTCCAATTCCACCCGTTGGGGACCCCGGTATGCTCCTCCGCTTTAATAAAATCAAATAATACTGCAATCTCATTGGTTGTTAAAAATTACGTTTTTCGACGCGATTAACGCTGCGGCGAGGACGCAAAAAAATAATACCGCCTCCTTTTTTCCTCCGCCCGCCCCCCTTAGCGTGACGGGGTTAGAGCATGGAGGAAGCACGTGACTGATACTGCGTTCAGTCAATAGGAGCGGACATCTCCATAGAAGAGGTGGGGTTCAAAAATCAAGTGGCTCTGCCCACGGCCAACTTTGATTTCTCGCGCATCTCTCGCGCTACAGCGGCCATCTCATTCGTTGAATTCCTGTGTTAACCTATGAGCAAAAGATGTGTATTTGTGCTAGGCCTCGGTATTGCGCAATGATTTTTAAATTCCAAACATTAAAACCGAGGCCTAGCACAAATATAGGTCCTAAAGGCGGGGAATTTTTTTTCTCGCCTTAAAATTTTCGTCGATTTTCAAAGTAGATTACGAGCGAAATAATTAAGGGAAAATTATGAAAGTAGTTTTAAATAAAACCTGGAAACTTACTAAAAATCATATGAAAAATTCAAAGTTGAGTACAAACACTAATATTATTAAAAAGTCTCCGAATTGCAACACAGTTAGGAAAACAAATTCCCGTAGGAAAAGCATTAGGGAGAAAAACAATTTTCACGAAAATCGTCCGCTTAGACTCAGTTCGTGTCTCCGCCGTTCGGCAGAGCACGGCCAACTTTGATCACGCGCTGTTCGGGCTACTACGGCCAACACATTCGTCGAAATTCCGCGAGCAAGGATTTTCCCCCTATAAACTGTACTATAATGTGTAGGAGTTCAGCGCCACGCTCGGTGGTTATATTGTCCCCAATGTAAAAACTATACTAAAAATAATAATCCGCTAGGGGCGCTGACGTCATACACATCTTTTGCTCATAGGTTAACACAGAAACGTCAACAAATGAGATGGCCGCTGTAGCGCGAGAGATGCGCGAGAAATCAAAGTTGACCGTGGGCAGAGCCACTTGGTTTTTGAACCCCTCCTCTTCTATGGAGATGTCCGCTCCTATTGACTGAACGCAGTATCAGTCACGTGCTTCCTCCATGGTTAGGGCCTCAACGTGTCCGTCGATAGTCTCGACATATTCATTCTCCCTGAGTATAAATAAATACATTCTTGTATATACCTTGTAACCTTACATAACCAATTTCTTGTCCAATCTGTGACTCCGTGTCAGGCCGCTTAGCAGAGAGGTAGTAGCCTCACCCTTTTCCCAGCATTAAACAAATTTGAATAGTCGAACTATAAACGTTTTCTTTAAATTATTCGAAGCGATCGAGACCGACGGGCCTACATAACTCTACGCCTATGTGTCCAATAATTTAAATCAGACACAAAATCTCCTTATATTTAAATAAGAAGCAAAACATACAACACTATTAATATACGCTTTTGATTAAACTGAATTTCTTATTTTCAGTAAGGCGTAATCAGTGTTTCCACATGGAAGGAAAAAATCCCTTTTCGGGGGAAAACGGAGAAGTAGAGCTCCAATTTTTTTTTAAAGAGGGAAAAAGGGAAAAAGAGGGGAAACTCGACTCAAGGGGGATTTTGGAGGGAATTTTTAAAATGGATTGTAGTATAAATTTCACCTATCAGCAACTTAATTTATGACGGAATAAATTTTATACTTACTTCTAGCCATCTTATTTATTTTTTATTTTTTTATTTATTTATTTATTTATTTATTTATTTATTTATTTATTTATTTATTTATTTATTTATTTATTTATTTATTTACTTGGAAAGCCTCAGGGGCTTATGCCCAAGCTTCGGAATACAGGGAGTAGGAACAAACCCAACAATAATATAAGTACACTACAAAAGAGAGATACAAAAATTACTAGAATACAAAGAAAAATAAAAATACTACGAAATACACTAATACAGATAGGGAGACACTAGGTACTCAGCTTATTAGGTCCGTAACATATTTTTTAAAAAAGGGTAAGATTTTTGCGTGACCATATCATCCGGCAGGCTATTCCAGTCATTATTGACGCTGTGGGAAAAATGGTTTTGCCGGGTTGTTAAACAGGCCCTAGGTTTGGACAGTTTTAGGGTATGACCTCGAGTAGTGGATTTAGAATTGAGGGTGAAAAAGTCAGAGAAATGTAGATCGAGACCGTTAAAGCTTGGAGTAGATCTACTCCAAGGTTATAGAATAACTTATGGAGTAGGCACAAATTATTGAATTTGTGCCTAGTGGAGATGGGTTGAAATCCTAGGGTTTTCAACCTGGAAGGGGCAGGGTTTTTTTTCAAACAAGTTACAAACTTTGAAAATTTATTCTGAGCTTTCTGCAAAGAAGAGAGATCAGTAACTAGGTGGGGAGTCCAAATTTGGGAACAGTAATCGATAAGTGGTAAGGCGAAGGAGTTATATAATTGTTTAATAAGGGGTGGGGATCGAAATTTTAAGTTGCGGCGAATAAGACCAGCAATGGAGCATATGCGCTTAGTAATTTTGTGGGTATGAGTCGAAAATTTAATACTGGGATCCGATGTGATACCGAGGTCACGTTCAGAAAGAGTCGATGAAATAGCGGAGCCCATGATAGTGGAAACATAGATTGGGTTTTTACGACCGAGATGTAGCACCGAACACTTCGCTGTGTTGAATGATAAGTCATGAGAGTTAACCCAGGTAACTACCGCGTCGAGGTCAGCCTGGAGTGCCAAATTGTCGGAATGTAGTTTAATTTTGTGTCATCAGTGAATAGTAAAACCAATGCAACACAGACAACAGCCGGCAGATAATTAATTAAAATTAGGCTTATGAGTTAATATATTCCGTCTGTTACATATTCTATCCCATTGTTTGCATTTTACAAAGTTCACGTAAAAGTTCGAAGGAGTTTTTCAAAAATAGTCATGATTCATTCTAGTCGTGAAAAATAAATTTATTTTTAGAAAAATTAGAGTTTTAATATATTATATTACATTATCGTGCATTAATTAAAGGGTCACACAGGTGTTTGAATTTTAGTGGATTCCCGCGCAAGCGAAACTGCAGGGAAAATAGAGGGGAAAATTGCTTTTGAAAAAGGGGAAAATAACATTTTTGGCTACCAAAAAAGGGAAAAATAAAGTCGTCCAAGTGGAAACACTGGGCGTAATACCTAAGTGTCGGTGGTTCTATGGTACTCGACTGCCACGCAAAGTCCCAAACGTCAATGATAAGTTACAAATCTACTAACATTCCAACATGCGTTACTTAAAATTTAACTTGTAAGGATGTGCGGATAATGTTTTTGGTACCGGTTCGGATATCGAATAACAGTTAAATTTCAAATTAAAGTTCGGTTCGGTTATCGGTTTATGGAAACTTTTATAACGGTTATCGTTTTCAATTTGGATAATTTCGGTTCCCCAAATCGATTAATCGGTTTTTCAAATACAAATCGATTAATTGTTTTGATGGTAATATTAAAAATTAGCTGTTACTCTAAAGAAGAAAATGGTTAATTGATAAAAATCATAAAGCCTTAGTTGTTTTCGAGTTTGTGCTTGTTTTTGAAACAAGCTTATCTTAACTTTTAAAATTTCACAAATTTCACTATTGCTAACTTACCCTGCTTGTTAATCTTAATTTATTCAAACAAACAAATCAAAAGTGACTTTAAACACATGACTTTTAGTTTAACAAAAGTAATGAAAGGGGTTAAATAGGATCTTCTATTTTAAACAAAAATAAATAAATTAACTGGCAAAAGGAGAGTAAAGTAAACTAGAACTGTAACTAAGATCGGATTCTGTCTTTGGTTTACGAGATCTTGAGATAAAATAAAGTCACACTGAAACTAACAAGACGTACGACGGTCAGAATACACACAATCCTTCTAATGTGTTAAGTTTGTTTGAGCTATTCACAGCAACCTGCAACGCCGGTATAAAAACCAAAATATATCCACGGTCACACATTACGGATCGGACGAATAGTGTAAATTAGTAAGAGCTTGAAAGGTTTATTTATTATTACCTTTACGCAGAGATATTCTTCATTTCAAAGCTTAATTACACAATTAAAAAAGCAGGTTAAGTAAAAGTAAAATAATTTGTGTCATGTAATTGATCATTTAAAAAACACCTTCAGGCCACGTGTGAAATTACACGAACCGATTTTGGTGTAACTGAACATTTAAAAAACACCTTCCGGCCACGTGTAAATTCACACCAAAAAAACATCGTGAGTTAAAAACCTTTAAGCCCCCAGGAGATCACGTGTTAAATTACACGATCTGTGTTTCGTGAGCTATTAACCCTAAACTCCACGTGTTCTACACTTGTGTAATTTTCAAACACGTATTATCCACGAAAAATACGAAAATTCCACTATAAATACACGTGTTTTTGCTACCTGGGCTATAAACACGCGGATTTACAATGTTGGAAATTGCGGGAGTCAGTATACGCTGCCCAAAAAACCTTACTTAGAATTAAATTTAAGGAACGTTTTGAAAATCGGACTTAAATTAAGGAACTGTATAGATTTTTAGGCGAAAATATAAAAACACGAAAATTGGGGTCCCGTAAATTACCCTGAAAACTATACTTAAATTTAATATTTACTGATATAACCGAAGTTGTAGGTCGACTGAATCCTATCCTATCCAATAAAAGTTTTTTAAACGTTATCGGACTTAATTTTAATGAAAATATCGATCACATAAAGCGAAATCACCGAAAATAGTAAATTGGGCAAATGCCCAACTTATTGGGCTCCGATTGGAAAACTTTATGAAAGGCTATCAATGGTAATGTATGTACGTTCGAACGAGATATCATTGACTCTTCTAGTTATAACCGTTGAAGAGGTATGCGCGACATGGCGCCATCGGCGGCATCGGTGGCAACGGCTACATACACACAAATCCTTAGGATTGTGTGTAAAAACAGATACAAAGCGCACGGCTTCTCTCCCTCAAAGCACGCGGCCCCCACCCCTCTCCCTCCCAATCAAGCGATCTTTACCTCACTGCTCACAACCTTTGCCCCCTTTTTTCATTTGGAAAACTGGCTTTTGATGTTAAAATAGCTAGGAGCCTAGGATACTCGATATAATTTTTTTTATTCGGATATTTAGTAGGAACTCCAAATAATCGGTAAGACAATCTGTGAAAACGATTAATCGAATTTAAAAATATAGTTTTCGAGTAGTAAATCAATAACCGAAATTATCAAATACGATTTAAACCACCAGAACGAATTTCGAACCGATTTTGGGGGGTTTTGAGGTCAAAATTTCAAGGGGGGGGGGGATGGTGCTGACGAAGGTTTTATAGTTTTTTGTTTAAAATCTCCCCCCCTCCCGGTCACCAACATTTCGGGGGTTTTAGCTACGTCACTGTAACTACGTGGGACAATTGGGTTTTCTTCTGAATCAGTGGCGGCGTTAGGGGCAGGCGAGTGTACACAGTAAAAAATCCAGAAATCATCACAGTAATCCCGCTTAATAGATTGTAATTCAATGTTTATTCTTTAATCCTAAAAATATTTATAATCCCAAAATAATCCCTGAATCTTTAATAATCGACTTAAATCCTAAATAAATATGCAAGAATTTCATGAAATCCCATTATAATTTTAGATACAAGTATTAATCCAAGTAGATTTCCTTAATCCTATAAGTATTCTATAATTCCGGGAACTGTAATTCCCTTTACGGGTTGGCCAAAATTTTTACGCATAAAAAATAGACCAAAAACAAATGGGGGGGGGGGGGGCGAAAAAGGGTAACCTAACGAGACTTGTCGCAGAGTGGCGTGATTCGGATCATTCGGCTCGAGAGAAAAGAAGAGTTCAATTATTAGAGTGACTGGGCTCATAGCGTATAGTATATAACCCTTGGGCTGGGCTCACGAAATAAAAACCAGAACGTCCCTTCAATAACTTGCATATTAACTTGTACCGTTCACAGATCCATAGTTACATTTTTAGAGATTAATAATGGAAATTATTTCGGGCGAAAGAAGAGGCAGTCGCGTTTACAAACAGGACCACCATTTATATTTAAGAGACAAAGCTATGCCTAATGGAGATATTTATTTTCGTTGTTATTTCCGAGGCGAATACTCATGTAATCAACGAGCAGTTTTACGTAAAAATAGTGAGCGTTTGGTGATGACCAATGATACTGGGCACTGTCACGGTTTACCGAAAACTAAGACCAAAAGAATGAACTTTAAAGCGAAACTACGTACTCAAGCAGCCTCAAGTTTCAACATATCTCACAGACAAACCTTCGACCGACTGCGAATGGAGTGAGTTAATAATATTAAGAATTTTTAGCGTTTTAAAATATCGTGACCTGTAATTATTGTTTAAAATATCGTGACCTATAATTATTGTTTAAAATATCGTAACCATTAATTTTTTTATAAGACCTTGTTTTTATAAAAAAATCCTTATTTGTTTCGACCCTTTTAATATAGGGAGCTAACAGTTCTACGTCTCACGACGTCCCCCATGCTTTTTCCTATTGAAAAAAAATTCTACCCAACATGGCGGCCACAGCCAAAGCTACGGAGTGTTAGTTCCCTTTTTGCTCGTACAAGCAAGTTTTAGCAAAAACTTAAAGCTAGAGATTTGATAGTTTTAAAGAGAAACGCAAATGAGTTCCGGGGACTTTTCTCAGTTTTGTCACGCAAACTTCTATTAATTTTTAAAGGCTACTATTTTAGCTAAAAGCAGTGATGGACACCGCTCGTCTCATTGTTAGCGTTTTCGTTATGAGCGCAATTTTGCGGTAAATTATCTTTTTAAAAGAGCGCAAAACGAAAAAAAAGAGGAGCGAAAATTTTATCACTCAATTCAGGGGCGTATTAACCATTAGGCCTAGTAGGCACGTGCCTAAGGCGCTATTTTTCTAGGGGCGCCAAAACTGTGATAAAGCCCCACGCTCGAAGTACGTGGGTTGCCCTTACTTAGCTGACCAACCCGTTAGACAATGCCCAGGGGCGGAAAAATTATTCTCTGCCTAAAGGCGCCCTAAGGGTTAATCCGCCCCTGACTCAATTAAAGGCGAAAAGAGAGGAGCGAAATTTTTCGACGCCGTTGATACCATCCACTATAAAATGAACTGCGCCGTTTAGTCGTTTTTTTTTTGTATCAAGCAGTGGCGTAACCATAGATACGTATACATGTATAAAGGTCTAGATCAAATATTTCAAAGGTGGTGAATACGGAGGTGACAGCTAGCAGAAATGCGTTATTTCTGCAGGCTATCCTTAAGAAGAAAGAAAGCTCGTGCTATCTAGGAGTGAAGAAATTGTTTTTGCGGGTTTGCCGAATTTTAATTTTAACTGATTTTAATTTCTTCCGAAGCTGGGTGGTTCTTTTTTGAGGAGAGCGTTTTAACACCGAGTATATCGGACTGAATCAATATACGCGGATTGTCGCGAAAAAACTACACGTTAAGTTCTGATGAACCAAAATTATTTTATTTAAACACTTTAGTTTTAAAGATACATTTGTCCTTTTGGGACCGACTATTGCCTGCTTTGGCAGGAGACCCTTTTAGTTCGGGCTTTGAATTAAATTGTGACGTTTAAC
Organism: Leiobunum rupestre; assembly: GCF_980474605.1. NCBI lineage: Eukaryota > Metazoa > Arthropoda > Arachnida > Opiliones > Sclerosomatidae > Leiobunum > Leiobunum rupestre. The sequence goes on along the minus strand of NC_143387.1, from coordinate 30,165,494 downwards.
TGAATTCGGACGCTCCCTGACAGAGGTATATATACGGAACTGAGGCTTATTGTTCGACCCCAGTAACGTAGGCACCACCGGAAACGAGAAATTTCTAGTTTTTCGGAAACTATTGCCGCTCGGGCGCCAATATCTCTGTCAAGGAGAGTCCTTTTGGACTTACAATGGGAATTTTAAGATGGTTTTATCTGGCCGTTATTTTACGGCTTACAAAATTTACAACAAAATATTAAATACACAAGATTATTTACAACAAACAAACACAAGGAGAACACAGCTAGCCTTTAAACACGCTAACGAAGGGTTGTGTACGAATTTCATTGGACGAACCCTTACGCTGAACGTTTTACGGGCGGGGGGGGGGGAGACAATTTCATAATTTTCCCCTTCCGACGGCAGCAGGCGGTAAAGCGTCTAGCCAATGAAAAATGTACACAAGAAAATACACGGCTTTTGACGAGTTGCGTTCTCCTTGTGTGGGGTGCTGTGTTTGTTGCTCCTAGGTGCTATCGCCGTGAGAGCCATTGTCTCCTGCTTAAAAATTATACTATAAGTCACCAACAGATGGTGTCTAAAGACTACGGCCTGCGGAAAGGTCAAGCACCTAGTACTAAAATGCTAAGAGAGCTCGCGCTCTTGATCACGTGCCTTCCTCGGTGTCTGCTAGGTGTCAATTCCATAGAAATGGTCAATTCCGTATTTTATGTTAGGCTTACACGCCCCGAAAGTTATCTAGACCTTTATATACATTTCTTATATCTATGGACGCAAGTAAGGACCCGCAGACCCCGCGACAGCGGTTGGGGCCTTGTGGTTTATGCAGGGCCGTCTTAAGATCTTTTGGGACCTTAGGCTAAATTGCTTCTTAACACCTTTGCAAACTTAACCCTTATCCCCTCAGTAAGGCTGGCTTTTCCGGGGCCCTAAAACTGGGTTTATGGGGCTCTTTTCTTTTCAATATACCGGGGGGAGGGGATGATTTATATAAATATTTCAAGAGCTAACGATTACTACAGGCCCTTACCAACATGCCAGCGGGGGTCCAAGATCTGTCGTTACGCCACTGCTATCAAGGTTATAAGTTTAAATACATCGGTATAAAATAAGGTTCAAATAGGTTAAGCCTGCCATAGTAAGTATAAGGGTATCTTGTATTCTTATAAGTTTCAAAAACTTGCTGAGCTTTTCGGTAATAGTAAGTGTAGGCAGACGATTAGCTCGTCTGGCTTGAAGGGCCTATCACCACCCTCCTACGTAATATAACCCGGCCACTGGTTAAAAGGCAAGATGTTTAGGCCAGTAGTGGTGACTTGGGTATTAGGCCATTAGCCTTTCCGGGGCGTTTGGTATTTTCGTGCCGCCGGAATGTTAAAAGCGGAAACTCAACGGATTTCAGTAGTAAATAAGTCCGTGAAAAATATTTTGCATGTTCCCATTTTTTCTTTTCAGACGCGCGCTCAGGGGAGCCGAAATAAGGAATTCCTCCCCCCTTCACCTAAAAGCCGTTGTATCTTATGAACTAAAATGATTTTGTCTCACTGCATCGGCAATAAAATTAATTACACAGGGTTGATATTTGGGGGTAGTAAAATTCGTTTTTACCCCCATTGGTCTCAAAAAGTGACGTATTTTGTATGCAATTAGCACTAACGGATTTCAGATACATCATTTTAAATTTGAATTATTAAGAAATAACTATATATACTCAGGGTTCACCAAGGGAGCCGAGGGAATTGACATTTTTTGTACTTAAAATGTTAAACTCTACCCCATTTTGAAGAAAACCTTATAAAATCAAGCATGATTTGATACTGGTAAGAGTAATAATTATTTAAACGTACTGAATTTAGGTTTGCAATTTACAAATATAATTAATTATCATCCTATAGTGAAAATTCATGTCTTTAATTTGTCAGTTTCAATTAGTAGTGTAACTTTAGGAAAGTCAGAAATTTGTTAATCTGGTGTTTAATGCAATAAACACCAGATTATCAAATTTCTCACTTTCATAAAGTTACACTACTCTCCCAATGGAATTCAAAAAAAGTTATTTTAGCTTGCCCAACTTGTCACTTTTTCAAGTCGTATTTTTTCAGTGAAAAAGACGTCTATTTTTTTCGCGCTAACCCAATTTGTACGTTTTTGGTGACGCTCTACAATTTTCTTATAGCACCTAGCGGTTAAAATTTAAATTATAAAAAAACGTGAAAATATTTTTCGATTTAAAAATTGTTAAAAATATTTTAAAAAGAACTGCTACTGCATGGAGTTGTTTACCTTTAAAAGTACCACGCATTTACGGTTTAGTGAAAATACACAAGAAAGATAATCCTATGAGAGTGATAGTTTCGTCCATAAATAGTCCAACTTATACCTTAACTAAACGTTTAGTAAATTTAATTTCGCACTTAGTAGGAACTAAGGAATTTTCGTTAAGGAATTCATATGAATTTGTTGCTGATATTAAGAATCAAAATATGGATGATATGGATGAAATTTGTAGCCTTGACGTTGTAAACTTATATGGTAGTATACCTATCCCTCTGGCTCTAAATATTCTAAAATCAAAGTTAAAATCGGATAAAAATTTAAAAGATAGGACGACATTAAGTCTGGATACTATTTTAAATTTAGCGGAAGTCTGTTTAACGGATACGTCTTTTGTTTTCGAAGATAGTTTTTATACCCAACAGAAGGGGCTGGCGATGGGAAACCCATTATCAGCAACTGTTGCCAATTTAGTCATGGATCACATAGAAAACAGTATATTAAAAAAAGTCAGAATTAAAAAACACGTCAAGTTCTGGAGAAGATTTATGGACGATGTGTTTTTAATTAAAAGTAAACTTTTAGAGGTTGAGGATTTGTTAAAAATAGTTAATAAAACGAATCCGGATATAAAATTTACTTTTGAGGGCGAAAAGGACAAATGTCTACCTTCCCTAGATATTTTGCTAAAACATGATAACAAGTCTATAAATTACACTATTTATCAAAAAGAAACGCACGCAAAAACCTTTTTAAATTTTGAGTCGTCCCATCAGAAAAAAACAAAAATTGGTATAATTAAGTCTTTTAAAAATAAAATCGAATGTTTGTCTGATGACCCTTTAAAAGATAAAAATATATTTTCTGAACAGTTTTTGAATAGTGGTTACCCGAAGGACTTAATCGCACAAATATTTGATGATAACATTGGGAAGAATATTACTAAAAAAGAAAAACCTGAGAGTGTAATGGCCCTTCCGTATTTAAAAGGAATTTCCGAGAAATCAGCTAGACTATTAAAAAAACATAATATCACTCTAGTTAACAAAATATCTAACACATTAAAATCGGACTTGATAAAAAATAAACCGAAATCGGAGGATTTAAATAAAACGGGGGTAGTATATGAAATCAAGTGCAACTGTGGAAAAATTTATATCGGACAAACGAAAAGACAATTAAAAAACCGACAGAACGAACATAAAAATTGTGTAAAGAAATATGACGAAAAAATGGCTTAGCAGTACATGTAAAAACGGAAGAAAAACACGAGATTGATTGGAACTCAACAAAGGTAGTTTGCCAGGAGACAGGCTGGTATAAACGGGAGAGTTTCGTTTGGCCGACTTCTCATTTGGCCGACCACAAAATACACGTTACGCCAACTGTCCATTTGGCCGACTGCACATTTGTCCGACTGAGAAGTCGGCCAAATGGGCAGTCGGACAAATGGACAGAGCATTTGACCGACTGCTCATTTTCCTAACTACTCATTTTCCCGACTGCTCGTTTGGCCGACTACTCATTTCGCCGACTGCTCATTTGACCGACTGCTCATTTGGCATTCGGACGATACTAGGTGCGTTTGGCTAGGTACTGTCCTCTAGGTCGCGTTTTAGAAAGCCCAGCTTGGTTATAAAGAACGGGGCTGGGGGGGCGCCGGTCCGGCCCCCCAGCGCTCGAGCGAAGTGAGTGCGCGGCGCCGTCAGGCGCCAATACTTAGAATACATTGCCCGTTCTATAAGTCAACCTAACACTAAAGCCATAGAGAAGGACCGGCTATAGTATAAGAGTCGGTGAAATGAGCAGTCGTTCAAATGAGCAGTCGGTCAATATTCAATATAAAATAAATATCAATTTATCATTATTTTTAACTAAACGGACCGGGCGAAGGAGGGATGATAGCTGATAATGATTAGGTTCAACAGCGTGAATTGTGGCGGCCCACGCAAATTTGGGAGTTCTGCCCTGGTCGCCAAATATCCTCGCTACGCCCCTGTTGACTAAGTTTAAAAACGTTTCTTAGCCTTTTTTTTAAAAGTCCGGATTTTACTCTGGATTTTTCAACGTGAAATTAACAGGTTTAATCCAGGTGGCTAAAACGGACTGGTTACCACTGTTCCAACCCTGACATAAACCCGAAAAATGGAAAAATCCGACTTTGTTTGCGACAGTCGGGGTCGGGGTCCACGTACGAACACAGCCCCTGTATTGCAACTCCATATATAAAATTCAATGAAACTTTTTCAGAGGACACAATTTTCGTCTAACTTTGTGATTGACGACATTTTCTTTGAACAAGGTTTCAATAAGCAAAATTCCTATGTGGAAAACTTACGCATGATTATGTTACGTATGGTAGTGATGAGTAGCACATTGTGAAAAACTAACTTTAAAGAGACTTAAAACGGTTTTAAATTCACAATAAATAAATATATTGTAAATTTAAAACCGTGTTAAGTCTCTTTTAAGTTACTGATGGTATATCTGAAGATAATGAACAGCGGTATTTTTTATTTTAGAGATAACGTGAATGACATTTCATATACAAACGTAAAAAGTATGATGAATAGATCCGCACAAGCAAAATATCCGCCGAATCCCAACAATATAGAAGGTGTTGCTGCAGCTTTGGCTCCAGATGGCTTCGCTGCGCACTTTGCAAAGGATTCTCTTGGGAATACATTTTTTAAAAAACTACTTCCTCTTAATAGTACACTGGTTTTTGTGTCCCAATACATGGTAGACAAAGTTATACCAGAAACAACAGCCATTTATGTAGATGGAACATTTAAGGTTCCAGAAAAATTCGAGCAATTAATAGTGATACACTTGGAAGCCAATCCTGTAAAATATGTAAGTCGAAATTATTTTCTCCGATATCTATACCATTGCATACATTAACATTATGTGAGTGCTTTTTCAAAATTCGTTATACAAAAAAATAAATCGGAACTTGAAATTGCTTAAAAGGTTTTCCCAGCTATTTACGCGTTGATGACTGGAAAGTCGGAACAAGCGTATAACGAACTCTTCCAATTCATTTCCGAAGAGTATCCTTTATTAAATCCAACCCTAGTAATGACGGATTTTGAAACGGGCCTACGAAATAGCCTTAAACGTAATTTTCCTGCCGCCCAAATGAAAGGCTGCTGGTTTCACTTTTCCCAGGTACAAAAAAATAATTCTTTCATAATATAAAATTTAAATTTTTGTAGTTGAAATTACTTTTTATATACATAATTTAGGCCATATATCGAAGAATTCAGAACGTGGGTTTGTCAAATGTCTATGATGATGTTAGGCCTGCTAAAGAGGCACTGAAAATGATTATGGTGCTTCCCTTACTACCATCCCACCGGATTCAAGAGGGTTTAGATTTAATCAAATTGAAAATTACTCAAATTGGTGAAGTGTGTGAACATTATGATAATACCATGAATTTATTCAATTTAACCATGTTGTAGTGGAGACCAGCTGGGTGTGTTCTCCCGGATATTTAAACGTAAGAGCTTCCTTTGTATTGGGTTCGCTGCCAGTGGCGTAACTATAGGGCGGCAGGGCTGGCAAAATGCCACGGGCCCCCGACCCAAGAGGGCCCCGGCCCAAGCGGCCGCGAGTTCAGAAATAAACTAACTTTTTTAACAAAATATTGTACCTAGGTACTTAAAAATTATAATTTTTTCATTAAAATTAAATTACAATGTGACGATTTTTACTGGGAGGGCCCCATCCAAAGAATTTGCCACAGGCCTCTGATGGTATAGTTACGCCACTGTTCGCTGCCCTACAAATCAGGAACGCATTATCTCCAAAAACCCCATTTGGAAATACTTGGGAGTCGGATAAGAGGTTGTTTGAATTAATAAGAAGTATGACATACTCAAAGGTAAAATAATGATAAGTATGACTAAACTCAAAAGTAATAAAATAATAAGTATGACTATACTCAAAAGTAAAATAATAAAAAGTATGACACTAAAAAATCTCTTTAAATGGATAGATAAGCTCGTGTGAGACTACTATCTGGAACAGCCGGGCCCACTAGTAGTTTAAATGTAGATTTTTCCAATTTAAGTGGTCTAAAACATTTTTGGTTGTCATGGCGAAACGGAAGCCCAACGTAACATTTTCCCTTGGTGAAATTTCATATTACACCAAGGTCTACATACTCACCCCCCCCCCCCCGAGTTTCATCAAAATCGGTCATTAACACCTCCGGTACACTCCTCGTGAGTAACTTTGTAGTTTAAATGAATAAATTCATCATAATATTTATTAATGCCAACTACATTAACGTATAGTTATAATATTTATTACATTTCTTTAGCTTGAAAATACAGAATTAGACGCATTAAGTGGTGTTGGACAGCATGTCCAAGACTATTGGGTACGATATATCACTACAGAAGTTCTTTCGGTGTGGGGCCTCTTAAGGCGAACAAACAATAATAATGAATCATGGAACGCACGATTTAATAAATTCATTAAAAGGCACAGGATTGGAGTTTGGAGATACATTGGTATAAGTTTAAAAAAATTGTTTTCACTAAATATTGACTAGAAATTTTACTTTAGACCATCTTCAATTGGCAGAAGATGCTGAAAAGGCGGGATCATTCCGCCTTTCTTAATGGAAGAAGAATTCGATCAAGACCGAATAAGCGTTACAAAAGAAATGACAAGTAATATATTTTACTTATTTTACTTTCTGAAAAGTTTTAAAAATATTTCAATTAATGTAATATTTGAAGACGAATACGCAAACTTTCTGGACGATTTGAAAGAGGCGAAGTAAACGTTGAAGAGTTTTTGTCTCAAGCAAAACATTTTGTAAGTCCAGGAAAAACAACAGATTTAAATCAGCAAGGAGAAAACGGTAATATAAACAGTGGCTTTATTGCAGGGTTGGTCGATAATTATCGATGGATAATTATCAATGATAATTATCGATATTTATCCGATGAAAAAATCATGATAATTATCGAATTAAATTAAAATCTCTGAAAACAGTTTTTAAAGTTAAATTTAATAATTTTGAAAGCAATATAGAGCAGTATTAAGTATTTATGACATTTATGCTCGCATTTATGTAATGTTTACAACTATCCAAAATGTATTTTATCAAATTTTAAACTTTAAAATTTGAAATTGTTTCGAAACTTGAAAAGGTAATCTTGTTAATTCATCGGAATCATCGTTAAATTTTACAACTTAAATTCCAAATATTCATAATTATCAAAAAAATCCGATATTTATCCAAATAATCCGATAATTATCCAAATAATCGGATAATTATCAAAAAATCCGATAATTATCGTATAAATCAGATTTTTTGCCAACCCTGCTTTATTGAGATAAAATTTATATCAAATCATATTTTTCATAGAACTGCAACTCGTTCAGGGCAGATCTAGCTGTAGCGGCCCCAAGAGCTATACTACCCACAGGGATCGCAGTTCCGCACCCAGGTAGGGTAAACTGACAATTGATAAATATTTGACTTTTTATAATATTTATATTAATTGACCTAAACAGTTTCAATCGCATCTGTGGGATCAGCCATCCCACAGCTAAGTGCTGCACAACCCGCAGGGATCGCAGTGCCGTGCCCAGGTAAATTGAAAATCGATATTAAAAAGGGAAATACCAATTTGTATTAGTACATTGTGATATTAAAATAGTGATTAAATTTCTGAATAATAAAACAAACCCAAACGTATTAATAGGCACTCAGTTTGCCCGGCAGCCATAAGTTAAATATTATATGTTGAGCTTATAACTTTAATAAATATTAATTGGTCTATTTTAAAAACGTGCAGGTCAAATAGCTCAACGTGTTGAGACTGTGTTCTTGAGGGTAGTACGCGATACAAATGGAAATATGAGGCTAGCTACAGTCCCCGTTAGCACCACTCGCCCAGCATCAGTCTCAGTCAGCACCACTGGCCTAGAATCAGCTTCAGCCAGAACCACTCACCCAGCATCAGCCTCAGTCAGCACCACTCGCCCAGCATCAGTCTCAGTCAGTACCACTCGCCCAGCATCAGTCTCAGTCAGTACCACTCGCCCAGCATCAGTCTCAGTCAGCACCACTCGCCCAGCATCAGTCTCAGTCAGCAACGCTTGCCCAGCTTCAAACTCAATCGTCCATCCATCTGCGATATCAATCGGCATAGCCAGCCCAGTTCCAGTCAGCACCATCGCTCACCGAGCTTCAGTTTCAGTCAGCAACGCTTGCCCAGCTTCAAACTCAATCGTCCACCCATCTACAATATCAATCGGCATAGCCAGCCCAGTTCCAGTCTCAGTCAGCACCACTCGCCCAGCATCAGCATCAGTCTCAGTCAGCACCACTCGCCCAGCATCAGCATCAGTCTCAGTCAGCACCACTCGCCCAGTATCAGTCTTAAACGCCCGTCCATCTGCAATCTCACTGAGCACCAGCCAACCAGCTTCAGTTTAAGTCAGCAACGCTTACCCAGCTTCAAACTCAATCGTCCACCCATCTGCGATATCAATCGGCATAGCCAGCCCAGTTCCAGTCTCAGTCAGCACCACTCGCCCAGCATTAGCATCAGTCTCAGTCAGCACCACTCGCCCAGCATCGGTTTCAGTCAGCACCACTCGCCCAGTATCAGTCTTAAACGCCCGTCCATCTGCAATCTCACTGAGCACCAGCCAACCAGCTTCAGTTTCAGTCAGCAACGCTTACCCAGCTTCAAACTCAATCGTCCACCCATCTGCGATATCAATCGGCATAGCCAACCCAGTTCCAGTCAGCACCATCGCTCACCGAGCTGCAGTTTCAGTCAGTACCACCCGTCCAGCAGTGGCATTATCAGCTTCACCCACTACCGCCCACCCAGAATCTTCCCTTCCAGTTAATGGTAAACAACGATATTTTCTTAATAATTTACTACTGAAATCTATCGCTACGTTTCATTGAACTAAATTTTAAAAAAATGTATAGCACCCATTGGCCGTGGACAGGCACTTATCCAAGAACTAGATGCTACATTAATGGAAATTGATAATATTTACGATGAGGCCCAAAGGCTCATAGATAACGAGTATGAAGCTGCAGAACCTGTGCAATTTAGAGACCCTCCTCAAAACTACGTCCTAGAACAGGTAAAAAAATACAATTTCTATTTCGATATGAAATTTAATAAAATAAAATAAAAAAAACTTTTAGAACAACCAAAATCAAGCTGAAGAGTGCAATATTTGTTATGCAAATATTGCTACTACTAGAATATTTCCCTGTCATCATTCAGCTTGCATTGCGTGCCTAACTAGGAGAGAACTGAACAACAGATGCCCATTTTGCCGTCACGGGATGGAATATTTGTTTGGAAATTAAGTTTTTAAAGAGTAAATAAAGCTACGATTTGCATATTCACAATAATTTTGTTTCAACTTAATTTTTGTACGAAAGAGATAAAAACTGACATTATCCACAAAGAAAATATTAAATGAGTAGTTTTAAGCATGGTCACCATATTGGGTGTCAATGTTTTTCAATAAGAAATAGCATTGGTCTGCCGTAATTAGCAAAAAAGCATTTTGTTGATATTGAACGTGAGTACTTGAATTAAGTAATTTTAGGATCCTCAATCCAAACACGTTGCTGGCTGGAATCAGGGAGAATGTCACTCGGAATTCAATTCCGCTATTTCGTTCTTGAGTATCGGAATTCTTTTTTGGCATGTGGCTTCAGCAAAATTCTTGATTTCTTATGTTAAATTTAATATTTTTTAAATTAGTCAGGTAGCAGCTGTTAAGTACTTTGGAAATTTTGCCAAGTACGATTTTTCAAATGAAATAGTCTAAACACATGTTAAACTAAATATTTGGCCTTGTCTTAAAAAATTCTTTGGCCTCTTTCAATTAGTTTTAATCATTTAAAATATCGCAAATATTTCGAAATTTGTTGCCGAGTTTCGGTGTTACTTAGAGCCCGTAGCCTAATATTTAATAAGTTTTATCGAAATCGCTAAGACGCACTGTACATCCGCAACATTGTTTTAGATTATTATAAAACTGATATGATTTAAATATTATTAATTATTAAAATATCAAACACAAATGTGAACATTGAAATAATTAAGATATTTATTTTTTACAATATTTCGCTTTTAATGTTTAACCGACTAAGTTTACATAGTATCATCTGTCGACATTTCAATGTCTCTTTTGTTTTGACAATTATCCCTACAACTACATAGGTCAGTGCATTCAAGATTGTTTTTGCAACACCCACACGATCGGTTTTTACATCCCTTTGTGCAATTACATTTTCGAAGCTCTAAAAGAGCTTCTGGTGCGGGAGGCAGGTTGCATTGTTTTGGCCTATACACATGTTCCAAATACTCCCATCCAAAGTCAGTTGCGAGTGGTAATCCCGGCAATGGTTCTTTGGATTTCTTTAAAACCAAAGTGTGAAAATGGGCGCGATTTGTGTGGGGAATTAATGTGGCTGTTGTCGGCGGAAGTTGCCTACCTTCCTTTCCTAACTTCGCAAACATTTCCCAACGAAGATGTCTCAACGACCCTGCACATTTTTCATCACGATTCTTATAAAGTAAACAAACGTATTGAGTTTCATTAAGTATAGTTTTCGTATGATCCCAGTTGCTTGGTCTACCTCTTTTCTTCCGTGCTAACTTTTCGATAGACACTTGATGCTGTTTTTCGTAATGATTAATGTTGCTCTTGTTGCAAAACGTTTTGTAGCACTTTCTGTGGTAGAAAATTAAATTTTCTTCCGTGATAGTAATCGCTTGTATTCGACTAAACGATTCCATATATTTGCCCACGGTATTCCAGCGTTTTGAGAGGTTTTTAATGGTTTCCATGGATACTAGCGTGGCTTTTGAAAAGTTATCGTCACGCTGTTCATAACAAATTACACACAATCTAACTTTTTCAAATTGGGCTTCCGCCATCGCGATTAATATTTAAGTTTCGATCAAAAATTAAGAAAAGTGTTATACTGATTAAAAACGCTTTAAAAATACGAATGACCGCTTTCTATACTTATAGCAAAGTTTTTTTAATAATCTAAAACAATGTTGTTGACATATGGGGCTTTCTTTGTGAATGATAAAACATATTAAATATTAGACTACTGGTGCTAAGTAACACCAAAACCCGGCAACATTTTTCGAAAGTTTTGCGATTTTTTAAATGATTAAAACTAATTGAAAGAAGTTAAAGATTTTTTTAAGACAAGGCCATATATTTAGTTTAACATGTGTTTGAACTATTTCAATTGAAAAATCGAACTTGGCAAATTTTCCAAAGTAGTTGAATTATTTTTACACACACAACCTGACTAAATTTGGTTTTATCTATTTAAACCTTTATTTGTAGAGCTTTCAAATCTTTAATCTAATTTTTAATCGAATCTAACCACCACGTATAGGCCTCTGTGGTTGCCTGCAAAGTCTGTTTTGCGAAATATTATTATTAAATCAACAAACCTTTCTAGCTTGAATATTTTTTAGATATAGACGCGTCATCAGTCATGGTGAGCCAAAATATACCTCTCCTCGGAAGAATTATCCCTAGTGGTATTAATTTCTCGAGATGTCCCTTAAAGATATGTCTCCGCAATTCAGAGTTATTTGCTATAAATGTTATCCCAGTTCTATCCTGCCCTGTATAAAATTTTAATTATAATTAAAATAATTGAGACGAAACGACCAATTTAAATTTATTCAGAATATTATAAATTAAGTAGTTACAACAGTGAGTTAGACGTACTGTAACAATGCACAATTGAATTAAACCCTTTTTACAGTACAAGTTTATCAGTTTAATATAATACGAAGCAAATTTTAATGAAAGAAATATTTCTACAGAGGGTATTTGTATTTTTCTCGCTTACGAAATACTATAGCCACACCTTTAACGCTCATTTTATTTCAACACTTACCCTTGATGAAGATACCGTAGAAAAGCTATTTTCGACATCTGGTAGTGGACGACTCGTAGACTTCCAGTTGACGTTTGGACACATACCGCATGAAAAAGACCAATGCCGTCCACTTTCCAATATCCCCAGAAAACCAATGACTATATTAGAAATCGTAGATATCCAAATATCCATACCAAATGTATTAACAAGAAGCAAAAACCTTGCCATTAACAAGCACAGAGATCCATTTGACTAAACGCAAGCTCGAATTTCAATACACGTTAAATGAACGCCTTCGCTGTATTGCAACTATATTTAGATTAGAAAACCCGTAAATAAATAACAAAAAATAACAAAGTGGACCACCCACAGGTTTTACCCGTTAACCCTCTTATCTCTGCTGACTGCGCTAAAACATATTTGACCTTAATAATTTCATACGTTCATTAAAAAATATCCACAGATATTGTATTCATCCGTTAAGTAAAAAAAGCGTTGGTGGCCGAGTGGTTAGAGTACATCTCTTGCACGAGGCAGACCAGGGTACGATTCCCGGCCGGCGCCAATATATCGCAAATTGATACAAAGACTAATTCCGTGTACAATTGGTGGAAACCCTGCCATTGGACTTTGAGAGGTTGCATTGCACTCGGTCCGTCCCAAAGTCATTAATAAGACGTTGGAGAGAAAACGCCCATACAAATACAACAGACTCAACATCTACAACCATCATAACACAAACACCACAAACTCCACACCCACAACATTCACAACACGAACAAAGTCCCCTCGGAGAGGTAATTACTGTGCAATAACACATTAATTGGTTTAAACTAGATAGTAACAAATTTACAAATTACTTTTTTTTAATGAAGGGCTATTAATTAATTAAGCAAAAACGTAATAAATGGTTTTTCCAAATGAATTTCAATGATTTTCTCGAAATGGACTTTCGGTCCTTGATGCGTTTTTGCTAATTAAGGCAGTGGTGACGTACCTATACTAAAACGTCAAAGGGTACAAAGTAATACGCAACGCAAGTAAAATTTTTATAATCATATTGTGAGTATAAAAAATATATGACAAAATAACAATGTTTTAAATTATTATTCGAAATAATGGTCAAATCTTTTTTCATGGAAATTTAAATGACTGATTAAAAAAGATTACTGTGATTATTAGATTGAGATATGAAATAAGTTGATATGGGACACAGGGCCGTGCAGACTGGGAGAAAGGGGGTGGCAAAATCCGCATTGGCCCGTTGAAAAGGGGGGGGGGGGATACAAATCGGAGCCCCACGAAAGCTCTGCACGGCCCTGATGTGATGTTATTGCACCCGTACATATTTATATAAGTTTATAATATTTTACATAAGTCTGTCACTTCCTATGTTTTACATGCAAAACTTTTACTGAGAGCTAGATGCGAGAGATACTTTGTAATGGGCTTCGGTGAAGTTTTGCGTCTGCTCGTTATCATGTCTAGCGTTGCCTTTAACAGCTCCTCACTACCTATATTTTTCGTAAAATCGAGACTCGTAAAATATAACGAGTTTCTTTTAACGAGCGCTTAACGAATTTTCGCTAAAACGTATTCTATCTCGCGTTTCATTTAGCTCTTGTTATTTCCGAGTTCGATTTGGTAACGAGTGATGACGTAATTCCGATTGATAAGCCAATGAAATATGGTGTTACAAAGGTGCCTTTTTTCACATTATTTGAAATTTATCACCACGTCTGTTTATTTGTTTCATAGCCCATTCTTTTTAAGTTCACCTGCCCAATAGGAACCTGATAGTAACCCACAGCGTAAAAGTGTAATGCAATCAATATCTAGTTAGATAATAATAATAAATTAATAAATTATTTAAAATATTAAACATGTTTTCGTATCAGTGGCGTATTAACCATTAGGCCGAGTAGGCACGTGCCTAGGGTGCCATTTTTCTAGGGGCGCCAAAACTTTGATAAAGCCCCACGGTTGAAGTACGTGGGTTGCCCCTACTTAGCTGACCAACCCGTTAGGCAATGCCCATGGGCGGAAAATTATTATGTGCCTAAAGGCGCCGAAAGGGTTAATCCACCCCTGTTTCGCATACTTTGCTATCAACTGGAACAGCAGTACTCAGAGAGCCAGAAAGACGATTTTCCAAAGTTTGTTCTAAAACCAAAATTCTTGGAAGTCTGAACAGCTTTTTGAACGTATATTCACTTAAGTCCCATGCATTATTAGCATCTCTTATAACTCTTTGTCTCCTTAAATCTCTATTTCCAATTTCATTGTTATTTTCATTTTAAAATAACTGCCTTAAAAACTCCATCCTAAAGACACCACGTACGTACCGCCATTATATTTTATATTTTCACACAAAAATGATGTAATATTTAAATAAACCTAGTGAACTTCAACCTTTAAAAAACCACCAAATACTTTCGTCCAATGGGAGCACAGCTGCAACCGTTTACGAGCTAAAATAGCTTTCGTTATCTTTAACGAATACGCCTAACGTTAAGAGATAAAATTGCTAAAATTCAGTTTTCGATCATTTTAACGATTTTCGTAAAATTTAACGAGTAACGAGCCATTTTTAACGATAATGACAGATGACGTCACTCTGTGATTAGCTCTTACAAGACGTTAGTAAAATATTTTCCAAAGTGACATACTTATTGAAAAACATTATAGACGTATGATATTTATATTACCTGAGTTTCTATATATATAACTAGATATAGCCATAGGTGCCATAACTACAATAAGTAGGACACTTTCTATTGCTTTAATTCCAATTTCCTTACAGAACCTTTTTGCGACAAAGATACTCTCTTGAAGTTACCGTCCTTGGTGAATAATTTTCTTTAAAAATATAATCCTAATATCGGATAGCACGTGGAGTCGTGAGGAACTTTGCCTTTGTTTTGAAGCCCGCGTGCGAATTAGTCAGGTTGTGTGTGTAAAAATAATTCAACTACTTTGGAAAATTTGCCAAGTTCGATTTTTCAATTGAAATAGTTCAAACACATGTTAAACTAAATATATGGCCTTGTCTTAAAAAAATCTTTAACTTCTTTCAATTAGTTTTAATCATTTAAAAAATCGCAAAACTTTCGAAAAATGTTGCCGGGTTTTGGTGTTACTTAGCACCAGTAGTCTAATATTTAATATGTTTTATCATTCACAAAGAAAGCCCCATATGTCAACAACATTGTTTTAGATTATTAAAAAAACTTTGCTATAAGTATAGAAAGCGGTCATTCGTATTTTTAAAGCGTTTTTAATCAGTATAACACTTTTCTTAATTTTTGATCGAAACTTAAATATTAATCGCGATGGCGGAAGCCCAATTTGAAAAAGTTAGATTGTGTGTAATTTGTTATGAACAGCGTGACGATAACTTTTCAAAAGCCACGCTAGTATCCATGGAAACCATTAAAAACCTCTCAAAACGCTGGAATACCGTGGGCAAATATATGGAATCGTTTAGTCGAATACAAGCGATTACTATCACGGAAGAAAATTTAATTTTCTACCACAGAAAGTGCTACAAAACGTTTTGCAACAAGAGCAACATTAATCATTACGAAAAACAGCATCAAGTGTCTATCGAAAAGTTAGCACGGAAGAAAAGAGGTAGACCAAGCAACTGGGATCATACGAAAACTATACTTAATGAAACTCAATACGTTTGTTTACTTTATAAGAATCGTGATGAAAAATGTGCAGGGTCGTTGAGACATCTTCGTTGGGAAATGTTTGCGAAGTTAGGAAAGGAAGGTAGGCAACTTCCGCCGACAACAGCCACATTAATTCCCCACACAAATCGCGCCCATTTTCACACTTTGGTTTTAAAGAAATCCAAAGAACCATTGCCGGGATTACCACTCGCAACTGACTTTGGATGGGAGTATTTGGAACATGTGTATAGGCCAAAACAATGCAACCTGCCTCCCGCACCAGAAGCTCTTTTAGAGCTTCGAAAATGTAATTGCACAAAGGGATGTAAAAACCGATCGTGTGGGTGTTGCAAAAACAATCTTGAATGCACTGACCTATGTAGTTGTAGGGATAATTGTCAAAACAAAAGAGACATTGAAATGTCGACAGATGATACTATGTAAACTTAGTCGGTTAAACATTAAAAGCGAAATATTGTAAAAAATAAATATCTTAATTATTTCAATGTTCACATTTGTGTTTGATATTTTAATAATTAATAATATTTAAATCATATCAGTTTTATAATAATCTAAAACAATGTTGCGGACGTACAGTGCGTCTTAGCGATTTCGATAAAACTTATTAAATATTAGGCTACGGGCTCTAAGTAACACCGAAACTCGGCAACAAATTTCGAAATATTTGCGATATTTTAAATGATTAAAACTAATTGAAAGAGGCCAAAGAATTTTTTAAGACAAGGCCAAATATTTAGTTTAACATGTGTTTAGACTATTTCATTTGAAAAATCGTACTTGGCAAAATTTCCAAAGTACTTAACAGCTGCTACCTGACTAAATCAAGCGTGCCCAAAAACATACTTCGGATCGTGCCGCAGAAATTTTATTTTTTATTTTATCAAATAAGTGTAATATTCCGCCGATCTATCGGAAACCAGATATTTCGGCTTAGCTCTGTGCTGATAAAACATCTGGAGTACGAAATAGCTATGAAAATCAGTTCCGTTTAAAATCTCGTTAATTGTCATACTTACTGTTCTTATGTTACTTATGATATGGCCTATTGAATCTTTCTTTTATTTCAGTTAATTATAGTCCTTTTTTCATCATTTATTTGAAATCAACACGCTTTCTCCTATTCACTTCCGCAAGAGAGCTTTGCAACGAAAACAAACTTCACAATTAAGTTGAGAATATTAATTAGCATTTCCGTACCCAAAAAACTACTATTCGAAGTTATGGGAATGCGAAGTTATGGGAATGCGAAGTTATGGGAATGCGAAGTTATGGGAATGCGAAGTTATGGGAATGCGAAGTTATGGGAATGCGAAGTTATGGGAATGCGAAGTTATGGGAATGCGAAGTTATGGGAATGCGAAGTTATGGGAATTCGAAGTTATGGGAATTCGAAGTTATGGGAATTCGAAGTTATGGGAATTCGAAGTTATGGGAATTCGAAGTTATGGGAATTCGAAGTTATGGGAATTCGAAGTTATGGGAATTCGAAGTTATGGGAATTCGAAGTTATGGGAATTCGAAGTTATGGGAATTCGAAGTTATGGGAATTCGAAGTTATGGGAATTCGAAGTTATGGGAATTCGAAGTTATGGGAATTCGAAGTTATGGGAATTCGAAGTTATGGGAATTCGAAGTTATGGGAATTCGAAGTTATGGGAATTCGAAGTTATGGGAATTCGAAGTTATGGGAATTCGAAGTTATGGGAATTCGAAGTTATGGGAATTCGAAGTTATGGGAATTCGAAGTTATGGGAATTCGAAGTTATGGGAATTCGAAGTTATGGGAATTCGAAGTTATGGGAATACGAAGTTAAGGGAATACGAAGTTAAGGGAATACGAAGTTAAGGGAATACGAAGTTATGGGAATACGAAGTTATGGGAATACGAAGTTATGGGAATACGAAGTTATGGGAATACGAAGTTATGGGAATACGAAGTTATGGGAATACGAAGTTATGGGAATACGAAGTTATGGGAATACGAAGTTATGGGAATTCGAAGTTATGGGAAATCGGAGAAATGGGAAATCGGAGAAATGGGAAATCGGAGTTATGGGAATTTATGGGAATTTTGTATTCGGAGTTGTGATTTTCGAAATTATGAGTCGTTCCCCACGGTAATTATCACATGGGCAAAAGGGGGAGGGATACCCCGATAATTATCACATGGGAAAAAGGGAGAGGAAGGGCCTTACTGGGGTGGTTCTACTATGGGGAAAAGGGTACCAAGATAATTATCACATGGGAAAAAGGGGGAGGTGGGTACCACGGTAATAATCACATGGGAAAAACGGGAAGGTGGGTACCACGGTAATTATCACATGGGAAAAGCGGAGAGGGGGTACCACGGTAATTATCACATGGGCAAAAGGGGGAGAGGTACCCTGGTAATTATCAAATGGGAAAAAGGGGGAGGAAGGGCCTTACTGGGGTGGTTCTACTATGGGGAAAAAGGTACCACGATAATTATCACATGGGGAAAAGGGGGAGGTGGGTACCACGGTAATTATCACATGGGAAAAAGGGGAAGGTGGGTACCACGGTAATTATCACATGGGCAAAAGGGGGAGAGGTACCCCGGTAATTATCAAATGGGAAAAAGGGGGAGGAAGGGCCTTACTGGGGTGGTTCTACTATGGGGAAAAGGGTATCACGATAATTATCACATGGGGAAAAGGGGGAGGTGGGTACCACGGTAATTATCACATGGGAAAAAGGGGAAGGTGGGTACCACGGTAATTATCACATGGGGAAAAGGGGGAGGAAGGGCCTTACTGGGGTGGTTCTACTATGGGGAAAAGGGTACCCCGGTAATTATCACATGGGGAAAAGGGGGAGGAAGGGCCTTACTGGGGTGGTTCTACTATGGGGAAAAGGGTACCACGATAATTATCACATGGGGAAAAGGGGGAGGTGGGTACCACGGTAATTATCACATGGGAAAAGGGGGAAGGTGGGTACCCCGATAATTATCACATGGGAAAAAGGGGGAGGAAGGGCCTTACTGGGGTGGTTCTACTATGGGTAAAAGGGTACCCCGGTAATTATCACATGGGAAAAAGGGGGAGGAAGGGCCTTACTGGGGTGGTTCTACTATGGGGAAAAGGGTACCACGATAATTATCACATGGGGAAAAGGGGGAGGTGGGTACCACGGTAATTATCACATGGGAAAAAGGGGAAGGTGGGTACCACGGTAATTATCACATGGGAAAAGTGGAGAGGGGGTACCACGGTAATTATCACATGGACAAAAGGGGGAGAGGTACCCCGGTAATTATCACATGGGAAAAAGGGGGAGGAAGGGCCTTACTGGGGTGGTTCTACTATGGGGAAAAGGGTACCACGATAATTATCACATGGGGAAAAGTGGGAGGTGGGTACCACGGTAATTATCACATGGGAAAAAGGGG
Source organism: Leiobunum rupestre (assembly GCF_980474605.1). Classification (NCBI taxonomy): domain Eukaryota; kingdom Metazoa; phylum Arthropoda; class Arachnida; order Opiliones; family Sclerosomatidae; genus Leiobunum; species Leiobunum rupestre. Next base: position 30,146,191 of record NC_143387.1, on the reverse strand, counting down.
AAGGTGGGTACCACGGTAATTATCACATGGGGAAAATGGGGAGGGGGTACCCCGGTAATTATCACATGGAAAAAAAGGGAGGGGGCCTTACTGCGGTGATTCGGCTATGGGGAAAAGGGTGCCACGGAAATTCTCGCATGGGTAAAAGGGGGAGGGTGCCTTACTGCGGGGGTTCGACTATGAGAAAAAGGGTGGCACGGAAATTATTTTTTTTCCTTCAAAAACATTTCGGATTTTTTTTTACAAATTCTCAAGAGGGGGGAATTGCTCAGAGGATACAGTACTTGATTCTTTTGACTCAGAATTCCTCGCGGACGAAGAACAGGTCATATTCTATATAAGTCAGATATATACTTGTATACGCGCAATCATTGCTGGTTTCTCCATTTTTTCAACGAAAGCCTTCATTGAAAAAAGAAAAGAATTTAAAGTAACTGCACTCTCAGGATAACATTCAAACTGAGATTGCGCAAAATGATTGCTTGTATGAAAATATTGCGAAGGACAGTTCTTTGGGGAATTGCTTGACCATTAATGTCTGGCTCTAAAGGAAATACGAATGGAGATATTAGCGAAAAACCATTTTTGGCGCCTTTATAGAACCATCAATTGCGCGTAAAACCAAATGATGACGATTTTCGACACATTATCATTTCTATCCGTTCTTGACATTATGTATTGAGACTTAAGGTATGAGTTGTCATTCATATTCCTATTGATGCATGTAAAAATCTTGAAGTTACTGGACTAATCTCGAGGTGCTAGTTTACGCGGTTAATATTTCAATAGAAAAGTATTGAGTCACAAATTAACCGAACATTAATAGGCCTAAAGACGAGCCTAGAGAAGATAAATCAGCCGAGTAGCTATTCATCTTCTATATTTTCTAGGGTCAAACCAGGAAAGTATATAAGGTGGTTTCTTTTCGATCTCAGACTAAAATTTACTCATTTTAATCTAAAACGTTTTATTCGTCTGTTCCGAGGATGAATTTTATTCTGTCCCATAAACTATTCTCTTGTTACGTAGTATTAGGGTTACTCTTTCTACTCCTCCTCAAAAACATGAGTGAAACGATAGAATCTTAATTATGAATGAAGTAAAACATTGGTAAAAGGACCATTAATTTTAATAAGAAAAAACGCGTTTTTTTTCTTATTATTACCATTGTTTTACAGACGGCTGTCTCCTGATTAACTTAAAGGGTTCCATCAGTCTCGTAAGGGGATACACTTTCGACCCCCTAGCCAGTCCGGATTTCAATTTAGATTACCGCCACTAGATGGGCGCTCGTCGCACTAAACGAATGTACGATGACCGCCAGTCTGTTTTAAAATATTATTAAACAATCTACCCTTTTTCCACACGAGCAAGTTGAGGAACAAGTAACATTGCGTTTTTTACAAGGGCATACTTTACGTATTTTACCACTAAGACAATTCGTTGAACAAGAACAACTTTAAATATTTAATTAAACTCGAATAAAAGAAAACTAGACAAAGGTAACAAAAACTCCGTCCGTTGCGACCGATATCGAAATCCGAATTTCCGCGAAACGACCACGTGTTTTGTAGTTTCGTATTACCAAAAATTTGTCTCCTTCCGCGTTAAATAAATTGTGATATTTCACCCGCCCCTGGTCATCCCCTTACGAGGCTGATGGAACCCCCCCCCTTGGGCCTACCTTTGAGTGTACTAAATTTCCACCCCCTTCTCGACCCCCTCTTAACATTCACGTACTTCGACCCCCCCCATTTGACGAATTTCTGGCTACGCCACTGCCACTGCGAAAAGTCAACTATAGTGTATTTTCCATTAAAAATTACGATTGGTTAAGAATTGTTGGTTTCGCTTCAATTATACTTGAAATTTATGAAATCTACCATTATTTTGGAAGACGTGATATAAAAAGCAATAAAATATTTAATAAAAAGTGGAACAATACTTTCAAAAAACAACTCAATTTGAAAACATTCCTGTTAAAATTACTTAGCTATTTTACCCCAAAAATGTACTCTACTGCTATACATCATTTTTTTACCTACTTTAAAGTTACCTTGGAAAGCTTGGATATAGATTAATCATTCCTGATTTGAAAACGGCAAGTTAACTGTCATTTCGCTTGAATGCATTTTATAGGGCCACACTGGCATTTGAATTTTACCAGAATTAGATTAGAGAAAGTTACATAGAGCCATAGAGCCCACTGTGGGCGCCTTTTAACTTACCAGAGAGAGAGAGAGAGGTGGGAAGACTAGGCAGGATGACAATTTTGGCCCCCCTATCACGGGAGTAAGACCGAGATCGGTACCTGGTGGAAATTTATCGAAACACGGGAAAATGGCAGCCGATATAACCGCTGAAACGCCTTTGCGATCTATTATGGATATTAACAGCTCAGAATTTCCATCCTCCTAGAATGTATCAACTCAATATAGTTATTATTTAATTAGCAAATCTAAAACGAAAAATAAGACTGTAGCATGTAGTTTCGATAAAAAATTGGCAAATAATAACCAACAAGATGTCCCAGACATTTAAGTGCACACAATCCCCCCGATCGATTAACTAAATTTCAAATATTAAATTTATATTTGAACCAAGAGGAATTTTATGGAAACGAATTTTTTGAGTTACTTGGTTTTGGAAATAAGGTAGCGAAACGTGAACACGTTAATTTAAATAATTTTTAGACAATACGAATTTTTCGAGTTACCTTGTTTTGGAAATAAAGTAGCGAAACGCGAACGGGTTAGATGGCGCCTGTATAGAGCTCGGCGGAACAGATAAATTAACGAACAAAATTTAAATTATTTAAATGATCAGTACCAACTAAAAATATAATATTCAAACAATTCACTCTTAATTTTAAAAAAGTACGTACATTTTAAGACGAAAATAGCCAAAAATCACTTAAATGGGAAAATACCCCACTTCCGGGGCCCCGATCCCAAAAATTATGAAAATCCCGTCGAGGCTATAATAGTGCCTACCGATTGAGATATCAATCGCCTTTGTACCACTAACGTACTGCGAGCAATCGTGTGTACGGTGGCGGCGGCGGCGGCTACACATTAGGTGATCGTAATACACCCTAAGGATTGTGTGTACAAATGGCAAAGAATACTAGGACGTCTCAAACGCGGAACCGGTTTTCTCAACAAAAACTTGAGCGGAACGCACACCTAGGAAATCAATGACTGCATTAGGAATCGTAGATGTCCAAATATCCACACCAATAAAAAATGAATTAACAAGAGGTGAAAAACTTACCATTCACAAAGCACAGAAAGCCACTTGACTAAACGACAGCTCGTATATCAATAAATGACCGTAGACGGAATAGTTAGGGCTCTTTATAATTAAAACAAACGAACCCAATTGATGAACTGCATTAAACATCTTAATCAGTCGAGAAAACGTTTAAAATAAATTACGAACTAATGACGACCCAGTTAAAAACCCAGACCAACATAAGTGTAAGAGCACGATGTAAACAACTCGATATTTTCTTCATAAATGAACTATTACCCTTGAAAACTAATACGCTAAACACACAATAGATAAAATAAAAGACTGAAAAAAAAACGAAAAATTACAAAACACTAACGGGTTCTACCCTTTAACCATTTTATCTGCTGACTGCGCTAAAACAAGATTTGACCTTTAAATTTTCATATGTAAAATATTTAGACTTTAACAAGTTCACAAAAATTAAAAGACAAAGTTCAATAAACAATATATACAGATATTGTATTCATCCGCTTATTAAAAAAAACCGCCTTATCATAATGGTTCCTTTACTTTAATATTTTCCTTAAGGAAGTCAATGGCTCGGCAGTGAACTATCCGCATTGTAACAATGCGACCCGAGTTCAATTCCTGATCACGATCAAATTTTAAATTAAAATACTAAAATATTTAATTAAATATAGGGTTAATATAATTTATAAATATTTTATTAAATATAAGATTAATATAATTTATAAATATTTAATTAAATATAAGATTAATATAATTTATAAATATTTAATTAAATATAAGATTAATATAATTTATAAATATTTTATTAAATATAAGATTAATATAATTTATAAATATTTAATTAAATATAAGATTAATATAATTTATAAATATTTAATTAAATATAAGATTAATATAATTTATAAATATTTAATTAAATATAAGATTAATATAATTTATAAATATTTAATTAAATATCAGATTAATATAATTTATAAATATTTAATTAAATATAAGATTAATATAATTTATAAATATTTAATTAAATATAAGATTAATATAATTTATAAATATTTAATTAAATATAAGATTAATATAATTTATAAATATTTAATTAAATATAAGATTAATATAATTTATAAATATTTAATTAAATATAAGATTAATATAATTTATAAATATTTAATTAAATATAAGATTAATATAATTTATAAATATTTAATTAAATATAAGATTAATATAATTTATAAATATTTAATTAAATATAAGATTAATATAATTTATAAATATTTAATTAAATATAAGATTAATATAATTTATAAATATTTAATTAAATATAAGATTAATATAATTTATAAATATTTAATTAAATATAAGATTAATATAATTTATAAATATTTAATTAAATATAAGATTAATATAATTTATAAATATTTAATTAAATATAAGATTAATATAATTTATAAATATTTAATTAAATATAAGATTAATATAATTTATAAATATTTAATTAAATATAAGATTAATATAATTTATAAATATTTAATTAAATATCAGATTAATATAATTTATAAATATTTAATTAAATATCAGATTAATATAATTTATAAATATTTAATTAAATATCAGATTAATATAATTTATAAATATTTAATTAAATATCAGATTAATATAATTTATAAATATTTAATTAAATATAAGATTAATATAATTTATAAATATTTAATTAAATATAAGATTAATATAATTTATAAATATTTAATTAAATATAAGATTAATATAATTTATAAATATTTAATTAAATATAAGATTAATATAATTTATAAATATTTAATATAATATTAAATATAATATTGTGACACGGGAGCATGCCGTTGTTTTCAATTCGGTTCCAGAGATTTCAGCAATACAATACGCAATAGCTATCAACAATCAAATTGGTAAGTCAAATACCATATATTGTGGCCGTATTTCCAAAGGTAGAGTGTTAGCCTACCTCAGAACCATCCCCATGCAATGTCAGGGTTCGAAATTAACAACCAGCAAGTAAACGTTGAAAAAATTATTATCTCAAATGTGATGCCTGAAAACCCAGACGAATATATAAATCAAGTTATTTCAAAATTTGGTAAAATTACATCAGAAGTTTCAAGAATATATGTAAATCCTACCACCGAAGAACAAACATCATTAGAAAGCCCGCTATTTATTTTTAAGAGACAATTCTATATTTTGCTTGAAAAAGAACTCCCAGAGCGTATAAACCTAAAATACGAAAACCAAACCTACGCTATTTTTTTCGAAAAAGCTAACTCAAAAATTTGCGAAAGGAGAGGTCACACCACCGAAAATTGCTATAAAAAACGTGCCCAAGATAAGCTTAATGAAAACAAACAAATGGAAAATAGGTCTGATGTCGACAAAGCTGTAGAAGAAAACGAAAATTCTTCCGAAGCTTTTAATAATTCCATAAACAAACGCGTAAACTCAAAAATGGCGGCAGGCGCCTCAACAATCCACACCGGAAAAAACCCCTAGCTGGGCAGATATTGCCAAGTCACCGGAAAAACCTACATCAAACACAGGTGTCATGAATTTAAACATTTCTAATATAGGCTCAAATGAGCTTTTTAGCACACCATACGGTAAAATACCGAATGAAAAAAATACTTCGTCACCAGAAAATATAGTAAATTTGAAACGAACCGCCCCAAAAACTACACCCGTCAAGCCATTTTCCGAATCCAGTAAAAGACCAAGAACCTTATCAGATAGTAGCACCATTGTAAATACTAACACATATAAGCCAGCTTTATCACCAAAATCGTTTAAATTGTTTCTAGAAGATGTCCGGGGAAACAGAAAACAAAAACAATGCGCCGCCAAATATACAACCAATTTCAGAGACCTAGCTAACCAAATAATTAAAGAACGCCTAAACACTGAAAAAGGCAAAAACGAAATTATCAGATTAAAAACCGTAATTGAAAACCTGAGGAAAGCCTAATTTCTAAATTTAAACAAAATACCCAAAAAAAATGAAAAGCCTTAAAATTATAACACACAATACAAAAGGACTCAATGATAAAACAAAATTTATCCAAGAATGTAGTATGCTACAATCCACCGATTGTACATTGGCTTTTTGGCAAGAAACTTTTTTATTCAAGAATCCGGTTTCCGGAAATTTGTTTACAAACAATTACAACTATACTGATTAACTAATCATCAAGCAGGTACCGCAAAACAATTTATACGGAACAACGATATAAAAATCGAAATACAAATATTGATACAAGGTTTCTTGCAATGCTGCATTTTAAACTCTCCAAATTCAAATTTTATTTATTTTATCTATAACTACTATGTACCGCAATCAAACACCGCCGCGATAAATCTTTTTAACGAAATTTCAGAACATATCGAAAACAACAACGTGACAAATATAATTTTATTGGGTGATTTTAACTGCACAGACGATTTTAATTTAGACAGAAGTAATACGGTAGAAACTAGGATATCGGTACAAAAAAAACTAAAACAAGTAATAAAGAAGTATAGTTTAATGGATGTATATCGCACCCTCCACCCAAATGGAAAGCAAATGACCTGGAAAAGTTACTCGTATCCGAACCAAAGAGCCCGACTAGATCGATACTATGTCTCGCCAACTATATGGCCATTGGTCCAAGACATTCAAGTAGTTTTTGGTGGATGTAAATCCGACCATCAACCGATCATGTTAACTCTAAATTTCGAAGACGTAAGCGTCCGAAGAAATATCAGCGACACCTGGTGTCTAAACAACTCGCTTCTAAATGACGTACACTATGAAAATATTTTCAAAAATTTCTGGAAAAAGCGTCTGAATGAATTTCCGATAGAAGAAGAACAATTTTTACCTTGGTGGGAAAAAACAAAGCACTTAATAAAATGTATCACTAAGGAATACACTTACAAATCCAGAGTAAACAAAAACGATGAAGCGAAACTGATAACGCAGAAACTTCTTCGTGAACCACTTATATTAAATTATTAAAAAGATTACTTGAAATTGAAAAAATAAAAACGGAGGGGATACTTACCAGAACCAAAATTGAATCCATAGTCGCGATGAAATATCCTTCGAAAGAATTGCTAAAACAAGAAAAATATAAAACGGTTAATAAAATCACCAATATAAGAACGGAAAATGGACAAGTAACTAAAACACAGGGTGAATTGTTCACCGAGGTTGTAAAAGATTACAAAACTTTTTTCACCGATGAGTTCACTGAAGACTGCCACGAATACATAAAAATTTTACCGCAATTAGATCACGAAGACACTAGTGAATGCAATAGCACTCTAATTAAGGCGGAAATAGACAACGTTATTAAAGACTTACCTACAAACAAATCACCCGGAAAAGACGGGCTCACAAACGAATTCTTCTCGCATTTCTGGCCTCTAATAGGAAACACAATTTTAAAAATTTTTCAAACTATTTTAAACCTTGATTGTATACCAAGTTCTTTTAGCATCGCCATCATCACACTTCTATTTAAAAACGGTGACCCAAAGCTGCTATCCAACTGGAGACCAATTTCACTTTTAAACGCTGATTTTAAAATTTTATCGAAATGTATCGCAAACAGAATTCGAAAAAAAATTGGTAAAATAATCGACGTCGACCAAACATCGAGCATCCCAGAAAGAAACATCTCATCAAATCTAAACGTTTTGAGAGACGTCATACACCACTATAATTTTAGCTCAAGTGACAATCTCGCGATCATTTCCCTCGATCAGGCAAAAGCCTTTGATCGTGTCAAACATTCGTATTTATTTGAAATTTTAAAACATATTGGTTTTGGAGACATGATGAAAAATTAAAGTTGCAAAGGGGATCCGACAGGGTGACCCCACTTTCAAGTTTTTATTTAACCTGTCCATCGAACCTTTACTCTGCCATCTCAGAAAGCAGCTAGCAATTCATTCAATAAACCTACCTTTTCTACCAAGACCCTTAACCGTAATGTCGTTCGCTGACGATCTAAATTCATTCGTAACTACAAATATTGGTTTCCACATTTTAATTGAGGAATGTCAACTTTATAGCGCCGTCAGTAACTCCAAATTTAATCTAAATAAAAGCAACGGCCTCTGGTTAGGAAGTTGGAGTAGCGAAAAAATTAAAATTTTGGGTGTGACTTTCACAACCAAGGAATATAGTTTAAAAGATCACGCCGAGACGCTCGGAAATGAAATTATTGAAGTTCTGACGAACTTCTCTCGAACTTCAGAAAAATTGCCATTTAAAATTATGCAACATTTTCCTAAGCAAATTTTACTTTATCCTACCTATTCTTATTGCACCAACAACCTTATCAGAAAAACTTTTTCGAACTTGCATCGATTTCATCTGGTCAAATGAAAAGCACTGGCTTAACCGCGAAGACACTAAAAAAGTACAATCTCAGGTGGTTTTGGCGTACAAACGTTGGTTCTCCAGTGGAAAAACTTTGCTATCACCAAATTAAAAAATTTAGTAGCTGGGAAATGTCATCCGGTAGAAGGAGCTTTCGCTAAACATTATCTTCAAAATACGAACGTCTTTAAACTTGGTTATGAAACTCTAGGAATGCCTAACCTTGAATTAAATTATAACTACCTACCGAGGTACTATGCCGATATGTTTGATTTCTGGCGTACTTGTCCGGTGCGCTTGAAAAAGCCAACCAACATCATTGAAATCCTAAAGCTCCCAATACTTTACAACCCGTTTTTGGTATTGGATTTTTATCACGCGAAATGGAAGACCCCTGGATATTCGTTTTACAGTGACATCTTTAACAAAGATGAAATGTGTTTCAAAAATCCATTCATAAATGGAAATCTAAGACCACAAACCGAACGCGCCCTATCAAATCAGTGGAACAAAATTGTTAAACTATGCGAAGAAACTTTTGATTTTATATACGAATTAAAGGGAATATAACCTGCAAAGCAATCTTTATGAAAGACCCCTTCAATTTTTCGAATTTCCCTGTACAGTGGCGCCAAACATTTTTAAAGCCAAAGGCAAGAGCGGCCAGAGCTGCAAACGTTGGTGTTCCACACCAAATGCCTGAGGTTATATTCCCTTTAAATAACCAAAATCAATACTCAAATTACCAATTGAACCTCCAAATAATTTTAGATAATCAATTAATCCCCCTTGAAAAAACGTCAAAACATCAAATTAAAAGGTTAATTCTAACTGTATCCGAAAACCTTAAAGATAGAGTCCTTAAAATACTCGACGATAAACAAGGTGTGAATCCAAAATTAAATATTGTATGGCTTTCAACTTTCTTCCCCAAAGAAAATAATATTCTATGGCGAATTGCAATGGCAAATATAACTACTCCGATTTTAGCAGAAAGACTTTACGATGTCAGTTCAATCTGCCCACTATGCGAAAAACATAGAGGTGACATCAAACACATATTTTTCAAGTGCGAAATAACCAAAATGTTTTTAACCGATATTGAAAATTTTATCAGAGATTTTAATACCAATTTTAAATTAGAGAATAATCTTTACTGGGTTTATGCTGGAGAAAAAAATTTTGAACTTTAAACTAATAACAATTTTAATTAATATAGCCAAAATGTCAATTTATTTAACGTACCACGCTAATATGAATTTCAAAGACGACGACCCAATGCATATGTTAAAGTCTTTTTTTAATAAGAAATTATTGTTATGTACTCTTATCGAATTCGAGTTTTTTAACAAAAAAGAAAAGTTCGTTTTTAAACAATTTTTAGACACAAAAATATGTTCATTAGAGTGCGGCAAAGTTGTCTTAAAAAAACTGTTGTAAAAAATATATATATTTTTTGGTTGTTGTTTGTTTTTTTTTTGTTGGTGTATTTTTTAAAGCATTAAATAAACGTCAGCTCCTTGTTTGAGTTGGCTTAAAAAAATTATATTAATCTTATATTTAATTAAATATTTAAAAATTATATTAATCTTATATTTAATTAAATATTTAAAAATTATATTAATCTTATATTTAATTAAATATTTAAAAATTATATTAATCTTATATTTAATTAAATATTTATAAATTATATTAATCTTATATTTAATTAAATATTTATAAATTATATTAATCTTATATTTAATTAAATATTTATAAATTATATTAATCTTATATTTAATAAAATATTTATAAATTATATTAATCTTATATTTAAAAAAATATTTATAAATTATATTAATCTTATATTTAATAAAATGTTTATAAATTATATTAATCTTATATTTAATTAAATATTTATAAATTATATTAACCTTATATTTAATTAAATATTTTAGTATTTTAATTTAAAGTAAAGGAACCATTATGATAAGGCGGTTTTTTTAATAAGCGGATGAATACAATATCTGTATATATTGTTTATTGAACTTTGTCTTTTAATTTTTGTGAACTTGTTAAAGTCTAAATATTTTACATATGAAAATTTAAAGGTCAAATCTTGTTTTAGCGCAGTCAGCAGATAAAATGGTTAAAGGGTAGAACCCGTTAGTTTTTTGTAATTTATTTCGTTTTTTCAGTCTTTTTTTTATCTATTGCGTGTGTGTTTAGCGTATTGGATTTCAAGGGTAATAGTTCATTTATGAAGAAAATATAGAGTTGTTTACATAGTGGTCTTAGTTTTTAACTGGGTCGTCATTACTTCGTAATTTATTTTAAACGTTTTCTCGACTGATTAAGATGTTTAATGCAGTTCATCAATTGGGTTCGTTTGTTTTATTTATAAAGAGCCCTAACTATTCCGTCTACGGTCATTTATTGATATACGAGCTGTCGTTTAGTCAAGCGGCTTTCTGTGCCTTGTGAATGGTAAGTTTTTCACTTTTTGTTAATTCATTTTTTATTGGTGTGGATATTTGGACATCTACGATTCCTAATGCAGTCATTGATTTCCTGAGTGTGCGAGTCATTATGTGATATTGGAAATTGGACGGTATTGGTCTTTTTCATGAGGCATGTGTCACAACATCAACAGGAAGTATACGATTCGTCCACTACCAGATGTTGAATATAGCTATTCTAAGGGCGAGTGTTGAAATAACACGAGCGTTAAAGATGCGGCAAATATTTTGTAAGCGAGAAAAATACAAATACCCTCTGTAGATATTTCTTTCATTAAAAGCTTCGTAATATATTTAACTGATAAACTTGTTCTGTAAATAGGGTTAAATTCAATTGTGCATTGTTTTAGTACGTCTAACTCGCTGTTGTAACTTCTTAATTTATATTATTCTGAATAAATTAAACTCGGTTCTTTCGTCTCAATTATTTTAATTAAAATTAAAATTTTATACCGAGTGGGATTGAACCGGGATTACGTTTTTAGTAAATAACTCTGAATTGCGGAGATATCTTTAAGGGTCATCTCGAGAAATTAATACCACTAGGGACAATTCTTCCGAGGAGAGGTATATTTTGGCTTGCCAACTTGTTTCAAAGTGTTCTTTCTTATATATAATCCGTCAATGAATACATTGATAACAAAAGTTAAGTCGATATCTTTCGAAACATATCTGTGTAAATGGCTAAATAATTAAGCCTTTCTTGGCCACATACATTACGAAGGAATTTTACCTAAAATAGGCTACACGATGCGGTAATTTTCGGTTTGGACGAATCTATCGAAATCAATTGTACGGTCATATCATCTTAATGCTACTCACATCTGCAATCTCAAAATAACTTCTGTAAAAAGACTGAATTCGGACCCAAATAAAGGCAGTGAGATAAAGAATTTTCCCCTGATCGCTATTTTCCTCAATTTTATTTCTGAGTGGGCTCTGCCCTCGTTTGTTTTTCCCTGTGGGGGCTCGAGCCCCAATGCTCCCACGGGATCGCCGTCACTGTCTGTTTTCTGTAGCACTGAAACCTGAAAGGATGCTCAATAGATTTAAGATTAATTAACTGTTAACTGTTATATATTTTAAATAACTTTTCTTAACCTTTCTATTATTTCCAAAATTAAACTGCATAGGGAAAGTAGGAAACCTTCCATTCGAAACTTTAAATCCGGGCCCCTTCGCGATGTGCGGGTCCTAGGCAATTGCCTATATTGCCAAGGCGGAAACGCGGCCCTGACACGAATTTTCCATAGAACTCGCCCCTATGAAAGCTACGCTCGCTCCGCTCTGCTATTGTGTTTATCACATCACCAATGCCGTAACTAGCTTTTCTTGGGCTATGTGCAAAGTTAAATTTTTGGGCTCCTTATTTTTTGGGTAAATTACTAAGACCAACACAGAACGAATTGTGCAGGGAAAATAATAAAGATCTGAAATTTTATGGTACAAGTTTACGACGGTGAGAACAATGGTGGTTCTATGCATACACAATTTTAAATTGTAATGTAATTTTTAACCGAGCTCCAGGTCATTTGGCGTCTATAAATTCAAATTATAGAGGGTAATATTTCCATTTACTAATTTCTTTGCCCTTTTTGGATATTTACTGAATTTAGTAAATATTTGAAGTTTATTGGCCGAGCGAGCGTTAGGCGTAAATAATATTTATAATTGATTTTCAAGTGCCTCACCGACGTTTACAAAAATCTGGGTAAAAATTAAGAATTTCGAACTTTTTCAGAACTATTTTCAAAGGGAAACCCGAGGAGTATATCACTTCCTTGATTGGGTACTCTCTCCTCACCCTTATAGGCCTACCCCTAAGGGTCATGGGAAAAATTGGTGGACATTCGTGGGGGGTAGCTTTCCCCTCAAAAAGGGGGATGAAATTCAAATATTGGGTTAAATATCGCGATTTTAAGCCTTGTTATCTCCAAAACTAGTAGCGATGTTGAACTGAAAATCATTGCATTGGATACGCAATCACCTGTAGAGTAAGGAATGTTCAGTGATGTAGTGCCGTAAAACGCACCGGTCGGGAGTTAGTATGAATGAAAAACATTGAAAAATCTTAATGGCGTCACTCAAATCGAAGCAAATATTTTATCGCTTTTCGAAAAGGCCTATACTTAAAGGTCATTGAAAAAATTGTTAAAAATTTTAAGAGGGGAAATTTCCCCCCAAAAGGGGAATGGAAGTCTTAAAATGGGCGTTTTTAAGAGCTCGTATCTCCTTATCTAAATACTTCAGGGTCTTGAGTATCACATCATTAGATAGGCCATCTTACGGCTTAATTTGTTATTTGAAAGGCGGTCATAAGAATTAAACTAGCATTTTAAAACTTTTAAATTCCCTTAAAATAATTGAAACCTTCCCCCTTCCCCAAAAGAAACTAGCCAATTGTACGAAATAATTAATCCCGACACTAGCGGGACTATGTCACCTACGAGGGGTTTTATTACCTCTCCGAGGGGACTATGTCACATAGGAGGGATTTTATTACCTCTCCGAGGGGACTATGTCACATAGGAGGGGTTTTATTACCTCTCCGAGGGGACTATGTCACATAGGAGGGGTTTTATTACCCCTCCGAGGGGACTATGTCACATAGGAGGGGTTTTATTACCCCTCGGAGGGGACTATGTCACATAGGAGGGGTTTTATTACCCCTCTGAGGGGACTATGTCACCTAGGAGGGGTTTAACAATCACCGTGTCTGTAGGTCTGTCTGTATGCATTTTCGGGGCAAAGTGTAATCATTGCGTACGCAGTTTCTTAGAATTAGGGAAAAGGTTTTTCCAAAAGCGCCCTCTTTTTGTAATTGGGTGTATTATAGTTTTCTTTTGCGAATTGTGATTGTACGTGAAGAATCTTCGACGTTTGGGACGGACCGAGTGCTGAGGGTTACTTTTGAACCGTTAAGGGTCATTTATGACTACAATTTCAAGTGGTATACAACGCGCTTTTTTCGTTTTGCTTACTTTACTCGTAACTTCGTAATTTATTTTACGTGTTTTATTATCGGCTTTAAATGTGTGATACATTTTCATTAATGTGGTTACGTTGGTTTTATATTTTGAGATATGCACTGTTGTTTAGCCTTCACTATTCAGTTAGGTTTTTTGTGTGCGTTATAAGCCGGGAATTGTTAACGGTAAGGTGTTTTTGGTTTTTTCTATTACAATTTTCATTACCGTGGGTATATGGATTGATATTTTCTGGATTTCTAAGTATTTGAATTACCTTGTTGTTTGATTGGGTTATTATTATATTATAGGAAAAAGCTCAGCTACGGTGAGTAAAGAAGGTGATATATAGATATTCCTGTGCCATTCGTTGCGGTAATAGGTCAATTGCGCAGTTCCCATTAACGCAGTTCCCATTTCCGCAAATGCAATTTCGCGGTTTTCCATTTGCGCAGTATCCCATTTCCGCAGTTTTCCATTAGCGCGTTTTTCATTTGCGCTTTTTCCGTAAGCGCAGTTTTCCACTTGCGCAGATATTTTCCATTTGCGCGGTTTTTCATTTGCGCAGGTTTGTCATTTACGTGGTTTTCCACTTGCGCAGATTTTCCATTTGCGCGGTTTCCCAATGGGGCTGTTTTCCATTTGCGCAGGTTTTTTTATTCCGCGGCTTCTCACGACCTGAATATTCTATATTAAGCAATTTTCCTTGAAATAAGATTTTTTCAGGTAGTTAATTTTTAACGTAACCTTGTTTACCATCCAACTGTGCTGCTGGTGTATTTTTAATTACCGGTCGCGCTGTCCATACCAATAATTTAAAGTTGTTTGAAGTTGACATATCGGTTGTTGAATTATTTTGTTGGGAATAAATCTTCGGTCGACAAGCAAATTGTAGCTTCTCAGCCTTTAGGCTAAAAGAAAATGTAGTATCTGGAACACTGAGGACAGTATATTGGCTGTTATTTAAATTTAGTGCCTTCCACCAAAAATGCACATTTTTAATTGCACTGCATGTTTCCTAGGGGTCAGAAAGAATATTTTTTAACGGTTAGGTGAGCCGGGCGTGCCGCAGGCGCCTAGGCACCGTTTTCATATAGGAGGTGTTCTACGGCAGAGGCCATTCTAACGAAATATCTTGGTATTGGCCTCTCACATAGGACGTAACTGTCCTATGACAGAGGCCATTCCTACGAAATACAGGACGCTTACTGTCCTATATTGGATGCCATTTCAACGAAATAGTTTTTATATAGAGGTAGTTATATCAAGGCTAGCGCGCGAAGCGCGCAACGGTTAGGTGAGCCGGGCGCGCCGCAGGCGCGTAGGCACCGTTTTCATATAAGTGTTCTACTACAGAGGACGTATATTGTCCTACGACAGAAGCCATTTTAAAAGTGGTGCTAAGGTATTAGCAGCATTTTTATCTGAAATTGAAACATTTTTTAATTCCTGTTTATTTTAGATTTTAAACATCGTTTTTATTTTTTATCATTTTTTATTGTATCGTTTTTATTGTGCCGCCTACAATTGTTTAAGAGGTATGGCTAGAGGTGTCAACGAACCAAGCCAGTTCATGAGGGCTCACAACTCCGCCCGGCTCAATGTGAATCGAAGCGAGTCGAGCTAAAAATTATCGAACCGAGCGGAAAACGAGCCGAGTCGTGAGCTGAGCCAAAGTCATATCGAGCGAGCAACGAGTCGATCTAGTTTCTTGACGAGAAAATCGAACCACAAGCTAAGAAATTGAGCGCTAAAACGAGCCGAGTCTGCTCGCTTGAAAATTGTTACGAGTCGAGTTTTTTCGTAAGTGGTTCATGAGTTAGCTCGCTATTTAATAGCTCCAAATTTTTTGTAACGTTAAAGGAACGTATATTGGAACAACTTTATAAAAATGGAACTTAGGTTGATATCATTTGGTATTATATCTTCGGAATCAGGGGCGCTGTTTTGCGGGTGTACCAAAGGGCTGCTCAGCGATAATCATGAATGGTGATGAATGTGTGACACATTTTTACAGCTAGCCTTAATTTTGAACCCAAGACAATAAACAGTTTTAAAAAATGTGGCTTCCTGGACGACTAAATTAAATTTATACATTTCATTAGTTTAGCTAAGGCTGGACTGGTTACGTAAAGGTGCGGTGTAAAGTTGCCTTAGTCGGACGTAGGGTTCCTAGTTCTGAACTAGGTCGGCAAACTGTTTCTTGAGAAAAGGCGCGAGGAGCCATCGCCCTCTTGCCCTAAACGTCAGTCTGGCCCTGAGTTAAGCGGCCTTATTTGCCGAATCTGAAGAGAATAAAGAACTCCAACCACCATTTATCCTAAATCGATTTATATAGCAATTCTTGGTTGCCTGAAGCTTGTTAAAATATTTTAAAATATTATTAAAATGTTCTTATTGAACTAGTTTCGATTTTGAACCAAAAAAAAACACTAGTTCATTGTAAAAATTATATTTAGGCATCGACAATTCTTCCTGATTTTACTTTAAAAATGGCAACTTAATGTCTAACTTCTTTCTATTTTTAATTTTCGGTGGATTTTTACCTTGCCTTATTTCATTTAACTGTCTTTTTATTTGCAGTGATTTGAGGTTCAAAATAATAGTACTTTATTTGTAAGTAACTACATGCTGAAATAGCGTAAGCGCTTTAATCACGGCCATCACCATTCTGAAACATTCGGTTGGCTCTGATAAACAGCGCGAACAAGAAAAACCACGCAATAACCGAAGAAACAACTACGTTAGGTAATAATACGCGGTGTACCGGTCGATAGGACTTCAAGGTCACGAGATTGCCGATACATATACAGTATACCGCGTATTATTCCCTAATAAAACTTTTAGTTTTCCCCCAGTTAGTGACTCTCTTGTTTACTTATTCGCGTTTTTATAAACGAAGAGCCAGTAACGTCTCACTATTCTCTGTACTCAGTTTTATTTTAAAGTATTTTTGAATTCGGCTGACAATAATTAGCAGTATAATAATTAGTTTACCTTACATTTGGTGTTTAAGTGTTTATTTATTTTCACGAACTCGCTCGGTTCAATGAGCGATGCCCGAATCGAACCGAGCAATTTTACTCGGAAACCGTTTCGAGCGAGTTATGTTTTGAACGAGCCTTAGACGAGACGAGTCTTAAACGAATCAAGCTATACATGAGTCGAGCGCAACTCAAATAAGGCTCGGCGAGCTAAAACGTCACCCGAGCCGAACTCGAGCCGAGTCAGTTTTAATCGAGCCTATGTCGAAGCGAGCCATAAATGAGCTGAGCGCATATCGAGTCGGGACATAACCGAGCCGAGCCATTTTCGAGCCAAGCTAGAAAACTCGACTCAGCTCGCTCATTGACACCTCTAGGTATGGCCATCATTAAAATCGTCCTTAAAGCTGGAACTGTCAGTAAATAGTTACTACACTATGATCTTAGACTAAAGGCCGAGACTATATATATTTTTCCAAGAGACTAATTCAACGAATGCTATTTTAACTAAGAAAAACCTAATTTTTTTTGGTATTTACAGCCCAACCGGACATTAAACAAACACTAGCAGCGCAGCTGGATGGTAAACAAGGTAATGTTAAAATTTACCTGCCAGAAATAACCCTTTTTCTAGGAAAAAGGATTAATAGTGAATATTTAAGTCATAAAAATCCCCGCAAATGGGAAAACCGTTCTAATAACAAATCTGCGCAACGGGGAAACCGCGCAAACGGGAAACTGCGCAAACGAGAAAACCGCGCAAGCGGGAAACTGCGCAATCGGGAAAAAGCGGGCAAATGGTAAATTGCGCAAATGGCAAACTGCGCAAATGGGGAGCTGCGCAATTGGGAACGTGCGCAAACGAAAACTGCGGAAGTGGGAAGTGCGCAAATGGAAACTGCGCAAATGAAAACTGCGCAAGTGGACCCAAACCTTCGTTGCGGCCAAGAAGGGACAGGAATTAGAGAAAACGCTCTAACTGGCATCGTACCTAATGATATTTTACTAAGTGGCATAGTACCAAGGGATATCGCCCCAAATAGAATCGTACCTAGTGGAATCGCCCTAAATAGAATCGTACCTTCTTTACTCAGCGTAGCTGAGCTTTTTCCTATAATATTTGTTTCTTCTTCTAAACAAAAGAAGCGTACATTCTTTAAGAATTTAAATTTTTAAATGTACTACAAATGTAACATTTTATAGTATAAAATATAATATTTCATATTATTAATAATAATTTTTCATTAATCATAACAATAATCAACAACTAAGCTAATACGCAAGTCACCAACACAGGCCTAAGTCATCTTGCGACTTATAAGCCCTTATTATTACCGATGGCCGGGTGACGAAGCATAGGACGGTGGGTAGTCAGCCTTCATGTCATACGAGCTAACCGACAGCTCCCTACACCTACTGTTACCGTTAATCTTTATCAGAAGGAAAACGGAAGATCTCGCGGGAAAAGCCCTTTAAACAGTGGGGAGATAACTTATTTCGCTTAAAACCGTGAACAAAAATTATAATGGATACCAACTACATGTTTATATACATGAATGATCGGAATATCATTGGTTTAAAAATATAAAAGTACTTTAATTTTTAATTATTTAAAAAATCACAGATTAAACAAAATACAATAAATAAATGTTATTATCGTTAAAAACATTTAAATTGATCATTCTTAGATTAATTTTCACAATTTTTAACAATAGCATTATTTTATTATAAATATGTTCATAAACACATTTCAATATTTCAACTTAATGTTTTATAATAAATGGATAATTTACACCGGATTTTTAGCCATTGTTACATTTTAACCTAAATCTACCATATTTAATAAAATTGTAGATGCTTCCTCTTATCTCGTGACAAGCCCACTAAATTTCAGACATAATTTCTCATTTGGTTGAATTTTACACAGTTTGAGTATTCTTTTGAACCAGAAATGTACTAGAATAACATTCTTGCTAGAACAATTAAAAGAAGTTGAGCGAGGAGGGGTCTAATACTGAAACCAATATTGACATTCCTAAGATGTAATATTTAATTGGTAGATGTTCTTGGTAATGTTAACCAGTGCTTTGAAATGTTTCACCTTTATCGATCTTATACAAAAACCCATTTTTAAGTCTAAACAATAATAAAATCAAGAAAATGTAGTTTCTTTACTTCATCCAAAGTCATCAATACAAAATTCTTTCTTGTCTTTTGTCATCTTGACTTATTTATGTAACATAAAAATATAACGCAACTCAGATCGTGAAATAACTTTCGCAAGCTCTTCGAAGTTATTTGATCTGTACAGCCACATTGAGATTTAAGGAGCACGCCACTACTCCAACCAAGAGAGTTTTGTCGTGATTTCCTTTTCATTCTCCGGCCCCCACAGCAGCGTGGGTTTCAATGATGTCCAACGTTGGTTTCTTTACTTCGTCTAATTCAGCAGTACAAAATTCTTATTTTTCATCTTGACTCGTTTATAGATAGAAACATAAGACAACTCGGATCATGAGATAAATTTCACAAGCTCTTAGAAGTTATTTGATGTGTGCAACCATATTGAAATACAAGAGCATGCCAATACTCCGACCAAAATAAGTATGCCATAATTTTCCTTTTATTACGTGACACCCACAGCCGCGTGAGTTTGAAGGTTGCGCGGCACTAGTCCAATGACAGTTTCATTACTTAGATCTTAGCGAAAGAATCTAGTAAAGGTTTAAAAAAAAAATAGCTGGTTTCGTAACCTATAGTAGGGTTTTAAAAATTTGCTGTACACTTATAACTGAATAATAATTTCTAACTTGTAGATAAAACAAAAGCCTAAAAAAACTCTAATCTGAAAAATTTAAACCCGCAATATAGGGCGTTTATGGGAAAATATCTATGGAAGACTAAACAATATTTTAAAGGAAATATAACCTCCGGTATTTCTGTCGCCCTCCAAGGGTTACAATATTGTCCACTGCCTCCGAAGGCTCTTCACACTTGCGAGGCTGATAATCGTTGATTAGTGGCGGGAATCCCGGAAATTGATGGGGTCTTCCATAAAGAACGCGTTGGAGATTCTATCCCGTTTAAATTTAGTGTTAAATTATTAAATTGGCCTAAAATTCAGAAACATAATAAAATTGATAATTTAATTTCAATTATTTGTTCTAGTAGTAATTTTTTACCTTATAAAAAGCGCAACACAGTATTGGATGATTGTGGGGTTTCTCTTTTCCCAACATATATGTATCATCTGATTTCCAATTCATTTTCCGCCTACCAGCTCTCATAAATTTATCCCTACGAAGTCGTCAATGTATTATTTCATTTATTTATTAACCCTTAATTGTTTGATATTTTCCATATACACATTAATACTACTCACGGGCGATAAACACTTTCAGAGTTATAATTGTCTAAAATATCTTAAAACCACGATTTATTTATTACCACACTTTGACCGATTAGTATTTATACAGAATCAGTCTATTTATATGATGTTTATGGTATTTTCATAGCCTGGTAATAATAATTTGCGTAACTTTGTCTAGTTACCTTGACTTTCTCTTTATGGCGGCGAAGCCATTACCTTAAACCAGTGGTCCAATGAGCGACCCTAACTTTAACACTAAAAATCCCAATCTGGAAAACAAAATGAAGAATCTGCTTTACCAAGATAATATATCAGAAAACGCGAGTTACGGGTAAATGCATTTCAAACCTCTGAGACAAATAGTTAGTCTTATAACTTACTACAAGTTATAATTTTCATTTATGAAATCATACTTTCTCTAAAAATAAACAATAGACATTCATCAAATTATTGAAAAACCTTTTCCGTTGAGATATTTTGTTGTCATTGCAAAGTGTCCAGGGTTCTTTAGAGAAACAATGTAATGACCACCTTCACAGTTCTGTCCCACGTGAGCTACAGCGGCTTTCGTTCTAAACATGACGTCATTAAATTTCCCTCTATCAGCGGTAAAATCTTTAATTGGCGTTTGAATTTAAAATAACATATTTACTGGAAGAGTACAATACCATCCGACGTTCTTTCATTTCATTTTGACACTGAATGCGCTTGTTTTCAAATATCTCCCAGTGATGCAACAATTCATAAAAAACAAATTACTTCTATCAGCCAGTACATTAACAATATACACATTACCATCTTGAAGCGGATGATTATAAACCCTCTCATTGGGACAACATGGACATCTAGTTTGATATTGAATGTGAAGTAAAAATAAACTATCAATAAGAACATTTTCCTCACCAAGTTTTTGAAGAAGGTCCATTAAAAATTCTACCGGATCTTGCTGGAGGTTTTCATGAAATCGCTCATTGAGTGAACGTCTAACATTAGTTGTTCTTAAAAGAGAAATATTCGGATTTCCCCTCTCAAACAGTAGTTGTTGAAATGCGGAAGTTACTGGTCCTGCACAAATGACTTTTTCTCTAATACTTCTGACAAACTCTGGAATTTGAAAAAGAGCTTGTAAAATACAGATTGCATAGCGAGAGTTATCATTGTTAAAGAATCCTTTCACTTCAATAGGCATAATTTAACTATGAATATTTCCACTTACGGGCTTAGATACTGTACCCTTAGACTTAGAAGGACCTGCTACAATAGCCATATCACTTTCGTAGCGCAATTGTTGGTACACTTGTAAATTTGATTGTTTTTTTTAATTGGAATCAAGCTTATTTGTGGCAAATCAGGTCTAAATGTAGTTCTAAGACAATATGCGTATATGTTGGAAGGGTCCAAATCAAGTATATGAAGACCATTCAAAGACGTTACTCTTGAAAGCGTCACCAGTAGCGGCGCTAAGGGTGGGCTGAAGTGGGCTTTAGCCCCCTGCATTTCTGAAAGGAGCCACATATTTTATTAAAAGGGCCACATATTTGAATTTATGAATTTTCTTTATCTCTAGAAATTGGTTTTATTGCCAAGAAAAGTTTTTCTGGAAAAAAAACTTTCAAAATCAATTTGTTTACTCAATAAGATAGTAGACCATAAACAGATAGATTCGGGAGGAAGGGAGCAGATATTGAAAGAAAGTTGAATGGACAATAGAAAGAAAAGAAAGGGAATTTAGGGAAATACCCCGGGCATGCAAGTGTCCCCTCCAAGTCGGATACAAGGTCATAGGGGATCCAGTAAACGCGACGAGAGCCGCAACAATAAAACGACCATGCTCTTCTCGCTTCCTGGAAAATTTATTAGGGGCCACAAAATAATTAGCCCACCTGTGAAAAAACCTTAGCGCCGCTACTGAGCGCCACGTATGCCATCCCATTTTGAAAAATACTTTGTCCAATATTTATCAAAGCACAATCAACACTCACACCTTGACTTTTATGTATAGTAATTCCATATGCCAAAACTACAGGAAATTGAGCTCTTTGAACATACACATTTGTCACAATTTCAAACTTCACTTTAACTCTTTGTATTTTCTCTACAGTAGTATGATTATCAAATAAAACAAAAATCTCAGAAATAATTCCATCTGCATTCTTCTTAAATCCTTTGACAGAACCCATAGCTCCATTAACAAGTCCTTTGTCCATATTTAGATTTCTTCTCAACATTACTCGAGCTTCAATGCAAAGTAACAGTCTAAATGCACAAGTGAACAAGCTAAACTGTCAGGAGTTAAAATACAATTATCAAAAAGGGTAGCGTTCACTTCCTTCATTGCATTTTCGGCTTCGATCAAGTCTCTACCTTGAAGAGGATTATCAGTGGCGTCTTCAACAAAGTTATTTGGTCCATCAGGTGGAGTATATTTAGTTAAAGCTTCTTCCAAAGCTTTTTAGGCTTCCATTAACGTATTTAAACCGTCGTGGTATTTCATCATGTCTTTCAACTTTGGTAAATGAAATTCGAAACATTCTTTAAAAGATCTATTATTACTTAGTAAAGACTTCTCTTCTCTCCAAGGTAGAAAGAGCATCAACATGCTGTGATAAAAGTTTTCAGCATCTGATTCAGATTTATTTGGATCATGTCTTGGATGTTGTACGAGGAAAGGCTTAATCCTCATTTTCACAAAACCAACCCCATTCTTTAATTCCAGTATTTCAGAGGGTCCTTTAGTAGTAGGCTTTGTTGCAACACGATAGTAGAATCTTGCCCAATCATATAAAGAAGTGTCTTCACGACTGTCAGGACGATTGGGATAAATATCATCAACCAGCTGTTTCATAAATATATCTGTGCTTTCAGGATCATTCTCTTTCAGAGAGGTATTAAAACATACTCTTAACATAACCTTAAATCCTGGCGACGCTACTGTATACATAAATTTCCAACTTATCTTCTATAAGTCTAACCAGAAGTACGCTTCTGAAGCTTTGAGCCGTGTAAGTCGTCATATTTCCACGCAAAAGCCCTTTCACGCGTAAAAATCTAACCGAAAATTTAGTTTTGTTCTGGTTTTGTTTATACATGCCGATAAACGGCGAGACAAAGGGCTCCTAGGCCTAATTTAGTAGAGTAATAAAACGGCAATATGTGGCAATTGCTCGTTTTAAGAAAAATAGCTCTTTTAAACAATGTATTCATCTGCGATTTCCCGCTAAACCGTTTTGGCGCTAAAATCCGAAAAACTAACGCCTCGCCAAAGTCGATTAGATGCGTACTTCCCCCTATTTTCTTCTGGACTAACGAATAGCTAAAACCACAATGAGACCTTATCAAACAGTAGACGACTATGTGATACTGAAGTCTGAAACATCAGCTGATCATTACCAAAAAAAAAACGCTGCAAGCGTAGGAATAACAAGTTGGCGAGCCAAAATATACCTATCCTCGGAAGAATGGTCCCTAGTGGTATTAATTTCTCGACACGACCCCCAAAGATATCTCCGCAATTCAGAGTTATTTACGAAAAACGTATTCTCGGTTCAAACCCTGCCCGGTATAAAATTTTAATTTTAATTTAAATAATTGAGACGAAACAATCGAGTTTAATTTATTCAGAATATTATAAATTAAGTAGTTACAACAGCGAGTTAGACTTACTAAAACAATGCACAATTGAATTTAACCCTTTTTACAGTACATGTTTATCAGTTGAATATAATACTAAGCGAATTTTAATGAAAGAAATATCTACAGATGCCCATGTAGCACAAAGTAGTCAGCCCGACTGCTTCGAATTTCGTCGGGAAGACGGTGTCGGATGTGCTGTCCATTCAGTGGCAACTGAAGAGTCGGGATGTCCTACCCAGCCTACTGTTGGCCGACTGATTTTAGATATACTGTCGGCCCGACAGTATAACGACCCTTTACCGACTCAGATTTGTTAGGTTGGCCGGCAGTCGTCGCGTCGGCCTACGCAACTAAACACACGCCTTTTGGTCTTTGGCCCTATATGGATATTTTGAACCGTCGAATTTATACAATCGGTTAACCCTAATTTGTCTTGCAGATTGTAAGGTCAACAATTATCTATATAGCTACAAGATATTGCCAAAACTGTATATATAAATTCCAAACTTACCAAAATAAAATTTATAATACAAAATATATTTATTAAAAAACGTTTAAAAAGTAAATATGGTAAGATAAAAATTTGAGATCTTTTGATAAAGGATAACAATCTTTGTCCTATATGGCTTGCACGTGCATTTTGTTTACAGAGTGCTACTACAAAATTTTTACGTTTAATTATCTTATTTAAAATCATTTTCTTAAGACTTTAAAGAACAAAATAGTTAAAATAACATGGATTATGGAAATTTGGCAAATCCATCTACATAAAACTAAGATTTAAATTCAAATCGGCTATTTTTAACAATAGGTACTTTTGTTTTTTTTTGGGTTTTGTTTAACAGTTCAAATTAGAACTAAGAACTAAAAAAACTTAACTAAAGGGGATTTTAAAGAAATATTTAGGGCGTGTTTCACATGTGCCTTTAAAATTATCTATTCCTTATTGTCTCTATTTTTTATTTCATCCCTCCCTCCTTCTCGATCCTTTGTGTTTCACCCAAGCTTTCATAACTTGTTCGACATCATATTCCTTTGTGGAACTGCGTCTGAAATTAAATAGAGGCAGACAGCTTGAATATTTATCACATTTGGACAGATCATATTACCAATGATAGCGGCCTTTAGTTTTAATTCCCGGAAGGCAATTTTGCCATTGGCATCGTTCCAATTCATTTGAAGAGCTAGTTCATGAGCCGTGGTGTTTTTAAAAATTATTCTTCTTGCATCATTTGAATGTCTTCCTCCTCAAGATCCCAATAATATTACCTAAGGATTTAATTTTTAACTATTAACAAGTTAATACTATAACCTTATTATGTTAAAAATATATCGGAAATCAATTGTCCAGTTGAAAATAGGAATTAATTATGGGATATATTTCCCAAAGTTTACGTTAAAATACGTTCGAAAGAGTTGTCGTAACTAACGTTAGACTAATGACTAGACGTTGCCCGTTTTCAAAATGACAATGACTATTGTAAGGAAGAGAGCAAAGGCAAAGACATTGGTCTTTCGCCGTTTAAATCTTATCTTTACGTAACATATTCTAATCTTCCACATATATTTTATTCTTAATTATAAAAACGTCTTACCTTTAGTCTTGTATTGAAACCAAAAATATAATTTTAAATTAAACTTTTTCGAGAAGAAAATGGTCCGACTTTCCCCGACAATCTGCCCGATTCCCGAAACAAAGACTGCGCTTGGAGTTTGGACTCCTGTTGCGCGTTCCGATTCTTCCGAACGTAACGGTTTTCTCTCGAAAGTGTATCACGTGGTATATGTACGACCTTGCCCTTCTAGCTGTTTAGAAGTGTAGCTGCGTAGGTGGAACCGTGGAAATAGTGTTTGGGCCAATTCCGATCGGGACTTTCTATGGGACACTTTTGAATTTTAAAAGTGAATGCGCTAGCCGTCGTTGCAGTACTAATATAGTAAAAACATGTCTCTTAAATAATAATATAAATAAGTGGTGATATTCCGATGTCTTAAGTATAGTTTACAAAATATAACTGTCTATTTCAGACGAACTTAAGATCAAAAACCGTCAAATATATGAGGCCGTCGTAATTCAACCATAGACAGTATATATCCCTAAGGGGACGAGAAATCGCCTACCTTCCACTGCAATAACGTCGCTGTTTCTCTCACTGACGCTCTGTTATTGAAAGAGGGGGAGGGGGAACACGTAAGCTTCTAAGCGCTTCAAATGACCTTGAAAGTTCCCGTTTTTAAAGTACGGCCGTCTTTATTCAGTTGGGGCCCTAGCATCGACATGAACTCTTGCAGCTGGCCGCAAAGCGACTGTGATGGGGTCTAAAAATCAGAGCGTATTCTCGTCCCCTTAGGGATATATACTGTCTATGATTCAACGGAATAGCACAGTAGCTAAACAACTAGTCAAAACCACTCCTCTTGGGCCTACCTTTGACTCTACTAAATTTCCAATCCCTTTTCAACCCGCCTCTTAATATTTACATACATGAACCCGTCCCTTGGCAAATTTTAGGCTACGCCACTGGAATAGCAAATACCAAACCAATTTTAACCACTCAAAGAAGTATTGGTGTAAGGTCGGGCTTGAAGGTGAAACGTTGTGTGTTAAGTCTTCAGTCGGTAAACCCTACAATATTTTGACCAGAGTATTGCCTAGACGTAATTTTACATTCTAATTTCTACAGTCGGCAAAGAGTCGTAAAATTGGACCAATATTATTATCTGTAATAAAAATATTGGTCGGTTTTACCAACTTTAAATTTAGAGGTGGAAAAAAGTCGGCAAATGCGACTTATCTGAAACTGACTGTCGGAGAGCCCGACTCATGCATAACTATTTGAACAACAGACGGCAAAGAGTCGAAAAATTGGACCAATATTATTATCTGTAATAAAAATATTGGTCGGTATTGCCGACTTTAAATTTTGAGGTGGAAAAAAGTCGGCAAATGCGACTTATCTAAAACTGACTGTCGGAGAGCCCGACTCATGCATAACTGTTTGAACAACAGACGGCAAAGAGTCGAAAAATTGGACCAATATTATTATCTGTAATAAAAATATTGGTCGGTATTGCCGACTTTAAATTTAGAGGTGGAAAAAAAGTCGGCAAATGCGACTTATCTGAAACTGACTGTCGGAGAGCCCGACTCATGCATAACTATTTGAACAACAGACGGCAAAGATTAGGAAATTTGGACCACATTTTTTCACGTATTTCATATGTCGGGCTTGAGTCGGTTGCAGTCGGGGGAACCGACTTGACTGTTATCCGACTATCAGACTCTTAACCGACTACTAACCGACAGTGCTGTGCTACATGGGTGGTATTTGTATTTTTCTCGCTTACGAAATACTTGCCGCATCTTTAACGCTCATTTTATTTCAACGCTCGTAGACTTCCAGCTGACGTTGTGACACATACCGCATGAAAAAGACCAATGCCGTCCAATTTCCAATATCATATAATGACTCGCACACCCAGGAAATCATTGACTGCGTTAGAAATCGTAGATATCCAAATATCCACACCAAATATATTTACAAGAAGCAAAAACCTTACCATCAACAAAGCACAGAGAGCCACTTGACTAACCGCCAGCTCTTAAAGCAATTAACGTTAAATTATCTCCTTTGAATTAACACAACTATATATAGGTCGTTAATAATACCCGTAAATAAATAACAAAAAAACTAACAAAGTGGACCACCCACAGGGTCTACCCTTTAACCCTCTTATCTCGGCTGACTGCGCTAAAACAAGATTTAACCTTTAAAAAAACCAGATTAGGCCTTCATAAATGAATTAATAAAAAAAGATTTGATTACCTATTATGCTTACGATGCGTGTCTTAATTTCAGTGAACCTAAGGAGCTATCGGTGGTTCTGTGGTAGAGCGCTCGACTGCCAAGCCGAATGGTCTGGGTTCGAAACCTGGGTGGCGCATTTGTTTTTAATCAATAGAGAAACGCTAAATTAGAATTTCTTCGATGCAATAATTTCAATTTCAATTCTATTTCAATTAAACCAAAATTTCGTACTCTATTAAATACGCTTCCGATAAAGCTGAAGGTCTAATTTTCAATAAGGCGTAACAAGTGTCGGTGGTTCTGTGGTAGAACGTCCGCCTGTCAAGCAGGAGGTCTCGGGTTCAAATCCCGCCCGATGCGATCGCAAATTGATACTAAGACGAATACCGTGTAAAACTGGTAGAAACCCTGCCATTGGACGTTGAGAGGTAGCATTCCATAATAAAGGTACAAACCTGAACCGAAGTCATCCTCCTTGAAATGCAGGCTGCAGAGCATCTTTGTATCTTTTGGTACAAAATCATCCCGACTAATGTTTTTAACCATTAAAAATCGCGCCTGTACACCTTTATTTATACCTCTCATATTGGCGCCGTTGTCGTATCCTTGAACACGGCAATCGGAAAGTTTCAGTCCATTCATAGCTAAAAACTCCTTCAGCGTTTCATATAAACCCAACCCAGTTGCGTCAACTACTTCTAAAAATCCTAAAAAGTATTCTTTAACTTCAGTTTCAGAATCGCAAATATCTACAATTCGAATAATAATTGAAAGTTGTTCTTTATGGCTAAAATCGGGAGTGCAATCTAATAAAATCGAAAAATATCTGGCAGACTTAAGACCTTTTCACACGAGCCAACTTTTCAAATCAAAATGCTGAGTCAGCAAAAATGGATCAGTGATCCATTTTTTTCTCGCGTACTTTTTTGGTGGATCAACTCATCGAACTTTTATTCACACGAACCAACTAGTTTACTCAACTCAAAGTTGACTCATCTAGTTGGGTCAAAAAGTTGGCTCGTGTGAATAGACCTTTAATGTTCTCTAATATTTTTTCTTTGGTTTTATTCGCCATACTCATTATAAGCTCATCCTGAACTGAATGAGACAAATAGGAAACTTATTCTTTTTGTTTTTGGTAATGCGGTCTAAATGATCTTGCATAACAGGATCGAATTTTCCGAGAAGCTCGATTAACCCAAGAAAGTTTCCGTTATTAGGCGTAAACAAAGTGTCAGAAGACATCCTAAAGGCCAAATTGCGTTCACTTAAAAATAAAATATTTCCACCTCAAAAATTCACTTTTGATTAGTTTTCGTTTTCTTCGTCTATAGTTTTTCCTGTTTTTAAATGTTTTTCCGTTTCTATCCAATTTTTCATTGCCTGTCGATGACTTTGTGACCTTTCACGCGCTTTAATTCTTTGACTTAAATGAACCCAGTCATCGAAGCCTTTCCCACTAAAAGCCGTCTGAAAATCGCTGAACAACTTACATGGAAAGCAAAACACGGCATTTTGCTTTTTAGAATAGACAATCCACCTCCTCTTAGATGAATCACCGTTTCTTAATTCTCTTTTAAAATACTTGACAGAAAAACACCGATTTTCAGAGTTTTTTGGAAATTAACAATCGTCAATTTGCTTGGGTCCATGTTCGACTAAAAGTAGTCTATTCTTATCATTCAATATTGGCCATTCACACGGATCATTTAGATTAACTTTCACCACCGAATCTTCCAATAGGCCGTTACACTTATCTGAGTAAACCGAGTTATCTAAATTTTGATTACTACTAGAAACTTTGATTGGTGACAAAGTTACGCGTTTGAACGATGATTCAATCGCGCAAACAATTTTATCTTCTTCGAAACCCGATGACTGAACGAAGTTCTCTCTTAATTCTTCAAGATCCCTACAGTTTTCGTTGTTTATAAGTGTGCCAGAACAATTCCTTTTTTCGAAAATTTTTAAAAGCGCATCCTTCTCTTTATCGGCAATTTCTTCATGCTTTCTTTTCCGTCTTTTCTTTTCTGCGCTGCTCATATACTTTCTTCCAGGGCCGGCAGGTGGTGTTCGGCTCGTGTGGGTAGTTGGCCGGTAGGATGGAGAGCCTCTCAAGAAAATATAAAGAGGAAATTGAGGAATGACTTATAATAAACAGGATAATTTTATAGGTAAAAAACTACAAAATAAAATTGTTTTAACTCTTATCACCAGACATGGGCAAAACTCGTATAAAACTTTTGCGAGTGATTTCGCGACCCACTTTTTCCCACTCCACTCTCTGAAGAACAACTCCACTCGGAAGAGTGTTGTTTTTCACTTTTGTAGTAGAGCTACACTGGTAAGAGTTGTTTTTATTCGTTTTTTGAAGAACAGTTCCACTCGTAAGAATGGAGGTTTTTACTTTCTGTAGGACAAGCTCCACTCGTAATAGTGATATTTTTCACTTTTGGTCACTCGCCAAGCGAGCTCTTTGGAAAAAGAGTCGAAATAGTCTAGGTCAACATTTTAACTCTTTCCGATTTTGGGAGTTTTCAATAAAGGCGGGAAATTCGAGTTAAATATTTCAAATGTGATTCTTCTTAATTTTTTTTATTGGTGCCAGCTAGGAGCAACAAACATAAGGAGGACGCAGCTAGCCTTTAAACACGCTAACGAAGGGTTGTGTACGAATTTCATTGGACGAGCGTCACGAGCCTTTACACTGAACGTTTTACGGGCGGGGGGGGGGGAGACAATTTCCGAATTTTCCCCTACCGACGGCAGCAGGCGCTAAAGCCAATGAAAAATGTACGCAAGAAAATCCACGACTTTTGACGGGTTGCGTACTCCTTGTGTGGGGTGTTGTGTTTGTTGCTCCTAGATGCCAGAAAGTTTATTAAAACGTATTTTGGAGGTATGTTAATTAGTTCAGATATTTCAAAAACTACATAGACATTAAAATAGTAAAAATTTCAATTTAAATTTATTTAGCACTTAGGTACAAACACAAATCTATTTAAATACATTTATGGTTCTAATTATAATGGCATTTATATTATTGTAGTACATGGAGGTTTACTTTCTTTCGCGGGTTTCCATTAAAATAAAGTAATTAGGTGAAATTCACATTTTAATCTAACTTAGCACTAAACTTGAGCACTTAGAAATCTTGGGAATCTATTATTTAAAATTAACTAAAGTTGGTTTTAAATATGGCAAATTAAACTAAAGAGACAGTTATACGTTAAATATTTTTATTACGTAAATTAAATAATAAGTTGGTGAATTTCATTGAAAAGAATGATCTACGATCTCTAGCAAATTTTCAGTCGCCTTTGGAAGACTTGGCTCCCGGTAGTGACGTTAGCAAAAAAAACTCAAATTAGAGGCCGAGAAAGGCGCAACAGTTGTTTTTGTAATTTATAATCTAAAAAATGATAATTAATGATAACTGTCCTTACAAATAGCTATTATTACTTACGGAAGTTTGTTAATGGATATGTTTATACTCCTGGTACATAAGTAAGGTCGCTATACGAGGGAGAGTGATGCGGCATCGCCTGTAGCTGTATATGGCACCGGCTACGGAAAATATTCGCTCTACATCAGCAGTACAAGCGGGTATAGAGAGAACTCTTTGAGCTAGAGTACTGAGAAGAGTAAATCTCTTCTGAAACATCTTCCAGTACTCCAACGGTTTTGTTTTTGCGTTTTCGTTTTTCTCGGAAAAATAAACTTCAATCTCCCGGTCGACATCTTGGATGGATGGTAGTTCCTTAACAATATCTTCATTCTCGGCTACGTCCCTACAAACGGTTAATCTAAAAAGAACCTCGGCTGGAACTACGCGCTTCGCTTTCTTGGGAATTGGTGGCTGCGTTTGGTCCGATTCAATCAAAACCGCGAGGTACTTCTTCAGCGTAGCTTTCGCTTTCCCCTTATCGAAGATTTGGAAACTGGGGTTACCTACGTTTAATAAATGCTAAATTAGAGGTCATTGGTTGACGTAAAAATAGCCCTACATACCAGAGAACAACTCGAAGAGAAAGAGCTTTTGTCTTGGGTCCAATAACGCCGCCACAACATAGTCTTCGTCGATAATTTCCATTTCGAATCGCAACCTCAACCGGCAAAGCAACTCTTTTCTAAATGACTTAAACACCGGTATCTTAGCGTCGAGTAATTGCCGATGGATCTTAACAAGCTCGCCAATGACCAAGTTGGCCACCGGCCCTTTAGCTTGAAAAATATCTGTTGCCTCCTTAAACGGTTTTAAAAGCATCAGCAGCTCTTTCAGCATATGGAGGTCGTTGTCATCCGGTAAGGACAAGTCGGTGGCGACTTTCTCATACTGGGCTGACATGATCGTCGTGGCTAAAGATTTCAACATGTCAGGCTGGAAGAATTCGCCGATTAAATAAAGTGAAGTTAAGCAATTTAATAAGAAAAATCCGTTTAATACCTCAACAAGGCGTTCGAGGGCCATATACGTGGCGTTCCACCTAACCCCGCCAATTTATTTGATATCTTGGCCATTCGGGGAAATATCGCGGAATGCCTCGGACCACTTTGTTGACCGCTGCAGAAAAGCTAACGGCCCTAAATGGGTTAGAGTGTGCAATAACTGGTGGCTTTACCGGGGAGTCGGGGTCCGGCTCTTGTAACCCATAAGGGCGGTGGCGCACTGGGAGATGTTAGCTCTGATCAAATGGTCCTATCTCCCCCTCCGACTTCGGTCAGGTTTGGGCTGGATACTGAACTTTGGTTCAGGCTAACGGAGAGGGTCCAGGAAAACTGGCCGCCTCGGCGGATTGGGTAGCCTGCTGTGGGGCAGCGGGCCTCCATATGCGGGCACGGCGGTCCTGTTTCCCGGCCTTTTGGGGCCCACCGGGATCTCCGGTGCCAGCTGTGCCGGGTTACTTGGGCTGCTGTGTGCTCGTCGTTCCCCTTTAGGAGCTCTCTCCAAAGGGTTTGGCTCCTTACCTTCGTAGGTAGGGTGTCGGCTGGAGTTGCTATAGCATCCATTCTAAATCCCACTGCTGTGTGCGAAGTGGGGATTGGTCCACCCATTGCTGCACCTTCTGCTGGGTTGAGTGGCTTGCGTCAAAGGTGAGACCATCAGTAGTAGGGTTCTGCTACCCATGCTGGATTTGTCACCTGTCCGGGCTAGGTGGACGCTGGCGTAGGGCACTATGATGATAGGCCTCCGGTGGTATGGTTTCTGTTACTAGGTACACCGGGCTATAAATTCTGGCACACTGCAGAAAAGCTAACCAGGAGTTGACTTTTTTAAGGACGTTTTTTACCCGTTCACTTTCTGGAGCGTCTATGGCACGGTTCACTACAATCTGTAGGGAATGGGCCATACATTTTTTCCGCTTCCAGCAGGCAGGTAACTTACGATCGTCTACACCGAAAGATATTACATCGGCTCATCCTAAATTGGACGAGGAACCGTCTTCGTCTGGAATTTTTATTTGCGTCATAGGATTCCAAGCTGAAAACCCGATTGAAGTACAAAATAAAGCCTGCTTCTTACGTTCCACAGATAATATAACGAACCTTCGTCTAGCGTGACGTCGCTTTCTTCGGCTACACTTTCCGTTTGCGCCTCGTCCTCTGACGACAGACACGTCGAAAAAGAACCATCCAGGTCAACTTCTGAAACCTGGCTATCGGTACTCGATCTCTTTGCCTTCGGAATCATCGCAGCCAAGCTCAAAGCCTTCGAAATATTGGCCGCGTTGTCCGCGCCAACGCATGAAACCTAGATTAAGAAATTAAGTTAAACCCGGGACGGCTCTATGTTACATTTGGCCAAGATTTCTCGCAACATCTTGTAACATTTTTCTTTGTTGAAGTCTAACTTTAAGTCTCGGGGTTAGTTCTTCCTCGACGATGAAATCCAAATCCCTGGTTAAATGGCGCCGCGAATACACGGTCAGCGCTGGATTAGCAACGGAAATCGCGGTGCGAAATCCTTCGCTCTCAACTGCACTGAACGATATATTGGTGGTGGCTACCATATTAACCAGGGCTCGTCGGAATAGAAGCTGCTGGGGGTGTTTGGAGGCTAGCTTCTTCGTAGTTGAAGAAGGTTCTGCAAATATTTCAAATTTTGATATTTCATCCGCTACTAGAGGCGTCAGCGAAATGTTATGTATATCCTATGGTAAACGACAGTATACGAAGGAATTTCTTTTAAAAAATGCAATTGAAATAAATAAGAGTATAAATATACCAACCTCAAGATGCCGTTTCCAATTAGAGGTGGAGCCGTTGGAGGCCTGGTAAGTTTTTTTGCATATGTTACAACACCCATACATTGAAAGAGTTTTGTCTTTCCTATTACTACGCCCCACATAAGTAAAGTACCTATGCACAACATGTTTTTTATTTCCGCCTTGTTCGAATTTCTTCAAAAAGGTCTCATTAGTCACGAGCTTGTCGTCTTTCGTCACGTCGTCTACAGTGGCGTGTACAACGTTGGAAGCCGAAGAGCTTCCCTTCTTCCTATATGTAATTAAGAAATAATTCTTACCACCCGAAAAAGCGCCCGTTAAACGCGGGGAATTAATTTTCCGAACCAATTAGAAAAACCAATACCCAAACCGTAATTTATCCGAAGTAAATTAATCAGAACTAAAACGACCAAAAAAACTGTATAAGGTCATGAAATCTGTCCCTTGTCTAATCTAACCAAGAAAATAAATACCGAGATAAAATTGAAATAATTACATATTCGTTTCTTCTGAATAGTTCTGGAAACTCGACCAAAAACATTGTACGAACTAAGAAAATAGCAAAACGCAGTAAAACTAACAAGAAACTTGGAACATTTCTTCGTTACCTTCCCTTTATATTGCAAAATACGACCCCCAACAAAGACCCCCCCCCCCCCCTTATTGGGAGTCCGCTAGATGGTCTAATATTTTTTAGGGTGCGCAGAAGGTGGTACGTCGCCAACTTGTCGTTTTGTTTAATTGTCCTAAACCTAATCGTAATTTTGCCTACATTAAAAAAGTAAATAAAGTCACCTTGGTAAGTTGGTTCAGTATGGCCGAAAATCTGTATACAGGATGTATAAAAATTCAGTACAGAAAATGTAAGGTGTTGTAGGGGTTGAGTAAATATTTATAATTTTATTTTGTCTTCATCCCGATACTCAGCGACTAATGTACAAACGCTAGATATTTTTAAACACCTAACGTACGATAGCCTAAGAACTCAGATAGGAAAGTCAATTTTAAGGGCAGGAGGAAACTGGTACTGTACAGATTGTTGTCATTTAGAACCAGAACCGAACCGAAATTGGAATTTACGTAGTTTTGAAAATAAGGTTACGATTGTTACTATCCGATAATTTGACTCTTGACCGCGGGCTTCCACTTCTATTATGTACTTAACCGGAACCGAACCGAACCGCGTCAGCCTGTCTTTACAAAAGTAAGAAGCAAAACATTTTTGTGTGCAAAAATGTTTTTATTTGTTTATAGCAAATGCTTAAAATGTCGTTATCCAATTCTTAGAAGAGGCCAAAAAGCGTACGTCCTAGTGGTAGTTTTAGTGGTAAGAATCAACGTCGCTACGAACAACATTCATCCTACACCTGAAGTTTCGTAGATACGATCTTTCATCAACGCCCACAAGTAAAAGTCTAGGGCGCTTAGATTCGGTTATCTTGCAGACCAGGTGACTGGACCCCGCACTAGAAATCCATCTCCGTGGAACTTTTTCGTTGAGTAACCCACGAACCCGCCAGGAAAAGTGCGCCGGGGCACAGTAATGCTGAAACCAGATTTGTCGTAAAATTACTGACGGGACATCATCAAGAAGGTCTGGTAAGGGATCACGCGGAGAAACGATGTACGGCGTCCCATTGAGTCTTGGCAGAAACATTTACGGACCAATCAAAACGCCTTTAACTACTCCAGCTCACCAGTTAAAGGAAAATATCTTCTGGTAACCACTGGTAAACGACGCTTGACGATTTTCGTGTTGGTTGCGAGTGTCACCAACACTTTATCTGGAAAATGTGTGTTTACGCTTTAAATCAACAAAGAACCTTTTTACGTCACACTTAATTTAAGGGACTATTTTTTGGTGGTTTATGCCGATAATTTAACGTATATAAGGCACTCTCACTTCACTTCAATATAGTTGTGCTGTCTCTTTCAAACTTGTAACCACATCGACTAAGTTGTAATAAACTTGTATTCTTACCATCTTAAATCTGAGTCCTTAATAAATGCAACAATGTGACTTCTTCCCAAACAATCGCAGTCGTTTGAATCCATCGTGTTTCCATCTGAGAATTTCAAATAACCCTTGGCCAACCTATGTCGCCATTGGCTACCGGTAAAGAAATCAGATGTATCTTTAGTAAATGGCAATTACTACAGTAGCGTTTTTACCAAATCTTACCTGCGTCGATGGGCATTTGGGAAAATTCGTGGGTTCGAGATATTCCTGTTGGAATACCTTTCACGGTAAATTTGTTGAACAGCATCTGCAATACCACGACCAACTACATACGTAAAATTAATGATACCGATCCACTATTTCACAATAAAATGTCATCTTAAAATACCCTTTTCAGTCGTGACTTAAAAAGTGGTCCACTGAATAGCATCACCATGGCTAAAAATGGTAACTATAACTCTTAAACTAGACCTTAGTGCCTTTCGCTTAAAATATCAGTTTTTATACAAAATTAGAAAATTTTGCCGAACATTTCAAATTACCGCCAAGAAAGAAAGTGCAGGTGACGACAATTGAAATATTTCACTATCGCCGAGTGAACTATCGGCGGATGGAGAAAGAGTGAAAAAGGGATAAACAATTGTTTTCCACTTTTCCACTCTCGCTCTTGAGCGCGTGGGGACTAGAAATACTTTCCGCCACTCTCGTTCCCGAGTGGGAGTGAACTAGACTGTTTTTCAACACTCTGATCTTGATCGGGAGTGGGCTGGAATTATTTTGGACACTATCACTATTGAGTTGGAGTGAACTAGACGTTTTTTGACCGATATCACTCTTGAGCGGAAGCGGGCTGATATTTTTCCACCACTCTCACTTAAAAGTGAGAGTACATCCTTCGAAATCACTCATGATTTTGCCCATGTCTGCTTATCACTTAATTTTTTTAATTATCACGGCCTATGGCAAAAAAACTTTCGGCCAATTTTGTTGAAATTTAAATATTATGTACTACCGACCAGGGTGAGCTAATATACGTTTGGATCATTGAACAAAAATTATTGGTTTTGCCGCTAGGTACCTTCGAAAAAAACGATTTTGCCATTGAAAAACATACTGTTAAGTTTCCACGATTAGTATCATCTAGTTTAAAACAATTCTTTCTTCGCGAGTCCGACGTTACAATATATTGATTAAAACGTTACACAGCCTATGATATTAACTATTTTTCAAACCACTTTTGAGTAACACAGCCAAAATGAATTTTCCAACATACTCAGGTCCGTCGTTATACAACAATCTGATACCGATCCCACCAGTCACCGTTTCGTTTAAAAAGGGGGCGGCCACTTGTACTCGTAAGCAATTCCCACTGCAACTTGCTTACGCAATCAGCATTCATCGTTCCCAGGGCTTAACACTTGAGCAAGCAGTTGTTGATCTCGGACCCAACGAATTCGCTCTCGGCATGGCATACGTTGCCGTTTCGCGCGTAAAAACATTGGACGGCATAATTTTCGATCCCGGATTTAACGTAGAACGACTTTTGAAAGTCAATAGTAAGACCGGGCTAGCTTTAAAAAAAAGAACTGGAGAGGCTGAAACTACTATGATATGTATGTCATAAAAATAAAAGTTATTACCTTAATTTCTTTAAATGTGTGTTCAATATTTGAATTATTTATATTGTCGCTAGCTCGTTCCGCTCAGGTTTTTGTCAAAAATACCCGTTGGGGTTTTGTGACGCCCTAGTTATATATCATTGCCTTCTGATTCTGATTACTCTCGTTCATCCTCGAACTTCCTAATCACTTAAACAATTGTCACGTATCCAGCTTTAGCCTTAAAATTCATTTTGGACATGTGTTATTCAAAAGTGGTTTGAAAAATAGTTAATATCATAGGCTGTGTAACGTTTTAATCAATATATTGTAACGTCGGGCTCACGAAGATAGAATTTTTTTAAAGTAGATGATACTAATCGGGGAAACTTAACAGTATGTTTTTCAATGGCAAAATCGGTTTTTTCGAAGGTACCTAGCGGCAAAACAAATAATTTTTGTTCAATGATCCAAACTATATTAGTTCACCGTGGTCGGTAGTACTTCATTTTTAAATTT
Source organism: Leiobunum rupestre (assembly GCF_980474605.1). NCBI lineage: Eukaryota > Metazoa > Arthropoda > Arachnida > Opiliones > Sclerosomatidae > Leiobunum > Leiobunum rupestre. The sequence goes on along the minus strand of NC_143387.1, from coordinate 30,107,974 downwards.
TAACAAAATTGGCCGAAAGTTTTTTTCCATAGGCCGTGTGCGGTGTCCTTTAGTACAAAACCTTATTTGCGCAAAGAAAAAAATTTGCTGCGCTTTGCACCCACTACTCGCTACTTTCATATCTTCTAAATCGAGAAGTGAATAGGGACTTCCGTTTAAATTAGCGACGATCTGAGGTTATTTTACTAAAAAGCTATTAACAAGCGATAATTATGCAACATTGCGCTTTAAGGCTGCGTCCGTTATCTTCCAGGCATGCAGGCCGTGATAGAATAGAACTAAAGCAAAGTTATAAAACGAACTAAAAAGGGGCCTCCTGGAACTCCGGGAACCCCGCACCACGTGACCACAGGGGACCCTATTTACGCCAGTAGTGTTTATTTTATAAATCGAAGTCGGACGTGCTAGCTTCTAAACAAACATTTGTAGTAACGCAGTACTCGCGACGCTAAAGGAAATAGAAAATAAACATAAGCTCGTCTGGTCGACGGCCGTAGCTCTATTTTTAGTAGACACTATTAACTAAATCGGAAAATCGAAGCTGGACACTACGTACTTGGTTTGGATATTAAATTTACATGACGGTTCTTGTTGTTTAAAAGTTTTTGGAATAGCTTTTAATCGGCTTAACAACTATTTTCAGTCGGATCAGTCCATTAACCGAAAGTTCCGAAACCGTTCACCGTTCTTATACACATTAAAATTATAATAGTATGAAAAATTATAACACAAATCATTACCTGAATCTCTGAAGTTTTAAAATTTGTTAAACAAACTAACCGTTAAATTATAAAACACGGTCCTCATTTATTAGAATTTGAGATACAAACAGACGCTACTCGTAAAAATAATACAATAAATCTAGGAGGTTGACGAAACAGTTCCTTAGAAACTATGAAGATATGCGTAGTGCGATACTCGAGAAGTCGGTTTCTAAACAAAATTTGACGAAGTGTTCAAGACTTCAAGTGTAGAAAAATATGAAACCATTTTCAATTTGAGCACTATTTTTCCAAATGCTGGAATAGAATATCAAAATTTTCATTTCACCAAGTGGGCATTGCTTTGCCAAACTCTTCGAATTTTAGGGGGGGGGGGGAAGCTCGCCCATCCCCGAATTCCAAGTGGGTAAAATACCCACTTGGAATTTACCGTGTGGGTAGTGCTACTGCTACCCACTATACCCACACCTTCCGCCGGCCCTGCTTTCTTCCCATATCTCTATCGCGACTTGTTGGCATCTTGACCAATAAATTTGTGTTGTTGAAATAGCGGCGGCGGACCGCCGGATATTGGAAATGGACATTGGACACCTGCATTGTTACCTTATCTAAAACTGGATTTTCCAGGAATTTCCCGTTAAATGCTTGAAAGTGTGAAATACCAAGAAACCAGCGGGGGGCCTCGCTGGCCCACTACGCTGCGGGGCCGGTTTATTACAAAAATAGTCACCCGCTTCGTTTAACGGTTTCTTAGAAATTTTAGATGTATAATAAAATAGGTGAAATGATCCCACAATTTGTTTGAATATGAAAAAAAAATATTTTTCAAAATAACTTATTTTCTAATATAAAAGGGAATTTTGCGGGGCCCCTTAAATTCTAGCTAGCGCGGGGCCGGGTACGACGGCACCCTTTGCACCCGCATCACGCCGGCCCTGTTTGAAAATGTCTCTGGAACGGGCCCTTAGTTCCAAAGATGTACCTAAGCATCTTTTATCTTCAATTTATTAGTTTTAAGATTCCTACTCATAAAACTTAGATTTACAGAAAATACTACCTAAGAACGGTTATAAACTCGTGAATTTGCTATATATATATACTATTAATACAGATTTGTTATTATTAAAGATTTGTAAAGTTTAAGAGAGACATTATATACGCATCAAAACGCTCTAAACACCTCTACAGCCTTCAAAACTATGTGCTCTAATATGGCGCCTTCGCGTAAAAAACGCGTCTCTTTTTCTTCACTTAATTTTTATAAGGTAATATTTTTTTTAAACTATGAATTATACATAAATATATTGCGAAAAGATAGTTTAACTTACTATACCTTGTTTTTTCTAAAAAGGAACGTGTAAAACCGAAGAAAAAACATTTTTCCGCGATTTCGCTTGTATTCCCCGCCTTTGGCGATAGTAGGTTTTTGGTCGTATGTAGCGCCCCTATCGGGATTATTCATACACGCAAATTAACATTGAATTTAGATGCGAGGCAATTGATGGGGCCGCTAACAGGCTCCCCGCCAGCAATAGGCACAAGTAGGCACGTGCCTACGTTGAAAAAGTGTAGGCCTACTTGGGGGCCTCCAAATTTTTAAAAAGGTGCCTATGATTGGGCCTCCAAAATCGAAATAAACTTTCAGTTCGTAAGATTTTTACATTTGGGCCTTCTAAAAATGCTTATTTAGAAAGCAGGTTTCTTTGCCAATTTCAAGAGGGTTAGAATGAATGACCGCGATTCCAGATTTTTCCATTAAAAACTTGATCTTTTGAATCGACTGAAATACTACATGCTAGTCAGAAAAGGTGCACCTGACACCTGTTTGCCGTGGTGTCAGTGAGAAGCTACAACACACTGTGTTACACCGATAAGCAACAAACACAGCACCCCACAAAAGGATAACGCAACCCGTCAAAAGTCGCGCATTTCCTTTTTCAAGACTACTAAGCTATTACAAACAGTCTTTTTCAAGACACATTGGATTTTGAGGTGTTGAAGGATAAACCGGAAGTTTTTGCCAAGATTCAACTTTAGAGAGATCCTGTTGTAACTCGGCGTTAGATGTGTTTGTACTAAGAATTTTGATAAGTTTTGTGTCATCTGCAAAGAGACTGGGGAAAGAATGGTCGACAGCTGAAGGTAAACTATTGATGTATATTGCAAATAAGAATGGTTAACATTAGGAGTGCACAGCTATGAAATAGATATAAGAAAGGTATAAATCATTCTAACGCCGATGGACTAAGTCGTTTACCTTTATTATCAAAACCAATAACACCACCAATACCATCCGAGTATGTCTTCGCAATTAGCCAACTCAATCAAGGACCTCTCGACTCGATACAAGTAGCTGAAGAAACAGCAAAAGACCATATTTTGAAGCAAATCTACAAATTTGTTCAACAAGGGTGGCCAAACAAATTAGAAGAACATTTCAAGCCATACTGGAAGAGAAGATATGACTTGACTATTCATGAAGGAGTCTTATTAGCTACCGTTCGGGTGGTCATACCGAAAACCTGCCTAGAAGTTATTCTGGATGAACTGCATAGTTCACACCAGGGAATGGTGCAAACAAAGCGATTAGCCAGGAGCAAAGTTTGGTGGCCAGAATTGAACACCAACATTGAGGACAGAATTAGAGCATGTTCAATTTGTCAGCAAAATGCAACCATGCCAAAGGCTGAATACTTGAAGTGGCCCGAGGAGATCCAACCGTCCATATAGACTTTGCCGGACCGGTAAATGGGAAATATTTATTAATATTAGTGGACTCTACCTCGAAATGGATGGAAATCGGAGTCACTTCAACAACCAGTTCAGCCGTAGTCATCATATTCTTACGACAAAATTTGGCACGTTAAGGAATTATGAAGACCCTGGTGAGTGATAATGCCACTTGTTTCACAAGTAACGAGTTCCAAATCTTCACGCAGAATAACGGCTTCGAGCATTTGACCATTGCACCGTATCACCCTGCTTCAAATGGTCAGGCTGAAAGGGTGGTGCGTATCTATCGTGAAGACGTCATTAAAAAAAATAGATGGTACTTCTAACTCTGCCATTGATGTAATTGACGAAGGTTTAAAAAAATTATCAAATGGATCTCTCGACGTAAGACTAGCAAGATTTCTCATAAACTATCGCTGCACTCCGCAAATTAGTGGTAAATCTCCAGCGGAAATCATGTTTGGAAGAGAAATCCGCACCAAACTTGACATGGTCCATCCAACGAACTTTAAAGAGGAGAGAGGTAATGAGAATATCAACATCGATAAACCTATAATTGAAATGCTAGAAGTAAATAATAATAGCGATAAAACCATTAGTAAAAATTAGTGATGTTACCTATAAGTTTCATCCTAATCAAAAAGTCTTTGTAAAAAACTATGGTAAGGGAGAAAATTGGATAGAGGGAACTGTAAAAAATCTATCGGAAATATGATGTATGGGATTGATATTGGGAGAGGTATTATTAGAAAACATCAGAACCAATTGAGACTAAGGAGTGATAAGTTATTAAAACCAACCGTGTCTGAGACATCAACAACTGGAGCCAGTAAAATGAATCCAAATCCAGATGCAGGGTACAGATCAGTATTACAACCACTGATCCAGAGTCATCAACAACCACCGATCCAGAGTCATCAACAACCACCGATCCAGAGTCATCAACAACCACCGATCCAGAGTCATCAACAACCACCGATCCAGAGTCATCAACAACCACCGATCCAGAGTCATCAACAACCACCGATCCAGAGTCATGAACAACCACCGATCCAGAGTCATCAGCAACCACCAATCCTAAGTCCTAGCTGGAGTAGCAAATCATCATCAAGTCGATCACCGAGTCGCAGTCCTATCTTATTACCACGACAAGACTCGAGACCAGAGCAACAGCCTACCACAAGCATCTCTATTCCTAGTGTAGCCACATCATCAGAAGGAGCCCGATCAAGGATACTTATTAGACAAGATTTCGACAAAGAGCCTCAGTCGAGTAGACACAGACCACACGTACGAAGATCCAGTCGAAGACATAAATCAATTAAAAGACTTAATTTATGAACTGAAATGTTTAATCGTTAATGTAGTTAAAATATACTATAATCAGTCTATTTAAAAAAAAGGTGATGTTATGAACTATAATAGCCAGGGGGCGCCACTGGGTGGGGAAGCTGAGGGAGCTCTAGTTTTATGACCACCTAAACAGTGGTCTACCGGCTGCCGACATGTTCGGTGCTCTTACTTAAAACTTCATATGTAAAAATCATCATCATCATGGAAATAAATCTTATAGCTTTAATAGAGAGTGTTTAATTAACAAGAACAAACATCAGATTGATTAAATCTAGATTAGATTTTTTAATCTTGATTACCCTGATTTAATCTTGATTACCCTGATTTAATCTTGATTACCCTCATTTAATGACGATCACCCTGATTTAATCACGATTACCCTGATTTAATCATTTTACTATGATTAAGACGCAGCCAAAATGGAAGTGACCTGCCCCTCGGAAAAATCTAATCGACGAATGTCATTCCTTGATTAAAATGCCTTTAAAAAAATCCATTGCAGGGGAAACTTTTAGAAATCATGTCAAAATTTAAAAACAATCGTTAAAAGTCAGGAAATTTTTGAAATAAACATTATAGATGGGGCCTCTAAATCAGGCTGGGCCTATGTGCTGAAAATTCTTGGCGGGGCTACTTGCCGCTAAAGCGCGGTACGCGTGATCGAAGTAAAAATATCCCATTGATACCCTCTGTTGAGACGCAAGCGACCTCCAGCGGGTCGTATTTCAACGCAACGGTATTAGAAAATTATATCGAAGTTGCATCATTTGGTGACGTCACTTCACGTATGTTCCTTCAACCGAAAACATGTCAGTATCTACATGCCGAAGGATTCGCAATCGTATTTTCGCTGATTTATTTGATAGTTTGGTTATTATTTATATTCGAAAATAGTAATAAAAATAAATTATCGCCTAATTATTGTTTTAAGTGTGAAATTATTTCATACAAATTACTCTACTACGAGAATGTCGGTAAGTACCAAGTCTTAAACGGTAATTGGGGAAAATCTGGTAGAAACCGTAATACTAGAATCTTTAATAAATTTTTTAAGCTTTTGCTTATGTTATTAATCAAAGGTAAAAATTGACGGTGATAAAGAACTAGTAAAGAAGGAGAGCGGGTCAATAAGTTAACAATCCATTGTTAGAATTTTTTTTTTAAATTCCTGCAAACATGAATAAAAAACGCATCATCAACTTTATAGATATTTTTAACAATATCACCTTTTCTTTTACTTTTTTATTTTTTGCAGAATGCTTTGAGCATTTCTGGAGCTTGCCTTGTAATCACGAGATTTTGTTTCTATGGTAAACGTTTTAATGAAACAATGAATAGAAAAATTTTAAATTTACAGTGTAAAAATTTAAACTTTTTCTATTCATTGTTTCATTAAAAAGCTTACCATAGAAACAAAATCTCGTGATTATAAGGCAAGCTCCAGAAATGCTCAAAGCATTCTGCAAAAAAAAAAAGTAAAAGAAAAGGTGATATTGTTAAAAATATCTATAAAGTTGATGATGCGTTTTTCGTCACATAGTTGAAAGTGACATAATTTATGCGTCATAGTTTAAGGTTTCATTAAAGGGATCCATCACTCACAACAGGGGGAGGCATAGGGGTAACATAAAATCCAGACTTGCAGTGTGCTTCAAAACCAGTTTTTTTGTGACCCCTATGCCTTCCCCTGTTGTGAGTTAGGGATCCCTTTAAGGAAAAGTCTTTTAGGATATACTTATGATTTATTATGTTATATATGGTTCCATTACTATTATTAAATTTAGAATTTTGTCTGTAGAATCAAAATTCATGAAATATTTTCAGGCTGCAATCGAAAGAAAAGGTACAGTGAAAGTACGCACTCTTCAAGATATCGAGCGCCAGGTTCAGGAACGTTGGGAGAAAGAGAAAATATTTGAAGAAAATGCACCCGATTCAAATGGCCCCGAGAAAAACAGAGAAAAATTTGTGGCTACATTCCCTTACCCTTACATGAATGGCAGATTACATTTGGGGCACACTTTTTCAATGTCAAAATGCGAAGTTAGCATAAATAATAAATTGTTTAAATAATTGAAAATGTTTAAATTTGAACAATTTCTAGTTTGCAGTTGGTTATCAACGGCTGAAGGGCAAACAATGTTTATTTCCCTTCGGCCTACATTGCACTGGGATGCCAATAAAAGCCTGTGCTGATAAATTAAAACGTGAAATTGAGGATTATGGTTGCCCACCTGTATTTCCTGTTAGTCAAGCTGATGTATCTCAACTTCAGTCTGATGACATTTTCATAACTGATAAAAGCAAAGGGAAAAAAGTAAAATAAATTGTAACTTTTACTGACAGTGTATTTTAAAAAAATGAACTTTCAAATAGAGTAAAGCAACGGCTAAAGCAGGAACTGCCAAATACCAATGGCAAATTATGCAATCCTTGGGACTTTCTGATAAAGAAATTGCAAAGTTTGCGGATGAAAACCATTGGCTGGATTATTTTCCTCCACTTGCTAAGCAGGACCTGAAAGCTATGGGTTTAAAAGTTGATTGGCGACGTTCATTTATAACCACAGATGTGAACCCATTCTATGATTCTTTCGTGAGATGGCAATTCATAAGACTGAAGGACCGTAAAAAGATTCAATATGGGAAGCGTTATACCATATTCTCTCCAAAAGATGATCAGCCTTGCATGGATCATGATCGAAGCACTGGAGAAGTAATCTCCTTCAATGAAATTGATCCTCTAGTTTGTTTTTACAACTGAAATATATTACTGTAGGGTGTAGGGCCGCAAGAGTACACTTTGATTAAGATGAAAGTCTTAGAACCCATTCCGGCTAAACTAGTGTGCTGCAGTAAAAAGCCAATTTACTTGGTTGCAGCCACTTTAAGACCGGAAACCATGTATGGCCAAACCAACTGTTGGGTTCGTCCGGATATGGAATATATAGCATTCGAATTGGCCACTGGTGAAGTGTGGGTTTCGACTCTCCGGGCAGCTCGTAACATGAGTTATCAAGGTTTTACTAAAGAAAATGGAAAAGTTGAAGTTATAACCACCATTACTGGACAAGTACTATGAAATTTTTAATAAAATCTTACATAAACCTTTTTTTCACTCGTAATTGTTAACAGGATATAATGGGCATTAAATTAAAATCTCCATTAACATCATATCCCGCAATCTACACTCTTCCAATGCTTACAATTAAGAACGATAAAGGCACTGGTGTAGTTACCAGCGTTCCTTCAGATGCTCCTGATGATTATGCTGCTCTAAGAGATCTAAAAAGCAAAGAACCATTTAGGAAGAAATTTTTTTTGGATGATGACATGGTTTTGCCTTTTGAACCTGTAAGATAAGCTCTCTTAATGATTTCATTGATTTTTTTAAAACTTTTTATGTTACTGATTGTCCTTACAAATTCAAGGTTCCTATAATTGATGTACCCGATTTTGGACATCTGAGTGCTGTTACTGTGTGTGATCTGTTGAAAATTCAGAGTCAAAATGATAAGGATAAGTTGTTGGAGGCCAAGGAGAAAGTGTATCTCAAGGGATTTTACGAAGGAGTATGAAAAATAATAAGACCCTTCATTTGAAAAAGTGGCTAATGAATAGACATTTTAGGTTTTGTTAATAGGGCCCCACAAAGGGAAAAAAGTGCAGGAGGTTAAGAAACAGATCCAACAGGAAATGGTGAACAATAATGAAGCCTGTGTTTATATGGAGCCAGAGAAGCAGATTATCTCTAGATCGGGGGATGAGTGTGTAGTAGCGTTATGCAATCAGTGGTATTTAGATTATGGAGAACCAACTTGGAGAGCGCAAGTTGATAAATGCTTGGAGAAAATGGAACTTTATTCGGAAGAAGTACGGAAGAATTTTAAGGCTACATTGGATTGGTTGAGGGAACATGCCTGTTCAAGAACTTATGGCTTGGGTATGATTTTCTTTTTTAGCTTTATCTGGCTTGGTAAATTAATCATATTCCATTTGATAACAGGCACTCGCCTGCCTTGGGATGAACAGTGGCTGATTGAATCATTGTCTGATTCAACAATATACATGGCTTACTATACTGTGGCACATTTGCTGCAGGGTGGTGTTTTCAATGGGAAATCACCATCCCCAGTTGGAATTAAGTATGTGAAAATATGAGGGTGAAAGAAGTATTTGTAGAGATACCTAACTTTTGTCTGGTATTAGACCTGAAGATATGACTCCCGAAGTCTGGGATTATATTTTCTTTAAAAACATGGTGGCTCCCAAAATAAAGATTCCTCGTAAAACATTGGATTTATTGAAAAGAGAATTTGAATATTGGTATCCAGTTAACTTGAGGTGTTCTGGAAAGGATTTGGTGCCAAATCACTTGACCTACTATCTCTACAATCATTGCGCAATCTGGAAAAATGAACCTGATAAGTGGCCATTAGCTATTCGGGCTAATGGGCATTTATTGTTGAACTCTGAAAAGGTTGGACAACTGAAAAGTATACTACTTTTTATTAGAGTTATATCAAACTGATAAATTTTTAGATGTCGAAATCAACAGGGAACTTTCTGACTCTCTCAGAGGCTATTGTTAAATTTTCTGCCGATGGTAAGAATGTAGTTTTTACGCAAAGATTTTTCATTTGATGAATATCATTGACTAATAGGAATGAGATTGTCTTTGGCTGATGCTGGAGATGGCGTTGAAGATGCCAATTTTGTTGAAACTATGGCAGATGCTGGAATTTTGCGTCTGTATGCCTTTTTGGAATGGGTCAAAGAAATGATTTCCATGAGCAATTCATTAAGAACAGGACCCAGTGATGAATTATACAACGACAGGGTTTTTAAAAAGTAGCTAAACTAATACCAAAGTAATTAAAAAAAATTCTAACTTTTCTTAAACTCCAGTGAAATGTCTAAAGCAATTCGCACAACTGACCAATTCTACAATGGAATGTTATATAAAGAGGCATTAAGAACAGGTTTTTTTGAATATCAAGCTATTCGAGATAAGTACAGAGAGTTGACAGTCAATGAGGGCATGCATCGCGATCTTGTTATGAAATTCATCGAGACTCAGGCAATTATTTTGTCACCAATTTGCCCTCATATTGCCGAACATGTTTGGTCCCTGTTGGGAAATACCAAAAGCATTCTACATACAACTTGGCCAATCACAAATGAACCAGATGAAGTATTGATCAGGTCTTCGCAGTATCTAATGGATGCTGCTCATGATTTCCGTATTAGATTAAAAACCTTTACTACATCAATGGCTAAAGGTCGTAAAGGAGTTCCTGGTGTTGTCGTTAAACCTACTCATGGCACCATTTGGGTCGCCAAAACATTCCCACCCTGGCAATCTGCCGTTTTGACTTTAATGAAAAACCTCCACCAGGTATTTTTTATTTTTGGTCATTGGCCTTTTAATTTATCTTATAATATTATTTGGTATTATAGAAAAATAAAGGTCTTCCAGATAATAAAGTAATAGCTGCGGAGTTAAAAAGTATAAATGACATTATTAAAAAGTACATGAAGAAAGTAATGCCATTTGTGCAGGCAGCTAGAGTGAGTGTATTTTTGCTGCAAAACTCATATTTTGGTTTGTCAAAACAAAATTAAAGTTGTGAATGTCTAAAAACCAATTTCTGTTCAGGAAAAAGTGGAACTTAGGGGCGTTTCCGCGTTGAATCTAACATTGGATTTTGATGAAGTTCACGTTCTAACTGATAATTTGATTTATCTAATAAATACATTAGAAGTAAAGGAATATTTATTTTGGCACCCTAAATGTATAAAGTAATAATTTGTTATGTATAATAAAAATAGTTGGAAGGACTGGATGTGAAACCCTCTTCTGAAGCTGATGAGAAAATTAAAGAAGATTGCTGTCCTGGACAACCTCATGTTACTTTCCGAACTGATGTAAATATTTATATTATTTTATGGAAATAAACATAAACTAACATATAATGTATTTAGCCCAGCATAGCCATAAAATTGGTTAATGGACAACCTGCAAGTGGTCACTTTGAAATGGATGTTGGAATTCATGATGGAGACACTGTACAGAAAATTATTTCTCGTATGTGTAAAGAGGACAGATTTATTAAAGGTATGTTGGTCATCCAAAGTACACTCGCCCATGTCCAAATGAATCATGTGGCGCGAATTTAAATTTTCTTGTGGCGAGCAGGGCAAAAAATCGGCTTTTTTTTAATTGAAAAATCCAGTATGGTTAAAACCATTAATGAAAAATGCTCAAATTGCTTATATCTAGCCCTCATTACTTCGAAAATGCTCAAATTGCCCGATTTCAAAATTGGGTTTTTGCGCGTGACAATACCTTTACTTTGTGAGGTATAGCATAATAGCGTACTTATTTACCTGCTTTTATACCCTAACATGGCGGCGTATTTTCACACGCAATACGAATTTTGAGATCCCCTAATTGCTTATATCTAGCTCTCATTACTTCCGACAAAAAGTGAAGGTTAAGCTTTAGTTTTTTCAATATTTCTAATTCATTTCTCAATAATTTTTTTTAATAAAAAAATGGGTTTTAACCATGGATTGTTTTCCGTGGTTAAAACTGGTTTAATAAAGGGTGGATTAAACCAGTCTAGCTGGTTCTTGCCAACCCTGGTGGCGAGTGTAAAATTTCCAAATTGTGAGTGTACTTTTAATGCCACATTTTGAATTTTATTACACATTTTCAGATCCAAACAGAGTAAAACTCCTTCGCTACGATGATCCTATATTTGGTCCTCGAAGGATACCAGTTCTGGGAAACCTCAATGAGGGAAAAACTGAGATTGGTGCAAAAGCTCTCTTTCATATACATTTAAGCGAAAATAAGATTGAAGTGAATGAAAATGGAACAAAGATTGATATTGGCAACCAATTGGCTTACATGGTTTTGTGAAAAACATCTACAAGATTTTAAGTTATACCAGAAATAAATTTATTTATTGAATTTCATATTATAATTATTATTAGAGGGGATGGGTGGTAGGGTTGAGCCCAATCTAGCACTTTGATCAGAGGTCCATTACACTGCCCAAGAAGGCAAGCGTAAATCTTCGCTTATTAAGGTTGCAATGACTAAAAGTAGGCCAGTTACCAAACTAATACTACTCTAAAGACACATTCAAACTTTGCCTTGATATTGATTCCAAATGTTTCTGTTGTGTTTATAACTTGAATGAATGAAGTGGTACTTATTCGATTACTAACAACTAATATTTAATTACTTGGAATATACAATATGATATTATTGGAACGTTATAAAACTTATAAAAGTATTACTGCCTCTCATGAGGCTCCTAGGAAGGAACCCTTTTCTCCCTTCCCAGCCCTCTACACGTCTCTTTCCTCCATTTGCCACACTACTCTCCCCCCCCCCCCTTTTGTTTAGTGTGTGGGGCTACGCTAATCACGGAGACGCGCAGGGGTTTTCTTAGTGCGTTCCGGTTGCATTCTTTTCTTTAGCGGTGTATCCTTTGGGTTAACGGTTTTCGGCTTAGGTGTTCCCCTTGGTGTTCCGTCTGATTGGTTTGGATCCGTTCTCGGTGAGATTGACTTGTCTGGTGGTTCGGATGCCCTTAATGATGGAACGAAATCCATGCGGACCTTTATTGTGCCGTGTTCTCTGTCGACCGGGTTCAGTGTGGATGATTTGGACGGGGAATTTTCGACTGCTGGGAGTTCAGCGATGCTTGCCGGAGTTGTGGACTGTTCCTCTATGCTGCTCAACGGCATCCCGACTGGTTCCGAGGTCTGCGGTAGAAGTGCCGGTGTCCATCTAGGCGATATCTCTCGGTTCTCTGGTTTTGCTACTGGTTCCGGTGTGTGTATTTGTTGCTCTGAGTATCTCTGGCGGATCTGATTTTTGTGCCGTCGAATTGTTGTTCCTGAACTTGTTTCAATTTCGTACATCGTTGTCCCAATTCGGCTTTTAATTTCCCCTTTCAGCCACTTTTCTCCTTTTCCGAAGTTTCGTGCGTATACTAGATTTTCTGGCTGTTGCCCTTTGGGACTGTATTCTTTTGGTTTTTCTAGTTCGTCCTCCCTTCTTTGTATCCTTGGGTTGCAGAGATCGAGTCTTGTTATGATGGTTCTACCCAACATGAGCTCAGCAGGCGATTTGTTTAAAACGGTTGGGGTCCTTCTATAATTTAGAAGAATTCTTGCCAACGGGTTTCCAGGCTGCCCGTTGTGAAGTTGATTAGACCTTCATTTACGGCATCAATGGCCTCGTTTGATCCTCCTATTTTTTTCAAGCTCTCTTTTACCGTCCGTACTGATCTCTCTGCCTGGCCGTTGCTGGCAGGATGGTAAGGCGCCGTCTTGATATGCCTGATACCATTTTGTTCCGTAAACTCTTGAAAGTTTCCGCTTGTGAAGCTTGTTCCGTAGTCTGTGACCAACGTCTGCATTATTCCGTACCTGGCTATGTGTTTGCGAAGCGCAGTGTGACAGCTTCAGTGGACGTATTCGTGGTGATATCTAGCTCCAGCCATTTGCTGTATGAGTCTACGGTAACCAGGATGTACTTGTTCTCTATGGGGCCTGTGAAATCGGCATGGACCCTCTGCCATGGTTTTGTGGATTTGGGCCATGGTTGATGCGTTGACTTCGGAATGGGTGCATTGTTTTGGCAATTTGCACATTCCCGGAGAGTTGTTTCAATATCATGATTGATTTCTGGCCACCAGATCGCGGCTCTGGCGGAACTCTTCATAGCGACAATGCCTTGATGGGTGCTGTCTAATTCCTGAAGCATTTCTGGCTGGCGAGATTTCGGAATTACAACCCTATTTCCTCGCAATAATATATTGTCCACGTTTGACAACTCCTCCCGTGCTCTGTGGTATGGTTTTATTTCAGCTGGGATGTTTCGGTTCCTCCATCCACTTTGCATGTTTATCCACACTTCCTGAGGAATTGGGTCCCTTTTTGTAGCTTCTTCTATCATTTTTGCGCTTACGGGTCCTCCATTCATCGCTGTTAGGAGCAGGACATACTCCGATGGCAGTGGCGTGTTGATCATTGATGTTGGCAGAGGTAACCGGCTGAGAGCATCAGCGTTCCCATTCAGTGATCCCTTTCGAAACCGTATTTCGTAGTCGTATGCGGCAAGGATTAAGGCCCAGCGCTGAATTCGCGCTGCTGCCATGGGTGGAATTTGTCTGTTTTCTCCAAAAAAGAGTGACTAGGGGTTGGTGGTCCGTGTGCAGGATGCGTTTCCTTCCGTATAGGTAGTCCCTGAACTTGTGGACTCCGAAGATGATTCCAAGGGCCTCTTTTTCTATTTGCGAGTAATTTCGCTCGGCATTGGTGAGGCTTCTAGAGGCAAACGCTATGGGTTGGTCGATGCCATCCGCATTGAGTTGCGATATCACTGCCCCCACCCCAACTGGAGAAGGGTCTGTTTCTAGATGTACCTCCTTGGTAACATCATAGTGAATGAGTAAATTCGATTTCTGTATTGTACTCTTTACTGCGGCAAAGGCATTGTGCTGTGGCTCTGCCCATGACCACTTGGTGTCTTTTTGTAGCAGGTCGTAAAGAGGGGCTAGTTTGGTGGCGTTGTTCGGTAGGAATCTGGTGTAATAGTTCAAAAGTCCTAAGAACGAACGTAGCTGTTCTACATTGGTGGGTGCCGGGGCGTCCATTATGGCCAGCATCTTGCTGCCTTGCGGGTGTAATTCTTCCGCGTCCAATAGGTGCCCCAAGAATTCTACTCTGGGTTGTAGAAACTGGCATTGGTCCATGCGTAATTTCAATCCATGGTCTTTTAAGGTATTCAGGACTGCGTCCAAGTGTGAGAGGTGCTCGTTTTCCGTTTTGCCCCCCCAACAAGATGTCATCTTGAAACGGTGATACGTTCTTGTGATTCTGTAGAATGTTTTCCATGTGGTGTTGGAAAATCGCTGAAGAAGACGAGATTAATTGGGGAAGTCTTTTGTACCAGTAGAGCCTTTTTGTAGTGTTGATTACTGTGAATTTCTGTGATTCTTCGTCTAACTCGAGCTGGTTGTAAGCCTCTTTGAGGTAAATTCGCGTGAAAAATTTGCAGCCCGCTAGCCTTGAAAATATTTCCTCTGCCCGTGGCAAGGGGTATATTTCCGTGTCCAGGTTCGGATTTACAGTTGTTTTGAAATCCCCGCAGATTCGAATGGAGCGTGAGGTAGATGGTGTTGACTTTTCATGTTCCTGGGTTTCAATTTTCTTTATCTTCTGGACGGGAACGATAGGTGACGCGAAGTTGGAAAATGCAACGGGTTCTACGATGCCGATGTCGGCCATCCTTTGCAGTTCCTCTTCGAGGTCTGCCTTTAATGCGTAGGGGATTGTACGAGCAGGGCAGTTTAAGGGGTTTTCCGTCGAGATCTTCGGTTTCCCATTCCATAAAAACTTGTTAAGGTTAACGGTAATAGTGAGTGTAGGGAGCTGTTGGCTCGCATGGCTTGCCACCACCCTCCTACGCATTGTAACCCGGCCACCTGAATTAAAAGCTTTAAAAGTCGCTCGATGACTTAGGGTGGTGCCTTGGGTATTAGCCTAGCTGATTATTAGTACTTGGGCCGTGCGTCATTTTTTAAGTAAAGATGTACTTTGACTCCCTTTATTTTTTCCTAATCCAGGAGAGAAAAGGTCTGCGTTCTTGTCTAGGATAGCTTCCAATGTAGCGTTTTCCTCTTCCTTGTGCGAAACCTTGTTTATTTTTTTTATTTTTGATACAGAATAAATGGAAGGTAGAATGTGTAGCTCAGAGTACAGCCATTTGCGACCGCAGAGGTTTGTACCGGTTCCCTCCACTGTGAGGACTAGACGATTTGTGGTCTTCTCCTTGTACGTGACGGTGACTTCCGCTCTACCTATGATGTCTAGGCTGTGTCCCGTGTAGGCTTGAATAGGTGCGCTTGTATAAGGTTTCGATTTCAGCTTCCTGAACCATTCGTGGGTGATCATTGCATGCCCTTAGCCGTTGTCCAGATCGAAGGGTACAATCGTGTTGTTTACCTTGAATTTGGCTACTTCCGCTGGCGTTCTGCAGGTTGCTGCCAAATGCCCCTTTTTCTGGCATTTGTGACATATTTCGTCTATGTACGGGCATTCGCTTGGAATATGACCTTGTCTAGCGCAGCGTACGCATGGTCCTTGAGATGGGCGGTTGCCTCCTGGTTTCTGGACCTTTTTGTTTCCCAATTCCTTATTTTGTGGTTGTTGCGAGTGATTGCTGACTTTGATTTGATTTGCTGGATGCGATCGGTGTTGATGCTGATGATGAGATATTGAATTTACGCTATCTGTAGAAGTCTCTTTGAAATTTTGATTTGGTATTGCCACATTTCGGGTATTTTGCGATGCAAGCTCCATGCTTTGAACAGCTTTAGTTATTTCACCAAGCGTTATTTTCGCATTTTTTTCGCATTTTTTTCGCATTCTTCAAATATCTTGTTCTGCATCTGGACATCGTTTATTCCCAGTACCAACTGTTCCAGTGAACGTAGCTTAAGAGAGTGAGAGCAACTCAATACTACTCTTAGAGAGTGAGAGCAACTCTATTTCTCTGCTCTTGGAAGTACCAGGGATAAACTCCTTGGTTTGCCTTTGACCATCCATTTCAAGCCAAAGCTTGACCTGGCACGCAACCAAGAAGCCATGCAAATAGCTGCTTACCAGGCTGTTGTTTAACTGAGGATGGCAGGTTCAAGACCATAGAACCTAGTCTGCGCACCCCCTTGGCCAGACTGTCGCCTTGTCATTACCATAATACCCTCTATGACCAGTCACCCAATTGATTGGTGCAAAAGCCCCCTTGTAGAGAGTAAAAATGGCTATCAATTGGCTTACCTGGTTTTGTGAAAACATCTACACGATTTTAAGTTATACCAGAATGAGTATATAGGTAATATATACTTTCACTATGACTCTGCTATTCCCAGAGCCTGTGTGTTGATACGCAACGGTATATATGCCCTTCCGCTCTCACTACATACCTTAAGAGATATTGCCACGGTCAAACTTATCACCTCCTCTATCAGCATACTTCCAATATGGCGATCATCTTCCCCCTCCCCCGCGGTAGATAACCAGTCTGGTCAACAACTGTGAGGGGTTGGGGAGGAGGTTGCTCATCGGTTGTGATGCCAATGCTCACCACGATATCTGGGGGAGCTCAGACAGCAATCAGCGTGGAAATGAGCTTGTGGAATATCTAGTTAGCACCAAGCTTAATATTCCTAACAGGAACAATGAACCAACTTTTGTTACAATTAACAGAAGTGAAGTCTGTGTACAGATAATGTTGCAGATGCAATTATTGATTGGCATGTGTCCAATGAACCGTCTCTGTTTGATCACTTGGAAACTGTCTCGGGCCATATTCACACCCAAGCCCGGTAAGTCAAATTACCTTGAGGTGAAGGCGCTTAGGCCAATTAGTCTTACTTTTATCTTAAAAATTTTGCAAAAGCTGGTGGACAGCTATATTAGAGAGGAAGTTATCTCTCAAACTGATCTTTCTTCTGCTCAGTTTGCCTATCAGAAAGGCAGGTCTACTGAGACCGCCTTCATGGCATAAGCAACTGCCTCGAAAAGGCAATTGGATTCAAGGAAATCGCGTTAGTGGTTTTTCTTGATATCGAAGGAGCTTTTGATAAGGTCTCTAGCGCAGTCATAATGAAGGCTGCCAAGAGGTTTGGTATCAATGACACATTGTGTCTTTGGACCAAAACCATGTTGAGTCTTTGTTGACAGACCGAAAAGTGATGTCCTACCTGCTCGGTGACTCCCTTATGATCTCCACCAGCCGTGGCTGCCCACAGGGGGGTCTCTCTCCTCGGTTGTGGTGCCTGGTGGTGGATGAGCTCCCGCAGAGGCTGAATAGGGGGGGGGGATGATGCTGTTTCGGTTACACCGATGGTATTGCCATCATTGTTACTGGGAAATTCCCAACGACAGTTAAGAATGTAATGAGGAGGGCTCTGGCATCAGTCAAATGTTAGTGCAAATAGGCCAACCTCACGGTTAATCCTAGCAAGACGGTCCTGGTTCCATTTACTAGTAAAAGGATCCAGGGATCGTTTAACAGTATTTCCTTATTCGGAACTAACCTAGTTGATAGCACCGAGGTGAAATACCACTGTGTCATCCTTGACGGAAAATTAACATGGAAACCTCATCTTGATTATATTATCAAGAAGGGCAAAATGTTATTTTGGAGAATTAGTAGTAAAGTCAGTAAATCCTGGGGCCTTAGTCCCAGAGTTATATACTGGCTGTATGCTATAATCATCAGACCTATTATGTCTAATGCAGCTATGGTCTGGTGGCGAAGGGTTACTTTAAAAACCGTGCAGTCTGAACTGCGTACCTTACAAAGGCTAGCTTGTGTTGGCACTACAGGACCTATGAGAACAGCCCCAAGTGCTTCTCTAGAAGTTCTCCTGAAAATTCTTCCTCTACATCTTTTTATAGAGGAAGATACTGCTTTTGGTGCCTATAGGTTTAACCAAAATGGATGGTGGAAGGCTAATAATTGGGAAAATAGCCACACCAAGCTCTACCGAGATATTTATAGTCAGCTACCTGTACTTAAGATGGGTTCTGACACTTCGGCTGCTAAATTACACTTTAATAAGACTTTCGGGGTTAACTTCCCAAGCCACACAAATCTGAAATTACTACTATGTCTAATGGTTTTAAGCATTAAGTAACTTGATTAATCTATTCTATATTATTTATCGCGCTTTCCGAATAAAGTGGCTTATAGAACGGCAAAGATGCCTCGTATAATTTTGCGTTCTAAGCCGCGGCTACATTATTTCGATAGCTTTCCTCAATAAATATATATTTACATATAATTTCTTTATGATAAAGCCGTTATTATAATATTTCCCTCGGTACCAGAGGTGAGGTGGTCTGGTTTACCGATGGGTCTAAGACCAATTCTGGTACAGGCGCGGGGATGTACTGCCTTAATAATAACTATGGTCCTCACGAAAGCCTGGGGGAATACGCTACCGTTTTCCGAGCATAAATCGCTGCTATTTGCTTCTGCGCCAACTATTGTCTGAAAAAGAAGCATCGCGTTAAGGTTATCTATTCGGATAGACAGGCCGCTCTCAATGCTCTTAACCAGTATAGCATCACTTCTAAACTGGTTCTTAGCTGTTTAAACCTACTTTTTGTCCTTTTGTACCCGTGGCCTGCTGTACGCAGCCTGGTCTCCAAGTATATGTCGGTTCGTCAACTCAAGTTTTGGCTTGAGATAGATGGTCAAAGGCAGGCCAAAGAGTTTATCCCAGGCAGAGAGCAAAAGAGTTACTCTCACTTTCTAAGATTAATATAAGATTGGTAACTAGCCTAATTACAGGCTATTGCTAACTTAACAGACACTTAAATCTCTTTGGAGTCAGTGAGGACCCAATTTGTAGGGCTTGTCTAGCTGAAGAGGAAACTCGGAGGAAACTTCCTGTCACATTCTTTGTAGCTGTGATTACTATGCGGCTCAAGGTTTGAGCATCTCGGTATACACCCTTTGGAGACGCGTGACTTCTTCAACATCCCGGCCAAGCGGATTCTTAGCTTTGTGTCGGAAATAGGACTTTTTACCTAAAGTCACAGGCTGGGGGTGGCACAATGTACCTAGGGTCGAAGTGCGTGACTTTCCACACCTGTCAATAATAATAATATTGTTCGAAATTTTAGTCCACAAAAATATGATTATAATGAATGATTTTATTTTCTCAAGTGTAACTATACATTTATCAAACATATTAACATAAGATTTAATATTGTCAAGATACTATCTTGATATTGTCAACAGGTTTATTGTTCTACAGTCAATTTCTCTTAATGATTTTTACATTTTGCCCAAAGAAAGTTTGTTCATAAAAATATTTGATTTCAATTTGCCATTAATAGCATCAAAACATTTAAATTAAAAATGGTATAAAAAGTTAGAAGTAAATAAACTATTTAATTGCTAAGTTTTTTATACGAAAAATACTGATTGTAATAAATATAATAGTTTAAAAACTAAACCCTAGATAACGTAAAATAACGCTAAAACGCGTCTTGTTTAACACTTTGCATTCCCTTTGCGACGGTAGCCCCATGGATGACGGATATGCCTGAAAATCAATCCAAGCACTTAGCGTCGCAGCTGGAAAATCAAGTCTTCCGATTGAGTTGCTTATGATTGAATTGAGTTTAAAGTACTTCCTTTATTCATGGTAGCGCCCTTTTTTCAACGTACTTGTTAACGTATTCAAAGTTGAAATCCGCGCGACGTCGGTGGTCCCGAAAAACCGTTCCTCAAATTAAACAAGAGACAATACAATTCAAAATGTAAGCTATTATTTCTAACAACAGTAATAACACTTTCATAATTATCACAGTTTATCTTAAATCAGTTAATTATCCAAAAAACTGTATAGGAAGACAACACAAACGATGAAACGCAATGAAGAATCTACAGCCTTGGATTACCGACAAATTAAGGTATTATTTACATAAGGCTTTTTTTATACGTTTGAAAATACTCGTCAATGAAATCAAAACGTGCTAAATATTTATAGTTTTGGAATGAATTTTCAACTTTTATGAATTTATGTGAACTGATTATTGCATTTGAGAAAGATTTAGTTGACAAAATCCAGCAATTTAAACCCCAATCGAAACTATCAAATTAAGATATAGCTTCGGCCTTTTGCGCATCTTAATAAGCCAACCTCGAACTAATTTACGCACTTCTAATACAGTGGCACATTCCTTAGAATTACGGTGATTTTTAAATTTTTAACGTAGCCTACCACGAGACCCCTTTTAATTAATTTCCGCGATCGCAACTGACTTAGTATCAAGTTCATTAATTAGTTCAAGTGCTAAGAATGTTCGTCGTTAAATAGTTCGAGATTGGGTTTAGTATTTCAGTTCGCGTTGTAACTTAAAATGAGATTTCCATAACTTAATGCTACCGGAAAATGTTTTGATCTTCAGTTAATGCCCACACACACTATTCCGTATAAATCTAACTTCAAATATTGGTTTTAAATCTGATTTTTTTTAAATATACTAAACTTCATTTCAAAAACTGGGTGGTTCAGCTGTGGTAGTTTGACTCTTTAGAGCGAAACCCCAGGTATCGTTACGTGTAAAACTTGGCTTTTGTTTATCGTTAAAACCTTCAAAATGCAATTGAGATTTTAAAGTAAATCAATCGATCGAAATACCCTTAAAATTGTACAGGGGCTCGAAAGACAATTGTGTTCTATAAAAATTTCAAACTTTGCTCTCGTTTTCGAAATGAGAACTTTTACACTCCATCGGAGAGAGCATATTGTCCGTAGAAAGACGAAGCCTGCCATTTGATATTTGACTTTCACTGCTGGTCAGTCCCGCCACGTAAGTTTGCTTGAAGCGACTGGACACAATTGACAAACTCTTTCGATAGAGTAGTCGGTTTTCCTCAGCGTGTGGTCCCCATTCTGGCGCTGGTCTCACCGCCTCTAATATTCGCTGCGAAGAAAATATTAGTCAGTCAATTTAATTCGGGGTTCGCTGGCATTAAGGAGTCCTAGGACCTTCCCTAGTTACAACTGACCTCTTTGAAACTACCTCGTGCTTTAAATGCCACTTCGTAAATGGCCACTAGAGGTATGGGTATTAAAGAGCACATTGCCATCATCCAACCCACTCCAATTGACCAGTTGGGGTACACGTAGGAACCGTACGTAACTGGGGTGTGGTTGACGAATATGAATGTCAACAGGCTCTGAAATTTGTAGAAAACTGATACGCTATACTATCTATGATAATATTTCCTTGTCTAATATTGACGGTAGGAAGTTTCACTTACGACAATTGCGATGGGCGTTATGTACCGCCAGCATAGCTTCCACCATAAAGGTGGCGTTCTCTTGGTCATTAAAAAAATGTCGTACATGAATCTGTCAGCTCCTGCGCGAGGAAACAAAAACAGCTAATATTTATTAACTCGTAACAAAAATTGTCATTTAAAATTTACCGTAAATCCAACCAATAACGATGGTTTCGAAAAAAGAAATTATCATCAGGGAAAAGGTAGCGCTGTACCAATCCATCATTTGCAAAACGTACATTCCACCCTAAAAAAAAAACGTTTTTTTTTTTTAATATCCAGCGAGTGCTCCTGTAGCCGTTCGTAATCAAACTATAACTTACTTGCGTGACGCAAGGAAGCCCGAGTAAGAACATGATGGCGCACATGAAGGCGATGAATAACATCTTCCTTTTTCTCAAAACGGGGAATTCGTCCACAAAAGCGCTAATCATGGCTTCGAACATGCCAAACTAAAAATTATAAGGAATCCCAAAATATAAGATTGAAATCTGAAATTACTACAATGTCTAATGGTTTTAATCGTTAAGTAACCTGATTAATCTATTCTATATTATTTATCGCGAATAAAGTGGCTTAGAACGACAAATGATGCCACGTATAATTTGCGCACTGTTCGTTCTAAGCCGCGGCTGCATTATTTCGATAGCTTTCCTAAATTAATATATATTTACATATCATTTCTTTATGATAAAGCCGTTATAATGTTATCCAAAGAAACTAATGTGTAATTCCTTTTATTATAATTTTAATTAAATACGCCTTTTTAAATTTTTATTAAAAGTTGAAAATTTCTATAATTTTTGAAAATGAATTAACGGCGTTATCTTACATGGACAAACCCTGAAACCAAAGAAACGTGCAAACACTTGATTAATATCGAAATATCAATTGCGATATTCAAAATGAGTCATTGTTTTGAATGAATTTGAGGGGGCTGATTCGTTAATAGCGGGTCGAACGTTAAAAGTAGAAATGACTCAATTTTGATATCGCTTATTTCCAACTAATAATGTAGAAGTTATCATTAATAAGAAGTTCTTAAGCATAATGCCACGAACTTCCGTTATTTTAACTTCCATTTCGGTGTAAGCCTCAATCGGTTTCCTCCCAACGTGGACTACGGAACACCCCCTCACCGTCTTTAAAAAAAGAAAATAGCGCGGTTCATATCGCGCCCGGAGCCCAACATCGCGTCAATTCCCATTTCTCTTAATTTTTAAGAATTGTAACTTAGAAACCTTCAACCGCGCCACCGTAGCCTCTTCCTTAAAACGCGTGATTAAAACTAAGTCCAGAATCCGCGATTTTTCCCTCATCAAAGAAACTAATGACAAGCCATGTATTAATTAGCTATGAGATACCTCTGATACGCAGTACCTGCAGCTGAGACTCAGGCTTTAGTTAGTACGACTAGAACTCGTCAGATCAATCTAGCTGTGCTTCCCAGAGCTTCGATACTATTTAATTATAAAGCTTTTTTTAAATTAAAATTACTTTTACATTACATATTATCTCTCTCTAATTGGCGGTACATGGGATACGAAACTTTTAAGAAATACTAATTTAACGTTAATCGAATTTCAGGAAAGCGTGAAACCAAGGACGTGACGTGTTTTTAATATTTAAATATTATACAAACATATTTTTAAAATTTACATATGTGTCGGTCCTTGGCCCGCACGGCCGGCAAGCCATAACTAATCACGTTATAACTTTTATCAAATTTCGAATTAAAACGTAAAATTTATAATTGCTAAAAAACCCATTTACTGCCATGTATATTCGTGTCGAATGACTATTGATATTGCTTACAATTTAAAGTTACAGTTCTAGTGTTTAGGGAAAAAATTTCGCGTCTGGGAAACACAGGAAAAAAGTTCAAATTTCTCCAACTGGAAAGGAAAAAGGGGCGCTGTGAGACGAAGCAGAAACAATTATCATTCATTAAACATTAGACATATTAAATTTAAATCGAAAGAAATAAATGTTTTAAAAATAAACAAAGTGCTCAAATGCGCGCTCCGATAAAAGCAAAGTAACAACCGAAATAATTTTAAAGATTTTTACAAACACCTTATTATTTTTTTCAAAATAATAAGACTACAACCTTTTTGGTCAAGGCCTAAGAAATATTGTGCTAAATCCGAAAATGTTGCTAATTTGCTTTTCACTTGTTAAAAATCGCTTGTTTTGATTCAATCCATACCCAACATACAACTATAGAGGTACCCAACTAATTCAACGTATTCTGCTTTGAAGAATTTGCATAATTATGTATTTTTTGTGACAATTTAACTAGTACGCCTATACTTGTTGCAAAATTATATATCGTTAAAGTAGCTAAATAGAACTAGCGAAAAATATTCGCCATCAGAACGCGTGATCTTAAACCCTTTGATTTGCTATAATTTGATAAAACTACTACTACTACTACTACTACTACTACTACTACTACTAATAATAATAATAATAATAATAATAAAAATAATCAGCTAGGCTAATACCCAAGGCACCACCTTAGGCCCAAGTCATCTAGCGACATATAATGCCTTTAACTAGGAACTAATAGGCGTACTTAGTACAGACCCCCCTTTAAGAATTTGACTGAAATTAGGTTAAATTCAGAATACGTTGATCGCAATCCAAACAAACAACATACGAGGTAACACAAAAAGCAAAGTTAATTTAGTCCGCTATTTTCATTGTATTTTCTTAACAATTATCGTACGTTTACATTTCTCAATAAAGAAATTTAATTTTAAAATTAAATTTAAACTCTGTTAAACAACGGACGAAATTAAATTTGAGATCATATAACGGCCACTTGAATTAAAATCATTTCTTTTAAATTTAACTTTAAACTCTCTCATATTTTTTCTTTTATTTTTTACTACTTACAACAAGCAGACTATGATCCTGTGGCCTGTTTATATAATGAAACTAAAGTTAGACATTTTCCCCCAACGCCACCCAAACTTCAACTTTTAATTAGTTTTTGCCTGTCGGAAATTAGGCCTGGAATTTGGTCAGTTTCTCAAATCGGCCGTCCATAGCGCTCGCAACGGAACACGTCTGGAATTCAAACTGTTTTACATTTCCCTTTTAATACATTAACAGATTGAAATCCAGTCAGTAATTTGGTGGCAGTGGCGGATCCTAGGACGCGCGACGACCCCTTAAACCCTTTAACCCCCGGAATTCACCCCCCACATCGCTCCTGTTCCTACCGTCACCCCGCGATTCACGAATCCCCCTTCTAAAGCCACCCGGATCCGCCCTTGTGTCATTAAATTTTATTTTAATTAATTATAATTTTAACTAATATTTAAAGAAATAACGGAGCGCTTTGAATTTTGATTTGGCTAAGTTACTTTAATTTTAATTTTTTGTAATTTTGAAATTTAGATTCATTGATATTTTTCGATTCGTTAAAATTGCCAGGTGCCGCGCCAAGTTTTTAGTCCCTGAATAATTGGTCTATTTTAAAAGCAGAAAATGGGAAGTGGCGTTGAGGAGATACCGTTTAGGGATGAAGGATGGACAACTGGACAGGAGACGAGGAATACGAAAGGTTGGGTGGGAAGCCCAATTGGATATCTTGGTTTACCTGACTATCCAGACCAATAGTGAACAGCATTATAAAAAATAAAAGTGCCCACAAGGGCGAAATTGGCAGCCTGGATACTGCCTACCAACAAAGATAACAAATAAACAAATTCAATATTGCGTTAGCTCGAATAATTGAGCTCCGTAAAGAATGATAATTACCTCAGGGTACACCACAAATGCCAACCCTGGCCCTAAATAAAAAAATACATTACAGTAACGATCCTTTCACTGGCGTTTAAGCTGTGGGCATGACGTAAGCCTCAATCGCGATGAATGTCTATTTTAGCTAGAGTTGTTAATTTTCCGGAAAAATTAAATGCGGAAAAGTTTCCGGGAAATTTTTCAGAAACTTTTCCGAATTGCGGAAAATGTTTCGCAAATCGGAAAAATTAAAAAATAAAACATATTAGTTTTTGATGGTTTTTATTCTAGCCTAGTCTAGAGGTTTAGTTTTACTTGTGGATTCGACTAAATGAGGCGACAATGCCGCGGAATTTGCTAACAATATTATGCTAATCATGGAATTAAAACCTTTTTTTTTCTTTTTTTCGGAAAAATATGGAAAATTTTGCGAAAAAAGGCCCCGGTTATTTTACGCGGAAACTTTTCCGACTTATAACTCTGCTTTTAGGCTTTTAGGGCGTCCGTACTCACCTTGAGATACGACCTCTTCTATGGGTTTACCAGTTTCGTACGCCATGAAGCCAATGATTGAGAAGACGACAAGGCCGGCAAAGACTGAAGTGGCGCAGTTGATCACCGGGATTATTAAAGAATCGCTGCCCATTTGCAATTAAATAATTAAATGGATTAAATTGAAATGATGCTAAAAAGTCGTTTAGTTACCGGTAACAGTTGTTGTTGAACCTATTATAGCTCGCCATAGTCAGTACCGCTCCCCACGATGCACCGACCGAGTAAAATATTTGGGTCGCAGCGTCACCCCACACCTTCAATTATTAATGAATTAATGGTCGTTTCTTCATTTTCGATTTATTTTCAAGGCTACCTTGAACGATTTTAAAAGTTCCCATCTTGGAGTCAGGTAAAATAAGATTCCCTGTTTGGCTCCTGGGAGGGTGACCCCTCTGATTAGTAAAATCACCAACACGATGTATGGGAATGTAGCCGAAAAATACACAACCTAATGAAACGCGTATTAGAAAGAGCTGGAATTATAGGTTGTACCGGGTACCTTTCCCGAAGATTTGATCCCTTTCATGAGACATAGAAAGACGACGACCCATGCCAAGAATAAGGTTAGGACAAGAGGCCATTGAATATCACCCAAGTCGTCTATGCCGTTGCTTAATCGTAACACGTAATTGCTGCCAAAAGGGTATTTGTATTTGATGGTTATTGTTAGCTACGCAAATAAAAGTGTAAAATTTCGCTTACAGCCAGAATTCCTCACTCGAGGTCATTTTGGGTTGCGGCGTCAGGCTCTGATTGGTCCCGTTGAGGGGTTCGAAAGGGTCGCTCGCGGTGCTATTGGTCGATGTGGAATTGAAGATCGTCCGTTGGTCGATGCAGTTCACGCTATTCCACTCGTGACCGCAAGTGGCCCAGGGCAGCACAGCCCCGAAAGTTTGGTAAGTGTAATACAAAGTCCACGCTATTATGACGTTGTAATATATGCACACTATTCCAGAGATGATCACCATTCCGTAACCAAGGCCTGTGGATTCAAAAAAGCCATGGCATCATGTCAAATACTTACTACCACGGGGTCAGTTGGGCAGTGGCGTAGCTTGCATGGGTGGAACCCGGGGCGGATATCATGGTGTGTTACTTACTTGTCAAAACGTGTAAAAAAGGTTTTTAGAATTTCTCTAGTTTGTGAGTTTTTATTTTTTTCACGGTCGGGTGTCACCCCCCAAAACGACCCCAAATGGTGGCACCCAGTGTGGGCTGCAACCGCCACCCTCCCCTTAGCTACGCCTCTGAGCGGGGACGATTTGCCCCCGCTTCTATCCCGCTACTTTTTCCCAGGGCAGACTTTGCGCAGAGGTGTATTTCACTCAGGATACTTATTTGCCAACCTGAAAGGCCGACTAAACATGCGACACCCTTGTGTTTCATTTTCTATTTCTCGTCATTTTTTCGGACGCAGCCTATTTAACAAGGCATGTGCAAGAATGTATTTATTTATACTCAGGGAGAATGAATATGTCGAGACTTTCGACGGAGTCGGACGGACACGTTGAGGCCCTAACCCCGTCACGCTAAGGGGGGGGAGGGTGGAAAAAAGGAGGCGGTCTTATTTTTTGCGTCCTCGCAGCAGCGTTAATCGCGTCGAAAAACGTAATTTTTAAGAACCAATGAGATTGCAGTATTATTTGATTTTATTAAAGTGCAGGAGCATACCAGGGGCCCCAACGGGTGGAATTGTAGAAACGCTAAAAATAATCTCGACATATTCATTCTCCCTGAGTATAAATAAATACATTCTTGGTATGTGCTTATGATATTTTTGCACCCTTTCTCGTTAAAACGTTGACACGCCCCTGTCAGTATTATGACCAAATACGCAATATTTCATAAGGTATTGTCATTGTGACGTAGACAATTTGTTAGAAATAAGTAATAGTGATAACAACAACTTTGGTTCTCAAAATTAGTATAATTTAGTCACAGGCAACTTGTTTTTAGGAAGTTGAATGAAAAACAGCGGTTGTCGTTTTTTAGTAAATTTATTATACTAATTTTATGTCCCTCTTTTATCAATTCTATCCGATGCGTTGAAACGTTAGCTTGTTAATTATACGTGAAACTTAGAATTAATTAACGTTAACTGAGAATATGAAAGGGGTAAGATAACTCGCCGCTCGCCTGATAGGCGGAGATTAGCGTCCGTCAATCGAGAAAGTAGCTAGGCTATAGTTGTCCCTAAATATTCTCAGTTAACTTGAATTAATTCTTGGTGTAACCTTACCTTTAAACATGGGTGAGATCTTCCAAATGGCCACGGGTCCTAAACTAGCAAATTGGCCAAAGCTCATCTCCAGGAAAAATAACGGCAATCCACAAATGATTAGGAATAGTATATAAGGAACAAGGAACGCTCCTGAAAGATTAAACGAATACGGTAGTCAAGTCCGAATACAACAATGCGTACATTTAAGTACCGAAGGTAAACTCTATATTTTGACAGATGAAATTTAAGAGTACCTCCGCCGCTTCTGTAACACAAATAGGGGAACCTCCATATGTTTCCTAAGCCAACGGCGTATCCCACGCAGGATAGGAAGAAATCGAGTTGTTTGCTCCAGTTACCCCTCTCGTGCTGGCTTTTGACGCCGCATTGGCTGCTGTCTTCGCTGGTGGAGTCGACGTCGCCGTGCTGGGGCAGGCAGATGGCCGCGTGGGCAGATTGAGAATGGTTGAGGACGCCATTGCCGTTACTGCCCGAAAGTAACCTCGGAGGATTGTGACTCCTCGATTTGGACAAAAGGCTTCTATCATCTCCTATCGTGTCCTGCTCTTCGTTTGACTGCGATTGAGAGATGAACACGTCGATTAGAAAACCCGTCAATCTACGCTTAACGATTTATCAGGGGCGTAGGAACGTTCTAGAAGTTGGAGGGGGCAAAGAGAAACGAAAAAGGGTCTAAAGAATGGTTTTGAATTTTTAATGGAGTGTAGCTTCTCCGAGTGCATGTGTAATTTTTACTTCTATGTGAATTGGTGGGAAAAGACTGAAAATTAAACACAGTTGTGGTTCTATAAGCTTTATATGCGTTTAAAATGAGCATTTGAGCCTTTTGAAGATTTCAACAGACCAAAAAGTTGGAGGGGGCAATAACATTAGTTGCCCCTCCCAGCAAAATTCTAGGGAGGGGCATTGCCCCCCTGCCCCCCTGGTTCCTACGCCCCTGCGATTTATTATAGTCTATTAATCGGCTAAACCCGGATTAATGGAGTGGTAGTGTGAAATGTTGGCTTCTTGCCGAACACCACTGAAATGCCGGTTGAACACTTCTACAGGTGCAAGTAGGCCAAAATTAGACCAAAGTCACCAAAATATTATAAATAAAACTATTTAACCTTTTTCTCAATCTCCGCGGTTGACATGGTACTCATTATAATAATCAGCTAGGCTAATACCTAAGGCACCGCCTTAGGCCTAAGTCATCAAGCGACTTTTAATGCCTAAACAGGTGGCCGGGTAACAATGCGTAGTATAGGGTGGTGGCAAGCCCTTCATGCCGCGCGAGCCAACAGCTCCCTACACTAACTACTACCGTTAACCTCACCAAGTTTTTATGGAAGGGGAAACCGAAGAGCTCGGGGAAACCACTTTAACAAGCGGGGAGAAAACTTGAAAAACTCAACACAGAAGGAGTTGTTCCGAGATTTCACTCAGTGCCACAAGCTGGGATCGAACCCGGTTCCTCTTGCTGCGAGGTAAAAGTGCTAACCACTTCGCCCCCCCCCCCGTGTGAACTCAATTTGCTTCGAAACAGAGCTATGGAATATCTCTGCTTCCGGGAATTGTAACGTATGTCGTTTATCCTATAGCCAATCCAGGCGAGTAATTGTTAAATAATTATGCTTATTCAAAAATTAATATATTATTTAAATGCCCCCCCCCCTCCCGTCTACGTAAATCCCACAAAGCTTAGTGGTCGGCCCTTTCCAACGTAACCTGGTTAATTCAAAGGGTCAATTATTATTCGATCTCATAATTGTGAAACTTTGTTTTGGTAAATTGCACAACTGGCACGCTCGTAACAACGGCTCGGGCCTCGCGCAGTCGCGAACACGCAATTTTAATATTAATAATTTTCTTCTGCCTTCGCTTTTTCGTGGATATTTTGTTTTTCTCCCTTGTTATTCTTCTGGCGGCGAGAGAAAACGCCAGGGGGAGCCGCTGAAAACATAGCACGTGCTCGATGCGTGGTAGCCGAGCGGGATGACGTTCTTCCGAGGGTAGATATAGACTGCCAGTGCCAGATGATCAGCGTTTCCAGTTCCTGAAACTCAAACTATCGTCCCAGAGCTAAATAATTATCGATCCTAGAAAAAATTATCGTATGCCTCGAAACTGGCGGTAGATTTAAATTGTGTGTGAAATAGTGACGTTAAATTTGTGAAATAAAAATTTTGAATAACACTTAAAGTTCGACCGATTGAAAACTTAGGTTTAAAAGTCGCAGTTTTAACTGTATTTCAGAATAATAAAAAACTTATCGTACATTATCATACGCGTGAGCTGAATTATCGAAAAATGCGTACTATATAGTACGCCATTGAAAATATCGTACGTACCAAAAATTATCTCGAAATTATCGACGTGTACGATAATTATTATACGTCTGGCAACGCTGCAGATGATATCGACTTCCAGGAGGATGAAGGTTTCCGAGAATTCGGCGTCAGCTGAGAGTCGAGATGGGGAAATCGTCGCGTTTGCCCCCAGCTTCGCGCTCGGCGGCGGGTGGCCGAGCGAATCAGCCGCTCGGAGCGAGGCCTGCCTAATAACCGAGTTTTACCTGTATCTGCTTATCGATTCGAACCCAGAAATAGTTCAAGGTTCCGGAGAGCGCCGTCTCCCTTTTCCCGTTTTCAACTCTCGTCCCCGATACGAATGTTCGAACGCCTTTTCCCCGATTTTTTACTCTTTTCGTTTTGAAGTATTGACCTTCTCCTCGCCTTCTGTCAGTTTATTTTAACGCGTAATATTTCCCGAGAGAGACGGATTCGTTGCTATGACAACTTGCGTCTTGATAAACCATTCAGAAAACGGATTATTCTGATGCGAGGGAATACATCGAAGTCTTTTACGCTAGACTGGTTGAAAGAGGTTTTATTTTTTAAAAGGGGTTTGTGAATTTTGGGTCGCCTATCTTACTCAGTGGCGCACCCAAACGTTTATTAAAGAGGGGCCCGGGGGCTCGGATAAAAATAAATAAATGTAATTAGCCTTTTTAGTTTACATTGAGGCAGGTAGCCGCCTACGCGAGAATCTTGTAAACGACTGGATTTTCGGTTTGTCATTTCTCGTCTGTAAAGGCTAATTATATACGTTCCGGAGGTGCCCAGACCCCCTGCAGGGTTGCCACAACTCAGGGAAAAGTCGGGGAATTTTAAAAAAAAATAAAATTTCACGGTATATTCAGGAACATAAATTTTATATTGACACTTTTTGATAGTAATTTTAATGAAAAATTCTATGATTATTATTTAGTTCCTTGACATTTTTGCTAGTTTTTAGTTCCACATCGAAATATATATATATATTGCTATGGACGGATTGTCGTTAAGTGTTGTGTGTGTGTTTGTTTGTTTGGTGTGGAAAGCAACGACACGACAGATGGCGCTGCGAAAATAATTTGCAGTTTTGGCGAAACCGGGATTTGAACTCACAGTCAAAAACTCCGTTAATTGACGCCTTTACGCTCTCGGCTACTGGAAGCTTACCAAAGTTAGTTCGGAACTTCTACTGTATTCTCGTCAGTTTTAGCGACGCGGGGGGAGTTGGCTAGTCGAAATTCTCGTCCGTTTTCAAGCCTTATTTTTCGTATATTTTCGGAGTTTAAGGTCAAGTGAACCTCAAACTTCGCGTCGGCTGGTGGGTGGTGGGTGGTGGGCACACTCGCTTAAGATGCCTCGCTCGAAAGTGAGTACTCGAATAAACGAGCTTGGAAATTTTAAATGTTCGGGTGTTGAGCAGTGGTAGGTGGGCACGCTCGCTTAAGATGCCTCGCTCGAAAGTGAGTACTCGAATAAACGAGCTCGAAAATTTTAAATGCCCATATGTACTTATAAATGCTCTAAAAGCCCCCCAATGAGATACTTATTTTCTTATTTAAATAAATCAACAAGAGACATTAAAAAACTTCATCACTCGTTACACCAAACAAAAGGTTCAAGACAAACTACGAGTTCAATCCACACTCGGTTTGGGTAATAAAAGCAATAGAACCATAGAGAAACAATTATAAATTGAAGTCACTATCGGGAGAAGGTATTATATTATTAAGAACACGCGTACGCTTAAAAAGTTAAAGCATTGAAGACTCTATTTCCCTTCACACACTTACGTACCGCCATTATTAATTATTGGACTCCCATACTCATCCAAAAACTAGGGGCATTCGGGCATATGTAGTTTTATATCTATGAAGGTAAATTTTTATTTCGATAATCTTTGCCGTATACCATTCGCAAAACTTAGGTATATTAACTTACAAGTTCACGTAAAGACTACCCGTTTATAGCTCTACCACAAATAGATCGAAATTTAAAATATAGCTTTTTGTCAAATTACCTTGCAAGTTAAGTCAATAAATGACCTCAACAGCTTATGAATTGGTTTGCCCACCCGTGTATCCTGAGGGTGGGCGGTGGCCTCTCTTTAACATAGGATGGTAAATAGTATATCTAACTATAGGAAATCACATGGGCTCAACAGTTTTTATATTAGTTTGCCCACCCGGGTCTCCTGATGGTGGGCGGCATCCACCCTTTCACTTAGGGTGGCAATTTATATATCCAACGATAAGAAATCACAAAGCCTCAAAAGCTTTGTATTAGTTTGCCTACCTGTGTCTACTAAGGGTGTATGGCTTTGCCCATTCGAATACACTGATGTGGAACTAATATTACGGCCTGGGCCGACTTGTTTTTAACGTTGCAATAACCTTTGACTGAAATATAAGTTTATTTAAATTTATTACGTAAAGTATGGTCTAATTTTAGCCCTAATAAGTCAGGGAAAATTTCTTTAAATGGGCAGGGAAATTTAATCTGAGAATATTAAGGCAACCCTGCCTTGGGTACGCTACTGTTCTTACTTGTGTTAATTTGTATATGGATCAATGCATTATGAAACGTAAAATCACACATAGTAATTAATTACTTAATTAATAATATTAGACGGTGATTAATAGTTTAATCTCTGATTTAGTTATACGTATCAATACAAGCTGTCGATTAAAGTAGCCGAAATAAGATATTTTCGTTCAGTCATAAAAATCTTCGCGCTTCCAATTGAATGGAACACTAAATGAAAAAGGTTTCGTTCAAATATTGTCGGTAACTTTAAATGTCGCGAAAGAACCGCGTGCGCAGCCACCTGGAACGCGTTGCCATGGCGACGCTCTTCTATCCTCCAAAATAAACGCGCGATTGACAATGGCACAACGGTGCTGGCCGTTCGAGTCTTTTTTTCTTCCGTTTCAGGAAGATCTCCGCGATCAAACACTTACACAAAAGAATCTTTCACTTGACTTTTAGTTTTGGCCTCGTTCCGGGGGCTTTCGCCCACGCTTTCCTATTCTATAGCGAGGGTCCTTTTATCCCGCGACCAGAAACTCTTCAATTGACGCGTGTTTGATTTGAAATGCCGCGGTCTTTGTGTTCGATATACAGGGCGTTTTAATTTTCTACATTAGTAAAAACGTTTAAAATGTAGAATATTATAATATTTTTGCAGTATAATAATATGGTTTCAAATATCAAAAAGTGTTCTTCGCCTAAAAATTTAACATAAATTAGTGTAGTAACTGGATGGTACGATAGATGTCGTTTTTGGCAGCCGCTCCGATTGGTTGAGATTTTCAAAGCTGAAGAACTAGGGCTAAATAGCTCTTGTATATTTTCAACGGAGATGTGCTGAATGAGCTAGACTAAATAGAGATCCAAAACCGCCTTCCGGGTCCGCGGGTGGGCAAAGCAATACAAAAGCTGTTGAGGCCATGTGATTTCCTATCGTTAGATAGACGGAACGTATCAAAGGTGAAATAGGTACGCAAAACACGACGAACATAATTCTTTTAAATTATGGAAATTAGTGGAAATATGATTTAAAGAAATTCTTAAACTGGGATTCAAATGTGTTTATTTTAGGATATTTATATCAAACATTTGGGTAGTTTAGGCACCAAAAGTCATGTAAATTCGCAAATGCATAAAAAAATACCCATGAATGTAATTTTGCGGAAAATAGGGAATCAGTTAAAGACGCGTCATCGCAATTTTTAGGGCGTATTACAATTTTCATGGCGTACGATATCGTACCATTCGGTGGCTCTCCCTTTAAGGGGGTTGGTCGGAGGGGGCGGAAATTAATAACACTGTGTGCGCGTCATAGAGTTCTATCGAATGAGACCAACTTGTTTTTTTCGGTCACTCTCCCTTTAAGGGGGTTGATCGGAGGGGGTGGAAATTAACGGCACTGCGTTCGCGTCAAAGAGTTCTATCAAATGAAACCAAATCTCTGGACCAACTATACAAACTATACAAGTTCGCCAAGAAGGCGATGATATTATTTTGTGCCACACATAAACCATACACGGTTTCGATAAGAAAGTGCCACAATTATTTATTACTTCTGACCATACACGGTTTCGATAAGAAAGTGCCACACTTATTTATTACTTCTGACCATACACGGTTTCGATAAGAAAGTGCCACACTTATTTATTACTTATGACCACACACGGTTTCGATAAGAAAGTGCCACCCTTATTTATTACTTCTGACCATACACGGTTGCGATAAGAAAGTGCCACCCTTATTTATTACTTCTGACCATACACGGTTTCGATAAGAAAGTGCCACACTTATTTATTACTTCTGACCATACACGGTTTCGATAAGAAAGTGCCACACTTATTAATTACTTCTGACCATACACGGTTTCGATAAGAAAGTGCCGCACTTATTAATTACTTCTGACCACATACGGTTTCGATAAGAAAAATTGCCACTAAATTCAACTTTCACCTAAAAAGAATCTATTTCCGTTTGATTAATCCATGATAGATCCTTCTTAGGTAAAAGTTGAACATGGATCTATCACCTGCAGCTTTAGCCAGTGCAAGTTTTTATCATATAACTATTCTTGTTTTTTCTTTGAGTAAACAGAAAACACGATAAAGAAAATCTTTACTCCCAGGAACTAGCATTTTGTAAAAATATTTTCGT
The DNA here is from genome assembly GCF_980474605.1 of Leiobunum rupestre. Taxonomy (NCBI): domain Eukaryota; kingdom Metazoa; phylum Arthropoda; class Arachnida; order Opiliones; family Sclerosomatidae; genus Leiobunum; species Leiobunum rupestre. The sequence continues at coordinate 30,072,725 of NC_143387.1, read as the reverse complement.
TTAAAGAAGGCTAGTTCCTGGGCCATTGTTCAATGGTAAAAGTTCAAGCACTAGGTTCAAAAGAACGGCGTATCTTGATTGGTAAAGGCGTCGGTTTTCAGAGATTACTCGGCCAGCAGCTATGTGGGTTCGAATCCCTGTGTCGCCATTAAATAAAATATTTATCACAGCTCCATCTACCGTGCCGTTGCTTTTCCACGACCAACAAACACTTAACGACAATATAGCAATAGTCCCACTTCGTTATATATATCTCGATGTGGAACTAAAAAAAAACGCTTTACACAACGGAGATCTTGGAACCGGTTTAAATTTTATTTCCATGTAATTCTACCATTTTTTTTACTTTTGTAAGACTCAGATGCCACCATCTATTGAGACAAATCGAAAGTATGAGTATTAGCAACTTTCACAAATACCCAATTTTCGAAATTTCTAACTACTTGTTAATAAACTTTTATAAATAAAATACTTTGACGATAATGTTAAATGTAAAACTAGTGCTTTTATTATAACATTATATTATTAATGAGTACAACCATATTACTTATGCATTTAAAATATAATATAAAGAATAAAATTATTTAAAAGATAACGTATTTATACTAATACTTATGAGTAATGTGTTATATTTCGTTCAAGAGATGGCGACGCTTTTTCGCACAGAGAAAAAAACTCGCACAAAATGGCGGCCAAAGCTAAAGCTACCAGGTGAAATTACTCTATACTCGGGGTCGTGGCAGGTCAGTGAGGCTAAACCTCCGGGCAAGACGGAAAAAGGTCCAGAAACACGCTTTTTAGGGGCCCATCGCTTTGACATCTGAAAATTTGAGTTAGATATCATTAAGGGCCCACGACGACTTAATTTTTGCTGGGCCTGAAATGTCTTTGCCCGGCCCTGCATATATACAAACCCAAACTAAAAGGGTTTTAAAGGACATTTCATGGTTTAACAGGACAATATCAGATTTTTAAGAAATTGTAGGAGCGCTGCAATGATCTTATACTTCTCGAAATGCAAACGCCCTAAAAATTTGTCTATAGCGCCATCTGTATATTCAACCGTGGGTTACCCCCCCCCACCTGATTGAAGATTCAAAATGGGAAAATATTTTTTTAATTTACATTCTCTGACTAAAATAATATAATTTATAATAATAATGATAGGGATAAATAATAATAAATTATAATTTAAAGACTCAATTTTCGACGAAAATATTAAAATGATTTAAAATGTAGGTACCAGAGGGCACCAGTCAATTCCTTTGAACAGTATAACTTCATGGTACCAGCATTTAATATTTTCACAGGTCTTAGCTACTTCTAGGCGTTTTTGCTTAACTGTAGTAGCGCACAATTTCAAATTTAGAGGGTGTAATGGTAAATAACTCGTACCAGTATTGTATCTAATTACGATGGGTTTCTAAACGAATATCCGTTTATTTGAGAAGAAATATGCGGAGACAAAAAGGCACTTAATTTAGAGTGAACTTATTCGAATCAGTTGACTTTCCGGTTTTTTGTTTCTTAAAAATGCCCGGGCAGACTTTCATTTCATTTCCTAGATATAGACTAAACAAAAATGTTTACACTGGCAGGATTTCCTCTGTTTAAGAATAAAATACATTTTTCGGTAAAGATGACTCTCAAAACAAGTCGGTCGCGGACTGGAAATTTGTATATTCTTACGCGGAGCTATAAAAGTGAAAATATAAAATGCTTTCGTATAAACAGTTCACGTTGTTTTGAAAAAATTGATCGACTTGGAATAACATTATCCAGTGACTTTGCCCGACTTTTTCAACAAAGGATATTTCTCTAGCATTTAAATTATAAATTTTTGAGGCCAACTAAACTATCAATGTGGATTTTATTTAAAATGGACCAGAACTGTGGAATTTTCAAATTAACTTTATTTGGAATTCGAAACGTAAATTTATTTGTGGCGATTGCCTGCATTGAAATCGCCTAATATCAAGTATGATTTCTTATTTATTTTGTTTTTTTTTATTTAGTCTTCTTTAATTGTGGATATTCCGCGTATCAGGAAATAAATAGAAATGATAAACAATTCACCCGAATGAAAATGATTCGTCAAACTGCCTGCTTTTAAAATTTAAAGAATTAAATTATCCTTTCAAAAACGGATTATTCGTTTTTTTAATTACCGATTGAAAAGTTCCCCCCCGGGCGTTTTCCTCCATGGCGCCACATTTTTTTCTTACATTTTGCTTTTCGTAGGAATTTTTGTTTTCGACGATTAGAGAAAAGTGGAGATTAGTGGGAAACGGAGGAAAAGCAGTCTTTACCCCCTTCCCGTCTTTCTCGGAACTTTCAGATTATCCTCGACGCGTGCCTTTTGTCTCGAAGCCGCGCGGCTAAGAGTTAAAATAAAGTTGAATGTCAAGAACTTTTTTTTGTTGCAATAGGTATTTCCATAAAATAAAAAATAAATTAAAAGTTTAAAAGGTTTTTTATCTGCGTCACTAGCTTAAGCTTATTTGTTTTCAAATTCCAAAATCTTTGTCGACTCGAGCACGTGCTCTCTATCTTCAATAACTATAGCTAGTGACGTAGAGAAAAAATTTACACGTGACCTCCTGTATTTTATTGAAACATCTGGCCTATAGTTGTTTTTATAAAATAAAAATTGATCTTGGCCAACTTGTTAAAATGTTGCTCTTACGTCACGGCTTTTATCAGTATACTCTTCGCACGAGCGATTTGCACGCGCGCCAGATAAACCTATAATCCCCTGGCGACGGTAGTGCGTGCTCGTAGACTTGTCAAAGTAATAAATTGTGACATTAAAACAAGAGGGCCACGTTACTTAATAAAAAGAACTATTATTGGAACGGGGTAGAGAAACTCGCTAAAAATTGCAAACGGGAACGTCTGGAAGTTTAGTTTTGAAAATGGTTGAACAAAAAGTGGTTGCAACGTCGTACCATAGACTACTAAGAAATGTGTAAACATTTCTTAGTCTATGGTCGTACGTAGAAAGAAAATACTCTCCGCACTTTAGTTTCGTTTTGGTAAAGCAGAATAAACGACGACAAAAAGGATATTCATCATTACTGTCTAAACACGGATTTCGTCGTCGTGTATTCTGCTTTATCGAGATAAATACTAGTCTGGGAAGTTATTTACTGAGAAGTTCGTCAATTTATAAACGGTATAGTAGCTCCCCAGGTTCAGACGGCAGGAAAATATGTCAATTTGACGTAGACGTTCGCGTTGATAGTTATAAGAGCGGCTAAAATTGTCTATTGCCTCCCCTTCGCCACAATGTTAAATTGACAAGTATAATTATATTAATAGGTGTGGTTTTCTCTGGGAATCGCTTAGAATTGATTAATAGGGAGGTGCAGGGCGCCCACTGCCACAGCGGGGTGTCTTTGTCTGAATTCCACGAGCGTTCGCTTCGTAAGAAGTTAATGGTTTGTGGAAGAAAGGGCTAACCAATCTTGATATCGTTACTTTCGCTTTATTAGCGTAACGCTACGAGCTCTGAATTTAAATTGAAAACCTTGAATTTTCTTTATAAGCTGAATACTTTTATCATTTAGTTTTTTTTTATGGTTTTGAGGCACTATGCATATTCGATAATAGCCCAGTTTTTAGATAATACCAGATGTAACATAATCACTCGTAAGTAGGACATTAAAGCATTTTCTTTAACGAAATCTTGTTCAAGGGATATGACGTAAATTATTAGGTCACTTCTAACTCCGTGACGAAAAACGCGTCGTCAACTTTATAAATGGATAACGGAAGTTAGGGAAGCTGATTTTGAAAATGTGGATAATTCCTCGCGCGCTTCTGGCTTTTACAATCTATTCGCGAACGAAAACTATCGCTACGCCCCCTTTGGTTCACCATTGAAACCTAGATAGGTAGCGGCTAAAGTTCGTAAATTTGACTTTATAAATCATGTGACTCGCATTGTAATAATTTTTTTGCAGCGTTTGCTTGTATTTTGATAGGTTTAATTAAGAAAAAACGGTTTTATGGCTTTGTAGCAGACGCTAGATCATAGGCGCTACCTCGGAAAAGCTAGCGCCGTTACGCCACCTAGACTCGTTTCGTGTTTCGCGATCACCAGATTTTGTTTCCATGGTAACCTTTTCAACAGCGTGTGGATTATAATTAAATCCCATTTTTTGGGTACACTTATTGTATGTTTCGTATGAAAAAAGCTCTCAAGAAATTTTTTGTACGTAGATGTTATATATGCTTTAAATTTTTTTCTTAATTAAGGCAAGGAATTTACGTTTTCAATACCTTTTCATACTAGGTAGGAATAGCACCTTTAGAATCCCAACTATTTATGGTCACAATCGGGAAACCGCGGTAGTGAAGTGCATGCATGCGCCTTTACAACCGCTTACACCCCCCAAGTTAACAACCCCGCTGATAGCGTCCAAAACATGGAATTTTATTGTTCTAGCCTCGCAAAAGTCGCAATACAAAATTTAATTCCGTCTTTCCATTCAATTTGTAACATTCGCTTTATTTATAGCCATAAGTAATATAATAGTAATAAGTATAACACTGCTAATATACTTCAAATTTTCTTACCGAGCCTTTTATATATTTTAGACACTAGGAGCCTCTTTGCCGAACTAAACCTTGATCGTGAAATAACTATGAAAATCAGTTCGGTGATAATTTTTGTGTAATGGTCAAATTTAGTGTTGTGTTACTTATGGTATAACGTAAAATAAGAATCGTCCGTGGGTAAACCAGGCTACGCTAGATTTATGCGGTCCCCCGCCTTTGAGTGTAATTATAGCAGTGAGAAAATTACATGAAATTTTAAATATTAAAGGTTTATATTTTAAAGTTTTGGAACGTTTCCAATAATGTTTTCAGAATAAAATGAATATAATTATTTTATTGCTTATCATTGTAGGTAAACAAATACGAACAGCTCGATTCACGCTATAATTTAAACAAGTTGGACGACATAATTTATCCCGGAAAATAATTTAAAGTTATTTTTTTAAGTCAACAGTAGCCTGAAACTAAATGAAAGAGAAAAGTTGATATTAGCTAGTGACCACTAAAATGCATCTCCATGGTGGGGGGTGTAAAAGCAAAATTGGGGAAAACATTAAAGATATTAAAAGATATTAATATTAATATAAATGTTTGTGAAATTTCATTATAAATATAATTTATAATATGGTCGCGTAAAGCTTGTTTTCCACTGGCGCGCGCAACGACGCGTTTCTCAGCTTTGAAACGTTCAAACGTTTTTACGCGCGTAAAGAAAATAACATTATGACGCGCGCTAGTAGAAAACAAGCTTAATAGAATTTGCAACGCGCTATAAATTATTTCAAATTGAGTAGAAAATATTTGAAATAATGCTGAATATATAAACTTGTAATTTTTTTTAATTTGACAACACATAGACTATAGGGACGGGACGGGTAACTTGGAAATGGCTAGGAGGAGAATGACGTGTAGAAAAAAGCAAGGACTTACGATGGAGGCTTGAGAGGCGGAAGGATTGGTAACCATATTCCCTTTTTAGGCCTAGTTCTCTCTTCAGCATTTATGAGTTGGAAATCACGGTCTAAAATATCCGCCTGAAATCCACGCTCGTCGGCAGGGAACTGCAGCGGCGCGGCCGGCAACGAATTTCCCCTTTTGTCTAATCGATGTCTTGCCAGACACGTCGAGTGACGTCACACCATCCTATTGGCTCCCCGCGCCAGTGGAAAGATACCAGAGACGAGTTTAGTGCCGTGTTCGAGTGTTACGCGGCTAGCAGAACTCCCCCCCCTAGCTATTCTCTTTGCCGGAAACTAACGTTCGGGTGAAGTCTACTACCATATGTTTAATATTCTCAACTCCACCCCACTCCCATCTCTCAACTGACAGGTAACCCGGCAGAGGCTATAGCAACGACAGACGTCTTGAATTTTGTTCTTTTTATATTCTTCATTTTTGGTACATCCATAATTTTCCGAAGTCGTTCTGTCGGGTTCTTTAGTAATTATCCTTTCAATATTCCAGTTATCGTATATTTGGTCCTATTATTAGACTTCCAGTTTTCAAAATCGTAATTTTGGTGGAACACCGATTCCGTTGCGTCTTCAAAAGGGATTTTGTTTGAATTTCGCAGACGACGGCTTCCTGGAGAAAAAACTAAATTCTTGCTTATAAAAAGCGACCTAGGATTTTAAAGCGCGTATACAAATTATGCCTTTTAGAATTAAAGGGAAACAAAATTTTTGTGGGGAAAACTACGTGGCAGAAACTGGTCAAACTGCACCGTGGCATTCAAGTTGGTACCTTGTTGGGCAGGGCCACAGGCGGACTTTCTTTGAACTAGTTCATGGTACATTTTTGTAAGTGTTGCCCTTCAATTTATTTTAAATTTTGTGTTTACGAGATATTTTTTAGATTTTTTGAAGGAGTAGATTTACAATTTATGCTAGCAGATGGGTCTGATTGAATAGAAGGAATTGCGGTAATTATTTGTTTCTTCAGGAATGACTGCCCTTGAATGGTGGTCAAAACAAAAAAAATGGCCTTGTTTATGAATAGATCTTTGTTGTTTGTACCGCTAGTTTTACTGACCTGCTTGCAGTTTTATTTGCAAATGATTGTGGTCACGAATTATAATGACTCCGGAGAAACTATGGATTAATGACTCTGGATAAACTATAGATTAATGACTCCGGATAAACTATAGATTAATGAATCCGGATAAACTACTCATTAATGGCTCCGGATAAACTACGGATTAATGACTCCGTTGAAACTACGCATTAATGACTCCGAAGAAACTACGCATTAATGACTCCGTTGAAACTACGCATTAATGACTCCGTTGAAACTACGCATTAATGACTCCGTTGAAACTACGCATTAATGACTCCGTTGAAACTACGCATTAATGACTCCGGTTAAACTATCAATTAATGACTCCGGATAAACTACGCATTAATGACTCCGATGAAACTACGCATTAATGACTCCGGATAAACTACGCATTAATGACTCCGGTTAAACTATGAATTAATGACTCCGGATAAACTACGCATTAATGACTCCGTTGAAACTACGCATTAATGGCTCCAGATAAACTAAGGATTAATGACTCCGAAGAAACTACGCATTAATGACTCCGTTGAAACTACGCATTAATGACTCCGGATAAACTATGGATTAATGATTCCGGATAAACTACGCATTAATGACTCCGATGAAACTACGCATTAATGACTCCGGATAAACTATGGATTAATGATTCCGGATAAACTACGCATTAATGACTCCGGTTAAACTACGCATTAATGACTCCGGATAGACTACGCATTAATGACTCCGTTGAAACTACGTATTAATGGCTCCAGATAACCTAAGGATTAATGACTCCGAAGAAACTACGCATTAATGACTCCGGACAAACTATAGATTAATGATTCCGGATAAACTACGCATTAATGACTCCTGATAAACTACGCATTAATGACTCCGGTTAAACTATGAATTAATGACTCCGGATAAACTACGCATTGCCGTTAAAGCTAAACTCTTAATTAATTGCTCCCAGCTTCAAGTGACGTGAGTCTCTAGTATAAGTGCATTGTTTAGCGACTGTGCAACAAACGCAAGACCAAGCAGCAGGGAAATGCGATCATTAAGGTTTGAGTTCGTGGGATAGGTAAAAAAGGAACTTTGAAAACCGATTGAGGTAACCAGCGTAAAAAAGTAAACTTAAACAGCATTTAAAGTCCCTGCTGCTTGGTTTGGCGCTCGTTGAAGGTTTGCAGCCTACCTCCAGGGGCTAGTAGGCTTTGAAGCTTTTAACTCATCGTAGGAAAATGGAAAAAAAAGGCATACTTCTCAACTCACTCCCTTCAACTCCTTAAAATTTTTGCATAACCTTTTTAAACACCCATACACCCTGTATATGTACATTTGTTTTTTCGTATTTGTATATATTTTTTTAATATTTATGTTAATGATCTCTTCTGGCGTTCTAACTACTGTATATTCTCTATCGTATATCTTATTCACTATAGTAACTTTTGTTTCCGTCGTAAACGCGGGGCGCAATATCTGTACCCCACTTTCCCAACCTGTTAGTTTAGTGCGCGCTATATTGATTTCTTTTGCAGACACCCAATATTTCCTTTTATTCGCATTCACACACTTCTACATGTCAGACCAATCACACGTGGATACTTTCGGAAATGGTGGTGGAAATGGAGGGTCAGGACACTAGTGGTGAGTGTGTGACAACCACCCTTTTAGTGTTATAGTAGAGTTGTTAATTTTCCGTAAAAATTTCCAGAAAGTTATTTACGAATTGCTGAAAATTTTCCGCAAATTGGAAAAATAAAAAATTGCAAAAAAATTACTTTTTAATGGTTTTTTTTATGTTTTTAACTTTTTATCGATATAAAATGTCTAATAACAGTAAACATACTACAAAACATAAATAGTGTTACATTGTTAATCAGTTTAAAGCTAGTCTAGAGGTTTAGTTTTACTTTTAGATTCGAAAAAATGAGGCGAAAATGTCGCTTTATTTAAATTTGCAAACAATATTAGACCAAGAATGTATTTATTTATACTCAGGGAGAATGAATATGTCGAGATTATTTTTAGCGTTTCTCCAATTCCACCCGTTGGGGACCCCGGTATGCTCCTCCGCTTTAATAAAATCAAATAATACTGCAATCTCATTGGTTCTTAAAAATTACGTTTTTCGACGCGGTTAACGCTGCTGCCAGGACGCAAAAAATAAGACCACCTCCTTTTTTCTCCCCCCCCCCCCTTAGCGGGACGGGGTTAGGGCCTCAACGTGTCCGTCGATAGTCTCGACATATTCATTCTCCCTGAGTATAAATAAATACATTCTTGATTAGACTAATCATGGAATGAAAACTTTTTTTCGGAAAAATACGGAAAAAAGGCCTCAGGCATTTTCTGGAAAATTTTCCGACTTACAACACTAACAATGTAAGTGGTAGCACTGGTAGATGGTCGTCCTCGAGAAGTCCACCTAACCATCCAAGACTCTTAATAAATTACTTTAGTATTGACCGTAAAAATTTGAAAATATATGTTGCGGTTTTCCAGGGTATTTCGTAGAAGAGTTAATAGCAAACGTGAACCGCGGAAACTTATAGAAGTGTAGTTGTAGAGTTATTGTGTTCAGTCTACACTCCTGCACCCGACGTTTGAAACCTCTAAGCTTACAGTGTTTCGCAGCCGATACGGGGCTTTGATCAATCTCTCTATTATGAATAGAAAATTTCTTTAATTTAGAGATATGCCTGCTCACGTTTAGAATGCAAAAAAGCATACGCACAAATCACCGCTACCAAATATTCAACACACGATTGCGAGCGAACTCTTAAAATTGACTATTTTTTCTGTTCACTTTTTATCGGAATGATTCGTAAGAGGTACGTTAGGCTTTCGCGCGTTTTAATAAGTCACCAGGGAACGGATGGAGGAGTCAAGTTACGCGGAAAAGCCCGACGCGATATTTTACGGTTCTCTTCCAGCCCCTGCGCGTCACGCTCGCTTGCTTAATTAGCCGCCTGGAACGTTAGCTGAATAATAATTGTTCGGACTTTATACTCCAGACGGTGCTGTATACGCTAGCAATGAATTTTCCAGACTAATAATATCAATTTTCGCGAGCCGCGACTCCTGGTTAATATTTAATGTAAACAGTTCTTCTGGAAATCAGTTTTAACGAGTATTTATTGGTTTCAACCCATTTCCCATTTTATCCCCCGCACTTGAGTCACGGAGGAAACGTAAGGAGAGCCAATTCCACCGTTGAGGAATGAAAGGTGATTTTTTTTTAAACTCGACGCTATCGCCATCTACCCGCCATCATTTATTTTTAATAATGTTTTAGAAAGGGCGTAGGAGGCGAGGTGGGTGGCATTGCCCCACCCAAATATTTTAATGGCAGAGGTGACTTATGTAATTGTCTCCTCCTGTACGGTTTGTTCGGTAGGTAATAAAAAAATTTCCTCTATTATTTTAGGAAAAATTAGTCCAACGAGAGAACTCAACATTTACGGTAATTTTATTATAATTGTAACAAAATATATTTGAAATTAACTAAACTTTTTCTTCTTTGTGTGTTTCCAAAGCGATGGGGGCTCGCATCTCCGGACCCCTGGAGTTAAGTTGCCTTGTGCCTCCAACTTGTCAAAGGCTTTTCGCCACCTGAATTTTAGTGATAAAGGCTTGCAGCGTTTATTTGAATTTTTTTGAAATACACATGAAAAGTATATATCGCTATCTTGCGTGTAAAATAATTCTAGCAGTGCCTCCAATCACTTTTCAATAAAAATGTATAATTCATTATTTTATTCTTGTAAGCCAGTATTACGTAAATTAATATTTTTGTACTTCTCTGACTACAATAAAGGCCATGTTTTGAGACGAAAATTATCTTTGTGGTTCTTAAATTCGAACCAGATTGATTTCTAAGACTTAAATTCGAATTCATGGTAAATTTTATTATTATACTTAAACAGAATATTGATAAGTGTCGCTTAGCCTTTTTTGGATGTTCTGAACACTGTTTTTCATAATAAAATATTTTTAGCAACGCCTTCAAAATGTCTTTTGCCACCTTTAAAAAAAACCACACAAGTGACAATTAAAAAAAAATGATGAAACATCGTGAAACATGCAATGTATCGATTTTTATCGAAAAAGACGTTGCGTATATGGTACGCAGTTCTAACGTAATTCTTAGACATTCTTGTTCACGTGAATTCCGTTGATAGCTGTATCCTTAATCAAATTTGGGTAAATAAAACAGAAACATTTTTGTAAAATTTGGATGTAACTCAATGCTCAAAATTATGAAAAATTCTGCAAACATACTCCATTCCCCACCCAGAGTTATTTTGGTCCGTTTTATTGATTTGTCCCTGGTACAATTCATTATTGATTTTCAAACGAAACTGCTTCAATATGGCATTCGTTTTGATGTATTTCATACCTTATTATAATGTTATTTGCGTTTTTATTAAGTTTCAAACTAAACCACTAAACAGTTTTACGAACTGAAAAGCAAAACTTTTACGCTCAAGCCCAAAAATTAAAATTAATAGGTTAATGTACATAAAAAAGTGTTTTAGTTCCAATTGTTATTTTATAATTACGTAACACTGAAAAACAGGATTGCTCTTTCAACCGTAGAATCGGATATTTATTAGACCAAGGACAGTAGATACAGGGACGAGAAAGCAGGGGAAAAAAATTCGATTTTAAACGTCTTCATATTCACGGGGAGTTAGATATAAACAAACCGCGGCCATTGTTAAGACGTGGTTCACCATGGACAGTATTATTGTAGTTAGTTTTTACCATTTTGATGTTAAATTAAAAATAAAACTACGAGCGTAAATAAAAAATGCCCATTTGTTTTGAACACTTAAGCCTCGTCAAGAACCGCTAAAATTAGGTGACCGCCATTTTTTTGTTTACAACTATCTCTCCTTGCGTTTAGGTCGTTTTAGGTGATATATTCCAACAGAGGCCGCCAATACACTTTATCGTCTCTGTATCTACTATCCTTGATTAGACAGATTAAGTCCATGCTAGAAAACGCGTACGGGTAAAGAGTTTGCGCGTAATAAAGCTATTTCTACACCCTTACCCGTTTACCGCATTTTCTAGCACGGCCTAAATAAACACATTATTTGAAAGATATTTTACCAAAATAATTAAAGCTTGTACAACTCTAATGCACTCTAAATAATAATGAAGTCTTTTATTATTTTATATCGGATTACATTTAACTCTCACGTAGGTTTAGAAACGATAAAGGTAGGCTTCTGTTTTAGAAATGTTGGCGGTTACGAAGTTCATGGTGAACTTTATTCACCAAATGAATTTTTGTTCGATACACACACTCGTTCGTTCAAATTGTTGTATCGCAAATTCAATTAATATCCTAGTGTAATGTTACATCAGAGCGAACTATATTTTCAGTGGAGGCCGAAAAGTCCCTGCCATTGGTAGTGGTCTCGGGTGAGATTTTCTCTCTCATTGCTCATGCCGGTTTAGTGAGGTTAGACGAGTAAATACTTTCTTATTAAAAGATCATTATCTGCATGAGCAATAAGATAATACTGTAATGGAAATGGAAATGGAAACTTGTTTATTGTGTATCAAAACAACACTTTTACAGCGTCAGCTAGAGCTAGTTGACACACATTGCATAAAAATGATATGTACAAAGTGTTTTAAAATGACTGAAAGGTGAAAAGCATAATATAGTTTTAAGTGATAAACAGTTTTCACGGCTCCTACGTATTAAGAGCCGGTAAAGTTTTAAGTTCAGATAATTTACAGCTAAATAAATCGACTACTTCAGTATATTTGTTTGCAGTTTTTAAAATTCGGTTAATGGGGTTTAAAAGACTTTTAGAAATTTTGAACAATTGGGGGTGCCTTGTATAATAGTTAGGGACAACAAAGTTTATTTTGGAAAGTAAGTCCTCGCTAGGAATCTGATTTTTTTAACAATTAATATAAAAAGATTAGTTAGGATTTTTCCCGGGTTACAGATAATTGATCAATTTGCAAATCTCATAGTAAAGTAATATAGTTATATCTATGACTTTTTATAAAGATAGTATGTAAATATTCGATACATTTATTTTGTACTTATATTTAATAACATAATAATTTTAATAATAATGGTAATAATGTAATACAATCATAGAATATTCTTTGTTTAAAGCTTGGAGCAACAAACACACCCCACACAAGGAGAACGCAAATAGATAGGCACTTGTTATTCCTATCTATTTTTTTTTTCAAAAATAATAAACTTTATTTTGGTGCACATGACAACTAGGCCTTCGCACCATACACACCCTAATACAGATACTCAAAAACAAAACAAAAGAAAAAGAAAAAATATATATACAGAAAGATAACAGTTGGCAGTCCTTTCGACTGTTCTCTCTTCTGTGTTTTTAACAAAAAAAAACAAAAAAAAATGACTATTTGTGTCTGCTTTGTATTCTACTTGCGCTTTAAAAAATACTGGCCGCGCGAAAAATAGCACAGATATCAGAAATGATTGCCATGTCTCCGTTTTGGACGGCGGTTTTCACCCCTTGTAGAGTTGTATCATATCTGCCTGTGTTTAGGGCATGAAAAAGTCTTGGCCTAACTGGTTGACCACGAACACAGGAGAACAGAATATGCTCCACTGTCTGGACCTCCTGAGTGTTACAACTAGTACAAGCATTCGACTGCTTTAAGTTGATAAGGAATAGTCTTTCATTGGTAGGTAAGCGATCACAGTTCAGTCTGGCCAGGAGAGAGTCCTTCCAACGGGGAAGCCTCAAGGCTGACAATATGTCACGCGATGGAACTGGTTTGTAACAAACTCTATCCGTACTTTTTAGAAAGAGGTGCCACGCTGTGGTCCAGTTGTTTGACACTAACTGCAAACATCTAGTTTTCAGGCAATTTTTCGAATTTGGAAGAAACTCACTGATAAAGGGGGGACAAGAAACGAGAGAAACATCAGCACATTTGTCGGCCACCACATTTCCCGGCACTCCCACGTGAGCAGGACACCATAACAAAGTGATGCTGCCCTGATAATTGTCGCATAATGTTCTAAAGGTCAAGACTTGGAAGTCCAAACTGAAGCTGGAGAACATGGAGAGAGTAGACTTGGAGTCTGAACAGACAATAATATCTCCAAGGCTGTGAGTGTGAGCGTAACGTAATGCCTGATTTATTGCAAACATTTCCACCGTAGTGATGGGATGACCCGGATCCACCATGTTCCGGGATACAAAAACCTGCACCCGCGCAACCAAGATCCTCCCTGACTGAACCATCGGTATATATAATCGTGTGAGTAGCCTGAATTTTGTCTAGTTCTGAGAAAAACATCTGATAAAGTTCTACATCTGACAGGTTTCTCTTGGAGAGCCGTAACCAATTACAATTGATGGTAGCTTTTACTGGCTGCCAAGGAGGGATCAGAGAAATAGGAGTGTCCTGGTCCAAAGTAAGATACCAATCAATATTAAGTTGCTCTAGGTGCCTCCAGTATTTTAGAAGTGGAGGGGTTTTATGCGATAGCCATTTTCCTTCATGTGGCTGCAATGCTGCCAGACTAGTTTGGGCTTGCACCCTATAATAAGTCGGAGCATCAGAAGCAGCCCCTAATGTTAGGTATTGTACACCTAGTAGATCTCTTCGGAGGGAAAGTGGCATAACGGCAGCTTCCGCCTCCATCATTTCTATTCGGGTAGACTTTGGGACTCCAAGAATTGCCCTAAGCGCTGCATTTTGGACTCTGTCTAACTTGTCAAGGTGTGTTTTAGCCGCCGTATTGTATATCATACAAGAGTAATCCAGTCGGGACCGGATGAATTGTGTATATAATACCTTCAGAGCACGTCTAGAGGCTCCCCAATAGGTAGAGGAAACACATCTCAGTAAATTCAAACGTTTCATGGAGGACGCATGAAGGGAATCGATATGGGCGCGCCAAGTCAATTTGGAATCGATGGTGACTCCAAGATAGACATACGTCTCCACCCTCTCTAAACGTGACTGACCCAAAGTGAAGAAAGTATCGTCGAGAAAGTCTGTATTCCGCTTGCTGTGGATCACCATATATTTACATTTGTCCGGCTGAAAAGTGAGTCCCCATTCAGTGCTATACTATTCCATATTATTTAGGGCCACTTGAAGATGTTCTTGTAAAATCTGGGCATGTCGCCCAGAAGCCCAGATAGCCAAATCATCAGCGTGTTCCCCGTGTAGAACTCCGACTGGACAGCCTTCAGGAATGGCGGCCAGCATAACATTAAAGAGCGTGGGACTAATCACGCTGCCCTGAGGTAAACCACGAGTGACTGGTAACGTATCTGAAACCTTGTTGCCGACTTTCACCGCAGCTGTACGCCCTTTTAAAAAATTCTCCAACCAATTGTACAGGTTACCAGTAATACCCAATGCTTCCAATTTGGATAGTAATGCGTGATGGTGTACGCTACCAAAGGCATCTTTTAGATCCAGAAAAATAACAACGCAGATGTGGCCCCTAGCCATAGCGATTTGGGCCTCTTGGGTGAGTCGCAGTATATTGTCTGTTGGCCGACGTCCTTTCCGAAAGCCCGATTGCGAATCCGGAATGGCACCACTGGCCTCCAGAAACCAACTAAGCCTTGTCAGGCCCAATCTGTCATACGTTTTTCCTAAGGTAGGAAGCAACGAAATTTCGCGATAGGAATTGACATCTTGGGGGTTTTTTCCCGGTTTACAAATAGGATGTAAGAGCGCATGCTTCCATTCTGTAGGGTAACAGCCTTGAACCCACAAAGAATTAAACAGTTCCAATAACTTGCTGAGAGTAGATCTGGTTACCTTGAATTAACGTAATATTTTGGGTTGACGTAGTGCCTTTGCTAAACCATTTGACCCGCTGCCAAACTTGGGTGAGGGAGGAATGGCTATTTAAACCGTCACAATATTCTTGCCAGCTCTTCCGTTTCAGTACTTTGGTATACCGCCTGAATTCAGCAGCGGCCCTCCGATAGCTCACGTAATCCTGTAAGTTTCGACTATTTCTTGCAAGCCGTCGTAGTGCATTGATTCTTTTTACCTTAATAGGACAAGAAGAATCCCACCACTGGGGGGGGTGCGAGGTTGAGTAGGACCGCCACAGAGTTTCTTTGGAATAGTCAGTGTAGCAGCGTTGGCTAGCAAAGCTGTAATCGAGTCCACCTGCACTGTGAAGTCTGGGTGAAGAACTCCCTCCGTTAGAGTGTGACGGAAACCCAACCAATCAGCCTGTGGGTAGTGCCAGCGCGTTGTCGTGTTGACAAGATTAGGGACCCTCTCCTCCAAAGTCAGCAGAATGGGGAAGTGGTCACTGGATCCCCCGGGCAGCGTGTGCCAAGAAAGCCTGTGAGCCAGGTCGGAGCTGGCAAATGTTAAATCCAATGCGCTATCCGGGACTCCTATGGAATGTCTAGTAATGTCCCCGTTATTGAGAAGAACCAAATGATCCGTATCCTCAATCCAACGAACGATGAGGTCACCTTGAGTGTTGATCGTGTTACACCCCCACATTGTGTGATGGGCATTGAAGTCGCCCATAATAATATAGGGAGTGTCCAATCGCCCGATAAGGTTATCAAAGAAAGCTCGACCAGCTGTCCGGTGGGGATCGTAAATATTGACCAGCGTATATTGTTTATCATGTACTGTAAGTGTAACCTCACAAATTTCTGGGCCAGAGACCCAGGGGGACTGTGTCATGAACGCATGTAGTGTTTTATCCACCAGAAATACCAGGCCTCCACCCTGGGTGGACCTATCACAGCGAAAGACCGTATATAACAGCCAAATTCTAGATTCAGTCTATCCGGCGGTTTCAACCATGTCTCCTGAAGGGCGATAATCTTTGGCTTGTGAAGCCGAAGAATAGCTGTGAGTTCCCCCAACCTCCTTTTTACACTCCTAATGTTCCACTGAATAATAGTGAAAATACGTTCCTCCATCAGGTGGCACGGAGTTTGATCTTGTTGTATTCTCTCGGTAGGCTGGACGAACATTGCCTTGTTTTGACTGAACAGCAACCCCATCAGTAAGGGCAAACCTGGAGATAGCGGTATCCAGTAGCGTATCAAGAGCGACGGCCAATGGAGGAGGAATCGCGCCACCCCCAGTAAAGAGTTGGGCCACTCCCTGGATAAGTTCCCGAATGAGATTTTTAAATTCATCCAAGCCCAAAAAAGCCGATGTGGGTGGGTGGACTGGTTGGGCCTGCTCCTTTGTATGGGAAATCGGCTTTTCTTTTGGCGGCATAGCGTGAGACGATGGGGCCCTTGAACGCCCATCACGATGAGGCGGGCGTGTAACTTGTGCGTAGCTCCTGGTTTTAGCAAGCTCTCTAGCCTCCGGAAAAGGAACTTTTTCCTGGCGCTGGATGGTAATGACAGAGTTCTCCAGTTTGAACTTTGGACATCTACGGTCCTTGCAATTGTGGTTACTTTTGCAGTTAACACTCTTTGGAGGATTTTCACACTCCTTAGTTTTATCAAAGACGTGATCCTGGCCACATCTGGCGCAGATCTCATGCTGAACGATTGTCTTACAGTCTTTGGCAAAATGGCCATATCTCCTGCATCGAAAACATTGGCTAGGGCCGGAATCATAGTCGAAAAGTCTATAGGAAGAACTGAAGAACCTGACCCTGGGTGGAACAGTCCCGGAAAAGCCCAAGACATAGGCAGAGCTCCTGCCACCCAAGCGACGGACACTAGTAACATCCACTGCCGCAGCCTTAAATTCCTCCAAAATATCGCTTTTAGTAACATCGTTCGGAACTCCTATTATTTTCTTGTAAGTGGTCAGCCGGGGCGAGTCACCAGTTATGAGATCGTATGTTATATCTCCGAGCGATGATGAGGACTGAATAGTCTGTCGTTGTTCCTCCGAGGCAAGGGTAATCAGCAGGTCACCGTTTCGCAACACCTTAGCCTCTAACCCACGGCCGAACGTTGATTCCACTAGTCTGTGGAACTCCTTTGTAGAAAGCTCAGAAAATGTCTTGGAGCCCTCCTTTGGTTTCAACCGGAACGGCCTCGCCGCGGGGTTTTGTACTCTGGAAGGGGGACCCCTTTGGAGATGGGCCCCTACTTTCACCTTTTTCCGCGACCTCACTTCGATGAAACCGTCTGGGGCTGGGTAACCCGTAGCGTCATCTTCCTCCTCAGAGTGCATAAAGGCATCGGCGTCCACGTTGGTCATAGCCTCCGCCACAAAGGACCCGGACCCGGCCAAGGCTTCACAGGAACGGTAACGAGAAAAGAACAAAAAAAAAACCCAAACAGGACAAAAGGTAAAAGGGGGATAACTAATTGGGGAAAAGGAAAAACTGGGGAAAACTAGCTAAAATACCGTAAAACAAATTTAACAAAAACATAAAACATCAGCAACAAAAAGACAACCTTTCACCAGTGAAAAAATTTGGCGCTCCGTTATTCCTATCTATCTTTTTACCTCTCAAAATCATTAAGATGGCGCCACTATCACTATCCCGATCAATTTTTTTTTAAAACCCCACCACATTTAAATATCAATTTAAAATCAAAGATGAGTAACTTTTCTTTATCAATTTTCTTTCCTCTCCAAATTTTCATATAGCGCCACTATCACTATTACGATAAATTTTTCTATCAATATCCCAAAAAGTGTAAATATCAAATGAAAATCCAAAATGAGTACTTTCTATCCAATAAATTTTTACCTTTCAAAAATTTTGAATAAACACCACTATCAAATCCCTATCAATTTTTACCTAATGGTTAAGTCTATACTTAACCATTAGATAAAAATTGATAGGAATCAAAATCAAATGAGTACTTTCTACCAGATCAATTTTGTTCCTTTCAAAAATCTTTACGAATTAAATTCCAATCAATTTTTCACTAAAGTCACTTAAGTTTATATATCAAATCAAAATCAAATACGCACTTTTTTCTCCGAATACCTTAAATATAAATTTACAACCCTAATCCCTAATCCACCGGAATAATGTGAACTACGGTTTTGGTTTTGGTTTTAGTTTTCCTTTGCCCACGGCCAACTTCGATGACGCGCCGTGCTTTACCCATGCCGAAAATAATTCATTGCACGCGAAATCATGTGACTTTCGTCAAAAGACATGTTTAGAGGAAGCATGGACGAGCTGCCGTATAAAAAAAAACAATGGTTTACCCATCCCCCCTTTTACGTAAGCAAGAAAATGAAAAAGACTGTTAGCAATCAACATTTTAACCGAGAGCCGAAGATTATATTAAATTCAAATCAATTTTTCGAAACTATCAAAAATTAAGTTTCACCTAACCTGTAAAAATGAATATCATTTCATTTTTTTTTAATAGATGTCGACACGTGTCCTATCCCATTAATCAATCAAAATCAATTTTTATTTGTATAGAATTTTTTGTGTTAAAAATCATATCAAAATTGATAGAATTTTAAAGAAAATTTCTTAAATCGATCAAAAAAAGTATCAGATTCAAAAAAGATATGATAGTGCCCATCTTTGTACGCAGCGCGTTTTTAGACGCGGATGTTCGTGTGTCCTTTTCTCATTGGCTAGATGCTTTAGCGCCTTTTACCGTCAGAAGGGAAAAGTTCAGAATAAGTCTCCCCCCCCCCCTTGTAAAATGCTCTGCCAAAATGCGCGCCCAATGTAAATTGTACGCAAGAAAGGGCTAGGGCGTGTAAAGTCTATATAGCTACATTATCCTTGTGTTTTTTGCTCTTAGGTTTAATTCCAATTTTTTTCGAAGCTCAGAATGGACGACAGAACAATGAATTTCAGGGAGGAAACCATTATCTGGATTCGCGGGTACAAAGACCAAAAACTACGAAAGTATTTAAAGATTAAATACAAAATATTATTTACAAAATGAAGAATAGAAATTAAATCGGTATATACATCTACATCTACATCTACATCTACATACAATAATATACAGAAATATGTAGAGTTAAATATAAAATGTTGAAACTCGTATCGCCACGGACGGTACTCTATTAATTCGTCTCCTTTAACCGTGACCAATCCCCCCCCCCCCCCAACGTCCAAAAATTATTTTGGTGACAATTATGTCATTTCCTCCGGCACATCCCGGACCTAAGCCTAGGAGGAACGCTGAGCAATCTTCCGATCTCACCTACTCTTCGGCGTAAACGTAGTCCTTTCTAGATAGGGATAATTTCGGGCACTCGATTAGATAAACATTGGCGAACCTGGCCGAAGTGGGCAACGCCCCCGAACGAGCGAGAAATAGAAGATGGCTGGGCTGGTCATTGTTATAAAAAGGCTCCACCACTAGGCTATACTTTTTACAATATATTCGATGCTTCGCGATTTCATCCCGCCATTTTGCCGTTGAGTTAATCTTCACCGCCTTGTCAATAATTTTGGACCAACTTTCCGCGGAGTTCGCGCCGCTAAGAAGATGTCCGTACCCGTATGATCCAGGGATACGACGAGTTGTTTGGTCCATGGATCGGAAGTACTAGTAAACTTTAGCCGCAGTTCGCTCCTTCGACCCAAATTGGCAAGTTTACTTCGCGCTTCTCGCTCCACGAAGGGTAACAAATTCAACTCACCTTTGATGGCTGCTTTCGCCGTCTAGAAATTCACATTTTACAAAAAAAAAATGGTGCTAGGAGCAACAAACACACAAGGAGAACGCAAACCGTCAAAAGTAGTGGATTTTCTTGTGTACATTTTTCATTAGTTAGACGCTTTAGCGCCTGCTGCCGTCGGAAGGGGAAAATTCGTAAATTGTCTCCCCCCCACCCGTAAAACGTTCGGCGTAAAGGCTCGTCCAATGAAATTTGTACACAACACTGCGTTAGTGTGTTTAAAGGCTAGCTGCGTTCTCCTTGTGTTTTTTGCTCCTAGGTGGCAGCGTGGCCTTCACACCAACATCAGCAAGGTTCATGTAATGACAACAGTAAATGAATGACAATTGAAGCTAAATAACATTTGTACAAAAACCCGCCATAAATAAAAGAAGACACGGGTATTATCTAATAGGCACAGCACGCAGTAGAGTACAAAGGAAGTGAGGGGGTCAGAATAATGTAGGGAATTTGGTGTATACAGCTGAAAGCCTTCACACCATGCGCGCCAAAAACCCTGCACAACATAAGAATCAATCGACATCGGTTCTCACACAGGGTTGCAGTTAAGGACTAATAGCCTTTCGCAGAATGTCACAAGTTGCCTCAATCACACCGACGGAGCCGGCGTGGATCCCCTTTAGTACGCCAACCAATGTTTCTGTAAGACCCTTCTGTTGCAAGGTACATCTGAGTAGGTTCCGAGAAGCTGCATTTGAGAGGCAAACAAAAAGGATATGGGAGACATCCTTACGCGTGCCACACCGAATATTGGAGTTGGTGGGGCTCGGCCGAAGACGATCGAGCAAAGCCCTGGTAGGAAGTCTGCCGCAACCGAGCCTCGCTAGCAGGGTGTCATCCCGTCGCGTAACGCTAACACGCGTAATAGCACGAGATTCAGGACAGAGCTTCCCATCGCGAAGAGGCCAGGGATCCGGAGTCAGTGCCGTGTCCATGTCGAGGTAATAGCACGTCCACACGCACTCTTTAACTCCGCTAGAGTAGAGGTAAGGAGGAAGTCAATCCGCCCAGGGCGTGGGGTTTGAGTAACCCCTGCAAGACTGTCCGCCAATTCGTTTCCCGGTATTCCTACATGTGCCGGACACCACAGCAGAGTTATGGAACTAGAGTACTCGTCGTAGAGGGCATGCATTAGTTGAACAACTTTAACGGGAGAGCGCGAATAAAGTTGAGTAAGGGCGCTTTTTGAATCCGAGCAGATTACTAGCGGCCCGTGGAGATGAGACGACGCGTAGGAAAGAGCCATTTGGATAGCAAACAACTCAATCCTATTGATGGAGTGCCCGGAATTCAGGAACGAAGTCGCACCGACTTTCAGAGCAGGATTCGCGAAAGCCACAGCACCTGCTACTCCCGAGTCCGGCGCGAGTGAGCCGTCAGCAGGGTTGGCAAAAAGCCGGCTTTTTTTAAAATTGAAAAATCCAGTATGGTTAAAACCGGCTGTAACCGGTGGTTTAAACCGGTTAAAACCATTAATAAAAAATGATCAAATTGCTTATATCAAGCCCTCATTGCTCAAATTTCCCGATTTAAAAATTACGTTTTTGCGCGTGACTGTACCTTTACATTGTGAGGTATAGCAGACTTATTTACCCGCTTTTATACCCTAACATGGCAGCGTATTTTCACGCGCAAAATTAATTTTAAGATACCCTAATTGCTTATATGTTAGCTCTCATTACTCGCGACAAAAAGTGAAGGTTAAGTTTTGTCAATGTTTCTAATTAATTTCTCAATATTTTTTTAATAAAAAAAAGTGGTTTTAACCATGGATTTTGTTTGGTGGTTAAATCCGGCTTAAACCAGGGTGGTTTAATCCAGTCTGGCTGGCTCTTGCCAACCCTGGCCGTCAGTGTATATCACCGTCGCGTTCTTTGCGTAATACACAGTGTTTCAAAATTCCAAAATGGTCCGTTACAAATAATATGTACATTTTTATAATAAGGAAATAATGGAGAGTGACGCAGCACCAAAAGTTTTTAGCTGCGACCCCTAGCGGTGAAGTTACTTTCCCTGAAGGAGCAACAGGGTTTTCGTTGCCAGTGTCATTCGATAGATCTTAGCGAAATTAGAACGTGGAAAAGAATTCACAGTCATACGTTACAACTAGTTAAAGTCATGAGAATTTGTCGTAAATAATTTATTTTTATTATATTATATATACCATGACCAAAAAAAATCCCATTGTTGAATTAGTACAAGATGACAAACTTGTCCGTATCGCGTATCAGTATAAAAATCTTAGCACGCAAACACTTGACGTTTCTACTAAAATGCCGTGATAGCGATGTCCACCCAAAAGGTTTATCTGTCAAGTTACCAAAAGGCTTTGGTTTCCACAAAAAGACAAAGAAAGCTTTATCGACATTGTGCGAAAACATACTCATGGAAGCTATACAGAATGCAAGAAACAACAAAAGATTTCTACAAAGTGATGTTGAAGCTCATCTTCATGACCTTCAAGCAACGTTGGAATTCCAGACTTGTAGTGAGATACAACTTTGGGTTAAGAACCTCGCCGACAAGTGTTTTGAGGAGACTAAAGAGGACCAAAAAAATTAATTTTCTAAAATCAAAGGTAAACAGTTTAATATTAACATAGAAAACGTAGTAGACTTAACAGACTCTTTAAATATTGAAGAAAAGACTGTTTTATCTCTCGGCCTTAATTTTATTCCAACAAATAATCGCATTAATAAACTTAAAATTGTCACCAACGTGCAGAGATTTATACACTCCCATGGTCTACCCCCAGAAACTAGTAACGTGTTAAGACACAATACTAAAACTTTTTTAGGCAAAAGTTGCAAATCTAAAGACAATCTTACCAAAAAAGAACGAAGGCTGCTGAATAATTTAAAAAATAGAACTGATATTATAATTGTACAGGCGGACAAAGGTGGCAAAGTGGTTGTTATGTGGTTTAAAGACTATGAAGAAAAAATGTATTATCTCCTCAATAGTGTTGATTATAAGAAAACCAGTGAAAAAGGTTCCAAGACTGCTTTCAATAAAATAAATAAATTCATTACTAGATGGCACACTGAAAAGAAAATTGATCACAAGAATTTCTATCACCTTAAATCGGAAACCAACAAATTAGCAAAAATAACTGGTTACCCTAAAATACACAAAGAAAATAATCCGATGAGACCTGTTGTCTCAACTATTGGTACCCCTATGTATAATTTATCAAAATACCTTCTAAACATGGTTTAAAAAGATACCCATGATTTCATTAATAAAACGAGAAATTTAATTATTAATCCGGAATGGACGCTAGTTATTTTCGACGTAATAAACCTCTTTGGTAGCATACCTGTCGACCGGGTCCTAGAAATTCGACGTAAAAATCTACAACAAAACAACACTTGAAAATCCAAAACTAATCTTACACTCAATGATTTAATTGAAGGTGTTGAAATTAGTATAACCTCAACCTTCCTTGAATTTGAGTATTTGACAATAATGTCTATAAACAAATTAATGTTTTGGCCATGGGTTCTTGTTTCTCCCCGTTCCTTGTTGAATGTTACATGCGCAATTTGGAAACTAAACTAACTAATTTAAATAATAAGCCATATTTTTGGTTACGGTTCGTTGACGATGTGTTTGCCATTTGGCAATTCTCCCCCACTATGTTACAAAATTTTCTGACCCAACTTAATAATATTTATATCAATATCCAGTTCACGCTAGAAACTGAAATTGAAAATTCTATAAATTTTCTTGACACCAATGTCATGAAAAAAAATTCCAAACTTTTACATAAGTTTTTTCAAAAACCCACACACTCCGGTAAATTCCAAAATTATAAGAGTTGGCAACCTGATAAAATTAAAAACAATATTGCAAGCAACATGTTCTATAGATTAAATAAATATACGACTGATGATTGTAATACTGATTAAAAAACAGCTAATAGACAGCCACTACCCCATAAGGTTAGTTGAGAATAGTCTTGAACGGTCTAACACTTTAACTTGTAAAAGCAAACCCAACTCTGTAAATAAACATTATATATCCTTCCCGTACAGAAAAAATGATAGTGAAAAATTAGAACGTAAATTAAAAGATAAAAATATACAGTTTGTTCATAAAAGAAACCCAACACTAAAAAATTTCTTTAAAAATAAAACTAAAAACAACATCAATGCTAATAACAATAAAAATAACCCTGCTGGTGTTGTTTATCAAATTCCTTGAAATAATTGCGACAAAAACTATGTGGGTGAAACTAAGCGCGAAATACAAACGATAATAAAAGAACACAAACGAGCTATAACCAATAAAAATGAAAATAACGGTATTTCTGTACATTGTAATAAAACTGGCCACAATATGGATTGGGAAAATTTTAAAATTTTAACCAATGAACAGCAGTTTTATTTCAGTAAATATGCCAAAAGCTTATTTATTAAAAAATGTGGCCAACTAAATTTAGAACCGGGGGGATTTAGCGATAACTTGTGGGTGGACATTGTATAATCATTTTTTAGTTTTTTCCAATTGTTTGTTTATTATTAATTTTTGAACTTTTGCCCTAGTGCTATAATGAATTGTCACACTCATAATAGTGTCTACACCTGACGAAGAAGCATCGCTTCGAAACGCGTCGTGTTTATTGTATTTTGCTCCTTTTACAAGCAATTAAAGTCATGAGAATTTGTCGTAAATAATTTATTTTTATTATATTATATATACCTTGACCAAGAAAAATCCCATTGTTGAACTAGTTAAAAGGGTTCGAAAAAGCCATTTTGGAGCATGTTAACACGCGATTTATTCCGAGAGACACGTGTAGATAACTACAATTTTTTCAACATTTATTAGTAAACGTTACAATTATCAGATTAAATAATTTTTTTAAGTTTCCCTTCGCAACCTTTGGAGAAAATTGGGTTTTAAAATTTAGATATTAGTAACGAAATTTCTAGCGAATATTTGGCTAGAAATAATTGTAGCAGACTAGTTCTACCGTTGCGCAAATTAGTGTTAACACTCGATAAAACTAAATTGCATACAATGATATTAGAAACAATATGAACTTAATCTAATTGCACCAGTTATCGCTAGAGTACATAAAAGAGTTTTAATTATCAGATAAATAACGAGAGGCTAGTGCTCGGAATTGTTTATTCATTATCCACAAATTTTCCAATTTATTTAAAAAAACGTTGGTAAAAAGAACATCATTTTAACTTATTCAATATTGTTTTTTACGCAACCAAGCATTTATTTGAATAAAAGTGGCATTTATTTAAATAATTGTTTGTTTTATTTAAATAATAGGCTTATTCACTTTTGATTATTTAAACATTTTACAATTTTTATTCAACTGTTGGTTATTTAAATAAATATTATTTAAATATCGCCGAGCTTATTTAATTCATGGATAAAAATTAACCGAAATCCGAGCACTACGAGAGGCTGATAACTCCCCGCCATCGGTTTACAAACTTATAGCTTTGACTGTTCTAAAGTGATTACGAAACTGATTACCGAATTAGCATTGACAAAGGCTGTACTCAATTTCATATGACTGTAATCAGTGTACAGGATTTTAGGAAGTGGTTAGCCCTTCGATAAATATTGATACCAGTTTAAAACCATGTATAATATCAACGGTCGGCTCTATCATTGCCACCTGTATTATGAAAAGACCCTAGTTATTAGAGATGGCCATGAATCTATCCCATTCTTAACAAAAAAAAAGCGACTTTAGTGGACAGCGTGGTGCCATGGACTAATTAACACAGGGACACCCCGTTCCCATGTTATTCCTATAGGGAAAGACCCTTGTTAAATGCTCTTCCTCTTTTATCCCCCCCGACAGAATTTTACTCGGGTCAAAACCAGACTTGTAAATAGTGTATATTTTTAAGAGAGTCCACTGGACCCGGACCCCTCCGCCGATCTATTTTTTGGACGAGTCCAGGACTCTTCCCTCTTTCTTCGCCCCCCCCCCCTCGTTTAAATTTATGTTCTTTAATCTCTCTTTATTCCTCCATATTATATTCGAAAATAAATGGCATCTAACCAGGCAAAGCCTATAAAATTTTTATGGTAATTATAAAAGAGACAGTCAGTAATCGAACTACAGCATCGAAGTTTACATATTTTCATATAAAATGCTCGTAATTATTATCACAATTAATTTAACCATTAAAGTCTTCATTCCAAACCCATAGAGCTTAATTTTCTTTCTACCTTTATTCATTTTAATAAAGCAAAATTTTGGTCTTCTTAAACCCATAGAGCTTAATTTTTTCTACCTTTATTCATTTTAATAAAGCTAAATTTTGGTCTTCAATGGCACTGTTACAATTACTGTGCCTAATGGAATACAGAGCAAGACTATTAATTATGGAAATTATTCCCCACATCACATGGGCCACACCTGTTTAAGTTAAAAGATGTTTTTCCCTGGTAGGCCCAAGTTTTCCAAATTTTTCATTAGCCATTGTAAATTTTTATAGGCCTCACAGATAAGTAGATATTCAAGTATAAATTATCGAAATTTTCCCTCTTTTTACACAGCTAAGGATATAATTTTAGGGAGTCCCGTGGACTCTTTACCCCCTTCTAAAGACATTTTTTTAGGAGTCCCGTGATTTTTTTCAGGGGTTTTTGACGCGTGGACTGCCGCTATTTACAAGTCTGGTCAAAACGTCACAAAAAGGAAACGGCTACCGCCATCTAGTATATAGTTTTCAATATCATCTAAGAATTTTTAAAAAAATAGCAGACGGTTCTATCTCTGTTTTTACAACGGTCTTTTTTTGCCTCAACAATACGTTTTATGATAGTTTTTTAGCATTAGATTATATTTTTATTGGGAAAAATGAAAAACTCTGTGTAAATCGTGTAAAAGTGGTTCAAGATACAGCATATGAGTGGAGTATGTTTAATAACATTCCCTAAACCCTAAATCATCATCATCTACAAAAAAAAACCAATATTACAATAAAGAAATTCGGAAATTGATAGCGATAAAAAGGCTGTTTATTAAGCCTTGGTAAACACTAACCAGAAATAAAATTGACATCCAATTATTTTTGTCCCTTTTTTTAGGTGGATAAATGAACATCGTTTCATAAGTTAATGAAGAAAAATTCATTTTCTATTTAGTTCAAATTAAGAAGGGCAATTCAAGCTAATTTAAATCCGAAAAACGAAACGGTACGCGCCACAACATGGTAGTCACATTAACTAGCTTTATGACTTGTTCACTCCCCCCCCCCCTTTTTTTCCTCCTTCCCGTTTGACCCTAGTTTTCCGTTAGTTCTTAACTATACCGCCAGAGCGCACATTTAACAATCACCCGAAGCAAATATTCGGGAACGGGGTGTCCCTGTGTTAATTAGTCCATGGTGGTGCCATCTATTAATGGCAAAGGAAGCTAAAATTCAAAATAGTCAAATGATAATGTCGTCAGAGAGCCACTATTGAGTATTATAATTAGACTTTTACTTTATTTAGAGGACTTTAACCTAAATTATGTATCCCGTGTAAAAATTTATGTTTAAAATTTATTTATTTAGGTAATTGACCAATTTACACGCGATCCTCCAATGAACGCGAGGGGTACCTGTTAGTACCGCTTTCTGATTTTGAGGCTAGCGACATCCATGGAAAAACAAGCTACTTCACGTCAAGCCGCCACTTGCTTTAGAGCCTTTCGAACAAAAACCAATATTTCTCGATAAAGATAAATTTATAACATTTAAGATTATAAAATTTAACTAAATTATTTTATCCAAGTTTTCTTTTTTAGGAATAGTTTTCATTAAAAAGGTAAAATACGTCTAAAAATATTGCAACCTTTTTCCGAAAAAGTTTTTTTCTTTCAGATAACCTTATTTACTTTCAATTTCCATCTGCAAATTAGTTTTACCCAATTTATCAAACATTCCTTTAATTGCCGGCTAATACAATTTATAGCCAAATATGGCCGTTTTAGCTTACATTTTCGCTAATATTCTCCAAATTTTAAAACCCAACTTTCTCCAAGGGTTGCGAAGGGAAACTTAAAAAATTATTTAATGGAATAATTGTAACGTTTACTAATAAACGTTGAAAAAATTGTAGTTATCTACACGCGTCTCTCGGAATAAATCGCGTGTTAACATGCTACAAAATGGCTTTTTCCAACCCTTTAACTAGTTGTAACTGTGGTTTGAAATAACGTATGACTGTGAATTATTTTCCACCTTCTAATTTCTAATGACACCCACGAGAACCCTGTGCGCCTTAAGAGAAAGTAACTTCACCGCAGCTAAAAACTTTTGGTGCTGCGTCACTCTCCATTATTTCCTTATTATAAAAATGTACATATTATTTGTAACGGACCATTTTGGAATTTTGGCCAAAATTTGGGCTCTTTGAAACACTGTGGCGTAAGGTTCGAGAGTCGCGAAGAAAAGCTGGCGGAGGGCATCCGAACTATGATCCTCTTTGGGAGCCATGAGCCACCGCGGCACAATCGTCGCTGTTGGAAGTTCCCACGGCGGGGTTGACTGGAGGGGAATTTGGTGGAGTGGAAGAGCCAGGCTAGATTGTGAACCTGAGCCCAACGCTAAGCCCGGAGAAGAAAGGGGAGCATGCCCAGAGGAAAGCTGTGTATACATCCTCCTAGGTCCCATTGGGTCGATTCTCATTCAACCGAATCTCATTCGACCGACTGTCCCATTCGACCGAAATTTTGTTTGCTCACAAGTGAAAGCATGAAACCTAACCTAACCTAACCTAAACTAACCTTACCTAACCTAACCTTACCTAACCTAACCTAACCTAACGAATTAAAAGGATTTGAATTTTATATTGCTTTCTTTATTGACCTTTGTATTATATCGAATAAATGGGATTCGACCCAATGAGATTGTAAAATTAGAATCCTATTAATTGGGAAAGTATATTTTTTGATTCATTCCATTTGGGAATTCGACCCAATAGGATTCTATCCAACGGGAATATACCTCGCAATTACGCATAGAAATGGGTTGCTGAAACGCATTGAAAAATGGACTAATTTTCAGTAATTGGATGGACAGATGGCGGTACTTGGCAACAAAAATGTTTATGGCCAATTTTGAGTGAACTTTGTGCTGGGACTGAACCCAAAACGTTGGTAGTAGCGAATAGGTTTATCCTGAAATTGAATTAGACTCTGTGAAAAAACAAACCGAAATTTTCGGAAAAACCAGTTTTCCTACCCAACCTGCACCTGCTGACTATTTGATCTGCCACTCGCGCCGGTAACCTGAAAATCACCAGCGAAAATATACTAATAAAGAAATAATGGTAAATTGATGTGTCAAAAAGGCCCGATACATAAAGACCGAACAGGTACTTTCCTCCAGGTGGAATACGTGCAGCCCCTAGGGTATAGTTTTACCCTTTGCATTGTGACTGCGTGTTCGACACCTCCCGATGGTTTCTACAGCTGCCATTTTGTCGTCTAAAAATCCTCCTAAAAAGTACTTAAAATACGCTTCCTTTTCAGTAATTCTCCGCCTCGATCCGTTTGAAACAGATATATCCCACTTTGAATTTAAGCCCTATTTGCGAGATAATAATCAGCTAGGCTAATACCCAAGGCACCACCTTAGGCCCAAGTCATCTAGCGACTTATTATGCCTTGAAACAGGTCAGTACGTGTAGCTAAAACGGATTTTTATGTTTTTTTCCTTCATTGAATAATCATAATAAAGGGCCTTTATACATTTTAACCGTCCATTCTTGCCATCGAAGCGTTTTTGCTAGTGAAAACCAGACTTAACAAATATTCGCAGTTTTTAATCCGGCGCAAAGATTTTATATGCTTTTTTGTGTTATTTATTAATTGAAATCGAGTGAGAAATATTTATGTACCAGGGTGTTCAGAGTTAATCAATTCATTTATTGTTTTTCTTAATATTGGTTTAATTATGTTATAAAGAAATTCGAGGCCTAAAGAGTAGATATTGTAAATAAAATGTTTATCTTAATCGTGGATACAAGTTTGTTCAGGTACGGTTTCTCAACCTTTCGGCGCTAATTAAGCCCTACCTTTTCCGAACTATAGCACTTTGAGGTAAGCTTAAATGTACATTACTACAGTAGCAAATGGTAGTTATCGAATTTGAGTAAAAAATGATTTAAATCTTAAAATGCTTTTTAAAAATTGTAAGAAATAAATAACTGTGATTCAATATCTGCACTATTTTCAATATTTTTTGCGGTTGAAATGGTTTTTCGAAATGCACAAAAGGCAAGTTGGCGTAAGATATCGATATCTTTCTACGATCTACGTTACTTGGTAGATAGCGCCATCTGCGAGGTATTTCGAAAAGCTCTCTGTAAAAGAGGAATATTTTTCTGTTAAAACATTTATCCAGGGCTGGAAAAAACTGTAATTTTGGAAGAAAAAAAAACCAAATAACCCATTTTTAAACCAAGTTTTTTTGGCTTAAACGACGTCTTTTTAAAACATTGTTTTATATTACTTTTAGCCTATTTTTTCGCATGTTTTATATTACTTTTAACATATTTTTTCACTTGTTTTAATTCTTTTTAATTGTAGATCCTGTTCTTTATTAAATAAAATGTTATTTGACTTAAAATTATATGCCCAAATTAAAAAATAACATTTAAAATTCTGGGACAATATTTAAAGGCCTACTTCTTTGACTCTCTTTAACATCTTTGTTAAAGACTTTTAACAAAAACACAATCTTAGATGCTTTCTCTGTGCCTAGTCGATTATTATTAGTCCCTAATCAACTATAGAACAGCAGTATCACTTTAAAAAGTGTTGTTGTAGATTTATTTTCGGACAGGTCTCGCTAGAAGCAAAGTTTTGGGTTTAGTTTAAAATTTTCGATTATGTAGAAATATTTTGTCCAAGAAGACGTTTTTGATTTAGTTTCGTAGTGTTTGGTAAGAAAATGTACAAATAATAATATAGAATAATTTAGAGTAAATCGTAGAAAAGTTTAAAAAACTAAGTTAAACCATGGTTTAAGCCTTGATTTAATCCAGTGTGGTTTAAACCAGCCAACCCTGCAATAGGCGCTTAAATAAAACATCTTCCCAGAAATTGCCAATAAGTAATATTTCCGACAACAAGGACTCATAAGTTACTATTTATATAGTGCTTGTTGAAATAATAGAAAGCTGGAAACTTTTCTCGAACATAACATCGGTTTTTTGCTAAGCATTAACATGCCAAAAAAAGTTACCTGGTTAAAAGGAAACACTTGTTGCATACCGTACTGCAAAAGTAATACGTTTAGTTCTAAAGGAATTAGTTTTCATCTTTTTCCGAAAGATAATAGACCCATGTTGAAAGTTGGGGGGTCGAAAATTAACATTTTTACCTGGCAGCTCAGCATTTGGACGGAACATCCGTTTCCTTACTTCCGCCTGTATATTTCAATGGCGGTCACGTGGTTCAAAACGTCACAAACAGGATGTTCCGTCCAAAGGTCTCACTTAAGCCTCGTCTGCGGCCCCTCTTTTGTTATGGGTCTATTTTATACGAAATTAATTAACTCTGCCTCCATGAGAAGCCTTAAAATTGCCCGGTAATATAAAAATTAAATAATTTTAATTATTTATACCATAAGAGGATGATAATAATAATAATATTATCTTCTTATACTTAGTTTTAGTAACATTATATATTTTACCTTAAAATATGTTATCGAAAATTAACATTAGTATGTTCCTTATACACGTTAGCCGACGATTTCTTATCTGACGCAAAATTCTCATGAGGGCAAAAACGCGTCTCCAATTGGCTTAAATATGACTTTTTAGCTAGCCATTCTAACCGTTTAACCGAACGACCGGAAATAGTTTCCTTCCCAGATGAATTTGGAGAGGGGAGTAAAAACCGAGTATCTTTTATTGAAGCGTCCATTATCTTATTTTACAACATTCTATTTTTATCTTTTCTTGTGAGTTTTTTCAAACAACCGAGAAAACAACTCAGTTTTAATCGTGTATTAACTTGAATTTCAATCTTCGATCAGTACGATCAGGAAACTATATAGGTATACACTTGGAATGTTTAAGGAAGATTATTACGGCCGTGATGAAGCTCGTAGAAACGGGCGTGTCTTCAAGCGGGAAAACTCACAAGAAAAACTCTCGGGCCTCGCTACCCTAATTCGATGAATACTCGTCATTAAGCCTAGTCATGGTTATTATATTATTAGCTTACCTGATTATCTCTTTTATAACCATAAAAATACCTGAAATTGGGTATCACTACAATTCTTTCGCGAAGAACATTATAATTTCTTTAAAATATTAAGTACGATAACAAATTGAGGTTTTTAAATCTATTGTTTTATGAGCCTTTTTTTGCGCGGGAAGATCGCCTATTTGTTACCATGACGACGCATTCTTTTCGCGTCAAACCTCGAGCCAATGAATTTGAAATGTCGTGCTACGTCTTACACTTGACGTAGCTAAGCCCCGCCTTTTTCTCGACGCGCTTTCGTATCATCGTCCTAATGGAACCTTAGACATTCCAAGTGTATACCTCTATAGTTTCCTGGTACGATAAAAGCGTTGCTAACAATCCTTGAAAGCACTTTGACAGTTATAGAGCGAAACAGAGTATAGAAACAAACAGTGACAATTCACCTGACAAAATTTGACTTTCTAAGATTTCCATAGAGACGTTACTGGTGTTCAGTTGACACGCGATTTGACAATCGGTACAAAAGAAAAACGAACTATATACTATAGAATAGTTTTTTTACATTGTAGAGCCGCATTAGACATGTTAAGCTAGCCTTCGAAAACGTGTAGGAGGAACTTGTAGGAGGGTAGATTGTACGCGATAAAGCTAGGCCTACACTCCTTTAAGTTTCTCATACGAGGCGGCTTAATGTGTCTATTGTCACGTACCTGAAAAATACACGCAATTCTATTTAGAAAATATTTTAAAATTATTTTTTAGCTAAAGTACATCAAGAAAGAATTACCTCTAGTTCATTCGGGAATTCTTTGAACTAGGCGAAGAACATTCGTAAAAATACTCTTAATAATGTTGTTCGTTTTATTAGTTTTTGTCAAGTAAGCTATTTGGTATTTTATCTCAATTTTTTATACTTAAGAGCTAGAAATGTATTATTCACAGTCTTCATTTTTATTCATTGTTTCTTAGAGGCATCCAAGCGTCAGAGGTACCTTCTATCAACTTTACTCTAAATAACTTAGTACCACCAGTGAAACATTTAGGTACATAATTTTGACGTATATTTTTGATACCAATAATCCTTAGGAGTTGTCATTGTTTTAATTCGCTGTCGCTATAGTTAAGCACTAAGCGTTCACAAAAAAGTGTGTTGGCTTCAACAATAGAAAGTTCTAGCGAGTCACTAAAATTTACAAACGAAAACATCACGAAGTTTCTAGATATTGGGTTCTATAATTCGTTTAGCACGTATAGCGGTTGGAACTTCATACGTCTAAGGACAATATTGACAACAATTGACCACTGCGTAATCAGTGTACATGCTTCCCCGTAAGTTTGCTTGGAGCATTTTTCGCGTAATCGGTGTACTGGCAAATATTTGGTGAAACTATAAGACTCGGGGCTATTCAGCTTACCTGACGTACTATATTGTCAAAACACCGTGTGTTTGGCTTTATCGTAATAAATATTATTCTTGGAAATTTTTTAATGGGTGGATTGTTTCGCGATTCAATTTTAAGCTAATCATTTAAGTTAATTCATTTTCATGAGTTGCTAAAACTATCTTAACGCTTTCTATACGTTAAGCCGAAGCGCTGAGAAAAGCATCGCGAAAATTTTAACGTTAAATAGCGTGGTCAGTAATCTCGTTATCATTCTAGAACCAAAACGAATACATTTCTTAAGCCTAAAAAATACACAAAATATGAAAAAATCCCTTACGAATGCTTCGATTTCTGCGTAGATGAAGCTTTGCAGATAGACTTCGAATTTGTTATTGAAGACGTAAATACAGTCAGAGAAATTAATATGGTATTCATTTTAAGAAACAATTAGCTCCGTGATAGATAACTCGTTCTTCATCTATTCTTTTTCTACTTACAAATACGTCGATAAGGACTTTACGGTGGACTTTACTCTGAAAGAACGTTGGAATCTTGCCCTCGAAGCCTGCGAGCAATACTCGCACATTCTCAAACCGTTTGTACTGTCGTTGAAAAAGGAACGCTCTATCATCATCCCTGGATCGCAAGTCCGAAAGTTCTGGATTCCCGATACCGTTCTCAGTAACGCCAAGAGCGTCTTCACCGCCACCACGTACAGCGAAACCCTGCTCTTTCGCATGGCTAGGGACGGCAGCTGCCTCCTGGATTACAAATCCAGGTATTTGTTAAAATTCTGGCGCAGATTCCTTTTGCACAGCTTCAATTTCACGTTGAGATTTCTACCTATTGGAACCTTTATTATTTTACTTACGAACAGCGGTGGCGATAGGAAAACATTTCTGTGGGTGCCCGGGCCATATTTTTTTTATCCAAAAATTCATATACTTAAAATTTAAGCAAGAAAATGTACAGCTCTAAATTTATAAAAATATTTTAAAGTGTTCTTTCTAATATCTCATCCGACATGGTATACATTGATAATAAAAGTTAAGTCGATATCTTTAGAAAAATATCTACGTATATGGCTAGATAGTTAAGCCTTTCTTGGTCACGTACTTTACGAATGTATTTTAGGTAAAATAGAGTACACGACGGGGCGATTTTCTGTTTGGACGAATGTATCGAAATAAATTTTACGGTTTTATCATCTTAATGCTACTCGCATCTGCAATCTCAAAATAACTTTTGTAAAAAGGCTGAATTCGAACACAAATAAAGGCAGTGAGATAATATTTTTGAATTTTTCCTCAATTTTATTTCTGTGGGGGCTCTGCCCTCGTTTCTTTTTCCTTTGGGGGCTCTAGCCCCAGAGCCCCCACGGTATCGCCGTCACTGCTTACGAAAACTCTTAGAGCAACGCGTTTTACAACGATTTTACCATTTCAGTTTGCATTGGTTAGCGCACTGGATTTTTATTATGGTTCTATTATTTCCTGACTTTCGTTTTCGATTTCTCCCGCACTTGATTTTTAGCATTATTTTATTTCCAGTTTGTTTAATGAAATGTTTCAAAAATTTTATAGGAAACAGGCGGTGGTTGGCTGTAAAATGGATTTTCACCAGTATCCGAATGACGTGCAGTACTGCGATTTGAAACTGCGCAGTTGTAAGATTGGTTCGATCGTTTGCAGAAATTATCTCCGAAACTCCAAATTGAGTTTGGGTCTCTTTTACTTCTACCAGATTCGTATCCAGACCGAGTTATTCAATACAAATGGCGAGAGGGAAATGATTCTCTGTCCCTAAACGAAGACGTAAAATTACTTCAACAGGAATTGTCCGTTACTCCTAGTCAGCGAAATTTTTCCTTATTTGGAGGTAATTAGAGCCACGTAACTGCGCTACCAATCGTTGTCCAACGTGAGTGATTGATAACTATTCGCGTTCCGTTTCAGTAAGTTACTCGTACATAGTGGTGACTTTTCAATTTGAGCGTCGTTTGCTGAACGCTTTGACGCAAGTGTACGCTCCCAGTTTCCTGATCGTGATTCTCTCCTGGTTTTCGTTCTGGATGGGCTTCGACGCCATTCCCGCTCGAGTGTCTCTCGGAATAACTAGTCTCTTGACCGTAGTTACTCAAGGATCCAGCGCCAGAATCAGTTTGCCTAAAGTGTCGTACATTTGCGTAAGATACTAAGTATTTTATCTTGTCGAATTTGTTTAAAGGGCCACAGAATCATTTAGAATATTCAGCCCTAGGGTACGTTCAGCAGCGCTCATCGGACTCATCGATTAGTAATCGCTGACATCGGTTTCCTACTGTACGCTTTTTCTCGTTTCCGGTTTTGACGTCACGATGGTCATCGTTTGCTCACTGAAGTCATCGGCTTCAAGAGCCGGTTTTTCCGATGACTGACGTCATTACTGACGTAAAACTACTATAAAAGCTACGCCGTTTTAAAAAACACCGATGACTGAATAAAAGCGTTCAGCAACTTACGACGTCATTATGACGAAAAAGCTCATCGGTGGAAAATATCAAATCCATCGGGTTTTTTTCCCGTGGACTGTTACTGAACGTACCCCGAATTTTAGGTAACTTCTCCACTTCCGTACATTTTGCCTGCCCTATTTCCGAAAACTAGCGTGGGAAACTAGTGACATTTTAATGATTATGTGGCCCTTTGAGAGTTTACGAGAAAATATTTCGGTTAGTAGTGCATCAGACTACAAGTATTAAACTTTGTACACCGCCTATCGGATACTTGGGAAAAGTTCGAAGAAATTATCGAAGCGAGACGGCATTGTTAAAATAAGCAAATAAAGGGGATTGGGCTATGACCGACTGGTTTTCATTTTTGTGTAAAATTTTAAAGTCAATGGTGTGAAAAACCCCGATTCCGAAGGCGAGGCTTCGGCCACTCTTAACCCACAGGCGAAACCAAAATCACTACCCGATCGCTACTCCCCACTTTATTCCTTCAAAGTGTCGCGTAGTCAGTGTAAAAACTTCCTTATTGTTAGTATTCTAGAAAAAGGATTCTTTAGAGTTGCTTAATTTATGCTCTCAGGCACCGAAACGTACTTAGAAAACCATTTGCGGCAGGTGAACGTGTCGAAAAATGTTAATCGAAATAATGGTAACTAACGTACGTAATTGTAATTTAGGCGATGGACGTTTGGTTGTTATCGTGCATGTTTTTTATATTCTTGACCATTTTGGAATTCACCGTCGCAAATTGCCTAAGGAAACGGAACCTAACCCAAGAGAGCAAAAAGAAAGACAGTCAACCGTCTAACTCTAAATCGTCAATTGCGAGGAGACACGGTAAAATGGTGGGAAATCCCAAACAGGTATATCCATCTACCTACTGATATCATTCAATAACCTTTAGTCAACTTAAAATTGAAAGAAAGAATTTGCTCAAGTTATTTATAACAATTTTATTTCCAAAGTTACCACCGAGTTTAACCTTTCGTTTGCGACCAATCGTGACCGGAAATCATCATGGATCTCTCGAGGCTCCGTCGAACCATCCGATATTTTACGATTCTTCGTGGTTTCAAGTCGACCCGTGTCTCGTCTCGCGGGAAAGCAAGACCACAGCGCCCTCATGTTCTAATCTGGACTTGGATCGCAATTCGAAAATAGTTTTCCCCCTGACCTTCTTGTTGTTCAATTTAATTTATTGGCCCATGCTGTATTACAGAAAGTTTTAACTCTCTGGAAAACGACAAGTTATTATCCCACTCACCCGCCACTCGTCATTCATCAAACCCTGGCCAACAACACGGGCCAATATATAAAGTTAAATAGCGCGAACGAGATTAGATAGAAAACTCTGAAGAAAACGTCCACTCTCTTGACCCTGTCGACGTTGGGAGTTGGCGCGCTTTCCCGATGCTTCAAGTCGTAGTCCAAAGGGGTCCATCCTTTCGCGTTCCAAAATGATCTCTTCGTCGAGGGATAATCCGAACGGGCCATGATCCTGTTCACGTTGTAACTCTGCAAATTGTCAATAAAATTATTGTTCCGTAATCCGTTACATCGAAATCTGTATTTTAATCCAAACCGGTAATCTTAGTAAAGGCCCTTCCGTTGTCGATCTGACGCCGATTTTGGTATACTTTTCTCCTCCCAAGTACTTGACGAACGCGAATTCAACCAGCGTTGAGAAGACGAATACCATGCACACCATCATCCACAAGTCCATTCTCTACGGGTGATTTAACACTCGCATTAACGTCCTTATCACTTACTTAAAAACATTTTGGTTGCTAGTTACGTTGGCGTATGATACTGGTGGTAATCTATTACTGTTTCCGGTAAACATGGTAATTAGGCTGAGCAAACTCGTGACGCAGATTGTAGCCCTGGCTGGGACCGCGTCCATACCCATCCAAAATGAAAGCCACGCCAACAAGACCACCAAAATGCTCGGAGTGTATACGTGCAGCATTTGATGAGCTAGCTCCCGCTCGAATATCAGACTCAAAGAAAGTACGGAGTAGGTCACTGAAAGTATAAAAGAGGATTTATTTATACATTTCAAACAGCCGTGAGCTAGTACGATCTTACCGTTAAGCATCGTGATATTCGAAAAGTTTTTACCCACAGAAAAATCGTACTCCAGCATGTTAATTTCTCCGCTATGAAAGTTGGTATCCATATTTTCGGACCATTGAAAATGAAGCATCGTACTCGGATATGAAACTGTATAAGAATTGATTGTTGTAAATGCAATTTATAGATATTATAATACTTCCAAGCAAGGAGAATTAAGCGGAGCAGAATTGAATTCGCGGATTTAAAATCTAGGAACTGGAAAAAGAGGCACTCCTGGACCGGTTTTTCAACATTCAGCAGTCCTTATTAGGGGTCCACAAATTTACAATTTCAAATATCGCCATTTTGAAGGTCCGGTTCAGCATCTTCATGGTCAAAATCGCAATGTTTATAGCAGTTATTTTTTATTATAAGGCTATAGTATATTTTTGAAATACACGTTTTGAAATTCGAATAATAGCCATTTACTAAAGATCGCCCATTTGGGAACCCATGGTCTCAATTTTTCGTTCTTTATCTTCTAACCTTTCTACCCCGCACGATATAGACGGTTATTATGTGGGGTTGTGGAGTGGTTAGCACTTTCGCCTCGCAGCGAGTGGAGCCGAGTTCGATCCCAGCTTTTGGCGCTATAGGTGAAACTCGAAATAACCCCTTCCGCGTAGGGTTTCCAAATTATCTCCCCACTGGTTAAAGGGGTTTTCCCTCGAGTTCTTCGGTTTCCCCCTTTCCATAAAAACTTGTAGAGTTTAAAGGTAATAATAAGTTTACTGAGCTGTTGGCTCGCGTGGCGTGAAGGGCTTTCCACCGCCCTCCTAAGCAAACTAACCCGACCACTTGAATTAAATGCAATAAAAATCGCTAGATGACTTGTGGTGCTATAGGTATTAGCCAAGCTGATTATTGTTAATTAGTTAGTATTAATATTACCATAGCAATAAAATTTAACTCCTGCCCTTAATTCGCTTTGTCCCAAGAGAAGTGAAAAGTGTATTTCACTCTTTACGTTTATCAACTTACAACTTCGTAAGTTAAAGTAGCAAAGTTGTACATCCCTAGGATATTTTCTGAAGTCCAGTTGGCACGATATCAGCGAAAACCACCTGTTTCGATATTTTATCATTTAATTATCGATTACCGTTGGTTAAAGGAAAGGGTTTTGGGTTTTCGGGCTATATGTCTATAACCAGAAGTTTATAAAATATATCTTACAAAAGAAGTATCCATCTAGACCATTAAAATGATTATGTATCTTGGCAGGCTCGACGTAGATTCCGTTGGGTTAAATCACGTATGTTTGCACTGCGTCACGGCTCAACATGTCGATTAATTCGTTTAAATATGTATAATGTAAAAATTGCATTGCGTTATGGATATTTACCAATTGAAAACCATATTATCCGGATGAAATAGTATTAAAAAATCAATATAAGACGGTCTACGCCCCGCACTATTTTTTCATCCCAAACTTTTTTTTGAAAAATCATCGTGAGTCTGCGTATAACATTAGCAAAATATGTAGATGCATACTTCTCTCGTAACAGGTATATTATATACTTCTGCTATAACGATTTCTTTTTTCCTTGCGGGGAACTAACCGAAACGTACCTGACAGTGTAGCGCATGTGGCATTCCTCATCCGTAAGTGTGACCATGAGGGTCTTAGCCTGCAATTCCTTGGATTGGGTGTCTGTCGTTTTGGCCGTCATGACGTAGGTGTCCGGTAACCAGACGGTATTAATTTTGTTGGCCGGGACGATGATTGTCTCTCCAGGGGTCACATTTAAGCCAAGCTCCTGTAAATGGACCTGGTATCTGTCGCAAAATTGCGTCTCGACATCCCATTTTTGTTGCAAAAACAAATCGATGCGAAAATCCTATAAATGGGAAGAGAGCTCACGTCTAAATATTAATATTTAAGGTCATAATAACAATATGGATGACAATCACCAAAAATTATCACCGAGTTGATTTTCAGAATTATTTCGCAATCAACGTTTAGTTCAGTACAGACCCTCCTCTAAATATGCCCAGTGCGAAATAAACTACTACTAAAGAACAGCAGTGATACAAAAATACCACATTTTTGGAATATTGTGCTTACCACTGGTAAATAATGGTAAATATAGTAAATAATAGTAAATAATGGTAAATATAGTAAATAATGGTAAATATAGTAAATATAGTAAATAATGGTAAATATAGTAAATAATGGTAAATATAGTAAATAATGGTAAATATAGAAAATAATGGTAAATATAGTAAATAATGGTAAATATAGTAAATAATGGTAAATATAGTAAATAAAGGTAAATATAGTAAGTATAGTAAATAATGGTAAAAATAGTAAATAATGGTAAAAATAGTAAATAAAGGTAAATATAGTAAATAATTGTTAAAATAGTAAATAATGGTAAAAATAGTAAATAATGGTAAATATAGTAAATAATTGTTAAAATAGTAAATAATGGTAAAAATAGTAAATAATGGTAAATATAGTGTTGAAGATAACCGACGAAGATTGTTTTCCAACACAGCGGGAAAGATAACAAAACCACGGAGAGATGTTTTTTACTTTACCTCTCCGTTTTATTGTCATATTTGTTTTTTAAATTTTTTCCCGCTCGGGTTTTAATATAAAAACCTTTTACACTGCGTATCAGTGTGTCACTAATTTACCAGCTTCCAATCATGTAACTTGTTCTCATTATTTTAATAAATTAAACCAGTTTATCGTTTATTCGAGTTCCTTGATCATCACTGCTATAAAACTTCAACAGGTTATGGGCCCAGCACGCTTCCACTGCGCCACTCCACTGACTATGATGATCAACTAAACTGGTTACCTGTCTTCATCGTATCCTGTTTCACATCGTTCTAATTCCTGCCACGATGGATGGTCTTCTACGCCATGATGTCGAGAAGCTGTCTGGTCCAGAGAATTGGCGTAGCTGGAAAAGACAAGTATGTGACGTCTTGACGATACGAAGCGTCTACAACATTGTCAATGGAAGTCGTACGGAACCAGTACGAACCGATGAGACGAGAGGCAGCATTTTCTGGAGCCCTAGAAAAATACCAAGTTGCATTCAGTACAGCCCATACTGTCATCTGGTCAGCGTTATCCCGGAAGGTCCAGAACATGATTGCTGATTGTGAAACACCAAGGGCAATGTGGAGTAAACTACTGGAAATCTTCGAACAGAAGTCGTCCAACCGGCTTCGGAAATTACTCGCCCAACTGATAAAAACGACGAAAGCTCTTGAAGATGACATGGCCACCCATCTTGCACAAATGCGTTCCCTATGGTCAGACATCCTGACGACTGCGAAGTTGGAAAAGGACGTTTCTTTTGATGACTGTATTCTGATCGCCTGCATTTTCGAGTCATTACCTCAAGACGAATACCGAGAGTTTGGTATGCTCTGGGATACATTGCCCAAGGAATCTAAGAACTGGGGAAAACAGAAGCAACACTGGCGCCGACAATGGTGGTGGTCTTTATGCGGCAAATGGCCTTGTTGCTCATACTACGGCAGACACTGTCTGGTATTTTGATTCCGGAGCTACGCAGCACATCACCAATGACGCTACGAAGTTCATTCAGTTCAGGAGGTTTGACAGTCCAGCCACTCTACAAGTTGGGAACAAAGCTCAGATGACAGCGGACGGCGAGGGTGACATTCGCGTACGTTTTAATGATGGAAAGTCCGTTCGTCACGAGATTATCCACAACGTTTGGCACATCAGCGGTTTTGCATGCAATGTATTTTCTCTAAAAAGCGCCATGAAACGAAACTCCAACTTGGAATTTCAAGCCACTGCGTTCTCTTGCGGCCTGTATGAGAAAATAAAGGGAAGAAAGCATCTACGTCTTCCTGGGAGAGTCGAATCACTGTTCCGGGTAGATATGACTGTGGAGCAGCCATCGAGTTCATTATATCTCGCCACTGGTCCAAGAAACGAGAAAAAGGTGGATCTCCAAGTCTGGCACGAAAGACTAGGTCATCAAGATAAACGACATGTAGCAGCTACTCTGAAGAAACTCGGTTACAAGATTATCAATCAGGAGACTGATAAGCTACGCGAAGGATGTATCTTTGGAAAAATGACTCGTCACAGCTTTGGCACTCGGTTAGATAAAGCCACGAAGCCAGGAGAAAGAATTCATTCAGATCTCTGGGGGCTATCACCGACTCCATCAATGAAGGGCAAGCTCTACTATCTTCTCTTCAAGGACGAGTATTCCGGCATTCGTATCACATATTTCTTGGCGAAGAAATCTGAAGTCGTGGATCGTTTCAAGGACTTTCTCGCATTTTGCAAGAACCATGAGCATACCGTACGAGAACTTATCACGGATAACGGGACCGAGTACGTCAACGATGAGTTTCGCCGAATAACGGCACAAGAAGTCGGCCTGAAGCATCGAACCTCAATGCCATACACTCCTGAGCAAAAATGGAGTAGCTGAACGTGAGAATCGAACAATCATGGAGTCTGTTCGTGCAATGCTGCATTCGAAACCCGATCTACCTCCAAAGCTGTGGGCCGAAGCAGTCAACACGACGACGCATATTCTCAATCGCACAGCCCCAACTCGCATCAAAGGGAAGACACCGTACGAACTGTGGACTGGAAAGCCGAATCCATCAGTCGAGCATTTACGCATTTTTGGAACCGATTGTTACGTTTATGTGCCAAAGGAGAAGCGAAGGAAGCTGTCTAAGAAAGCTTTGAAAGGCATTATCGTTGGTTATGAAGATAACATGGATGG
Source organism: Leiobunum rupestre (assembly GCF_980474605.1). Lineage (NCBI taxonomy): Eukaryota > Metazoa > Arthropoda > Arachnida > Opiliones > Sclerosomatidae > Leiobunum > Leiobunum rupestre. Next base: position 30,029,579 of record NC_143387.1, on the reverse strand, counting down.
ATATCGAGTCTACATTCCAGAGCTAAATGACGTCATCCGATCTCGAGATGTCAAGTTCGAACCTGAGAAATGTATACTCGAAACCAAACCTGGAGAATGGATGGATGTCTCTAGTCAGGGAGAGCAGAGTTCCGACTATTCGGATTCCGAAGACGTGACATCCAGATCCGTCGATGTTCCCGAAGACGTGACATCCAGATCCGTCGATGTTCCCGAAGACGTGACATCCAGATCCGTCGATGATTCCGAAGACGTGACATCCAGATCCGTCGAATTACCACCTGCAGCCACCGGACCCGTACTTCGAGATCGTTCAAAACTGAGGGCCAAAGGGCACACTTGCTGTACCTGCATGCCTGTAGACAAAGTTTTCCTGATCGGTGATGATCTTCCAAAGACAGCCGAAGCAGCTCGTTCAAGCGCCGAATCCATGAAATGGCAAACGGCAATGTCTGAAGAGCTCTCTTCAATGAAGGAACACCAAGTTTACGAATTGGTCAATCCTCCTCCGGGCCGGAAAATCATTCGAAATAGATGGATCTTTCGTACAAAGACAAACGAAGACGGTACGATTTCCAAGTATAAGGCCAGACTCGTAGCCAAGGGATATGCACAGCGAGAAGGGATCGATTATGAAGAGACTTTCGCTCCAGTTGCCCGTTTCGAGACCCTGAGAACATTCCTCAGCATCGTTGCTCAGAAAAAATTACATTTAAAGCAATTTGATGTAAGGACAGCCTTTCTTCATGGAAACTTGTCCGAGGAGATTTACATGCGCCAACCAGAAGGATTTGATGAGAGTAGCGGCAAAGTCTGGAGGCTTAAAAAGAGTCTGTATGGACTTAAACAATCACCACGCTGCTGGAACGAGCGAATTGATCGAGTTCTACAAGATTTCGGTTTCAGACGAGCCGATGGTGATCATTGCCTCTACATTTTTTCATCTGGAAGGACATTGCTTATTCTAATCCTCTACGTCGACGATGGTCTCATTGCCGGAACTACAGCTACAGATGTTGATGCATTCCTCCGTCAATTCACTGATGAATTCAAATTACCACAGGAGCCACCTCAACATATCTTGGTCTCAAGATCGACTTCACGGAAGATGGCTCAATTTTCCTTCATCAGAGCGCCTATCTCGAGAAGGTCTTGGAAAGATTCCACATGCTTGGCTGTAAAAACACCAGCCTCTATGGCAGATACCAGCGAAGATGGTCAGAAGACATTCGAAGCTCGAACGATGTTCGCCTCAGCCATTGGAAGCCTTCGGGATGCTGCAATGGGTACACGTCCTGACATCGAGTTCGCCGTAAATCGTACATCTCAGGCTATGGCAAACCCAACTGTTGCAGACTGGAACGCCGTAAAACGCATTTTTCGTTATCTACGAGGAACGACAACCCTGGGTTTCTTGTTCAAATCGGATGATACATCGGAACTTGTCCCCTACTGCGACGCCGATTATGCCGGATGTGAAAAGACCAGACGCTCAACCTCGGGAATTGTCTGCCTGATGGGATCCACGCCAATTACGTGGGCAAGTCGAAAGCAACAGTCCGTTGCATTATCTACTACCGAGGCTGAATTGGTTGCCGCCACAGAAGCTGCGAAAGATTTTGTCTGGATCAAAGCCTTCAAAAGGTCCTTGGGCATTGAACGATAAAACGAGATTCCAGTTCTGCGCATTGACAACGCCGGAGCTATCAAATTGATTCGGAATCCAGAATTTCATCGTCGTACAAAGCACATCAACGTCCGTCAATTCTACGTGAGAGAACTTGTGATCAACGGTCAGATTGATGTCACTTACGTGCCAAGTGAAGAGCAGTTGGCAGATATTTTCACGAAGCCATTATGTACCGAGATATTCACACGCCTTCGCCAAAGCCTGAATCTCCACGCATTTAACCATATCTTCGTCGAGGGAGAGTGTTGAAGATAACCGACGAAGATTGTTTTCCAACACAGCGGGAAAGATAACAAAACCACGGAGAGATGTTTTTTACTTTACCTCTCCGTTTTGTTGTCATATTTGTTTTTTAAATTTTTTCCCGCTCGGGTTTTAATATAAAAACCTTTTACACTGCGTATCAGTGTGTCACTAATTTACCAGCTTTCAATCATGTACTTGTTCTCATTATTTTAATAAATTAAAACCAGTTTATCGTTTATTTGAGTTCCTTGATCATCACTGCGAAGCGCTGCTGCTATAAAACTTCAACATATGGTAAATATGGTAAATTGTGGATGAAATCAAGAATATCTTTAAAAAAGGAATACATCAACAGACTGTAGAAGATCTTAAACTTTATTTTCATTACTCTACAAGTCGGTTCTAAATCTTAAAGGTTTTATCTGCATAAACGTAGGTTTAAATTTTAAATACTGTACAAAATTAATGGAAATATATTATTTACCATTATTTACCACTTTTCCCATTTCATACCATAACGTTATTTACATTATCTACCACCAGCGTGGCCAACCGTACTATAATTTCTATCGCGTACTATATAGTACGCTTTTTGCGATAATTTAACTATATTTCCGATATTTGTGCGATAATTTCAGAAAATTTAAAGTTGAAATGTACAAATTTAAAAATATTGGCGAAAATGTTGACAATTGCGAAGTTATGCTAGGTTATGTGTAAAAAAGCTTCAAGCTTTAAAGTGATAAAATAACATAATTGTGATATTGTATAAGTACAAACGTTTAAAATCAAATGTGATATTTACAAAAATATGTAATGTACCTGAAAATATGAGTAAATAAATATTCCAAAAGATAAAAACTTATTTTACTAATTAGTAACTTGGTAATAGTTCTAAAAAACAAAAAACATGAATGTGGCCTATAATATGGCAATATATATATTTAAAATTTGCGCCAAAATAACGGCCAACTATGAACAATTGCTACCACGCTATAACCTGTAATCGAAGTTGGCCGTACTTGTGTACTATAATGTTCAAGAAAGTACGATAATTTTTGGGCTTCGATACTATAATTTCAATTTTGGGAGTTGGCAACGCTGTCTACCACCTGTTAAATACCACTTCGGAACCCAGAGTGTCAGTTTTGAAGAAAGGCTCGGAAGAATATTACCATTAAATCAATATAAGTGCCATACTTATTGTTACTAGGTTACTTATGGTTTAGCTAGTAATTAATTTTTCTCATGGCACGAGTGGACGATGAAAATAAAAATGATTAAATATTTTTACTTAAGGAAACACTAAAAAGCTTAAAATTTTCATGTCACCAAGAACGGATACAATTTGAGGTATGTCACGTGGTCAATTATAAAATCGAAAATAAAAGTGAACTACGTAATGTTCTGGCCAGATTTGTAAGAATACTTTCGAGGTAGTTTATAATACTTAAAATATTCAACGAGAAAAATTACGATTTAAAAGTAAAAACTGATGCTTTTAGACGTTTTTGGGTAAAATTCAGAGAATTTATATTCAATAAAGAATATTTTATTCGTATAAATTCAGATAATTGAGATTAAATAGATGATATTTTATTCATATACCTTTTCTTAATTGTTTATTAAAATGAACAATACTCTCATCAAAATAAAGCCGCTTAAAAATATCAAAGGCTTAACGTTTTATATTATGCTATAGCGTTTTCCATTAGACTGTTTGAAATTAGCCACGAATCTGCCTCCGACGCTATTGATCTCGCCCCTATCGAGAAAGAAATGGAACGTGTCTCAAAGTTTAGAACGCTTTTTTCTCGCGCTGATAAGTAACACTCAAAAACATTTGCTCCAAACAAACCGATCGCCTTGGAACACCAAAAAAACTTGCTCCGAGAACAATCTTGATCTGTCGATATGGGCAGATCTCGAAGTAACTGAGGACAGTAAAAGGAATTCTCGAAAATTGATCTGAGCAGATCCGAGCAGGCAAATGAAACGTGAAATGTTAATCGGGGCGATCTCGAGCGCTGTGTATCTATCAAATGGAAACCGCTTACAGATATTCCAAATTTTAACGAGTGTTCTTAAGGAAACTGCAGCTGTCTTGTTCACTTGAGGCACCCAGGGCAGCCGAGAGCAAGCACACGAGCACCGGTAGATCTCAAATTCCTGACACGTTGACCAGAAATGCGTGTAGATTAAAATTGATTATAATTTCCCAAACACGGACCCCAGATATTTGAAGATGCTTTCCTCCCTCCCAGTTTTTGCGTGTTATTTATTTCGCCAAAAGTATATTTGTGAACAGAAATTAAGAAAAGGTCAAATAATTTGCAAAAATACGCGAAAAAGTAGATTAGTCCATAATTAAAAGGGATAATATATCTAAATCCTAAAAAAATTTGAAGAAATTAAAAAAACCTACTAATAACTCGTACCGATAGGTCTTCGAGCGAATCTCGGATCAAATAGATCTTCGAGTAATAAACTACATAAAAACTAAATAAAATATCCAGAAATTCAACGGTAGACCGGTTTCGTTCTATTTGGAACTCATCTCTTTTAATTATGGACTAGCTACTTTTTCGCGTATTTTATCATCCTTCTCACAGTCCATAGGTGGTCTCTTCTAACTTAACTTATCGTAAATAATTTGCAATACGAGGTGGCTAAACTTACCATGGACGCGGCGTTGATATCACTGATGTCTAAGATAAAAACCTGCGTAGTAATTAGCATTGGGGTATCTGAAATTTTAAAACAGAAAATCGATAAACGACGCGATTAATGATGGTGATTATGAATCTTTCGGTATCACTTACCTCCAACTTTTGGGAAACTTTCGATATTTTTGTTGGACGAATCTATGGCACTCGCTTTAATTGAAGGCTTCTCTGCAACTTCCGTTTTAGCCGTGTTTTGACAACTGTGTGAAAGTTTGAAAAAAAATGACTGGTTTACGACTTCTTCGCTGTTTCAGATGCCGTGAGAGCGACTCAAGATCATAATTTGAGTTTTGACACCTTGCGTGATAAGCCTTCTATTTTTTCCATGAAATTGTTGTTTTGAATTTACGTGATAATTACAAACAAACATGTACTAAAATATATCAGACTCGTTAACTATATTTGGGTAAAAGTACGATAATTTATTAAAATTTAATCGTTATTTAATCATCATAAAAGGTTTAATCATATTAATAATGATTATATAACTCTAATAGTAATTAAATAATTCGATTAACGACCTAATAGTTCGATTAACGACTTAATATTTCGATTAACGACTTAATAATTCAATTGACGACTTAATAATTCAATTAATGACTTAATAATTCGATTAACGACCTAATAATTCGATTAACGACTTAATAATTCGATTAACGACCTAATAAATCGATTAACGACTTAATAATTCGATTGATGACTTAATAATTCGATTAACGACTTAATAATTCTAACAATGATTTAATAATTCTAATAGTAATTTAATAATTCTAATAATAATTTAATAATTCTAACAATGATTTAATAATTCTAATAATATTTTAATAATTCTAGTAATTATTTAAAAATTCTAGTAATTATTTAATAATTCGAATAATGATTTAATAATTCTAGTAATTATTTAAAAATTCTAGTAATTATTTAAAAATTCTAGTAATTATTTAATAATTCTTGTAGTTATTAATAATTCTAATTATATTTAATAATTCTAGTTATTATTTAATAATTCTAGTTATTAATTAATAATTCTAGTAATGGTTTAATAATTACAGTAATTATTTAATAATTTTTTAGAGTAATTGTTTAATAATTATACTAATTATTTAATAATTATACTAATTATTTAATAATTATACTAATTATTTAATAATTATACTAATTATTTAATAATTATACTAATTATTTAATAATTATACTAATTATTTAATAATTATACTAATTATTTAATAATTATACTAATTATTTAATAATTATACTAATTATTTAATAATTATCTTAATTATTTAATAATTATAATGATAAAATCAATCAATCTAATAGTGATTAGATTATTAAAATAATGATTAAATTATTAAAATAATAATTAAATTATTAAAATAATGATTAAATTATTAAAATAATAATTAAATTATTAAAATAATGATTAAATTATTAAAATAATGATTAAATTATTAAAATAATGATTAAATTATTAAAATAATGATTAAATTATTAAAATAATGATTAATTATTAAAATAACGATTAAGTTATTAAAATAACGATTAAGTTATTAAATAAATGATTAAATTTATAAAATAATGATTAAATTATTATAATTCAATTCAATTTAAACTTGGTTTATTTCCTATAAAATAACATGTTATGAAACACTTTTTACAATTTTACAGGTTTTAAGGTTAAATGGTCGTTGCACTATACTTTTTTGACGCGTCGTTTCAGGAACAATTTAAAATATGTAAATTACTCTTTTTTACAGTCCTTTAGTAGCGAGTCTTAGTATTCGGCCTTTGTGCAATTGTTATATTAAAACATTCATAAAAATGTATATATTTATATTTAATATTGATTAAATTATTATAATAACGATTAAATTATTAAAATAATGATTAAATAATTCAAGTAATGATTAAGTAAATCAAATAATAACTAAATCAATCTAATAGTAATTAAACAATTTTATGAAATTTCGGAGGATTCTTAGTGAGATCCAATGGACGCTTCAATAAAAGATACTCGGTTTCTACTCCCCTCTCCAAATTCATCTGGGAAGGAACTATTTCCGGTCGGTTGGTTAAACGGTTAGAATGGCTAGCCAAAAAGTCATATTTAAGCCAATTGCAGACGCGTTTTTGCCCTCATGAGAATTTTGCGTTAATGTTAATTTTCGATCATATATTTTAAGGTAAAATATATAATGTTACTAAAATTAAGTATAAGAAAATAATATTATTATTATTATCATCCTCTTATGGTATAAATAATAAAAATGATACGGAATATTTTTATATTACCGGGCAATTTTAAGGCTTCTCATGGAGGCAGAGTTAATTCATTTCGTATAAAATTATCGTTCGGAAAAAGATGAAAACTAATTCCTTACGGTATGAAACAAGTGTTTCCTTTTAACCAGGTAACTTTTTTTGGCATGTTAAGGCTTAGCAAAAACCGATGTTATTTTCGAGAAAAGTTTCCAGCTTCTAATATTTCAACAAGCACTATATAAATAGTAACTTATGAGTCCTGGCTGTCGGAAATATTACTTCTTGGCGATTTCTGGGAAGATGTTTTATTTAAGCGCCTATAGGGAACATTCTATATACATTTATTTTTTGTAACATCAATAGGTTTTACAAAAACGTTATAAAAGTTTCTATCAAGTTTACAACATCAACGTACAAAAATGTATTTATTTTTTATAACATACTTCTTAATAGGCCCTAGTCACTTTGCTTTATAGCAGATATAGCCCTGAAACAGGTAGTAAGATGAATAATTGCTAGGGGTACTTAAAAAGGCCGCTTTATTTAAGCTGAAAAGGAAAATGGTAATACCAATAGGAACATTTTTATAGATTAATGTTGTAGACTTGATTGAAACTTTGATTATATTTTTGTAAAATATATGGATGTTACAAAAATAAATTCATTTTTGTACATTGATTGAAACTTTTAGTAAATTTTTTAAAAACATATTTATGTTAAAAAAAAATGGATCCAGAATGAACCTTCTTGAATCTCCCTCAGAATCCCCTTTTTCCTAAGCGAAGCTGAGCTTTTTCTTATAACTGCAGTATTATACATTTCAACGTGTAGTACCATTTTAAAAACAAGAGCAGACGTCAAAACGAAATCTCCGAGAACGTCTAGGTCTTACTAACGATGTCGTTAAAAAGTCTAGAGCGCGTTTTTTCATCGCCTTAGTTTCAGAACAAAATAAATTAGAAGATAAATGGCTTAAAGTTAAAATTGTCTCTGGTTTTCAGGCATAATTACATTTTTATTATGTAATACTAATAAATTAAACAAATGATGATTGATTTCAGTAAAGAAAAATACGAAACCATTATTGTATGGTAGATTTTTATAACATTTTGACTATATTTTCAACTACGGCTCTCATGTAAATCAAAATTTATAAACATAATAATTTTAACTAAAATTTACCCACTAAAAATAAAATTTTAAATTTATCATTATAAAATTTTGTTTTGCTAATTACATAAATATTATTATTAAAATTAGACCCATTTTTAAGTTAATATTTTAAATGGTATATAAAATTATAGGTTTTTTAACCCAGCCCTATCTTGAAGAGTGACTTTCTTTACGAGTGGCGTTCCTTACGAGTGACGTTTCAATATAGGGGACGTTTCCTACAAGGGACGTTCCATATAGAGGACGTTACTTTCTCGGGACCTTTTTTGCTCGAGATCCTATTTACTTGGGCTCTTCCTTGCTCGGGACTTACAGCACTACTGACCTTCCTTACTCGGGACCTTCTTAGGCTTACTTGGGAACTCTTGAGCTCGGCACCTTATTTACTTGGGGGCTCCCTTGCTCGGGACCTTTCTTTCTCGGAACATCCCTTACTAGTGACTAGATACGTCGCTTAGTTTAAAAGTAACTCGAGCTTAGGTCGGTCATTTTATTATTAATTATTAATAATTAAAATATTAATTAATTATTATTGATGGACTACAAAATAAAACCAATCAGGTCAGAAGAGTAGTGCTAAATATTTTAGCAGCGGTAGAAGTATCACCATCTGTTACATTTTATTGATAATAATGATATTTAAAATTCATTTTCAATGACTTAATTTTAATAAAAATTCATATAGTTATCAAAAGGCACACCCCAATACTCCAAAGAATATCCTTGTAAAATTTCAAGCTTATTGATAAAGTTATTTTCCAGATATCTCGTGCGACAGACATCCGTCATTTCCCCGTAGCGTGAATCCCATGTCATTTTCCCATGGTCAACAATTTATTATTTTATCCCATAGCGTAAACAAGTCAAGCGTAATAATGAAGTAATCAAACAATTGTAATAATGATTAAATAAATATAATATAGTAATTAAACAATTATAATAATTGCGGGTGCAGGGGGTAACATAACCAACATTTTAAAATTAATCTTATTAAATTTTATTTAAAATTAAAACTATATTTAAGTTTGAATGATTAAATACATATAATATAGTAATTAAACAATTAAAATAATGATTAAATAAATATAATATAGTAATTAAACAATTAAAATAATGATTAAATAAATATAATATAGTGATTAAACAATTAAAATAATGATTAAATAAATATAATATAGTGATTAAACAATTATAATAATGATTAAATAAATATAATATAGTAATTAAACAATTAAAATAATGATTAAATAAATATAATATAGTATTTAAACAATTATAATAATGATTAAATAAATAAAACATAGTAGTTAAACAATTATAATAAGGATTAAAAGTTAATTCTTCCTTTACAGGGGCGGATTTAGGTATGGTCTTTAAGGGCTGCAGTCCAGAGCCCCGTTAAATCAAAGGGACCCCTTCGCGACAAAAAAATAAATAAAAACATTTTAAATAATTTTTACAATGCCGATGAGTCGCCACAAATTATCCAAAGTTGGGTAGGCCCCAAACAGTGTTAGTCCAGGGCCCCCGAAGTTAACGGTCCGCCCCTGTTCCTTTAAAATATGATTGAGGTAAGGAAATGAAGGAAACATTATAAATAAGGAGAGACACTTTCCTAGATAAATTTCCTAGCTGCCCATTGGAAATGGATTGTTTCCGAGGAAACCCGTGGGATTTTTAAATTGAATTCAGACTTTGATTCCTCGTGACTATTTTTCTTTACTCGTGATTTTTTTTTAATCTAAGCCCAGCTGTTGGAAGTAGCGACTAAATAATTTTTTCAATTAATGATTTACTTTTAAAATCCGTACCTGATAAGAGAAGTGATCGTTAGAGTGCAACAAAGTTTCGCAATGCATTTGATCTCCATGAAACGTCAGTTGACGCGTAACATGGAAACGAAGTTTTTCCGCTTCGGTGTCTGCAGACTGGAGTTGCGGGACTGGCGTATCCGAAGACTGAGTGGAATAACAATAGTTGCCGCGATACGAGTCTAATGAGGGTTCTCGCGTACCGCCCACTTCGTCCTTCGAGATAGAAAAGACGGAAAGGCCCATTTATTGGCGGACGTGTCGATCGACTTTCGGAATTTTCCGATAATATGTGAAGAAACTAACAAGCTTTCTATCGATTTTCCTCCGGGTTGTGACTAGTTTCTTGACGAGTTATACGTGTTATAATACGTTTTCTTTTATCACGATTAGATGATTAGGTCGTAAGGTGACGGGTACTTTTACCACTTTCTTAATCGTCTCTACCAGAAACTCACACATCCTAGCACCTGTTTTTTACGCAGAAACGCGACTAAACTAGATAATAGTGCGTGAATAGGCCACCTTAATTGTTTCTTCTTATCACGGAATCTCTGGAAATTGTGGCACTTATATCCTGGTCCGTGTATTTTAAACTCACATCAGGCCTTTCTTCGGCACTAACAACGATAAACTGGTGCAGCTTTAAGGGAAGTTCCAAAAGAAGATTTGCTCAGCTGGGCCTGTGTATTCCGAGAAAATCCAGACCACGCCTGCGTAAATCAATTTTTTACCGAGCATAAGGATATTAGTGATCTTTTTAATACGCGGTGTAATCATTTTCAGAACAGTTTGTCCCGATAAAAGAAAACACGTTCGCGAGTAAATAGGTTTACTAGACCCAAGGATGTAGAAGAAGTGTCGAACGCGAAACCTTAATTTTGAAGCAGTTGATATACACTTGTTGAGGCTTACTGTGGAACCATGGATAAATTAATGCGGATGGATATTCCGGTCTAGTAGAATTTCCCTGGCTGGCGCAAAATCTTTTTGCTAATCCGCTCTAGCCAAAAACGGAGCGCACTAAAGATTAATTCCGTACCTTGTTTCTCGCTCATGCGCAAATATATTTTGACATTTTCTTACCGCTAGAGCGTCATTAGCAAATATTTTTGCGTTTTAGTTGAGCTGGAATATCCCTGTGGGTTAATTATCCATGGTTTAGCGCTTTAGCGTACAACTACTGTAAACCAAATTCCGAACTTTTGCTCTCAGGTGTTATAATGAATTAACCCATGATTTTTCAACAGGTCACGTCTCTTAAGGTGATAGGCGGAGCTTATTAATAACCTAAGACTGTAACCTCGGATCTTCATCCTTCGATAGGATATTGAAAAACTACTGGTTTCTATCACCCGCACGGGGAACAAAACACAGCTTGAAAAATAATTTAAGAAACTTCGTGTTTTTTCTCTTTGAAGATGTTAACGAATTTAAAATAATGTGCACAAATTTTGCCCATATAATCGTTAATTTAAGTTGGGATCATGAAAAAGAACTAAAGAGGTATATCCTTTTCACTTAAGACAAGGCCTAATGCCATTGTGCCACACGTCAATCGTCTGCTCCCGGAAACCGGTCGGCCATACGAGTATTGGCGTTAAAAAAACCGTCGCCTTTCACTATTAAATAGTAATGATAGAGTTGGAACATGGGCGATGGATTTACAGATGCAAGGTTGGCGATGATCAAAAGTTTTCTGGAGGCCTACCGCAGCGTTCGCAGCAACTGGGGAAGAAAGTATTTTGGGAAATGTTATTTTATCCGGAAGTCTATAAAATATCGCTTACGAGAAAAACAGGACATAAAAATGAAACATATTTTCGCAGGCTCGAGGAAGATTTCAATGGGCGCGAGTTTCGCGGTTTGATATGTCGTACTCGTTCTAACGATGAAAAATGTAAACGTTACATTGCCTAAACATATTAACTGATGCATATTTTTCCTCGGTAATAGATAATGACGTATTTAGCTCAGCGTTGTATATTACGATAATTATCATACATGCTGATACTTACGTTGTAGTTTTGGGGCCGTACGAAAATTTCCATCATTTACTATATAGCACACTATTTTCAATAATTCGACGTATGGTATGAGAAAATAGACGAATTAACTTACGAATAATTGGTGATATTTTATATTTTCTCAAATCAACGGCGTAAGGGTAGAAATATAAATTTAATACAGGGTGTTTTGAATTTCTCTGACTGGTCATTTTTTTTCAGAAACTGCAAGAGATAGAGTTGCGAAAGTTTCAGGGTATTATTTCTAATGTGGGATCGATTTAAATCCTAAATTTAAGAAAAATCGGAAATAATTTCGGGTTTTTGTTAAAAAATATTTTTTCACCGGTAGGTGCTAGAAAAAACGTTTCGAAGAGAAAGTTGTAGAGTGCTGTCGATAATGTTCAAAGAAATTGGTTTCATTGGAAAAGAACACATTTTCACGAAGATATGAGCTAATGAAAAAAAGCTGGCCATAGGGGCCAATAGCTATCGCATTTTTGTACGTAAATGAAAGAAATGTCTGAAAGATTTATTTGAACATTAAACATAAGAATTTTACAAGTGAGGTTCTATGATACCTCCGTTTGCCGCGATACATGTTTGGGCACGATGAAGCATGTTTTGAAACGAGCGTCTGATCATATCAGGAGTGACAAGTTCGAAGGCTGCAATGATTCGGTGACGCAAATCCTCGATGTTCTCAACGGGCGTCACGGAAACTCGTGCTTTGAAGAAAAAGTCCATCGGAGTTAGGTCCGGAGACCTCGCAGGCCATCGAACGTGACCGTTCCTGCCAACCCAACGTTGAGGGAACTCGTTGTTAAGATGCTCCACTACACGTATAGGTACGTGGGGTGGTGCGCCGTCATATTGGTACCACATCTGTCTGTAAGCTTCCAGCGGAATATCTTCTAAAGCGTCTGCTATTTCGTTCTGCAAAAGCGCCAAGTAGTGTTGTCCATTAAGACGAGCTGGGAGGAAAAATGGGCCAATAACTCGATCCCCGAGCAAATCCGCCCAAACATTCAGTCGGAGTTGTTGTTGATGATGGTGAGGAAAACCCCAGTGAGGATTTTCGTCACACCACATGTGGGTGTTTTGATGGTTGAAAGGCCCATCTCTCCCAAAGGAACACTCGTCGGTCACCAGCATTTGATTGATGGAATTTGGGTTCTCATCAGACATGGTTATTAGCCAGTTTCAGAAATCAAATCTACGTTCCATATCTCCTTCGTGCAGAGCTTGGTGGAGGGTCACTCGATACGGATGGAAGTTGTGATTGAGAAGAGTGGTCCACACGTAGTTCGTCGATAATCCGAGATCGTCACTTGCACCTCTGACGCTTGCACGAGGATACGCAACAAAATAGGCTAAAACGGTGTCTTTCATGTTGATGTTTTGGCGTTTTGGTAAATTAGATGTCCTTTTTTTAAGGAATTTAATATTTTAACGTGATTTCTTTCATTTACGTACAAAAATGCGAAGGCTATTGGCCCCTATGGACAGCTTGTTTTTTTTTCATCAGCTCATATCTTCGTGAAAAAATATTCTTTTCCAATGAAACCAATTTCTTTGAACATTTTCGACAACACTCTACAACTTTCTCAATGAAACGTTTTTTCTAGCACCTACCGGTGAAAAAATATTTTTTACAAAAACCCGAAATTATTTCAGATTTTTCTGAAATTTAGTATTTAAAGTAATCCCACACTAGAAATAATACTCTGAAAATTTCGAAACTCTATCTCTTGCCGTGTCTGAAAAAAAAATGACCAGTCATAGCAATTCAAAACACCCTGTATAGTTTTCGAACTTATTGAAAAATCGACTAAAACTGTAACTTTTAAAATTGGTTTTCTGTTTTTAGCTAAGATTAATTAAAATTTTGACTTTCACAAAAGTATAATTTTTTCCATCAATGTTCCGACAAAAATTAAATTGACCGCCTTAAAGGACCACGGTTTATGCCCACTAGCGCAGTTCCCATTTGCGCGGTTTCCCAAAAGCGCAGTTCTCAAAAGCGCAGTGTCCCAAAAGCGCGGTTCCCATTTGCGCAGTTCCCAATAGCGCGGTTTCCCAAAAGCGCGGTTTCCTGTTAGCGCACTTTCCCGTTTGCGCACTTTCCCGAAAGCGTGGGGCCTCATGTGGTTTTCCACAGCCCCAGTTTCCCATTAAAAAACAAAGATAATTTAATATATTACAAACGTTTATAAATATATATACAGCATACAAAAAAATACAAAATATTTGTTTAAATAATTTTTATATATAGAAATATGATTTTCGTAAGCCCTATCTCAACAAATGGGTTGAAAACACCTAACCTAACCTACAGTGCCTACGCTCTTGCGGCGCGCCCGGCTAACCTAACCTAGTAATTCCATATTCAAAGTTATATACACTGAAATTTGGATAATTAACCGAAATTTTTCGAAATATATTTTTGAACTTACTTTCCCCAACGGAGATTCGAACTCGGGTTTCCTAAACAGCACTCGGACGCTTCACCTCGAGACCATGGGTGGTTGGAATCTTCTTTAAATTTCCTTTGGTTTATTTTAATTAATTTTTATATACATATACGTAATAATCGAAACTGCGCTTTTGGGAAACCGCGCTATTGGGTAACCGCGCTATTGGGAACTGCGCTTTTGGGAACTGCGCTTTTAGGAAACCGCGCAAATGGGAACTGCGCTAACGGGAACTGCGCTAATAGGCAGATACCAGGGCCACAGCGCAGCGTTTGAAAAATCGGGGTGATAATCGAGTAGCTCCACCTTTTCGGGATAGGAGATCTGGTAAGTCACGTATTCCCATTCTGGAGTTTCCCTAAATCCGGCTAAACGTAATTTAAAAAATTAGCTTGAGCCTGCTTAGATGCATGCCTTAAGTAAATAACATACGGTTATGTTATAATAAACCTATGCGCAATACCATAAGTCTATGATATTGTTCCATAAGTTTGTCACTTTGGGGAATATTTTACTGAGAGCTAGTAACGGAGTGACGTCATCACAAGAAGAAAATATCCCCCTTCAAAATAAATCATTCATTCGAGCTTAATTCATTAAAATAGTATTACACTTTATTTTAACTCTTTTAAAGTAAAACATCGTATTTTTTAATTAAGTTTATAAAAGAGAAAGAATGGCAGGATATAATTGAGGTGCAGGCTACATACTTGGATTAATTAACGCATAGAGATATTCCGGTTTATCAAAAGCCTGGAAACCTAAGCTAATGGCGCTCTAGCGGCGAGCGAGAAAGTGCAAAGCTATATTTGCGCAAACGCGAAAACGTAGCACAGAATAGATTATTTATTATTTTTCGAACTAAACTAATAAAAAACTAAACTAAAAATTTTATTTAACTCAGTTTCAATTTTTAGTTTTAATAATAAAATTTTGGTTAAAAAACAATATTTTGGAAAACGGGCCATTCCACGTGAATTCACCCAATGAGGTTACCATGGGTCAAGCGATTTTTTAAAATTTAGCACACAGTTTGATCAGTATTAGAAACGACTAGTTCTGAGTTTTTAGCTAAAATTCCGTAGTAGTTATTTAAATACGCCCTTACAACCACTAGCCCCGGTTTTTCGTGTGGCGCGTTTGCGTAATTTGCCCTCCTTGAATAAAAGTTGAATATCTTTCTATCTAACCATTAGAAATTAATGAAAAAATTGTTTCTGGGGTAAATTGGGGTGCAGAACGCAGTAGTAGTGTTAATTGTTTTGTAGATAGCAAAGGTTATGAGTTAAAGGCGAAAAAGTAGAAAATATTGGTGTTTTCAGGGGCAACGTACTAAACACTATAAGATGATGTGGAATTGTGATAAGTTGACATTTTAAGAAATACCAAGAGAGCTTACGAGCGAATCCTTTCAGTGATA
The DNA here is from genome assembly GCF_980474605.1 of Leiobunum rupestre. Lineage (NCBI taxonomy): Eukaryota > Metazoa > Arthropoda > Arachnida > Opiliones > Sclerosomatidae > Leiobunum > Leiobunum rupestre. The sequence goes on along the minus strand of NC_143387.1, from coordinate 30,013,771 downwards.
CTAAAAAACATACACTTATCGGATTTTGACGTAATTTTCCAAAACAAATACCGATTTTAGATATTTTGAAAATTTGTGATTTATTTATACACCAAGATATTATTTTCTTACTAATTGAAAAGTATTGAATGAAATAGTTATTTTAAATATTTATTGCGAACAATATAGAAAAATACTGTTTATCAAGTTGCAATTTTAGAAAATTAAAATTAGTATTAAAAATAATTATGAAACCGTAAATAAATGGTTTACAAAACCATTACAACACTAGATGTAACCGTTTCTTATTCAAGTTTTGAGAGTAATGTTTAATTAATTCCCAATCAATTTCTTTAAGTTTGAATTTTCTAGCTCTAGAACTAGAGGCAATAGGATCAGAAACTAAACATACAATAGAGTTTAAAGGAACGTGGCATATATCATCAATAAGAGGCCATAAGAGATTGTTTGTATTTTCATTTATTTTCGTAAATTTTACTAAAAAGTCATTTTCTTCTCTAAATGTTTCAAGTATTAAAGCAATATACAATGTTTTATCATACATTGTAGCAACATTGTCCAATAGATATATTTTGAAATGATATTAATTTTTCAACATTAGACTCTTCGTGAGCTACTTTAACTCGAGAACCAAATTCATCCTCAGATATCCGGTACATCATTATCTCGTACGTCGAAATTGGCACAAATCTGTGGTGCCTTCTTGTGCCAACAATTGTTGATGCTTTTGAAAGTCTAACGTCAATTGTTTCTATATGTTGTTTGACATCTTCTTTACTAACGTAAGAAAATTTAATAGCAGAAATGTTTAATTCAGCTCACTCGTAGAACCGAATAGGCGTTAAAATTTGATTTTCTGTTGGATTCTGAAGCGATGATCTTGAAACCAAATGCTTTGCTGTTCCTCCGATTCCGTCACACGGACTTTTTCCTTGTTTAGTCGCGAAGAAATTCCATTCTGCAGTAACACCAAAATCGAACTCGTGGTGGCAAAGATTTAAGAGGTTTTTACAATTTTTGTACTGTGACGCGGCTCCATCACTGAAGTAGTGAACATGTTTTAAGATCGGTAGAAAAGTAAGGAGGTCAGGTATTTAATGAAAATATTCATGAAAGAATGCACTGACCCCGCACCATGGTCCATTTCATTGCTAACAATGCAACAGCTTAAACAGTTCAGTTTGTAATATATTACGAACGGATGCAGAGTTGCTTGACTATTTTCCCAGTGAAAACCCTGGACAGCGTCTTGGTCAATAAATGAATAGTTTTCTGCAAAGTCTAGAAGAGTCACAACGTGGTTTTCTGGTAATTCTTCTTTAAGTTTCCTTAGGTAAGAAGCCTGTGATTTGCACATGCTCACAAAAATTCGCAACATAATCATTCACGCTTTCTTTAATGTCAATTAGTTTGGTTCGTCCATCTACATGTATCCATAACTTATACGAAATTTCATAATCGTGGTCTACTTCGGCTTCTTCGAATAATACCATCAGATATTTCGAAAACAACTCATTTCCAGGACACTTTTCACAACCGTGAAGCATGCATTATCGCGCATCGATGTTGCAAACTTGTTTCAAAATAAGCGCTTTATAATCAACTTTACAGGTAAAGCAACACAGGCCCCTCTCTACCATTGGGCTAGGTAGGGCTAATCCCTAGGGCGTCTCCCCAGAGGGGCGCCGTCTGGCCCTTAATTGTTAAACACATACTATAAAAAAAATATATAAAAGGGCGCCTAATATAATTAGCCCAGGGGCGCCTGAAAGCTAAAGACGGCCCTGAAGCAACAGTCATAAACTTTATATTTTGGTGAATTTCGCACACGCATACATTATGGACTCCTTTGGACGAAACAGTTAAGCACCACTTTGGTCTAAGGCTACAAAACGTGGAAAATCCAATTTTCAAGTCTGGGTGAATAGTTTTTAATTGTATATATCTCTCGTATGTTGGATAAAAGGAGCCTTTTTTGTGTTTTTGAATTTTAGTCCCGTCCAGTCGAATCGTTACAAACTCTTTCTTACCAGGACACAATAATTCTCGATACATCATCCTCTTCATAAAATGAAGAAGCTTTAACTTGTACATCCCTAGATAATTTATTACCACGTTTTTGATCTATGTCTGGCAAAATTCCGAACTCTCTCCTAAGTGTACGGGCTTTTTTCGTCATGTGTTCAGATACATTGAACTCTTTGGATACTCTCGCTATCGACCACGATTTAGGGACTAAAGTGAGTAATTTCAACCTGTCTTTTTGTACTGGAATTTCCAAAATTTTCCTTTAATTCTTTAATAAATGAATCAAAATCACTGGAACTAGAAGAACACGGGTCAGATGCGTCTTCACTAATATTGGGCACTTTGAATACTTTGCTTTTAATACCATCCATAGTTTGCGTAACTTTACGTTTTCCATATGACTGTCGCTGATGTGACATTAATCCATGCAACTTTATAGGCAGGGCTTGCCACCACCCTCCTATGCATTGTAACCCGGCCACCTGAATTAAGGGCTTCAAAAGTCGCATGATGACTTAGGCCTAAGGTGGTGCCTTGGGTATTAGCCTAGCTGATTATTAAAAAAAAAAAAAAAGAGTATCTAGAAGCTGGGTTAAGTTTATCAGAACTTTAAGTGGTTCCACGATGAAGAATATGATCGCTGTCACATGGTATAGGAGCCGATTTACAGGAAAATCTTTAATAAAGAATTTAATATACCATTTTGGAGTCCATTGAAAGATCAATGCAGCCATTGCACTCAATACAACTTAAAGCAGAAAAGTAACATTTTTACAGAACAGGATGATGTTGATTTAACTTGATTATATTCAAAATATTAAAAGGAGAGGTCAAGCTCGGAGTGTAAAGGAGAATGATAAAAATCAAAGTTATAAGAGAACAATGGTAACATCATTCGATTTGGAGCAGGTACTTACACGCCCAAAGCTGTTCATTGGAAATTCCTTCTATTTTAGGAAATTGAGCGTTTGCAATTTAACAGGATAAGCAAAGATTTTTATTTGTGGCCGGAGAATGAAGGTGGTAAAGGCTCAAATGATATTGCTTCAGCTGTTTATTACTATTTGTTGCAAGTTGACAGTACAAAATGTCATGATAATGTAATGCTGTATAGCGATACATGCAGTGGCCAAAACAGAAATAGGAACTTTTCTGGGATGGTTATACTTTCTCCTACGATCAACTTTTAAAAGAAGCAGGTAATGAAGTTTATTTGTTTCAAAAGTAAGTAAAATGATTTACGTGGATAATGCTTTTAAACGTTTGGTAACAAAAACAAGTAACTCTACCTTTTTAAAATTAAATCACATTATTTTATGGCATTTCTTTATCTTTAGAAACATATTTGAAGTTCCAAAACATATTCAGAGATTTCACAATCATGGTCAAATGTTAAAACCAATATTTCTCAAAATGGCTTTTGAAAAGTTACTTGTTTGTTACTTTCAGGCGATGAAATTGAATGACTTGAAAAATCAATTTAAACGCGTGTCTAATAATAATATTCTAGGTTTCTGGCTTAATGAATGTAATTAAAACCTACCAATTTTTTTATTAACTTGATATTTTCCTTTCTGCTATACCTTTAACGGGAAAACAATCCTAAATCGTATATCGCAATAGTTATTCGAATAACGCTTTCGAAAATAGCGCCTACGCACTAATAACGCGCCTTTTCATAAAGTTAATAAAAACCACCTACATGTATGAACTATAATCAACCCAAACAAATTTAATGTAATGATAAAACTGACGAAATACTCTGACCAATAGATCTTTGAGGATAAAATTAAAACGCGAAACTCGGGCCAAATAGATCTTCGAGGATAAATTTAAAACGCGAAACTCGGACCAAATAGATCTTCGAGGATAAATTTAAAACGCGAAACTCAGACCAAATAGATCTTCGAGGATAAATTTAAAACGCGAAACTCGGACCAAATAGATCTTCGAGGATAAATTTAAAACGCGAAACTCAGACCAAATAGATCTTCGAGGATAAATTTAAAACGCGAAACTCGGACCAAATAGATCTTCGAGTCAAAAACCAATTAAAATGGAATTAATCCAGATTCCCTGCGCGGTACTGATGAGCTCCAACTAGGGCGAAACCGGTCTGCCGTTGGATATTCTGGCTTTAATATAATTATTATTCCAACATGTTTGTGATTGTTGATTATTTTCGTATCACGCCATTATTATTATTTATTTATTTATATCAAGAGAGAGCTGCTCAAAAAGCCAGAACTAGGCTTATATCAGAGCATCGGTAACAATGGCAGGAACAGGTACATAAAGATGTATAAAAAAATAACAGTAGATAGTAGGTGTACATGTCAATACTTAAAAGGGAACAAATTAAAAAAAAACAGACAATTTTGAACTATAGAAATAAAAATGAAAATGAAAATGAAATTCGAATTTAAACAGTGAACGTGGAATGTTGGTTTTTGTTTTTATCCACGGAGGTAACTAGCAACTTTATTGCGAAAAGTATTTTTATTAGAAATTGTTACTAGATCCGGGGGCAACGAATTCCAGTCGTGGATCATAGGCAAAATAGTTGAGACGGTGGGAAGTGAGAACACGCGGTTTGTTTAATTTAAGGGAATGGCCATGCAGCGCCGGCCCTAGGGCGGTGCGAACGGTGCGAACGCACCGGGCGCCGTCATAGGTGGGGGCGCCGAAACGGGATCGGGACGACGGGACCAATAACTTTTGACCGAAAGACCGAAACGCCTGACCTCGCAATGAGATCTCGCACCACCAGAAAAACTTGCTGGTGCCGCTGCTGTGGCCACGGGTATGGGAGGAGTTCACAGTAAAAAAATCAGCAAAGTTAAGAGGTAAATCATTGTAAAAGAAGTCATGAAGTAGATAAATATTATTGAGGCGATGACGAATATTAATAGGATCGATGTGAAGCTTTTGCAGACGAGTAGCTGGGAGTTTAGATAGTTTAGATGGAAATTTGGAAAAGGAATTCGACGCTTTCGGAAGGGCTAGAACATCAGTTTGCAAATGAGGTTTCCAGACCGAAGAACAGTAATCTATGTGGGAGAGAATAAGGGAATTATATAGTGTTTGAATTAATTTAGGAGAGCGAAAGAGGAGATTACGACGGATTATACCAGAAGTGGATCGAATATGTAACATAATTACTCATAAATATGAATCTGTATAACATTTCCATATAAAAAATTTAATGAGGCCTTGTTTCACACAGAACATTGAATAAGCGGACTCAATGCAAAATTCTTATAATCATTGCTCTATTGAAAATCCAGCCATTTTGGGAAAACCTTTTTACCCCGACCCGAGCTACTCACCACAACAGAATCGGAGTAGAATGACGTAATAGGGTTACTATATAATTATAGGAGTTTATTGAACAGGAAATACACTTATTGGACCCTGTGTCTTGCGCAATAATAAATAAAATTAGAAACAAAAGAAAGAATCAAATTTGAAAGTAATGCATTTAAATTGTTTTATGACATTTAGATTTATAGAAAACCATTAAATTTCATGAATGACATTTAAGTTTTAGAATACAATTATATTTAAGGAATGACATTTAATTTTTAGATAAACAATTAAATATAAGGAATGACATTTAAATTTCAGGATAATTACATTTACAATTTCACCAGTTTTTATATTTGTCCAGACCCGCTTTAAAGCTACTGATTGCCGACTTAGCTTTAACATTAGAGGGTAAAGAGTTCTACTCATTATCAATCATATTTGTGAAAAACTGTAGTCGATTTATAGTGAAATAATTCCCCTTGAAAATTGTCAGCTCTTTACGCCCCGACCACGTTATTTTGAAGAGCTTCTCCGAGCTTCTCAGGCCGGATGGAGTAGAAATTGTAAAGGAGTTTGAAACATTCAATGAGATCGGTGCGTAGGCGTCATGTTGCTAGTTTAAAGGTTGAAAGGTTTATTTGTGCCATACATAGTACACCCTTTAGGATCAGGGTGGCTTTTCAAAGGAGCGCAGCGTTACAATGAAATTATTAAAATATTAGACATATACATCACGTACAATACACCGAATGAAAGGAGTTACTCAAGTTAATAGCATAGTGAAATTCAAAAGAAATTAAATACAATATAAATTAAAAATTACAATTAAAAATAGAGAATGCCCTAGATTACCATGAATCCAATTGGTATAGTTAACTGGTTAACCATATTGGTGATCCCCTAAAAAATCATCGTATTAGATTCAGGTAGGAGAAGGAGGAGGAGCCAGAACCCGAGACAGTGGCGGCATTATGGGCTGTTTCACTAGCTTGGCGTATATCTTGCATTCTGGCTCTCCATACAGTGGTAACAGCTTATGGAGTTGAATAGAGTGTTGTCGTCTGAAACCCTGCGACGTCACCATTGTAATTTGCCTATTGATAAAAAACGGTTGTTCGTATGGCAGTTGTCGTACCTCGATGACAATTTAATAGCGTTTTCTATTTGACTGCGCTCGAGCACTCTAGATCACTCTGATCAACATTTTATGTTCCATTAGCGTGCTCGGATCTGCTCCGATCAAGTTTCGCGTGTTCCATTTCGCGCTCTCGGGTGCTCCGAGATCGCCCAAAACCGATCTGCCGATTTCGACAGATCAACGGATAGAGATCGAGATCGGAGCAAATTTTCGCGTGTTCCTTTTAGATTTTTTGGCAAAATGGCAGACCAAGACGCGAAAATTCAAATTACTAGCAGACGAAAAACCACAAAGCGCGGGAATATGTTCATGGAATGTTCCATTTGCGGTTTTACTCTAGTCGATTGGGGCGAGATCTATGACGTCAGAGACAGATTCAGAGCGAATCTTGAGCAATCAAATGGAAAACGCTATAAGTTACTTTACTCCGAAATCAAAGAACAAGCGAAAAGTATTCACCGATAAATTTTCAAGCTTTCGCGTACGCTCTTTATTCTCAAACGCCTGCATCAAAATTTCCGAGCGAGAATTTCTCACTTGAAAGCGCGCGTAAAACCGCTCAACCTTTCATTTTACCGACATCTATGGGAAGTTATAGTAAACTATTGGTAGTATTTACACACCTTTTTCAGAAATTGTACTCTGTCAGAGTCAAGAGTAGAAAAGACGTTAATTAGTCAGAGAGCTTTATCTAATTTGTAAGATAACTAGTTTATATTTCTTCTTGAAATTGTTCATTTGTATAAATGATAAAACTTTCGTAATCTTTCAGATTACAAGAAATAGATTAGATTTAATGGAGGGAACTACCATATCTACAACAAAACATGTCACAGGTGCTAGCTCTGATTCTTTCACGGGTTCAGGATCCAAATCTAGTTCTTTGAATTCTAAGCTGGGCCAAGGATCTGCCGGAAGTCAAAGCTCCAGATCAAAGGGTTCAAACTCTCCGTCAAAATCCATTTGTTCATCTTCATCTACTTCAACAGAAAATCTACCATTGGCTATGCAAGGATTAAAAGTAAATAAACCAATGTTTCATGATGGATTACAGTGCTCTAACCTATTTCCTTGGATTACCCATAGTTGCAGCAAAGAGAATCTCGCATTTCTCACCATCGATCTGACGAACCACCGTTACTTCCCGGTGAAACTATTCCTGGAAATTATAGAGGTAAAATTGTCAATTTAGCTCTCTGTGGTATGAACAAATTTCTTATGAACGTGTTTATTTTAGCAAGAGACGTAACTCATTTATGTCCATTCACTGGACCTGTTAGAGGGACCCTTTATGTGACCAATTATAAATTGTATTTCAAAAGCAGTGATAGGGTTTGTTCCACCTTAATTTTATTTGGAAGAATTATTGTTAAATCTTTTTTAAATATTTATAGGATCCACCTTTCATATTAGACGTCCCACTTGGCGTAGTTAGTCGAATTGAAAAAGTGGGTGGTGTCAGCAGTAGAGGAGAAAATTCCTATGGAATTGAACTATTTTGTAAAGATATGCGCAATTTGAGATTTGCGCACAAACAAGAGAATCATTCGCGTCGCGATGTTTTTGAGAAATTGCAGCAATATGCTTTTCCCATTTCGAACAAACTAGTAAGGTGGCTTTCCATTGTTTTTCAAACAAAACTAACAATTAATTTTAATAAATATTTTTTAAGCCTCTTTTTGCATTTGAGTATAAAGAAAGTTATCCTTGTAAGAGTTCATGTAGTAGCTCTTGCAAACAATCCTGGAACGATCCTTGCAATGGCTGGTCTGTCTACAAGCCAATTGATGAATATAAGAGACAGGGAATTCCAACAGAAAGTTGGAAAATAACCAAAATTAATGAAAATTATGATTTCTGTGATACTTATCCTGCCATTGTAAGTCTCTTGATAAGATTCTGCCAAAGGATTATAAACAGTGCTAGAAATGGACTTATTCACGAACCTGAACGTGTTTCCTTTCAAAGCTTCCGATTATTCTGAAAAACAGGAGCTGTGTATTAAAAAATAATCTTTATGAACCAGAATGATATGAGGAAAAACTTTTACGAAACGGAACAGTGTTCCGGTCCATTTCGAGCACTGAGTATAAATTAAATTAACCGTCTTGATAGCTCGTAGTTCCAGCTAGTACGTCGGATGATGATTTGCGTGCTGTAGCAAGTTTTAGGAGTCGTGGAAGAATTCCTGTTGTGTCATGGATACATCCTGAAAGTCAAGCTACAATATCTCGTTGTAGTCAGCCCATGGTCGGTGTTAGTGGAAAAAGAAGCAAAGATGATGAACGATATATTCAATTAATTATGGATGCTAATGCTCAGTCTCACAAAATTTTTATAATGGATGCTAGACCTAGTGTCAATGCTACTGCGAACAAAGTATGTATGATGAATTTCTTATTATTTTGACCATATTTACGAGTAACTCCAACACTTAATTTAGGCTAAAGGTGGAGGGTATGAAAGTGAAGACGCGTACCAAAATGCTGAGCTTGTATTTTTGGATATTCATAATATTCACGTTATGAGAGAAAGCCTTCGTAAACTCAACGTCATATGTTTTCCTACCATTGATGAGAATCACTGGTTTTCAAATATTGAATCTACCCATTGGCTGGAACATATACGGTGTATTTTGGCTGGTGCTTTGCGCGTGGCTGACAAAGTAGAAAGTAATAAAACGTCAGTGGTAGTTCACTGTAGCGATGGATGGGATAGAACCGCTCAATTAACTAGTCTCGCCATGTTGATGTTGGACCCCTTCTATCGTAAAATTAAAGGATTTCAAATACTAGTTGAGAAAGAATGGATCAGTTTTGGCCACAAATTCAGTCAGGTACTACGGTTTAAGTCTTTCTATGCCATAATGTGAGAAAGATTCTATAATCAACATTTTTAATAGCGAATTGGTCATGGTGATGATAAACATTCGGATGCTGATCGATCACCAGTTTTTCTTCAATTCTTAGATTGTGTTTGGCAAATAACAAGACAGGTAACATCTAAATGCAATTATTTTATTTATTATATGAAGATAAAATATATTATTATTATTATATTTCTATTGATTTCAGTTCCCAAATGCCTTTGAATTTAACGAGCACTTCCTAATCACGATATTGGACCATCTCTATAGTTGTCTTTTTGGGACTTTTCTCTACAACTCTGAAATGCAAAGAAGTGGGGAAAATGTAAAAGATAAGACAGTGTCGCTATGGACTTTTATAAATAGCAACATAGAGGATTTCACAAATCCCCTCTACACTACGTATCCTCAACAGCATGTTCTATTTCCTGTGGCCAGTATGAGGCGTATTGAGCTATGGAAAAGTTACTATTGTCGTTGGAATCCCCGTATGAGACATCAGGTATTAGTGGTGTCAAACTTTCCTATTTTAGTTAATTAATTTTTAATATTCATAATGGTGCATTGTTGTCATTAAGGAACCTGTTCATTTACGAAGCCGAGAACTGCAAGCGTATAAAGCTCAGCTTCAACAAAAGGTTGAAGAGTTGCAACGAGAATTGGATGCCAAAAACGCGCGCTCTGTTAATTCATCAGCCAATAGAGTTGCTTCTCCTGTTACAGTTTAATTCCAAAGCAGTTCTAAATTTGACGTTTATTTCAGTTTTTGTTTTGACTTTTTTTAATACCAAAATATCGTACTATATTTAAAATTTGTTTAAACTTTAAAAAAAATTCCTAAAATATAGTATCTAAAGTATATTTTGTTATGGTGCTATAAGACCTTATAGTCTCTGCAAATTCATTTGGTTAAATCTGTAGAAATGCTTTTGATATCTATAAATATTATATAATCATAATTTTTAATACACCTATTATTTTAAAAAAAGATTTTATTTTTTAAAAAGCCAACCGGCAAATTTTTTAAAATATTTCCAGTCATTCTTGGCTAATAATTTAAAAATAAATATAACCTTGAAAATGTGTAGTATAAATATCTACCACTAGACATTTTTTTATAATTGCCTTTCACTCTAAATAACATTAAAGAAATCAAGTTATTCCTATAATCATTTATTTTAAATGTTGAGTTTTTTATGAACAGGAATTTTTTATTTAATCCTAAAATTAATTAAGTAAAGCAGTTTAATCATGGTTGCCACATGTCAGGAAAAACTGAAATCAGGGAATTTAAAATAGGGGCCTAAAAAAGTCAAGGGAAGGTCAGGGAATTTTAAGAATTTGTAAAAGGTCAGGGAATTTAATTTTATCTTGACACTTTTTAAAGGTAATTTTACTCTAGATCTATGACAAATTATATGATTATCATTTATTTCCTTGAAAGTTTGGCTAATTTTTTCAACATAGCAATAATATTATTACTGAGAAATGAGTCCATTTAAATTTATTAACTTCTGGTAAAAGTAAAGTATAAAATAAATATTTTGGCCTTAAAAAGTCTGTGAAAACAGGGAATAGAAAATTTTGTGGCAACCCTGTTAATTTAAGATGGCAAATTTTCTTTGTCACTTTGTGGCGTTGACTGTAAATAGAAATCTAGTATGAACAAAAGTAAATATTGAATTTAATTAGAGAGTATAAGGTAGGTGAAAAGCGTGGTTCTAAGCTAAATAGAAAATTACATAATGAACGAAAAATCCAATAATGAAAAAAATAAATATTGCAGGCACAATAAAACGGCACAATTTATCTAATTTGTCAGCTGGGTTGGGAGAAACTCCCAGATAAGCTGGCTGGCCCCTAGTAGAATCCAAAATGGTTTGCCCCAAGAAGTATGTCAATTGCTGAATTGGCCCTGTTGACTTTGGGTACATGATCAGAACTGCAGCACCAGGGGCGTGGCGTCTTTCAGTTTTGGGGGGGCTTGTAACCTGGAATACCTAAAAAAAAAAATTGGTTTTGGATTTATAAATGACTCATAGTGGTAACTTTACATTTGGAGTGTGTTGCTTATTAAATGGTTTTCTGGTCATGCGTTCCATACAGGCATCATCCTGGTCGGGATAGGTCGGAGGAAATGGAATCATTCGGGGTGCGTTATCTTTCCATTGGCGGTTTAAGAAGCTACCGATTACAGTCTCCAAAATAACAATAAAAATAAATATCAAACATACTGACATCCATATATCTATGCCCTGTATTTAAAAAGAAAAATTATGTTTTCAAAATTTGTATATTTTTACGCAATTTTGATATATGTACGACCCCTTAACTTTCCTTAATAGGGAGTTTACAGTATGACGTGCCACTACGTCAGCCGTGCTTTTTCCGATTGATAAAAAAATTCCCCCCCCCCCCCCAATGGCGGTCATGCTCAAAGCTACGGAGTGATATTTCCCTATAGGCGGATTAAGCACGTGCTGGGAAACGTGTGAGTCTCTGGGCACAATATATCTACATTTACAATACTAAATCAGTAACTTAAAAACGTTTTTCTTCCATGGTAATAGCAATAACTTAATTTAATAAAGAAAGGGTCTCATCTAGGAGCAACAAACACAACACCCCACACAAGGAGAACGCAACCCGTCAAAAGTCGTGGATTTTCTTGCGTACGTTTTTCATTGGCTAGACGCTTTAGCGCCTGCTGCCGTCGGAAGGGGAATATTCGGAAATTGTCTCCCCCCCCCCCGCCCGTAAAACGTTCAGCGTAAAGGCTCGTGGCATGCAGGGCTTGCCACCACCCTCCTACGCATTGTAACCCGGCCACCTGAATTAAGGGCTTCAAAAGTCGCATGATGACTTAGGCCTAAGGTGGTGCCTTGGGTATTAGCCTAGCTGATTATTATTATTATTATTATTATTAATTCGTACACAACCCTTCGTTAGCGTGTTTAAAGGCTAGCTGCGTTCTCCTTGTGTTTGTTGCTCCTAGGTCTCATGGAGCTTTCGACCTACCATCGGTCTTCGTCAGGCGTACTAACGGTAAAGTATACAAAAACATATTCCCGACAATTGGTTTGTTTTTTTTTACAAGCAGCATCATAATTTTTACACATATATTATTTTTAAATATTTAACAATAAATTAACCGTTTTTTTAAATTGTCATCACCCCCAAAGTTTAGCTTCTGTAGTTCGTTTTTTTTTAATAAAAAACGAACTATGCAAATTTAAACCAAAAACAAAGATTTTAGTTAAAGTGATCCCTCACTCACAACAGGGGAAGGCATAGGGGTCACAAAAAAACTGGTTTTGAAGCACACTGCAAGTCTGGATTTTATGTTACCCCTATGCCTCCCCCTGTTGTGAGTGATGGATCCCTTAAAAAGGGGTTAGTTTATAAGGTGAAATGTAAAACGTGTAACGACTCATATATTGGTGAAACCGAAAGGTCGGACAATATTAGAATTAAAGAACATAAATATGATTGTATAAAAAAGAATGAACCTAATGGTAAAGCAAAACATTTAATTAATATCGATTTTAAACATGATATTGACTGGGATAACCCAGAAATTGTATACTGTGAAACCCATTATTTCAAATGAAAATTTATCAAGGGGTTATTAACAATAGTAAGGGGGAAGGTGGATTAAATATAGAAGCAGGAAATACAGAAGCTAAACTTTGGGGGTGATGACATTTTAAAAAAAACTACCAGCGATCGGAAAATATTTCTGTCGGGGCACGGGCCATTATTTTTTCATCCAAAAATTAATATACTTAAAACTTAAGCGAGGAAATGTACAGCTCTAAATTTTTATTACTATATATATTTCTTTAAAAGTGTTCTTTCTTATATATAATCCGTCAATACATTGATAACAAAAGTTAAGTCGATATCTTTCGAAAAATATCTGTGTAAATGGCTAGATAATGAAGCCTTTCTTGGCCACATACATTACGAAGGAATTTTACCTAAAATAGGGTACACGATGCGGTAATTTTCGGTTTGGACGAATCTATCCAAATCAATTTTACGGTCATATCATCTTAATGCTACTCACATCTGCAATCTCAAAATAACTTCTGTAAAAAGACTGAATTCGGACCCAAATAAAGGCAGTGAGATTATAAATTTTTCCCTGATTGCCATTTTTCCTCAATTTTATTTCTGAGTAGGCTCTGCCCTCGTTGGTTTTTCCCTGTGGGGCCTCGAGCCCCAGAGCCCCCACGGGATCGCCGGGCTCACACAAATCTTTCGAAACGTTTGGAATTTATTTGAATCGATTTCAAGGCAAAATGTGAACGCGGCTTAAATGTTCCCCCTACGCGTTTTCTAGCATTGGCTCGAGGGGCTAGCCACTTCATATACAATGATTGCAGTTAGTACAGCCTATGGTAGTGCTAAATCTGTAATCAGCTACGTAATCACTTAAGTACAGTCAAAGCTACAGGCTTGTACACCGATTACGTTGAGTGATCAGGCCCTCGCGTGGGCTTAGCCCGGTTTTATCAACTTTAACATTATACTTTTTTTTAATAAAAATGTCAACAGCACTTGCTCAAATGAATTTGGAAATTTTGGGGTACAATGTAAACATCAACTTTATAACAATTTAATTGAAGCGTTCCATGGCATCATGCTACTGCTACTATCAGGGCCGGATTAAGACTTTATGGGGCCCTAGGCCCAAGTTAATTTTGGTGGCCCCTTTCAATAGCGAGCTAGGCGCTTCCTCAATTTATAATTGAGAAAACGATGGAAAATTCATTTTGCTGCCAGATTTAGTATGTCGTCAGGGGCTAGACGGCAGTTCGTCAGAGAATGTGACAATCAAACGTTTTTGGTTCATAGGGGTGGACGCATTTACTAAAATTACTCCGGAAAATATTTGGTAAAAACAAGAATGTATTAGGGAGAATGTCTATGTCGAGACGGTTTTTAGCCTTTCTCTCAATCCTACCGTTGGTCCCCCCAGTACGCTCCTCCGCTTAAAATAAAACGAATAGTCCCGGTATTTCATTGGCTGCTTAAAATTTACGTCACCTAACGCGATGGAAATCAAACGCCGGTGACGTTTTGTCTTTCCCCCCGCGCGAGACGGGGGAAAGGCGTTCAACGTGCCCGGCGATTGTCGCAACATAATCATTCTTCCTAAATATAAATAAATACATTCTTGGTAAAAAGCCAATGAATTAAGTTTTGTACTTTTATTTTTTTCGAACCCTCTTATAGCCCCTTGTAGGCTTGGTGCCCTAGGCTAGGCCCAGGCCTATTCGGCCTATTGGTTAATCCGGCCCTGGCTACTATTATTAATTAAAGATGTTTTTTGTGTCCCCAAATGAAAATGAAACTTAGGGGATTCCGCGAAATGTAGATTTATCTTCAACGCCACTTATTAAATGGTTTATGAGGAAGATTGTTATTCCTACTATTCTGAAGATGGCGTTACACAACATTAGGGGGCTTTCCCACTTTTATTTAATAACAGCGTGCGTCGCACCCTAGCTATTATTAAAAAGAAATGAGGAAGCCAACTTCAGCAAAGTTGGATTAGACATCTTCGTCGTTAAAATTTATATTAGTCCTTCCTATCGAACCTTATCTGTGAATAATTCAATAATTTGGAGATTCGGCTGCCTATAAAATTCGGCCTTTATTCTCTCTGAAAGCATTTAGGCAAGAAACGTAAATGATAAATCAATCGATAGTAATTATCAAGGCCTCTCGATCGAAATGGCAATTTGGACAATCGGTCAATAAGTGATACATCAAGTCAGGGCGTAGACAAACTATTGTTGTTCACACATGGATATGACTTCTTATTTCATTGAGGGGTCGTTATTAAAATCGGAAAAACAAATATCAAACCGTTATGTAAGAAGCCGGTGGTAATTCAGAACGGAAACCAGCAAATTGGGTGACTAGTGTCAGTAATCCAGTGATGCTTAAAGTGATACGATCCGTGACACTGGTGTTCTCGTAACCTAACCAAAAGGAGAACCAGGATATGACGACGATAAACGCACTGGGTGCAAAAACCTGCATGATGTAGTGCGCCATATGCCTTTCGAACAAAAACAACAGGTACACCGACGAATACGTCTCTGGAAAAGAAAATTAAACGTTCGCTTTGAAAAACAAATTAAAATCGGTTCTGCGTAATTGTACACTGTCGTATCTTACCTCCCAGCACCGTTAGATTTCCAATCTTCTTATACGCCAATAAACTGTGTCTTAGAAGCCTTAGATCGGGGTTTAAGGGATTATTCATCGTATCCTTCCATTCATACGTTACGAGTGTATTGTTGTAAGCATCTTATATTTATAGAAACATTTGATAAATTCCATTATTCTGGTTTATTATCGACTTACAACTTCTGAAGGTCATGGGACAGTGTTGCGTATCGAAAGGATGTTTCTCAAAGGCCATTTGGCAGGCCACGATGGCGTATCTCCTCGTGGAAAAAACCATGGAGCAAGTGCTGTTGACTTTAGTTATTTTCAATTTCCTAAGCTCTTGAGTTTTGGAAGTAGATTCGATCATTTTGGCGTTAGCTAGAAAACTGTCTGGTATCCAGAAATACGTATGATTGAGACTATTGACCAGAACTTGACCAGAGTAATTCATTTTGTCCGCCGCCAACTGCTCGTCGTGTTGTCTGTATGCTTCGCAAGTGGGTCCTTTCACTTCCCATTCATGATACAGAAAAAAATCCACTCTAAAATCCTACAAACAACAGATTCAAAGACGACATCACTTAATTATATTCGAATCACTCCGAAAACTTACCATATTTAAGGCATTAAATGAATTTACGTCTTCCACGTACACTTCCGTTTTAAGTACTATTGGGTCGTCTGTGAATTTCGATCTCATAAATGAAAATTATTATAAATTATATAGTAATCATACCGTCAGAGGTTTCAAATGGAGGCCCCTCACGCCCTTCGGTAAATATGATTGTTCTATTTGTTTTTGAGCCAGTGGCCATCATACCTAAACTGATATAGTAATATTAGTCGCGAATAAAAACAGTGTTCGAAAAAATTTCACTCATATCCTATTAAAACAGTACAAGTTACGACTAAACTTACTTCATAATAGCCAGGATGATCGTAGTCGAAATCATTTTACATAGTACAATTAAATTTTGCTTCGTAACATGGAAATTTCTAAATAACGCAATGCGATACATTTCGCTTTTTCGACGCATGTGTTCATTGTTTACGCGGGTCGATACGCATCTATCAAACAAGAATTTTCACTTTACAGTTTACGCAAATTGTGCGCGATCAATTTAGTTTCGACCCTACGTGCCGAATACCAAACCATTTATTGGCTTTATTCCCATGATAATAGTAACGCCCAAAAAAGGAGCGCGCGATCATTGCCGGCTTATTTTATTGTACTCCATGACAATGGGGTTACATTAGAAAACACTTTGGCAAAAGCATGTTCTACCTTTTATACGGCTTTAGCATTAATCGAAATTTAGTTTTCTCACGATAGCTTTTTTCTCTCAGAACACGCCACGAAATTTATAACCGTCTATGAATTCTCGGATGGAACCTAAAAATGAACATTAGTTCTTAAACGTCGTGGATATTATATTTCATAATACATCGAGTGACATATTTTATTTATTGTTTTCAATTTAGAATCTTAGTTGGATGAATTTTTTAAATATTTTATCAGAATATATCTTTCGGTGAAAACTGTACAGTTTCCCAAAGGGTTCTTCACAAATTTCGTTACGCAAAAAATCGCCTTTTTTGATTCCCACCTCCTCGTAACAATTGGAACCTACATGAAACCGACCAGCCTATTTCAACATATGTACATATCGAGACAACGCTCTCAGCAAAATATTTGACTGTTCCAATGGGCTCGGTCAGCCCGTAGCAAATATTTCTCGTGTTCCTCTTCTATTCTTCCGATTTCATAATCGCTCAATGACAGACTATCATTAACCGATATCTTTTAGTGTCTTGCGTTTCTATTACGGTACTTATGAATCCATTTCTTGCTCGATTGGGGAGAGTATTCTATGGATAACTAACACTATATTATGAAAATCTACACATTAATTCCATTTAATGTATTGAGATTAATTAAAACGGTCCACAATTATTATTTGACTCAAAATTAGTGAATAGGAATTGGTTTATAAACTAACCATTTTAAAATATTTTAAATTTAGTAAAAAAGCTTTAAAGCTGTCATTATTTAACATTTAAAATATTAATCATTACGAAATTGACGTTTTTTAAAATTAATTTGCCCAATTTTACACCAACTACACTACACCGTAAAGTTTTGGTAAAATTACGAAGTATTTGGGACGTTTGTTGTGACACTTTTTACTCGTGATCGGTAGTAGGGGCAATCGGTGTAAATAGAAAAGAAAAACTTTCTATAAATTTGTCTGACGCTTTAAATTAATTACACTTTCAGAACATTTGGGTTAAACTCTGACGTCATCCTAACTCTATTATTTTGACCTACACTAAATGTCCCGGAGAAGGGAATAATTTTCGCCTAGTGTGACGCCCGAAACATTCATTTCAAATTCGGCCGATTGGAGATAGCGTTTTCATATAACTACTTGAGATTCTCTTTGAATCCATCACTGACGTAGATACATAATTGTTCTCACAGCGATTGAGAGAGAAATGGAATATTTTTCGAATATTCGAGCACTATATTCCCGAGCTGAAATGGAATACGCGGAAATATTTGCTCCGTGTAGATGGAGCACGTTGAAAAACGATAAAGCTTTGCTCCGAGAGCGATCTCAATGCGTTGATCTGTCTAAATCGGTAAATCGCTTTTGCACGATTTCATAGCTTTCATTCAGATCAAATAAGTCTACTAACGAGGAGTGTACCCGAGGTGTAAATCACCGATTTTGATGAAACTCGGGGGGTATGTAGACCTTGAGGTAACATGAATTTTCACCAAGGGAAAAGTTACACTGGGCTTCCGTTTTGCTATGGCAACCGAAAAT
Organism: Leiobunum rupestre; assembly: GCF_980474605.1. Classification (NCBI taxonomy): domain Eukaryota; kingdom Metazoa; phylum Arthropoda; class Arachnida; order Opiliones; family Sclerosomatidae; genus Leiobunum; species Leiobunum rupestre. Next base: position 29,995,413 of record NC_143387.1, on the reverse strand, counting down.
GTTTTTGACAACATAAAATGAAAAAATCTACATTTAAAAAAGCATGGGATTTTCTCGGTTTCACCCTGCGAAAATATTTGAAAACCCAAAAAAAATTAAAAAATTAAATTTCAACTAAAATGCTAAATTTTAACAATTTTGGGTGAAATGCATCAAGTAACCTCGCTGTGAAACCGAGAAAATCCCATCCTTTTTTAAATGTAGATTTTTTCATTTTAAGTTTTCAAAAACATTTTCGGTTGCCATAGCAAAACGGAAGCCCAGCGTAACTTTTCCCTTGGTGAAAATTCATGTTACCTCTACGTATACCCCCCGAGTTTCATCAAAATCGGTGATTTACACCTCGGGTACACTCCTCGTAAGTCGGGAAAGCCACCTTCCATCGTCATTAGATAGTGATAACAGTCTGTTACGCTTTTCGATTTCTTAAAGCTAAAGGTGCAGTGTTGCGATCGGGAACCGTGATAAAAACGGATTCTGCTAACTTAGAAGCTTCGTCCCAAATTAAGTCGAATTTTTCGGGGTTCCTTACTTCCTCTAAGGTAGCTATGGTAGCTTTGCAAATAGCGATAGCTTCAGTTAGAACGATTCTCGAACTTTGTAAATATTCCGACAAGGAGTTGGTAATACCTAGTATTTCATCTAAAGCCGTAATCAAAATCAAGTTAGCGAAGTTTTGTAATTGCAATATGTACCCTCGACACTCGGCAGCTTCTTCGGGCTTACCATTTTCTACGAAGTTCTCCAATGCTAATAGAACAGAATCAAATCTACTTCTGAAGTAATGAAGACCTTTTTTTTTTGCTCCACCACCTATGCCAATTTCGTTTCTATTATACCTAATGCAAACACTCAGCTGTTCTACTCCCCAGTGCCGTCTTTCCCATTGGTCAAACAGGGCACTGCCCTAGGGCCCCAAGATTCTGGAGGGCTCCATTTTTCAAATTGTCAAATACAAAAGAAATTTTAATCACAAAAAATGTTTTTAACATTGCTCGAAAGTCCTAAACTTCGTATTTAGTCGCGTCTATAGACAGGGTAAATCTAAAACGAATAAAGACTTTTGGTCGTCGGTATTTTTAAACTCAGAATAAGCTTCTTCTTCAGTAACTTTTAGTAGTACAAGTGAAACTATTTAAACCGATAGTTGAGGTTAATGGTAATAGTGAGTGTAGGGAGCTGTTGGCTTGCGTGGCTTGCAGGGCTTGCCACCACCCTCCTACGCATTGTAACCCGGCCACCTGAATTAAAAAGGCTTTAAAAGTCACTCGGTGACTTAGGCCTAGGGTGGTGCCTTGGGTATTAGCCTAGCTGATTATTATTATTATTTATTATTATTATTATTGTAGATTAGAGCGTCGATGGACTTCGCACTGGGGGTTAGAAACTTGGGTGGAGTTACAGGGGATCGCCCATAGCTTCGCCCAGGGGCCTCCAATTAGGTAAAGACGGCCCTGCTACTCCCGCATTATCTCTAGTCTCATCGGCAATTACGGAAAAGAAACTACCTGAATCATTAACCTCCTTTACCATCATTCGCCTAACAAAATTTCCACTAAGGTTAATCAGCTCATTTTGGACAGTGCTATGTATGTATTTAGCATTATTTGGCATACTTTCGCACTTGGCTTTAAAGTCGGGACTATTTCTCTTTAATAAATCTAAAATTTCAACGAAATTGCCCATGTTCCCATTTTCATCGTCCGACCTATACCCCAGAAGAGCGAGATCTTGTTCGGCGCACAGTACTATTATCTGCACGTGAGCATCTAAGACATCTCTATTTCTAGCAACGTCTGTTTTATGATGCTGATCAACCTGACATACTATTGAGCCTCGAGATTTCGATTCCAAATAGTCTGAATATTTTTTATAAGACTGTTGGTGTAAAGATTTAGTCGAAGTAAAGTGTAAACAAAAACAATAAACTTTATCGTTTGCTATAGAATATTCGAGCATTTGGTATTTGGTGTACCAAGAAGAATTGAAGCCTCGGTTTTTACCACCCATTAGGGTTTTGGGAAAAGACGCGAGGTTAAGGTGGAACGGGCAGACAATCCTTATCTAAACTAATATCTAAAGCAATTAATCGTCTTACGTTTGAATTGTCTATCTTTGCACTCAAGGCTCTATTAGAGGATTCAACCAAAATTTCCGATAACTCAGAATTTAGAACTACCTCCTTAGCCGGACTGACATCGACATTGGCTAAAACGTCAACAACATTTGTTTTTTCTATTTTCAGTCTCTGTAAAACCTAGGGTCTCCCCTGAATTCAGTTTATTTATTTTAGCTGACGGTTGAAGAAATCGTTCCATTGCGTCTTTCTGACTAATATCTATGCTCGCTTCTTTCTTACATTTTTGGCGTTTTTTGGGCCCCGACATAAACTTTCGGGAACTCATGCTGGTTTTAAAGTAAAAACTCCAGATATTACGCCTTTTAAAAATGGTACCACTGTAGTCTTTAAAAAAAACTAGTTTTAAGAATGGTACCACCCTCGGCACCACCAATAGTTTGGTTCAAAATATCTAGCTACTAAAAGCTTGAAAAAAAGCCAACTAACTATATAAACTATTTAAAACAAGCGCAGTACGGCTTCTTTAAACCTCTAGGAGGTAGAAGTCGGCTCTTGCCAAAAATATTAAAACAAAACAGACACCACTAATATAATTTTGTTAAAAAATAACTAGATACTAAATAAAAAGCTTGAAAAAAGCCAACTAACTATATAAACTAGCCCGAAATGTTTTTATTTAAAACAAGCGCAGTACGGCTTCTTTAAACCTCTAGGAGGTAGAAGTCGGCACTTGCCAAAAATATTTAAACAAAAAGGACACTAAATTAACTGACTGAGAAAGACTCGAAATGTAGAGAATTGCTTTGAAGAAGCGCACAAAATTAAATGAAACTCTGGTAAAAATAATGTCTTAACTTCGCTAATATAAGAGTGACCCCCGGCCTTTCGAACACGTGACCCAGTGGGCGAATCACAAACCCCCAAATAAGCTGGAGCTTTCCAGTTTTACCCCCATGGTGGAGGCCCACCCCTTCTAGGACGATATTGCGCTTATCAACAAACGACATTCCTGACAACACGGTAGCTCTCGAACGAACAGGTGTCAGGTCCGGGGGCCCCCTTTCTCGATTTGCATCTTGTTGGGGGGAGACATTTCGCTCTTTGACAGAGTTGCCAACTCCGCGGTTTTCCCGCGGGTAAAAAAATTCGGGCCGCGGGTTTTACCGCTGGTTTTCGTAAAATATAGTCGCGGTATCGCGGTTTTTTTTTGAAAAAAGAAATGAAAGTTGTTTGATATTTTCGGTCGTAATTTTTTACCGTGTTTACTCTCTTATTTTATGTCGGAATATGCATTAATTTTCATTTTAATTTAACAGCCGACACTCGTTGGCTCTCTCTTTATCTTGCCATAACGCGTGTTTTGGATCAGTGGGACGAACTCTCTTTACACTTTCAGTTAGATGTCGATAACGAACGTTGTTATACCCCGAGCCTATTAGCTGCTATGTTTAAAGATTTGTCAAACAAAGCTAGTATAATATTTATGAAATACGCCCTGTATTTCAGTCCGAAAAGGCAACACATTGCCCACAAATTGGTAGATTTACAACACTTCATTTATAATTTGCTATCGAAAATCGTAACCTTAAGTTTTTTAGAACGTTGTAATGCATATTGACTCCTGCAATTATGGTTATGAATTTCAAGAAGTAAGCAAGGCATTAAACGTCGCCATAGTATCTAATTTGAAATAAAAATTTATGTCATTTTTTAAACTGCCTATAAGGAGGTCCTAAAAAGATTGTCATCTAAATGATCTAATACGAAACTTTTGATGGCCATGGAAAACCTAGCGCCAGAAAGAGTTACTTCCCATTTTAAAACTCCTCTCGCTGAAATAGCTGACCTTAAAAAATTCCTTCCTATTAAAGAGATAGTGTCAGAATTTTCTACGTATATGAAGTTTTTTCATCAATTATTTAAAAATATAGTAAAGAAAAATATAGCTATAAAACATTTGGTATAAATATAAATATTCACGTTTAATTTCAAATTTTAAAATAGAAAGAGAGCGTAACATTTTTTTATCACATACTGTCTACGTCATAGATAAGTTGATGTTTATTGGCTGCTACTAGAGCGAGCTGGAAATTTAATTTTTAGGGGATTACAGGAGGAAATTTTACTGACATCGCTTTCTTTTGATCCGAGTTTCCCGCTTTCGTACGCTTTAAGACCCTCATTCGATGGAAAATAATGGAAAGATAAGCCACTTTTGTTGTTATTATTACTGCAGGAAGGAACTGCACAATACACTGTGGCGCCCACGGTCTTCGGTGATTTCAGTGGCATCTTTCCGTAGAATATAAATATTGTTATAGTGACTACGTATAAGAAATAATGATATAATTTATAAACAATACCTTGTTATCGATTTTTTCTTCAATTTCTACTTTGAAAATAATATTTTTACACGTAGCCGGCTCGTGAAGTCGTGATTCGAGAATCTCGAACCGCGTGGGCCGCGAGAAGAAAATCAAAAAACGCGCTTACAAATCCTTTACGCGATAGTAGAAAAAGACTACTGGAAATTCCCCGCCACTCGAGCGCGCCGAAATCGACCAAACTCATGACGTCAACAATCTGTAAAGTTTTGCGCGGCTATTGAAATACCATTATTTTACATTAAAACATAAAACTAAATACTAATTGAAAGTGCTAATATGTATATATATTCTGATTCCGGACTTAAAAATCTATCATAACGTGTAAGCCAAAGAACAAAATTTTAAATTAATCTGAGTTGGCACTATCTCTTTAAGGAATTTTATATACAGGGTTTCTCAATTTGCTCGATCAGGCCATTTGTCTCAAAATGTATTTATGCTAGGGTTCTGAAATTTTCAGGGTTTATTTGTTAAGTATGGAAGGCTTTGGTTACTAAATTTCAGAAAAATCGAACGATTTTGTGCCGTTTTAGAAAATTTATTTTTTCACGCAAAATGTTTCAATAGAAAAGTTGTAGGGCATAGTCGAAAGTGTAAAAATAATTTTGGTTCGGTTGAAAAAGACCTATTTTTCACTGAGTTTGGAGGTCGGGGGAAAAACAAGTTGTACTAGCAGGCAATAGCCTTTAACGAATTGTAGGTACCATGCATTTCAGTTATAAGATTTCGAAAAATAAACAAATAATAATTAGCCCAAGTGACAAATGTTTTTTAATGACTTCTACAAAATGTTTTCAAAAATGCTACCTTCTGATGCAATGCACAAATATGCACGATGTTGCATATTGCGAAATGCTCCCCGAACCATTTCTGGAGTCACCCGGCGACATGCTTCGATGATTCTTTGTCGTAAATCTTCAACGCTCGTCACAGGTGTTTGGTATACGTTAGATCAGGGGATCTTGCAGGCCAACGAACAGGACCAGTTCTTCCAATCCATCTTCCAGGAAACTCGCCGTTTAGATATGCAACCACGTCACGATATTGGTGAGGTGGCGCCCAATCTTGCTGGAACCAGATGCGTCTGTACTCGGCCAGAGGAATGTCGTCCAACACGTTGGATATTTCATTTTGAAGGAACTCCCAAGTAGTTTTGACCGTTCAGACGATTTGGCAGGAAGAACGGGCCAATAATTCTGTCACCTAACAGACCAGCCCACACATTTAAGCGAAACCGCACTTGGTGGCGGTGAGGAAATCCCCAGTGTGGATTCTCGTAGTCCCACATATGTTGGTTTTGACGGTTGAAAGGCCCATCTCTTCCGAATGAACATTCGTCGGACATCAGTAGTTGATCGTGAAAATCCTGGTCTGCGTCAGCCATGAGGCAAAACCAATTGCAGAAGTCGAGTCAGCGCCGTCTATCACCGTCATGCAGTCCTTGGTGAAGTGTCGCTCGATAAAGAAGAAAATGGTGTCTTTTGAGTGTTCTCCAAACGTAGTTTCGATCCAACCCTAAGTCAAAGCTGGCAGTCCTGACGCTCGCTCGAGGATAGGCGACGAAGTAGGCAAGTATGGTGTTTTCCATGTCGATGTCCTGGAGACAACGACCACGAAACCTCGGATTGATATTACCCCAGTTGTCGAAGTCGCGGACCACTCTAAGAACCGTCGTATGACTTGGTCTGCAATTGGGAAATCTTCGTCTAAATAACTGACTAACTAGAGTAGCATTACGACGACCTTCTCCGTAAAATAATTCTAGCATATGAGCGCGCTGATCTCGAGTGTAAAGAGGCATACTGGACAACAATCGGCCAAGCTGAGATAATGTTTTAACTTTGAAAAAAACAACAAAAGAAAAATAAGCGTAATTTTTGGTCTACAAATCTTGGTTTGATGATCTTACTCGTAACCACGTCGAAATGGTCTAATTAGGTGTTGAACGTAATAATTTTCTTTAACAATAACTTTTTGCAGATCTGATTATTAACTACATAGCTGAAAGCATAAGTTCCCTAAAATAAATGTACATGTGTGTTGTGATTATGTACGATTGTTTATGTTTAAGGCTATTGCCTGCTAGTACAACTTGTTTTCCCCCCGACCTCCAAACTCAGTGAAAAATAGGTCTTTTTCAACCGAACCAAAATTATTTTTACACTTTCGACTATGCCCTACAGCTTTTTTATTGAAACATTTTGCGTGACACCTACCGGTGAAAAAATAAATTTTCCAAAACGGCACAAAATCGTTCGATTTTTCTGAAATTTAGTAACCAAAGCTTTCCATACCTAACAAATAAATCCTGAAAATTTCAGAACCCTAGAATAAATACATTTTGAGAAAAATGGCCTGATCGAGCAAATTGAGACACCCTGTATACGAAAAACAATGGGAAACATTGCCCTTAGTAGATTGGAAAAAAGTTAATTTTTTAGCAACTGGAGAAACGACATTCGACGCAATCGGTTTTTGGAACTGTGTTTTGCATTACATAGATAGTAGTGAGTTTTTCTGTTTTAAAGAAATTGCACAATTAGTAATTAATTTACTTAGTCTTCCTTTGAGCAATGCTCAAGTTGAGAGAGTGTTTTCAAGAGTGAATTTTTTGAAAAACGATGTTCGGAACAGAATGAGTGTGGAGTTATTACAAAATCTACTTCATGTCCATTACCATTTGTTGATAAACCAACTTAAAGTTTCTGAATACGAGCCAACTAAGGCTACGTTAAGCAAATTCAACAGTAAAATGTACTGTTTTAAATAAAAAAATTAAAGGATAATAATAATTTTTAAATACTACATTCATTCGTTTATTCATACATCTTTCGCCATTTATTTTGTAATTTAAAATGCCGAGGGTTATATTTGATTTTCGCGGGTTTTTTCCCCCGTTGGCCGCGGGATAGGCTCTCCAAAAGTTGGCAACTCTGCTCTTTGAACTTTCCCCGAATTACAATGATCCCCCTTTACAAATAAACTCGGAATGTTAACACCGCTTAACCTACCCTTTTTAGGCTGCAGGGAGCCCCTGAGGGGGCTTGTTTTCTAAAGTGGAAAGCAAAGATTACCGGCCGTTCAGGAATAAAAAAAGCTGGTAGTCAACTAGTCATCTTTTCAATGAATTTTAGGCTCCAAGAAGGCACCTTTTTCGTAAATTGGAGGCCTAAAGTAGGCACCTTTTCTTAAATTGGATGCCCCAAGTAGGCCTATAGTTCTTAAAATGGAGGCCCAATAAGTAGACCCAAATTTTTTACTGCCCAAAAGACATAGGGTACGAGGTCCGAGGTGATAACGGTCAAGTTTGTTGTGGAATTACCCTGACCGGAATTACCCATACAGTAACTGGTAACAATAACTCTTCTTCTTCTTCTTTATTACACGCACCAAAGCTGCCACTGGCTGCTTATAGGCACTCAAAAATTTAGGTTACAGAGAATACAAAAGTTTGAGTGATAAAAAAAATACAATAATATGAAGGAATGTTTTGAGGGTAGAGACACTAAGTCTTGAGGGAGGGAATTCCAAATGGAGAGGGTGTGGTGTGTAAAATGGCGCTTGCGGTTTGAAGTGTTGACACGAGGTAGGAATAGTTTTTTGTTGTGTCCGCGGGTGGAAGTCAAATGTGGGCGCTCGACAAATTATCCTTCGTGAAGGAAACTGGAGCCTGACACAATAGAGAATAGTTCGGTTAGGTCATTTGTTTGGTGTCTTTCTTGTAGCGTGGGAATGAAGAGGAACTGTCGGCGATCGTCAGCCGAGACATCGCGCAGCTGAGGGACAAGCTTGGTGAGCCTATTTAACGATTTGTTTATGAGGGTAATGTCCTTGTAATGTGGGGACCAAATTGATGACGCGAAGTCCAGTGGTGGAAGGATAAAGGTTTTGAAGAAAGTCTTGATCAGTTTCGGGGACTTGAAGTGAAAAGCCCTCCGGGTAATGCCAGTAAACATGGTTATCTTTTTGGCCACAGTGCAGCAGTGGTCGGAGAAGGACAGCTTCTCATCAACCCCAAGATCTCGGATGCAGCTCGTTGGTGGTATGGCTTGGCCACCCAGATAGTAAGTATGACGAGATTTGTTTTTGCCAAGATGGAGAACGTTTGATTTGGCTGCATTGAACGAGAGGCCAGCCTCAGCTGCCCAGGCTTCTACCCTGGATAGGTCAGACTGTAGCTCAGCGCGGGATGTGCTGGTCGAGAGCACGTGGAGGAGTTTTGTGTCGTCTGCGAATAAACTGACTAGGGCATGGTGGACAGAAGCTGGTAGACTATTGACGTATGGTCGTACGTACAAATATTTTTATTTTTTTACTTTTTTCAATGGCGTGACGGATTCAACATTTTGTCTGGCTTTGCGGGACAGGTGCGAAAGATGATTTTTTGCCTTTTTGTAGTTATCATGAAGAGTGGCGAGATCGGGGGATTGTAGCTTCCTGTGTTTTTTGAAAGTTTTCCTATCTTTTCCTTGGCGGCTTTGACAAGACGGAGCTCTTTCGACGGAAATTTTCGAGCACCAGACCTCTAAATGCGGAGAAGTTGCCTAGCAGCAGAAAGTAGTTCAGTGTAAAAAATATCCCAGCATTCCGAGACAGACCGAGAGTGAAAAACAGTGGGCCAGTCGAGGCCGGAGAGATGAGTATTCAGATTTCCGTAGTCAGAGTTGAAGTAGTCCACTTGCGCAACAGGAAGTTGGGGATTGGGAAGTGGTCGCTCTTGCCCAGAGGGGAGACACATTGGACATCGTAGACGAGCAGCGGATCATTTGAGAGCACCAGGTGCAAAGTGTTGTCGTTATGTTTAGAAAACTGAGTGGTGACGGATACAAATTGGTGAAGACAATGCATTGAGGAAGTCGTAGTTTGCTTACGCAGTGGTCTGTGGTAGTTCAGGGTTAGACCAGGGCTACGTTCAGCAGCAGTCAATGGAAAAAAACCCGATGGATTTGATATTTTCCACCGATGAGCTTTTTCGTCATAATGACGTCGTAAGTTGCTGAACGCTTTTATTGAGTCATCGGTGTTTTTTAAAATGCCGTAGCTTTTATAATAGTTTTACGTCAGAAATGACGTCAGCCATTGGAAAAACCGACTCTTCCAGCCAGTGACTTCGGTGAGTAACCGATGACTATCGTGACGTCAAAACCGGAAACGCGACAAAGCGTACAGTAGGAAACCGATGTCACCGATTAGTAATCGGTGAGTCCGATGAGCTCTGCTGAACGTACCCCAGTTTATAAATTCTTAAATTAAGGGGTCAAAATGATTATCGCTTGCTTCGCTCGTTCGCAATAAAGGGTAAACAATCAATAATCTTTGACGCAGCTTGAATGTACAAGAACAAAAAGTTTAGCTAAAACTTAGATAGGTTTACAAAAACAATATCTCCTCCTCGTGAAAATGTATGGCCAAATTCGCCATGCCCCCCAAATGAAAATCCTAGCGACGCCACTTTCAGCATTATAGGAGTTTCCGATTTCTCCCAGCTGCTTAGGCCGCGTCAAAATTCTAAGAATTCTTCCCTTGATAGTTAGAATTCTGACTTCTCAAAATTTTTAATATCTCTTCTCACGAGTTCTCTTGAGAAGAGTGAGAATTCTCACTTGAGGGGGGGGGGGGGGGGAATTATAAATAAAAATGGCAGCTAATATTCTAGTCAGTTTACTTGATGCTGAAGAAAATAAACAGTATAATATATTTTTGTGGACGAAAATAAATTTCAGAGAAAACCAAATGTTAATTTAATTCCCGATTAAATATTTCCTTTTAAATTATAAATAAAATGTTTTCTTCCTTCATATACTTTCGTGAAATCGTGTAAAAATAATATTTATTGTCAAAGGCTTAGTTTACAACGTTCGTGGAATTATCGTAAGCCGTCATCTTTAGAAGAATCTTTTTACATTTGACGCTTTTTAGCGAGTTCTCACGGGGAGAAAAATTATCACGAAGAACTCTTCTCAAGAGAAGAATTCCTTTTTAGAATTTTGACGCGCCCTTGATACTCGTAACAAAGTTACAAAATGACTCCGATCGGTACGCCTCATTTGGTTGCAGACTCTATTAGTAGCGTAAGTACGCAATATTACTCGTATTAGGCTGCTATCATTTATGAAATAGAAAAGAAAAAGGTTAATATGTTGCATTTTATTATACACTTCGAGCTTAGGAAATATAGCTCCATCTGCCAGGGCATGAAATAAGCACAGGACACTGGACATTGTCCGAAAAATTTTGCATATGTCCGATAACTTTTTCAAAATCTAAGGGGGTCATTGGACATTTGTCCGATAACTTTTTCAATAAACTGGGAATGTTTTTTTCTACAAAATAAAAAAATTTAAAATTGTTGGACGATGTCCGATAAAATTTTTAAAATGAGGGGGGGGGGGGGTCACTGGACAAATGTCCGATAACTTTAATTTCTTATTTCCTGCCCTGCCATCTGCCATAATATCAGTCAACTAAATATGTGAAGAAATAGCAGACGACTTTTGAATATCAATGTTTTTGATTGAAACTTTCAGCTGTTGTGAAATTTGAACGAGCAGACAGCTATCATATATTCAATTTAAAACTCGGCCGGTAGGCGGCGATACTTGTGATCAAAATTTATAATACGCATGAAGCTTATAGTTTTACTCACAAGGAGAGTACCCGAAAAACACTTTCGGTTGCCATGGCAAAACGAATGGGTAGTGCAACGTCTCCTTTTGGGAAATTTAATATCTCATAGCCCCGACTTTGAACAAAATCGACAATAATTAAACACCTCGGGTACTCTACTTGTTAGTTAAGTACTATAAAATTGTTCTGTGTATTCCCGTGGCCAATACTATTTCTGAAAGGAGTTTCAGTTCCTTGAATAGAATTGAAACGCGTCTACGGACAACAATGCGAGAGGATAGACTTTCCAACCTGGCCACATTATCCATTAATCGAGATTTATCGAATCATTTAAAAGAACATCCGATGTTAGTGGTTGATGAATTTGGGAAGAGCTCTAATCGCAGAGTGTCATTCATTGAGTAAAACGACTTTAATATTTTATTATTATTGGAAATGGGGATATTGGATATCTATATAAATGTTGGTTAAACTGGGGTACAAGTGAAAAAATTAATTTAATTTTAGCTTCACATAATTTTGCAATAAGAAACACGGTGAACTCTTTCAAAACGGAGAGTTTAGTTAAAAGAAATAACGTGAAATTATCGATTGAAATTATTGCGTTGAGGGGGGCCTATAAATTCATCGGTGCCTACTTGGGAAAAAATCCTGGCGGCGCTACTGGCGGAGACTTGGACGATCTTGAGGGGAAATCGGCACCGGATTCGATAACGTAGCGAACTTGCTCTTTTAAGTGAATTAAAAAAACTTTAATTTAGTAAAGATCTTTTTTAATTCCCGAACAACTTCAGTAAGTTAAGTTATTGGTAGTTCGGAAATACACTTTCTGGCTGGTTATTGTCCGTTATTAGTTTCATAGGCCTTGGAGAAACCCAGCAGCAGCACCGATTTTTAGGCGAAAGCCTTATAAACGTTATATTTCTTAAATTTGAATGTTAACGGATAAATATATAAACCTAGCTAGCTGTTGATAATGAAACATTTACATACTTCATATTTCCTCCAAGCATTACAAATTAAACGTTTTTGCTTTATAAAAAGTAACAAGTTGGCAAGCCAAAATATACCTCTCCTCGGAAGAATTGTCCCTAGTGGTATTAATTTCTCGAGATAACCCTTAAAGATATATCTCCGCAATTTAGAGTTATTTGTTAAAAATATTAACCCATTTCTATCCCGCCCGGTATAAAATTTTAATTATAATTAAAATAATTGAGACGAAACGACCAATTTTAATTTATTCAGAATATCATAAGTTAAGTAGTTACAACAGTAAGTTAGACGTACTATAACAATGCACAATTGAATTAAACCCTTTTACAGAACAAGTTTATCAGTTAAATATAATACGAAGCAAATTTTAATGAAATATCTACAGAGGCTTTTTGGAATTACTCGCTTACGAAATACTTGCCGCATCTTTAACGCTCATTTTATTTCAACACTCGCCCTTGATGAAGATACCGTAGATATCTGGTAGTGGACGACTCGTTCACTTCCTGTTGACGTTGTGACGCATACCACATGAAAAAGACCAATGCCGTCCAATTTCCAATATCATATAATGACTCGCACACCCAAGAAATCATTGACTGCGTTAGAAATCGTAGATATCCAAATATCCACACCAAATGTATTTACAAGAAGCAAAAACCTTACCATCAACAAAGCACAGAGAGCCACTTGACTAACCGCCAGCTTTTAAAGCAATTAACGTTAAATTATCTCCTTTGAATTAACACAACTATATATAGGTCGTTAATAATACCCGTAAATAAATAACAAAAAAAACTAACAAAGTGGACCACCCACAGGGTCTACCCTTTAACCCTCTAATCTCGGCTGACTGCGCTAAAACAAGATTTAACCTTTAAAAAAAACCAGATTAGGCCTTCATAAATTCATTAATAAAAAAAGACTTTATTACCTATTATGCTTACGATGCCTGTCTTAATTTCAGTGAATCTAAGCAGCTATCGGTGGTTCTGTGGTAGAGCGCTCGACTGCCAAGCCGAATGGTCTGGGTTCGAAACCTGGGTGGCGCATTTGTTTTTAATCAATAGAGAAATGCTAAATTAGAATTTCTTCGATGCAATAATTTCAATTTCAATTCTATTTCAATTAAACCAAAATTTCGTACTTTATTAAATACGCTTCCGATAAAGCTGAAGGTCTAATTTTCAATAAGGCGTAACAAGTGTCGGTGGTTCTGTGGTAGAACGTCCGCCTGTCAATCAGGAGGTCTCGGGTTCAAATCCCGCCCGATGCGATCGCAAATTGATACTAAGACGAATACCGTGTACAACTGGTGGAAACCCTGCCATTGGACGTTGAGAGGTAGCATTACACTCAGCACTTGGTCCGTCCCAAAGTCATTAAGAAGAAGTTGGAGAGAAAACGCCCATATAAACACAACAGACTCAACATGCACAACCATCAGAACACAAACACAACAAACTCAACACTCACAACCTACGCATAAACATTACAAAAACGTAATATACCAAACCGTTACGACGGTGAGCGAAAAAACACCATCCAAACCAAACCGCAAATGCATCCATTAACGCTCACCGTCACACGGTGGTTTTGCCAACCCTTTGAGAAACTGCGTACGCTGTGATTACACTTTGCACCGAAAATGCGAACGCGTTCGCAGTCCTGACAGACAGACACACCCACAGACCCACCCACAGACACACCCACAGACCCACCCACAGACAGACACGGTCGTTGTATAACCCCTCCTAGGGGACTTTGTCCCCTCGGAGAGATAAAAATATTACCCCTCGACTGAAACGCCAGCTAGAGCTAGGGACAATTTACGGAGCTTAGACGCATTTTACTGGGTCGGAGTGTTGTACATTGTAGGTCAATCTCTGGTTGTATTCATCCGTTTAAAAACTCCAGAAAGGAGAGAGAGAGAGAAAAGGCGGGAAAATTCTTGAAAAGTGTCGTCTCTCAAAAATTTTAATGATGCCCACTCCCCCTATAGGCTTTGAGCTTCGGAAATATAGCGCCATCAGCCGTATAATCCGTCAACTAAATATGTGAAGAAATAGCAGACGACATTTGAAATTCTACATTTTTCGGTTGCAACTTTCAGTTGTTGTGGAGAGATAATTTTGAACGAGCAGACAGCTTTCATATATTCAATTCAAAACTAGGTCGTTAGGCGGCGATACTTATGACAAAATTTTAAACAACGCACGAAGCCTATTTACTCCAGGTGTCAGTATACAATGATCGAATGAGATGGCCGCTTATTTACGTTATCAAAGTTGGCCGTGTCTGAGCAAACCATTCAAGTTTCCCGCCAGTTTCATGGCAAGAATGCGTCTGCATATAGTCCCGGTTATTATAGCCTTTTTAGTTAAAATCATATTTGCTAAAGATAATTCTTTTACTGATGATGAAACAATTTGTAAGTTTAATTTTTCATTAAGGAAGGTAAACTTGACATTTGTTGTTTTATAATTCATAGTTCGTGCCTTGTTCAAACAAAAGAGGGTGGAACAACTGCGCGCCGTCAAATCTATTCAGAAATTAGGAGGACATGAAAAGCAAACTAAAATGGTTAACGTTCTTTTTGGAAAGATATTCGAAATTTTCACAAAAACCAAAGCTATCATAGAAGCCAGTGATTACATTCCAGGAAGTTCCTTTCCTTCAAATGAAGTGACCAGAGAAGGTAAGTTAAAGCTGACTTAATCTATTTCTACAAAATATTGAACAACCTTTTTGCAGCTATAAGACTACCAGTGATCGAGTCACCCATGATATTTTGAGGTAGATTGTGCATGATCATAGTACCAACCGCCATACAAAATTCTTGGGCTTTTCTCTTTTAGAATATCCTCTCTGACTCGATAACTGGGGTCTACAGTGTAGCAAAATTACCCACGCCAGATCAACCTAAATTTTAAATTTGTAATTGGTGGAAGTTTTTTCCATTCGATTAGCGGTGGATTAATCAATAAACAGAGTAGGCTTAAGCTTAGAGGCCTGAAGGTTTCCAAAATGTAGGGGCCCGAGATGAGGCTAAAACAAGGAAAGGGAATCCCTCGTAATAAGTAATAAAGGCTCGAGCATAGGAGCCTGTGTGGTGTTACTGGTGTTTTAGAGTCTGATGGGTTATTTCTACTTTGTTATGGTTCTCAATTACATACTAGGAACTAAATGGCTGTATAATTATTTATTTTAATTTCAGCTCTATCTCAAATATTGGAAAATACAGCCTTTTTTGGGGATATTGTCTTACGACTGCCTGACGTATCTCATATCTTCCTGGAGAAAAATAAGGAGTGGGAAGTTTTAGCTCAATGGAGCATTGGCTTTTCAAACTCTACCGATTTGCTCGATGACAGCACTGCTAAGATGGTCAATCTGGCTGCACAAGAACTTAATTTAGTCGAACCAGATCGTAAATTTGTTAATCCGTTTAAAAAGAGTTTTAAGGTACGTTAGCAATAAGATGATTTTATTTTGTTATTAATTATATCTATTATTTTATTTTTAGGTAGACCAACCTTTATTATCTACTCCAGAAATCGTTAAAGTTAAAAGAAAGAAAATTAAGAAAGGTCCACAGTTAGGTGGATCAAGATATGATTTATAACTTTTGTTATATTTTGTAGTCATGTTGAAAATGCTAAATGTTTTATACAATAAATACGTTATTTGTATTATTTTAGAAGCGTTTTTAATTTTGATCCATCATGTATTAAAAATAATATCTCTGATTTGACTGATTACGTATTACCAGAAGAAAATAGGGGGAAGTACGCTTCTAGTCAGCTTTGGAAAGGCGTCACTTTTCACGAATTTTCGCGCCAAAACGGTTTGGCGGGAAATCGCGGATGAATACATCGTTGAAAAAGTCATTTTTCTTAAATTGAACAATTGTAACATATTGCCCTTCTCATTCTCTGCTATTTGAGCTAAGGCGTATTTGCTTTCATCGATTATAGCCGTGTTGAATCAAAACAAAAGTAGGACTACTTTTTCAGTTTGGTTTATTATGCGTAAAAAGGCTTTTTCGTGGGTCACACGACGACTTCTACGGCTCAAAGCTACAGATACGTACTTCCCCTATTTTCTTCTGGTATTACAAAACAAATTATATTTCTGGTTAGGCTGATTACTTATTGAATCTGGTTTGGCTGCGCAACTGACGTGTCTAAATTCCATGTTGATGATGACATCTACATCCATTGGCAATTTCATCTTTGACAACATTAGTTGTAATATAATAAAACAATTTGGTTTGGTGTATTAATATTATGTAGAAATAAAAATCCAATTAGTGGTAGAAGTTTTAAATGCTTTTCATGATCCGGTAGATTGCGTTATAAGCGTTAGAGAATTCTTCCCTGAACTGAATTTCATTATTTGCCATTTATCGTCATAGATGGCGGTAGCGTATCGGGAAATATTTTATTAACACGGTTCTATTCGAATTCAGAGAACTTTCCGATTGTTTCACGAAGCGATTACCCACTTCCGGCACGTGAGTTCCGAAAAATCTTGAATAAACTTATCAAAATATACGCAAACGATGCAAATTATATTCAAATGCAAGTATCATTATTTAAAAAGCCAAATTTACGCATAATGACGTTACATATCTAGGTTTCAATGTCGAACCAAACGGGGCGTAGCGATAGTTTTCGGGCGCGAAATGTTTCAGAGATCTGACAGGAATATTGTAAACGTGATGAACTACTCGCCAGGCAGTGATTTCGAGTATATATTGTCTTTGAGCAGAATGTAGACGGGTTTCGGCGTGAAATAGTCTTCGAGCTTAGGAAATAAAGCTCCATCTGCCTTAATATCCGTGAACTAATTATGTTAAGAATTAGCAGACGACTTTTGAATTTCAATGTTTTTCGGTTGAAGCTTTTAGCTGTTGTTTTTGAACAAGCAGACAGATTTCATATATTTAATTTAAAACTCGGTCGGTAGGCGGCGATACTGCTGTGTAATAACTTGTTGGTTTAAACTAAAATAAAATAAAATACACGACATTTTTTATACATATTTATTTAAAACTTTAAAAACACTGCGAGCTTTCGGGTATGACACCCCTTGTCAAGCGTATGTGTTAAACTAAAATTTTACAATGGTAAATTTGATTATTACTTTTTAACATTTTTGATTTTGAAATCCCCCCGTTTTTTATACACATTTTACCCATATATAAATTTAATTAGCCTTCATTTTTTATCTAGTGTTTCTTTGAAGTCTCTCTTAAAATAGTTTTGTTCTCGCGCCACTTCTTCAGCAACTTGGGTTGCTTTCAAAAGGGTTAAATTTCGCACCAGTACATAAATATAGTGATTTAGTGGACATATGTGCAGATACAGAAAACCAACTTAGACATATGCATATAAATGACGAAACAAAACAAGACGTCCGCAATATAGGTAGATTGAATTATAGTAAATACTCAAGATCGGAAAACTTAACAAAACCTGAACAGATCGCATTAAAAAACTCAAATTAAAGCGGTTGAGGATAACGAAATAGAATAAAAGAAACGCTACGTTTCTTATACTGATTGTATAAAAACCCTGTTCGCATATGTGCTTGATTAAACTTCACAAACCAAATCACCCCGTAAGATTATTCGTTTCTTCAATTAATAACGTAACATATTAACACAGCAAAAAATGTTAGTAAAGATCATTAAACCTCTTGTTAGTCAAAACGACTATAACGTTTAAAATTCATATGACCTAGTCGAAAAATTAAGAGAATGTTAAATAAATGAAGATCTAGACCTATGTAGTTTAGATGTTATAAATTTATATACGAAAGTCCCGGTTAACGAAGCTTTAACCTTGTTGAAAAACGAACTCGAACTCGACCAGACCCTAAAAAATAGAACATCCCTCAAAATTAATACCATAATCCAACTAAGCGAAATCTGTCTTAAAAATACATTTTATCAATTTGGAGATCAATTTTTGGGTAGTGTTCGGAATTGTTTATTCATTATCCACAAATTTTCCGATTTATTTTAAAAACGTTGGTAAAAATAATATCAATTTAACTTATTTAATTATGTTTTTTATGCAACCAAGCATTTATTTGAATAAAAGTGGTATTTATTTAAATGATAGTTTGTTTTATTTAAATAATAGACTTATTCACTTTCGATTATTTAAACATTTTACAATTTTTATTCAACTATTAGTTATTTAAATAAATATTATTTAAATATCGCCGAGCTTATTTTATTCATGGATAAAAATTAATCGAATGCCGAGCACTAGTGATGGGTCACCCACTAACAGTTTTTATAGCGAACCTATATAAGTCGCCGCACCCTACCAAAACCAAAATTGATTTTTTTAAAAGGCCTAAAATACCAAATCGAAACCAATTCTGATGAACTATAATTAGACAAAAGAATGTATATAAAACAATTAGTGAATTGTGGCTATCCGAAAAGTGTAATTGATGATATTTTTAATTATCACGTTGTCAAACACCTTGTAAAAAAAGAAAAATATAAAAATATGTTAGTCCTACCTTTTAAAAAAGGTATAACAGAAAAAACCAATAGAAAATTAAAAAATATGAACATATAAAATAAATACATACAAATAATGAGTAAAAAATCCAATACATTACTATCAACCTTAATTAAAAATAAACTGGAAACCACGAAAGATAATGAGACGGGTATCGTATATAAAATTAGTTGTGGGTAAAAAATCATATATAGGCCAAACAAAAATAAAATTTAAAATCCAAAAAGCAGAACATAACAAATGTATAAAATTAGGCGCGAGAACAAAACTATTTTTTAGAGAGACTTCAAAGAAACAGTTGCGATAAAAAATGAAGGCCAATTAAATTTAGTTATGGGAAAAATGTAAACTGGGGGATTTAAAAATCAAAAATGTTAAAAAGTAATAATCAAATTTACCATTGTAAAATTTTAGTTTAACACATACGCTTAACAAGGGGTGCCATACCTGAAAGCTCAGTGTTTTTAAAGTTTTGAATAAATGTGTATAAACCATGGAGTATCCGTCGTGTATTTCATTTTATTTTAGTTTGTATACCGTGACCATGGTTAAAAAATTTAATTTGTATAATTGTATGTCCTTTTTGGTTTCCTGTAAACTGTTTTATCGCACAATATTATTCTATACCATTCTAGTATCACAGTTTAATTATTTTTAATTTATGTTATAACAGTTCCTTGGATATTAATGTACTGACTTTTTTAAATGTATGTTTCATTTCATGGTATCAATAAAAAATTGTTGAAATAAATTGTTTTATGAGGTGTAAACCAACAACAGTCACAAAAATTATTTAGTTTATAAAATTCAATTAACACAGCTACTAGGTTTAATTAATAATGAAATGAAATGAAATGTAATTTTAATGTGTGCCAAAACAACCCTTGTTACAGTGTCAGCATATTTACATATCACAGTAGTTAGATCGGATACATTACCATAATAATAAAAGTCGAAAAATAAGCAAATTGAAAGAAAGTGTTGAACGTCTAATAAATGATATAAAAACCTAATATATAAAGGGTTATAAGTATCGATAACCACGACTAAAGCGAGTTCAAATAACTTAAATAATTTTTATAAAATAATTAAGGGTCTAAATTGGAAATAGGCTCTGAAAGAAATTTTAATTTTTAACCTATTTAAGAAAATGAAACAAACCCCATCCATTTGTCTTAGGAAACCTCATAAAAATAGAAATACAAATGTTCGTAACATATGGTTTTGAGTTGGTTAATCAAGTTCCAAAAATCAAATAAAAAAATTCTTCTGAACAAATTTGAGAATACATATCATAGTTTTATCTCAAGAAAAAGAATAATAGTATCAAAAAATCAAGTGGTAGGGAAACCGTTCCCAAAATTACATAAATCGTAACTTTCTTCTTACATGTTAAGAATTAATATCCATTATGCCTCGTTATTCTCGTGCACAGCTCGATTTTATGCTAGAATTATATATCGATGAGGGTAATGGAAACGCTAGAAGAATTTTCTATAGTTTAAACGTCGATATCCTGTTAGTAGACCTAATCTCCATACTGCGCTCCGACGTGTTCGCGACTTTTCAAAAATATTGGAAATCCGAGATTTCATGGACCAGGTTATCAAAAAATAAACAAGAAATACCAAAATGAAGTAGCAAACGCGTTGAACAATATTCATTTTATCGATTTCACGCGCATTTGGTTCCAGCACGACGGTGCACCAGCAAATCAACATCGTAAGTAATGTTTGGTGAAATTCAAAATACTTAAAATATTTTGTTGTTATCGCTCAGGATAAGCTATTTTAGGTAGTAGCAAGAATGTTTTATTTATACTTAATAAGTATTATTCTTAATTTCAGAGTATGCTTCTTTACTTTCTAATTGAATCTTGTTGTCTACCACCTACTGCTGAAAAAAAAAAGAATTTTTCAGCACTATAAAATATTTTTTGAAATTTACAAATGAAATATTTCCTTTAATAATAAACCAAAACACTGAAAATTTCAGAATTCTAAATTAAGTTGTTTTTGGGAAAAATGACTATACCGATCCAACTGTGGAACTCTGTTGCTATAGAATCTGACTTGGCTTCCATACTTCTCCCGAAGGCGTTATTATGTACTTCTCACATAGTTTAGCCCCAACCATAAAAAACTTTGCATTTTAACACCAAATTTTCGCAATCGTTAATCTAATCAAGAACACAAATACGGTTATATAAATTTCTTATCTTTATTCGTGAATTTATTGAATAAATTAAAATACTTGATACATTCTTGTTTTAATGCAACACATTTTACGAAACATTTTTCAAATTGTAAAATAAGTTGAAGTTGGTATTTCAAATAAGAAAAGCAAAAATAATTGTGTTTAAGTTACAGGATTAAAACCTACAAAAAGAACCAGAGTAATGCTCGGAATTGTTTATTCATTATCCACAAAATTTCCGATTTATTTAACAAAAGTTGGTAAACTTTAACTAATTTAAATATGTTTTTTACGCAACCAAGCATTTATTTGAATTAAAATGGTATTTATTTAAATAATTGTTTGTTTTGTTTAAATAATAGGCTTATCCACTTTTGATTATTTAAACATTTTAGAATTATTATTAAACTATTGGTTATTTAAATAAATATAATTTAAATATCGCCGAACTTATTTTATCCATGGATAAAAATGAACCGAACGCCGACCTCTAATCCAGAGTACTTAAAACATCCATAAACGTAATACTAAAATTCAAAAAATTAGAATCCAGTTAGAAGCCTCAAAGAAAACTAAAAAGGTTTGAGCTCTCTCAAATGATAAGAGGATTTTAAATGGTTTCGCGAACTCTTTGATTCCGAATTGAGTTTTAGGTAACAAGGAAGAGATAAGGTTCGCAACAATGGCGGAGAAATGGGCCACTTTCCCTATTTTATCACTAGCCTCAAGCATATAGAACCCGTGGCTAGCTTTCCAAAGAAACAGACATTGAAGAAGAGTTTGACTGAGATGAAAATGGATCCTGCTTTTAACCGTAAACTTTTCGAAACCTCGAAGATTAAGTTTCAAAATAATAAAAAAGTCAAAGGTAGTTGAGAAAAAGTGCCTAAAGAAAAAAATATCTACGATCATTCAAACGATATCATTGGAAATCGTCTGTAGGGTTCAGCTCAATTGGAAGCGATCGATTTGTTACTTTCTTACGAAAGTACCGGACAGATTCGGAAACTCCTTCTTAATGAAGGTGTAACACCCCTAAAAATATGGCGCTCATCGTCAAAAGCTTTTGTTTGTGACCAAGAAACGGGAAATTAAAGTCTATAATAACTTTTTTTTGATATCCTTGAAAAAGCTTTAATTGGAAATTGATCAGGATAAAATTGATTTATCCTTTAATCCTAACAAATTTTGAAAAGTGTTAGAAACAATTTCGAAAGATACGCAATTGTAGAATTTTAGGGGTTTCTTCCACGGTATC
The DNA here is from genome assembly GCF_980474605.1 of Leiobunum rupestre. Classification (NCBI taxonomy): domain Eukaryota; kingdom Metazoa; phylum Arthropoda; class Arachnida; order Opiliones; family Sclerosomatidae; genus Leiobunum; species Leiobunum rupestre. The sequence goes on along the minus strand of NC_143387.1, from coordinate 29,973,324 downwards.
ATAACAAAACCCGCTTTGTTTAATTAGTACTGAAGTATTTTAATTATTATATTGGGGAACTTTAGTTGATTATCAAGTCGCGTTATAATTATAACCTATCACTATTTCTATAATTGACTATACTACAAGCATAAGTTTATAATATACTAGCTCCCTATAAGTTAGAATCCACCATATATCTAACGTTAACAGCGATTTCTCCCATACAAATCAGAACCAGTTTACGTGACACCCAGCGGCATTTTTTTGCCCTATCCTTTTAGCTTCTTTTACTTCCGTTGGTAGCGGAAACGGCTACCTCCATGGATACGACAGAAGTTAGCACGTATTTCTTTTTATTCGGGATTGTAACGTGTGTGACAATTCAGTCCGCTCGTCCACCTGATTAATCAGGGCGAGATATGTGTAACGGCCACGCCAACGGGGGGATATGTGAAGACAGGGGTGGGGTCACCCGTGGCGGAAGTATTCCGACCACCCGTTAGGGGATTGGTGGTCGTCCTCACACGGCCATCCACAAACTCTGCCTCCCAGACGCTTGGGATCACAGGAGCACGCCACTACTCCCGGCAAGTTAGCACGTAGAGCCTGTCGTTGAAATAAAACCAGATTTCACAGGCAAGCTCATATTTCGATTTTTCGCCATCAGATGGCGACTTCAACGTTTTGGGAGAAATCGCTGTTAACGCACAGCCTATGTACAATTCTAACTTATAGGGAGCTAGTATATTATAAACTTATGCTACAATTTTTGCTTCTTTACTCGTTGGAGATTTTACAGTATTTCCTGCCCTCCATAGGAGAGTGGGACCTTTTAAAGAGTCCGCTAGGGTATTTTCGGGTTATTTTCACCAATTTATATCTCAAGATTGTTACAAATGCAACAAAATAAAGTATAACGAGCTTTTCCACAAATACACGAAAATAGATTATTTACAACATTTACAATAAATTTGGGTGCGACATTAACATACATTTTTAAACACATTTTTAGAAACTTATTTAGCACAACAATTTATTTTATTCATTCCAGTTACACTAATAATACTAATTTTTATGTTTAAACTATTAATTAATTCCCTTTTAATTTAAATTCAAACGCGATTTTCAACACCAATTATGGTAGAGGGAAAGTTTCTAAAAAGCTACCATATTATGTTACCTGAAATGTTTCAACATGAAAGTTAGCAGCCCAAACATTCAACAGTCAATTGCATCCAAAAAGCGTGTTCATTAGGAACTTATCTTAAACAACTTTTTACATTTGAGTTCCTCTTACACGTATGATTCTCTTCGATTAGTTTAACCGAGGGGTCGGACATTTGTACAAAATCCCGTACACTTCTCAAGAAATCTCCGACGAAATCTCGAAATCCCTGACGAAATCGCAAAATCTTATGAAATCCCGAAATATTTGACGAAATCGCGAAATCTCTGACCAAATCGTGAAATCTCTGACGAAATCGCGAAATCTTTGACCAAATCGCAAAATCTCTGACAAAGTCGCGAAATCTTATGAAATCGCGAAATCTCTGACGAAATCGCGAAATCTCTGACTAAATCGTGAAATCTCAGACGAAATCGCGAAATCTTTGACGAAATCGCAAAATCTCTGACAAAGTCGCGAAATCTTATGAAATCACGAAATCTTTGACGAAATCGCGAAATCTCTGACGAAATCGAGAAATCTCCGACCAAGGGGGCGTATTTAAGCGGGGGGGGGGGTGATGCCTAATCAAAAATCAGTGAAACTTCCGTCAGCACCCCCCCTTTAAATTTTCCCTCGAAACCCCCCCCCTGAAATAAAATCCTGGATACTCCCTTGTCTCCGACGACATCGCGAAATTTTGGACGAAATCGCGAAATCACAGAGATTTCGAAATCCCGTAAGCTTTTTTTGGGAATGTCCGACCCCTCGAGTTTAACAGTGTGATCATAAACAACGTTAACGCAGTGTTGTGTACAAATTTCATTGGACGAGCCTTTACGCTGAACGTTTTACGGAAAGGGGGAAGACAATTTCCAAATTTTCCCGTTCTGACGGCAGCAGTCGCTAAAGCGTCTAGCCGATGAAAACTATACGCAAGAAAATGCAGGATTTTTGACGGGTTGCGTTCTCCTTGTGTGGGCAATGCTGTGTTTGTTGCTCCTAGGTGGCAACATGTACCACTGTTGACTGAAAAGTTATTATGTTCGACAAAGGCAAAGCCCGAAACTGCAGATATGAAACCGTGCTTTGTATCAATGGGTCGAAATCACTGATCTTCTTGTGGATAGAACAGATTCGGAAAGATTTCGGATTTATGCTTTTATTAGCCGAAAGGATAAGGTAAGATTTCGTTGCTAAATAATTGGCTTTTATTCAACCAAAACAATTTCGGGAAATTTGGGCTGCATCTGTAAACAGCCTTTTAAATACCAACTGAATAAAATTGCATTAATGATTTGGATGACTTCATTTTGACGCAATTTATCCAAATGACACTTTTGATGCGTAGTAGAAAAAAGTAAACAGCAGATAATAGTGAGAATCGGTGGGTCATTGAATCAATATTTATAGATACGGAGATAATCAAATTATTTTCTCAGATGATCCACAGTCACAATCGTGACGACAGCAAATGTAGAGGTCGGTAACGGTTAATCATTATCCATGTTTAAATTGATTTTTTTTGGGAAAAAATGTAAACAAAGAAATTTACCGGTTAATATTTCGGAAAATGATTAAAAAATATGTATTATTCGTAAAAATTTAGCTTTTTATCGAAAAAAACGTCGTTTTTTCGATTAATTTTACAAATTTATAAAAAAAATTAATCGGATAGTACAGAAATATAAATTACTTGATCAAAACGTTTTACGAATAATTTTGAGAGCTTTATCTATTGAATAAAAGTTAACCATCCCCGACCTCTAAGCAAATGACAATATGCGTAACCTCCATTATACTTAAAGACAGCGTTTCTTCAGCAATTTAACAATATTTTACCTGACTGTTTCCAGGTTATTGTTTTATCTTCTAAAATTCCGCAGTAAGCTCTCAACAGAATGATCGGATCGACCCTGTGGTTCGGAAACCTTTCACAACTTGATCCCAAGAGCCTTCGAGACTTTTTTAGTTAAACGCTATTATCCTGAAGACTAAGCCACGAGATTGGCTTATAAAGCCGGATTATTAGCGTTACTATTTTAACGTGTGAATGTACCTATTTTAAACCGGCGAATTCCATCGACGAGTGTTTAAAAAGCTTTGAGGATTGATTAAGGCTGATAAAGTTGGCGTGATAACTTTTAAATTTTCCGCAAATCGGAAAAATAAAAAATTTAAACATAAATTACTTTTTAAGAGTTTTTAATTATGTTTAACTTTTTATCGATATAAAATGTCTAATAACAGTAAATATACTACAAAAGATTGTTAATCAGTTTAAAGCTAGTCTAGAGGTTTAGTTTTACTTTTAGATTCGAAAAAATGAGGCGAAAATGCCGCTTTACTTAATTTTGCAAACAATATTAGACTAATCATGGAATGAAAACTTTTTTTATTTTTTTTCTCGGAAAAAAACGGAAAAGTTTCCGGAAAAAAGGCCTCGGTCTTAAGCTTAGTTTTCACTGGGAGAAATTTTGCGGAAACCGATTTTCGAGAACGCAAAATTTCCGCAAAAATAACGCAAGGTGGCGCTGTGACGTTTTCACTGCATCCTGAGCTGACCAGTAGACGTCACTAAAAACAGTCGTTACTGATCATAGGCTGATCTTGTCGTGTATAGATGGTCTAGAATTTTTAAATAGGAAATGGCTGTGCGAGATAATATTATTTCGGCGTATTTGAATTTAATTAATACGATTTTAGTAGTTGCTTTAATTCATTAAAATATGTAAAATTTCTAATAAGTGAATTTTAATTATAAATACTTTTGTTTAGAAACCATGGCTAAGGTTTTAAAAGAGCTGCTACTTAATGGTTAACCAATTAATTTAAAAAAATTATAATGGCTATGTGTCAGAAAGTTACTGAGAAATTTTACATAAATTAGGTCACCATGAAGCAGCATTTGGTTTAAAATTTTATCAACAGTGAATTTTAGTTTTAGAATCATTCAATAGCGGGTTTATATTAAAAGCTTGCAATTTCAAGAACCGTCTTCTTTTTTCATTTTGGATCTAACGCTGCTTAATTATAAAGTTTTTAAATTACAATGATTTATTAAATTTATTACATTAAGAAATTCATAAACTGCTGTTGTTTTAGCAGATGAAAATGCAGCAATTTATTTGAGAAGACTAAATTGTAGGTTCGCATAAATGTCAACAAGTTTTACTTCAAACCAGATTGAGGGCAGCTATCATAAGTAATATTACAAATATAAGTATGGCATTTTGTATTTTCACCATGTAGGAAAGGTTTGAATATAAGTATGTTACAAATAAATGTTCATTGAAATAAAAAATTTATTTCTGTTCTTAAAAAACTTCATATTGAAATTAATTATGTTCATTTTCAAAAAAGAATGTCTCAATTTGAAATCTTAAAATACATTTTTGTTTTTCTCAAACAATTTCATCTGCTGATGAAAACATTTAAACATTTTCAACACTGCTTTGACGTCACCAAGTCGAAGCTTGCGATTGGTCAACGCAAATTGACCAACGTTACGGTGCGGAAATATAGGAATGCGGTTTTATGCACATGCGGGAAAAAACGCAGAAAATCTGCTAATTTTCCGCATGGAAAAACGTGCGGAAACCCGTTTTTCTGTGCGTTTCTCGCCAGTGAAAACCAAGCTTCACAACACTACTAAAGACTAACGATGGGACAGAAAACTGATAATTTTTTAAAGTAAATTAACATGATGATTTTTCTGAGCGAGCTCGAGTGCAAAGTCCATAAGTTATGAGTTATTTTTCTATCTGTGAGTTCTCTTATTTGAAAATTTCGCCTTCAAATAAACGGAGGAAGACCAGGACCATCGATTGATCAGCTAATGAAGTTACTAGGATGTTTATTAATAATAAATACCGACCTCATTTTTTGTCTCAGGTAACATTGATTTCTAGTATTGTTCAATCTTTCAATTAACTTTCGTTAATTTCGCGAGTTTCACAGAACTTTCACGGTTCTAACGGAAATAAGGGGATCTTATAATTCATTTTGCGCGTGGAAATACGCCGCCATGTTAGGGTATAAAAGCAGGTAAATAAGCCTGTAATAGAGTAGCCTTGGTCGCCATTTTGTTCGCGATTTTTTATCGACAGGGAAAGGCATGGGTGACGTGCCGTGACGTCACACTGCCATTACTCTATACCTCACAATGTAAAAGTACTGTCACGTGCAAAAACGTATTTTTGAAATCGGTCAATTGGACTTTTTAGTATGCATCTGAAAAGCCCTAGAAAATTCAAAACCAGCGCGTGTAAAAAAGAAAACTCCTTTATTACATAACGTGAATCTCTGGAAAAAAATTCTAATAATTTGGAATACATTTGTTATTAACGAATTGTTTCTAAGAAAAATAAAGTAAGAATATACATAGTATCGCTTATATACGATACAGAAATTGTTATTATTAACATTATGCAATCTTGGCAACCTTCTATTTAAGGATAAATTTAGGAGCGAATAACCGTTTATCTATGGTGTTTACGGAATTTGGAGCTTTATTAACAAATTATCCAATCTGAACCCTCAAATAACAGTTGCGTTATCGGATCCTAGAAAATTATGACAATGTATCACTATATAAGATTATCCGCATTTACCTTCGGATGCTATCAGATCAGTTGATACGGATCAAAATTCAAACCAGATTGATTAAACCAGAAATTAATCTGAATACATTGTAAACCGCCTGACAGATTGTGAGCAGGTTTCACAGTTACCGATTTTACATATACTTCGATTAAAATCCCTAAGAAAATTTTAGATTAGTTTGCAGGGTAAGGGAAATATAAAATATAACCCTGATCTGATTACCTTCTGATGTCTGACGATGATCACCTGAATAACCTTTTCAGTAGGCCGTTGGAAACGCTATCGATAATAATAAGTAGACGTTGAAAAAAAACATAACCTTACACGAATTAGGCGAGTAGTTACTTAATCATGTACTCCTGTATTTACAGTAGCAGCGGTACACCCCACAATACCGCAGCTCTGTACTCAATAAAGCCGCTTTGTGCAATGTTATATTAGACGATTAACCATAACACGGTATCCATATACCACGAAACAGTGTCCAAATAGCCCCGTATGGTGTTCAGAAATTCATTACAGTATCCAGACAACCCATAATGGTGTCCAGAAATCCGTTACGGTATTTAAAAAAAGCATTATAGTGTCCAGAAATCCGTTATGGTATCCAGAAAACCCATAATGGTGTCCAGGAATCCGTTACGGTATCCAGAAAACCCATAATGGTGTCCAGGAATCCGTTACGGTATCCAGAAAACCCATAATGGTGTCCAGGAATCCGTTACGGTATCCAGAAAACCCATAATGGTGTCCAGGAATTCGTTACGGTGTCCAGAAAACCCATAATGGTGTCCAGGAATTCGTTACGGTATCCAGAAAACCCATAATGGTGTTAAGGAATCCGTTACGGTATCCAGAAAACCCATAATGGTGTCCAGGAATTCGTTACGGTGTCCAGAAAACCCATAATGGTGTCCAGGAATTCGTTACGGTATCCAGAAAACCCATAATGGTGTCCAGGAATTCGTTACGGTATCCAGAAAACCCCTAATGGTGACCAGGAATCCGTTACAGTATCCAGACAACCCATAATGGTGTCCAGAAATCCGTTACGGTATTTAAAAAAAGCATTATAGTGTCCAGAAATCCGTTATGGTATCCAGAAAACCCATAATGGTGTCCAGGAATCCGTTACGGTATCCAGAAAACCCATAATGGTGTCCAGGAATCCGTTACGGTATCCAGAAAACCCATAATGGTGTCCAGGAATCCGTTACGGTATCCAGAAAACCCATAATGGTGTCCAGGAATTCGTTACGGTGTCCAGAAAACCCATAATGGTGTCCAGGAATTCGTTACGGTATCCAGAAAACCCATAATGGTGTTAAGGAATCCGTTACGGTATCCAGAAAACCCATAATGGTGTCCAGGAATTCGTTACGGTATCCAGAAAACCCATAATGGTGTCCAGGAATTCGTTACGGTATCCAGAAAACCCCTAATGGTGTCCAGGAATCCGTTACGGTATCCAGAAAACCCCTAATGGTGTCCAGGAATCCGTTACGGTATCCAGAAAACCCCTAATGGTGTCCAGGAATCCGTTACGGTATCCAGAAAACCCATAATGGTGTCCAGGAATCCGTTACGGTATCCAGAAAACCCATAATGGTGTCCAGGAATCCGTTACGGTATCCAGAAAACCCCTAATGGTGTCCAGGAATCCGTTACGGTATCCAGAAAACCCATAATGGTGTCCAGGAATCCGTTACGGTATCCAGAAAACCCCTAATGGTGTCCAGGAATCCGTTACGGTATCCAGAAAACCCATAATGGTGTCCAGGAATCCGTTACGGTATCCAGAAAACCCCTAATGGTGTCCAGGAATCCGTTACGGTATCCAGAAAACCCCTAATGGTGTCCAGGAATCCGTTACGGTATCCAGAAAACCCATAATGGTGTCCAGGAATCCGTTACGGTATCCAGAAAACCCATAATGGTGTCCAGGAATCCGTTACGGTATCCAGAAAACCCATAATGGTGTCCAGGAATCCGTTACGGTATCCAGAAAACCCCTAATGGTGTCCAGGAATCCGTTACGGTATCCAGAAAACCCATAATGGTGTCCAGGAATCCGTTACGGTATCCAGAAAACCCATAATGGTGTCCAGGAATCCGTTACGGTATCCAGAAAACCCCTAATGGTGTCCAGGAATCCGTTACGGTATCCAGAAAACCCATAATGGTGTCCAGGAATCCGTTACGGTATCCAGAAAACCCATAATGGTGTCCAGGAATCCGTTACGGTATCCAGAAAACCCCTAATGGTGTCCAGGAATCCGTTACGGTATCCAGAAAACCCATAATGGTGTCCAGGAATCCGTTACGGTATACAGAAAACCCCTAATGGTGTCCAGGAATCCGTTACGGTATCCAGAAAACCCCTAATGGTGTCCAGGAATCGGTTACGGTATCCAGAAAACCCCTAATGGTGTCCAGGAATCGGTTACGGTATCCAGAAAACCCATAATGGTGTCCAGGAATCCGTTACGGTATCCAGAAAACCCATAATGGTGTCCAGGAATCCGTTACGGTATCCAGAAAACCCATAATGGTGTCCAGGAATCCGTTACGGTATCCAGAAAACCCATAATGGTGTCCAGGAATCCGTTACGGTATCCAGAAAACCCCTAATGGTGTCCAGGAATCCGTTACGGTATCCAGAAAACCCATAATGGTGTCCAGGAATCCGTTACGGTATCCAGAAAACCCATAATGGTGTCCAGGAATCCGTTACGGTATCCAGAAAACCCCTAATGGTGTCCAGGAATCCGTTACGGTATCCAGAAAACCCCTAATGGTGTCCAGGAATCCGTTACGGTATCCAGAAAACCCATAATGGTGTCCAGGAATCCGTTACGGTATCCAGAAAACCCATAATGGTGTCCAGGAATCCGTTACGGTATCCAGAAAACCCCTAATGGTGTCCAGGAATCCGTTACGGTATCCAGAAAACCCATAATGGTGTCCAGGAATCCGTTACGGTATCCAGAAAACCCATAATGGTGTCCAGGAATCCGTTACGGTATCCAGAAAACCCCTAATGGTGTCCAGGAATCCGTTACGGTATCCAGAAAACCCATAATGGTGTCCAGGAATCCGTTACGGTATCCAGAAAACCCATAATGGTGTCCAGGAATCCATTACGGTATCCAGAAAACCCCTAATGGTGTCCAGGAATCCGTTACGGTATCCAGAAAACCCATAATGTTGTCCAGGAATCCGTTACGGTATCCAGAAAACCCCTAATGGTGTCCAGGAATCCGTTACGGTATCCAGAAAACCCCTAATGGTGTCCAGGAATCCGTTACGGTATCCAGAAAACCCATAATGGTGTCCAGGAATCCGTTACGGTATCCAGAAAACCCATAATGGTGTCCAGGAATCCGTTACGGTATCCAGAAAACCCATAATGGTGTCCAGGAATCCGTTACGGTATCCAGAAAACCCATAATGGTGTCCAGGAATCCGTTACGGTATCCAGAAAACCCCTAATGGTGTCCAGGAATCCGTTACGGTATCCAGAAAACCCATAATGGTGTCCAGGAATCCGTTACGGTATCCAGAAAACCCATAATGGTGTCCAGGAATCCGTTACGGTATCCAGAAAACCCCTAATGGTGTCCAGGAATCCGTTACGGTATCCAGAAAACCCCTAATGGTGTCCAGGAATCCGTTACGGTATCCAGAAAACCCATAATGGTGTCCAGGAATCCGTTACGGTATCCAGAAAACCCATAATGGTGTCCAGGAATCCGTTACGGTATCCAGAAAACCCATAATGGTGTCCAGGAATCCGTTACGGTATCCAGAAAACCCATAATGGTGTCCAGGAATCCGTTACGGTATCCAGAAAACCCCTAATGGTGTCCAGGAATCCGTTACGGTATCCAGAAAACCCTTAATGGTGTCCAGGAATCCGTTACGGTATCCAGAAAACCCATAATGGTGTCCAGGAATCCGTTACGGTATCCAGAAAACCCATAATGGTGTCCAGGAATCCGTTACGGTATCCAGAAAACCCATAATGGTGTCCAGGAATCCGTTACGGTATCCAGAAAACCCCTAATGGTGTCCAGGAATCCGTTACGGTATCCAGAAAACCCCTAATGGTGTCCAGGAATCCGTTACGGTATCCAGAAAACCCATAATGGTGTCCAGGAATCCGTTACGGTATCCAGAAAACCCATAATGGTGTCCAGGAATCCGTTACGGTATCCAGAAAACCCCTAATGGTGTCCAGGAATCCGTTACGGTATCCAGAAAACCCATAATGGTGTCCAGGAATCCGTTACGGTATCCAGAAAACCCATAATGGTGTCCAGGAATCCGTTACGGTATCCAGAAAACCCATAATGGTGTCCAGGAATCCGTTACGGTATCCAGAAAACCCATAATGGTGTCCAGGAATCCGTTACGGTATCCAGAAAACCCCTAATGGTGTCCAGGCATCCGTTACGGTATCCAGAAAACCCATAATGGTGTCCAGGAATCCGTTACGGTATCCAGAAAACCCATAATGGTGTCCAGGAATCCGTTACGGTATCCAGAAAACCCATAATGGTGTCCAGGAATCCGTTACGGTATCCAGAAAACCCATAATGGTGTCCAGGAATCCGTTACGGTATCCAGAAAACCCATAATGGTGTCCAGGAATCCGTTACGGTATCCAGAAAACCCATAATGGTGTCCAGGAATCCGTTACGGTATCCAGAAAACCCATAATGGTGTCCAGGAATCCGTTACGGTATCCAGAAAACCCCTAATGGTATCCAGGAATCCGTTACGGTATCCAGAAAACCCATAATGGTGTCCAGGAATCCGTTACGGTATCCAGAAAACCCATAATGGTGTCCAGGAATCCGTTACGGTATCCAGAAAACCCCTAATGGTGTCCAGGAATCCGTTACGGTATCCAGAAAACCCCTAATGGTGTCCAGGAATCCGTTACGGTATCCAGAAAACCCATAATGGTGTCCAGGAATCCGTTACGGTATCCAGAAAACCCATAATGGTGTCCAGGAATCCGTTACGGTATCCAGAAAACCCATAATGGTGTCCAGGAATCCGTTACGGTATCCAGAAAACCCATAATGGTGTCCAGGAATCCGTTACGGTATCCAGAAAACCCCTAATGGTATCCAGGAATCCGTTACGGTATCCAGAAAACCCATAATGGTGTCCAGGAATCCGTTACGGTATCCAGAAAACCCATAATGGTGTCCAGGAATCCGTTACGGTATCCAGAAAACCCCTAATGGTGTCCAGGAATCCGTTACGGTATCCAGAAAACCCCTAATGGTGTCCAGGAATCCGTTACGGTATCCAGAAAACCCCTAATGGTGTCCAGGAATCCGTTACGGTATCCAGAAAACCCATAATGGTGTCCAGGAATCCGTTACGGTATCCAGAAAACCCATAATGGTGTCCAGGAATCCGTTACGGTATCCAGAAAACCCATAATGGTGTCCAGGAATCCGTTACGGTATCCAGAAAACCCATAATGGTGTCCAGGAATCCGTTACGGTATCCAGAAAACCCCTAATGGTGTCCAGGAATCCGTTACGGTATCCAGAAAACCCATAATGGTGTCCAGGAATCCGTTACGGTATCCAGAAAACCCATAATGGTGTTAAGGAATCCGTTACGGTATCCAGACAGGGGCGTACCGAAGAGAGTACGTTCGTTACTTTTAATTTGCTGCGCTCAAAATGCAGGACAAAATAATACAAAAGAACTCATGAGAAGAGGACGAAACCCACGGGCTAACTGGACCCATGCAGTCACGGAATATTTGAACACCGTCTCGGACCTAAAAATATGAGTGGGGTTCCACTTAATATTAAGTAATTAAAAAAACTCAATTAAATTTAACGATATAATGGCGGCCATATCCCAAGATGGCCGACTTCTACACGGTTAATGAAACTTGAGTTACTGAGGGTCAAATCGTTTCTAAGGGTCTAATTTAACTTTGCGTAAAACGCATTTCTTGCGTACAGAAATGATTAATTTTATGGTATTTTTCTTTGACCGCTGTTACTATTATGAAACGTGACGTGAAAGAACTATTTTTAAGTTATCTGGTGATAAACAGAAAATGTGTGATTTCGGCGGCCATTTTCCAAAATGGCTTCAAATACGACGGAAGGCGATCGATGAATTTTCTGTATTTTCTGAACTAAAAATCAATTTCTTAAGATGATTCAAGAATTAGAGCGCTCTTAATTTAATTTGCTAATAATTTATATAATTCGTGATAGAATAAAAATTTGTGAATTAGGTTAACAATATAAAATCTTCGTGATCAATTACATTTCCTCGTTTTGCCGTCAGACGGCGGTATTGAAAAATGTAGTTGAGCAATATTTGTATTTGGCATCCAAACATATTGGTGAAAGCCGCGTGTAATAGTTAATTTTATAAAATAAAAAGTGGTCTTGCTTAGCTTGTTAAAATGTGGCTCTTACGTCACAAGACCCAGCTTTATTAGTATATTCTTCTCACGCGCGATTTGCACGAGCGCTATAAAAACCTATATTCTTCCTACGGTAGCCCGTGATTGCAGACTTGTCAAATTAAGAGACTGTGACGTAAGAGCCACATTGAAACAATATACTCTTTTATATCCTTATTTGTGAGAGCTGCCATTTTAATACAGATCTGATTTCAAATAGTACACGCAAGGCCGCTTCACGCGGTCCAGTGCACACGACGTCTCGAGCTGATGAGCACGTGCAGGCGCCCTTGCCTGTACTATTTTAAATTAGGCCTGTAATGAAAAGGCCGACTTCGTAAAAGAGTGTATAAGGCCACGTTACTTTATAAAAAGAACTATTCGAATTATGCTCAGCCTCGTACGACATTTTGACTGTAAGGGGTAGAATTCGATTTCTATGAGACCCTTGTACCACCAATTTGACTGTAAGGTTGGGGAACATCTTGTTCAATTCTCCATTATTGTAAAATAAGTTTAAAGGAGTAACGAATGTTCGAAGTTGCTCCAAAAATAAGTTCTAGAGAAAACTATTATATTTATTGTTTCCATTATTCGTAAAACGAATAACGATAATTTATGTAGTAAATCACAATTTATTGCATAAAAAGTTGTTCGTAACGGGGGATGCCGCGGTGAAAATGGTCGCGGTCAGCCCCCATTGCATTTGGCAGTCTGTTATTTGTAACGTTTCCGCGCTTTTTTTAAAGGGCTCTGACACTTCTAATGGAATTTACGCGAGCCGGCTATCTTTCTCTCGCCACCGCCACCAGGAGGAGACACTCATAAATTAACAATCCTTGACCAAGCGTACCGGAAAGGGCGCCTTAAAACAGTTTCGGCTACGACCGTTACCCTTTTACGCTCCAGCGATTAGCGTATGAATATTCTCCCACCCTCTCCACTTTTTTCTCCTCTTAGTGGCATGGAACAGTGGCGTAGATGAGGGGGGATACCGCTCCCCTTGGAAGGTAGCTTCGACCGTACCCCCCTGACCTTTCCCCCTTTGATGAAATTCTGGCTACGCTACTGAGGAGGTTTATTCTAACTGGGCAGCGTTTTGAGTAGGGAAAAGTCGAGAATTTATTGCGCTATATATAAAGCGAGAATGGAAACTACTCTTAAAAACGTCCAAATTCATTTCGCAAACATATTCTAGATGGCGCTCCGTATACTTTATGAATAGATATAAAATCCGGTTTTGGCCCGGAACGTAACTCGTCCAATGTAAATCAAAATATTTTCTTTTACGTTGGCCGCTGCTATTGGCCCACGCCGAAATGATAGAGAATCGAGTTCGGATCGTTCCGGTGAAGAGGGAGAGAGCGCCCCCGAGCGGTGACTAATGTAAGTAAAAATGGCGTGCTGGCTTCGCCAAACGACCAGCGCGAGCGTAAAGCTTTAACGTAATGGTGTTCAAAATGTCCAACATAAAGCTTTTCGATGTCCGAACGGCACGATAGCCCCTAAATCCAAGACTGACCACTTTGTCGGCGCCTTTTAATTGACCAATTGTCCACTCGCGGGTCCTTGTTCCTCGTTTTTACCGCTTTCGAGAGCTACTAGCCCATTTCGGGGCGCTCTTAAATAACCCCTTCCGTGTTGCTACGACGCTCCGATGGACTCTTTGTTTTTCAACATTGGCTCGTATTTACATTATCTAAATGGCTTCAAACCATTTTTGCCAAGTGCTAACGCCTTTATTGTTTTGGCAGATTTTTTTTTAGTTTCTATTTCTGTTAGAACTGAATTGCCACTTTGAATAAATTATAATGAAGTTGTAACCTAGGTCCTTTTGGAAATTCTATTTATACCAAAGCACGTTTCCTTGATAACTACCAATGCGGTGTTGCGGTCTGGGAAACATTAGTAAAGTTTAAAAAATGGTAAAAATAGAGGATTTCTTTAAAACCAACATATAATTATTAGCAGTCGGGTATTTTTTAAAACCAACATAAACATCAGGCGACTTTAAAAACTGGTAGAAGTTGGGTAATTTTTTAAAACCAACATAAACATTAGGCGAATTTAAAAACTGGTAGAAGTCGGGGATTTTTTTAAAACCAACATAAACATTACACGACTTTAAAAACTGGTAGAAGTCGGGTATTTTTTTAAAACCAACATAAACATTAGACGACTTTAAAAACTGGTAGAAGTCGGGTATTTTTTTAAAACCAACATAAACATTAGACGACTTTAAAAACTGGTAGAAGTCGGGGATTTTTAAAACCAACATAAACATTAGGCGACTTTAAAAACTGATAAAAGTCGGGGATTTTCAGGAATAGTTCACATTTTTTTTATGGTGATCGCTTTACTAAAACAAAAATAAAATAAAGTTAAAAATTAGAAAGTTTAATGAAATCATCAAGGAAAATTTGGTTTTATAAAGAAATTTGAATTTGAAAATAAAGGTACAATTTTGGCCCGATTTTAAAAGCTCAATTTTAACAACTATAAAATCTTTAACGGTCTCTACTTTCGCTTTAATTTCCCCGGCATTATATTTATATATACATTTCGATGGGCGATCGCGAATTGTCATAAAAGTGACAAAATTTCATACAAAGCCGGGTATTATCCCAATAAATGGCATTTGACTGAAGGCGTTGCAATTTTGCAGTTTAAAACAGAAACGCTAAATCATTTTTCCGTTCAAAGAAATGTCCGGTGATAGCTTTTCGATATTCATTCGGGGACAATTAAACTCCCTTACCTCCCTCCCGTTCGCCCCCCCCCCTGGGTGGCTTAAGGCAATAAAAGGAGGCTTCCAGCGGAATGATCACTCGTACCCCCTCGCCGCCGTGTCTCGAGAAAGATAATAATGATTTTAACTCTCTCTCTCTCTCGGACAACGGTAGTCGTTGCAGCCCGGGCCAAAGCTCCCGGTTTGGACGGATGTCATAAAATGTGAATTAATGAAGGTGGCTCCTCCGCCGCTCGCTTTCCTATTTTCTTACGCTGCTGAAAATTTTAACGGGTGGCTCCATCTAACGAGCAGTCAGGAGGATGTCATTTGGAGAAATGCGCGACTGGGGGAGGGGGAGACCGTTCATCTTTTAAAAGTTCTCTAACAATGCAAAGTTCTCCCCCCCCCCTGTCTCCCTTACATCAGACTCTTTTTGTTTCTGATAAGGGGTTACGTTCGCATTGACAACATTTGTTTTTCGTTTGCAGTAATTAATTTTTATGGGTTAGGGTAATAACTTAATTACGTAATGTTTTTCGTTGGCAAACGAATATTGCGATGATAGATGGCAGGGTTGCTCAAAATGCTTTTTTTTAATGCAAAATGCAAACTCAAAGTGGAAAACACCAAATGCATTTTGAAAATTGGTTTTTAAAAATGTAAAATGTAAAATGGATTTTATAGCTCAAAATAAAAATACAAAATTCATTTTGAAAATGGTTTTTAGAAATGCAAAATGTTTTTACAAATGCACTCTGTTTACTTTTAATTACTTATATTTAAATAATTACTAATTAATTATTATTATTCATTAGTAAATAATAAGAATTACGTCGAGATTTCCAAACCATCCTCGCGTGGGAAATAAAGTGGTGGCACTGTACGAATGTTCGTCAGCTTCTGGGTAAGTGAGTAGCGCCATCTATGATTACTTGGGAGTAAAAAGCAGACGAACTTTCTCTACAAGAGCTGCGATGATGGTACCAGAGTAAAAACATTTTGAAAAAGCATTTTGAAAATGTTTTTTCCAGAAAATGCAAAATGTAAAATGCCAAATAGATTCCTAGAAACTCAAAATGCAAAATGTAAAATGCAAAATACTTTTTCTAACTCAAAATGGAACAAACCTGATAGATGGGTTGACATAAGGCACTAGTCACGGCATTTGACTACTAAAATTAATCGAAATCTGGGGGCTCACTAGTCAATTTGACTAGTGAAAAATTTACCTAAATAAAAAAAAATGTGATCGGCCAAAGTCAGGTAACTCAAGTTATAATAAACTCCTATTTTATTTCTGACGGGTTAAGCAAAATGTTGGCTGTCCTTCTTGTTTTTATACCCCCTTTCTACCCCCACTAGTCAGGGACTACTAAAATAAATTAAGATAGGAGGCTCACTAAAAAAATATCCCTATGTCCAGCCCTGGTTGACGCTGTAAAGGTGAATAAAAGTTTGTCGAAAATTTAAAGAAAAACTATAATTTGCTTTTGGTATAAATATGAAGAACTTTGTACGGACTAATATTGTATTTATCTTATTTTTTGTCACCAATAATAGAAATTTCGTGTTTCGCGTGACTCGTAAAAAGCTTTTCGGACACGGTATTTTACAAATTGTAAAACAAACTCCTAAATTTCACACGAAAAGGTGTGAAACGGTTAAAGTGCTAATGGCAATGTTACGGGCCGTCTTGGCGTGGCAGAAATTGCGCTGTGGAATTTGGATTCGCGCGTACTGGTCTGGGCGCATTAACATTTGGGTGCCCCTGGGCCTGGTCAGGAACTGAAGGATTGGCGGGCTTGTTGGATTAGCATTTCAGATACGAATATTCAATTATTCGACCAAAATTTCGGCGCCCGTAAAGATTAAGCGCCCAAGGCCCGCTCCTCGTTTGTCTACTCGTTAATACGTTAACGCGAGCGTGACATTTGATTGCAAATTTACGAGGCGCCAGTTGTAATTCATAAAAATACTGTAAAACACGTTGGTATTGTTTTAGTTGACCCTTTAAGTCCTAAAAAGCGGTTCTACGGTTAAATTACTTTGAACCTTTTATTCAACATTTACAAATTATGAAATAGGATATAGTTATGTTTGAATTGGATTAAATTGATTGAATCTTGATTAAATTGATTAAATTTTGATTACATTGTTTAAATTGATTAAATCTTGATTATATTGATTAAATCTTGATTAAATTGATTAAATCTTGATTATATTGATTAAATCTTGATTAAATTGATTAAATCTTGATTATATTGATTAAATCTTGATTATATTGATTAAATCTTGATTAAATTGATTAAATCTTGATTATATTGATTAAATCTTGATTAAATTGATTAAATCTTGATTAAATTGATTAAATCTTGATTATATTGATTAAATCTTGATTAAATTGATTAAATCTTGATTAAATTGATTAAATCTTGATTAAATTGATTAAATCTTGATTATATTGATTAAATCTTGATTAAATTGATTAAATCTTGATTATATTGATTAAATCTTGATTATATTGATTAAATCTTGATTAAATTGATTAAATCTTGATTATATTGATTAAATCTTGATTAAATTGATTAAATCTTGATTATATGGAATAAATCCTGATTATATTGATTAAATGATAAAAAAAACTGATAATCAGCTAGGCTAATACCCAAGGCACCACCTTAGGCCTAAGCCATCAAGCGACTTTTGAAGCCATTAATTCAGGTGGCCGGGTTACAATGCGTAGGAGGGTGGTGGCAAGCCCTGCATGCCACGAGATCGAGCGATTATATTGATTAAATCTTGATTAAATTTATTAAATCTTGATTAAATTGATTAAATCTTGATTATATTGATTAAATATTGATTATATTGATTAAATATTGATTATATTGATTAAATATTGATTAAATCTTGATTAAATTCATTATACTTTCATTAAATCTTGATTAAATTGATTAAATTGTTAAATCGTGATTAAAATGATTAAATATCTGGAATAAAATTATTAAATCGTGATTAAAATGATTAAATATCTCGAATAAAATTATTAAATCGTGATTAAAATGATTAAATATCTGGAATAAAATTAATAAATCGTGATTAAAATGATTAAATATCTGGAATAAAATTATTAAATCGTGATTAAAATAATTAAATATCTCGAATAAAATTATTAAATCATGATTAAAATGATTAAATATCTGGAATAAAATTATTAAATCATGATTAAAATGATTAAATATCTGTAATAAAATTATTAAATCGTGATTAAAATGATTAAATATCTGGAATAAAATTAATAAATCGTGATTAAAATGTTTAAATATCTGTAATAAAATTATTAAATCGTGATTAAAATAATTAAATATCTCGAATAAAATTATTAAATCGTGATTAAAATGATTAAATATCTGGAATAAAATTATTATATCGTGATTAAAATGATTAAATATTTTGAATAAAATTATTAAATCGTGATTAAAATGATTAAATATCTGGAATAAAATTATTATATCGTGATTAAAATGATTAAATATTTTGAATAAAATTATTAAATCGTGATTAAAATGATTAAATATCTCGAATAAAATTATTAAATCGTGATTAAAATGATTAAATATCTCGAATAAAATGATATAATCACGAAGAAAATGATTAAATCTCGAATGAAATGATAAAATCTCGAATTAAATTATTAAATCTTGATAAAAATTATAAAATCTTAATTAAAAAGATTAAATCTTAATTACGGTGGTTCAATTATGAATCAAACTATTAAATTGTGATCAAGATGATTAAATAACTGTTATATTTGACACTTTGAATATACCATTTCGTACTCTATTTGGAATTTTGCATAGCCAAGGGTGACTTTTTATTGGAACAGGCGCTTCGTGGTGTACGTTTCAACTTTAGCACGCGACTGAAGGGACTGAGAGAGATAGAAGCATTCTGGTCAAATGTCGTCGGTGGAATCTTGATTACCGTTCGAGCCTGGCAGATGATAATTTTAGTCGCGGGCGTCGGTCGGGCCTCCAAGCGGTGGCAAATCCTCTCTTTGAGTCAACTGTTCGGACACGTTGCGAAGTTGTCATTGAGCGCCATCCGCCGCCGCCTTTCCTCTCCGTCTCTTTCGCATCGTCAAGGGCGGGAGGGGGTTCTTCCGGCTCTCCTTCGGTATCTCTTTCCCGGTCATTAAGAAAACTACGGAGGAGCGAGTCAGAGCGAGCGTGTGGGTGGATGGATTCCGCGAAGAAAAGTTGTCGCTCTAATTGGAGGCCAAATTGCTCGCAGTTTGAGGACGAAAATTGGCGCGCTAACTCGCCCTGAAATGGAGGAAAAAATCCGGGGGAGAAACCCCCTTTTGTATGTGGGTGTGACTCGTGACCTCTCGGCGCGTCCGTTTCGAAGCGTGTCACTCAGCGAGCCTTTCCCTTTCAAAGCCCCCACTTCCAACTCGCGCATTTTCATCCCGTTCCGCCTGAAGAGTATTTATTTCGCAATTTCACTTTTATTCTTTTCAAACTTAGCGACGTTTTTGCTTTTCGCCTCATTTCTTCTAGTCCACTCGAAAATATGAATAATGATTTTGAATCGTAATTATTATTCAAATAGATCCATTTTGGAAGTTGACGATTTTTCCTTGGGCCCGTTTTTGACTAATTGAAAACCTATTTTCTTCGTTTTGCTTACAGGATTTAAATTATGAATGTCTGGCATTAATGAAAAGAATTTTGAGGGTTTAGAACTTTTTTTTTGCGTCGGATTTGCGACGTATTTACAATATTTAAACCCTTTTGAAAAATTCCCGTTTCCGAGAATTTCGAATTTTCAAGTTGATATCTTAAAACGATTTTCCTAGAAGATAAAACTTTTTTGACGAATGTTGTTGCAAAAAAAGGAGGACATTTTCTAAAAGAAAAATCTAAGCAGTAAGAACATGGTTATGTAGAGACATACTTAATATTTTATTAATTGAATGAAAATTATTACATTCAAAATGAATAATCTAAGCTTACAGTAAGATAATGATTATGTAGAGAAATAATTAATATTTAATTAATTGAATGAAAATTCTTACATTCAAAATGAATAATCTAAGCTTACAGTAAGAAAATGATTATGTAGAGAAATAACTAATATTTTATTAATTGAATGAAAATTATTACATTCAAAATGAATAATCTAAGCTTACAGTAAGAAAATGATTATGTAGAGAAATAATTATTATTTTAATAATTGAATGAAAATTATTACATTGAAAATGAATAATCTAAGCTTACAGTAAGTAAATGATTATGTAGAGAAATAATTAATATTTAATTAATTGAATGAAAATTCTTACATTCAAAATGAATAATCTAAGCTTACAGTAAGAAAATAATTATGTAGAGACATACTTAATATTTTAGTAATTGAATAAAAATTATCGCACTCAAAAGAAATTATTTTGAAACACGAATGACCGCAATGAGAAATTTTTAATGGACAAAAATGTAATTCACTAAATCCACCGTCATCGTTAAATTCATCTTCATCGTAGAAACTAAAAAAAAGTATTTTCCCCTCCTCAAATGACACGTACGCGCGAAGTCATTGCAGTGAAAATAAGAAACCGTCGTAGGCGGACGAGAATCGGATGGGCTCGAAAGGCTGGAAGGGCTGGTTTTTAACTTATTCAGGACGCGAAACGGGCCCAAGATTACGAAAGGCGACCATTTCATCCGCGAGCGAATCTAGGACGCGTTCGAAATGAAAGAGAGAGAGAGAGACTCTTCTTAAAAGCCATCGGCGAAAATCAAACAAGAGATTTATTTCAAAGAGATGACACATTCGTTTTTGGTGGCTGCCTAAAGAGTGACTTCCAAAAAACTACTCCCTTAATTGGAAGCTCCGACGAAGCCTCAGAAAGGGGTACATTCTCTAGGTACGAACGTCCACATTTTGACGCAGATGGACAGGATATAGAAAAGCAAAAATAATCAGAGTTTTTCCTTAAAAACTGATTTGATTTTCATCCTCTCCCTCCCGATTTTGATCAATCCGTTTCCGACGTCATTTAGGGCGATAGTCATTTAGGGCGATAATCATCTAGCCGCGCGTGCTCTTCAAATATAAAATTGCAAACGCGGATCGACGGCGAATACGTTCCGCTTTTTAGTCCTAAAACCCAAATCAAGTTTGACCTTAATTGTCTTCGGTAATTGTTATTCATTTTTAGTTAGCGGGAAAAAGTTGATATTTAGAACGCTATTTTGTACCGCGTGCACCTATACGTTACCACGTGATATAATGTTACTTTCGTGTACGAGTCCGTAGCTTTTAATGCGGAAGTTGTGTTTTCCGATATTTTGATCACGAAGTTCATGCGCGTCGCTTCATTTTGAATTTATTTCGCGCTGGACAACTAAGCCGGAGTCAAACGCTTAATAGACTTCTCCATATAATAGTCGACACAGCGGTCCACTTTCGAGTGCGCTGAAAGTCAATTTCGATTTAATAGGTTTTATGTTAGTATACCTCGCTATAATGATATTTTGCAACGAACTCATTTATATTTTTCAGTAATAAAATCTCAACCCAATGTTAAAAATCAAATATTAATAGTGTAAACATAGCGGAGTATTTCGAATGTTGAATCGCAGCCTACGGAATTTCGACTTGTTCATCATTTCGCGTTGATTTTTATAAATTTTAAAACATGTATGTTGTTACTGTCCGTAATAAGATTTCTTGGTTTAAATAATTACCATTTCTTACTAGTACTAGTAATTTTAGTTATTTTTTTTAACTGAATCTTCAACCCTTTAGAAAATTACCCAGTAATCTGTGACGTTTACAATCTGTCATTTTAAATTCTACGCGTACACGTAGACGTTTCTCGTCGCAGCGGGTGTCGGCTGAATTTGCCCACTTTTTTTTTCTTTTATTAAATATCCGACGAGCCACCTATAAATACTATTTCCAACTTCTAAGAAAAAGAGTATTAAAGCGAAAAGGATGAAGGGAAAAAATGTAGGGCTCTGAAAAAATATTCATTTGACTCTTCGATTTTTCCCCCTATTGAAATAACTTCATTTTTTAGCCAGTACTCATTCTCCTTTTCAGAAAAGAGCAGAAGGGGGAAGGGAAGGGGGAAGGAAATCCCTTTTCACGGATCATTTATTCGTAAAATTATGCAGCTTTCATTTGAAGCGCTCGCCTGGAAAAGCATTTTTGAGTCTTATAACTCTCCCTTTTACCTTTCTTGGTAGTTTCGAGTTAGTTGATAGTTTCGTTAAACGCCTAAAGGACGGTACGGTCTACGGGACATTGTTCGCGACTGACCTTCCACTTCCGGATGGTTTCGCCTTCAGTTTGCAGTCTCATATTTAACTGCTTTTACGGCCGCTAGAGGGAGCCGCTACTCCCGACGTCCGTTCCCTTTTTAATGCCGTACTTATTGGAATCATTTCCGAAGCGTTATTTTCAAAATTAGCACTTTTTCACATTTTCTTCTTCCATGATTTCAGATTTCTTTCCAATCGAAAAATACTTCTAATCTCCTTCGTCAGATGTAACTTTTATCAAAAGTATTCGTACTTGAGGGCGAATTCGATGCAATTTATTTCGGTGGCCTTTTTATACTATATCATTAAGTGATAACAGAAGTACGTAAGGTAACTCTTCGAGATGTTACTGTCAGGAATCCATACCTCTACTTGGAATATTTATCGCGGTAGAATTTCGTCTCGATGTGGCTGACGGTTTTTTTGACGTCACTATGTTAACTTAACAAACAACAACGTGAGAGGGGAGCGCGCGCAGAGGGGATTTTTTTATCTCGTACGCGGGGCCAAAGCCGTCAGAGTGATCTTACCATACGCGATACGGCAGGATAAGCATTCCAAGTAGAGGTATGGATTATGCCGCTAATGTAATTACCATCACACCCTCCTACACATTGTAGCCCGGCCACCTAAACTAAAGGCATTAATAGATGACTTTCGTCTAAGGATGTGCCAAGTTGATTATTATTATTATTATTATTTTTAAGATATATTTTACGTCTTAGATGGACACTTCTCTCCTAAGAGAAGTATTATACACTTCTGGCTATAGGTATAAACATAAAATTAGGTCAATCGGTAAAAGGGAAATCTAGATAAATCACGTTGAAAGTTTATTTCTTTTTGTTACGTATTTTAATTATACGCACGTTTATTCCGTGGTGCTGATAACCTGCCGTAAATCCGTAATCGCTGTATACTGGCTGAAATGAATACGGTAATCGCTCGTATAATTTCCTTTATCTTTTAATCGCTGAAATAGACCAGTAATTGCAGAAAAATTTAAATACTTGCTGTAAAACTTTACATAAACTTGTTGTAAAAATTTATATAACGGGCCGTAGTCGATCGTTAATAGTTGTAATCGATCCGTAATCGTTGTATAGGCGATAAGTAATCGTTGTAGTCGATTCGTAATCGTTGTTGGCGATCCGTAATCGTTGTAGTCGATTCGTAATCGTTGTTGGCGATCCGTAATCGTTGTAGTCGATTCGTAATCGTTGTTGGCGATCCGTAATAGTTGTAGTCGATTCGTAATCGTTGTAGGTGATCCGTAATCGTTGTAGGCGATCTGTAACCGCAGTTGTCGAGCATAATTTGCGGTATCTGTTTCGTAATTGATTCATAATCTCCGCAACCCCTTCGTAACTGAGGTAATATCCGATATCACAGGTTTTCAGAAAAATGAGAAGTGGTTAGCTCTTCATTGTATTTGTTAAAATAGGTACAGAACATTGTGTCAATTAGGTTCTTGAAATGTTTTTAGATAAAGGGGGCACTGCACAGCATTAATTACAGGCGCTTTCGTGTGCGCGCGAGTTGCGCATAAAAGGCTAAATTAGTCCCTATATGCTGTGCAGAGCCCTCTTTTAAGTAAAAACATTTCAAGAACCTTATTAGGAATCATTAATGTTTCTGATTTAAATTATGATTGAAAACGCTTGTTTCCTAAATAATATAACGTATTCAATTAAACAAAATATTTAAATTTAATTAAAATTAAACAGAATATCACTCAATGTCAGGAAACTTCGCATTAAAAGTTAAAAAATCAATCAAAAAAGTATTTGGTTTAAATCTACTCATAAATCGTTTTTTTATTTTCGTTTATACAGAAAAAAAATGTTAAGAAATTATTGAACGTGTCGCAGTCATAGAACGCGTCGTTTTATCCTTGTTTCTTTACTGACTTTCCCCCAAATTTGAAGTAAAAAATATTCCATCGTTTTACCGTCAGGCGATTTAGTTCCAGTGAAATTTTTCATAATTATCTTTTCACCCCAACTTTTAAATATATATTTTTTTAATTTTAGTCCCCGTTTTTTAGGGGAGTTGGTAGACCTAGGACCGCCTATATTAAATTGTAGCCGAGTCCCGGGAATGTAACCGTTGAATGCCGAAGAGTTAAAAATTTCCGCTTCAAAAAATAAAGATCCCTGCAAAACAGATGGACTTTAGCTTCAAAAGAGACTTTCGAATTTTTGGGAGGGAGGGAGCCCGGAATTGGCCTAAGAACGCTCCGATGATTTTTTATTTCGTTTTGTTTCGGATATTCAAATCCGAGAAACTACCGAGTCTGACCTTTTCTCTCTCTCTTAAAAATGTACTTTAAACTTAGTCAAAAAAGACCGCTTCGAAAAGTTCCATTTTCTTTGGTAAAGAATAAGTTTGAAGGATTCAGCCTACGCTATTTTTAAAAAAAAACCAAGTTAGAATTTACTTCGTAATAATTGATTTGTAGATGGACGTATTAAAAGAACTAATTTTAAATAATTTTTATAATTTAATTGAAGGAATTAATTTTTTATTTCCTGATTTTGAAATAACAAAATTAAAGTCGCATGATGACTTAGGCCTAAGGTGGTGCCTTGGGTATTAGCCTAGCTGATATGTTTTATTTTAGAGTTGTAATTCGGAAAATTTTCTGCTCGGAAAATTTTCCGGAAAAAAATAAAATAAAGTTTTCTTTCCATGATTAGTCAAATATTGTTTGTAAATTTAAATAAAGCGACATTTTCGCCTCATTTTTTCGAATCTAAAAGTAAAACTAAACCTCTAGACTAGTTTAAACTGATTATCAATGTAACACTATTAATGTTTTGTAGTATGTTTACTGATATTAAACATTCTATATCGATAAAAAGTTAAAAACATTAAAAACCCTTAAAAAGTAATTTATGTTTAAATTTTTTATTTTTCCGATTTGCGGAAAATTTTCTGGAAATTTTTCCACATTTTATTTTTCCGGAGAATTAACAACTCTATTTTATTTGAAGATTTTTATACATCAAAATTAAATTGAAATAAATTATAATGTATAGAAATATAAGTATAATGTTTTGAAAACAGTTAATTTTAGGTTTTCTAGGACGTACTTGCAAATAAACTGATTTTAAATAATTGTGATAACCTAAATGTATCAATATAGTTTATTTCCCGATATTGAAAATACTAATGTGAAAATTAAACATTAAATGATTTGAAACAGGTCATATTAAGGCTTCAAAAATTAAGTTAAAAATTAATTTGAAATAATTATGATAAATTAAATGTAGCAATTAGTTGTTCTCCGATTTTAAAATATGAAATGTATCATAATATAAAATAATCATTCGTTATATTTAAAAAAAAATAATAATTCCACTGTGGCATTTAAAAATAATTTTTTGGTGTGTGTATAATAAACACTGTTTAAAACGTATAGGCTTTGGAAAAGCGACGATTGAAAAGCCTCAAGGTAAGAGCTAAACTATCCTTCTTTAGAAAAGCAGTGAAAGCAATGTCCCTTTAATTGAAAATGGCCCGCCGCATTGCAAAGATGTCTATAGAAGCGGCAAAAGATGTAATAGAAAAATTGACAATTTTTGTCTGCAGGAATGAAAACTTCAACCGGGCGTTATGTCTAAATGCTTCTTCCCGCTCGAACAAGAAGGAGCGGAAGCGAAGACGCGCTCGGGATGAGATAGACACTCCTCCTTCCGCCCCAGAACCTGAAACTAAGTTTTTCTCTTTCAGGTTGATGGCTGAACCTCTACCCCGCCGTCTCTACTTCGAAACGCGCGAAGAGCCATTTCGCAAATTGAAGGATCAGTGCCGGTCCGGAGTCATCCCGAACGGCCGCACCCGGTAAGAAGCCTGCCGGCGTGCGCCATCTCCGTATATAGGCATTGCTTAATTACGTGTCAAACCATTCCCCCCCGCCTCCGTGTGTCTCTTCTCGCGCCTTTTTTAGACCCCCCCCGGTCGGTCGGTTTTCGCGCGAGAAAAGTGACGGCGGCTTAAAGATGTCATAGCACCCGCAGAATGTTTTGAGCAGAAACTCGCCTCTCTTTTGTGGCCATTTTCTGTCATCTAGCTGCCTGCGACCGAGAAAAGGAGAACGTTTTTTTCCGATTGGATTCCGAAGAAAGCGAGTAGAGTTTTCAGCCGCTTCTTTTACCTCTCAAGCGTTCCTTCCCGCGCTCCCCAGCGCCCGATTACGGATAAAAACGGAAGTGGAACTTTTTAGTTGATTGGTCGAATATTTTTAATGAGTTTATAGTTCCTAAATTGCTTCCTACACTATTTATTGTTACCAAAAAATGTTTAGTTTTATCCACTTATGACGTACAAATTCAGGATTTGATGTGGGGTGGCGGAGTGGTTAACACTTTCGCATCGCAACAAGTGGAGCCGGGTTCGATCCCAGCTTGGGGCACTGGGTGTAAACTCGCAACAACTCTTTCCGCGTAGAGTTTGAAAGTTCTCTCCCCACTGGTTTAAGAGGTTTTCCACCGAGCTCTTCGGTTTCCCCTTCCCATAAAACTTGTAGAGGTTAACGGTAATAGTTAGAGTAGGGAGCTGTTGGCTCGCGTGGAATTAAGGGGTTGTCACCACCCTCTATTGTAATTCAGCCACCTCTTTAAGGCAATAAAAGTCGCTAGCCTAAGGTGGTTCCTTTTTTAATTATTATTAAATCAGCTTCAATATATAGTGGGTCGATCTGAACATTTTATATTGAAAAAATTAAAAGGGAAATTTAATTTAATATAGTTTTAAAAGCCGATAGATGACGACAGCCATTTATAAGTTAACAGAGGTGGGCAGTGATTCCCGGAAGAAAAACCACGCCCATCCACCTTTCTTTGGCTTATAATTAGTTCTTTTTAACGAGAAATGGGTGAACACAATTCTGTGTGGGTGGATAATATCTTCCTTAATGACGTACAGTATGAAATTCACTTCATTTGGCGCTCAATTTGCAACCCATTGTAACTCGTGGACCTTACGCGCTTACAACCCTCACCAAATTTCCGACAAAATAATCCTTATCTATAATGTTATTTTTATATTTGTTTTCTCCAGTTCGAAAAGACGTACCCTCATTGACGTAACTGCGCCCTTAATATAGATCATCGCATCTAGCGAAAGGAAACACCCCGTAAATGTTTGTCAAGTTGGAAATGAGAGAACTTTAAAGACGGCAAAAAGAAAAGCGAATCCATAAATCGCGTGTTTTCCTCCGCGCGCGAAAATAGTCCCTCGAAATGGACCAATCATTGGAACATGTTTGTCTAGGATGGAGGTGTAATAGCTTTCTCAATGTCAGATCATTTAGCACTCTGGCGCTAAAAAGAGGAGAGCCGAGCGCCGGAGTAAAGAAATAGCCGTTATGAATTACACTTTTTTTCCGTCTTCCGCCATTGTTATCCCTCGTTCCGTTAGAGCAAAACCGTTTCCTTAAAGGAATGGGCCCCCTGAAACGGCAATGGTCCACCAGGGACTCGTAGAGCCACTCCCCCGTTACTGCCCCCCCTCGTTCCATCTCTCACTCTCTCTCGGAGACCAGCATCTGTGGCCAATGTCTGAAGGCGATCCCCTCTCCGTCCCCTAAGAGTTGGCCAGGGACCACTGATAGTGGGCCAATTCGTCTAGTCAGGCTCTCCGCTGGCCCAGCTTAATAGCTTTAGACACCCCGAGATGGCGTTCGCAACGTAACTCTCTCTCTTTGGTGGGCTCTCTCGTAGCCTCGGAAAGTAAATGCCCGCGCTCTATTAGCTCTTATGGAAAAGAAAAAGAAATGCTTTTATAGGTAATGGTATCGCTCTGATATTGCCATAGTTTGGATTCCCTTTTTGGCCAGCCCGCGCATTGTCCGAATGGAGCCGCAGCCGGCACTGCCAGAAATACACCCATACCCACCCACTCCGACTTATTGCGAGACTGCAATTAAGGATGACTAGGAAAAGCATTTACATTTACGGACCTCACGCGGAATACGGTTGCGTTTCGCAGTTTAAGTATTATTTCGTAAATTAATTCGTAGGCACGCGAGCTTCGTCAGTCGTAGAAAAGGACGTAGTCAAATTTGGCCAAATTAGATCAGTTTAACAGTAGTACACTGACAAGGAGAGTGTCCGAGGTGCTTATTGCGGATTTTGTTCAAAGTCGGGCGTAATATAGACCTATATGAGATATGAAATTTCCCAAAAGGAGACGTTGCACTTCCCATTCGATTTGACCACTTAAAACAAAAATAAGAGTTTTTCCTTATTTTACCCAAAAATGGTTACAACTTTACCCCAAAAATGTCTCAATTTACCCAAACTTTATGAATACCTAAATGTGGTTCAAATTACCCATTTCGTGATTTTCAAAATTTTAAACATTTTCGTAGCTGTGAAACCGAGAAAATCCCATGCTTTTTGAATGGAGATTTTTTGGTTTTAAGTGATCAAAAACATTTTCGGTTGTCATGGCAAATCAAATGGGTAGTGCAACGTCTCCTTTTGGGAAATGTCATATCTCATATAGATCCACATTACGCCCGACTTTGAACAAAATCGGCAATAAACACCTCGGACACTCTCCTTGTGAGAGAGATAATATCGTAACTCTGTTAATCATCTCAGAATATTTGATCAAACGTTCAACGTGATATTAACAGAAAAAAAGCTTAATTTACATTATATACATACAAAACTTATACTTAACTGGATAATAAAAAATTCTATTTTTTCACCTCTAATGGCGCGGTGAAACACCCTATATTCTAGCGTCGTTACGCCTTATAAAAAATATCTATTCCTATCCAATACATTTATATATATCCGGGTTAAACTGCAGATGATTCCGACAAGTCATTAGTTTTCCGCACATGTTAAAAATTAATCGTAAAAATCGTCAATTTGCTGTTCTTTAAAAAATATTCCCGGGCCGCTCTATTTATACACTCTAAGCGACTTGTCTTTTACCATTCGCGATAGATACTTTCCAATACGTAGTAAATATATTATTCATAACCATATATTACGTAGGTAGAGAGAGAGCCTTATTGGTATTAGAAGTGTTTTTTGGACTGCCACGTCTCGAGGTTGGGACGATATGAACAATCCTAATCCTCGACAGATTTCCCACAGCGCACGTAACAAAAAAAACTAAAAACAAATCTTTCTCCCTGCAGACCTCAAAAGAGATATTTCTCTTCCCAACAGCGAGTACGTAACGCGTGAAGGACGCTGCCTTCCTCAACGCCAATCGGCCGCGTTACGCACTCTCGGCGGCCGTCTCGAAGATAGTCTCTCTCGTAACACGCGATTCCGAATAGAAACTGAAGCGAATATACTTGCTTCGGGAATATTAGCAGGTGTTGGGATCGACAAAGACTCTCTCTCTGTTTTATTAAGGGCAGGCCCTCAGTTATGTCTCTTCGAAATTAACATTTTTACTTCTTTTCATTCTTTTACCGCCACTCCATCTGGCGGATAAACTTGGCAATTTTGCTCCCAACTCGAATAAAAATATTCGCGCCTTTGTGTATAAATTGTTCTCTATTTATTTTATTTTTAGGAGTGGGAGGGAATAGGTACCGTACGTATATTTATTTATGTCACATTTCGGACGGTTTCGTGCGCACTCGACGGAAAATACGACGATATCGCGGCGTTAAAAGCGAAGCGGAGAATTGTCTCGGTTTATCGCTGACGGCGGAAAAACTTAACCGCCGACCGACAAAATGCTTGATTCAAATAAATTAGTTTCATAAATAAGATAAATATAATCTAATTGTATCTAGGATTTGTACAATTAATATAAACAGTAGTTTACAATGAACGTCTTTCGGGAGTGAGTATCTAACTAACTATTAAAAATTATTTCCAGTCGTCTACAAAATTTTTTCCATTCGGTATTTTTATATCTAAATTAACCTTAAATGGTTTGTCAAGTCCGCCCTGAGAAATCGAAAAATTTTCCGATTTTAGTTATTTTCATATAAGAGGCTAATTTAAACTTTTTTATCTAACACTAAAAAAACCCTTTGTTTCAATACATTACATTTACTCGAATTTTTACGATTTTCAAGAAAATATCAAAATTAAAAAAATTAAAAAAACACAAAGGATATTGTATAAGTCGCAAGTCGACTTGGCCCTCTACCCACTAAATAATTAAGAAAAATAAAATCTTTTTTGAATTTGAACATCCAACTCCTCCCTATGAAATCGCTTTTTTTTAAATTAATGTTTAACTAATATCCCTCTCATAGGTGGCGCTAGTAATCCCAATCCTGTAAATTTACTTTTCCTTGAACACCGGTGTCGCGCGCTCGTAGCACTTCTACAGGGGCTAGTAGGCCAATTTTGCTCCAACGATATTTCAACGGTTTTTGCGTCTATCGTATATTCAAGAATTTATGTTTACGCGTTATATACAGTCCAAACAAGCTGTTTGCTGACAAAAGAAAAATAACGCCTAAAACTCGTGAGCTCCAGGAAAAGAAATAAAATATTATTCACTATAATTTAAAACTACAAAATAGAAGCCCTTATTTTTTTACACGTCGGCAATTTATGGCCCGAAACTCGCGTAGAAAGTAAAAGACGCTTTCGGTGGCGCTCTTCTTTTCACTTGATACGTACTATAAATAGCGCGAATAAAGTTTCAAAGAAGGCCTATTCCACGGCCGACCCGCGCCGCGCCACTCTCCAACCTGGAAGATAAGTCTAGGCCCGGCTAAATTCACTGTTGTAATTTTATCGGTGTCAGGTGGTTCCGCGTTCGGAAAAGTTTCGTTTATTTCTTTGTGTTGCTGCGCCGAGGCATTTTACAAGACTACTTTTTCTCGGAAGATTGGAGGCTACTTAGCGCGGCGGAGCCCCTTCTAGTTGGCGATAATTCCGGCGTAGAGACTTGAAGCGCCTCAACAATGATGTATAGGCGGCTCTTAAGAGATCACGTGATTCGCTTCCTTAAGACCGACCTGGGGAGCTGTAGGAGAGGGGGGCACTCCCCCCTTCTTTCTTAAAGAGGAACAATATAGATGCACGCTTAGCAATACTTCTTTTTCGCGCTACACTGCCACTGCTTTTAGATACGTCTAAAATACACACGAGTCCAGCGATACCTTTTTTGGCTCACTTTTTTCATTTTAATATTATATTGCCTCGATAATTTGTTTGGCGCTAGCCTTTAAATTGAAAAATATTCAGTAATGGTATAATGGTAAATGAAAAAAAAATAAAAACAAATAAAAATAAAAATAAAAATAAAAATAAAAATAAAAATAAAACTATATGAAATAAAATAAAACAAAAACGTGGCTAACGTTTACTGTATTTCAACTTTGGTTTCAATAACGCCATGTAAAAACTTTCTGAATCCTCTTTAATTTTTTTAATTTAACTTTCAGTAAGAGTTACTTATAGTTTAGTTTTATGTCTGATATATGAAACTAGTCTAAAAATAAGATCATTCTAAAAATATTCTAAATATTCTGGTAAATAAGGTAAAGATTTCTAAGTTAGAAATACGCTAATTAGTTTTATAAAAGTACCTGGAAATAGAGACACCTCCGAAAAGGAATTTTAAAATTCAGGAATTATTAAATGTAGTTCGGCTGGTGTACATTCTATTTCGGTTAACTTTTTTTCCTGGGGGCGATTTTTTCTCTTTCGTAGTATGGGAAATACGTGTGTATTCAGTGATGATGATAGTCTGTTAGCGTGCTTTCCTGCGAGAATCGGGTTGTATCTATCCCGTCTCGTGATACCCGGGGTCTTCCTTAATCTCCGCTCCAGAAATACACTTCAATAAGCGCCTAACCCCGACGCTCGACTTCGCTGCCGGCTCGCGCTGAGACCAGCCTTCGCGAAGGGCTCTCCTTTTCAGCTTCCGCTCTGCTCCAGCGACGGATAGTTGAGCGACTATCGATAGCGCTGTCGCCGTAAAACGATAGCCAGTCACTGGGTATCATCGGATGCTGCCGAGAGATTTCCCTTCGTAGAATAGACGCTCGAGACAGAGACACGTACGTACACGCGGAATCGGAAAAGGAAGCCCTTTTTCTCGGATTTTTTCGGAGGGGTATTTCGATTTGACACGGCATCTTGTATTGTTCCAGCTACCTTTTCCACAATTCCCCGCTAAATAATATATGTCATTAGAAGTAACAAGGGTAGTTTCAATTACCGTTGCTTCTCTTTCCTTATTAATTAAGACCTTAAGGTGCTGCGACTCTTGCATTTCATTGTAGCTATTTCGGAAATTTGTAGCGATTTTTGCGCGTGGGATATTATAATTAAACTTACTTTTAGCCAATGTAAAGGATATTTAAGTTTTCTTCTTTCTTAAGTGAATAAAGCCGTGTTCACACTAGAGACTTTGGAACCGTTTTTAAATGGTTTCGAAAGTTACAATTGAACATTTTCGATGTCAACTGTATTAATAGCCATACGATAAATACGTTCGACAGCAAAATTTTACAATTCGATCTTTCGAAACCGTTTTAAAACGGTTCCAAAGTGTCTAGTGTGAACGCGGCTTAAGTAATATTTTAAATTATAATTGTTTTAATTTCAGCTCTACTTTAAATATTAGATGTTGTCTAGATGTGATGGAGACTTCGACTAAATACAAACATCATTTTTAAAATTTCCTTATTTCTAAAAATTTTATAAAATAGTATAAAAGCAGGTGGGGTGGCGCAGTGGTTAGCACTTTCGCCTTGCAGCAAGAGGAGCCGGGTTTGATCCCAGCTTGTGGCACTGGGTGTAAACTCGCAACAACTCTTTCTGCGTAGAGTTTGCAAGTCCTCTCCCCACTGGTTTAAGAGGTTTTCCACCGAGCTCTTCGGTTTCCCCTTCCACAAAAACCTGTTGAGGTTAACGGTAATAGTTAGTGTAGGGAGCTGTTAGCTCGATCTCGTGGCATGCAGGGCTTGCCACCACCCTCCTACGCATTGTAACACGGCCACCTGGTTTAATGGCTTTAAAAGTCGCTTGATCACTTAAGCCTAAGGTGGTGCGTTGGGTATTAGTCTAGCTGATTATTATGATTATTATATTTAAAAGAGCTCCATCTTATTTTTATTTTTGAAATTTGAATGTTTACACAATAATTATAAATAGTGTAGGTAGCTTAAAGTAATCGACACTTCATATCGAATTCAGAAACGCCAAAATACATAAAAATTAACTGATGTACATTATTATTGACAAAAATGACGTCAATAGGCTAGGCATGCGCAAATTCATTGACTTATTGAGATATTATTTATTTACACGAAGGAAAGTTAATTTTAAAAAGATATCCCAATAATTTGAAAGGCTTACGAACCAATCGCAATGTCTTACTAGGTATTATGAAACTTCCGTTAGAGGATTGAATATTTTAGCGCTGTTTCATAAGGTCGTTCAAAATTCAGTTTTCTTCAACAAAAAACCGAAATGCAGTGGCACAGTTAACAAAGGAAAAACTTCGAATCTAGCCCAAATCATAATCCAAGCCAAATCTCGAAATCCCGTAAACGTGACCCCTACCAATTCATTTTAAAGCAAATAACTGGGATTTAAGTCAGTGAGGAAATTCGAAGATCGAATTGATAAACTAAGATTTGAATGTACATAATAAACCTATGGCCTTCGCGTATCATTCGTGAATTCGATCGTGATTGAAGATTGAGTAAATTCAAATATATAAACTTTCTCGGAATATATTTTGCCATTTATTCCCGCGATAGAACGATGCCGTTCCTCTAATTCCTACTAAGCGTATAATGGGGCTTTACGAGTCCGTATTTTGCAAGCACCGACGTGTCGAGCTCTCTTATAGAAATGTCCCGTTTCATTGACATTGGACGCCGCCGTATTGTTATAAACCCTTTTCAAGGCTACGTAATTATTTTGGTCCGGGTTCCGTAGCTCGTAGGAATATCGAGGGAGATCACGTACCAATTTGGCGCTGCAAGTAGCAACCGGATATAGATGGCGCGTTTGAAGTCTCGACCCGTAAAGATTCAGCAAAATTTCCGAAACTTCAATCAGGCAAAATCGGACTTTGTAAATGGGGAGTGGGGGCTTTCCCTCCGCGCGCCGATAATCAGATCAACGTAGTTCCGCTCCCCGCTTTGATGCTTAAAACCCATCGCAATCATCATTGTCAAAGCTTTATTGTCCTTCTAGCGCCTACGTACCCCTTTGGCAGTCGCTGCTTTACAGAGCACTACGTACGAGAAGGAGGCGAATGCGATGATTGGCACCGTTTTATGGCGGCCGGAGGGAGAACGGCTTTCGGGACGCAAATTTAATTATTTATTTGAGGAGTTCGGGTAATTGTGATCTCGAGACTAATCCTTAGCGTCGTCCTTAATTTGTCTAGACGCGGTGAAGCGACATCTGTTGGGAAATAAAAGAAGCTTCTTTAGGTTTGTTCCATAAACAAACTCTCCTCTCGAGTAGACGACTTCTCGTTTGAGTATCATTCGAAAAAGAGCCCCGAATAAACTCGCCCATCAAACTAGAAATCCGAAAGTTAATCAAAAAGACGATGTCTTTAATCAACAAAATGTTCTTTGTCGTTCGCTTTTTCGTCTTCACTCGATTTTTCAAATAGATGTAAAGAATGAGAATGTAGTACAATCTAGGGCGACCTATCTACGCAAATTTTAAATTGAACTTTATTTGAATTAGTTCAAATAGAAATTGTTTTAAAGGATAATTAAACATTCGGGAAATATTTTTCAGGAAAATAGCCGATGGAAATAAATAATAATAATGAAGTAAAACTATAATTTTCCTAATCTTAGATTTAAAAAAAAATTTGGTTAAAGATCTATTAAAAAAAATATTTTGAAACCAATCAACCGAGACCTCTGGTCCCAGATGCCTTTCTGAAGACTTTGAAACATCCTCTTGATTTCTCTTTTTGCCGCGAATGAGAAAGGGATTGGGTGGAATTGGGAAGCAAAATACAAGGAGGGAATAGTGGCTGGTTAATAGGGTGACATCGACAGCGAGGGAATAAGGTTGAGGGTGGTAGGTCCTCGAAACAAAGCGAAAGAACAAACAAACACGTGATTTATCGTCGTAAAGAAAGATGTAAAGTTTTTAAACAGTATTGTTTCCTCTATTTGAAGTTTTTCTTCTCTCGTACGGCGTTTTCTTCCACTCTCGAGATTTCGTTTTGATTGATCATATACGCGGTCCGTACCTCTTTATCGCTCCGCCAGAGAAAGTAGTGCCGCAACAAAAAGTAGGAAGGATTTGAGGCTAAAAATGTCGAGAGGGCTTCCCTCTTTTTATCAAATCGATTGCAATTTCTCTCTTTTATTCGAAATAAATGGATCTCGCATTTCACCGACGGCGTATACATATACCCCCCACCCCGAAAGAGGGCCACTAGCCCCCCACCTCTCTCTCTCTCTCTCTCTCTCTCTCTCTCTCTCTCTCTCTCTCTCTCTCTCTCTCTCTCTCTCTCTCTCTCTCACTCTCTCTCTCTCTCTCTCTCTCTGTGTTTGGAGTGAATGAGCGTCCCGAACACCTGCCGCCTTGGGCCTCCGAAGAATACTTGGCCAAACAATTCTTTATCTACTCGCTGAAATTATTAGGGACAATTTGGAGCAGCGCGTCTTGGCTACCATTTTTTTTTCCTCGAGAAGAAAAAACTCTTTTAAGCCCCCGCTTCGCTCTATATGTTGGGAAATTTTTGAAAGTGTCATTAGCCGAAACAAAAGGTTTAACGCTTAGTCGTTCTCTTTTATCTATTTTAATTGATATTTTGTATACCTTGCGGGGTTTGGGGGGACACCTTTTCTTATAATATACCAATACTATACCTTCGTGGCATGGCTCCTAAAAAGGAAGGTTTGGGAACTCTAGAGTCTGCAATAAACTAGCTCTTATATGTGTCGAAAGATGGCGGCGGATACTGTAAACGAATTGATTACATAAATATGTTGAAATTCATACCCTGTAGCATTTTAGAGTCGGGCCGACGTCGGCTAGTGTCTTAAAACAGAAAGGTCGGCCTACTGTCGGGCCACCCCACTCTGAAAGGTCGAAATGTCCTAGTAGAAAAGTAGTCGGCCGACCGTCGATCGACAAAAAAATTCGACTCACTTCCGATGTATGTCCTACTCAGAAAGGACTATGGACCGACTCAGAAATGACTATGGGCCGACTCAGAAATGACTATGGGCCGACCCAGAAATGACTATGGGCCGACTCAGAAAGGACTATGGGCCGACTCAGAAAGGACTATGGGCCGACTCAGAAAGGACTATGGGCCGACTCAGAAAGGACTATGGGCCGACTCAGAAAGGACTATGGGCCGACTCAGAAATGACTATTTGCCGACTCAGAAATGACTATGGGCCGACTCAGAAATGACTATGGGCCGACTCAGAAATGACTATGGGCCGACTCAGAAATGACTATGGGCCGACTCAGAAATGACTATGGGCCGACTCAGAAATGACTATGGGCCGACTCAGAAATGACTATTTGCCGACTCAGAAATGACTATGGGCCGACTCAGAAATGACTATGGGCCGACTCAGAAATGACTATGGGCCGACTCAGAAATGACTATGGGCCGACTCAGAAAGGACTATGGGCCGACTCAGAAAGGACTATGGGCCGACTCAGAAAGGACTATGGGCCGACTCAGAAAGGACTATGGGCCGACTCAGAAATGACTATGGGCCGACTCAGAAATGACTATGGGCCGACTCAGAAATGACTATGGGCCGACTCAGAAATGACTATGGGCCGACTCAGAAATGACTATGGGCCGACTCAGAAATGACTATTTGCCGACTCAGAAATGACTATGGGCCGACTCAGAAATGACTATTTGCCGACTCAGAAATGACTATTTGCCGACTCAGAAATGACTATTTGCCGACTCAGAAATGACTATGGGCCGACTCAGAAATGACTATGGGCCGACTCAGAAATGACTATGGGCCGACTCAGAAATGACTATGGGCCGACTCAGAAATGACTGTGGGCCGACTCAGAAATGACTATGGGCCGACTCAGAAATGACTATGAGCCGACTCAGAAATGACTATGAGCCGACTTCAAAAAGGCATATTTCCGACTCGGAAACGACGTTGGGCTAACTTCATATACATACAATTCCGACTGTGAAACGACGTAGTGCCGACGTCAAATTAAATCGCACTTCGGAACTCCCACTTAATACCAATTTGATGCCTTAACAGTAATTTAGCTGAGATTGAATCGATAATAATTTTCAATAAAAATGAGCTATTTATATTAATAGAACTAATCCAAACAATATACAAGTCTGAAAATCTTTTGGCGAAGTACATAGAATTAATATAGTAGTGATATAGAAAAGAAACATTTTAATTAAGCTTCTAGATTTTAATACGTAAAAACATTTACAATTCAAATACTTTTAACAAATATCATTATCTTTTGATGTGGTAGTCTATTTTATATGTCATTTATAAAACACAAGACCTTGTAATTGCCAAGGCCTAACATTTCATGCAAAACATTGTTCACAAAGCTATAATTAATTGATATAGATATTATTTATATTGATATATTATTGAAAAACTTACTTTGTTAGTTTAGATTTAATGTATTTCTCAAGATTTCAATGATTTTTCCATTAATTTTGAATAGAAAATTAAGCGCACAAGCCAACAATTACACTTCTCATCTCAAGCGAGTTCGCCAATAAACTTCTAACATGCTGCTAGTCCGGAGATGGCGCTGCGAAAGTATTAACTGGCGCGTGCTTTTGAATTTTTTAAACTATGAAGCGTTTGAAAAACGTTTGTGCTCGTATCAATAGGCCTATTTATTAATACATTAAATTTTTTTTAATCTATTTAGAGTATAATTAATCAATATCAATAAAAATCAGGAATAAATATTTTGAAATAATATCGTAAATCGCAAACCCCTGTAACACATGAAGTCGGTTTAGATCAAAGACTATATACGCTTCGCTTACTAGACAGGCGTCTCCATACAAAAAAAACCTGTTAACACTTTCGAACCCCAGGAGAAGCCTTTGACCAGCCGTTAGAGGCGCCACTAGTAGCACTCTGAAGCGCGGGGAAAATTTGTACCAGCGTCTGCTATCGTATGCAAGTTGAGCCATTGAACACGCCAATCTATTTATATATAGTCTTTGGTTTAGAGTCGGGGTACGGTCGAAAAGTCGGTTTATAGCATTGAGTTGGGAATAAATAGCGGTACAACTAAATCTGGCTGGCGCGGGACCAATTTCGTTCCATAAGGAGACTTTATCAACTTTATCGTTCTACCGTGGGGGCATCTGTCTCTATTGGTGGCAACTATTGCAATTGAATTTTTTCGCGAATCTGATGCGAAATTGAAATGTATGATTTCTCGTAACAAACAAACCTTTGAAGTTGTTTAAAATTAATTTTATTCTGTCAACACGATTCTTTTTAACTCAAGTTACGGTGAGTTAGCTAATAATTATTTATTTTTAGCCATATAACTTTACAAAATATAGATGGCGCTACCGCCTAATTATAAAGATGAATTTCGTACAGTCTTATCAGAATAGGTCCCGCGTAACCATGGCAACTGGAATGGTAATTTTAATTCAAGCAGTATTATTCCCAATTCAAGGGTTTACAGTCGACGACCAAATGCCGACCTAAAAACGTCGAAACGTTTTTCGACACTAAAACCGTAAATCCTTTTTTGGGACTATTTATGGTCGGTATGCCGACCATTATCCAACTTAAAATAGACCTTACATTTAATTATTGGATTCGACATTAACTTTATGAAACCGACTTTATTTATTTAGGAAAGGGGATATTCTAATTATTTTCTGACTATTTGATGATGATGAATTTTTTATTCACTTCTATTTGATGATGATGAATTTTTTATTCACTTTTATTTGATGATGATGAATTTTTTATTCACTTTTATTTGATGATGATGAATTTTTTATTCACTTTTATTTGATGATGATGAATTTTTTATTCACTTTTATTTTTTCTTCAAACTTATTTGTATTCGAAAATCTAATAATGAGATCAGTTTTGGGTCGGAAATAAGCATTAATATAAAGTCGGCCCGACGTCCTTTCGGAGTCGGTTCTTAGGTCTATTAGTTGGCGGTAAAGAGTCGACGTTTTGTAGTCGGCCGACCATTTTACCCCTACGACATTTCGACCCTCAATCCAAAGGTCGGCCGACTTTAGTGTTTAGTACCTTTTGCCGACGTCGGCCCGACTCTAATTTGCTACAGGGGAAGTAATTTCTTATGCAAATTAATTTCTAAAAATTAATTAATCATAATTAGTAAAAATTAACTTCAAGTATAATTATACAATAAAATACAATTATTTTAAAAATATTAAAAAAATACATGTGTGGTCCTTATCAAGTCGGCATATCGACTGTACATTAAAGTCGACTTGCCGACTTTATAAAGTCTCAAAATGGAAATTTGTAATTTTTGGGGTTTAAAAAAATCGAACAATTTGAGTCGGCATACGGTCGTCGACCTGAAAACGACTTTTAGACCCATACCCGACTCTTGACCGACACCCTAATGCTACAGGGGATATGTTATATAATAGACCATTCTATAAAATACAACTTATGTGGTTATTTACTTTTGTGTATAGAGAGGCAGAAGGTTTGGCCCAATTTTTCATGAGCCAGGGAGGCTCAAAAAAGATTATCTGCCCCAACAGGCCCAGTACTCTGGTTATCACGCATTCTCACAGCCTGGAAATTTTCCAGTTTTTTCATTGCCAGCATCTCAATATCACTCGGGCTAACCTAGTTGTATGGATAAATTGTGGATTTTTGAACGGTTATAGTTTTATCCAAGCCATTATAAATAGCATAAGTCTATAATATTGTTCCATAAGTTTGTCACTTTGGGGAATATTTTACCGTGAACTAGTAACAGAGTGACGTCATCACAAGAAGAAAATCTCCCCCTAGCGAGGCGCTGTCAAAGGCTACGTGTGACGCGTTAGCAAGCGGACGCAAAACGGCGACGAAGCCCGCAATGCAGTCTGTCTTTTGAATAGCTCTCAGTAAAACTTTTGCATGTCACATTTATGTAAAAATATTATACACTTATGTAAATAGTTAATTAACTATATCTTATTGATTTTGAAAATAGTTCAGTTATGGACTTACTATATTTTGAAATATACT
This sequence comes from Leiobunum rupestre, assembly GCF_980474605.1. Lineage (NCBI taxonomy): Eukaryota > Metazoa > Arthropoda > Arachnida > Opiliones > Sclerosomatidae > Leiobunum > Leiobunum rupestre. The sequence goes on along the minus strand of NC_143387.1, from coordinate 29,932,881 downwards.
ATCTTCACGTAGGCTACCTTAGCTATATTTGGAAAATCGATTTTAAGGGTGACGCTTCAGAAATAGGAATGAGCAGAAGCAGAATTTTTAAAACCAAAGAATAAATAAGTTTGCACGTCCTACTGAAGTAGCGCTATGTTGTCTTTGTGAAAGTGTTTGTTATGTTTATCTAAGAATTTATAGAAAGGTCTATTGTTTCCGCTGGATCTGGTAAAACACATTCAATGTGGAAATCAAATCACCTTTATTAGGAGTAAAATAGTTCTTATGGTCCCCAAACGTACATTTGAACATTACGAAAGAGAAACTGCAAATTGATGATGCAATTTTAACGGCGTGCAATTATTTGATGGGCCATTTGTATTAGCTTGTAATTCTTCATGTAAAGGGACATTCGTTCCATTTTTTGTGACATAATAGTTAATTGAAGTTAACATTTCGGAGACAAATTTGAGTTTAATTCGTTGTTAACAAATAAATGAGCAAAAATGTTTGTAACGCGGTAATTTTCACAATAATTTGCTGAAATATAAATTGCGTCCGGTTTATTTGAACTTTAACCATTTTATTTCGTTATTTATTGATTTCAGTATTTATCTTTATTTTTTATTTTCAATAAAAATTGTAGATATTTGCGAATTATAATCATTTTTATTAGTTAATTATTTAAAAAATAAAATCGAAACGTTTTTAGGTGATGCATAACTTGTAACGTCTCAAAATATGTCATAACGTTACCACCTTCAAAATCCGAATTATAATCATTTTTCCACATTTTAGCAACAGAGTTGCAAAAATACCGGGCACACATTAGCTAGAGGCTAATACCCAAGGCACCACCTGAGGCCCAAGTCATCTAGCGACCTTTTAATGCCTTAAACAGGCGGCCGGGTTACCAATTAGTATATTCAAATCTATAATATAAACGCGAAAAGCAAACAGTCGAAAATTATCTTGGCGTAGTCGTTTAGGTTAATTGAAGTTAGCTTAGGTTTAGGTTAGGTTAAAGTTCTGTTCGGCTAGGCTAGAGCTCGGCGAAACAGATAAATTAACCGCTAAAGTTTTGATTAATCATAAAAATAACGATTAACTGTTTATCCATGGATATTATCCACGGCTATATAGCAATTTAACATGTAAAATAATCGTTTTTTTGGATAATTTTCGTTTGTGGATAAAAATAAATTAAGTGATTATTTCTTATCCAAACGCCGAGCTCCAGGCTAGGTTAATTTAATTTTAGATTAAATTAATTAATGGTTATATTTAATTAGGTCACTATATGAATACTAAGGTCTTTTCCTTGAAAACCACTTTGAAATATGAGAGCATTTTTCATCAATTTAAATTTGCATTCGTAGCTTTGTTTAGTAGCAACCTACGCTCCACTTTCAATAAGTTGGGCCTTCCAAGAAGATGGTGTAAAACAGCTCGTTAGTATATGAGCGCAATAATCAGCGATTAATTTTTGAATAATTAGCGGAGCACTTTCGAGTATAGAAAGTAGCGTGATTTAAACACGGCCAAACTAGGACAAATGGGAATTGGGACTTGGCCGGCGTTGGGAAGGGGGCGGCGGCTCCATCTATTATGACAGCGTTTAATTATTATAGACTGGCGCAATATGTTAGACCAATTAGAGGAAAGCCCGGGATATACACTAAGAATTTGATTAAGCTAGTTTAATTGGTTCATTTGGCAAATCGCCCTATAATTCCACTTCATTTGGGGAGAAATTATTGGCGGGCCAGTCGTGTCTGGTGCCTCTCGCGCTCCTACAGCGTTCTCCAACCGACGTTTCCAGGAATTGCATTAAAACGCGCTTTAAAGGGGTTTATCTGCCGGTACGTGTACCGTATTATTTGCTCTTCATTCTTCTTCGAAATTTCATTGTTATTCTCTGAAAAACTAATATAAGTTTCTGGATATATTTTTGCGCTTAGGAGTTTCAGGTTAAAAAAGGTTGCTGAATAATTTAGGCGGGCTGTAAAGTATTTTTAAACCACTCGGCTTAAAGGGGAACGGCCAAGCTTTTCCAAATATGGCCTTATTTCCGTATCAAAAGATTAACAAGACGTTCAATATACTAACACGTACCTTTTTTGTCTTGAAAAAATAGCTTTTGGCCCAAAAAGTTGAAAGGCAAAATAAAGCCAGGTGTTTGGGTTTGAATTTTCGCCGCCATCTTAGGGGCGGCCGTCAGCTCCCCTTACCCCGTATGAGCGATTTGCGAACTATCCTAACTTTTAAAATCGCGCAATTTAGGCTTAGGTCTCTTATAACTGGAACGCGCCGCGCGTACAAAACGAATTTTTTTCGTCTTCAGCAGTGCGCGCTTTTTCGTTGTTTTTCTGTCTCACCGACGCGCGCTTTTCGATTTCCCGAAATTTCTTTATTTTATTAAAAATTAACCACTCAATATTTTTTGACGCGGTTTTCGCCATAAATTTTAGTTTTTAATGGGCTATAGGGCTATCTAACTGGTTAAAGCTTGACCGTTTCCCTTTAAAGCTTCTGAAATCGAATTGAAACTCGAGCGTCCCTAACTCTTCATGACCGTGGGATAGAACTTTGACACGACTTTTGTATGTAGGTTAATACCATGTCTGACGAAAGTCTGGAATTCTCAATCTACTCTTTGCGTCAGATGAGTGTTAAATTTCAAAAGATGGACCATTCACAACCAAAAGAACGGTAGAACCACGTGTGAAGTCATATTAATGCTGTTGGTTAGCATCCCGAAATGAAATTTTTACTAAACGTATCGAATAATTTGCCAATTGTTTTGCCTTCTTGAAAAACTAATTCGTTGAATGACTTTACTTTGTCCAAAGTCAGACTGATATGGTTCCAAAATAATAATTAATTATTCCTCAATCAACTCCTAGTATCTGATGGGTATTTATTTTCAAGGGATGATCCACCAAAACAATAAATGATGCAAATTTCCAATAACCACCCGGTTCTATTCGACTCGACATACGAACAGGTTTGCTCGAGTGTATAGAAATTGGTCCATTATTTTGGCCCAATCGTCTTAAAAGGCAGGATTTCTTAGCACTCCTGCAGAACGAAGTATCGAATGCCATGGAAGACATTCCTTTTGCCAACTTCAGACGGCTATAGTTCCAACATAATGGTGCGCTTCCGCATCATTTCGGAGCATCTTAACGCAGCTATGGATTGGATTAAAATGTCCCGTTCGATGGTCTCCAAGATCATCAGACCTACCTTCGATGGTTTTTCGGCGGGTATTCACTAACAAGGAGACTACCGAGGGGTTACACACCGATTTTGTTCAAACTCGGGGGATTGGTAGACCTTCATGTAACTTGAAAAATCCCAAAGGGCAACGGTTTTGCCATGGCAACGAAAATTTTTTTTGACAACTTAAAATGAAAATTTTCCCATTGAAAATAACATGGGATTTTGACCGATTCCAAAGGTCCAAAATTGAAAAAAAAATTAAAGTAACAAAATTATAAAAAAATTAATAAAAATTGACGAAAGAAATCCAAATTGGTCACATTTTTATCAATTTTTTAATTTTTTTCACAGGGAAATCGGTTAAAATCCTATGTTATTTTATGTTGTCAAAAACATTTTTCGTTGCCATGGCAAACCCGTTGCCCATTGAATAAAATCCCTTTAGGGTTTTTCAAGTTACATGAAGGTCTACCAATCCCCCGAGTTTGAACAAAATCGGTGTGTAACACCTCGGGTCATCTCCTTGTAAGAAGCGAGTATACAATATGCCTATGACGAATCCAGTGCTCAATTCGAGATACGCTTGATCTCGCACAGATCTGTGTTGCGCAAGACATAGGTGTTATTCAAGCTCACCAGTAACTTTAAAATTTCAACATAACAAATTATGTTATGCTTCAAAATAAAGAAATAAAAAAATAAGAGCACATCTCCGTAAAAAGCTATTTCCTCCTAGGACCAACTTGCTTTTTTTCGTGACCTCATATCATAATGAAAAATAATCCTTTTTCCATCCAACTGTTTTTAACTATTAACCCGCGCTAATATCACTGTCAACTTCTTTTATAGATTGTTCAGCAAATGTAGCGACCCAAATTGCCCCGAAACTTTACCCGTGCAGGGAATAGGTTTCACCCTTAGCCCCCAAAGAGATCTTTTCGAAGTTTTTTCTAGATTTTAAGCCCTGATTTCTAGATTTTTAGAATCTATTTATTAACGGGTGTACTGACCTTCTAGACCAAAGTTTAATATTATTTGTGACAGTCTGAAAATTCAAAATTAAACGCATTCTTTCTTAAAACCGAAATATCTAAAAATATCAAGTAAATTCGTAATATTTCCAATTTCTAAAGGATTTATAAATGTTTTTGGCGTATTATTAGCGTTCTACTACTTTAGCCGGTCTAGTCAAGCAGGAAGGCCCAATGTAGATTTATGATCTTTTGAACGGGCAGAGGGAAAGATTTTAGAGCGCTGGCCTTTTCAGAATCGACGGCCGAATGTCAGCGCCATCTGCTCGCTAGTTTCCAAACTATAAAAATATGGTCGGAGGGTGACCCTGGGAAGTCCTGGCCAGTTAACCCAAGTTCACTGTGCCGTGTCGTGTCTGACAATAATGTAGCCAGCTTGTTCGATTCCCTCGCTGGTCAGTGAAGGTCAGATTTCTTTTGATTTTTAGACCTTTTGTTTTCGAGGCCCGTTCGTACCATTTTTGTATGAAAACCGTATTGCGTGTTATTATTTTGCCATGATAGATCGAACTACCTTTACACATTTTACTGAACTTAAGCTTTCTGACGAAAAACGATAACTTATATTACACTTAGTTCAATCTTTCATAAGAAATTAGTAAAATATTTGACAAATGGAATTGTAGTCTATTTTATTTATGCTTTATAAAGGTGAATGTGTATTGTTGACTTACATTTTTTTGAAATAAATATAGTGACATTTTAGGTTTTTGTTACTTTATTCCTTCAGACATTTTAGCTCTTTCTATAAAATAATATATACGCATATAGGGTGAGTGAGGGTAAGAATGGACACTTTTTGTAAAATTCCATTTAAAAACACAAATTTAGAGTAGACCATTTTAAAACGATTTGAAATACAAATAATGAATATTCATTTTTAATTTACTCTGGTTTTTGGCATTTCAATTTGTGAATTTTTAAAACAATAATTATTTTAAGATATGAAGTGAGTAAGTCAAACATTGGACAAAATAGTTTTGAATTGGACTGGGGGGGTGCTAAATAAAGACAACAAGGTTTAAAATTAGACACCAATTCGCTAACTTTGGATACTATTAGGAATTATGTAATTTTGTGAAAACAAGGATCTAATTGACGGATTTTGAAATGACGTTTTAGCGCGCGTCACTACAGGTACATGTCTTGGGCACACAGCCTTCTTTGCATGCTTTTTTGGCCATAACATGTAGGGGTTTTTTCACGCGCAAAATGAATTTTAAAAGCCGTCAATTGTTGACTTTGGATTTAATTAATTCGATCGGAAACGATTTGAAGTGGCTCGTGCCTCGTTATTTTGGAATAGCTTTTCGCCATTTAATCGATAATTAATGAATTGCGATTATCCGAATACAATAATTCAGTGCGAACACGGTGTTCCGGTGTCGACGGGGGGGATGGAGGGGGAGGCGATACACATTGTTTCTACCTCCGCGGAGTGCGTTACGGACCAGACAGTCCATAAATCAAGAGAAAGGAGCCGCGTTCGGGGAATAAAACGCTAATGCGCCTCTGCCCGATAGCAGCGCCTTTAAACGGAGAAACTAAGCAATGATAGAAAAAAAAATCCTAGAGTTTAAAGCTCATCTTTAAGAAATCAGCTTTCCATAGAGTTCATTTCGCCCAAATCATAAATCTTTTTTTTTTTCGACTCTTGGTGGGAATTTTTACTCTCGGCCCAGTTTGGAGTCCTAATCCTAGTTCGCTCTTGATTTAACGCCTAGTTTTTCATGTCGGGATCACTCGAGCTCGGCGCCGTTACCGCACTGGGACGCTCTAGTTTCGCTCGCTCGTAGTTATACGTGCGAACAGGGACCTTAGGATGTTTTATATCTGGCGGAGGGGGGCCTTTTTCCGCCCCCGTTTGTTCCCAAAATCAGACTATAACTCCTGTCTGTTCAAAAATCGGTTATCCCCTTTTTTTCTCGTTTCTGAGATGCATACAGGGTGTACTGATGGGCTCCGTCATTACAAAAAAAATGTGAAACGTTGAAATTTTTTAAAATATTATTTTAAATAATCAGGATATTTTAAAAACGAAGTTAATTTTAGAGGAAGGGATTTTGAATTTATTTTCTCCAAATATAAGTGAACTGTTCTAAATATTTCGTACTACTAAAGGAGAGTAGGGACTTGGCTTTGACTATGGCCGCTACGCTGGTATTATTCTTTTTAAAATTGGAAAAAGAATGGTTGACGTATTATCTACGTCATGTTGCCAAGTCCCTATTGCACGATTTCTATATTTACAATAAAAATTAGTCTGTGAGAAGAAATAATAATTGATTTTGTTCGATAAATGTATCAATTCTACTTATTTGTTACTGTTGGACAAGCATCAGATACGTTTCAACATCAACAATGCCATCTACTATATAAACGGAATCCATACCTCTACTTAGAATGCTTATCGCGGCAGATTTTCGTCTCGATGTGGCCGACGTTTTTTTTGACGTCACTATGTTAATTTAAAAACAACAACGTGAGAGGGGAGCGCGAGCAGGCCAAAGCCGTCAGAGTGATGATACCATACTCGATACGGCCGGATAAGTATTCCAAGTAGAGGTATGAAAAATGGGGCCCTCCAGAATCTTGGGACCTTAGGGCAATGCCCTTTTTGCCCAATGGGAAAGACGGCACTGCTTACAGGCCTGAAATAATTTTTCGTAAATTAAAACGATTTGTTCGAGCAAGCTGCGACACCCTGTGTATCGCGTACGAGCTCTTTAGATTTGTTCGTTCAAAATTGAGCCATTTTCTATAGAGGCGCTGCTATTTCTCCTCCCTTACATGTTCCGTGATATACTACGCCGAGTATTTGCTGGTAAAGATCATTTATACATTTCAAGTGGGTTTTTTTTAGTGTATCTCTCTTTTCTTTACGGCTTCTTCCATTCGCGAGGTTTGTTTCTCTAAACTGGCCAGCCGCTATTATATACTTCCTATTTATTGTTTATCTCTTTAAAATTGCGTGTCATCATTTTGTTTCGCCGCTACGTTGTATCACCAAGAATCGCGTATAACACATCAACAACCAAAAATTCGATTCTACGAACTTTGGCCTCGGCTACTCTGTTTGTTTTCAAACTTCTCTAAGATTTGAAGATTCGCGAAGTAGTTCACAGATGAGGAAAAATAAAGTGTTTTTAGAGATACATTATCATGAAATTTATCGCGCGTTGCCATTGCGGAATATGTTTCGCGAATAACATTGCAAAATATATCGCGTTTTCTACGTTGAAAAAATAAGTTATTGTAAAGTTTACATCTAAAGACATTTATTGGGTAACTTTTTCTAATATCAGATATAAATTCTTGGTAGGATATATATGTAAGAACTAAGAAGTATACGATAGGAAGCTTTTAAAGTATGATTACGTCACATAATTTTATTGCAGTTTTATAAATTTTAATTTCAATATCTAGGTGAGGCCTAGATTTTACTTAACGGAATATAAAAAGTTGCGTATTTTTTCCAGTTATAGTGAACTTGCTTTATTGTTAACTTTAAAAAAAATCAATAAAAAATTCGCGGAAACCGTTTCAAAAGTCGTTACGGTATGTTTCTAAACTGCTTATTCGGTATATTTTATATAAATGAGACGGGCAGACAAGGTTAGCTTTTTTTATATCGAGCGAGAAAACATATCCCCGATGTCAACGACATAATCTCGCTTTAGAGCCTAATTACCCAGTAGCGACAAAAATAAAATGCACGAAAAATAAAGTGCCCCATAAGCAGATGTTAAACTCGGCTCTCTTTGAATTTGACAGCCTATAAGGACAGAAACCCGAGAATTAGCCTCTAGGAATATCTTCATCGCGTGGCGGCGGCGCTGCTGGTGGTGGTGTGGTGGGACTGGATGGGGCGCTTATAACACTTTCGGGTTCGGATATAAAAATGTCGCGTATTAGACTAGCAGATTTCCCCGGGGCGCCTTCTCCCCTCTCTTCGAGTTGTCACCTCCAGCGTCACCCCAGTCCGCCCCATCTCTCTGACAAAGAGATGAGTAGCTTTGGAAGACTGTAGCGAATAGTTTTCTTCCTGGCCTCGTCTTGACGACATTCTTTCGGGGTGGTGACTAGTGGTGGCCCACTCCGAAATGAATTCCACGTCCAAGATGCTCGCTAAATCGGCCGCGATGTCGCCGCGTTGAATCTTTAGCATAAATCAGCATAAGCATCATAATGTTCCCGCTCCTATTTTTTGCCTCTTCTTTTTGGCTACGCACCCGTCTTCGGCTTACTTCTATAGTCGCTTTCCCGCGCGAGTCGACTGTTCGGGGAATGTCTCGGCCACATACGCCAGGATCCCTTCGCTTTCGAATGAACTGTCATTGTCATCGCGCTCGCCGTCTCAACACCATTCCGCGTCTTTTTCGGGGCTCCATCAGGAGAAAGGGGAGCGCGGCTTGCAATTCGAATGGATTTTTTCGTCGTCCTCGGCACGCGACAGCGCCCGCCGCGGAGACGTCAAAGATGACACTTAGATATAAAGGCAATCTAAGCTAACCCCGCCACAGCACGAAAATCATCTATACGTATGCAGACTCATTGTGTCAATGCAAAGATGTTCGCTCTTTCACTGTATTATAAAGATGTTGTTAGCGAAACCTAAATAGTGCACGCGTCGATTTGCCGCGGCTATTTTATGGCGACACTCATCAATTTATCTAATGGTAGACCATGCAGCTAGGAGCAACAAACACAAGGAGAACGCAGCTAGCCTTTAAACACGATAACGCCGTGTTGTTAGAAATTTCATTAACAAGCCTTTTCGTTGAACGTTTTACGGAAAGGAGGAAGACAATTTCCGAATATCCGACTTCCAACGGCAGCAGGCGCTAAAACGTCTAATCAATGAAAAATGTACTCGAGAAAATGCACCAATTTTGACGGGTTGCGTTCTCCGTGTGTGTAGGTGCTGTGTTTGTTGCTCCTAGATTGCAGACATTGGTATTTTTACATCAATTGTCGAAAGTTGAGAGCTTATTCTCTCCTTCTAGCCTATACTAAACTGATAAACCAGCTCTGGCAGTAAACTATCACGTCACTTTGCCATTCTTTTGTTGATTGCTAAATATATTAAACACGTTGCGATGCGTTTACGGTTACCGTACTTAAACCAGAGTAACGAGGTAATAAAGCAAAGGCAAATGATTTCTGACGTGATTTCTTCAATTTCTTTCCTCGTGAACATTGTATTTTGATTCAGTGTCCAGTGGATATTAGATACCTTTAGCTCACTCTTAAAAGCTTCTAGTCTTTTAACTTACAGGTTGTTTTTCTTGCACGTTATCCAAATTCGTTTTCTATGGTGGACTTCACCTGTCAATTCTTCATCTGAATAGTTTAACTCCACAGTTAACAGCCATGATTTTCAAAGAAAATATTTAAAAAAAATACATTTCTTTACATTTGATAGCGAAAAAGAAACACGAATTTCCGGTACATTTCAAATTCTTACTGATCAAGTGCACCAATAATTATGTACCTTATACTTTAAATTGAAAGTACCTTGTATAATTATTATTTTACGGAAAGGGGGAAGACAATTTCCGAATTTTCACCTTCCGACGGCAACAGGCGCTAAAGCGTCAAACCAATGAAAACTATACGCGAGAAAATAAACGACTTTTATTGGGGTGCCCGGAGCCAGCTTCTACAATGAATTTTCTATTATTGCGCGTGCTCGTCTTTTAAACTGCGCGCTCTTAAAAAAACCGCATCTCATTCGAGACAAAATCTTTTCGAAATGACTACCAGTGATACGTGTCCATCTTGAGGTAGGTGGTCGGTGCGAAGCTGAGTTTGAAGTTGGTCCGTCGGAGCTTATTAGGCGGCCCCTCTTTATACGGATGATTTAGTGGGCAAAAAGAGCATTAAAGAGAGCGGGAGCGTGTCTGAATATAATAGAATGGTCAGAGCGGCCGGTCAACTGTATATTGGAAAAGGCCCTGGTTCATCGGCAATATCCAATTTCTTCTCTCTCCGCGCAGCGTGGATCAGCGGAATCTTTTTCTTCCTCTTCTCCCTTTTGTTGTTCTTGAAGCGTGGACTCGTTTGTCCAGTGGCGAGAACAGATGTAGACCTTATTGAAATAGAGAGGAGACCACCAACTAGCTTTCGCCTAAAGATCTGCATTGGATTTGTTGGTCAAGCCACCGGCCGTCTGTTACTGGCTCACGGCACAACTAATGGTCAGGCTAGACATCGCTTTTCCTACTAACGTACACTATTATATTCCTCTTCTTTTTCGCGTGTCACCCTCTTCGAACCACCCCCTTCGCGAGCCGGCCGCATTATTTATAAAGGGAACTGGTGTTTCTATTACTTTTTTGTTTCCTTCTTTGGCATTTACCGATTTGCTGCATTATATATGAGACGCCGTATTAACCGGGATGCCATACTTGTAGAAGACTTCAATTACTACTCGCCTCGGAAGCCATAACCGTTACGGCTTTACAAATTTTTAGCGTTACGGTATTTAAAATCACAACAAGTTGTTTTATTCAATAGTGATGAAGAAATTCTCAAAACGTTGCGTTGGAAAGCTCACCCAGAGACCAACTAATTCTTGTCCTTTATGTTCTAAACACTTGCTGAGGTGAATGGTAATAGTAAGTGTAGGGAGCTGTTGGCTCGCGTGGCTCTTGTATGGTTCCTTGGGTATTAGCTTAGCTGATTATTTATTATATTATTCAAATTTTTTGCACTATTAGAAAACGCTGATATTGGATTCGATGATGTTACTTTAAGAAAAGCGAGGACTTATAAAAATCGGTCTTATATCGTGAATATTATATCAAAAATACTCGTTTATGGTCTGAAAGGTTAACACAGGATTATTAAATAAAATAAAAGCAAATTCAATTCTGGTTAAATAATGCAGTACGTTAATTTCTTTAATTAAACCCAAAAAGCATTTATGATCCACGCAATTTTAATATATTTTCAAATCCTTATTTTTAACGTAAGCGTTTTAAGCAATTCCTGTTGTAAACTACCTCTAACGCAATCTTACTAGAGCGATCTTATTTCTGTTTTAAAAAACTTACAGTTTTAGAGAGACTCAATTAACGATAGACGCTTCAAGACGTCCGCAAATATTTTACCATCCAATTTTGGTTTTCCAAATATCACTAATCTATATTATTAGTTTTATAAAGATTACGCGCTATATGGAGAAAAGGCCAATTACAATTACGGTGTCGGAACAACGGAGAGATTGGCAAATGAAGAGCTCTTTGATTTTACGATTTTGGCCGGGGACTCGTGTTAATTACTAATTTCTCTAACGACTTCCTCGTATTTACTATTAATGAGAATGGGACTTTTAAATTCCCAGAACAATTAAAAAGTTAAACTGGCGTCCCAGCTTGAAGGTATACCAATATTAACCCAACTTCCTGCAGCGAGGAAAATTTCTAATAACACTCCGAAAGTCCTTCTTTTAATTCCTGGCTGTTTTCAAATATTCTCGCTTCTTCTCAAAAAAAAAATATTGGACGCCAGACATTTAAAGAGAGGAGGAAGAGCGACTGAGAGTGAGAGATTCGACGGAAACTTTTAATTAAAGGAATGGCGAAACGCGATTTCTCCAGATATAGTTTGGCGTTTTTATTAAAAGTTTAATTAGGAAACAGGTGCCAGATGAGAAAAGGCTCATCGTCAGGAAATTTCCATTTTTTCCCCGGTCGTCAAAAGTTTGTGGGAAAAACGGAACGCTAAAATATATTTCCGCGACAGTTTTTTCTTATTTAAATTAAAGGAATTACATATTTAGTTGGAATATTAAATGAGTATTTGTAATTATATATCATATTTTATAGACTAGTTTTCACTAGTATTTCGAGTGTTTTTTCCTTAAATTATTTTCCTCATCTCAAAAGAGGTAACTTCTTTCATTTCACAAAGTCGACTTAAAAAAAATCCGATGGTGAGATTCAACGTAATAAAATCTGTAATTGAAGAAGGAATGTTTTTAAAACTGACACTTGCTGTCAAAAGTAACGATATCAACGTCATATTTATTTGATAAATAGTGAAAATTGAAATCCAATAATTGTTTTGCTATAAATTGTAAAATTAGGCATTTGAAGATAAAATTAGCTACAAATACGTTGATGATGTGGCGACATCTCTCATTGCGTATTTTTGTCGTAGCCTAACGAATTTTTAATAAAAAATAAACTTTAAACCAGAGAAGACTGAAAATTGAAACTATAAAACTTAATGTACAGTAATAGAATAACGAACTCCAAAAACTAGTGTAATTAATAATAAACTGACAAATTCAACGATTACCAGTACACTATAGAGGTTTTTATTAAAAACAATTTAAAACCACGTTACATGTTTCGGCTTATGGCGTATACGCCGCCGTGGTCAAACGCTTGAAGTTTAATGAGTGAAAATTCCAAGCGCGCGACACCATTTCGACTATGACACAAATTTTTTTATAAAACTAAAAAACACAAGGGGGGGGGGGAGGGGATTGGACGCAACAGTTCATCAGTCAAAACAGCAAAAAATTCCAAGTCTTTAAAATATCCGTACTCGGTCCTAGATCTCTATTAACTAGTTTTTTCCTATTTTTATAAATATTAAAAGATTCCATAATATTCAAATAGAAAGGATTGTTAGACTTAATTAGTAATTTGGTATCGTCCCAGTTAATAGTCAAACCATAGACGAAGAACGGGTTCTTCGTCTATGGTCAAACACATGTTCCGCTAGGGCGGATTTCGCCACTTCATTTTTATTTACACTGGATTGGTGTTCTTTTAGTCTGATCGCCAAACGTCGTCGAGTTTGTCCGATATAAGAAATACTGCAGTCACATGATATTTCGTATACCCCACAGGAGTCTAATAAGCTACGTTTGTCCTTTAAATTACTTAAAACATTACCGATTTTATTCACTGGCTTAAATGCTAAGCCGAAACATGTAATGTGGTTTTAAATTGTTTTTAATAAAAACCACTATAGTGTAATGGTAATCGTTGAATTTGTCAGTTTATTATTCTTAATGTACAGAATTATAATTATAATGATATTTTAATGGTTTTTAGGGAAATTTTACAATGAATGAAAAATCAGTACTCGTCCGCCTTATTTATAAAGCACCTCGGTGGAACTCGGTTGTTACTCGATTTGACTAAGCTTTCATACTTATTATAAACTTCTGATGATACGAATATTTGAGTTAGATATATTTTTAAATGTTTTTATTCGTAATTATTTCAAATTAACTATAATAAAAATATTTATTAAACTCGATCGAAAATAATTATATATTTATTAATAAAGTAAATTTTAATCTATTGAAAATGGAGTTCATTAAAACGGAATACTGCATTTGGCATAGCGACTCGAATTTTCCAATTTCATTAGTCAGTTCTATGCATAAAAAAGGGCCATAAAACCCGGGAGGAGATCAGCTAAAGTCACGCTGATTTAGTATTTTCGTGGAAAGACAAAATGTCCTACAAAAAGTGTAGTCCGAGTTATGCCAGGGAATTTCTGTTCCGCTTAAAAGAAAGAGCTCTTCCCCAAAAGTAGATTTCCTTTCGAGAGATGACCGAAGTCACCGAACGTATTACCGAACAGTACAAATCAAAGTTGTAAAAAGGGGTAAGGTCTACCAACGCAATTCGCGATATTAAGCTCAGCTAAGCTCAGTATCGAACCAAAGATAGAGAGAGCGAGAGAGAGCGCCAAGGATAAAATTTAAATTTTATCAGCTCATTTCCAATGTGTCAAAGAGTGGCCCGCACGCCAAAATTCCTAGGTCCCTTTTTTATATCGTCTCCCGCTGGAAGATGGCGCCAGGAATCTTGCCTGGGTCTTGACTCCGGCACGCCGCGCGTCTTAACTCGCCAGAATTTATCAAAAGAAGGCAGCGAAGAAATGAATTATGGGTAAAAATATTTTCATCTTAAGAAAGACTTAGGGAGGCGACGGCCTTCTTGGCTGGCGGGGGGGGGGTGTAAATGACTCGGAAATATTTAGGCGACCAAAAACTATTCCGCGCCACCCTCTCGCGCCGGAAAACCCAACAAATTTATTCGCTCCCAACTTTTCCCAGAAAATCCTTATGTAAATACACCACTATTTTATTTTTTTATTGTCTTCCCATTTTTTTTTGCGGAAGGCAGTTCTATAAGAAATTGCATTAATTATATCACGAGGAATGAAGTTGCTCGTAAAAGTGACGTGGAATTCCTTATATTCATTTTATTTTGGAATTTCCCCGTTCTAGGAAATATTTAATTATTACCCGGAATTCCATTCATTCATAATTTCGCTCATCAAATATTAATTCGAATTTATTCGTTTTATAGTCTAGTTTTTTTTTGTAGTACGATAATAATTATCTATTAAAATAAATCGTAAAATTGCAATTATCGGTACATTGCGTGTGGAACAAATCTACCGCCGCCACTTATAGATGGCGTTAATAGACGAAATCACTGAAAAATAACATCTCTTGGAAAACAGGTGTTCCATCTCAACAGCACTAAGGCTATTCTCAAAGCTTCGTTTATTCTCAATTCATTTAAAATTTGTACTATTTTTTGGCAATTTACATTTAATTGGTTTTGTATTATTTATCTTTTGTGATATCTTGTAAAATACTCCCGAGAGGGACTCCAAAATGGGGTAGGAAAATAAAAATGTATTAATCCATTCAGCGCGTTTAGAACATTTCCAATTATCGGTACATTGCGTGTGGAACAAATCTACCACCACTAATAGATGGCGTTAGTAGTCGAAACCCTGTAAATTAACTTATCCCTGATCACCGGTGTAGCGCGTGTAGAACATTTCTACAGGCGGAATGTATCCGAGAATACCGGGCTCGGAGCGCTCAAGGATCACATTTCGAGGGTTCCGTTTAGGATTGAGATTACTTTACGAGGCCAATCTGAAAACGGCACTAGAGCGGTAAATAGAATTCGCTATAAACAAAAAAAAAACATTAACCGTTCTTCTTAAATCGTTATTTCAACGGTTTTGTGTTAGGCACTCTTTTTTTTTTAACGGCAGCTTCGCGTGATATAAGTAGAAAGGTTGAACAACGTCGGGGGGAGCGTTAAAAGAGCCTTCTAAATTCAAATTGTAGTCGCGAAACGTTTATAGGAAATTTAACGTTATAGCTTCAAAATCAACAATACTTTCTTTATGCTCGGCGGATTTCGGTCACAACAGTCCGCGTCTTTCGCGCGTGGAGCCAGAGGGTACCGCCTGCCGAGCCGCCCATATAAGGAATGGGGGTTGTCGCTGGTGTCGCGGGGATGAAAAGGGGGGGGGTAACGGAAGATCTTGGTGGGTGCCAATTGAAGGAGTCGTTTTGGACAGACGCGCCTGACAGGTTCACAATGAGGCGAGCTCTCTTGGCCACCTTGAATGCCAGGGCTCCCTTTGTGCGGCGCCCCACCTAATTTGAAGTCGCGTTCGCACCAGGAAGTGGGGTGGTGTAGTGGTTAGCACCTTCGCCTCACAGCCTGACGAGCCGGGTTCGATCCCAGCTTGTGGCACTGGATGAAAACTCTGAACAACTCCTCCCGCGTTGAGTTTGAAGTTCTCACCCCACTGGTTTAGGGGTTTTCCCCCCGAGTTCTTCGGTTTACCCTTCCATAAAAACTTGTTGAGGTTAACGGTTAATAGTTTGTGTAGGGAGCTGTTGGCTCGCGTGGCATGAAGGGCTTGCCACCACCCTCCTACGCATTGAATTAATGGCTTTAAAAGTCGCTGGATGACTTGGGCCTAAGGTGGTGCCTTGGGTAATAGCCTAACTGATTATTACCCCCCTCTACTACTCCTATGAATAAGACGAAATAGTCGCACTTATCGATACAAAAATTATTTATCAAAATTGCCTGTTTGATCTTGAGTCCTTGGGTAACCTGTCCAGAGAAAAATATGTAAAATGGACCTTCAGATTTTGCATTGAATCGTATGGTCACGAATACGTCATTTCTTCAATCTACCGCGAGAAAGGTGACCAGTGCGAACAGGATTCGAATAGAAAAACGTCATTTTAATCATCTTTGACTAGATACGAAATGGAGGGTAAAGAAGCGTCTGATTCTCTCTTTCATCCCCCCCCCCCGGCATTTTAAAATTGAAGAGAGCATTAAACGAGAGAGAGAATTTGAAGGTAGAATAATATTCCTTTAGGGAAGACGGCGGGGAGGATTCCCCAAAAGAAGTCCTTTATTTTGGTAAAAGAGTGCTTTGCCAAAAAATCAAAGAAGGGTGGAAATTTGTAAAACCCCATTTAGCGGTTTATAGGAAATCATTGCTGGAGGGGCTCTCGCCCCCCCCCCCGTCACCCTGCCCCCCTTTCCTTTAAAGAGCGGATAATGCCTTCGATCCAGAATCATTTTGTTTTTCCGCTGTTTGCTTTATAGAAAGATTTACCGGCATCTCGAACGTAACACGAAAGCAATTATAGGGATTTTGTTCCTCCAGAAATACCGCCGGCTCATTTTTCCTTTATTAATAAAGCGACGCCCCACGGGAAGATTCGGAACTAAAATGGTAGCTCTCTTTATTTCTCCTTTTTAGTATAATTTATGTATAAGGAACTTTGGGCTACGAGTACGTGTAGAGGCACGATGTACCGGGACCTTTCGCGCGGAACCGCGTCGATCGGATACCACCCCATCTAGCGGGCCGCTTTTTTGGGAGGACGCGGAAATTGATTCGAAGCTAGAGATGGCCAGGAGCGCCGCCAGAGATGAATATTGATTTGGGCTGGATGCGCCGCGCGGAGGGTGGCCGCTGGTAGGCTTTTAATTAACTTTTTCCAAAGGGGGTTTCCATCGTTCCCGATATATTGTCTCTCTCTCTTTCTCGCTGCCTTTTTCGGTAGTTTTTCTCTCTCCAAGCTTCAAAGATATTTCTGGGTTTTTTATTTTTCTTTCAATTACATATTGATTTAGTATCGCGATATCTGATAATTCGATTTCTCATTTGCATAGGAAGCATGCAACTGGTTTCTTTTGATCGCGAGTCGCAATTTATTTTTATTTCGTTCGTACCACCGAATTTTATTTTATCATAATAAGTGGATAATAAACATAAGTATGGCACAAAACGAATTCGGTTAATGATAGTCTGTCGTGGACTGATTGCGAAATAGGAAGTTTCCAAATAGGAAACTAGTCACTTCCTACTCTTTCCGTTGGCAAAATAGTTGGTTAGTTTGATGGCGAGAAATACGAGCTCGTCACTTCCTACTCTTTCCGTTGGCAAAATATTTGGTTAGTTTGAAGGCGAGAAATACGAGCTCGTCACTTCCTACTCTTTCCGTTGGCAAAATAGTTGGTTAGTTTGATGGCGAGAAATACGAGCGTACACGCGTTTAGGTTTGAAATTTGAAAAAAACTAACTTCTGAAATAGAGGCCAGTGTTTATAATATTTATTTTTATTTTCCGATTCAATAATTCATCATTATTTTACAAAAGTAAGCGTTAATTACACCTTTGAAAGTATTTCTATTTTCAGTAGACCCTGGCTGGTCCGTCGACGGATCGATGGTGAGTTTCCGGGCAACCTCCAAATACTAGGAGTAGTTCGCGGAGAGTTGTCAGCCCGTCGGTACGTAATGGTTTACGTTGTCATTGGCGAAACAGGCTATCAATAAAAAAATTGCATTGGGTGACTAGGAAGTGTCATACTTTTGTTTATTATCAACTTATGATCTTACTAAATTTGAAAAATAATCGATTAACAAAATCCTAACCAAAATTCACCTTTTGGATAAATTTATTGTTATTATTATTTTTTTTTCAATTATTAAATGCGCCATAAAATATCGAGTATCAACTACCGAATTTTTGAATAACTGTTAATTGGGTCATGATGAGAGTTAAACCTTAAACAAATAAACCAATGAACCCGAATAGTAAGGAAAAACAGCATTTTTCGAACTCCATCGCCCACAGATTCCTTAAACGTATCTAGGCATGCGTGGAGAAACGTTAGGCGACGGATGAAATATATTGAGCAGCATGAATATTACGTTTTTGCTCGCGACACTATAAGCCTATTGCATTGCTAGAACCTAAAATGAAGCACTATTTTCACGCTCAAAATAAATTTTGTAAACTGTTAAAATTTGGGTGGAAATCTTTCCAATATCGGACACCGGGGCGCTACAAGCGGCGCTGCTCCGGAAGAACCAAGCGCGCCATCTAAATTCGGGTCCAGTAGTTAATTCATTAAAGGTTAAACTACTAAATAATTGCGATAAAATCATTCTTACATTCCATCTTGGGCGTTTCCAAAAATATACCCTCGAATTCGCAAAGCAGCGTGACCGAACATCGTCGAGTCACTCCTAAGAGACAATCGCCAATCGACAAACGGCGTCAGTTTATGTTTATAACTGGATACGAACGTGATGAATGCGATTCGGTTGAATTCGGCTTACCAGAATCCGCGATTAGCGGCTTTCAGATCTGCCGAGTATAGCGTGTCGCTGGCATTAAAGGTCGACAGCGGAGGCCTAGTCTATCGAGAAGGCAACCGGAGATAATGTCGAATTGAGAGATTTTAAAGGAACATTAGTAACGGAGTTCGTAACCTCGCGCCTAATGGTGTTTGATCGGGATAATCTGGCTGATTACGAGAGACAGTGTGACGCCATATCGCCGAAACGGGAGCCTATAGTATTCGCGCTTATTCAACATTTAGCTCGAGTCGCTAACGTCCAGCGTCACTCGTCAGTACGATTAAAGCCGTAGACGGCGCGGAACGCGATCGGGATTACGACTAACAGCTCGAATCGCGTCCAATTGTAGCTTATAGGGACCAACTTGTCAGAAGCGTAAGCTTAGGTCCTTTCCCTTTTAATTAACGGTGACTCCGAAGTCGGACAAATCTCGGTTCGGCCTAAGCTGGAATCTAATTAATCGAAATTCCTCCCGAATAAAGAGAATAAACTGGCATTTTAAACGCGCCTTCAGGTGATACGGAGCTCCCCTTAATTGGTTTAGGGCCCGAAAACTGGCGGCGATAAAAAGAACATTTCCGCCGCGATATCTAGCGGGATTATTTTTAACTAGATTAGCGGTGGACGAATGCAAACAAAGCTTTTGAGGCCGCCCGTCGTATAATTTCCCATTTTTGACAAATTAGCATTTATTCATATTTCTCTCTCTCGCTGTTCGGCTGGCCCGTATAATTCTAAATACGCCCTCGGCGAATGGCAATGTTGGCTAACTCCCTATGAGTAGTAGTCTATCGAGGTTTATTTGGTCAGATTCCTCTCCCCCCCCGCACTTTACCGAATAATATTGCAGCTCCACTGTGCGCAACAATATGGCCGGAATGGTGGATATGTACGCGTCCACGTGAAAAGGGAATGTTGTGATGTTATACGAGGGGCCTTATTTGGAAAAGGCTTGTCTTCCTTAATCGGGTTCATACTTTCGTGAACCGTTAAAATACGCCCCGTTTGCCGCCAACAATGACACGCGCCTTCATTTCGTAACACCGTTGCTAGTATTATTTATTTTGACTAAACGAGATAATTAATATTTTCTTTTCATTCGCCATGGTAAGTGTTTATATCCCAATACTTCCAAAACTTTTACGCGAAATAACGTGGCTGCTATCAGTTTTCCATCGTTTTCTTACAAGGAGACATCCCGAAGTGTAACCCACCGATTTTGTTCAAACTCGGGGGATTGGTAGACCTCCATGTATCATGAAAAATCCTAAAGGGAATTTATTCAATGGGCAACCGTTTTGCCATGGCAACGAAAAATGTTTTTGTCAACAACAAATTTAAATTTTCCCTTTGAAAATAACATGGGATTCTGAACGATTCCTAGCCCCCCCCCCCTCTGAACGATTCAACCAATTTAAAAATTTCGGAAATGACCAAAATAGAAAAAAAAATATAAATTGACAAAAAAAACCATCAAAACTGATCAACTTTTGATCAATTTGAGGTCAAAATCCCACGTTATTTTCAATGGGAAAATTTAAATTTTTTGTTGTCAAAAACATTTTTCGTTGCCATGGTAAAACGGTTGCCCATTGAATAAATTCCCTTTAGGATTTTTCAAGTTACACGAAGGTCTACCAATCCCCCGAGTTTGAACCTAATCGGGGGTTACACTTCGGGATGTCTCCTTGTTAGTACCATGAAAGTAACTTATTTTAAAGAAGAAACTTTCGCTAGTGCATAGTGGCGTGGCCGAGCTACAGGTCCTTTTAGCCTGATTTTTCCATAGATAGTCTCGACTAGTAGCGCGATTTGAAAACGAAAAATACGCGCCATCTGCTTAGAAACTCTCGAACAACGTATTCTGAGAATATGTTGTATGGGAAATCTTGAAATATAAGGCCTGCGCGTGTCGACAGGTCCTTTGTAAGAGCCGAGCGCGGCCCCGAGAGAAGCCCGTGGGAGTGTCCTCTCGAACGGATAGAGCGCGGACGTCGGAGAAGCCGATGCCACGCCGTCCGGATGGTGTAGTCGTTAGGTTATTTTGAAAGGCTATAGCTTAGCTCTCACGCACGACATAAACTGGAAAGCGTAACGCCACTTTCGTCAGTTTAAAGCAATCGAAGCATAATGGGGCTTATCAACAAATCTAATTAGCCGAAGAGGACGTGGGAACCGGAGAGTGAGATAGAGAATGGGAAAAGACGAGGGGGAAGGGGTGACACTAAACCAAACTAATTTTCTTCACATCGAGAAATGAAA
This sequence comes from Leiobunum rupestre, assembly GCF_980474605.1. NCBI lineage: Eukaryota > Metazoa > Arthropoda > Arachnida > Opiliones > Sclerosomatidae > Leiobunum > Leiobunum rupestre. The sequence continues at coordinate 29,911,913 of NC_143387.1, read as the reverse complement.
GTATAAAAGAAGCGGTGTATTTATTCTGAGGGAAATTGAACGTCGTGTTAACCAGACGGTTTTACCGACTCCTTAACGTTTCCTCCGAAGTACGCCGATACTTTGTTATAAGGTGGTGAGCTCGCGTTGCGGAACTGCTGGTTGACTCGGCCGTTTCCATAACCTAATCGTATTCTTAGGAAAACACAGAGAAGAGAGAGAGAGAGAGAATGATGAGAGAAGCGTCTAATGAGGCTCTTTTGTTTTCTCAGTCTACGAATACGCGAAAGTGAAGAAGCCGTGTCAATTGGCGGATGACTACTTCAATTATGGCCTAATCGCATTAAATAGCGGAGAACGACGACACTAAAAAGGTCCCGTGTATTGCCAAGACGTTCCGTCCGTCTCGAGTGCCACCGCTGTCCGACGATTCTTCTGTTTGATAAAATACGCGATGTTGTCTCTGCCTACAATTAATTCGCCTAATATATTGACTGAACTTCGACGAATGTTTGCTTATTTAAAGGTCAACATCCGCAGCTTTTGAAAATTCTCGCTTCAATTTCGGGTATCTTATTCCGTTCTTGTAACCCGGCCACCCGAATTAATGGCTTTAAAAGTCGCTCGATGACTTAGGCCTAAGGCGGTGCCTTGGGTATTAGCCCATGGACACTGTATCTCTAACCGGACGGGAAAAGCTGTAGCTTCCACCATACAAAATCACCTGCCGCCGCCACCGTCTCTCTGTAAAGGGGGGGAGGTTCAAGATTTTTGAAAGTTTCGGACTGTCAAGGCCATATAATTCGTCACGTGGTTGACAAAACGTTCCGTTTGAAATTGGGGTTTACATTCTTTCGAATGACCTTGACGGCCCTCCGAATCGAGTACGGCCGACTATTAGCCTAGCTGATTATTATTATTATTATTTTCCTGCGACGGAAAAAAAAAATTAAACCCCGTTACTGCTCACTTAAGACGGGTTATATTATAAGAATTAGCCATTTGCATGGGTGTATTAACCATTAGGCAGAGTAGGCGCCATTTTTCTAGTGGCGCCAAAACTCTGATAAAGCCCCATGGTCCAAGTACTTGGCTTGCCCCTACTTAGCTAACCAACCCGATAGACAATGCCCAGGGGCGGCAAAGGTTTCTGTGCCTAGAGGCACCGAAAAGGTTAATCCGCCGCTGGCCATTTGGATAATAATTGCCATTTATCCTGGAACTTGGAAAGTTATCCGCGCTTCGATTGGCCCTATAAATATTGGAATGACACTAACCTTCGCTATAGAGACAACGATACCACGCTCGACTATTAGTCGAATAATAGGTTGGCGGTACTTTGATACGGCATTGTCTCTAGCGCGGCTCACTAAACAGTGACTAATCCCCTTCGAAAGCTCTCCGGAAAAATTGGGAGGAATATTTGATTGAAACATTTGGAAATCGCCTTTATCGCTAATAAGATTGAAAGTGATAGATCTTATTTAAGCGGCGTTTCTCTCGGATCTCCGTTAACGGGCTCCATTTACTTTCAAGGCCCCCGTTTGATCCGAGGATGAGGACGATACAGCGGCGAGACGAGGCGAGTGGAGGCGACGTCGGACCACGAGTAGCGTCCAGGGACGGGCCGGAACGCGCCTAAACTAGTCGCCGGCACCCGCAAAGAAATTTCAAAGCCGCATTGTTTGTGGCCGAAATAAATTCCTGGCCGACACTAATTTTCTAACGACCCGGGCCATTAAAAGTATCGGAGAGTGAGAGAACCTTAAAGTTTTACGACCCAATAATGAATCCCCCTTTTCCCAAATCTTGGCGCTCCCCCCCCCCCCTCGTTCCTTCCGTAGAACCTTGGGATCTAGTCTGACGCTGCAATTTCGGAACGATTCGGTTCCGGCATCCTCGCGATGGACGGGGACGTAGCGCCCCGGGTGACAGTCCGCGATCGTTAGCTAGTAGCGTCGAACGGCGCTGCGTCCTTCCGCCGCCGCTGCTACGGCTGTAGCCTGGTCCCTGCGGGTCCAATTCCACGTAATCCCGGTACTTAGATTCAAAGTACCCGTACCTCGGTATAATATTCATCGCTCGAATAGGAACGCATTATCCGACTAAACTTTAAAACTAGCATTAAAAGGCTCCGGCCTGCTTGTAATTAAAATATCTCGACATACCGTTTCTCCCCCCCCCCATGCCCAGGCTCCAATCTTCTCTACAAACACGTCACGGATACATTTTTTAGTATATTTTACAATAGGGGCTGCAATAAATACCGCTCTCTATTTCGTTGGCTTGGTTTGATGAAGTCGTAACTCTAACTTAGTCGTAACTCTACTGACGACATTTACTAATGTAAAAACGAACGATCTAATTCAGTTAAAAATTATATATAATTTATAGTTATGGAGCTATTACAATTTAAAAAATGTCGTATCTTGGTTACGATATTATTAATCCAGAAAAATGTTTGGAATTAATTTAGTAACTTCAAGTTACGATATTATTGGTCTAAACAACTGGGTTTAAAAAAGTAGTAACTTCAAGTTACGATATTATTGATCTAAACAACTGGGTTGAGAAATGTAGTAACTGGATATTTTCTATTTTAACATTAGATTTTAGTTTTCTAACTCATTACAACTTGTTTTTCCTATATATTATACTCTAAAATAGTTTATATTTTATACTTCTCTAAAATACCTGATTTAGTATAAGGTTCTAAAACTTTAAAGTTGAATTTCTCAAAAGTAAATTTTTCAAGTTACGACTTTATTATACCAAGCCAACGATTTATCAAATAGTCACCTGTTTGTGTTAGTTTTATTTTGTAAGACTAAAGTTGAGAGCGCGCGCGAAATTGTACGAGCCCTTCGATCTATGTCAAGCTTTAACCAGTTAGATAGCCCTATAGCCCGTTAAAAACTAAAATTTATGGCGAAAGCCGCATAAAAAAATATTGAGTGGTTAATTTTTAATAAAATAAAGAAATTTCGGGAAATCGAAAAGCGCGCGTCCGCCGCGACACCTGGTGAGAAGTCGGTGAGACAGAAAAACAACGTAAAAGAGCGCGCTGCTGAAGACGCAAAAAATTTGTTTTGCACGGGCTGCGCGTTCCAGTTATATGAGACCTAAGCCTAAATTGCGCGATTTTAAAAGTTAGGATAGTTCGCAAATCGCTCATACGGGGTTAGGGGCGCTGGCGGCAGCCCCTAAGATGGCGGCAGCCCCTAAGATGGCGGCGAAAATTCAAACCCAAACACTTGGCGTTATTTTGCGTTTCAACGTTTTTGGGCCAAAAGCTATTTTTTCAAGACAAAAAAAGTACGTATTAGTATATTGAACGTCTTGTTGATATTTTGATACGGAAATAAGACCGTTCCCCTTTAAGCAGGGTGCGCTTTCAAATATAACGCTTTTACAAGTATGTCCTGGCTATATGTATTACTACTTCTAGGAAAATCGCTGAACAGGTTTTATTTAAGCGTCTATTTTCCCAGAATTTAAGGCGTGCTCCTAATGGATTCGTACGAACTTAGTTCAATAATTTATCCAAATAGTTGGACAATGGGCTATCCGTATATTTTACTTAAGTTATTTATTTGAATCTCAAGTATGGCGGATAGAAACTACTACACCTTTTGAACTCTATATACGTTTGTAGTAGCGTCCAAGGGGGATTCAGTTGTCAGTTAAGCCCGTGCGCAAATTAAATATTAATAGGTTATAGTTATTTTTATAAAGTAACGCGGCTTTCTTGTTTTAATGTGGCTCTTACGTCACAGTCTACGAGCGCGCGCTACAGTCGCCAGAGGAATGTAGGTTTTTCTAGCAAATCACCCGTGCTAAGAATATACTAATAAAGCTAGGTCTTGTGACGTAAGAGCAACATTTTAACAAGCTGGGCAAGATTTTTTATACAATTTTTCTACATGTGTTTTCCAGTATTATATTACTAATTACAATTAGTTTTTTTTAACTTACTAGCTTGGGCAATTGCACCCTTGGCAAACCCATCTATAGATAACTGCGGACTATCACTGGAAATATAAAACTAACGTAGTTACATTTTCACACCATTTTTACTAATTACCATTTATCACGAATATAAATAAATAATTAATTAAAGCATCCGTAAGATATTTATATAGCACTCTTTAATTATTTTTTTATGGGCCACTGGGCAGTATCCGTCCGCCAGCGGGGCACTAGTGATATAATAATGGGGTTTCCCAATTAGTCTTTTTTTCTAAAAAATCGCGAACTTTTACAGTCGCTAGGGGGATTTGTGTTCCCAATTCCCGCGGGCCAATGTCTTTCAGTCGTTTAGTCGCGAACGTCGCCGGGAGATGTCGCTACATCGACGCCGCGAACTGCAGTCGACCGACAGAGCTCGCCCCTGAACGAGGTCTTCGAGGCATACTCGTCCGCAGACGTTGCTAGTGAGGGGAACAGGCCAGCTGCCCTCCACTTTGGGAGACGACGCTTTAGCACACACTCTATCTCTCTTCCTTTCTTTTCACTCTTAATAAACTTTACGTCGGACTCTATTTAAAGAGGGGTTGTTATGGTAACGCCATCGTCACGAGATCATTTTGGATTAATTAACTCTAAATTCGTTGGTCGCTTGACTTAAAATTGGACCGTTGGCGGAGGGGGTTCGAGAGTTGGAACTCCCCGTTCGGACGTGCCATGAGATTAAAAAGGCCAATGGTCAACATCATCTGTCAAGTTGTACTCTACTTGGAAGGTAAAAACTCTTTTTTATATCTCAAATTTTTTTCCCCGATTCTACTCGAGCGTGGATTTAGTATCTATTTTTAGTTTCTCGAATTCTTGAGGTAATATTTGGTGGGACGAATTTATATATCACGTTTAAGAAATTAATATTTTATTTCTTATAAATTTAATTATTTTATAGAAATGTACCGGTAATCATATGCCTGACTATTTACTATCTTTCTATTAAAAAAAAAGGATATTTTTTAATATAATTTTCAAGAGGGAAAGCTTGAATAATTTATATTTCAACTTTTTTTAATTATTTATTATGACTTTAAATAACTCAAATATTCGAAGAATGACAAAAAAATGTACGGTAACAATGTTTGAAATTTGAAGTATATTTTGCATTCATAGGCTAGCTATATTCGTAACTAAAGTAGATTTTATTATAAAGGTATCGTATGGGATAATATAGAGTTTAAACGCCGAACAACGCTTAGATAAATATTAAGAATATTACCTTTCGTCAGTAAATATCTTAAAGGCCTAGGATTTCTTCTGCCTGTTTTCCTTCAAGTTTTCTTCCCGCCGCGCAAATATCCTGCTGGTAGGCCAACGTATTTTGCGGTTGGCCTACCACCAGGATATTTGCGCGGCGGGAAGTAAACTTAAAGGAAAACAGGCAGAAGAAATAGTAGGCCTTTAAGCCTAATGAAAAGTCTAATAGGTTGGATCATTGTTCTCCCTTTATGTATACATTATTTTATATTTTGTTTAATCCTGATTTTCATTTTATGGGAACTAAAATCTAGGAAAATGAAATTTTAACCAACTTCTTACTGAATTTTAGAAAAAGTTTGATCTTCCTTGAATTTTTTTTACTTTATTCTAATTAGAAAATAGTTATAGCTACTTAATTGTGTAAAAACCAACCAATTAAAAATGATCAGGGTGCAATAACGCGACCGAAACTAGTCGAGTTTTATACTTGTTTTGAATAATTTTTTTCTTGACTTAACTTTATTCTTTTAACCAACTCAAAATTAAAATATATTTAAAAATATACCACGTTAAGGTGCAATACTATCAACAATTCTACAATTACCCTTACTAGCTTACTAGAGCATGCGTAAACTATTTACTTAAACACTATTTTAAATTCCATACAACCAACTCAAGAAATATTTGGATGGTATTAAAATTTAGTGACCTAACCATTCGCCATGGAAAAGGAAATGTAATTTAATTATTTCATCTCTTTTTCAAAAATAAAAAGGGCAATTGTTTTGGTTGAGAAAAATCTTATTTCTAAAACAATTATAATAATAAATTTACGGTTGAGAAAATCTTATTTCTAAATCAATTATAATAATAAATTTATGGCTGAGAAAAATCTTATTTCTAAAACAATTATAATAATAAATTTACGGTTGAGAAAATCTTATTTCTAAATCAATTATAATAATAAATTTATGGCTGAGAAAAATCTTATTTCTAAAACAATTATAATAATAAATTTATGGTTGAGAAAAATCTTATTTCTAAAACAATTATAATAATAAATTTATGGTTGGGAAAAATCTTATTTCTAAAACAATTATAATAATAAATTTATGGTTGGGAAAAATCTTATTTCTAAAACAATGATATTAATTTTATGGTTGAGAAAAATCTCATTTCTAAAACAATTATGCGGGAGGTGTATTAAGCACAAAAACTCCTAAAAATAAATTTAATTTCTCCAGAACGAGTGGGTGGGTGTATGGGCCGGTAGCGATTTGGTTCTTTGGCAAAGATGCGATAAGAAGTTCCATTTCCATATATAATAGCGGCCAAATGTCCGTGCCAATGTTTAATATCGGTAGAAACGAATATTTTTCTTTTCGTGTTCGTTCTCTTCAAATAGCGAAGTCCTCATTTTCGACCCTCCCCTCTTAGCTCCCCCCTTTCAGATCTAAATTTATTCGTTCTCTTTGATTCGCTCCTTTTAAAGGCGAGCCGGATAAGAGGCAAAAAGGGGGCTGTAGAGATTCCATATTTAGGTAATGGATATTGAAAAAGGATACCGGGCGCGCCAAAGTCGTCCCAAATAAGTAACGAAAATATAGGCGCCCGTATCTCGCAGTGGCGAAAACCATTCTGGCTAATGCTAATGCCGACCCCCCCCCCCTTCTGTCTCTCTCATAAGCGTACCAGAAATCCTTAGTCCTGCAAAAAAACAAGTACGTCCTTTTCTTCTAGCTTTCTTAAGGGGGAGGGGGCTGTTATTTTTTGAGACATGGGGCTCTTGCAGGCCCCATCCCCCTCCTCTAAGGCTATGCCCTTTTAGAAAGAAAGGGGGGGAATCAATTCTTTATCCGTTAAGACCCCCGAGAAGAAATGACTGGGAAAAAAATTAAATGGAAATTTCATCCCTCCCCCTTTTTTCGGTATTTTTTTTCCATACAACCCATTTTTTCATAGCTAGAATTAAAAAAAATTCTAATGGGAATATGATAATACAGCACAGAGAACACGCTATTGCCGTTTTCTCGCGTCTCGCGACTGTCCCCCGTATTATTTTCGTATTTTACTCGTCACTATTTTATATGCAAATTAGGGGTCCCTTTTTTTCGTCGGGTGTAAATGCCCAGATTTTTATATAAATCAGACTTATTACTATTCTCTATAAGACAGCGCGAATATGCAAATTTTATAGACTTTTTTAAGGTTACTGTTGTTTTCTTAATGATTTGGTCGCGAAATTAGATTCAAATAATTTGAATTATACGTAAGAGTCTGTGGTTATATTTAGTTTAGTGGTAATATAATTTTTAGGAAAGTCTGATATGAAAATTTTTTTAATAAATTTCAATGAATGAGACGAAATTTTGGTAAATTCGGTTGATTTTATTTCGACAACGATATTCTCTAAAGGCCCATTTTCATGCTCGCTGGTAGCGGATATATATTGTCAAAATTCGCATCCGCCACTCGCAAGCGTGAAAATAAAGCTAAAATATCTGTTTAAAACAGATCGACACGGAAAGTGAAAAAATGTGTAGCGGAAGCGGATTTGGTCGATTTTTACCCGCTACCAGTGAGCATGAAAATGGGGCTTAAGGCGGTACAACGACTGAAAATTCTTCGCTATAATTGGTCTCAAAACTAAGCGACATTTTTTTTTCGTCGAGCGACGCAAAAATTCTTGACGGAACAAAGATGAATTTAAAATATAGGCGGAAATTAGATATCGATACGGAAAAAAAAATGTTTGGCATGAATGAAAATGAAATAGAGGAAGCGAAAGAAGCCTTAGCTGGGATTCGCCATTAAAAATACATTAAAATGTATCCCGGGTTTAATATATTTCCTGATATAAATTTGCTTCAGTCCTCGGTGGCGGACACAGAAGGGGCAAAAAAAAAGTAGATATATCCCCTCCTAAAACCATTTATTATCAAAAGCTCGAGCCGTCGGGGAAAGTGCATTAGGCTCTTTAAGATCTATCCAGAAGGACGGCTCCTCTCTCCCCTCGCGTGGCCCTTTCACCTCCTGGCACTGGCGCCCCCGAAGCCTATATCATCGGCTCACTCCCGTATTAAATTCGGCGTAGAATGGCAGCGCTCCTCAATTACCCGCGTTAAAGTATACACGCTTCCTTATGTCTGACCCCTCCTCCCGACTGCCATCTCACGGGCTGACTTTGAAGTAGACGACGGAATACGCTTTTAAAATTGTGGGCAAGTCTTCAGCTTAAGCCGCTGCGAGTGCCGCCTATCGGTATTTAAAATATGGATCCAGGGGGGAAGAGAATGGGGAGGATGGAGAAATGTCGACCCGGAAATAGCATTTGAAATGACGGCCGACTTCGCTCCTATAGTATATAAGGGGGTTGGCTCTGCTGAATCGAATGTGGACCATATTTCGTTAATGGTCTTTGAAGGTAGAAAGGTAGAAATAATTTAATTTCAGAGGCTTCAATTTTTGGATAGTCCCTTGACGTTTTGGTCTATAAAGTCTGTCCTATTTTACCAGCGACGGATTTGGTTTTGCAGACTGGAAAATATCGCTTTGAAACGCGTCGTCTTGATACGAACACGTTCAAATCGGCACTTGTGAAAAAATGTTTTCAACAATATACTCTAAATTATTTTCAACGAATGTTACTAGGTGCTTATATTTTTATATTAAATTCTGGGTTTTAATATTCAAGCGCAACGTTCGTAATACTTCACTATATGTTTTCGCAACCACAAGTTTCAGTAGCGCCACCAAACGGAATATATACGAACTAAGTTTGAGGGGGCATACGAACCATGGATTAAGTAACTGCAGGAATCCATACTTCTACTTAGAATGCTTATCGCGGCAGATTTTCGCCTCAATGTGGCTGACGGTTTTTTTGACGTCACCATGTTAACTTAACAAACAACAACGTGAGAGGGGAGCGCGTGTAGAGGGGATTTTTTATCTCTAAACCTTGTTTTCCACTGGCGCGCGCAACGATACGTTTCTCAGCTTTGAAACGTTCAAACGTTTTTACGCGCGTAAAGAAAATAACATTATGACGAGCGCTAGTGGAAAACAAGCTTAAGGCGGGGCCAAAGCCATCAGAGTGATCATACCATATGCGATACAGCAGGATAAGCATTCCAAGTAGAGGTATGGATTCCTGCTAACTGCTAAAGGATGAGCCATCTAGCGAGAAATAACGTAAAAAGCGGAATGACGTAAATTGGGGAGATCAAACTTCAAACTCTCCCTCGTGCGCGACTGCGCGATCCGTGGTCAATTTAAAGCATTCATCATGTCTTCTAACTTTTTGAAGCACACCTACGAATTACTTGGACTTGAATCAGGTAAGCAATTTATAATATAAAATTTACGCTTAACTTCCATACGTGGGAAACCACAAATTGGTCGTACTTTTAAAAGAAAGTGAAAATATTAGATGGCGCTACGAACCCTACTTCCGTTGCTCTCTCAAAAAACGTTACTGCAGCCATAGACAAATAAAAGATTCTCCAGGACAGCTATCGTTTTCAAAACGCGTCTTCTCAACGTAACCCTCGACTACTGGCGCCAAAAAAATGGTGAAAGCGTAGAATTACGTCACTTTGGGTACAACTTACGTCACAGACTTTTTTAGATAATTTTTAAACCGACGAATACCGACCGGAAAAACCAGCCGGATGTTGTACTCAACTCCGGTTCATCCCCTTCATTAATGACGTAAGTGGAGGGTTACATTGCGGAGACGACCATATTAGTACGAAGTAAGGCACGGGATTGCTGTCCTGGATAATATTTTATTTGTCTATGCTGTAGCCAAGAAAAAACCGTGACTTCTGCCAGTTGCCATAACAAGAGGCTTACTACGCTTGTGGCTTATCCTTTAGCGCAGCTACTTAGTTAATCCATGTACGAACCGAAGCCAGGTAGAGAAAAGCGGTTATCAGCTGATTTTCCGAAAGCCGGTTTTTGCGTGTCGAAAGAAAAATTGCAAAGGCTTAACAATTCCCGATTTTAATTCATTACTTCTTAAGGTTCTTTTTAGAGTTTCGTGAGTTTTGGGGATTACGTTATTAACAAATGGACGTTTAAATGAAGAAGACGTGACAGATTTGAATCAATAGGCGTGTCATGCCTTTAAATTATGTGCTGAAAAAAGTAACTTACAAACTTGTGTAACTTTGCTTAGTGGAGAATAATTGACACGCCCTTTAATTGATTATTACGAAACAAATGACAAATTTTAGTAGAATATAGATAAATAGCTGTATTTTCATGCGTAATGGTTCCGTAATCAATTGTTGAGAAATGAGAGGAACATAACCAAATTTTCAATTTTACTACCCAGGCTTTTTTAGATTTTTAGGAAAAAGGTGTAACCGAACCAAATTTGAACCACATTGTTGAAAAAATAAACTTACAGCGTTAAAAACCAGTAAATCAATAGATTTAATAGTAAATATTTACGGGAACACGTCCAGAGCGCCTTTTTAGATCTTAAAATTTAACGCGTACTCGAATGGAGCCGCCATTTACTTTCCCCCAGATTCACTATTTCTGAGGCAACGGTCGCGCCACCTATCGAAACTTTTGGTTGCGAATACTGTTTTATTGTTTATACCTTTGCGTAAAAACCTAGTGCCGTTCTGTGGATCACTTTTTTCGTTTGCATTTGCCAGTTTCAATAACATTACCGCAGCGCGTTCTTAAAATTAGTCTCGCGCAAAAGTACCATCTTTGCCAATTGCTATAAAATAAAAGCGCGTGTCAAAACTATTGAAGTTTGCTGTACTTTCGGTATTTAAAAATACCTTTACATTATTCAAACTGCCTAATTTGCTGATGGATTCAAAGAAAGTTTCAACGTTATCATTTTTGATTCGCTAACGAATATGTCGAGGATTTTCATTAGGCCAAATTTTCTATTAACTTATCAGTTATGGATTTTGGTTTGACGCACTTTTACGAGAAAATCTACTTAAGGTAATACTAGTATACTCGCGTAGTTTGATCTTTCTCCGTTACGATGGTAGCGTTACTATAGTTGCCGCCAAACAGTCACCAAAACATTTTAAAAGCTGGATTATTTCCACGGAGCTAAATGAAACAAACTCCGGCGACTAATCCCTCGCTAAGCCTCTTAAGTAGCCATCATTTTTCGCGGAAGGGCAAAAAGTGAAAGAAGGGAGGAATTAGGTAAATTTTAAAATGGACGAAACCTTTCTCGGCTAATGGGCACGACGGCGTCCGGTTGGGCCCTTTTGACGGAGCCCTCCTTTTGACCCGAGAAAGGAAGAAGAGAAAGTTCTCTTGATTAGTGCTAGCGCCCATTGACTAGTCATAATGGATTCCTCCGAAATCGGATTGGCAAGACTTATTTCTCCGTCCGCTTTGTACCCTCCGGTCATATCCTCTTCTCCTTCGCTTCATCATCTCGCTCCGAGAGAGAAGCGAGCATCTTCAATAATTCCATTTTAGTTTGGACTCGGTATCTCTCTCTCTCCGGCGGCGGTGGCGAGAGCCCCCAGGTATTTCACCCTTTGTTATGGGGGAAAATCAGATTCCCATTGATTTCCCATTGTTTTCGTATTTTCGCTTTGAATTATCTGTTTAAAATGAGTGTTCCTGTCAGATCGGCCATAGAGGCGCCCCGTTTCCGAGTTTTATATCCTAGAAAATACGTTGTATACGCCGAGTATCGGTATCAATGTAAGATTCGAGTAACGCTCGTTAATTCATTTCTTTTTATCGTTTAAAAGGGGGATGCTGGTTGGTATGCCGTAAATGCTTATTCGCTGGAGAGCATTGCATTTTCGATTAGAAAATGGAAAACCTTAATATTTTTTTAATGGCTCACTACTATCAGAAGCTTATATTATACCTCATTCGAAAGAAGAATTTGTCTAGGCCATATAAATGTGAAATATGTAGCTTCGAAGGCTATTCGCGAATTTTCCGATCACGACTGAAATTTTACCATGTAAAAAGGTAAAATTATACTGCGTAGGAATATCTACTAATTAATAATTTTCCTGATGTTATAGCTTTGGAAATTCCCTTCTTGCTGAGGTTAACGGTAATAGTGAGTGTAGGTAGCTGTTGGCTCGCGTGGCATGAAGAGCTTACCTGGCCACTATTAACAAGGCTTTACAAGTCACTAGATGACTTAGGCTTGTGTGATTCCTTGGGTAGAAGCTTATTTTTTTTAATAATAATAATAATTATATTCAGCTAAGCTAATACCCAAGGCACCACCTTAGGCACTATGTTTTTTTTTTAAAAACCATTTTGAAAAATCAGCGTTTCGAGTGGGATAAGGAAATGAATACTTATATCGTAATATATATATTATACACTTCTGGTACTAAATATTTACGAGACTTTTAAAACTTATTAAAACTTATTTACTCTCGAGCCACCAGACGCGTTGGAAATTGTTGTGACTTATGAAGTAAAGTCCAGATTTCGTGATAAAATAAAGGTTATGTAGGGAAAGACGCCGAAATTTGGTTTCACTAACGAGAGAATTAACGAGAAACGAATTTAAAAATTCAGTAAGCTTCGAACTGTAAATAAGGATTCTTCTTAGTCTCAAAGGGAATACAACCTCCAGTAATGTTTCCTATGGCTTTTGACATTTTCGCAATACACTATATTTTTCCCCGACCAAAATCTGCGCCACTAGTTGTGGCTTTCGTCGGTTTGTGGACCCAATTTTGTTAGATCCGTGAACCATTGGAGTTAGAGGTCGGGGATGGTTAACTTTTATTCAATAGATAAAACTCTCAAAATTATTCGTAAAACATTTTGATCAAGTAATTTAAATTTCTGTATTATCCGATTAATTTTTTGATAAATTTGTAAAATTAATCGGAAAAACAACGTTTTTTTCGATAAAAAGCTCAAAATTTACGAATAATTTATGTTTTTTAATCATTTTCCGAAATATTAACCGGTAAATTTCTTTATTTACATTTTTTCCCCGAAAAAAATCAATTTAAACATGGATAATGATTAACCGTTACCGACCTCTAATTGGAACCGGGTCGACCTAGAGCTCGGCGTTTGGATAAAAATTAACCACTTATTTTATCCATAACCTACAATTATCCGAAAATATAAATAATTTTACGCATGTTAAATCGTTGTTTATCGATGGATAATATCCATAAATAAACAGTTAACCAAAATATTTACGATTAATCGAAATTTTGTCAGTTAATTTATCTGTTACGCAGAGCTCGAGGTCGACCTTTGTCAACCCAACTTTCAATGAAGACGCAGGCCTGATATTTTTTAAATTATGCTCTAGAAATATTAATTATTCTATAATCTTTTCTAATTCTTAAATTTCTATATTCGATTAATGTCTAAATATGATTAATATACGTGCTTAATAACCGGAAATATGTTACGGAATGTGACCATATTAATTGCAATTAAGTATTGCATTTACGCTAATTAAATAAAATGCCGTTATTTTTCCTTTCAATTTCTATTTATATAGACTTTTAAATTGAAATATAAAATATAAATAGAGAATAGGGCAGCATGACGTAGATTACACGTCACCCATGCTTTTTCCGATTTAGAAAAAAAAAAGCAAACCAACATGGCGGCCATAGCCAAGACATAATTGTATATTCTTAACAGTTCTAGATAAAGAAAGAAGTAAAACACATGTCTCGTTGAAAGAAACGTGTGATATTTGAAAATTCTTTGCTTATAAAATTTTTAAGGATATAAATGATCAATACGACCAATTCCATATAAATTCAATTATCTCCATAGTAATTAGGCATTTAAATTTACATACAGCCCCGGCGCGGTCAAATACGAGAAGTTCACCAACGGTTGTATTTTCGTCTTCTTAGCAGACACTTTCGTTCCATCTTTAGATTCGTTGCGGAACCTCTATTTTCTAAGTTAATTTCGCAGCGCCACCTCTAAATTAATTGTCGAACCACTAATTAACCGACAACCAAAAGTGGCTATATTTTAAGGTGGGATCGAAGCATTATCAAGCGGACTTCATTTGGCGTGACTCACGATCATTATCAAAACTTTGGCGTGGTAAAATGCGTAAAAGTATATATCCCTATAGGGCTATTCCGAACCAGCCGAAACGAAACGGTTAATTATGACCTTGAACTTTTGACCAATCGCTTTGACGCGTGATGTCCGAAGGAAGTAGCGCGTTTATGGTCGAAAGGACGACTCTTCGTCGTCAATAGGCGAAACTATAAAGTCCAGGGGGGCTGAAAAGATGGTAGTCACGTGACTTTGTGGAGAACTGCAGCGCCATCTGAACTAGAAAATACGAATAATAATACATTTTCTTTTGCTAATGGCGTTTTAAATTTTGATCGATTCATCTATATTATATAATGATTATTATTATTTAAAACATCTTGTAATAGAAAGGTGTAAGTTAATTAGCTGTCTGCAGTATCTGGAAGGAATAATTTTTTTTCTTTACCGTCGCACGTCCAACTATGAACACGTGTTACCGAATCGAAGTTGGCTGTGAAATGGTAGTCACGTGATTTTGTTTTCCCATTTTAACAAGTTGGTTAAGACCAAATTTACTTTATAGTTTCGCCTATTTGAGTAAATGCCACTCTCGAGAATAGGGAAAGAGTAAATTTCTTTAAATAGGAATATTTATCAAAGCGTTGAGAGACAGTGCTTCTCCGGAACGCGAGTACTCGTTTAATTGCGAGGTCTCGCCTCTCTCTTTCAAATTGATTTCTCCCCGAAGATTTAGACGTCTTAAATTGGGCCAAATTAGCCAAAAGCGGATCTCGCGCGGAAACTCGTTTTTAGGCTTTCTCTCGCCCTTTTCTCCGTTGCTAATAGAACTAATTTGAATTTTAACCCTTGATTGTGTTTTATGATGAATGGCGGCCAAAGATGAAAGAGGGGCCCCAACAACAACGTGGAGAGTTCTAAATCTCATTAGGGACGCGATGTTTGCGGGAAGATTTTTCAGTTCGTCTTTTGTGAGGCATAGAGCGCCTTTAATTGACTCTCATCTGGGAATTCAGGAATTCTGAGTGAGACATTTTATCGGGCGTTTGTTTGTTCTAATTAATTTTAATTTAGTTAATTAATTTGCGGACTTTACTATAAAGTGAAAACTTAGAGGGACAGGGTGGCCACTGGTCAAGGAAAACAAACAAGTCAGGGAATTTAAAAATATGGCTAAAAATAAGAGAATTTGAAGGGATTTTAAGAAATTGTAAAGATTTTTACGGGCGTTATCTAAATTATAAGGTTTGTAAACCTTGAGATAATCATTTTACTTAAAACATAATTAAAATAAAGTAAAATCATTAACTTCTGATAAAGCAAAATTAAAAAAAGAATGGATTAATTTCGTTTTAAAAAAACTCATAGAGAAAATCTTCAAAAATGATTAAGCGAAACTGGAAAATGTCGTGGAATTTGAATCTCAAAATATTGCGGCAACTTTGAGGTTTGATATCGTCATCTTGAATCTCAGAAATACGATATTAGTCATTTTGAAATCAAATATAGAAAATGTAAGAATCCCGAGTAAAATCTGGTCTATAAACTCGATTCTAACGCCGAAAATCCTGCAGTTGAAATTGAATTCTAAAATCTCGTAATTCTTTTCCAAAATCTTGAAACCAGAGTCAGAGGACGAAAATCTCTACGCCAAATGAATGACTAACTAGAATACGAGCAAACGACGCTTTTAAACTATAGCAATGAAGTCATAATCGAGATGGCCTCCGGCGAATCCGACCACCGTTATTTACTCCAGTCAATCGAAGGCGAATCTTAAGGCGAGCTTACACCCTCGATAAAGTTGCGGCAAGAAACTGGATATTTATCGAGCGCTCCTCGTTTATTCAAAACAATAAGTGGCTCTTTTCCAAAGTCTGAGTGCTATTCGTCCGCCAACTATAAATCCTAATAAAAATTGCATTCGATCTTTATTTGAAGGCGCCAGCCGACTCGCCGCTCACTCCTGAGCCTCCCAAAGAGCGTTTTAACTGAGAAAAACCATCGAAAGCGTACGCGTCTATATTTCTATCCGAGATGGTGGCTATTTCGTAGAGTTTTAGTTAGAAGGCCGGGGGGACCAGGAAGAGCGTGTTAGACCTCCTTTGGGGAGAGCAACTAGGTAATGGCGTTGCCTACTATAGGCTATTTTATCCGCGGGGGTCCCTGTCTCGGCTCTTACGCTCGGAGAATCAGTTTTAGTGTTTCGGCCGTGATACAAGCGCTTTCGCTTGATGCGAACTTTATTGAGCTAATGCGGGCATCACCCCCCTTTATATAGCGGGATCGATGTTCTTGAAATAGAAAAACCCCTTTTATACCTGATTTCTATTGAACTGGCGCAGTCGTTGAATCGCCCTTTATTGCACCCCCTCCCCGCTTCCTTCCTCCACTTTTTTTAGGGGCCCTTTAGCTCCGCTGATTCCACAATGATTTTGATGCTGACTTTCATCTAAGATGGGGAGCTTGTTCCGATCTTCGGTGATTTTGAAAAATGGTATTTTTTGATCGGGTGGGTGAAACCTTTGGCTGTTGTGTCTCGGCCAGGAGAAAGAGAAACTCGCGTGTGGGTAGTAATTACCGAGATCTTTGGATGTTGTTTTTCTTCGTTCGAAATGGATGATGAATAAGGAAAAGACTTTGATCTTATGCTGGTTTTATCTCCCATCCTACTCTTTTGACAATTTTCCAAATACGAACTTTTATACTTTTTGTTTGAACGGTATTCATTTGATCGACGATATTTTTGAGGTTTCGATGACTTGATTATTATTTCCTTTTTTCAAATCATAGATTTTAGTATTTCTTTTTAAATTAGAAGAAAGGAATTGCAGTTGTGTTCCGGACTTACACTTATACTATAAGTAACATAACACTTATAAGTATTACAATTAGGAAAAATTATCACTGAATTGATTTTCATAGTTATTGCGCAGAGCCCTCTAGTCCAGCGGTTCCCAATTTTTGCTATGGAACCCTAAATTATCCACCTCATACTGGCGGAACCATAACTAATTTTTTTTACTTATCTTAAAAGACTCTTGACACAAACAAAGATGGCCGCGCTGCGAATTCTCGGGACCCCTGTGACCCTTCCCCGAGATCTTCGGTTTCCCCTTCCATAAAAACTTGTTGAGGTTAACGGTAATAGTTAGTGTAGGGAGCTGTTGGCACGAACGCGTGGCATGCAGGGCTTGTCACCACCCTCCTACGCATTGTAACCCGGCCACCTGAATTAATGCCTTTAAAAGTCGCTTGATGACTTAGGCCTAAGTGGTGCCTTGGGAATTAGCCTAGCTGTAACCCCAGGGTTCCGTGGAGCACCTTTTGGGAACCGCTGCTCTAGTCTATCATTATTCTAAGGTCAAAATATAATAATTAGCTAGAATAATACCCAAGGCACCACCTTAAGCCCAAGTCATCGAGCGATTTTAACCAATGGGGAGAGAACATGCAAATTCCACGTGGTAGGAGCGGTTCCGAGTTTCCACCCAGTACTACAAGCTGGGATCGAACTCGGCTCCTCTTGCTGCGAGGCGAAGATTCTAACCACCCCACTTCTACCTAAAACGATAATATATTACCTTTATCAGAAACGAGCTCAAGTCGTAATTATGTGAGAATGTTAGAATCGAAGAAAGGTTGGTTGTTACTTATACTTCCTTGAAAAAAGTACGGATAAGAGCTGCTAGAATATTTTACTTTTTTATGGTTAAATGCGGGAGTTAAAGTAGTTTAACAATTATACAGGTTTTTTGTACTAAAGAATATCTCTATCTCATAAATAAACACGATATACTTGAAAGCGAATAAAAGTAAACGACTTTGAGATCAAAGTAAATTTATCGGCAAGTCATATTTTAACTTCAATGACTTATTGACTTGAGAGATATTGGTTTTTGTCTAAAGTGTTTTTATTCTTCGTGGAATGGGTAAATAAAGGTGGTTCTTCTCAATGTTTCGCGAATAACTCAATCTATAATGGACTTCATCAAGCACTAATGAATGTTTTATGCGAAGAGGCGGAGACCCAGCGGTCTTTTTAGCTCTTTTAAGAAGACTGTTGTTTGCGCAGACCCATACACTGCACCCAGAAAATGCTACGCGACACGTACCGTATTTGCCTAATCGCTTTTTTAAACTATACAATTTTGTTAATATTAGTCCTATTAGTACTTCTGGCGTAAATATTTGACTTGCCAATTTTTAAAACTGTTTCGTCTGGTAGTACATAGCAATTCTTAAGCAAATATCTTAATTTAAAATATGTATTACGGATAATTAAAATACATCCGTGTTTTTGATAAAATTAATGTTTTTTTGTAAACATTTTATCTTCTGATGTTTGAAGTTTGTTTATAGTCTTGGCAGAGGAGACCAAAAAATTTTGTTTTTCCCCGCGAATTGAACATCGTATATTAATCCGTAATGGAAGTTTTTCAGCTGGTAGAGGCAAATAAATAAGTTTTATAATATTTTATTCTATTATTTCGGTAATCCTGGGTTGAAAGATCAAAAGGCTTTTCTTTCTATTTACGTGGATGAATGAATTAAATCATTCTTTAGCTTAAGTAGAACGAAATATATTTCGTATTTCCTTATTATTTCTTTGAGAAGTACTTCTTTGAAATATATTTCGTTTTAGCCGCTCTTTTTCCCAGAAATATTTTCGCCCAACGTCAGCCAGAAATGACCCTGGATGTTGACCGCAGCGCGCCCCTACTTCGTGTCGAATATAGCTTAGACGGCGCTGACCGTGTTGGTTGTCTTTGAGTGGTAAGTCGGCTTAGGATATAATTCGGATCAACTTCTTAAGATACGCATGAAAATAGGTTTTTTCTATTTATTTTGCCCCGTCCATTTTTATTTGCATTTAACGTAAGTAGACGTTGTTGGCGCAAGTCCAATTGCTTTTAGTGATAGGCTAAGTATAAAATTATTTCCGAAAATTTAAAATGTTTACTCTTTTAGTCTATACGTATCTTTTATAATGATATTTCTTGTTTTTAGCCGGCTGGAATATTTCATATTTTCGTTGAATAAGACATTCAAATAACTATAGTTACCTCTACCGTATTATATTTTACTCTCGATTTGGCATGTTGTCTCTTTTTTATTAGCCTAACCATTCAAATGAACGGTTAATATGAAAATAAATTTAAAATCTTAATCTAGCACCCTGTGAGCCTCGTGATTCCTCTAAGAAAAACCACGCCCCTACGCTTTTCCATGTGTAGTCCTTTTCCCCTTTATCGAGGTAAGGGGCAGTGGCGGCGCCAGGAATTTTCGCGAGGGTAGGCAAACCAAATAAATGGGCCCCGGCCCGGGACCCCCTTTTCTCAACGAAATGCTTCAATAAAATAAAGTAGTTCATGACGAACAAAAACGTTCTAACAACAATAAAACGAGTCCAAATATCACAGAACTGGTTTTATTTACTAGGAGATACCTCGAAAATGTCTAAATACATTATCGACAATTGTTTCATTGTTACTTATAAATAATTTTATCTCTTGGGACAATTTTGAGACCCTTTCTAGATCAATTTGGGGCCCCTCAGAATTTTAAGGTAGGCAGGGGCCTACCTGGCCTACCCCCTAGCGCCGCCACTGGTAAGGGGGGGGGGGGCTCTCTGTCCGTATACACTCTTTTTCGCGGTATTTTCCTGGGCGCGTTCATGTTTGGTTTTCCCCCTTTCATCCCCATCCTCCATTACGGATACCCCAAGAGTGGATGCTAGACTCCCCGCAGAAGGCAGAGGCAATGGCCGACGAGCGGGAGGCAAGTAAGAGGGGTCAAATAAAGGCGCGAAAAAAGTGTATAGGTGGAGAATATTTATCGGGAATCATGGATTCGGAAATGGAGGCTTTAAAGTTAGCGCTGCATATTCTCGGTTAACCAGAATTCATTATTTCCGTTAAGTTTTGTTCTTTTGGTCGCAACGTGTTAAGGTTATACAAGATGGTATTTATTTATATTTATTTATAATTACTCTGTTGAGATGATCCACGGACACCATGGTCTAGTTTCCCCCCGACATGAGAGAGTAGGAGGCAGGGCCGTTAACAGCGGGCCCCAAGAGAGCCATTACTACTGGAGATAGCTATACATTTTCGGAGAGAAACCCTGAGAGGAGCGAACCTCATTTGTTGAAATAAGGGCCCTTTGACTGCAAGGGCCAAGATAATTTATGCCGGCTTCCCCCCTCGCTTGCCGGGCCCGTAGGAGGGGAACTGGCGTGTGTTACAATACGGACTGGTCAGCATGACGTATATATTAAGTCACCCACGCTTTTCCAAAAGCATACCAGCATGGCGGCCATAGTCAAATGTACGGCGTGACGTCATGCTGTCAAAACCCTATTGGGGAACAAATGAGATACTGGGTCAATTTGATGTTCTCTAAAAGGGAGGGGTATAGTGCTGGTTCGTGTCATGGACTATCAACATAGTCTATTTATCCCTAAGTATAAATATATAATAATCTAAACAGGGTGTTTCAAAACTTTATGCATAAATTTGAAGGAGTTGTAGGGGGTGAGTTAAGAAGTATGCCGGTTTTTCCCCATTTTCCTACGATGAGTTAAAAGAGCGCCAGAGAGCTTCAAAGTGTGTCCTAATAGCCCCTGGAAGTAAGCTGCAACAAGCGCAAAACCAAGCGACAAAAAATCATGTCCCACCCTCTTCGATATTTTAAAAGGTCTTGCTTAAATTGGAAACAGACGATCCCGCGATTTTTTCTCTCAGATGCGAAGAGGACATTTTCGACCAGCGGAAATTTCTGGGGCTATTTATTATCAGTTTAGCTTTTTATGCCCATGTTTTTATTCAACGGATTCGATCTTTCCGGGCGAATGACTTACGTTTGTTTCTCTGTTTGTCAGTCTGTTTACGCTTAAATAACATCGGAGCCGTACTCCCACGCTTTCCCTACAGAGCGCCTTCATTATCTATAATTTGTTCAATTATCGCTTCATTAGTAATATCATAAGTAACGTGTTAACATAAGTATGACACTTCCTATTCACCCAATTTTTTAATGATAGTCTGTTTCGCCGATGACAACGTAAACCATTACGTACCAACGGACTGACAACTCTCCGTGAACTGCTACTAGTATTTGGTGGATGCCCGGAAAATCGTGGACAGTCCACCGGCAGCCTTTTCGAAGGACCAGCCAAGGCCTATGAAACATTGAAATGCTTTCAAAAGTGTAAATAACGCTTACTTTTTGACAATAATGATGAATTATTGAATCGGAAGATAAAAATAACTAATATAAACACTGACTCCATTTCAGAAGTTAGTTTTTTTCGAATTTCAAACCTAAACGCGTGTACGTTCGTATATCTCGCCATCAAACTAGCCAACTATTTTGCCAACGGAAAGAGTAGGAAGTGACGAATTTCCTGTTTGGAAACTTCCTATTTCTCAATTACTCGACGGCAAACTATTATTAACCGAATTCCTTCTGTGGCATATTTATGTCTATTATGTTACTTATGACTATACTAATTTATCGATCTATTCTTTTGATCCGTGATGCATATTTATCGATTTTCTCGTTTCATGCCAGTTACCAATTTATTTTACTGATGTACTGATCATCTAATTTTTATAATTCCATTTTACTGGTCATCTATATTTTATGATACCAATTTATTGGTAATCCGCGTTTCTATGATACCAATTTATTGGTAATCTCTTTTTATATGATTATAATTTACTGATAATCGTTTTATATTATGCCCATTTACTGATAATCCGTTTTTCTATTATAGTTTCTTTTTGTATTTTATTTGTTTAATATTTTTACCGTTTACCGCACAAATAACAAGATAAAATAATTTATGATAATATTCCAATTTTCTAACAAAATCTATAACTGTAATGGTTTCTTCATTAATGATTGTTAACTGAAAAAAGTGGTTGAAGTAGGAAAAATATCTGGATAACGGTAATTGCTATCCAAAACCAAACAATGGGTATAATCATAAGTATTATAATAACAATAAGTATGACATTTCCTATTGTTTTAATGCTAATTTCCGGACGGAACCTTTTTTTCGACACTGACATGAAATTCTCGACAAGCTCCGACTCGAACTTGCAATCGAACTGAGTAGCGTGTTATCGTATATTTCGCCTTAGACATATTTAGACAATAGGGGGCGCAATAGCTCTGAAAATCAGTTCGGTGATAATTTTTCCTAATTGACATAATTATTGTTATTATGTTACTTATGATATAGTTAAATCGTAGCATACCAACTGTATCTTTTAATAAAAGCAGATACTACACTTTGATCTGATTCAAAAACCCGAGAAGCTGTTGCTAATGCACGTAGATGTACTTTATCGTATAGCTTTAAGATATTGAACTTTGACCTTATATGTTTTACGTCACAGTTCGTAAGCGAGATAGTCCTTGAGAATCAGCGTTACGCGGAACATAATTGAAGTCACTACTGTGGAAACTTCGCTCCAATCATCATACTAATTTACCGTTATTAGCTAGATTTATGGTGCCAATTTAGCAGCTAGAACTATTATCGAGCCAATTTATCGTTTAGCACCTAGATCTATTACGAAGTCAATTTATCATTTAGCAGCTAAATGTATTATCAAGACAATTTATTATTTAGTAGCAAAATATATTACGAAGCCAATATATTATTTAGCAGATAAATATATTATCAAGCCAATTTCGACAATAGTTAGTAAAAAAATAGCCAAGTATTAAAGGGGAACAGTCAAGCTTTAACCAGTTAGCTAGCCCTATAGCCCATTAAAAATAAAATTTATGGTGAAAACCGCATCAAAAAATATTGAGTGGTTAATTTTTAATAAAATAAAAAAATTTCGGGCAATCGAAAAGCGACGGCGAGACAGAAAAACAACGTAAAAGCGCGCGCTGCTGAAGACGCAAAAAATTTGTTTTCCACGCGCGATTTTAAAAGTTAGGATAGTTCGCAAATCGCTCATACGGGGTTAGGGCCGCTGGCGGCAGCCCCTAAGATGGCGGTGAAAATTCAAACCCAAACACCTGGCGTTATTTTTCGTTTCACCTTTTTGGGCCAAAAGCTATTTTTTCAAGACAAAGAAAGGTACGTGTTAGTATATTGAACGTCTTGTTGATATTTTGATACGGAAATAAGGCCATATTTGGAAAAGCTTGGCCGTTCCCCTTTAAGTTAACACTATGAAAGGTTTTAGAGCAGTGGCGAAAATTAACTACAGTCAAAGCTACGACCAAGAGAAGGGATTGACACGGAAAGCCCCCTCTAACTACGCCACTGGTATTAAGTAGTAGTAAGCTTTCATTAACGAAATTGTATTTCGATGTTTTTTCATAACGACCTTTTTAATCAATGTAGAGCGGGTTTTATCCGGAAAATGGAATCGAGCGCGTGGGGGGGTCTCCAGCTCGGGCTTTTCCGTTTACAATGCTTTTTTCCTACCATTTCCACGATCGAGGAATGCATTTCTATATTTAATCTGGAGTCGCGAAGCCGCGGTATATTTTGCAACAAAAATGGCGAGACCGTAAGTAACCTAAAATATCCGGCTTTTTTTCCCGGCTCCCTAGTGTTTTTTTTAAACTTGTATCGTTGTCGATTTCGGATGCGGGGTGGCGTGACGGAACGCCGATGTCTACCTGCTCCGCATTGCTCAAATAAATTTCCCAAAAACTCGCAAAAAATGGGACTAGAGAGAGAGGAAAAGAAACAATTTTCCATTGATTCCTTTTTCCTATTTTTTTCGGGAATACCTCCCGGGTCACTATGGAAAATTCCCCGGGAGCCGGGAGACATTGGAGTGGATGTAGCGACGGCGGAAAATTGTTTGCGATGAAAAATGGCAAAATGAAAAATTATGAGCTGTGTAAGGAAATCGTATTACCCAAAAGGTTACGCGTTTTTCCTAAAATTGAAAATAGCTCGTAAAATTGAAGCGGGGAAGATGCGTTTAATCGGCGCTCGTATATTTTTTATTCAAACGGATAACGTTGGCTTGAAAATGTTACAACTTTAAAATATCGTTTTATTATTGGGAGGAGAGACTTCGCGTTGGTTCCGCTGCGCTCTTGAAAATCTATTTTCTGTGTTCTCGAGCGCATTTTTTTCCGTTTATTTTGAGAGAACCATTTTCTTACGTTTCGGGTTTTATAAATTTATTGTAAAGAAATCTGTCGTTAATTCGAATCTCCTCAGTTTCTTAAATACGTGTAAGTTGTCCAATCGAGATCTTGCCTTTCAAATTTAATGACGGTTTTGTCAGATAAATAAATTATTTTTCTTCCAGTTAAAAATAAGAGTAGGAAGAAAGCAAAGTTTTAGTTGTTTGTAGCCAATAATTGATTATATATATATATAATATATTATATTATATTATATATTATCCACCTACACGAAGACAAAGCCCGCGATCGTATCAATGTTTTGCCCCCTTTACCGGGAACAATTACGCCTAGGAAGGGGGATGGGGCATGGTTTTTCCGAATCATTCTTGATACAACCTTTCAAAATGTAAATTGACTCCGTATCATTGGATCACCCTAAAATTATATTAATTACATTTTGTTTTACGTGGAATATACGGCAACGATTATAATAGACACTTATATAAAACCTATTTGCCTAGAAATAGGACGTACTTGTGAAAGCCTTATATTTTAAAGTGCGCACTGCTTAATTTTAATTAAGAAGGGCTCGTTCAATTTCGCACGCGCCTCCTGAAAGAAAAAATGCGTGCGCTATCAACTTTAACTTAACAAATAAAACCATATGTAACATAATTACTCATAAGTATGCCAACTGCTCTATTTCTTCACTAACGGTATGTTTGACAGATATTGCGTCATCCGTACCCCACGTAATATTTGACGTCATATTTGATGTCATATTTGACGTCATCTAATCTCAAATCCCGATTATGCCGTCGCACAGTTAGCTCTATACGTCTGATAAACTGACGGCCATTATTTTAGTAAACAAACCGGTTTGAACAACCACGGCTTAGGAGTTAAAATGAACTACAAGATACTGTCAAGTACTGTTAATACAATTAATATGCAAATTAATGAAGGCTTGGTATGGGTTTTAATAACGCTGGTGGAATATCCCATTTAGACGACTTGTTCCATTTTCGGAAAGCGATCACTGAACGAACCGTATTTGTCATTTTCCCCAACCTTTTCTTTTTCTAAACTACTCATTATTTAACTTAAATCCGCACAAACCGAGCGAGTTTATAAATTTCAATAAAGCTACATTGGGCTGACTAAAATTCCGACACACAAATTCCTTCTCAAGTTAGAGGTTTTCCATTAGCTTAAATACATATCTTAGTAGCTAATAGGGTAACTCCCAAAATTACTTGGATGAATAAAAAGGTTAAAATCTAACGTAGTCCACCTTTTTACGGGTTCGTGGTGAAACAAACCGTTAGTGAAGATTTTTGAATGGAATAAAGATAGAGTGGCATACTTACGAGTAATTATGTTACATATGATAAAACTAACATAAACACGTGACTATTTTATTCAGTGACTCGGGCGCGTAAATAAAAAGAGAGCGGCATTTATTGAAGCGCTTATTCCAATCATACGGGTATAATTTCCAGGACAACGAAAAAGAAACTTCCATCGCGATCAAATGTAAATCGATGGCGCGGGAGACTTTGGAAAGACTCGATCTTTCTGGCAATTGACAAAACGTAAGCCCGCACGCGAGCGCCCCCTATTTTGTTTTTAAGAAAACGTACGACGTCGTTTTATTTCTGGTCGCGGCACTAGATCACGGGTAAATAATTGCCGGGATTCTATAACGTTCAATAAGCTTTCCCCCGTTACACGGCGGAGAAAAATGGCGGGCCTAGCTTTCCATTTTATAAAGAGTTGTCCCCCCAAAATAAAGAGAGCGCGAGAACAACTCATCTCCGTTTATTCTTACACCCGCCATCATCCACTCCCACTAGATGGCGCGCCCCTCCCCCTTTTGGCGGTCGCCCCACCTGGCAGTCGGGCCCCGGGCCCCGGAAGCGGCTCTTTCTCTTCGACGGCGGTGTTAGCTAATCGTCCTCCATTTGGCGACGGAACGCGACAGGCGGAGAAAAAGGCAGCCATAAATAGGAGTTGAGTGATTTGCGAGTCGGAGGTGTCACGAAATGAGGAAGAGACGCGCACCCTGGCGGCGAAAGAGCGAAGCGGCCAGAGAGAGAGAAGAAGCCGACTGCGGAGGGGATGTTGACTTTAAGAAGCTATTTCCCGAACGGACGCCAGATAACGGCGGGAACCCGAGGATGGAGTGCCGGCCTAAAAGGGATGATTTCCCAACAAGAGATGAGAAAGGCAGATAATCCCTAATTTATTCCTGTCTTGGAAGTCCGAAAGAGCCAGAGAGGGAGAAAACCATCTCCCCGCGGAGAGCGCCCTCTCTCTCTCTCTATCTCTCAGAGTGTAACTCCAATTTTTCTCGGCTCTTTCTGACTTAACGGAATAAAAAATTGCTTTCCGGAGTAAATTAGTTTTTAGTGGGGTTTCATTTACGGGGTAATGTATTTGTTGGGTACATACGCGAGCTATCTTTTTCGCCGTGATAGAGAATATCCTTAACATTGTAATAAAAGCTTTTACACTCTCCGCTTCCTCCGTACGGTGTAGTGGGCCGCCTCGGAGGTCGTTCTTTAGTGACGCCCGCGAAATCGATACCCGGATAATATAGAGCCATTCTTGGCATACTTCTATTCCACGCGCTACGCAATGTGTGAAACGACATTATTGCTTTTTTCATTCTGCGCGTGAAACGTTTTTGGGATCGGGTCACACGATTTTTATTCTCTAGAAATATGATTCAATATAGTGGCATAAATATTCAAAGCGTGTTCTCCGGACTTCATTTTCCGAAAATATATCAAGCATTACTGTAAATCTAACTATTTAACTCAGCTGGCGATTTTAATGGGAGTTTAAAATTGGGATCAACACTAACTTTGTGTTTTTATTGTTAGAATTTTGCTAAATAATCTCATATTGTAATATTGTTAATTATTTAACAAAATTGAAAATTCCTCTTATGACGATCCAATTGTAATGTTTGAATAGAACATGCATCCGTGTAGATGATATGAATGGATGGTTTGAAATTAATTTTATTTATGAAATGTCTTTTAAAATAGTCAACACACATTAAGAGCCGCTTCGTAATTTTACCTCGTTCAAGTGATATTTTGGTTCACCCGTCGAAATAAATGTTCTCCCGTATTCCATTTCGCATTTGGTAATCGTTTTCCAAGAAATCGACGGTCGACCACTTTTGGGCTTTATTAGAATTTAATTTCCATTTAGAACGGCAGAAGTCCTCCAACCGCACTACCACGTCGAAATTATAAATACACGGATTGTCTGTTTATTTAATCTCGCCGATGTAAAATTAATATTCCTCCTTTACTTCCCGCCAGGGTGCCGAGACGAATCGAAACCAGGGGGGGGGTGACTGAGATTTTAATTAGATTAATCTCCAATTTCTATCGGTTTCCCTTCACTCATTAAATCCAGTAGGCCCCGATAGATAAGCCACTCCCGTTTTTGTTAGTTTGTTGGGTTATGCTCAGGGCCGTGCTTAAGGGGCGGCGAGCCGGGCGATCACCCAGGGCCGCTAAAATTTCCCATGTGGATGTATATACCGGAGGGCCGCTACTCTCAGTTTCGCCCATGCACTTCGCCCGGGGCCGCGAGACCTCTAAGCACGGCCCTGGTTATGCTATTTGTTGTACCAAGATTTATTTCATCTAGAGACCGTGAGAGAGACGTTCTGCCAGTGGCGTAACTAGAAACTCCCCTAGTTCTCGCCCCCCCCGCGCCACGGGGTCTGCGGGGGCGCTATTTACGCCACTGATTTCTGCGTTCATATTTTAACACTTTTTTCAAAACTATTGCCCAATTTCGGAAGATTCTGAAATATTTCACTTTTAACTTTCTACCATGAGGTACGGAAGTTGTGGGGAGTGACTGGATTTTCATACCATATTTTCTAATCGCGGGTGTGGCCCTTTAAATACTCTATCATTTTCTTAATGATAAATGATTTTTCGTATACGCGTTAGCAATGACGATCTTCTACGTTAACTTAAATTACAATAATACAACCTGAAATTTAGCTAATTCCCTTTAAAGGCGCATTAACGTAAATTTTTTTGCGTCGCCTTTTCAATAGCGACGATGGTAAGAAGAAAAGAACATCTTAAAAGGATTTAAATTAGGACGTCACCGCGTTCATCAAGACGCCTCTGAGCCTTCAATTCCTCCCCCTCCTACTCTCATAATCGGTTTACATAAATAATGAAGGTGGTAATCAAAAATTTCCGGGTAAAAAACCCGCGCGGGGGGTCCTTCTGAGTATACGTAAAAGAGAGTTTACCTCCTCACCAGCACGTTCTTTCTTTACTTTTCTTTTTACCTCTCTCTCTCTCTCTCTCTCTTGGCGTATTTTGGGCAATCGTTCCCGCGGGAGGAACCGGAGTTCTTGTTAACGGCGCGCATAAAGTGGAGAAAATGGTTCCATTAATCACCGCCAGTGGGCGCCGCGTGCCTTTGTCATCCTTCGATATGGGTCGACACAGTCAACCCACGAACACGATCGGGCTCTTGTTACCCGGCACACAATGAGCGGCTCTCTATAATAGTGTCGCGGTGACCAGCCCACCCGCGCCACCTCTATCCAGACTCCTTATTCCGCTTCCGTTTCCTCAACTAACCCAGGTAAGACCCATAGGCCTTTTGTTTTTCAACGGAGGAAGAAGACGACATAGATTTTGACAAGGGCTGATTTTCCCTCGAAAGCGGGGACCGTGGCTCTCTTGGCTCGACGAGCGCCATTATTGAAAATTAATTATCGTGGCGACATTTTTTCTTGTCGAGCCCTCTCTTGCACAACGCGGTGTTGGTGGTAGCTACCTTTTCAATTTGATGTCTCGCGGCGTGAACGGGAATCGAGAATCAAAGGGGACCTTCAAAGACGTTACGCGATGAAAGAGAATGCTTTCTTATCAACGATAATTAATGTTACTAAGCCACTCGGAAGTTTTAAATACCAAGATGCGAAACCTTCTAATCTTATGCCAGGCTCAGTCACCGTAAGTTCGGAGATACGAAAAGAAACAATCCGTTTTTGGTAAAAATTAGAAGTTTTTACCGTCAAACTTTATAAATGGATTTTGCCAAGTCTGAAAATTTTATAGCTCGTCTAATTTATAAAGAAAGTGGGCTACAGCTAAAACGTATTAACTGAAATGCAATAGAGCGTTCTATAAAATCGCCCTAAACCGGCCAAATTTTTCACACAGACTATAGAGCTAGTTCAGCAGGACTAACAACATTTGTTATTCTTTGGTTTAAGTTAATTCGGCTTATGTCCTGTCTTTATATGAATATTTTAGAGACGTACCTTTTAGGAGTTGTAAGCGGGACCCTGGTTTTGAAGTATGTTTGGGGTTAAGAATATTTTCATGATCTATGTTTCTTTTTGAACCCGTGGAATTGGGACTAGTATTTTGCTTATTTTCCATCATACATTGATTACAAAAATTATTTAAAATAAGAAAAACGGCGCGGAAAGCCAGAAATTAGTGAAGCCTAGGCTAGCAACTCACACGAAAAACCGGCCAAACCTTCACCTCCTCCAAACTCAAAAGGGGGAAAGCACACCACACCGATTTTATAGAACGCTCTATTAAATATAATTGAAATATAAAATGTTTGAAATTAAATTTGTGATTTTTATTTTATGTGAAATTATCGGTTGGAATAACGATGCCGCTTTATTATCGGTGAAATCGTCATATCACGGTATCGGTTTAATGTGGCTCGAAATTATCTTTAATCGCTCAACTAGTAACAAACACTGGACTTTAATAACGACAATATTGCCATATAAACGAACCGAAGCTTTTGAACGTCATAGCGCTGTCTGATACAGACTTATCTTAATGGTACGTTCAGGATTTACGCAAATCGTTAATTCTGTCATACCAAGAATGCAGTCAGGTTATCTGAGAATATGTTGCATTAACTATAATCAGTTTTAATAATGATTCCCGGAAGATATTCTTCGCCTACACGGAGATAGACAATGGGGGGGGGGGGAGTTTACGTGACGAAAGGTGAAGTGGCGTGGTGGTACTATTTTCACCTGGTACGTAGCCGCCGTTGCCGCCGTCGTTCGGGGTATAACTCCTTAGCCGTTAGGGTTAACATGGTTGATGATACGTCAAAATATAGGTAATTACAGACCTTCTATATCCCAATAGTCATTTCGGTGTTAGGGGGCTCACAATTTAGGCATTTGCCTTTTTTAGTTTAATAGCGATTTAACTAGATAGTTTTTTTAAAGTTAAGACCGACTTGGTTGAAAATTATATTTTTAGTTAGTATTGATCATTTCTGAGCTACGTTTTCGGTTGTATTAAGAAATTTTAATTTTAAGTGAGGTTTTTGGCCAATTCGTGGGACCCCACAACCCGCCTACGCACTATTGATATATTTGACTTTGACCTTGGAAACCTTCTACGAACTGTATCCATTGTCTTCTTGATTGGATTTTTTGGCGTACTTTTTAGGGCTCCGCGCGTTTGTTATACAGATGCTACGTTATGCTATCTTGACTATTTTTAGAATAGATGTAGGCTATACTATGTTCTTATATTTTGAGTATTGCTATACAGGCTTTGGCTATGTTTTATTTGGCACTCTCTGAGTTTATTTTTATTAGCTCTAATTTTCTTATACAGGGTGTTTTTACGTAACCAATGATAAACTGATTTTTCACTGGATGAATGACCAAGTGATTAGGATCTTTGTTACTGCCCTAGGTTGTTGAGAAAGTGCCCTGATTATTTTCAAGTACATAGTGATTTAGTTATTGTACAGGATGGTTGATATTTTGGTGAAATGTACACTTAGGTTTTAATAGTGCGCTTATTCATTTAATGTACAGGGTGATTGAGACATGCTCCTTATTAATGGACAGAGTAATCAACAAAGCAGGGTCATTGGTTTTTTGGAGTTAAAACTACTCTTTGGTTGTCAATGCTTAGTGAGTTAGTTATGTTAAACGACAGGGTGATTGATATAATGTTATTAATATACAGGGTGGTTGAGAAAACCTTCATTTCCGCCAAAATTCCTCTTGCTTTATTAGAGTACGTTTATTAAGTTAATGCACAAATTGGTTCAAATTTAAATTTAATATTAAAAACGTAATTAATACACCCGGGGGATGGTGTGTACTCAAATGTCCGTGACATCTTCTTATTCCGGGAATAAAAAAACAGGGTGCAGCCTACATATTATTGTCCATACATACTTGTGTTTGCTTATCGATTACAAATAAATATGTTGCTTATTCCGTATATATTGTTTGACGATTGTGTATTATTTGTTGGCAGGTGTCTGGGCGAGCTGGGAGGAATGGTGGACGTACGACGGAATCTCCGGTAAGTCTGCACCCAAAATTTCATTTGCGATACTTCTAATCACGTTTAGCAATGTTAAACATACGTCAAAAGGGCCGCTCGAGACTGCTCTATAATTAAGCGCGCCCTCGTCTTCGCCAGGGCGTAATTTTTATATTAACTAATTATGGGCGCCCAGTATACGCTTTTTACTTGCCCCTCCCACCCAAATTAGGCTAATTATTGAGTGATACGCAATGGCGTATAGGCCATAAAGGGCACAGTCAACCTCGTTTCTTCGGCGGAGTCAAAAAATAACTTCTAGTTGATTCGGACCAGAAAAGGGTTTGACATTCCACCATTAACCTTTTCCTCAAATGGACTCGGGACGGAGGCCAACGACTCACCTTGTTTTTCGTTACCGCTACCGGAAGAAGTTC
Organism: Leiobunum rupestre; assembly: GCF_980474605.1. Classification (NCBI taxonomy): domain Eukaryota; kingdom Metazoa; phylum Arthropoda; class Arachnida; order Opiliones; family Sclerosomatidae; genus Leiobunum; species Leiobunum rupestre. The sequence goes on along the minus strand of NC_143387.1, from coordinate 29,879,803 downwards.
AATTAAAATGTAATAAGTCAACCAGATTGCTAAGTAGTTCTCTCCACGACCTTCTAAAAAGAAAGTAGTTTAGCGTGTCGTTAACTGTACAGAAATCGAGGACCCGGCCATAGTTTAACGACCATTAGGAGACGCCTCGTATTTTCCACTCTTCTCGTCTGGACTAATATTTTCTTTGTGGTCTTCGAAGAGAAAAATTAACCACCATTACGACTGTACCGAATTCGCGTGTTTTGCTTTCCCTTAAAAAGTGGTTCGTTTCGTGCTACTAAGAACGAAGCTATTTTAGTTATATAAAATGTATATATCTTTTGGTAATATTGTATTAACGCGACTACGACCTAAAGTACAATGTCGCGGTTATTTCAACTTCTTATTTTCATACGTCGCTTAGAAAAGAAAGCGAAGAGAACTTTTCCAGAGCCTCGAAGCGCGCTGCAAAAATATTTTGGCAACTTAAAAGTAAATTAGTCCCTTCCTCGCCGCGAAATCCGAAAAATTCCGAATTATTAATCATTTTACTAGAGTAGCGCGTAACCCAATATTTAATTACATTTCCGGCACTCCCCCGAAACTTACCGTAAAATTAGCTTCGTTTACAGCGGTCGGGCAGTTTGGGCCAAGAACAAACAGACAAATTTAGTAGTTGGGAAGAAAAATAAATATTCATTAAAAGTGGGGCCCGCAAGGTGGAAGCGCGCAAATATTAACTGGTGCCTCACTATCGCCCCCCCCCCCACATCGACCGTCAGCGCCCTACCCCTACGCACACCCCCCCTCTGTATATAATAAAGTCTAAATAAACAAGACTTTCGCAGTCTGGGACAATGCTGGTTGACGGTGAAGCTGAAGCGTTAGTTGTAGTTTTACGAGGACGATATTTGGTTATAATGCCGGTCGCTGAAAACTTATTTTGACATCGATATGGAAACTAAGAAGAAGCTGAAGGAGGAGGGGGGGGCGTAAAAGCGAGTTAATTGAAGCGATCAGAAGACGCCTCGAAACCCCAGGGGGCATTTTTACCGAATTTTTCCGGCCCACTTGATAACCTAATTAACATTGTCTCATTTTTATACCGCGCGGGGGTGTTGTGTCCGTGTGTATACTGCGCTTTTAATTGTCCCGCAACGCTAAACAGCTATTGGTCATTGGCGGTCACTCGGTCGTGTCGTGTTCTTTGTGATAAGGCGATTTGCGGTTTTACTACTCTTATTAAAGTTAGGCGCGTGGGTGGAGGGGGATTGAGGAAAGGAGTTTAACCGCGTGTTTATTTTTCGTATTTTATTGCGCGTGGTGGCTCAGTACGCGTTTCATATAAGTACGATTAAAAGTTCCTCATTTGTCGAGACCTTTTTAAAATTTAATCAAAATTTCGACACGTTCTGCCTGTTCGTACTCCATCGCTTAAAGGGGCTATAACCCTAGTAGTAGAAAATTCCAACTTTCCATCTTGCTGGGAAGTGTAGGCGATTTTCTACTACGGAACTTGGACCTTTACTAATATTATTATACCACCTTTAAGCGCCGGAATAGGAAAAGGCAGAAGGTTTAATTTCGAAAAAGTCTAGCGCAATGAAGAACTTTGAAACGTACAAATATAAACCGCATATAATATCATAATTTGTCATTTTTAGATCAATTTCCCTGTCGTATGGTTTTTGATAGAATAAACGTATACGCTAATTTTATTTGAAAATAATACCCAAAATGAGTTATAATTAGTCCAATTATATTTTAATCAAAATTATTTGATCCAAACAGAATTGTATTCTACATGGATATTGATCACAGTTGAATACAAATTTGAACATTAGATCACATCATTTTCGTAGAGTATCTTGACGTTTCTGACCTTTTAGTTACACTTTTATAGTTAAGTTCTCTGCGGGAATTCTGGCCGACGTTACGCACCCCAGATTAAGTTTATTTGAAATAAATTTCAGATTCAAAATATCGAAACATTAGTCACAGTCTGCAAGTTTTATTGCACGGGCATAATCTCTGTAACGCGGTTAATTTGGACTTATAATAAATATTGCAAAGTTTCTTCTGGTATATCGCGAAACGAAGTTAACCAATATTACACTAATTTGTAAAATGAGTTACGCGTCTAAAAACACTTTTCATATTAATTGGTCACATTAAGTGTCGTTATATTAATTAAGAGCTGCCTACATCCGGTGACAGTTCAGTTGTCATCTAATTTTAATGTACGTTCCGAGAAAGGCGGATTATTTTGACGGTATGTCTCGGAGAGTGGTCCAAGTCCAGACACCCGACCATTACCGCAATTAGATATTATTGGGTTCAAATTATATATTCTTTGAATACGATCAATATATAGAAGTCTCTATGGCGATAATTTGAAGTAGATGAAAAATAGGTCAGACGCGCCGGTGTGTCGGGAGAAGTTCGTTTCCAGGGAACATCTTATCCGTATCTCGTACGAACGTAATAATAATCTAGTCAAATATTCCGGTAAGGTGCACCGAGCCATTTAACCCACCTCCACTGCCCGTCAAATTAACATTTTAAATCGTGTTATCGTTGTATATTTCGTATTCCTATATATTAACCTTAAGGATAAAATGCCAACGCCAATATATTAACAACGCCAGATTATTACCGAACCCTCAACGCCGTATCTCATTTCAAGAACCGTTACGCCTGTTTTTGGTTAAGATCGCACTGCTAGCTTTTACAACAATTAATTACTTAGTGTTAACACTAGAATTTTACAACCTTTAACTATGTATAAGTTGATTTCAAGGTATTTAATTATATTTTATTATTAAGGATAATTACTATATTGAGCCGATTTTTAGCGTTTCTCATTGGTTCCCCGAAACATACGCCTTCCGACGCCCTTGAAGGGCACGATGGTGCCGTTTTTCATTCCCCCTCTCGTGCTAGTGGGGAAATTCGACAATGATGTCCACGGCTCATCTCAATATCGTCATCGTTGGAGCTCATCAGTACTGGATATTCTGGCTATTTTAATTTCAATTTAATTTGTTTTTGACTTTGGTCTGAGTTTTGCGTTTTAATTTTATCCTCGAAGACCTATTGGTCCGAGTATTTCGTCAGTTTTATCATTACGTAAAGTTTGTTAGAGTTTAGCTTTTTTGCCCCCTTTTTACCATGGACGTTTCTACTTTTAAGGTATTTTAACTGCATTATAGTCCATAGGTGGTTTTTATTAACTTCAATATCGTCATTCTCCTTAAGTATAAATAAATAAATAAATAAATAATAATAATTGGTGGGCTACATTTCAGTAAAGGTAAAATTATTTGTTAAACCAAACCAACGTGTTTACTGCTATGAGAAAAAAAACTTAAGGTGGAAACGCGACGTTTTAATTACCTTTGTATTTTGTTCCAAATAAATGAACATAGAACTATGGACTAAAGAAATTTACCCGTTACAAATACGCTATAAAATATAGCCAATGAAAATTGTACACAAGAAAATCCACGAATTTGGACGGGTTGCGTTCTCCTTGTGTGCGGTGCTGTGTTTTTTTGCTCATATGTTGTAGTGACAAAAATTAACCAACAAGAACTTGCTCGACCTAAATCGAGGGGTTGGACATTTGAAAAAATCCCGTAGATTATTTGGGTAGAAATCCACAAACCCGAAATCCTAGAATTTCCCTCTCATTGACTATATATAGAAAATCATTAAAAATATCTAAAATCTCGTAGCCAAATATTCGATCTAAATCGCGGTAAAAATACAGATTTACGTTTTCCCTGCTCAATATTCCTTTGAGGGCATTCCTATTTCCCCTCGACATCTCCGATTTCCAAGTGCGAAAGGGGCTTCTGATAAATCAGAGAGTGGCGTTAGAGACGCTCGCTGCGGAATTCATCGTTATAAATAATTAAAACAGTGGCGGCGGCGGCAACCGCGATTCTGATAAATTGGCTTCGCCCGAACTAATTTAAATAAACTTAGGCCTAGGCTTAGCTCCATAGTCGGATTGATCAGGGCAGATGAGAAGCCAGTTGGAGAGGGAAAAGAGGGAGGGCTACACCTTCAATTAATCAATTCTAATGGCAACATGATTATGATAACTTCATCAATTCCCTTCCTCGAAAAACCCGGACGCTATAGCTTGAAACTCATTTTCCAACAGCGGCCGCCATTGGATCCTTCGCTCGGAGGAAAAAACCGGTCAAATATTAATTATCCCGGAGGCTCCCGATTGATAGATGGAGCTAGTGGAAAGTGGGTTTAGACTGTCTCGTTTATTTTGCCAGAGGATTACCTCGTTAAAACGGGAAATGGCGGACGAGAAAAAAAGGATCTCCTCTAACTTTGGCACTAACCTCTCTCTCTCTCGTTCGCGGCTTTGGGACTCGCTCGCTCGCTCAACCTCCTTTCGCCCTCTTAGCTAGGGGGCCATAAAAGCTAGGAAATGTATGGAGGCCAGGGCCTACTGTATATAATAGTTGGGACGGGGAGAGGTTCGCGCTGCAGTTGTTAATTTGTAGTGTCATCCCAGAGATCGATTCCAAACTTTCTAATTAACTTTTTTACGATTTTCATTGTTAAGCCCGCGAAGAACGCTCCCGGGTTTTGCCTTGTTAGGAGACATATCGCTTAGGGCCCGAAAGCCAGCGTAGTTAACTGACGCTTTTTCCCGGGATGACCGCGCAGATTTTACCCTCTCGGCGTTTGTTACCTTAACTGTTACTTCGTCCGTGATTCTTCGGGAAGAAAGCCAACCAGGACCCCGGAATTTTGGGACTGCGTTTACTATCGATATAAGGTAGGTAGATGTATATGGTGTAGAAAAAATTCGCTAACAATGTTTTCGGGGCTTTACCAAATTTTATACTTTTTATTAGTGATATCTATTGGCTAGACTATGCCGGGCAGTTCAGCGAATTCTGTCTCTTTAAAGTTTGAGCTTAATTATAGCTAAGGTGAAATTTTATTTAAATATACTTTTGGTTAGACAAAATTTGTTGATAAAATCTGACGAAAGCCAATTACTCTATGTTTTGTGTTTTAAGCTTTTTCGAAATTTAGTTTAAATTGTTAAAAACACACCTTTACATTGTAGATATTTTGGTGTCAGGCTTCTATCCGATAGAGTGATACCCCCTAACGTGTTACCTTCCCATAGTTCTTAATATTGTCAAACGCGGGGTTTGTAGTTATTAGTAAATATAACTTGATTTCGTGTATCGTTTACTGAAAATACAGTAAATAGTTTCATAAAACAAAACTATCATTATAGACTTAAATAATCAGTAAGAAATTTCGTAATTTGGTTTTGGTCAGATATGTAGACAGCGAGGTAGACAGGTAAATTAAATTGATTGCCTTTGGAGAAATTTCAAATGCTTATTTAATTTGCATCGTGTCCGGGCCGTGTTGGTTGGCGAATAGGCGACGTTCGCATTTGTGGTAAATAAGCTTCTTCCTCCTCAAAAATCAAATCAGTCCTTCATTTCATTGGTTCGCTTTTTCCGACGGCGATTGAAGTGCACGCGGGTGATGTGTTTCCTCCCCCCCCTCTCGTGCTGGGGGACAACTGGACCGTGATGACTCAACCAAGTCATTATCCTTAAGTACTTTGTTGATTCCAGATGATATTTGTTACTATAATTTTATATTTTTGTATTCAATAAAATAATTCCACCAAAAGTGGCAAGTTGTCACGCACGCAATCACGCATTTTCACAAGGTATATATTTGTATAATAAGTTACCAGACACCATCAGAAATGAACCTGTATTGAAAATATACAAGAAAAATCTTAAAAATTGGTTGTATGATAACTGATAGGCAACTAGTATTGTATTTCACTTCTTTTTTTTCTTTGTATGTTATATGATTGTTTAATTTGATTTTTTTCCAATAAGGATACGACCCATATACAAGTTTTCTTATTTGGGTCAAATAACATAAGTGTATTTATGTGCAACAATAAAAAAAATACAATGCGGCATAAAAAATGTACATTGGAACTATACTTCTATGTAAAACATAATTCAAACTTATATTGTAAAGTTAACATATTATATACTATACGCGCCAATAATACGAGTATTCGCTATTGTATTGTTTTCGAATGAGAGGGTTTCGAGATAGACGTGGTAGCGGAGGGAGAGTGGAAGGGGCTGACTGCAGGCTCTAATGAGAAAAATAATTGTCTCTTCATTCCAAGACTTTGAATTAATGGTTGACGAGCTCTTGCGGTTGGCGTTGGACTGCCTTTAATTACAAGGCTGAAGAGCCTAGCTTTCCAAAAAGAAATCCTTTGATAATTTGAAAGGACAAGCTAAGTTGCCAACGTATCCGAGTAAAGGATAGCGTACGGGGAGCTACGCTCTCTGATGTAGCTTAATCTGCGGATTTTGCGCTCCACTAACCAATCAGAATAGACTAAGGCGTGACGTCCTCTCTCTATGGCTAAGACACACTAAACAAATTTTTACGGGAGCCGCGAACTTCGGGCTGCCTTCGCACTTTGGAAAAGGAGGCTTCCAACAGAGGCAGAGAGAGACTCGCAGTGAGATAATAGCTTGCTCTTATTTCCTTTTAATGGAGTTCGGCCAATCGTGGCAACTAAAGACTCGACCCTCATCGCTAATCCTTCATTTAAATACCCTTTAAAATCAGTTTCATAATTGGATTTGCCCCTACATTTTAACTAGATTAAAACGAGTTTCATTTCATTTCTAGCTGCTTTCGAATTACATTTTCAGGAATGCGCGAATTTATTACAAATACATTTTCAAGTTTACGAATTAAATCGCTTTAATTTAAGTGATATTTGCAAGTTGACTTGATTGATTAGAAACTAAGGTACTCGATATTTTTCTGGTTAAATGAACGGCGGGCTTTCTGAAAATGTTACTCATTTAACGTAATTAATATTACGCCCAGCTGGATATTAATGAAAAAATCGACGTTCTCTACAAAAATAATTTTTGAATAAATTTGTTTTAAGCTTTAGAGTTTTATTCTCGAATTTAGCAACTATTATTTTTAGCAAAAAAATATCTTTAGTTTTAATTCCTCTTTGATTTACACCAAAAATTATACTACGATTTTAAGCTAATTGATATCATGATTAAAGAATTTATTCGTTACTTGCAAAAGGATCACATTGTTAGGTGACAAATAAATAGTTACTGAATTGAAAATTACCATAACTATATTAAGTGCTAGAGGATAATACGTTGAAATTTGGTTTAAATGCTTAAAAAGTCACCGTCTCACTGAAACTAGAATTTAAATAGCTTCTAATAATTTCCGGGAAAGGGTATGTCAACTGAAAACTAACAAAATAAAGTAAATTCAAGCTCCTTTCGGATATCGCTATTCGCGCAAATTCCATTAAAAACCTCTTTATAAACTTCAATTTGAAGTCTGGAGTAGTTTCTAGTAGGAAAAATAAATTTTCCCTCTTTTCAATTTCAATGTTGGACGTGTCGGTGTGTAAATAGTCTTTGGTTACGGTTTTTTTTCACCAAAACGTCTAGTCTCAAAAACTATCCTATTATAGCGGAGCTATCGTATAGGGTTATAATCATCATTTTAGCATCCCGTCTTCCTTTATACGAGGAGGTCAACCCTATCTTTGATCCGTCTGGCTCGCTATACTTTTTATAGATGTCTAAAGGTTTCGACTCGGGTCTTGTCCAAATTAGTATATAAAGGCTAATGGCTGGTGCCTCTCCCCCACTGGAGCCTGTACTTAATGGGCCGAGAAATGAACGACTCGCTCCAGAACGGTAATAGGAACGCGACCTAATTTTAAGTCATTTCCCTGATAGCGCCTCGTGTGGGTGAAAGGCGACTTGGTATGTTGTAAGCTGCTCTTGGCGGGGCCTGCTCCAGCTTTCTCCGCCAGTCGCGGAACTGTCGCGTCGTGTGAGAAATTAAGTAAGTGTAATTCCAACTTTCTCATTGCTTAATGGGAGTTTGCCCGTTCGATAGTTATAGGTTTTCCCGTTTCGAAATTCCCAGTAATACACTTCGATCCGTTCCTAGGCTACGCGCTGTTTGTTGAGACGAATGAAGAATATTTCGTCCTGCAAAGTCCAATTTTACTAGAAACGGACCGAAGAGGACGATTTTAAGGGACCTGGTTCTGAGTAACAGTGAAAGAATGAACGATTAAATATTTACTATATTTTTAACAGACTTTGAAAATATTACTACTTAAATTTAAATTATTGGTCGTGAATAAATTGTTTGAAGTATCCGAATTAAATTATAATATAATATCTTCTTACCACATTTTAAGTTGTATTAAACGGATTTCCATGTCCAGCTGAAAGTAGTTACGCTTTAGAAAACGTGATATTATTTTTAACATTGTCGATGGTACAAGTATAAGCTTTTTAGTCTGGCGCTATTTATTGAAGCGAAGCCAATGACCACGAGTGAGGTTTCATTTTGACCCAATTTTGACCAACTTGAATTGGGAAATGCAAGAATTCAATGAAAACACCCTAAACATGAATTGATTTAAATAATACGTTAAACATAAAAATAAAACACCATTATCTAGGTAGTGACTAGTGATCGGAATTGTTTATTCATTATCCACAAATTTTCCGATTTATTTAAAAAACGTTGGTAAAAAGAATGTCATTTTAACTTATTTATGTTTTTTACGCAACCATTTGAATAAAAGTGGCATTTATTTAAATAATTGTTTGTTTTATTTAAATAATAGGCTTATTCACTTTCGATTATTTAAACATTTTACAATTTTTATTCAACTATTGGTTATTTAAATATCGCCGAACTTATTTTATTCATGGATAAAAATTAATCGAAATCCGAGCACTAGTCGTGACGAATCTCGAATGGAATTTGCGTCTTTACGCGAGGTAAAATTGTATTTTAATAGTCGAAACAAAGCGATTTATCATCCACTTCAATTTGGAAACGCACGTGTTGGCAGGAAATATATTAAACATAAATCGATTTGAATAGACTAGAAGGACAATTGTTAGGCCTATTGTTACCCAAAATATTTCGAATTAACCATATAATATCAAGTCAATGGAAATTTAAGCGTAATAGATAGATATTCTTGTGAACATGACGATTGGTTTAGATCGTGCTACAGCTAGAATTTCAAAATTAAATGAGTGACTTGGGTTTATGGAAAGGAAATAGAAATTTCATCTCGCGGTCTACGTTAGGGCTACTCACTTCCGCCTTTATTACAACGTAAGTCTCTTAGTGTTCTTTATCAAGTGAAAGCCATAGCTTTCAAAAGTTGAGATAGCTTTTATGGTGAAGGGGGGGGGGGGGGGGCTGGGGTTAACCTAGCCCCCACTTTTTTAATTCAAAAATTTCAAAGTCCGAAATTCAAAAATTTAATTATTTCCTTAACTAGTATGGTGCGTAATGATTCGACTGTGGTGCAAAATGGTGCCTAATGGGTGCGTTTGAATGGCACCATTTTCGTGGCGAACAGTGAAAGGGGGGGCTGAGGTTAACCTGCCCCCCATTTAGTATTTAAGGTAATTCTTTAGAGATAACGGTGCGTAATGGGTGCGTTTGTTTGGTTAACAAGGTTTTATGAAAAGTGGAAGTGGGGGGGGGGGGGCATGGATAAAGCTGGCCCCACTTTAAAATCGTCATCTTTTCCCGAACCGAATGGGTGCGTAAAAGGGCATTGATGGTGCATAATGGTGCATAAATGGTGCATTTTAATCAACTATTTATTTTTTGTAAATGGCGTTGGGGGGGGGGGGGGCAACTTAACCGACCCGGCTTTTATTCCTCTTCTATAATTTATTTGGCCTATGCATATGGGAATATTAAACTACCTAGTTTTTCTCCGCTTCAGTATAGTGTCGCGAGAGATAACCTAGCACATTTAGAAATTGTTATCTCGACAAATCGCGTAAATTAGGTTTCAATGCTTTTCTTTTAATTAAGAAAATATGAAATCTTTCGAATGTTCTATTTAAATAGGATATTTATTTTTATAGAATTATTTATTGATTACAATTAATGACTCATTCCCCGTACGTGACAAACTATACATTTAGAATAATGTTAATTAAGTTTAATTACTATTTAACCATGTTTTTTGGTACAGAACTTTTTTTGCTATTGACATACACGATGTAATTTAAATCAATGACATTTTAAATAAAATCATTTGATTTAAATCTTGATTTAGACCAAGATTAAAACAAATTTATTTAGATCTGCCAAACCTGTAGGGTTTATCATTACCATTATAGACTTTTGAAGAAATCAATTTTGAATATCTTTCTATTTGTATTAAAAGCATCTTAAAAATAAAACGTTAATATCAGTATCAACTCTCTAAACAAGTTGGATATTGCGCTATATAAAGGTAACTAGAACTGAAGAAAATATTTATGGGGGAAGAACATTTTTGAATATCGGAGCAGTTTGAGCCCAAAGAGAGTGAGACGTGGGAATTGTACACCGAGTGGAGGGGGGGGGGGGGTAGAAATAGCGGCTGCCTTGCGAGAGAGAGAGAGAGAGAGAGAGAGAGAGAGAGTGAGAGAGAGAGAGAGTGTGAAACGAGAAATGACTTTTAGTTTTTCCGTATTTCCACTGTAGGATGGGAAAGTTGATCCCGCGAAACCAGAAATCCAAATATTCCGCAAATTTTCAGCTTGGATACTTTCGAGCGATAACGGAACCATCCTCCCCATTCCCTCCGTATTAAGCTATATGGTTCAAAAAGAGAGAGCAAGGGAAAAGTACAAAATTGGAAGAAGGCGAAAGAAGATCAGTACTGTCCCGGGGGTGGGTTCGGATGCGCGTTGGGGGGGGGGGGGGCGACTGAACTTTGGCGCGAAACCAACAAGACGCGGCGATCGAAAGATTCAATTAACCCCCGTTTTGCCTTCCTTCTCATATATTCGAGAGGTTAAGAGCGCCAATTAATTATAGAATGTTTGATTTATTTAATAAATGTAATTTATTTTTGTATTTTAAACATATAACGATGGAAATCGAACTTGTTTTGGTTAGGTTTTATTATAATAATCGCTTGTTGCAGCCTACTTCCAGGGGCCTAGTAAGCCACACTTTAAAGCTCTCTGGCGCTCTTTTAACTCATCGTAGGAAAATGGGGAAAAACAGGAATACTTCTCAACTCACCCCCTACAACTCCTGAACATTTTTGCATAACCTTTTGAAACACCCTGTATAATATTCTAAAACTATTAAAAATTAATGTATTTTCTAAACATTGGTGGATTAACTGCTGCACGGGTTCTGAGGCTTAAATTTGATTAAGTCTACCTCTATCTATCCAGGTCTCAACCCCCCCCCCCCACCACACCTACGTAGCTTTTGGTAAGTTCCGGACCCTTATTAATGAGTAAATATAGGTACGCAATGTAATTTGTAGATTAGACATCGTAAATTCAAGAAAAATAGGTCAAGAGAGAAATAACGTTCATAAAATGTCGAAAATATTTAGTGCCCATAATTAACTGCACTTGCAAAGGTACACGTTTTATTTTTATAACATAATGGACCTTCTTTAGTAAGATTAATATGATATACTTCTAAGAGCACCTACTCTAGAAAAATATAGTAGGGTATTTCTCGGTGGGCCGTTCATAAATTACGTATCGCATTCCCCCCTCGTCGCAAAGAGTAACAATTACAAAACAATTCACACCTAAAAGGATACTAAAATTTAAAATTATTAAATTACTTTTAAAATTAAGTTTACTTATTTATTGATTTAAATGAGTAAAATAATTTTTAAATTGCGATTATAACTTATGAAATATAATTATGAAATATTTATATTCGAGGACAGTTTAGTGTATGGTATGTTACTAAACCTTTATCGACCCATTGTCACAATCAAAAGTTGACCTGCTCAAATCGTCAAGAGGGGGGGGGGGGCGACGGGTTAACATTGCAAAATCTCGGAGGTGGGTGTGAAAATTTAGTACGGTCAAAGGTACGCCCAAGAGAGCGTTGACACGGAAATCTAACATTGTCTACGCCACTGTTTTTTCCCCAATAACTAAACAGAGTTTGCGTTTAAAGATTCAAGATTTATTGAGAAACTCGTATAGCTACAATTCTTTTGTAACAGAGTGGCTCATCACCAATAAATGTGTCACGGTCAATTTATGAAAATTTAGTTATATAAAAAAACATTAAATAAAAAACTAACTCTATTTATAAATGTTTTCTTTTGTTGGTTAAGAAATATTTAAAATCTTTTTAAAACTAAACCATAATGATGCAGTTTCTTTTAAGAAAGGTTTAAAATAATTATATTTAAGTACAAAATTAGTTAAAATATGTTTAAATATAATAAAAGCTACGAGTCGATAGTTGTCCGTTAAACCTAATAGTCGTACAAGGTCCTGGTTGTGATACGCTTCAGTGTCCATTCGTCATTCGGACAATGGAGAAGGGTTGTGACTAATGGACGGACCGTGACGAAACCAGTATCGCTCCTCCGATGTTTTTTGATAATACAAATCGCGGTATTTCATAGGCAGAGAAAAATATTTTTTTTTCCGCTTCAGACTCCGTATTTCCAAACCAGCGAATATCGAAGGCTGCGCAAAGTACATTGTAGCCGCGGTATTTCCCAACAGCAGCCTGCAGGCTGCAGCGTCGTTTCTTGAAAATATAATGGTGCCGGGATCATTCTGTGATTACTTTTGTTGTCGGCGACCGAGTTAACTCCAATATAGTCGAGAGAGAGAGAGGGAAAATATTTCGTTACATTCGTTTTAATAAAAGGAGAGCCTCCCCCCCCCCCCCGCCGGTCACAACGCTGGTTTATTTGCGTATCTCATTCCCTTCGTTTATCCTTCCGGGATAACTTTTGGAATTTTTTGGGAGTATTTCATGCGTGTATATTATAACGGAGAAAGATAGTTTCGCTATTTCAATATCGCGCGCGGTATTGTGCGAATTCATTCGGATGCTCATTTTTATATTGGGTTTACTTAATTCCGAAAAAAAGAGTACTTTTATTATATACTGTCCGCGTCCTTCAACAAGTATGTCTTTTGATGCAGTTCGTTCTTTTTATATGCCGCGAAATCATTGTCTCCATGACATTTGTGTTTGCCCGCGTCTGGCAAATTCTCAAAAGTTCCGTACGTGAACTTTATTTCTCTAAGGGGATATTTGTCTATTCAGACATTATTCCAATATATGGACGCGAATATCAGTGGAATTTTGGCAATGTTTCACTAGAGTTCTTTAAAGTCGCGTATAAAGGAACTTTTTGCCCAATGCCCAAATAGACACGATTACGAAATAGAAGCTTTGTCAGATGCATACTTTGAATATAGTCCTTTGAATTTATAATAATTATTTTATTACTAACCCCGGGGAAATTGAATAACTTTGGATAGGAATCTCTGTAAGGATCAGCAGTCAATGTCTCGCATACATAAATGCCCTTTCAGTATTATATATAAGGGGATAAACAAATTTGAACGAATGTTCACAGAAGGTTATGCCTTTTTGTGATTTTGAGTGCGTAAAGTACTTATTAATCGGTTTAAGAAACCCACGGAAAATTCGGAAATGTATAAGTTCGCCACGACTAAACTTGGTGATCTATACCTTAGGACTAAAATGGCAAACGACGTTAACCTCAAAGCCTCTATCTAAACGTTTTTACCTTCCCAAAAAAAAGAAACATGCAAATCAAGTTTTCATTAGGAGAAAAACGACGCGACGGCGTGCCTCGACGCGTAAAATCTCCGTTAGAGCTGGTTTTTATTAGATAAAAATAGCAGGGTTGGCAAGTTTTAAACAAAAGGTTTAAAACAAGTGTTTAAAACACGTTTAAAACAAATATTTTAAACAAACACCAATTTGTTTTAAACGTTTTAAACTATGTGTTTTAAACATGTTTTTTATATGGTAAATTTTCATTGTTTTTTGTAAGATTTTCGTTATTCAATATGAGGGAAAAGGTAGAAAAAATCATTCCAAGGCTCTAAGAAAGGTAAATTGTATTTATAACGGGTAGTTTGATTTAAAGATTCTCTGAAAAGAGCGACTGAAAATCCTCGATATGATTTCATAAATTTCCTACCAGTGCAAAAATCCTACGAGCGCATTGAATTTTGTCTTTTTGTTTAACATCTATTTGTGACATTACCTATGCACGTGATAAAAGTAGGGTTGCTGTTTAGTCGGGTTGTGCCGGGTTTTAAGTAACAAGAAACACGGCCGGTCTGGACAGATCGGGCTAAAACCAACTAGGCGGCACTCCAAGATAAAAATCAAGGGATTTCGGTCCCCTTTCTCGATTTTTTAGAAATTTTATGACGTGATGGAAGTTTTAAGATTATAGAGGTACCTAAAATCTTATTTAATGTAACATTGTTTATTTGTGATGATTTATGACTGCAGACGTGCACATTTCAATAAACCAAAACTAAAAACAATGTGTGGATATTTTCCCTTTTCTTAGTTCTATGCGACCAAAAATTTCAGGATGATAACTATTTTAAAAACCCTACTACGGGTTAGGTAGTATTTGCATGGGGCATCGAAAACCCTAAGGTGGTCAATGGTTGGTCAAAAACGCTTAGCGAAATTCTTGGCTCGTTTAAATAAGCGTGTACTCATTGGTTCTTCTCCCTGTAAGTTTATTTATAATACCATAAGTGGCATAATTACCCTAAGTGTGCCAATAGGAGCCTTTCCCACAGAAAATCTTCAATTTGAGCTTGTTCTAAACAGACCAAAGAACCGTAGGACTCGCGAATTCCGTTCAAGTACTCTATATGGTATTTTTAATGCTCGCGCCGCAGACGCCGCTTCGCCAACACATTACGTAAATTTCGTCACTGGAAAAATGACGTCATTTACGTCAATTTCGTTAAACAAGGTATCATGGAAAAATTCATCTTATTGACACACTTAGGGTAATTATGCCACTTATGATAATACGTTTAATGATACGTAATATTTCTTTAAATGAGTTTACTCGTGATTCATAAGTATAATGATTAGTTTAAAACGTGTTTTAAACATAGTTTTTTATTGTTTATTATGTGTTTTTTATTGTTCGCTTTAAAAACAGTTTAAAACAATTAATCTTGTTTAAAACAATAAAAAACATTGTTTTTGTTCTTTTTAAAAAAAACAAGGATTTTGCCAACCCTGAAAAATAGAGCGTCAATTTTTTAAATATCTTTTTGCCATAAAAGAGAAAACCTGCTTTTCTAATTAGTGATGGGCACCTTGCCGACAACGTCGCTCAGCACGTAGTTGCTAGCTTGCTATAAACTTAATCTCACCGTCGATTGAGAAGCGAGTTAGTTTTCCTGCTCGTTTCAGAGACGATATGGAGATCCTCTTTTCGCGATTATGGGATAAGTAAAATAGGCGTTCTTATTTTTGCATGCTCATAGGAGAGGTTAATACGGCGCTCCTCTCTTTTGGCCTTCGTGGGAGATATGAACTCGACGCTCCTCTCTTTACGCACTTATGGAAAAGGTGAAATAGGTGCTTCTCTCTTTTCGTGCTCATGGGAGAGGCGAATTCGGCACTCTTCTCTTTTCGTGCTCATGGGAGAGGCGAATTCGGCACTCTTCTCTTTTCGTGCTCATGGGAGAGGCGAATTCGGCACTCTTCTCTTTTCGTGCTCATGGGAGAGACGAATTCGGCACTCTTCTCTTTTCGTGCTCATGGGAGAGGCGAATTCGGCACTCTTCTCTTTTCGTGCTCATGGGAGAGACGAATTCGGCACTCTTCTCTTTTCGTGCTCATGGGAGAGGCGAATTCGGCACTCTTCTCTTTTCGTGCTCATGGGAGAGGCGAATTCGGCACTCTTCTCTTTTCGTGCTCATGGGAGAGGCGAATTCGGCACTCTTCTCTTTTCGTGCTCATGGGAGAGGCGAATTCGGCACTCTTCTCTTTTCGTGCTCATGGGAGAGGCGAATTCGGCACTCTTCTCTTTTCGTGCTCATGGGAGAGGCGAATTCGGCACTCTTCTCTTTTCGTGCTCATGGGAGAGGCGAATTCGGCACTCTTCTCTTTTCGTGCTCATGGGAGAGACGAATTCGGCACTCTTCTCTTTTCGTGCTCATGGGAGAGGCGAATTCGGCACTCTTCTCTTTTCGTGCTCATGGGAGAGGCGAATTCGGCACTCTTCTCTTTTCGTGCTCATGGGAGAGGCGAATTCGGCACTCTTCTCTTTTCGTGCTCATGGGAGAGGCGAATTCGGCACTCTTCTCTTTTCGTGCTCATGGGAGAGGCGAATTCGGCACTCTTCTCTTTTCGTGCTCATGGGAGAGGCGAATTCGGCACTCTTCTCTTTTCGTGCTCATGGGAGAGGCGAATTCGGCACTCTTCTCTTTTCGTGCTCATGGGAGAGACGAATTCGGCACTCTTCTCTTTTCGTGCTCATGGGAGAGGCGAATTCGGCACTCTTCTCTTTTCGTGCTCATGGGAGAGGCGAATTCGGCACTCTTCTCTTTTCGTGCTCATGGGAGAGGCGAATTCGGCACTCTTCTCTTTTCGTGCTCATGGGAGAGACGAATTCGGCACTCTTCTCTTTTCGTGCTCATGGGAGAGGCGAATTCGGCACTCTTCTCTTTTCGTGCTCATGGGAGAGGCGAATTCGGCACTCTTCTCTTTTCGTGCTCATGGGAGAGGCGAATTCGGCACTCTTCTCTTTTCGTGCTCATGGGAGAGGCGAATTCGGCACTCTTCTCTTTTCGTGCTCATGGGAGAGGCGAATTCGGCACTCTTCTCTTTTCGTGCTCATGGGAGAGGCGAATTCGGCACTCTTCTCTTTTCGTGCTCATGGGAGAGACGAATTCGGCACTCTTCTCTTTTCGTGCTCATGGGAGAGGCGAATTCGGCACTCTTCTCTTTTCGTGCTCATGGGAGAGGCGAATTCGGCACTCTTCTCTTTTCGTGCTCATGGGAGAGGCGAATTCGGCACTCTTCTCTTTTCGTGCTCATGGGAGAGGCGAATTCGGCACTCTTCTCTTTTCGTGCTCATGGGAGAGGCGAATTCGGCACTCTTCTCTTTTCGTGCTCATGGGAGAGGCGAATTCGGCACTCTTCTCTTTTCGTGCTCATGGGAGAGGCGAATTCGGCACTCTTCTCTTTCCGTGCTCATGGGAGAGGCGAATTCGGCACTCTTCTCTTTTCGTGCTCATGGGAGAGGCGAATTCGGCACTCTTCTCTTTTCGTGCTCATGGGAGAGGCGAATTCGGCACTCTTCTCTTTTCGTGCTCATGGGAGAGACGAATTCGGCACTCTTCTCTTTTCGTGCTCATGGGAGAGGCGAATTCGGCACTCTTCTCTTTTCGTGCTCATGGGAGAGGCGAATTCGGCACTCTTCTCTTTTCGTGCTCATGGGAGAGGCGAATTCGGCACTCTTCTCTTTTCGTGCTCATGGGAGAGGCGAATTCGGCACTCTTCTCTTTTCATGCTCATGGGAGAGGCGAATTCGGCACTCTTCTCTTTTCATGCTCATGGGAGAGGCGAATTCGGCACTCCTCTCTTTACGCGCTCATGGGAGAGGTGAATTCGGCGCTACTATCTTTTCATGCTAATGGGAGAGGCAATATTCAGCGCTCCTCTCTTTTCGCACTCATGAGACAGACGAATACTGCGCTCCTCTCTTTTCGCACTCATGAGATAGACGAATAATGCGCTCCTCTCTTTTCGCACTCATGAGACAGACGAATACTGCGCTCCTCTCTTTTCGCACTCTTGAGACAGACGAATATTGCGCTCCTCTCTTTTCGCACTCATGAGATAGACGAATAATGCGCTCCTCTCTTTTCGCACTCATGAGACAGACGAATACTGCGCTCCTCTCTTTTCGCACTCATGAGACAGACGAATACTGCGCTCCTCTCTTTTCGCACTCATGAGACAGACGAATACTGTGCTCCTCTCTTTTCGCACTCATGAGACAGACGAATACAGCGCTCCTCTCTTTTCGCTCTTATAGGAGAGACGGAATAGGCACTTGCCTTATTTCCGTTTCACTCTTTTTGAAAACGATAAGTAACCTTATGATTTCGCACAAAATGGCAAAAAGGTCTCATGAGGTGAGCGGTGTCCATCATAAGGGTAAATACAATTTTATTTTCGGAAACCAACCTTTACAGGTGTGCCCGTTATTCGTTTGTAAATTTTTGTGGGATGCTAAAAAAGTCTTTTGTAACAAGGTAATAATATAATAATAATAATCAGCACGACTTTTCTTGCCTTTTAATTCAGGTGGTATGGGGTGTATAATAAAGTTACAAGTTAATGACGGCTAAGGGATATATGGCTGTTTTGGTTCATTTTTCCAATTGACTTGGTTTTAGCGCGGAAGTTAATGATTTCGTGATTTTTTTAATTTCAAATACAAAAAATTCGATAATTAGGTTTCGTATAATTTCAGGAATATTTTCGGTTAATATAGCAGAATTTAGATTTCGTCTTTTCTATGGAGGAGGTAGTTTGGGACTTTGCAGTTTCCTTTTAAATATTCGTCAACATATCCCTGTAACGAGACACGCATTCATTTTTCATCCGTTTCTCTTGGGATGATTCGTCTGAGAAAACCCCTGGAAATCCGTTTTAACAATGTATGTTTTCCTCGACGCCATATAAAAAATAATCCCATAGTAACACTAAACCTTGTGCCCAAAAATTCTCTGATACCGTAACAACAGCCAAAGATACGGGAAAAAACTGAACTAGTATAAAAAATAAACTTCTGTCCCCACCAATCACATTTTTCAAAAAAAAAGGGAATATAAAAAGAAGGAAATCGTAAAGTCGACGAGGCAAAATCCCAAACATTTACCTAATCGCTTTGCCAGCAAAATGCGAGAAAAAGTGAGCCAACGGCGGGCGTTAGACGAGCCAAGTTTCGAAGTCCGTTGGCCCGGCTCCTTCAAAAAATAGCAAGAACAGCCAGATTGAAAAAATACTCTTAACCATTGGAAAAAGACCAACTTTTGAAAAGCATTAGAGTAGAGTCGCGGATGCAACTGACGCTGGAAGTTACGCGACCGAATGTCGTAAAGTCTGCTCTCTCGGTAAGATGATCGACGCGTTTTTTCCTAATCTGGTTTCGACGTTGCAGTATTTTTTTTTAAAAAGTCAAAAATGTCTAGATGGTAGGACTAATGTTTCTCGGTTTAAGAACAGTGACAGGTCGCGCCACCTATACGAAAACCCTTTTTCTCCCACCATCTCCCACAGTCCCTTTAATCAATATTTCCTTATTAGACTTAAAATGGATAAGTAGCTCGCCTTTCGTATCAATCTTAAGATGAATTTCTTTTGGGTCACATGGTAGTCTGATTTTCAAAAGTATAATAACAACGGTTATAAAAAAACTGGAGATGAAAAATATATTTACCCTTTGTATATTTATGGTTATTATAATTTATCAAACTCTGTTTAATTCGAGAATTTGTCTGGTAAATTGACGGAGTTTTACTCCTAATATATTTACACGAATTGTTAAATACCGACACTTATTTAATAATAGAAAAATGATTAAAAAATAGTTTACTTTACTTAGACTTTAACAGTTAGATGGCGCATCATACCTTTACTAATCACTCACACAGTGGCGTAACTAGGAACTCCAGGCCCCCTCACGAAAAACAACTTGGGGCCCTTTTAATCATAACGTTTGGGGGCCCCTAGTTCTCGGGGCCCCCCCGCGCCGCGGGGTCTGCGGGGGCGCTATTTACGCCACTGACTCACATTGTGATATCATGTGTCACACTTTTTAAATATAGTTTATAATGTAGGTGATCAAATTTAGTCCTAATGAGACGATCAAGAGAAAGTTAATAACCTAAAAAATGTAACCCTTCTATCGGTTAATAAAAAGATTATTAGATAAAATTACGCTTGCAGCGGAAAGTAAAAAAATAAAGGTATTTGATCATTGCAAAGTAATTGATATACTATTCAATGGGAATTATTTAAAGGTTGGATGATTGTGGTTTATTCTGCCGAAGTACTTATTAAATTTAACGATCCTATAACCATTGTTTTACTTTCTTCATTATTCAAGGGCCGTTGGTGGCTTCTACTCTTTAAAAAATATAACATCTTAGTGTAAAAATGCAGAACTGCGTTTTTCTCCTTGCAATATTCGTAATCTCCAGTACATATTTGACAACATAAGGAAATAATCTGGAAAGGCTTTAATTCATAATATTTGTGCTGAAACATTTCCTTTTAGTCGAGGGACCCAAATATTATGTTTGAAGGAACAAAACACAATCTCGTTTTGCATTCGTGAAATAATTAGATAGATGTTTAATTAAAATATGTATTTTAATTATTAAACGTCATAATTAACAAACCACTAGCCAAAACTTTTAAATGGGCTTCGTGTCGAGCTATTCCATTTACTTCTAATAGAATTAAATTTTTCCATATTTTCTGGCCGAGGTCTTAGCACTCGTCTACTATATACAGATTATTGTTTAAATTTGGGTCTTCATCAGTTATACAATATATCTTGATGGAAAATTTGTGGCCGTCCAATCTGGTTAAAGCAATCGGGTTGCTTGTTTTCCTGATGTGGATTTGCTCGTACTAAGAATCAACAACCTCCCGAGCTAGATGTACTTGATGTATTTTCCTTATTTCTTGGCTTGTTTAATTAAAGATAATGCACCGATAAATAACGAGTACTCAGCCAAATACCACTCCTCGCTCTCCCTTCTTACATAATGTAATATTTGTTTACGTAGTTAGCGTTTTTATCCTAGAGACGATTTCGGAAATCATCTTTTATTGTCCAGGGCTTTCATCTGATAAACACAAAAACTAGCTGGTTTTTTCAAAAATATCTTATCCATAGACCAAATTGCGAATATACGTTTTTAAGACCAAATTCTATTCTTCATATATATTTGAGTACACAAATTTAACCGTGTCTTACTAAACTGAGTTTAAACTCTATTTTACAAGTCTCGTCTGAAAACGGTATTACACGTCCTACTTTTCTTCTCATCTGATTATTAAATAGTCAACATGCTTATTTATTAATCGCATTATAATAATAATAATAATAATAATTAATACCAAAATTGTATTTATTTGTCTTTAAGGATAAAAAATATATTTATTTGTATAAAGATAATAAATATATTTATTTGTTTATAGATAATAAATATATTTATTTGTACTTAGGGATAGTAAATATATTTATTTGTACTTAATGATAATAAATATATTTATTTGCACTTAAGGATAATAAATATATTTATTTGCACTTAAAGATAATAAATATATTTATTTTCACTTAAGGATAATAAATATATTTATTTGCACTTAAGGATAATAAATATATTTATTTGTACTTAAGGATAATTAATATATTTATTTGTACTTAAGGACAATTAATATATTTATTTGTACTTAAGGACAATTAATATATTTATTTGTACTTAAGGATACAAAATATATTTATTTGTACTTAAGGATAATAAATATATTTATTTGTACTTAAGGATAATAAATATATTTATTTGTACTTAAGGATAATACATATATTTATTTGTACTTAAGGATAATAAATATATTTCTTTGTACTTAGGGATGTAAAATAAGTGGGTAACACACAAGCTAAATTGCTGATAACTCTTTTATTTATTAACTTAATTCCTTGCACGTCAACTCTCTCTCTAAAATTCAAAACTCAACTGACTCTTAATTTTTTCAAAACCTCACTTCACGCGTTTACAAATCATTCGAAATCACGCGCTATCCGATATTACATTCTCTTTATATTCATTTCTTATAATTTTAAACTAACACATTCCAAATATATTACATACCTCCCCCCAACAGAAATAAACACGTCCTCGTGTTTGGTTTTTTTTTATACATTTCAAAACACACAAAACAAATACCGATGCATTTCTTAAATTTTGTCAAAAGTTTTCTTCCTTTAATACGATGAATAGTTCATAGTGCATTCGGTTTCCTTATTTGAGAATTTTTAAGTCCATTTTCAAAATCGTTAGTTGTATTTTTCGTCGAATCATCGTTTAAACGTAGCATTTCTTCAATCTGTTGTGATGGACAACGCTAATCTTGTCATCGGAATCTCTCACGATCCTGTAATTAACGGGCCCGATGATTTCTTTAACTGTATAAGGTCCGACCCATGGTTTATGGAACTTGGCGCTTTGCCCAGGTGGACAATATGGATTGTAAAGCCAAACTCGATCTCCGGGTTGATAGGCAGTGAAATTGACGCGAGTGTCATATTGTTTCTTCTGATCGTTTTGTTTCTTTTTAATTCGAGTAGCGACAAACTCATGAACACGAGTCATTTCCTCTTCCATACTTCTCAAATACGTGGCTGGTGATTGTGGTCTATTCATTTCTACTTCAAGAAAGAGTTCTGGTGGAAGCTTCGCTTCTCGGCCTGTCGCCAATTTATACGGGGTGACTCCCGTCGAACTGTGAATGCTCCCTCTTAGAGACATCAATATATATGGTAGCCAATCTTCCCAGTCGTTGTGTTCCTTGGCGATGTACATGGTTATTTTTTCCTCCAAAGTTCGGTTTTGACGCTCTGATAATCCATCAGACTGAGGATGATAAGGCGACGTTCGGTTTCTTTGGATGCCCAGTTTTTCACAAAATTTTTTAAACATTTCAGAATCAAAGTTACTACCCTGATCTGTGATCATTATCAAAGGTATTCCCCATGACGCGACGTAGTGTAAGAGCGCTGTTATAATGGTTTCAGTTTTTTCGTCTGGAAGAGCGTAAGCTTCGGGCCACTTTGTGAAATAATCGGAGACGGTTAGAACGTACTTGTTTCCTTGTTTCGATGGTATAAGTGGTCCAATAACATCAACTCCGACCTTCTCAAACGCGCGGCCAACTTCGATATTTATCATGGGTGCCACCTGGTATTGATGGGGAGGTTTAGTTTGAGCGCATGCTATGCATTCCCTACACCATTGAGTAATGTCTTCGCTCATCAGGGGCCACCAAAACTGTTTCTGAATGGCGTTTTGTGTCTTCTCTCTTCCGCGATGTCCAGAGTAGGGAGCGTCGTGAAATTCGTGTAAGAGGTTCGGAATTAAATTTGCTGGTACTACAATTTGGGAGTGGTTAGTGTCTCGCTTCCTTCTACGCATCAGTCCGTTTTCCTGGTATAAATCGGCAGAATTTCTCCACAGATATAAGAAGCGGCGATTTTCTTCTCCTTTCAACTCTTCAGGTGTTGGCTTCTCACCGGTTATCAATTTTGTAGTTAATTTACTGATGTCGGGATCATTTGTTTGTAGTGCCTGAAGTTCGCCGAGGGTAATTTTTGGTGCACAGCAGAACGTAGCGTTGATCGTTTCAGAAAACGTTTGGTCTTTTTTTTGGTTTAAATTTTCGGGCAAACGCGATAAAGCGTCGACATTAGCGTGTTTCTTTCCACTTCGATAACGGACTTCATAATCGTATTCTTCCAATTTAAGAATCCAACGTGCGAACTTACCACGCGGTTCCTTCATGTTACGAAGCCAGACCAACGGGTTGTGGTCACTAATGATGACAAAATGACGTCCGAAAAGAAACGGGCGAAACTTTTCGATAGCATAAATTACAGCCAACATTTCTCTTTCGACCGTAGAATAATTTTTTTCACTTCTGTTCAGGGATCGACTTTCATAAGCGATAACTCTATCTTGTCCGTGTTGAATTTGTGACAGTATTCCACCAATTCCGCGACAGGAGGCGTCGGTTTCAACTCGAAACTCAGTTTGGAAATCTGGGTACGCTAAGATCGGTGGTGAAATTAATCGTTGTTTTAAAATGTCAAACGCTTCCTGGCATTCCATTGTCCATTTAAATCCATTTTTCGGTTTTAATAAATCGTTAAGTGGTGCAGCGATGTAAGCGAAATTTCTGACAAACTTTCGGTAGTACGACGAGAGACCGAGAAACGATTGTACATCTTTGGTTGATCGTGGAGTAGGCCAATCAGCCACCTTCGATGTATTTTTCAAGTTAGGTTTTATTCCTGAACCAGAGACGATATGTCCCAAATATTCGACTTCGGTCTTGCAGAAAAAGCACTTGCTTGGCTTAAGTTTAATACCGTTGGACTCGAAACGAAGGAAAACCTTTTCTAATCGTTCCAAATGTTCAGCAAAATTAGACGAGAACACTATGACGTCATCCAAATATATCAAACAAATCTCCCATTGAAGCCCGCGTAGAATACACTCCATAAGTCTTTGAAACGTGCTGGGGGCGTTCGAGAGTCCAAAGGGCATTTTATTAAACTCAAATAAACCTTTCGTTGTAACAAATGCCGTTTTTTCCTTATCTCTCGGATCCATTCCAATCTGCCAATATCCGGACGCCAGATCCAAAGTAGAAAAAATCGTAGCTCCCGAGAGAGAATCCAGTGTTTCACTTATTCGAGGTAAAGGGTATGCGTCTTTTTTCGTCACGTCGTTTAAAGAACGGTAATCCACGCAAAATCGCCATGAATTGTCTTTTTTCTTGACTAATATTACAGGCGCAGCCCAAGGACTGAAACTCGGTGATATTATTCCGTTTTCCAACATTACATTTAGTTGATTGTTAACAATCTCCTTCTGCGAATCTGGAACGCGATACTGTCGCTTTTTGATAGGTTGAGCTTCCCCCGTATTGATTTTATGTTGGACGTGTGTCACAAATCCCAGGTCATATTCGTTTTTCGAAAAAATATTGTCGTAACGACAGAGTAATTTCAGTAGGTCCTCTGTTTCTTGCGGCTGTAAACAAGTATTTTCCAGATTAAAATTGTCAAAATTAAAGGTTGTTGTTTGTATTTCTCGGGTGGGCAGCGGCAACGCAGCTTGAACCTCTCGCACTTCGTGTAAAGTTCCAATTACACAGTCTTTGTATATTTTGGCTGGCGCCGAGCCGGTATTCATTAGTCTGACGAATAATGAGTCCGTGGACGTATCGACAAGACTCCTTCCTAGGTCCAAGGTATTCGCTTGACGGAAACTTTCAATGGGTTCAATCACACCGCACGATGTTCCGAAGTTGCGTAATTGAAAGTTGGGGTTGTCCTTGACTATCATCCCTTTAACCACAATTTCATGATTTGCGGGAATTTCCACTTCCTCAGCTAACGCTATTCTACATATAACCGTATCAGCCGAATGCAAAGTTTTAATCAATGGAAGCGCAACATCTCTGATTTGAAGTACCTTTCTCTCAAAATCGAGCTTGACTTCCAAAAAGTCGAGCAGGTCACATCCAATAACGCAATTATTTACAAGACCTTCGGCAATGTAGACGGGCCACGACTGTTTAATATTTCCGAAACCGTACTCTATTGTACCACTGCCCAAAACCTTTATTACTTCTCCCGTTACTGAATAGATTTTAGTTTCGCTTTCGTCGGTGCTAAGCTCAGAATTTATTCCAAGGTCACAAGCCAAAGATGCTCTGATGATGCTAATAGAAGACCCACTGTCTATAAGACTAGAAACTGGTGTTCCGTTGACTTCCACCATCGAGTAATAGGTAATTCCAGAACGTCCTTTTACCTGCATTGCCTGGTTTGGACGTTTTGATTCGGTATTTTCTTGATTGCGATCGAAAAAACTTGAAGCTCCACGACGATGCTCAATTGGGTCTCGAGTATTTACGCTACGATTTTCTCTAACGGTATCCTCCATTCGCCAGCGATAGTAACAATCTCTTTGGAGGTGACCTTTCTCTTGACAATAAAAACATGTGGGTCTTGAATCCAGGCTTTCCTGCTGAGACCAGCCGTAATTTGGTGCAGCGTAACGTTGCTGGTAGGGTCGGGAACTTCGGTTCCTCGGGGATCCATAACGCGAAAAATAGTACCCAGGTGCAGCGTTACGAGGCGCGTTGTATCGAGAGGGGTAGTATGGATTACCGTTGTAACTGGCGGAACTGTATTGAGGTGGGTTGTTCGGACGATACAAATCGTGAAGCGCGTTCGCCGGTTGATGATATCGTTCAAGGCGCAAGGCAGCGACTTCACTGGCAAGTTGAGAAACGGTAGCTTGCAAGGAGTTGAAATCTCTGTTTGTCGAAAACGTAGACGGGTCATCCGGTAAATTTTCACCTACACCCTGAAGCGTCTCTGGTCGACGGTAACGTGGATCATTTCGCTTCATTTCTTGAAAAGCCTGCAGACGTTTTGCCACCGACAACGCCTCAGCGAGATCATTAGGGTTTGCTTGGTGTACCCCATCTTGTAGGTTAGATTGCAGACCGTATAGAAACTGTTCGAAAACCAAAATTTCATACGCGTTAGGGTTCAATCCAGGCATGGCTCTCTCAACGAGTCTTCGAAGGTTCTGACAGAAATCATCTAAATGCTCGTTCGGTTGCTGGAATCTGGCTCGGAATCCCATTACGTGTAGTCTTTGTCGTTCAGGTTGTAAAAAGGCATCCATCAAAGTTTGAACCAATAAGGCATACATACTCTTCTGTTGCGGTGTTAAATTGTCGTAGATATTAAACGCTCGACCGTATAAGAACGTAGGTAAAGCTCTGCATTTCCTCGCGTCATCCCATTCGTTCGCCGCTGCACATACTTCAAAATACTTCATCCATACTCCAAAATCTCCTTCTCCATTGTACTTTTCCGGGGCAGCGTTTACGTTCGCCAGATGTAAGGCGTGTGGTGGCTCAACTCGACGTGGCATTTTTTTTAACGGGGGAAAAGTCGTATTTTTAAACTCACGAATAAATGAGGAATCCCACTTCTGACACCAATGTAAAATAAGTGGGTAACACACAAGCTAAATTGCTGATAACTCTTTTATTTATTAACTTAATTCCTTGCACGTCAACTCTCTCTCTAAAATTCAAAACTCAACTGACTCTTAATTTTTTCAAAACCTCACTTCACGCGTTTACAAATCATTCGAAATCACGCGCTATCCGATATTACATTCTCTTTATATTCATTTCTTATAATTTTAAACTAACACATTCCAAATATATTACAGGGATAATAAATATATTTATTTGTACTTAAGGATAATAAATATATTTATTTGTACTTAAGGATAATAAATATATTTATTTGTACTTAAGGATAATAAATATATTTATTTGTACTTAAGGATAATAAATATATTTATTTGTACTTAAGGATAATAAATATATTTATTTGTACTTAAGGACAATTAATATATTTATTTGTACTTAAGGATAAAAAATATATTTATTTGCACTTAAGGATAATAAATATATTTATTTGTACTTAAGGATAATAAATATATTTATTTGTACTTAAGGATAATAAATATATTTATTTGTACTTAAGGATAATAAATATATTTATTTGTACTTAAGGATAATAAATATATTTATTTGTACTTCGGGATAATAAATATATTTATTTGCTATTGAATCAGTCGCTGGTGACGTTTGGACTTCCCCTTCTTATATAAACTGGAGCACGGTGGTCGCCGATCGTTTCAACATATTCATTCCCCCTAAGTAAAAATAAATACTATCTGTCTAATACTCAAGACATCACCAAAGGCTTAATTCACGGAGCGAACTTTAAAGCTATTGTTTCAAAAATCGATTTATATTATATTGTAGTTTAATTCGAGTAGTCTTCGTAAATGAATTGCTGTTACTTTCGAAATTGTAACGTTCAGACGCGAAATAAACTCGGCTTTTCTTAACGTTCTTTTCATCGCGAATTTAGAGTTTAATAGATTTGTAATTTAAATGAGGAGGTTTTGCGTGTTTGTTATACGGCTCGAACCTTAATTTGACTCGAAACATTCGGAACCAACTTTTGGAGTTTGCCAAACAACAATTTAGCTATAGATAAACAACGAAGCGTATTGTTTTAGAGAAGACGCGTTTGGGAGTCTCCGAACTGGCTTAAAGTGAAAAGGCTTCTTCTCGGAACCCCCGCTAACCCAGTTTGAACAAAGCTTTCAATTGTATGACTCTCCGAATGAGAAAGGCGGAAGGTAACTGGACTCCCAGGGACAGGGACCCCTAGCTCTTCGGTAATTACAGTTGGGGGCTGGAGGAGACGCGCAATCGGAGAAATATCCTTTTACCTCTCCCCAGAAGACAAGAATTTATTTAGGCCTACCGAGACGAGATTATGCGGAAAGTGGTTTCGAATTATCTATCCTTCTTTGTAAATTATTAAACTCAAATACAATCTTTTGGATACACGCTTCAGATGTTAAAATGGTAATTTGTTTGTTTCGAACTGAATACAACCGATTTGAATTGATCTGAACTCCGAAGCTATAGAGTAGCTCGTGGTCAGTAATAATGATTGGGTTCATTTACGTTTTCACCCAAACTCTATGTTCCTTCGTAAAGCAGGTCGTCGTCATCATCAGCAAATGCACTTGTTCTCATTTGGATCAATCTTTATTTTTTTCATATTATTCCCGCACAAATTTATTTGTAAACGGGTGAGGGGGTGTAAAGACTTCGGAAAATATTTGTATTAAATTTTCATTTCAGTTTCTAGAAATTAGTCATTTATTAATGATTTTAAATTGATAAGATTTTCTTTCGAAACGAAACACCGCGGTTGGTTTCAATTTCATTATGTGACTGAAATTTTTGATTTACAGCTCGCCAAATATAGATTTGATAATAGCTGAAGCAGATAAGACTGAAACTACCGTTGGACTGGGAATGAGTACTAAGGTAAATGCCAAAAAAAAGAGGGGGCCAATATTTAGGGGAAACTAAGCTTTATTAGGGAAACTTGTTGAGGTTAACGGTAATGTTTAGTTTAGGGAGCTCTCGTGGCATGAAGGGTAACCCAGCCACCTTAATTAATGGCTTTAAAAGTCGCATGATGACTTAGGCCTATAATGTGGTGCCTTGGGTATTAGCCTAGCTGATTACTATCATTATTATTATTAACAAGATTGGTTCTTCAGCCTATAGGCCTTCTAGGCGAGTACAAAACTTAGGACTCAATCTTTGTATTCACCCAGAACTTAGTATAGATTTGATAGGCTTCCTTAGCGAGTTGGATTTCGCGCAATTCGCGGCTACCAAAAACGTTGAAACTCAATTACATCACACTTGAATGACACGGTTGCTTCGAGCGGAAAACCATTTGAATCTCTATCATCGCAATTACGAGCGATATATAAAAGATATTTTATTGCCATTTTGAAGGTTTAGCGAATCGAGAACGATCGCCGGGTACTAATTTTAGGCGAGTTGATGAGAAGTGTTTTAATTTAGAACTCGAGTAGTTTAATTAGGTGGTGTAATTTCGCCGACATCGGAATTTCAATATATCTTTTATGTGGAGCGCCGCTAGCGGTCCTCCTTCGTTTTGGCAGGAAAATTACCGTGATTAACTTGGGGAGTTTTGCCTTTGGAAATCATCGTCTCACTGGCGCACCTGCGTGCCAACCTGCCTCCCAGACGGAGAGAGACGCTTCCAAAGGCGTCCTGTTTTATATTATTATAGGTATGATGTTACGGATAGGCGTTTAATTCCACTTTCGGTGCGAGTATGACGTCACGCGATCCTCTTCCCGTGGGAAAATACCAAGGTGTCGCCGCGACATCTATTATTTAAAACTGTCTCCACAATCTTCGCGAGGGCCCGATATCGGTTCCTACGCCCGCTTCCCCCTCACGCCGACAGTCACTCGGCGGCTTAGTCGAAAGTGGACCAAAGGGTAAAGTTATCACCGCGAATTAAGCGCCAGAAGGATCGGGTGAGGGGCGTTACCAATTCGGAGAGGTCTCTTATATTGACGTATCTGTAATACCGTGATATATGCTTGTGTGTATATCGTGTTCGATCAATAGGCAGCGGAGAGACGGCTGACAATAGGAGCGTGTTAATTCAATTCTCTAATGTATTCCATCGGGAAATTCCCGACCACCCGCTTTTTAGCGCAGCATTTCATAAACAATTCTCAAATTATTCATGTTTTCCTCGCAACAGCGCAAAGTCGAAAATAAATTGGATATATAGATAAATACCGCTTACACATTCAAGATAATTTAACCAGAAGGGATATATAAATCGGTTTTCTGAGTTTTCTACTAGATCGAACGCTTATACGAACTTTAATTTGGGGTTGTACATTCCCAATACGGAATCTCAACTCCGCAGAATTAAGCGATAATATTAACTCAAAGCTTAGCTTCGTAATAGACGCTTCAATAAAATTTGAATTTGCTAAGAAGTAATATTTCCGAGAGTTAGGACCTGCAAGTCACTGTTTATATAGTGCTTGTTAAAATAATATACACTTTTCACCTATACGGTATGCAACAAGTGTTCCCCTTTAACCAGGTAGCGTTTTTTGACACAATAAGGCTTAGCAAAAACCCGACGTTCTGTTTACAGGTGTAAAGTTTCCATTATTTCAAAAAGCACTATACAGGGTCTTTTTTTTGCTCGGAAAAGTGTTTTTTTTCAAAAACTATTTATAGTACCGATTTCAAATTTGGAAGGTCAATTCTCTATACCGGGGGACATCAGTTTGAGAAATTTGAGCGTTTTCGGTAATGTTTTTCACCAATTTTGAAAAATTATTTTTCGACCACTAGGTGCGAGATAAAAAATTTCTATTATAAAGTTGTAGGCCGTCATCGAAAACCCTTAAAAATTGTTCACTCGACGAAAAACAATTTATTTATCAGTGAAAATTCGAGCTTGAAAAATTTACAAGTTGGTGAAGCCAAATTACGATTGTTTGAAACGATAATTGAAAAGGGAACAAGTCTAATACAAACGTAGTAGAGTTTTCACACTTGAAAAAATGTACACGTTTGGTTTTTAAATGCAGATATTTTATTCACATAAATTTTTACAAAACATTTTCAATAATATCACCATTGGCTGCAACACAGGTTTGTGCGCGGACAATTAAGTTCTCAAACGCTTTCTCTACCATTTCTGGTGTGACGTCTCGGCAAGCACTGATTATTCGTCTAATGAGTTCCTCCCTAGTTTCAATGGGCGTGGCGTATACCTTTGCTTTAACGAATCCCCAGAGAAAATAATCCAGCGGTGTTAGGTCAGGTGACCTTGCTGGGCAATGCACTGGACCATTTCTCCCTATCTCCCTTTCAGGAAACTCGTTGTTGAGGTGCTCAGTTACTTGCCGGGAAAAATGCGGAGGGGCGCCATCTTGCTGAAACCACAACTGACGTCTTTCAGCCAATGGAAGGTCGTCGATTGCGTCACTCAGTTCGTTCTGTAGAAAATGTAAATACCTTTGGCCGTTGAGGTTCGTCGGCAGGAAAAAGGGACCAATCAAACGGTTTCCAACAAGTCCAACCCAAACATTGACCCGTTCAAATTGAACCTGGTGATGATATTCAAAACCCCAATGTGGGTTGATGTCAGACCAAAGATGGCTGTTTTGATGATTAAAGGGCCCATCTCTAGAAAATGACGCTTCGTCGGAGAACAAAACATGGCGCAAAAATTGTCTATCTTCTTGGACAGCATTTAGTAACCAGTTGCTAAATTCATAACGTCTTTGATGGTCTCCGTCAATTAGTCCTTGGTGGAGTGTAGCTCTGTATGGGTGATAGCGATTCTTACGAAGAATTTTCCACACACGATTTGCAGAACAACCCAAATCAGCAGCGGCGTTAGCGCAACTGTGACGAGGATATGCCACAAAGTACGCGAGTACATTGTTCTCGAAGTCTAAATCCGGTTGACCCAATCCGCGAAACCTAGGTTGCAAGTGACCAAATTGATTGAAATCGTGAATTGCTCGTCTTACTGTATTTACAGATGGTGCTCCATTTGGATGTCTTTCTGCGAAGATTTCAGTCACTCTTCTAAGGTTTTGCGCTGCTTCTCCATAGTAAATGGCAACTATCTCGGTACGCTCAGCTACTGAATAACGAGGCATTGTTCGAAATATTATCAAACACTGATAATAATCTCCCAAAGTTTTCCTTTAAATACCCAATGCATGTTTAGGATTGACCTATAGCCTCGTGTTTTTTAAATCCGGTCGTTTTTTAACCAAAGTTTCAACTGGATTAGGTAATTCGGTTTCAATTATCGTTTCAAACAATCGTAATTTGGCTTCACCAACTTGTAAATTTTTCAAGCTCGAATTTTCACTGATAAATAAATTGTTTTTCGTCGAGTGAACAATTTTTAAGGGTTTTCGATGACGGCCTACAACTTTATAATAGAAATTTTTTATCTCGCACCTAGTGGTCGAAAAATAATTTTTCAAAATTGGTGAAAAACATTACCGAAAACGCTCAAATTTCTCAAACTGATGTCCCCCGGTATAAAGAATTGACCTTCCAAATTTGAAATCGGTACTATAAATAGTTTTTGAAAAAAAACACTTTTCCGAGCAAAAAAAAAGACCCTGTATAAACAGTCCTTGCAGGGCCTGGCTCTCGGAAATATTATTTCTTGGCGATTTCTTTGAAGGATGGTTTATTTAAGCGCCTATTGTAAACGCTCTAAATCTGTATGGGGCTGTAGATTTGATTGAAGCCGTTTATGGTGAAATTAAAACTTGCGTTTTCAAAATGATCTCTATGTATTCGGGAAAAGAAAACTGGATATGACCTAAGCGTTATCCGTAATCCGCAACTGTTACAAAATTAATTATTTCATTGCGCACTGTACGTGATCTTGATGAGAATTACACTATATATATATATATATATAAATATATATATATATATATAAAATGGATGGTGGTATTAAGTATAAGATTGATAAACTCTAACATTGTTTGACCGATCACCACGAAAGTTGGCACATTTAAGTGTTTTTTCGTGGAAAAGGTTTTTATGCTATCCATTTATCTTTAACTAGATGGTGCTGCAGTGCATAAACGTTTATACTGTACAACCGATCGCCATTGAAATTGGTATACATAGATATTTGTTCACGAATAATATTTTAAAGCCATTCATTTTTCTATAACTCGCCACAAGATGGCGCTGCAGCGCATAATTTTCTATACCTTTCCTAACACCATGGAAATTCGTACGCGTGATATAACAATTACATAGCGAACAGAATAGTCAAAAACATAGATCATTCACTTGAATTATTACTAAAAAATTTATATAGTTCATAAAAATAATGAAACCTTATCACTAGGAGTTATCTTTCAGTTTTACACATTAACAAACAAATATACACTGCAGGACAACGTTATCTATAAAATTCAATTTTGGCTCAATTTACACGTTGGTAAATGAAGTAAATTAAGACGTCGGGCTTTTTCTTAATTTCTCTCTTGTTAAGACTCTGTTTCACAGCGAAGAAAAGGCGATGGAAAAGTCTTAGCGGACTTCGGTCGAAGTGGACTAAAGGTAACGACGATATATTTATGTCACGGGCCATCTCAATTAGAAGTCCCGTCAAGTCCGTCGCCGTGGTGGCCCTTGTAGTGGCTGCCAGGGATTAGGGACTATGAAAATGGGGTCGACTCGGACCGGTCAGTTTGGGTCAGTCCCCAGGTGGTCGTAGACGGAGGGTGGGGGGAGAAGAAGGTGAACCTATCTTTGGAATGGTCTTCTTCCACTCTTAGATGGGCGGCGACCAAAAGGAAACCTTCAAATTCCGTGACTTCGCCTTTTCCTCTTTCAGGCCATCACTTCAGTCTTCGCGACTCTCTTTGGCGATTCCCCGGGGGACATCACGATGGACCCTTCTTTTTGGAAATGGGCCCCCCACCATCTTCGGTCACCGGGTCTCTCTGACCGTCACTCGTAATTGCATAATGGGGAACGCTTCGGCTGGGCCAAAAGTAATCAAAGATTTCCCCCCTTCTCCCCGTAACTTAGTTTCATTCAAAAGTCAATACTCGGAAGCCGCCTCCACCCGTTCACTTCATTTTCTCCACACTATAGTCCACACTTCGTGACATATTCCTTTTTACAGAAGACGCGCTTTGATGCCGGTTGCCGCGGTCGTTGTAGTTGCCAAGTGCATTTTATCGGCGTTATGGTCCTCTACTCTGATGAAATAAATGGAACTTTGTCAGTAGCGGCTTATGGGTTGCGAGGCTCCAGGAAAATATGGAAAGTTCTAAATTGTAACAATTCATAATACAGGGTGTTTCAAAAGGTTATGCAAAAATGTTAAGGAGTTGTAGGGGGGTGAGTTGAGAAGTATGTCTGTTTTTCCCCCATTTTCCTACGATGAGTTAAAAGAGCGCCAGAGAGCTTCAAAGTGTGGGAAGTAGGCTGAAACAAGCGCAAAACCAAGCAGCAGGGAAATGCGAACATTAAGATTTGGGTTCGTGTGATAGTTAAAAAAGGACTTTGTGAACAAATCGAGGTAACCAGCGTAAAAAGGTAGACTTAAACCGTATTTAAAGTCCCTGCTGCTTGGTTTTTCGCTTGTTGCAGCCTACTTCCAGGGGCTAGAAAGCCACACTTTGAAGCTCTCAGGCGCTCTTTT
Organism: Leiobunum rupestre; assembly: GCF_980474605.1. Taxonomy (NCBI): domain Eukaryota; kingdom Metazoa; phylum Arthropoda; class Arachnida; order Opiliones; family Sclerosomatidae; genus Leiobunum; species Leiobunum rupestre. The sequence goes on along the minus strand of NC_143387.1, from coordinate 29,845,395 downwards.
CACTCAACGTAGGAGCATGGGGAAAAACAGGCATACTTCTCAACTCACCCCCTACAACTCCTTAAACGTTTTGCATAACCTTTTGAAACACCCTGTATAGTCCTTTACTACAATAACTTAATGAAATTTTGGAAATAGGATTAATATTGAATCCAATCAAATCTGGAAAGGATCAAATATTTGTGGATCAAACTTTGATCATAAATAGTTTTAATCCAAAAAGATTTAGCAAATTTAGAATCAAAATATTTTGGTCGAGTGCGATTTGTAAAAATTTTTATTCAAAATATTGTAATCCAATAAGATTTGTTGAAGTGTTGTGCAAGTTTTAATACAATTTTTGCAAGCATTATTTAATTTGTATTTTATAGAGGTCGGCATTCGAATAACTTTTATCCATGAATAAAATAAGTTCGGCGATATTTAAATAATATTTATTTAAATAACCAATATTTGAATAATAATTGTAAAATGTTTAAATAATCGAAAGTGGTTAAGCCTATTATTTAAACAAAACCAAAAATGATTTAAATAAATACCATTTTAATTCAAATAAATGCTTGGTTGCGTAAAAAACATAATTAAATAAGTTAAAATTATATTCTTTTTACCAACTTTTGTTAAATAAATCGGAAATTTTGTGGATAATGAATAAACAATTCCGAGCACTAGTATTTTATCCCCATTTAATCTGTTCAATTTTGATCATATCTGGATCCAATTTGGATAAATCATATTGGAAACTAAGTCATCTGTAAATGTTAATTTCAACTTGACATGTAGATCGCTTTTTTGAGGTCCCTATAAGCGTGAGTCCTAGGCGTTTGCCGAGACTGCCTATGCCTTAAAGACGCCACTGAACTTGGAAAGCTGCGGGTTTTCGTAATTTCAGTTACATGAATCGACGAATTACATAGATACCCAGAAGTATTTATGCTCTAAGAATTATTCTGAATAATTAGGGTAATATTCTTTAGTTTTGGTTATAAGAAATTTAGCTCCGTTAAAGTTAAACAAAGCCACTTTACAAAAATATACCGTTCACCGATTCGGTTCGACTGCTCCAGCGTTGCCAGTTCCTGAAACTCAAATTATCCTACCAAAGCCAAAAAATTGTCGATTTTAGAAAAACATTATCGTACGCCTGAAAACTGGTCGTATATTTGAATTTTGTGTGAAATATTGATTTTAAACTTGTGAAATCAAAATATTTAATAACACTCAAAGTTCGACCGATTGAAAACTTATGTTTAAAAGTAACAGTTTTAACTGGTTTTCAGCCAATTTAAAAACAAATTTCGTACATTATCGTACGCGCCAGCTGAATTATCGAAAAATGTGTACTATATAGTATACGCCATTGAAAATATCGTACGTCCTAAATATTAACTCGAAATTATCGACATGTAAGATAATTATCGTACGTCTGGCAACGCTGGTCTGCTCTCGCTTGGGGTTCATAACAGGGCTAGACAGCGGAAATAAACTGTTACGATTATTTTTAAAAAGGGGGTAGAAATCATACGATGAAGGTATAACGATTTTACAATTAGAACAGCGATCAAAAATTGAATGGGATTGGATTTTTAAAGTTTCAGCATCTTATCTAGATCTACTACTCTAAAACAATAATATAAATAACTGAAGTGTTTTTCAAGCAAATTATAAAACCTTTCCGGACTCCGATGGCTTAAATGAAAATGTTTCTTTAATTGTATTTTAAAATTTTGTATTTGCAGGTCCCGCATTTTGGGGTTTATTAAATCCCGAATGGCGGTTGTGCACCAAAGGTCGGCGTCAGTCACCGGTGGACCTGAACCCTGACCGTCTTCTCTACGACCCAAACCTCAAACACTTACAAGTGGACAAACTAAGGGTGAGTTGAAGAAATTATGACAAACGCGTTGAAAGAAAGTATGTGTAGGCGTAAAGAAACTCAGCTTTTTGAATATCTTATGTCGGTATCGCGAATGAAGATGAATGCGTCAGTTGTTGAGCCGTTTTACCATCTCCTTTAGTCGGAGATGTTATTTATAGCTTGTCTCTATTAGCGAGGGTTTTTACTCAGCGTACACTCTCAGAGATAAGATTTTTGTAAAAAATATTCCTACCTTCATTAATTTCAATTACACGAAATATGCGATGCTTAGTTTTTAGACGTTTTTTTCTTATTGGTCTAGTTTTTGAAAAAAAAAACATCGTGTTCGAAGTCAATTTATCCTGCTATATTATGAAAATAAAAACAGTTTAACGTCGCGTCGGTGGTATTATCAAAATCCCTAGTAGAACATTTCTTTTAAGATTATCAAATCAGAAATTCTGACTCGTGGCGTTAGGTAATATTTGAATTTATTAAACACGACTAATGTAACTGATATTATTACGAAACGTACAACATTATTTTATTTCTGTATTAAATTTATATTCTAAATACTCGTAACATGTTTGGAGATAATAAATTCCGAATTTGATAGATAAACTTAAACTGGAGGAAATTTTTCCAACAAAGAGTATAAAATATTCAGGCGGCTGTTTCTATAGAGCCTAAGAGGGTTTTCTACTCATAGGTAGATGTTTAAGTTTAAAAGCACTTTCTCAACAGCCAACGTTTACGAGTTACCTACTGTAAATTAACTTCTCCCTGAACACCATTCTGTTTTATTTTCCTCCTAATGCCTTTACTGCTGGAATCAACCCCTGCCGACTAACTCTAAGCAGCTCTGACGATCGAGCCACAAAAATTGTAACGCTAACTTTCAAGATTCGGATTTTTGCTTTCTAAATATTAAAAAATGTCATCTACCGAGACTGGATTGAATATTTGAATCTCTATTCAAAACGCCTATGCATTTATTCTTTTGGCAGTCGTTTATCTGGCAACTGGAAGTGCAGTAGCGGCGCTAAGGTTTTTTCACAGATGGGCTAATTATTTTGTGGCCCCTAAGAATTTTGTGACCCTTAGCGGGAACCTTGTATTGACCATATTTCGCAAAAGTGGTGAAATCGAAAAAACCCAAAATTTTCCAGGAAGCGAGAAGAGCAAGGTCGTTTTATTGTTGCGGCTCTCGTCGCGTTTTCTGGACCCCCTACTGACCTTGTATCCGACCTGGAGGGGACACGTGCATGCCTGGGATATTTCCCTAAATTCCCATAAGCCCCTTTCTATTCAACTTTCTCTCAATTTCCGCTCCCTTTCTCCCGAATCTATATGTTTATGGTCTACTACCTTTTTGAGTAAACAAATTTATATTGAAAGATTTTTTCCAGAAAAAGTTTTTTGGCAATAAAACAAATTTCTAGAGATAATGAAAATTCATAAATTAAAATATGTGGCCTCTTAATTATGAATATGTGGCCCCTCTCAGAAATGCAGGGGGGCTAAAGCCCACTTCAGCCCACCCTTAGCGCCGCTACTGTGGAAGTGGGGAAAGATAATGGCACGGAATGATGCTATTTTAAAATTGGCTCACTGTGAATTTGGAGATTTTAACGATCACATATGCGATCTCGAAGGTCACGAGAATTTAACTGAATGGGCACCAGTGATCGAATGTAGGAGCGTGATATGTGATTTCTAAACCATGACAAAATTTACAAGGTTAATTCAGAGTAAGGATTTGACCATTGACGAAGGTGGTATCCTGGGGTCAGGTAGTGACCATAACGCTTTAGAACGATATATGAAGCCCTGCCTCGAAAGGTTTATATGCCCGTCGTCCAATGTCAAAAATATTGGTTTACAAATGATCCAGAGATTCTAAGTACGGTCAAGATGTTAATCTAAATATTTAAAATCTTCCTGATATTTCATACCAGTGGTAGTTTCAAATTGCTATCTCACTTCCAAAACCTGATAATCTCCAGGTACTCCAGAAGCATAGGCTTGTCCCTGCAGTAAAACCGACGATTCAAGATCAGTATAAGTGTCAATAAACGCTACCGTAAGAAGGAGATAAATAATTCTTCTCACCAAGAAGTCCAAAAGAGGACTGTCTTTTTAAAGTCTTCCTGCTCCATTACATTGGGTCAAGTATTTGGTAGCCTCCAAAATCAAGGAGGTCATTTCCAAAGAGCAGTTTTAAATAAAGTCTGCCGCAAATTGAACTGCGAAGAAACTTTGGAAGCTATTAAAAGATCGATAAAATATCCAGTAAGCAATCAACTTCTTTGAAAGATGAATCTGAAAATAGTCTTAACGATAATGAAGCCATTACGAATTCGTAGCCAACGAAGAAAGTTTACTATCCCAAATCCAGACTCATCTTGTCACTCAGCCTGAGGTCATTCCCATTGTTGACCCGGAAGACAGCGTCATAGAACCCATCATTTTGTAGAGTTAAGGATTTTGCTGGGGGTTAAAGAAAAAATCTACTACGAGCCTTCATGGTGGTACCGTTTAAGGAAATCATTTCCTCAATTGAACCCTTGAAGTCTGGCTAGCCACAAAATTTCCCTAATCTTTAAAGGAGGAGCTAAAAATTCCAAAGAGCTCAAAGCATACACACGCCAATTGCCGTTTCGCTGCGCCTTTCCAAGCTTGATCTAACGAGTTTGAAGAATCGCGTTGATTATGCAGCGGAGGAGAAAAGAGTTCTGGTCAACTTCAAAATGGTTTTCGCAAATATCGTAGAAGGTCCCGATAATCTTTTCTCAGTGGTACAGCTGATAAAATTAGCTCATATTGAAAAGCGGTCTTTTTACGCCGTGAGGATAGCTTACGAAAGCTGCTTTAGTGATATTATGTGAGACAATCTTTTTAAGCTTGCCACCATCTCGAAGTTTGTCGACCATCGAGTCATTTACGCATCGACGTCTTGTCGTTAGTATTTTGGTTCCATTTCAACGTACAGTTGGATTGAAGTTGGGTTTTGGTTCAAGTAATTGGCACCCATTTCGCACACTCCTAGTTAAATTTAAAGGCGGTCTCCCGATGTCTTTTGAAAACCCCCGGAAAGTTTGAAGATAGCCCTCTCGCAATGACAAATGCTATATACTTCACTTCTCTGACAATACCAGAACTAATAACAACCATTGAGTCTTCAAGGTTCACCAAATCATTTCACCACTCAGATCTTATGCCTTGGAGTTTCGTTCAGTGTTGAAGCTTAGTATCTAGAGGCACATGAAAACAGTTTTCTATTTAACCAAACATAGTCTTACTAGGAAAATTTTAAAGTACGTAGCGTACCGAGTCTCACCTACGCCAACGAAGTTCTATACTACAAAGAGCTTACCAACTCGAAACTTGGAACAAATGCAATTCAAAATTTCCTGGCAGCAAAAGCGGCGATAAAATATGATCTGACGTGAACCACCTTTATTGAACGTGAAGCTCTCGGCAAACTGACCTACTTGAGTAGCCTCTTTTGCATGTTTGTGGCTCGTGCAGCAGATACCTGAGGGCCATTGGCCACAGTTGCATAGCTAGGGGGGGACCGTTGGGGGGTAACACCCGACCGTGAAAAAATAAAAACCTGTGCACAAACTAGAGGAATTCGAAAAACCTTTTAAACACGTTTTGACTAGTAAGTAGCACACCATGCTAGCTACGCCACTGATGGGTCATACTGTCCGTTGAAGCTTTAGATTACTCCTACGGCTATGGTCACTCGCTCGAGGATGCTAAGACGGCTTTAGAATAGACCATGGTCATATATAAGGCAGTCTGAAAACAGAAAGTTCACAGAGAAATTTAAAAGGAAGTACGTACCCTTTTGGCAATACTAAAATATTTGTCGAGTAAAATCGGAATTAATATCAAAATGATTAAAACTAATTAATATTCATTCATTCGCGCGGGGAGACTTCTACGGCCTGGTCTATTTTGACCTATTTTCGTAAGATTACGCTTAGGTACCCTGAATATCGCGTGATACCGATGCTACGACCACTATTTATCTCTTTCAAAAATATAATTCCATTATAATAGAACGTTTAAAATTAATGTCGTGCTAAGAAAAAGTCAACCCGAGAATAAAAAAGTACAACTCCAACTGCGGAAAATAATAAAAAAATATTTTTTTTTTAAATTTTTTTTGATAAAGAAACTGAATTTCATTCTGACATTTAATGGGTTCTTTGGACGTAAAAAAATAAATGTCAACTTAACCCGAGAGTGAGATGAAAATGAAACAAAAAAGAAGTGCCTATTACAATCTTACTTTGTCCATATCAACTCTTTTGAAAGGATTATTATCGGCCGGCTAAGGTGGCAGCGCCCTCGTAAGCGCACCCTCCTTAATGGGTCCGCTTTAAAAAAGAGAGAGAGAGAGAGAGAGAATGAGAGAGGGGTCGAGATTCTAGAAATCGTTAATCTTTTCCCGCACTCCGCATTTTTTAGCGGAGTGCGGAGTCGAAAAAGTGTGAATATAAGGTCTCCTTCACATTTTCGCTCTAGTACTCATTAAGCTAATCAAGTTATATCACTTTTAGCGAATAGAAGGGCGGCCTTGGGGGTTTCGCGACGGGGTCTATTCCCCCGGGCCTCCTAAAGGGGCGGAGTCTTCTTCATCATCATCTTTGATTTTTATGTCCGTTTTTGGGGACTTTTTCCGCGCCATTTTCGATCGATTTGACATTTTCGTCATTACTAGCATTTTTTAGGGCTCATTTTTTCACCGGATCAGCTAATTGCGTTCTAAGGAATACTGAGATTCAGCAACTTCGGCGCGCGTCTAATTTCGTTAGCGAGGGGGTACAACTACGCTGACAGTAACGCCTCGATAGCCCCCGCCCCTTTCCACCGCCCCCCATAAAGCGTGGGGAGATCACACTGCAAATATTAAGAATATAAAAAATGAAGTTTGGTTCTTAGTCAAGAGCCAGATTTTTTTCTCCGTCTTTGGGAGAATATCCGATCTGACACTCAGCTGTTAGATCTAATAAAAATATCTCGTCCAGAAATTAACATTTTATCCGCTAGGAGCGTTTTTCGCGTATGACGGCTCGCCTGCTTTTTTCCAACTCACGCTAGACTTTGATGTGCGCCCGAATGAATGTTTTAATTGGTTTTTCGAGTATCCTTAATTTTGTACCCAATATTTATCCTCGTTTTGTTTATTTTCTGGGAATTTAATGAGTTACGAAATAATTGATGCGCTTTTGGCAGGGCAATGAGTAGAGGATCGGAGAGTACCTCTTTCGGGTGCATACGTAATCGGATTAAATCCGATTAAATCTATTAAATCGTGTAAATTGCGATATAATTTTTAATTTGACTTAATCTTTTAATCTTGATTTAATCTTCTTAATCTTGATATAATCTTTTAATCTTGATTTAATCTATTAATCTTGATTTAATCTATTAATCTTGATTTAATCTATTAATCTTGATTTAATCTATTAATCTTGATTTAATCCTTTTGACCTTGATTTAATCCTTTTAAACTTGATTTAGTCCTTTTAACCTTGATTTAGTCTTTTTAATCTTGATTTAATCTTTTTATTCTTTATTTAATCCTTTTAAACTTGATTTAGTCCTTTTAACCTTGATTTAATATTTTTAATCTTGATTTAATCCTTTTAAACTTGATTTAGTCCTTTTAACCTTGATTTAATATTTTTAATCTTGATTTAATCTTTTTATTCTTGATTTAATATTTTTAATCTTGATTTAATCTTTTTATTCTTGATTTAATCTTTTAAATCTTGATTTAATCTTTTAAATCTTGATTTAATCTTTTAAATCTTGATTTAATCTTTTTATTCTTGATTTAATGTTTTAAATCTTGATTTAATCTTTTAAATCTTGACTTGATCTTTTAAATCTTGGTTTAATCTTTTAAATCTTGATTTAATCTTTTAAATCTTGATTTAACCTTTAAATCTCGATTTAATCTTTTAAATCTTGATTTAATCTTTTAAATCTTGAATTAATCTTTTAAATCTTGATTTAATCTTTTAAATCTTGATTTAATCTTTTAAATCTTGATTTAATCTTTTAAATCTTTTAAATCTTGATTTAATCTTTTAAATCTTTTAAATCTTGATTTAATCTTTTAAATCTTTTAAATCTTGATTTAATCTTTTAAATCTTTTAAATCTTGATTTAATCTTTTAAATCTTGATTTAATCTTTTAAATCTTGATTTAATCTTTTAAATCTTGATTTAATCTTTTAAATCTTGATTTAATCTTTTAAATCTTGATTTAATCTTTTAAATCTTGATTTAATCTTTTAAATTTTGATTTAATCTTTTAAATCTTTTAAATCTTTTAAATCTTTTAAATCTTTTAAATCTTTTAAATCTTTTAAATCTTTTAAATCTTGATTTAATCTTTTAAATCTTGATTTCATCTTTTAAATCTTGATTTCATCTTTTAAATCTTGATTTCATCTTTTAAATCTTGATTTCATCTTTTAAATCTTGATTTCATCTTTTAAATCTTGATTTAATCTTTTAAATCTTTTAAATCTTGATTTAATATTTTTAAATGAGATTTGATCTTTTTTATCGAGATTTAATCGAATTAATTAAATCTCGATTTAACTGATTAAATCAGCTTAATCGTGATTTAATTGGCTAATCACTAACTCGATTTAATCGTTGTTTAATCCATTTAATCATCTTAATCATAATTTAATCGATCAAGGCTAGCTTAACCTGTCTATTAATATCTTAGAAATTAGCAATGAATAGTTAATTAATTAAATACTCCTATGATTTTGTTACAAATTTCCCCCAAAAAATATAAATTCTGTAGTTTATTGATTGTTGTACCGGCACCATTTAAATTTTCAAGGCCAAGTGTGGTTTTTTCCATTTTACTTAAATTGTAAGCGATAAGTTAATGGATTTTAGGAATGCCGTAAATGTTATAGTTACCAAGGTACATCAAAGGCCTGTCTAGACGTAACCAACCCTGGGGATAATGGCTGATCATGAAATTGCCGGGTTAATTTAGGTTTTCAATATAAATACACTTTTAAGAAGTACATGTACGTAGAAAAACTGTCAACAATTGACGCAAATTGGGGAAAATTTAAATATTTTTTAGTACTTTGTGGTTTTGGCAATATATTAGAATTTGGGGAAATGTTGATTTTTTGGATTCTTGGGCGGTAAACTGTTTATTTTCTTAATTTTTTAAAATTATTTCAAATAAATTTATTTTAAAAGTCACCTCTATTAAATCTAGAAATGCCCGTTTTGTGAAGACCGATTTCTGTCTCATTTAAAATCCGGATTAAATTTCGCAACGAGAGATAACGTTGTTTTTATTATATTGAAAAAAGTATATGTGGAAAACAAAATACATCTCATTATTATTTTATTTTAATATTTTTGGTTTTTACTTTGAAATGAAAACCGAAAGTTATAATCTGAAAGCTCTTGGCAAGTCGGGTGGACTTCTGCCTCCGTATTTTCCCGGTCACTACTTTCATTGCTCTATTTAATGTTAAAATACCGAATATTTTTATAATATTAACGAAAGATATTTATACAGCGTAAAATTAATTAATGATTAGAAAAATCGCATCACCGCCAGGCCACGAATTAAGAGGCGAATTAATTCACAGGCACTAAAATCTACGAATATAATTAATTATCATGCTCTAATATCTTTATATCGACTCTAGAACCCATTCCTGGAGGTAATTAGCTATTTTGTTCATTGTTAATATGCTTCTAAAATGTTTTAAAAATATGTGCGGAACTTTGATTTCCAAGTTTATTTCTTTTTAACAACCTCCACTGTTTCATTAGCACCGCGATTTCGGGGGATATATTAATAGCAACGTACCGCATCAGGTCAGAAAAAGAGCTTTTAAGGGGTTTTTTGTGGTCGTGGCTCGAGTATCGATCATAAAAGCATATTTCTTTCGCGAATTCGGAAGGCGCTCTCTGTATTAATCTCGCCATTGTGCATATTTCAACTCTCTTTCAAGCATCGGATATGAACCCAACATTATATCCTTCTCTTTTTTTCGAGCGCGCACAAAAGGCTCGAAAACGGTTCGCGCCGAGGCTTAGAACGCGTATAAAAAGGCCTAACGGAAGGAATAAAAAACGCGTTCTTTGGTTTCTGGCGGCTCTTTTATCTCGCACGCTTTTAGACGCGCCTCGAGAAAGTGGAGCGAAAACGAGCGCAAACTTGTTTTCGCGCCATTAATTATGAAAAGGGGGGCTCGGATTGGCCTTATTGCAGCCGCTGCTCGAGGCGCCCTCTATACAACTCACCCCCCCTCCTTGTATTATTTACGCAAATCGGGCGTCGCGCGAATAGGCCGCCGGAATAAAAGCCCCCGGTTTTATCGGGCTTTGCTTTGTCTTAGGTTTCTGGGCGAGCCGGCACGCTTCCACGACTCGCGCCGGCCATCGCCGCTACGTGGCGCGACTAGAAGGAGCTAGTTTTAACTGAGAAGGATCAGTGACTCCGAATAGGGGATAGTAATTTTCCCTTATCGCAGCTCTCTCTTCTCTCGCTTTTAATTACGACCGAATATTTTTAGTTTTTTTTTGGTTTTGAAACTTTTTTATTCATTGAATATAATTTTAAATTTTTTTTAATTATTGGATCGTTGTAAATTATTATTTTTTCCTCGGGGCTTTTATTATCATTGCTTTTTAATATTTAATTAAGTAATTGAAAAAATATCGATGTCATACGCCAATTCGTATATTAAAACAATAAATAAATATCGTATTTTAAAGAAAGCGTATTTTAATTCTGAGCGTTTGGTACGTACCTTTAGCAAAAGTACTTTTATAATAACGATTTGATCACTAATTTATGAAGCTTTAATTTTTAGGAGTCTTTTATTTGATAGCTAAAAAAATTTATTTCTTTTGAATTCGGATGAGTTTACACCTACGATTTTTCAAAGGAAGGTTTTGGTTTACCTAATTTTTTTTTAAATTTTTTTTTATTACCGAAATTTGAAACATCCGTTTTAGTTTATATAAAAAAAATTTTATGGAGTTTTTTTGTCATTTTAAAATGAAGAAAAAATAACCGCATCTCATTCTGAAGTGATTTTTTTTGTAAAGGCCATTTGGCATTAAATTTCATGCTTATCATAAAAACAACATCCCGAGAGTAATTGGGTAAAGCTAGAGAGTTAAAAGACCGAGATCTTTTTAAAATTAAAATACTTTATACATGAATGAAATAAGTCGCAAACCGCGCTCAGCTTTAATAATAAATAAAAAATTCTAAACCATTAAAATAAACGAGAACCTTTATGTCGTCTTACCAATAAATACTAGAACAGATTCCATTTAAAATAAATTGTTTTCGACGGCGTAAAAAAAGGAGAAGTTTGTGAAAAGAAGGGAGGCGGGGGAGGGGGGATAACGTGACCCCGGGCCGTTCATGGCGGCGAGAAGATTTAAAATGTTTGACGTAAGAAAAACTTCTCAGCGGAAACAAGAGAAGATTAACTCTGGCCTCTGCCGTCGTCCGAACAAATTGAGTGAGAAGGTCTTTCCTAAGAACACACACACACAAAGGGCGGAAGAGAAAGAAGAATAAATAGAAGCGGAGAGCACACAGAAACCGACGGAAGGGAGGCGTTCAAATTTTTATTTAGATGTCGGATCTGCGAGGTGTCTCCATCAATTTCGAGCCGGAAAACTTTTATTTTCTGTAGATGATAAAACAAGAGACGGGCACGGCTCTATTGGCGCCTTTATTGCTGAATGTCGGACGAACGTTTGCCGCTGTCGAAATTGGAACGACCGACTCGTTGTACCATCAAAATAACTTTTTTCTCGTTTTCATTCCGACTATAACTTAGATATTAGATTTTGTCATTTTAAAAAAAAATGGAGCTTCTATTTTCATCACGATTTTTTGATGACTATACGCGCGAAGAATACCTACATTTTTAATATGCGGTCTTCTAAAACTTTGTTTACAAAATTAATTTGGCAACCCATTTTTTTTTTAAATATTGTATACATTTGACAAAATTGAGTATTTTCCCGTAGAGCAATTTAAAGGTTTACAAAACAATTTGATGGTGTTTCTTGCAAAAAGGAAATAATTAGATTTATTTTTCGAAGCAGCCAGATAGAATTAAGCAAAGTTCGGAATTTGTAGTAAATTGTATTGAAAGTTTCGTATTGACCAAAATCTCCGTTTTCGTAAAGAAAGTATTTCAATGTTCGTTTTCCAAGGGTGGTGAGCGAGTTAAGCCTTTGATCAGTTAATTTAGCGCGAATCGCGGGTGTGTGTGAATAGGGTGAAGTCGGCAGAATCCCGTTTTCTTTAATATAAGGTAACTTTGCCGACGTAATAAAGAGGGCGCAGTTGCGTAAAATCGCATCAGCATCAGCCAGCTGAGTGTGGGCTGCGGCAAAGCGAATTCTCGAAATCTGTCAAAATGAAATAAAAGGGATGATTCTCTTCGCTCTCTCTCTCTCTCTTCGTATAAAGATGCGAACGGCGGCCAAATGGTTGCGAGAGAGAAAGATGGGAATATGGGAGTGTTAGCCGAGGAGAGGAAAAATGAAGATGCGCTATAGCTATGTAGGGGAGTTTAAGCCGTCAAAGGTAATATATCGAAGGAAAAAGTGACAATATGGTAAATGGTTTGCCGGCTAATCGTTTAAGCTCCTTCTTTCGAGTCAGCCGCGTGGCCATTTCATTTCTCCGCACTGCCAGCCAGAGAGAGGCTCATTTATACTCTTTGAAGTTTTCAATTCGCAGTTTGTTTCGCGTAGGCGTCCCCTCACCCGCCGATACAAGATTCATCACTTTTTAAGAGAAGGAGATTTGTTCTCCCGCTTGGAAATAGGAAATTGTGTGCCGTTGATTCTTTATGTAGGTCGCTTCCCTCAAAACAAATGTCATTTCATCTTGATGGAAAAAGTACCAAACGGGCAATCTGAAGGTAACGTGTGATTTCTAGCAAATTCCATTTTCTTCGATAGCGAATAAAGATAGTTAATAGATCACTGCCCAATTTGATTTGGTTTTCACCGCTCTTCGCGGAGGGGGTTGAATGAAACTAGGATACTAAGAACGCTTTGAATAGCTTAAGATAACCGCGTTTACAGCCTCGTAAATCTAGACCAAACAAAGGAAATCTCGTTATGTTTATTTTTAACTACGGAGTATAGAAGGCGAAGCGGATCTGAAAGACTGTATCGAACTCCGTAAACGGCGATCATGGGCGTTCGATCGGGCGAATGAATTACAGTTTTATAGAGCGACTGGCGGCGAAATAGTACGTGTTCTTTCGGCCTTTAAGAGGAGAAGCGAGGCCTTCGGGGACAATTCTCGGCTCGGATATAGGCGAAAGAGATATTCCCATCGGAACGGTTTAAAAGAAATGTTTGTTTGGGACTTTTATTGATTTTTAAAAGACCCTTTCCATTCGTTTGTTATCAGGTCTGAGTATTGTTAAAGAGCTTTATTTGCGGCTCCCGAGGAAGGAGGGGGGGGATAAGGGGAGGAAACTGAGCCAATAGGCTTTATTGGTCCTAGTCCTTTCTCGAGGCAAGTGGGGTGGGCCGGACCAAATTTCTCCAAGCCATTTCATCGGTTTCATTCAATTTGAAAATCTGTCCTCCTTTGCTACCGAGCTTCGTTCTGGACCAGAGATATCCTTTTCGAAATCTCTTTGACTTTCCATTCATTAATAAAGATTGATTTTTTCCCCTTCTTCTGTTTTCCGTTGTTGTCCAATCGCTGTTTTCCTTCCTCCCCCCTCCCTTTCTATCTTTGGCAAAGTTAAAGTAATTATTTTAAAAGCTTTTCTTTTTTCTCTCAAACGCCAGTTAAAGTTCAGGTTTTTATATTCCGCGGTTTGTCGATAATATTTTTTTTGGATTTCCCAATTGCATTTGGCGCGTGTGTCTTTACTAGGGCTTCTTCTTCGAAAAACCCGATCTGGCAATTTTTGAAATTAAATCTAAGTTTTTTAAACAATAAGGGTTTATATAATAAAAACATATTGGGAAACTTTGTATATTCTGCGGTTCGCGAATCGGTGATATTGGCTATTTATAGGGCGATAAAATGAATTTTATTTCCGCGTATATACCAGTGGAATATTACTTATATTAGAAGTATATTACGTATGTCTTACCAGAGAAGTACATTGGTAAAAGTGAAACTTGTTTCTTCGTAAGTTGAAAATGTAAATCTCGTAATACATTGCCTAAAGAATAAGTTTTATTAATAATAAAAGTATAATAACAGTTCATGGTAAAATGATTGGGAAGATTTGTACCACCATAAAGCAAAAGTAACTGTATACGGTTTTTAGTATATTTCAGTGCAGCTTCGTATTATTTGATGGATAATAATATCGCATAGAGAAATTTAATGACTAATTATTAGTTTTTTTCTTACCTTAAAATTTAAGAAAGTCACTACACCACGATTATTCAACCCAATACCATTTTTCCCCCGAAAGGTTAACGATTGTTGTATCTAAGCATAAAGGCCTATTTTGAAATCGAAGTTGGCCACTTGAGTAGGTTAATGACATAATCGATAACAGGCAATGGATACTTCTCTAGTATGAATGTAGTTATATTTCTTTTGGTTATACGTGTTTACGCGAACGAATTCTTAAATTGTAATATTGTATCCCAAACACTTTCTCTCAATATTTGCGCTATAATTATTCGCGTAAGAATATCTTTAAATATAATGTACAAAATGTATCATTAGACGTTTCTTAAAGAGATATTTATCTCTGGGAATGAATCGCAAATATTTGGATCGGCAATCGCGAGAGTGGAACCCTTGTTAGAAATTCGAAGGGGGAAATACGTTTCCTGCAATCTTGAATTGATGGCAAATCAAAAAACAATTTCGGGTCGGGCTCGTGGAGTATAGATGAGACACGGTTCCATCTCGGGTGGAAGGTGTTCGAATTCCAGATCAACAGAAGAAGATGGCTTCGCTTAAAAAGAGAAAGAAAAAAAGAAGAGAAGCAGAAGTAAACTTACTCTATAAGTAACTGATTTTCTAGAAAGGTTTATTTTGTCGCTCGCCTCCGGAGGGCCGTCCTATCTATGGCTCTTCTCGGCCGATAGTTTGCAGCGGCGGGGGTTCATCGCTTTTAGAGTGCGAGCCAGTTGGAAGGGCGTTCAAAGAGCTGAACAAACAGAAGCTGCCGATTTCGTTACCTTGGGTCGGGGGGGGGGGGGTGCCGCTTGGGAGGGGGGATATAGGTCCGTACTTATGCCGAGGCCTACTTGCCTGTTCTTTTAAAGGCATTCGCGATGGACTTTCGACTACGTTTCGAATCGTACGGAGACGAAAGCTCGCGTCAGTAAGTGGAAAGGCTAACGTCTACTCGTTTACGGTTCGTAAATAGGACTAGCAACGCGTTGCGGGTTGTACGGGCGATTTTCTGTTGCTCTTACGGACGTATAAATCAATACGTATCGCTATAGTTGGCGTTTTTAGGGCACCGTCGGATGCCGTTATTAGACCATCTTTTTCCGCCAGTCTCTCTCTCTCTCTCTCTGGTCTCCATTTTCATTTTAAAGCAAAAAATAGGAACGAAATATAAACATCCGGTATGACTTCAAAATTAAAGCTTCATTTTGGAACGACTCTGAACGTCGAAACTTCATCGAAATGGAAAATTCCATTTTGTTTTTGTCATCTCCATTGGAGACTTTTCCGGCAGTTACATTTAGGTGGTTGTAATTTCAAACGAACGCCTTCTATCGTTTGAAAACTTTAAAAGGCATTGTACGATGGGATATTAAAAGTTTTATCGCAATTAGTAGGAGTTGTTTTAAGGCGCTTTCCAGTCAGGCACTCTAAGTCTCGTTTAATGATGCTTGCCACTTAGGCTAAATGTATTTCGACTAGAGCTCATAAACAATGAAATGGAAAGTGCAGTTTTCGACTTTTGAAAATTGTTTTGTTATTTTTCTTTCGTTATACATGTACCTTTTATCGGGACGCTTAAGAACTTTCGGAAAACTGCAGATCACTCGCTGCAGATTTTAGGTTTCCTTTTGCTTCGTTACGTCAACTGCAAATCGCTCGCTTCGTTACTTCATAGTTTAACTTTTTTCATTCGAATGAAAACTAATTCAACCTACCTAATTAGTTTGACACTTCCTATTCTTCACATGCAAATGTTTTACAAGACAGACTGCATTACGGGCTTCGTCACCGTTTCGCGTCCGCCTGCTAACGCGTCACAGGTAGCCTTCGACAGCGCCTCGCTAGGAGGGTATTTTTTCTTGTGATGACGTTTACTCTCAGTAAAATATTCCCCAAAGTGA
Organism: Leiobunum rupestre; assembly: GCF_980474605.1. Classification (NCBI taxonomy): domain Eukaryota; kingdom Metazoa; phylum Arthropoda; class Arachnida; order Opiliones; family Sclerosomatidae; genus Leiobunum; species Leiobunum rupestre. The sequence continues at coordinate 29,829,188 of NC_143387.1, read as the reverse complement.
CAAACTTATGGAACAATATTATAGACTTATGTTATTAGTGGTGTCTTCATTTATTTTAGAATCGAATTAGTACTTTTTTTAGGCAAACCAAGACCTCTTTTAAGGCAATCGACGCCCTGCTTTTTAAGTAGGCTATAAATTATCTTTCTTAAGGATTTAGTCAAAAACGAGATCTCATTAAGGTTTTAAGCCAATTTTCGCGTTTGCTTTAATTCGCTTCTATAAGTAGCCTAATGTGGCTTAAGTTATCCGTCGGTCTGTCAACTTTCCCGGGGCTAAACTTCGCGATGGCTTAATGCTAAAATCGCGGTTAGGAGCTCGTTAGACGAATATTTCCGCTTCTGTATAGGACTTGGAACAATGTCAAAAACCTCGATTCTCTTTCTCACTTTTCGGAATTTCTTTCCCCGGAGGGAGGCCGCGATCCGAACGCAATTTTGGTTCTTTGGCGGAGCGGAGCCGAAGGACGGTCGCGGCCCGCGCTATTCTCAATGACTAGGCGTTTCCTGCCTTATGAATATTTAAGAGCGACCTCGAGCGTCGCGGCGGAGAATTATTCATAGGAGAGAGACTCCGCAAGATTTCCTCCTCTTCCTTCTCCTCCGGTTGATGTTTAATCACGGAGAGCGAGTAAAAATAATGTCATCACCGCTCTTGTAATTAATTCTAATCGGGCGTGGACCTGTTTCTTTATGACATTTCAACACCCTCCAATCCGACAATCTCTCTCTGCCTCCCCTTTTCGCACCCACCCCTCATTAATGTTTTTCTTTGCTCTCTTTGCATCCGCTGAGAGAGATGCGCGGTTTCGTTCGCACTTATCTCCCATCACCCGAAAGCCTCTCATTTCATCCGTGACTTGAGAAAGGAAAAAAGTACGAACGTTAGAGTTACTGACAAATTTCTTTTACGGTTCCGCACTCTTACTTTTTTATACGGAAAAATTGTAAAGATAATGTTTGACTTTTTTTACGCAACTTTTATTTCGGTGATTAGTCGTATTTTCTATGAAAATTGAAATGCTAACAATTTATATTTTAAAACTACTTGGTCATTTTTATCTCCCAGATGGGACTATGTCCTCTAGGAGGGGTTTTACAATCACCGTGTCTATCTGTCTGTCTGTGGGTCTGTCTGTGGGTCTGTCTGTCTGGGCTGCGAATTCGTACGCATTTTCGGAGCAAAGTGTAATCACTGCGTTCGCAGTTTCTTGGAATTAGGGAAAAGCTTTTTCCAAAAGAGCCCTCTATTTGCCATTGGGTGTAGCATAATTTTTTTCAATTTGCGTTCGAACCCCAGCCCTCCTGCACGACAAGTGAGCGTTCTACCACAGAAACACGGATACGTGTTACGCCTCACTGAAAATGATAAACTCTTCCGAGGAGAGGTATATTTTGGCTTCACAACTTACGCTACGAATCAGTCTAGTTAAACACTTCGAACGCGGATGCCCCAAAAGAGATTGAGAGTGATGAAATTATCCAGATGATTACTACCGTAAATGGGTTTCATTTAAAAGTATTTAGGGATCCGTATTGTACGATTTTTAGAAAATATACGTACACGAAGGGTTAGACATTCATCTTTAGAGTTTGATTTTTGAGATATGTATTGGTACGAAGGCGATGACAAGCTTTAGGACATTGTTGAAATTTGACGAACAAAATTGAAGCACGTACGGTCAAACAACGGATTTGACCGGAAGCGCTTCAACCTTGTCCGTACGTATTAGCGCGTTCACCCCTTACGAAAATGTTGTATAGAAAACTTTTAGAAATTAGACTCTATCTAAGTTCCTTCAAATCATCTTTATAGAAACGTTTGGTATTTTCTTAGAATATCTTAAGAACGGTGGGTCAATTTTCTAACGGTTTTTCTAAAGCTATTTGAATGTAACATCTTTAGAGTTCTAAGGAGAAATTCTAAAGATAATTTGAAGAACGGTATTTCATATTTCTTTGAACTTTTAAGTTGTTTCATTATATAGAATACCTTTAGAGGTCTTCTATGATTTTTCATATACGATTTTATAAAAACATTCCAAAGGAGATTCTATAGAAATTCTAAAGGAGATTGTATAGAAATTATAAAGGAGATTGTGGCTTATTCAATTTCGGACATGGATAAGAAAGTCCTTGTTTCGGATCTGAAGAGTTTGGCCCTTTTTTAGATGTCTTAGAAGATTCCATAGCAACTCTAAAGGTTTTTCTATAACCACTTTAAAAGGATTAATATAGCAACTCTAAAGGGGTTTCGGTCCAAATGGGTTTCTATAGCAACTCTAAAGGGGTTTCGGTCCAAATGGGTTTCTATAGCAACCCTAAAGAGGGATCTACAGCAACTGTTAAGAGTCTCTATAATAATTTCAAAAATTACTCTCCAATTTCTGAGTTTAAAATGAAAGTCCAAGTTTTTAGAGCGGAAGAGTTTAATCGTTTTTTATGATTTAGAACTATAATCATATTTAAATATTCACCATAAATAGGAAATTTTTTAAATATGATTGCAGTTTTTATGTTTGGTGAATTGTTTTTGATAGTGGTTTGCTATTATAATAGTAACTAGTATATTTAAGTTAATTTTGGAACAGAAATTTCATTTCCGTCTACTGTTAAATTAAACCATTGAAATTATTTTGAAAATCACTTTTTTTATTATAATAATTAGATTAGATTCTTCTTCGAAATTATTTAGCTTCTTCTTAGATATTATATAAGGCACCACTTTATGAACCAGTCATCGGGCACCGATAAATGACAATAATTCATGTGGCCGGGTTCTTTTTAGAAATTATTTAGGTTTTTTTTTAGAAATTATCTAGATTCTTCTTATTAATTATCTACATTCTTCTTAGAAATTATTTCTTTTCTTCTTAGAAAATATCTACATTCTTCTTAGAAATTATTTATATTCTTCTTACAAATTATCTAGATTATTCTTACAAATATTGGTAGAGTATTATAGCAGTGTAAATTTAAGTCTAAATCCCGAGAATTCAAAAATATTTATGAACAATTGTTGTGTGTAATGGCAAAAACTAATAACCACACTTTTTCAAGATTTATATTTTTACATAATGATAGTTGTCAATTCTTGTTTATGATAGAAATACTATAATATTAGTTTAAGAAAATGTTTCAGAATTTTCTTTTTAGAATTTTTTAGAGTCTGTTGGTTGATTAATTTAGTTAATCCATGTTTCGTTTTCAGTTGAAGTCGAAGTTTTAAACAGATTTTTTTCAAAAAATAACTTTAATTTGCTATTAATTTAATGGTGACTTTAAAGTTAAAATATATGGCGTATATTTTATGGCTTAAAAGCAATTTATTTTAAAAACATTTTTAAAAAATAGCTAAAATAAATGGTTTTTAAACCATGAAGTACTCGTCGTATATTTTAACTATATCGTAACTTCAAGAATTTTAAGGTTCATAGTGGTGACTCGTTTAACATTGATAATGGTTAATTATTTTTAGGATATTAGTCAAATGAAAGTAGGCTATAGAACCACGAGGATTCTCTGTAAAACTCTATAAGATTCCATAGAATATCTTTAGAAATTTTTTGTAAGACTTATTAATTCCGTCGTTGCTAAAGTTGTTGATCTTTGCGTTGCAGGTGGGTGGCACGATCACGAATACCGGGCACAGCATCATCTTCCGAGCTGACAAACTGCCGGCGCCCGAGACGATCAACATTACGGGCGGGCCCCTGTCGTACAGGTATCGCTTCAGCGAGATCCACATCCACTACGGCAGCAGCGACGACCGGGGCTCCGAGCACACCGTCGGAGGCTACGGATTCCCAGCCGAGGTTAGTAAACAACGCCCCCTCTCGACCCGAACACTCTTTTCATTTTGGAAGCTCTAATCACGCGACACGACGGCTATCGAGAATTTAACGGATATAGATAGCTATTGTCCATCTCTCGTTTTCACGGTGCTATATCAATAAACGAGGCCGTAAATCAATAACGGAATTGTCCTCGGTTTCTTGTGACGTCGGCCAATTACTTCTTGACTTCGGATTGGAAGTATAAAACGAGGGATGGTACGATTGGATTTAATTTACCTTTTGTTATTCGAGAAAAAGGAAGAGCACGCTCGTCCTCCATTTCTATATTCGCAACAGCTGTCGCGTTTTCAATAACTTTCTTTTTGTTTCCGCGTGTTTCTCCTTTCCCGTTTGGCGTGTAGTGATGGAAGGGCTGCGAAACGTTTGTTTAACCAGCGGCACCAACCGAATCAATATCCGAGCGTCCACTATTTATCGCGCTGCCAGACTTAAGTTGATAAGCTCGCCGCCTTCTCGAGAAGTGATACTGGTCTTCGAACCTCGGTGGACGGTTCCGGTTAGCGGCGGCGTTGTCTTCCCTTTAGTCGTTCCATTTCCCTAACTTAGTCTAGCGATGTCCGATGACAATACGGATTGGGAGAGGAAACGCGCGGCCGCTCTTCGGAGGACGCTGGCATCGCGAGGAAACCAAATCTGGAATGAATGAAGTCCCCCGCGTGATTATGGCGACAGTGAGATGAATGCAGCTGGTCGCGTATTATCGTCTTTGTGTACGCGGGTGTCTCTCTCTGGCTGTGTCCCTGTACATATATGGAGGCTGATAAGTTAGCCTGACTTTGATTGCCCGGGAGTTAGGATCCTTTCCCCGGTTATCTGGAGACGCGTAATCTACTTAGCGATTTGTAGCTGGCCCCTTCTGATTGCCTCGTCCGCGACTTCGACGCTAACGGCTTGTCAAACCTATATAGTACGGGTCTTAGATGCCGCCTTTTTGTGACGGATAAAATTGCCTTAAATCATAGTCTATTGTTTAAGTCGGTTTCTCGCCTGAGAAATGATCCAGTTGGTATTTGCTACAATTTGGAAATCTACGCTTAACGATTCTATCTCTCGGAATCCGCGTCCAGTCGTCGAGCTGGGGTAATTACCCGAGGAAAGCACTTTGGCTCGTACTAATAAATTGGTACGAGGCGCTTTCCCGCCTATTATAAATTACGCGGTGACTGATTTTAAAATCAAAATACAGAATTTAAGTACATAAAAGGGTCACACCGGCGTTTGAATTGGACTCGTTTCACGCGCTAGTTTCCAGAATAGAATTGGTCGCATTTGCTACCACGGTGCTAAATTCGGGCTGAATTTTTCAAACGCCTGTGCGGTCCTTTAATCTATATGATAAAATATTTAACCGGGCTTTTGTAGTGGCCATATACTTGTCACTGCAGGAACGGTGGACGGACTCGCTCGGCCTATTCTCCAAACTAATTTTCTTCCCCCGCATTTCATTATTTACGGCGTGGAGTTCTTCGTCATTTCGGAGTGGGCGTCTATCTATCTGCCGCGGTGGATCCATCTATATGCGGAAATCGTTGCTTCTAATAGCGTTACTCGCTTCTTAGGTTTCCCCCTGGTGGCCAAACAAGGTCTCAATCCTAGCAAAAAGCCCCCTCTTCCTTCCTTCCCTTACTTTCTCCGTCTCCCGAACTGCCGCTGCTGCTGCTGCTGCTGGTGGTGGTGCTGGCAGGAGAAGCCGCGCTGGATGAAGCGAAGGAAGAATGAAAATCAATCTCGTAAAGAGCTCTGTGTAGCTAGCTTTCCTTCCACATCTCTCTCTCTCTCTCTCTCTCTCTCTCTCTCTTTGGGATTTTTTTCATTTGGTCTCTTTCCCGTCTCACATCTCTGCGTGGCCGTTTTCCAAGATAAACATGGCCACGTTTTCTGCTGACGACATCGTCGTCGACCACGGAGTGTCGCCTCTGGTCAAACCTTTCCAGACCTTCTGTTTCTCGCTGACCACGGCTCAGCCCTTTTCTTTTTCCCGTCTCTGGTTTCTCTATCACACTCTCTTCCTGGTCTGCCTTCCTCCTTATCGTCACTCTTTAATACTAGCTTTTTCACTTATCGGGTCCCTGTCGTTACCTTGCCATCCCGTTAGCTCTTAAGGACCTCACTCTCACCCCATCATCACACTATAGATTTATTTTTAATCTCTCATTATACGTATAACGCGGTTCTGTTCGACTGCAAATATCAGACGAAATGGTGGCTCTAATCGTAAAGTACTTCGGCAAGATAATACGCCTTCGTGGTGGTACAATATTTTTGACTGACTCGGGTGTTGGGTCGTTGATGGTATGGCTCGATGATTTAATCCATAATTTAAAATATTCCATATTTCAATATCTCGAAGATAGGAATGCCAATTGTTTGAAAATGGAAACTTTTCCTTTTTCACGGATTTACTATTTTTGTTTTGAAAATGGAAACTTTTTCTTTTTGGCGGATTTACTATTTTTGTTTTGAAAATGGAAACTTTTCTTTTTGGCGGATTTACTATTTTTGTTTTGAAAATGGAAACTTTTTCTTTTTGGCGGATTTACTATTTTTGTTTTGAAAATGGAAACTTTTTCTTTTTGGCGGATTTACTATTTATGTTTTGAAAATGGAAACTTTTTCTTTATCGCGGATTTACTATTTTAATTTCAATATGAATTTAAGTTATCAAGTTAATTTCATCAACTAGCCTTTACCGTTGTATATTATTTATAAATTTTGTTTTAAAAGGTTTTTTTTTGGCTTTGAAACTTGAAATTCTTTTACATTTTAACAGATTATTTGGATTTTAGTAGCTTTATTTGTTTTTTTCTCGAGCGAAATTGTCATTTTTCCAGTATATATTGCAGAAGTTGTTCACACAATATTTATATTTTAGTAAATATTTGTTTATTTCTCGAGTAAAATTATTATTTTAAAGTATATATTGCGGAAGCTGTTCACATAATCTTTATATTTTAGTAAATAAGGGTTTTTTCTCGAGTTAAATTTTTATTTTAGTAAATATGGTTTTTTTATTTTAAAGTATATAATGTGGAAGCTGTTCATATAATATTTATATTTTATTAGCTCTATTTGATATTTTTTGAGTTAAATTGTTTTTTAAAGTCTCTTTCGGAAATTCAGAGATTAGTTATTTCTTATTATTTTTTGTTATTTCTTAAAATAAATTAAATTAAATTGTTTTTCCAGTCTATTGCGGAAGTGAATCTCCGAATATACGAATATCAGCGTTAAACTGTAGACTTAGTTAATCCTCTTTATCTCGAAACCAGCCCCTATATACGGCTTTATTTGATCGAGCTCAGAACTTTGGTTGGAAAACTTCAATTTTCTAGGAATTGAGTGGTTGGCGCGGACGTCTATTCCTTCTTAATTCACTTTCAGCACCAAAGTGCTTTAATCTAATCTTAAGAAATTCAATTAAAAGGAAAGAAAAAAGTTGGGGAAATTTAATAACTTAAAGAGGAATTCCTGGAAATGGCGGCAATAATAAGTAACGGCCCTAGGGAGTGGCCGCTTTTAGTCTCCTTTTCCTTACGTGGGCGGCGCTGAGAGCCTATAGCTTCGGCTACCTAGCTCTCATAATTAAGAATACTCTTGGATTTTTAGACATCCAGTAATTAGAGGTCCGTTAAGTAGCCGATGAAACTAAGGATGCTTGGTCCTTATAGTTTTGTGGACTTAAGGCAACCGTTCGATGAAACTCCGTAAAAGCCTGCTTTCCGTTATTTTTTGATAAGTCAAAGGCGGGTAGGCCTATATGTTATATACGTTCCGGAAATGCAACGGGGGACCGTCGTAATAGAGAAGCTTAAACGCGGGGGAAAAATGAAATCCAGGAAAAGGTGTTCGTTTTCTCTATATATAAGCGAGCGCCTGTGTCTCTGTAATTGGAATTCTTGCCGGCACGTGTATTATGATTTTTACAGCTAACATATTTCTTTGGATTCTCCCTTTCATTTCTTGCGCGCTCGGTAGGGGGGGCGGAGAGAACAAAAGTAATAAAAGCCGAGTGTCGTCGAGATCCTACGTGATTTTTGGACCCTTTTCCGAACTTCCCTTTTCCTTTGGAAAATTCGGTTTCCATTGACCACCCCCCATACCACCTCCACATCTTCTTATATTATGGCTTGTAAAGACAGTCTTTGATCTGTTAGGTTTTTTCGCGGTGTAAATTCTTCTATATCTAGGTTAATATATTTATTTACGATGGGTCCTATTTTGTTCTTACCGAGTAATTGTTGGCCCGCGAATGAGGTATGGTACGTTATAAAAACGAGTGCGTCGTCACGAAGGCGACTATAAAGAGATAATGGTGAATTCAAAAAAATATTCTACAAAGTGGTTTTCAATCTGGATCCAACGATTCCCCGGAAACATATCAAAAATACATAAAAAGGTTAATAACCCAAATAACCAATTTATAAACTATCCTATTTTACTTCATATTTGTGTTGTTTTGATTAATAAATTGATCATTTGTTTTGTTTATAAATAATTATAAACATTATTATTATAAATAATAATTTATTCTTTTATAAATAAAAAATCATATTTTATGAAATCCGAGGCGTTTTGGTTTTCTAAAATTGGTTTTCCAAACGCTGTGTGCTTTGCACACCGAGGGTCTAGTCACTTGCCGTAATAGTCTTAGTCGATAGCTACGCCGCAAAATTTTCGTTTTGAAAACGAAAACATTTGAGAGAGTTGGCCGTTTTCGGTCTATCGAAATCTGGCAGCCTTGCCTGCCTTCCGGCCTGTGTCTCCATACCGAAAATGGCCGACGATTACGCCGCCGAAACTATTTTACTAAATTGATCGGCGGCGTTTTGACGGTTATTTTGAATTATCGACTAAGACTATCGGTGAACAAGCACGTACCTTTAACTGTACTAATAACATTACACGTCATCTTTAGAGTTTGTACCTTTACTAGAGTTGAGTACGCGTAATCAATTGATTAATTTAGTTAATTAATTCACGTTTGGTCTTCAGTTAAAGTCACAGTTTTAAATAGATTTATTTCAAAAATTAACTTTAATTTGCTATGAATTTAATGGTGACTTTAATGTTAAAATATACGGCGGATATTTCATGGCTCAAAAGCAATTAATTTTAAAAACATTGTTCAAACATAGCTAAAATAAATTGCTTTTATACCATGACGTATTAGTCGTATATTTTAACTTTATCGTAACTTCAAGAATTTAAAGGTTCATAATGGTGACTTGTTTAACATTGATAATGGTTATCTTTTTTTAGGATATTAGTCATATGAAAATGCCCAGTTAAACTACCCTAACCTCACAATTTTTTTTAAATCAACTATATTCATTGTAGCAAAATTAATGTATCTAGCAATACCAAAAGTAGCATAAGACCCATAAGTGTGTCAGAAAGGTATAGTAGTTAATGAGAGATTGTCGCAAAGTAAAAAAGGGAAACGAAGGGGGGTCGGAAAATACGTCATCAAAATCGAGGTACTCCAGCGCCGCCGAGTGAGGCGTTTTAGAACGAATGTCTACGGGCGAGTAAATCGAAGAGAGAAAATCGCGCCAGACTATAGACTAAAGTACTATTCCAACTAGTAAGTTATGTAGTCTATAGTGTGACTAGGTCTCACTAGAAATGTTAATAGGCGCGAAGGTACAGCTGACACACTTTTGGGTCTTATGCTACTTTTGGCAATACCGATAGGTGATTCTGAAATATAATATCAACAAATATAAAAGAGTTAATTCTTTGGGCGCGTGCTCTTGATATATTAATAGATAGTAAATCGCGCGCGTTTTAAAATGAAAATAGAAGCTCGCGCTCAAATACTTTAACCCTAGGAGCAACAAACACAAGGAGAACGCAGCTAGCCTTTAAACACGCTAACGCAGTGTTGCGTACAACTTTCATTGGACGAACCTTTACGCTGCACGTTTTACGGGCGGGAGGAAGACAATTTCCGAATTTTCCCCTTCTGACGGCAGCAGGCGCTAAAGCGTCTAACCAATGAAAAATGTACGCGAGAAAATGCACGACTTTTGACGGGTTGCGTTCTCCTTACGTGGGGTGCTGTGTTTGTTGCTTCTTGCTCATAGAGTAAACCACTTACGTAGAGTGGAAGGTTTCGTACGCAACGTCTTGTTTTCGAGGCGTGAAATAAACAAGTTGGCCTATAGATAATGCACAATATCTGGATAAAAAAGTAAGTTCATACTCTAAAATATGTAAAAACCACACCATCGCTCCTCGGACTATATTTATTCACGCCTCTAAAACAAGTTAGCCCGTTAGGGTTATTGTTTCATGCGCTTCCATAGGGCCTTCCACTCTATGTTAGTGGTTTACTCTATGTGGGGTGGCGGAGTGGTTAGCATTTTCGCCTCGCAGCAAGAGGAGCCGGGTTCGATCCCAGCTTGTGGCACTGGTTGAAAACTCGGAACAACTCCTTCCGCGTAGAGTTTGCAAGTTATCTCCCCACTGGTTTAAGGGGTTTTCCCCCGAGATCTTCGGTTTCCCCTTCCACAAAAACTTGTTGAGGTTAACGGTAATAGTTAGTGTAGGGAGCTGTTGGCTCGAACGCGTGGCATGCAGGGCTTGCCACCACCCTCCAACGCATTGTAACCCGGCCACCTGAATTAATGGCTTCATAAGTCGCATGATGACTTAGGCCTAAGGTGGTTCCTTGGGTATTAGCCTAGCTGATTATTATTATTATGTTCTAGCTTTAACCATACGATAAAAAGTAACCAAATCATGTGACTAACGATCTTTTTCGGAATCACCTATTCAAAACGAAATACTTGTAGTAATGAAATTTAATTAGGTTAACCGAATTTTAATTTAACTGATGCTCCCAATGTTTTATAAAGATTGTAAAATCAATACAAAATTAAAAACGATTGAAATGAAATAATTACTTTTTATCTGCCGCGTTATAAAAGTAGCTTTTGTAAATCGACTGTTTCATATTTAAAGGGGAATAGTCAAGCTTTAACCAGTTAGATAGCCCTATAGCCCATTAAAAACTAAAATTTATGGCGAAAACCGCATCAAAAAATATTGAGTGGTTAATTTTTAATAAAATAAAGAAATTTCGGGAAATCGAAAAGCACGCGTCCGCCACGACACCTGGTGAGAAGTCGGTGAGACAGAAAAACATTGTAAAAGCGCGCGCTGCTGAAGACGCAAAAAATTTGTTTTGCACGCGCTGCGCGTTCCAGTTATAAGAGACCTAAGCCCAAATTGCGCGATTTTAAAAGTCAGGATAGTTCGCAAATCGCTCATACGGGGTTAGGGGCGCTGGCGGCAGACCCTAAGATGGCGGCGAACATTCAAACCCAAACACCTGGCGTTATTTTTCGTTTCAACTTTTTGGGCCAAAAGCTATTTTTTCAAGACAAAAAAAGGTACGTGTTAGTATATTGAACGTCAGTTCAATTCAATTATTTTATTAAATTTATCTTTTAAGGTTACATGTGTTATAGGGCTAAGTCATAATTGACTTGTTAGCCCTTGCGTGTGGTTCTCTTATTTGTAGAGTTTTTAGCAATGTTAATCTTTTGATACGGAAATAAGGCCATATTTGGAAAAGCTTGGCCGTTCCCCTTTAAACAACTTCGCGATGAAACATTTTTGATTCAATTGGTCGGTCAGTTTTCTTTCGAAGTGAAGGCTTTCTACCAAAACATTTCACACCGAATTTTATAAACCCCTGGCGATTGAAATTTGCTTCCATAGAGAGTTAGTCGTGGCCTACCTCCGTTGAAAAGGGGCGGCCTCGTTCGGGTCAGTGAATGACCAGTCTATACTGTCGAATCGAGTACCGTAGACTTCGATTTTTGCGAGTGTGCGCACCGCTATGGATGGCGGATAAAGGGGAGGGTGACGTTTTGACCCCCGGGCCGAAATAGATTTAGCCGGTCCTACCCAATTACCACCCTTCATGTTCAATACTTTTTCTCTCCACCTTTCTTTCTCCAAGTTTTCCGGCGGGGGGGGGTCTCTTCGGCCCCCGCTTCTACTCTCTGTAGTCTTTGCTTTTTATATACATAGCTTCTCTTTCCCACCTTGGACGATGAACAAGATCTCTCGATGGCCTGATGTCGTTGTTCGAATAAGAAGCTCCATTCGCATTCACCCTTTGACGTCATTAGTCGCGCAATATGACGTAGCTGAAATTCAAGCTCTAATTACCATAACGGGAACTGGAATTCGTAAATACGAATCTATCAATAGACGGGTTAAGTAGAGTGTAACGGATAAAGCTGCATCTTCGTTCCTACGAGCTTCCCTTCATCGTTTCCTAAGGCTGGTTTCACCTGTCTAATATAATACAGTTTCGTTAGAGTGACCAAAATGGATTAAAATTTTAAAAATTCTTTATTTTGGAAATGTTTTTATTTGAAAAATATTTAAAGTGTTGGTTGCACAAAAAATCGATAGTAATAAAAACGAATGAATGTGGGCTTGTTTTGAAGCTCTGGACGTTCGCTTTTCAAAAATGTCATTGTCGAAACCAATTTCCAAGCCTAAGTGTACTAATTTTGAGTCCGAAACTGACCTTTTTCGCTCCCCAAAATCCTGCAGTTTTCCGCGAATTTTTCTCTTCCATAGCACGAGCAAATTGGGGCAAATCGAAGCTGTAGTTTTATCCCTAAAATAGAAGGAACTGAAGTGGAGGGATTCTATTTACTTATAGAAGTTTTCAAACCAGAGTTTTTTAATCATAATATTAGGCTTATTTTCGAAATATTTTTTTTTTCTTTTTTACGGGCGCGCTCATAGATATAAGATATGTATATAAAGGTCCTTTATATACGTTTCCTATATCTATGGGTGCGCTACGCGGGGCGCGCGACACGACGTTTTTATGCGCGAGGAACGTTTGGTTTCATATCATTTTTCTACTACGTAGCCTTGTGTATGCCTATTTCAATTACTACGGCGTAGGATTTTTCTGGGTTTTAAATCAACTTGCTTTTAATACCAGATGTAAAGAAATGTATTACAGACAATTAGCCAATGATACGCTTCGCATTTTCTGACGTCATGGGTGCCGAGAAGAATTTTAGAAATCGGGAATTTCGACGAAAACTCGATTTCCACCATTTTGACTTCTTTTTATAGTAATTCAAAGACCGCTAAACCGATTTTGATGAAATTTTCTGTACTTGCTATAAAATGTTAGCTCTTTCTAATGAATCATTAATTAGCCATAGCTAAAATTTCGTGCAAACAAACACTTTAATATATTGAATGAATTTTTTAAAAATATGTACAATAAAAACATTAGTATTTTGGTAACATTTAAAAGTAACTTTATTAAGAGTATTGAAGTATATAACTTGTACGGAATTCACAACAAACATCAATGAAAATAAGAAAAATAAAAACAAAACCACTTTTAATCACAATATTATTTTTGGAATATCAGATAAACAAACTTTTTCTAATTGACTACCTACTCGAAACCAAATGACCCTAAGAAATTTGATAACCAATTAAAATTCATTACACCTTTTATATTTCAAAAGCTGAAATTTTATCAAAATTTAAACAGATTCTGATATGTTCTAGTCTCTGAATAATTATTGTAGAACAGGGTAAATAAATTTTTTGTTTAAAAAAGAATTAAAACCAATTTTATTGTTTTAGACTGTTTGTAAATCAAAGTAATTGGAGGTTTCTTAAAATGATTGCTTAAAATGAGTTTGAAACATTTACCAGCCCTTATAATGAAAACATCGTGGTCACTATCAACCATAATCCTAACTTCATTATAAACCCTTGTCCATTTTGAGAATTATGTCCACTTGGTTTTACCACGTATAAATGAAAGTAATTAGACAACGTGGACACGAATTTTAGTTCCAAATACGAATTTGAATTTCAGCGTTGTCGGTATGTCGGCGAATGCGAACTGATCCTCGAATATGGTGGCGGGGAAGCTGAAGGCGAGAGTGGGTTTTAGAGAGAGCGAGAGTGGGCTGTAGGGAGGGATGGTGATCAAGTGGGTTTCTCATAAAGACGCCGAATACCGGACGCCGCTGCCCGAGAAGGCCAGCAAAAGCTCTTCTTCTTCTTGGGAAGGGATGAGAATCCAGCAAGAAGAAAAAAAAGAGAAAAACCCAGAAAAAGAGAGAGATAGAACCCCGTCTATGTGTTTTAATTCTCCTGTTCCGGCTGCTCACGTTCGCGGGATCGAGGCTTCCAACACTTGTTGTAGGGAGCCCCGGTCGGCCACTTCCTTTTCAGTCTACAACCCAGCCACCCATCCACTTTCCTCTTCTCGGGTTTAAAGTTCCCAAATTTTTAGTACTTCAAGCTTCGGTGACTTTCCATCCATGCGATGAAGAAAAGTCTGGAACCAAGGGGGTGGGGGGGGGGGGGCTCGATTGGAAGACAACCCCTTTCTCTTCTTTAAAAATTGGGCCCTCGCCTCCCGACGGTAACCCTCGAACCTTTAATATTTTCGTTCTCGTCCTTGCGTGGAAAGATGGCTAGCCGTCGTCCACCCGCCAGTCTCCATCTTATTTCACCCTTAATCGTTACTAGATTGAAATTCTTTATATATTTGGGCGTCGTCATGACAACGGCGTTCCCGAAAGAAGCCCGGGAACCCTCGGCTAAGCCTAATTTTTGGCTCGTTTCTCCCGGAGACGAAAATGATTAATAGTGAGGGAACTCGCCATTCTTTCGTCAAGGACTCTGATATTAATAGTCCAGGCGCGACTAAATAATGGAAAATACCATCACGTTCCAGTCCCGTTGCCCTCGACAACGGCCGAGTCTCGCTTCAAATATCGCGTCGTGCCCCGGCTTGACTCAGTTCGTGAAACGCGCACTCTCACGCGTCGATTGCTACACGATACGTAGATGTATTCGAGCTTGTTCCAGTTTGGAGCAACAAACACAAGAAGAACATAGCTAGCCTTTAAACACGCTAACGCAGTGTTGCGTACAAATTTCATTGGATGAACCTTTACGCTGAGCTTTTTACGGGTGGGGGGGGGGGGGGGAGACAAATTCCGAATTTCTTCTTCCGACCGCAGCAGGCGCTAAAGCGTCTAACCATGAAAACTGTACACATGAAAATATTCGATTGTTGACGGGTTGCGTTTTCCTTGTGTGAGGTGCTGTGTTTGTTGCTCCTAGGTTCCAGAATTTAAATTTATATAAGCTTATATTTGAATAATTGTACTCGTAGAGTTTCACCAAGAATGTACTTATTTATTCTTACGGAGAATGACTGTGTTGAGAATTTTCATGTCACTTTTTACTACCGATATTCAATAAAAATACATTTTGTCTGTGTCTGCATACCGTATAAAAATTTTCTTTCGATTTTGCAGCTTCAAATACTTGGGTACAACAGTGACCTCTATAATAATATGAGCGAAGCCATGAGGAAAAACCACGGACTCACGGGCATTTCTGTGATGATGCAGGTAACGTATCCCTCAATGTTTGTATCGTACAAGGAGCTATTAATTATAGTTTGGTTACGTTCGTGTCTGTCTGTGTGTGTTTGGACTCGCAGTAGAGAGAAGTTACAAAATAACGAAGGGATTCCCACCATTTCGAACACTCAATCTTTCAAGTTATTTCAGATAAAACTCTTGGTATAGCCGGGACCGTAGATGGGGCAAAGGCGTAGCTAAGGTCTCGACCCCCCCGCAAAACCCTTTTGGAGGCCCATTATAATGAGGGGCGTTAATAAGGGACGAGTGGAGACCCCCTGCATTATGGGGCCCCTTGAAGACGGGAGCCCCCACATTGCGGGGTCTGCGGGGTCATTATTTACGCCGATGAGTTGGGGCAAGAGAACGAGGTTGAAGCAGCGTCAACCACAGTGAAAGTTGGGGAAAAACAAGAGGGTATAGAACTAGCATGCAGATATGCTGTTCGAATCGAGTTGATTTTAGTTTTTTTTAATATATTATATTATGTTTTATTTTAAATTATTCGAGACCCTTTAACAAATGGCTGGAATCCATATATCTACTTGGAATGCTTATCGCGGCAGATTTTCGTTTCGATGAGGCTGCCGGTTTTTTTGACGTCCCTATGTTAACTTAACAAACAACTACGTGAGAGGGAAGCGCGCGAAAAGGAATTTTTTTATCTCGTAGGCGGGGCCAAAGCCGTCAGAGTGATCTTACCATAGGCGATACGGCAGGATAAGCATTCCAAGTAGAGGTATGAATTCCCTCATTTGGAGATTCCGTGTTTATTTTTACTACCTCTAATAATATAACTTCCAGTTAGAAAGAACAATTTTTTATTCGAGGCTATCTGGAAATTTTGTAACTGTTTTCTTCCTATCTTTAATATTAAATAAGGTAAATATTTGAGGGGATCACTATCGTTAAGCGGACAATGCGCCGTTGCCGTTGTTGTAGCCGTAACAGCCCCGCTCGTTCTCATCTTAGGAAGGGATTACCGCTTAAGCCAGTCTCTAGAGCTTGCCTCTCTAGGTTTGCAGCAATTTTTTGGTCGGAAAGCCGCGCGGCAAACAAGGGCAGCGATGAAAGAGAAGGCCCCGAAAACTGTAGAGCGCAGCCAGCGATAGACGATTTTCGGACAGAGTTATTTATCGCGGGAGGATAAAATCTGATACTTTTCTCTTTTCAGATGGGCGACCTCTCAAACTCAGATCTGAGAATACTCACGAGCCAATTGCACCGGATTAACTATCGAGGTAAGCCGATTACTCGACGAATCTAGTCGATAATCCTTCATCCTTCAACTCTACGCGACGCTATTTGGCCTAAAGCCGGTCCGCCTCGATTTATATATATCTATAAGCCAAAACTAGCGCGGGATTCTGGCATAACCCGACACTGTTAGTCATAAGGCGACTATAGGGTAAGGTTTACCCCCAATTAACGTATCCCCGACTGTCGCCTAACCTTTGACCAATTTCGCGAACCTTATCAACGGTTTTTTCAGCCCTGTCCGTTTTAACAAGGAAATCCACTTTTTCGTCGTTTGCTTTCTCGAATCTGTAGACTCTAGAACCCGTCACTCTTTCGCCGCGTTTGTAAAAGTTATCTCTGACGACTGACGAGCCATTTCGAGAAGTGATATAAAGCTAATTACGCAGACGGTCGGAACTTAACTAAAGCGTCGGGTTTATTAAAGTGTACTATAGCGGAGCGTCTTCGAATTAAGCGTATTTCCTCGAACCATTTATTAAAGGCGAAAGTTAGAAGCTAATTCGGCCGCGCACGCTGAACCTGACGCTCAGCTCGCGAGCTTACATCTTGGCCCGAGCCCGAGTTTTTGATAAATATCTCGTGACATATATTTCGGGAGGAATTGCCCGGGTGCCCAGATTGAGTAATTGTTTCGCCGGTTTGAGTTGAAATTAAATTTCGGGCAAAACGTGGGTTTCCCGCCGTTCCTGACCAAACGCGAAGAGAGTCGCTTCCGCGATGCGGAAATGTGTATACGCGTACGCTAAATAATGTTTACGTTTCTATTTAATAGTAATTTATCTTAAAAGCTTTCTCGATTATTCTAACGTTCAAATTGACAAGCGTATCCGTCGTCGAGTAATGTCACGTAAGATCTTGGTATCGTAGATAATTTAAGTTCCTCAACTCCTTATCTATAATATAGAAAATCCTCATCTCCTTATCTATAATATAGAAAAGACAGTTAACGTAAATTCCCTCGCTTTAGTCATAGGTGAGTCGTATATAGCTCCATTATAATCTATCTTCGAATACGAGTACCCACCTAAAACTAGTGTTCGGCATTCAATTAATTTTTATCCACGAATAAAATAAGCTCGGCGATATTTAAATAATATTTATTTAAATAACCAATAGTTGAATAAAAATTGTAAAATGTTTAAATAATCGAAAGTGAATAAGCCTATTATTTAAATAAAACAAACAATTATTTTAATAAATACCACTTTTATTCAAATAAATGCTTGGTTGCGTAAAAATCATAATTAAATAAGTTAAAATTATATTCTTTTTACCAACGTTTTTTAAATAAATCGGAAAATTTGTGGATATTGAATAAACAATTCCGAGCACTACTTAAAACGGTGCAATTTTAATTTTTATGAGTTTCCACCAAAATTATTGATCGCCGTAACCAAATTGGAACTTAGCAAACTACCATAAAGCCAATAAAAATTACGTTCGCATTGCAAACTGGGAATATTTATAAGTCAGTTTAAGTTATCGCGTATTTTGCTCAATTATTCAAGTACTCCGCGGGTCTCTTGGAGAGAGAGAAAAAAGAGAATTTTCTGGACGGGGCTCTTTAACAATTTTAGGAACTCTGTAAACAAGCAGCGACGTGAGCTACTCTTAGTTTGCCCGAGACTAGAAAAAGAAGAAAGAAAAGATAGAAAGAATTTGAGCGGCCTCTTTTGAAAGCTTTTAAGAACTACTTTCTAAAGAAACAGAGAGGGCGCGCGGGGAGAAGGCGGGATGCCGGTTGGCGCGCGCGCGAGAGAGAGAGAGCTCCGTTGAAGTACGGGATGATGCCCAATATACACTCGGAACATTAGTGCGGGGAATTTCGCTCAGTGATTGTCGTTTATACCATCAAACTCTTCTCCCGATTTCCTCTTCAGATATCGACCCGCGAACCCAATCGAAGCCAGTCACTTCCCCCTCGAGAGATCTCGGTCGGCTTTGTTTTCGGTGGTCAGTTACGTCGTTGGATGGACGCGTTTTCGGGCTCTCGGTCGCTGTGTCTCGTCATTTCGGAGCAAAACGAATCGTGCCCGGGAGTGCGGTCCGCTTTTAACTTGTTACAATCGCGGCGGAGAGACTCTTTTGAAAGTTGTTGTCGAGCGATACCCGGAATCGCCCCGAGGGATCGCGGATCAGAATGAATTTCTTCAAAAGAACATTGCTCCCCTATTTTGTCGTATAACGAAATCTATTTAGGGTCGCTTTATTTAAGACACTCGCTAATAGTTTATCTATTGGACTACACTCGAAATGGCTATTTCGCTGGTCTGTCGCTTCGAAACGAACATTTTTAGGTTTAAGGAAATTTAGCTTTAAGTTCAAATACGGGGAATGGGTTTTGCCAAGGATTCTTTGTATCCAAGAGACCCTCATTTAGAGATACTTTCAATAAATCGAATAAACGCTAAAGCTTTCAATACAAAATATAACCTTTTGAACAAATGTCCTTTTCCTACCATATATGTATGTCTGCTTAAAAAACGTTCAATATACTAACACGTACCTTTTTTTGTCTTGAAAAAATTGCTTTTGGCCCAAAAAGTTGAAACGAAAAATAACGCCAGGTGTTTGGGTTTGAATTTTCGCCGCCATCTTAGGGGCTGCCGCCAGCGCCCCTAACCCCGTATGAGCGATTTGCGAACTATCCTAACTTTTAAAATCGCGCAATTTAGGCTTAGGTCTCTTATAACTGGAACGCGAAATGCGCGCAAAACGAATTTTTTGCGTCTTCAGCAACGCGCGCTTTTTCGTTGTTTTTCTGTCTCACCGACTTCTCACCAGGTGTCGCGGCGGACGCGCGCTTTTCAATTTCCCGAAATTTCTTTATTTTATTAAAAATTAACCACTCAATATTTTTTGATGCGGTTTTCACCATAAATTTTAGTTTTTAACGGGCTATAGGGCTATCAAACTGGTTAAAGCTTGACCGTTCCCCGTTAACCACTGGAGGTCTATCATGGAGATATTTTATGTCGGCCTTGGAAATTATTAAACAAAATGTTTTAAACAAATTTTTAATACTTGTTTTAATAATCAGCTAGGCTAATGACCTTAGGCCAAAGTCATCAAGCGACTTTTAAAGCCATTAGTTACAATGCGTACGAGGGTGGTGGCAAGCCCTGCAAGCCACGCGAGCCAACAACTCCCTACATTAACTATTACCGTTAACCTCACCAAGTTATTTGGGAAGGGGAAACTGAAGAGCTCGGGGGAAAACCCCTTAAACCAGTGGGGAGAGAACTCGCAAACTCAACGCGGAAGAAGTTGTTCCGAGGTTTCACCCAGTGCCACAAACTGGGATCGAACCCTGCGATTCGAAAATGCTAACCACTTCCATTTAAAAACAAGTAGTTTAAACCTATTTAAAACGTGTATTTTCAAGGTCTTTTTTACAAACAATTTTTAAAGATATTTTAGATATATGGGGAATTGATTAAAATATTGCATCACATTTACATTACTAGCATATTTATTGTGGTAAAGGGCCTGGCAATGAAAAGGTTGATTCTATTGTTTTTTTTTTGTTTTTTTTTTAATCCGGAGTTTGGTGTTTATGTAACAATAACATTCACGACGACAGGTGTTTCGCAATACTCTGAGGTGATGAATTAGTAAACAATCATTGTACGCTTTGTTTTTCTTTTGAGGTGGGAACAATAGATTTGGTTTATGTATGCATAAACTTGGAATGTGATCGCGCCATGGTAAGATAAACCTGGCCACGATATGATATTAAGAGTAAACTCCTAATAGAAGTGTATTTACCTCATTGGTTATATTTTAATTTCCTAATGTTACTTTCTTTTAAAGACATATGTAAATACCCTATCGGTGGCCATTTGGTGTAGACAATTTCTAGAAATGTCTGCAGATATACCGGGCATATTCCAATGCGGATTTTAGTTTTAATTTTGCAATCAGGGCCTATTTCAGTGGCTAGCTTTTTGTTTGCCCCATTTGAGTAGTTCTAAAATTCTGGTTTTTATTTTAGCAAGTATGCAACAGCTCCTTTATAAGTGTATCTGATAACATGGATCATTTAATTTGAAAAATACACCTGGGGAATTCATATAACGTTGAATATTGGGTCCGACTTCAATGCAATTAAATTGGAATAGTGCGCCAAATATTTTGCTATAGAGTGGAAATCGCGATTCGTAAAAATGTTCAAAAGCCGCTGCGCGCGGAAAGTAAAGACAAACTCGTGTTTACAATTTTTTTTGCAAAAGGGAAGTTCGTTTTGAAACCTCTAATATTGCTAGAAAACGTGTATTTATAGAAATAGCACGTTATATGCTATCATATTTTCTAGACATTTTTTTCCTAAATATTAAAATTTTAGCGCATATGCTAATCCTAACATATATGGCACCTGAAACTGAATACGGATCGTCTGCTGCAATCTGTCGAAAACGAATTACAGCATTTATAAGGGCAAATTTTGTGTTATGGATTCACGTCGTGCGCAACGTTTATGAATTCTCCCTACAATTGTCGATACAGCAAAGCTGCTTATATCAATTTATATAACAATACCTATCAGCCCACATCCTCTTACTCAATTTAACCAGGCCAACAGAATTAATGACATTAAAAGTTGCTAAATATGACTTGGGGATAAGGTTGTGCCTTGGGTATTAGCCTAACTTATTATTAATAACTCCTATAGATTTTTATTTATTTAAAACTTTCCTTCAGAATAAGGAATTAGTTACCCGGTTACCAAATACACGGAAGAATTTGACTTATTAATTAATCAATGGTTGTTATATAACCTAAAAAAGAATGACTACGATTTCATACGCATAAAGAAAACTGACTAGACTTTCATGGCCCGCAAAGACCGAACTACGAAATATGGTTTAAAACGCGGAAGAACAGAAAGTCATTCGCGTAAATTTTTACATCGTGGGGGCTCTAAAATTAATTACATTATGAGATTTTGCTGTCCCCTTTGAATAGAGATATACGTCGAACTTACCGGTTTGTACCGGTCTCTATTGCCAAATGTTTCATAAATGCCTTAAATTCCTTCATTTTGAATAGGCTTTGATGTTTTAAAGAATATAAATATTTGAAATTCAGATTGATCTTTTACAACCCATTATATTATTTCACGAGTATACCAAAATAATTTAAGTAAATACTGTTTTAAAATCTCGAGAAAATGCGATGGTATTTGTTCGTACTAAAACGTGCCAATTGGAGCGCCAATTTGTAGGTATAGACGTGATTAGAAGAATATTGTCTGATCAATGCATTTCCGGGAATCATAAAAAAAATAATGCGTTCGTATTGGAGAATCAAGAGAGGAAAAATGCATTCAATATTAATAAGAAAGTTTGGGGGGACTATAGGAAAATAGGAATAGGGTTTTGTCGAGTTGGGTTTGTATTAAGGGCGCTGGTGGGTCCAGATAGCGAAGAAGGGGTTCCAGTAATGTATCGCGTAAGACTGCCAAGGGACAACACCAATAATTGGTTTCGGACCAATCGATGGTGGCCGATCAGAAGAACAAGCTTGTTGGATGATTTAGTTTGCCAGAAAGGGGTTAGACATAGATTCCGGCCCATCAATAATAGCGCTTCTTTTCCCACCAGCACCGCCACGAGCGGCTCATCCCGCCTCCTAGAGCCCTCCACCCCCCATTGCCTTATAACAAGATGCCATCATTCTCTTTGACCACGAATATCTGGAATATTTTGGGGTTCATCCTGAGCCTTCCTCTTTTCCCATCGTGCGGACTATAATAGAAATTTTGCCGCTTCTAAACAATTTATTAAAGCGACTCCTTTTTCAAATGTACAAGTTTATAATTTAACAGAGCCATTTTAGAACACTCGTATAAAAATGTTTGATTTGGGTACATTTGTTCGAATTTCATTCGTCCGAACGGTGGTACAAATGTCCGAATGATCATTTGTCCGAATGCCGGAAAACAGGATCGTATGTCCGAAAACGTATTTCATTTGCCCGAAACATTTATCACAACTTTTGTTGGTGATTTAGTCGTTCAATTTATGTTGACTTTACTGGCGAATTTCATTTGTTAGAATAATCGTTTGTCCGTTTTGTCGAACATTAGGAATTGGTTGTTTTTTTTTTAAATATTGTTAATATAAGAAAATAGTAACATTAATGTGAACCTAACCTAACCTAACCTAACCTAAAATATCCACAACGTTCAACGCAATTCCCACTTACTATATCGGCCAAACGAAAAATAAACATAATAGGATAAAATGATTAGACATAATAATAAAAATCCGGACCCAAAAAAAATAGCAAAAAGAAATACTAATTTAGCGACAGAATTCGGACAAGTGATGCTACCGATTCGGAAGAATGAAACAAACAAGTTGTCCAATTCGAACAATTGAAACATTTGTTATTTCGGCGGTTCGGACCAATGAAATTCGAACAAATGTACCTACCCCAAATGGTTGATATAAGCTTGATACATAAAAACATAGATTGTTTAAGGCTGAATATCTTTACGCGTAAAATGTCCGATCAACTGCAACTTTATTAGCGAAAAACTTATTACGAGCGAAGTACTATTAAAAGTGATTCGTCGATGGGTACTAAAACTTTCGTTTATTTATATTATTCAGAGTAGATTTTTCAAAGATATCATTAACATGACTGTCGTATATGCCTTGGCGAAAATGTTTCGTACAAATTTCATTAATTCGAGACGTGGGGTGAACAATTTACGTATATTTAAGAATAAGCCCCAATTTATTTTCCAACTTCAAAAAGAGAAAACGCGAAGAAGGATACATTCGCTAAAACTTCCAACCGGTGAAATTAGCATAAATAAATATTCTCGTCTCGTTTGGCATTTGACGTTTCGAAGTTAGCCCGTTAAATTAATTTAAAGCGGAGACTCATTTCTCGAGAACAAATGTTTACTCGCAGTTACACTGTACCGTTGAAGCTTTTTCGCTTTCTTTCTTTGGCCTTATAAAAGAGAATTTTCTCTACGAAGTTTTTCACGCTCAAAGTAGTTGATGTAATGGTAGCGGACGGTCTTGAATACTAAATGGGTTCTCTGTCGAAGCCATTTTTCAGTTTGCGCGGTACAGGCTCCGTTTATCACTCGCCAGTCTGTCCGTACTAAGATGGGAATAAGGCGGGCTTAAACGGTCTCTCGGTACGCGACGTCTTGTTTATTTTGGTCTACATTGTGCAACGAGAATGTTTGAAGATTTTCGCAAAGTTGAAAGTATTTTTTGAAAGGAACTAAGTGCAAAGGTATATTCGCCTTTGTGAAAGCTAAGATTTTTTTTTGACTTTGAGTTCGTTGTATTTTTGCCACCTGGATTCAAAGTTGTATTATTTACTACAAAAAGGATATAGAGTGTCTAGGGATTTATAGGCGCTGGGCGTCTCAGACGGACGAATCAAAAGTGTGCCAGACTATCCTTAGTTGCAGCAGTGGGCTTCAAAACCCAATTTAAAAATTGTACGAACATTAAACGACATTGAGCTATTTCTAGTTCTAAGATTAGGTACGATAAAAATGTATTGGGTATAAATTAATTTGTATGTATTAAATTTAAATTACCCGTAGATTTTTGGTATAAATGGAGATTGAATTGATTTCTAAAAAAAAAACGAAAAAAAAAACGCCTTATTTCAGATCACTGTTCAAGTAAAAAAAATAGATTAAGATATCACATTGAAGTAGTTTTATTCCGGTCAAAGATTTGTTCGCTAAAATCTAGGATCTTAATCGAACCAGCAAATTTTTAATTTCAACGTTGACACCGTGGTTTGGGAAAAAAGTACTACTTGCCAAGGCTTAAGCAAATAAAGAAATGATTTTGAAGTAATACAAGAAATGTGCCACTCAAATCTCGTTAACTACAAACTCTTTTGTTAATCTTTTTCTTGACGTAATTTTGCGTAAAAAGAGAATAGAAAGGGACGACAAACGCGTCCGCAATAGCACTAATAGCGACCGAAAACTACCGCTACGCCACTTTTGGTTCGCCAACGAAACCTTGATAGGTAGCGGCTAAAGCAGACGCTATTAGTTTTTCCTCATCGTTATTGGTAAATTTGACTTTATAAATAATGATATTTGCATTTTAATATAATTTTTGCATCGTTTGCTTATTTTTTGATAAGTTTATTTAAGAAAAAACATTCTTATGACTTTTTAATTTGTCTGTAGCAGATGCTAGATCATAGGCGCAAACTCGGAGAAGCTAGCACCGTTACGCCACCTAGACTCGTTTCGGCCGCGAATACTAAGGCTCCCAAAGAAAAATTGACGTGTTAATTATCTTAAGCTACTCTTTAAATGGTCCTTGTAAGGGATGGTTTTCAAATGGGTAAAAACGCCGTGATGCTAGTGTTTGGCCTAGTTTTCTTCGGTCGACGCCAAACACTTTTGTTAGGCCTAACGGAGATTATTTTACGTAAACGATTGTCATAGTGACGTTTTTCCATTTTTAAAAAATAAAACCAGTCTTAAGAAAAAGAATGCGTTTGATAAGTGAATGTCGAACCTACTTGACTTGAGTTGGGATTCTAGTTGGCTTCTTGGGCTAGACAATCGAATTTTGAAACCGACCAACCAAAAATATTTCATTTCGCGATTCCCTTTTCGTCACTTTTGGGGGAGGAGGATGTAAAAAAAAAGAATCTTTTATTGAAGTGTCTATAGGAGTAAAAAGGGCCAAGTGTTCTTCGTTCTCTGCTATTGGTAATAATATTCTGTGACGTCAAGAATCCCATTAAAAAACCAAATATCTGATAGTGTCAGGAAAGAGATTTTAAACAATTATCGTGGTAATTTTGGTAAGGAAAATCTAGAGATCGGCGGAACAAATAAATTAACCGGCAAAATTTCGATTAATCATAAAAACTTTGGTTAACTGTTTATTAACGAACATTTTATACGAATAAACAACGATTTACCATGAAAAAATAATCGGTTTTTTTCTGATATTTTTTGGATAATTGTCGGTTATGAATAAAAATAAATAATTGGATATTTTCTTATTCAAACTCTGATCTCTAGGAAAATCGTAATCTCCGTATATAGCTTCCAAAAACAGCGTATCCCAATCATTCGGAGTTTCAATCTTGATCGAAAACGGACCTTAATACCATATAAGTGGGCTTGGATCTAAGGGAGCGACTCGGTCCCTATGGACAATAATCAATTACTATCGAATCGATTCTCGATGCTTAATAATTCTTTAAGTTAGAACGAGAGACGCGTAGCGAAGCAGTCAATCAAATACGGAGCCTGTGTTAATCCTAGATACCTAGCTCAAACCAAATTATTCTAGCAACGTAGACATCGGGTAATATAATCGTTTCTAAATTAGGATTTTACGTTATGTATAATCGCTCTTTAAGCGGAATTTAATACAAATAGGCTAAATTGATTATAGAACTAAACGTGGTTATCGTTTCGAAAATGTAGACTTAATCCCCCTTAATGCTCGAAATTGATTCATAGGAACAATAAGTGACGTTAGGGGGCGCAAATAAGCTGGTCTATGTAAAAGCATATTGGCGAGTTGACAATTTTCTTTTGTTTCGCGGAGTGGGCTTAATATCCCGAAATCGCGCCTAACACTAAGAATGGTTAAATGGGCGGATGCTTGGTTATATTAATCCTAGCCGAAGAAGCTTTCGCGTTTACTTTACCGCCATAATTATCTCGCCAAGAAGATAAATTAAAAATAGGGCATAATACGACCCGTCACCTTGGCGTATACCTAAACTCGGCAAAGAAATTTTAGAAGAAAATTTTCCTCTTCAAAGTTTCTTTGGGAAGATACGCCTGCGACTTTCGCCGCGTTCAAGATCTTAAGCCACTTACATCTTTTATTTTTGAAGAATAAGGCACTCCTTAAATTACAAAGTTCTATCAGTTTAAGGCCTTGGAAAAATTGTTCGGAAGAAATTTGGGAACAGTTAAGCTAAGATTTAAGGGAAGACCATCTCTAAAGGTTGAAATTTATCAATATCTTAATATTTAAACGTTATTTCTTCATCAGTAAGAACGACATTTTTAGAATTTCTTCGAAGTACAACGATTGCGGTTTAGCTACTAAGCATAAAAATTAAAATTATCAAATCAGTTTTCATGTTTCAAGATTGTCTGGTTTTAAATTGCCTAGTGGGTCTTCTTTACCAAAGCTACGCCCTTAAACAGCCCCACTAGATTCTTTAGCAACTGCTATGAGAGAGACATCAAATTCTACGGAGAAAGATAAAATCCCAATAAAGGATTCTTAGAATTTCCAAGTGAAGGTAGAGAGGTTTTTTTTTAAAAGTAGAAATTACTTATAAAGAGCAAAGAAATAGAAAAAAGTCAAATTCGTTCGACGACCTCTTCGATGTCGCACCAGTTAATGGCCAATGTTTGTTAACAATTGAAGAGGACTAAGTTTTTACTCAGAGGTAAAAGAAGGCTAGGTTTCGTAAAACATATTTATCGATAGTAACAAGAAATTATACTTGAATTCGGGGGCTGGAGGATTCGCGTACAAGATAATGCATCGCAAATTTACTGACTACCTTAAGTCGTTTTTTAGATTTTATTTCATTTTTTATTAATTACTACAGTCATATTGTTACAAATCTTCGATGATTATCTATAATTGTTTCAGTGTATGGACTAACTTATCTAGAATTCCAATGCAATTACCCACTCTCACCCCTGCAATTTTCATCATACTTACAAGGAGACGACCCGAGGTGATAATCACCGATTTTGTTCAAACTCGGGTATAGTGTCCCATTGAAAATAACATGGCAATCTGAAGGATTTTAAGGGTCCCCCCTGTGAAACCTTTAAATACATGAAAATGTTTGAAAATTTCAAAAACGTTAAAAATACATTTAAATTGATTTTAAAAATTAAATTTAATCAAGTTTAAATGCAGTTTGGTCAATTGGGGGACCCTTAAATCCTTCAGATTCCCATGTTATTTTCAATGGGAAAAATTCCAAATCATGATGTCAAAAACGTTTTCGGTTGCCATGGCAAAACGAAAGCCCGTCGCAACTTTTTCCTCGCAGGTTTTTCAAGTTACATGGAGGTGTACATTATACCCGAGTTTGAACAAAATCGGTGATTATCACCTCGGGTCGTCTCCTTGTTAGTCTAATATAAAATTTTGATTCTTGTTTCCTAACTTATGTGTTGCGTAACTTTCTTCATTCTTTAAAACACTCATCCACGAATGTATTGAGCATGTAGTTTTTTTGGTATCTGGATATTCGGATTAACAATAGCTTTTCACGCTTTTGGATAAGATCAATCCTTAGTTTGGGCTTTGATGAAACGATGCAGTTGGCATAGATTTGGAATATACCGAAAATAGAAATGCCACTCTGACCTTTTCAAGTCCAAATTTCCTCGCTTGGTGTATGGTAAAATATTTCGAAATAGCATTATAGGCAGGTGCCGTAAATTTAATAACACATTTTGTTTACATTTTCAAAGACAATTAACGTTAGCCCAATGACTCGATATTTTTGTTCAATTGGAAAGTTGCCCATGTTGAGTCTATAGCCGCGTTCACACTAGACACGTCGGAAACGTTTAAAAATGATTTCAGAAGATCAAATTGAAACGGTCTATTACCATTGAAATTAATTGATATGTTCGAGATTATTTTTAACCAAGGGGGCTACCGCAGAAGGTCCGGTTCTAATTTTGGAAGATAATATTTTGCTCTGTTCAATATTTTTCCAAGTCACTTTGCGAAATTTTTTTTATAAACATTATTGGTATTTCTAAAAATAATCATTGCAAGTCAGAGGAATAACAAACAGCTAAACTTTGTCTCCACGCATGGCATCGTACCCAATATAACCAACTGGTTAATGACAATATTAACCAATTATACGTTGACTACATAATAATTTGCCTTTTATTATACGGCCTAATATCTATAGAAGAAGGTTTTAAATAAAAATTACAAAACATTTCAGCTTTTTTCGTGTGTATGCCTAAAGAACTAAGAAACTCGATTTTTTGGCTAAGATCAAAGTGTAGTATCTTGTATATAGCGGATATAACTAATTATTAAATTAATTCAGTTAATTAAAGTTGTTTTGCTGACCGTAACCGTCGAAAAGCACAGTCCGGATACCATAAGATAGTATACGAAATGTGGTCGACCTAAGTTGAAAAGTGTAGATTCCTATAGCGGACAAACAAACACTCATCTTTATATGTTAGATTATGATATGGAATTAATTCAAGATATCAGTGCTACAACTGAATTTTGCTCAGTTATTCATAAAATAACAAAATTACTCCTAATAAGGACCTCTCTAGTGGAGAAATCTTCCCGGGGAATTTATTTAACAATTTCAAAGGGTATTCATTTGGTCAATATCGGAAAATAATATAATAGAAAGTTAATCCGAGTCAATCCCTTCGCTTTTTAGTCGCCAGGCAGTTGATAGTGCGAACGTGTCTGGTGATATTTCCGCGCTTCACTCTATTACAAATAGGTCAAGGGTTAGTACGCAGCTCGAGTGAAGGTGAATTAGGCGTCCCATCGCCTTGGCTAGATTCCCACCTACATTAGCCTTGGCGCCAACTCCAAGGTGACCTATACCTACCGGGTTCTAGACCCTGACGGGCCTTTTTGGAATTCCGAGGTCATCCCGTCATCCTATTCTCCACTCGGTTGGCTTTACAAGGGGATTAGGGCCAGTGAAAGGGGCTTATCCTTCGGCAACCCCCGCCAGAATAGTGGATGGGGGGCCGCAACTGGAATGCCAAAACTGGCAATACCATCGCGGTAAAACCACAAAGAAAAGGACGAACCATTCCCACCCCACTTCTCCTATCCGCTTTTTTCCCCGTCCGCGTCTGTCCTGACCAACGGCCAGGAATCCATTCTTGTTTTATATATCGTAAATTTCCCAATGTTTGTTTCGAATTTTATTTGCCCAGAAAAATCTCGTTGAGAGAGAAATTTCCACCAAACTTTGTTCCTCGGGTTCCTCCCTCTCTAGCCTCGGACTGAGTTTGTATTTGGAAGGGGGAGTGTTTGGTCGATTTTTTGTAAAGTCATTTTATTCAGGATTCTAAAAAGTTTCCAACCTAAAAGCCTTTTTTTTTACTTTTTATCGAGCTTTTTTTTCTTTGCGGGGTTCCTGGGCCAAACCTTCTCCCTGTGATTGTTTTTTTTTTAAATTTAACTGTCGAGTTTTGAATTTATATTTTCTTATTTCAATTCATACGACTTTGGCGATTGAAAATAAACTAAGTTTATTGGTTATTTGAATTATTTATTCGTCCTCATATTTACGGGAAATTTCGTTTTTATTTTCCTGAAGTACGTGACCACTTGAGTTAATTTTACGGCGTAAATGTTGAAATTGCTAAAATCTCTGATGCTGAGAATATTTCTTTAAATTTAAAATATTTTTTCTAATTATTTAATAATCAGCTAGGCTTAAAGGCCTAGGTTTTTTTCCGCCTGTCTCCCTTTAAATTAACTTAGTGGAGCACAAATACCCTGGTGGTAGGCCAACCGCTGAACATGTTGGCCTAATTTAAAGGGGGACAGGCAGAAGAAAACCTAGGCCTTTAAGGCACCACCTTAGGCCCAAGTCATCGAGTGACTTTTAATGCCATTGAACCGGTGGCCGGGTTACAATGCGTAGGAGGGTGGTGGCAAGCCCTTCATGCCACGCGAGTCAACAGCTCCCTACACTTACTATTACCAAAAGTAGCATAAGACCCAAAATTGTGTCAGAACGATATAGTAGTAACAGGGAAACGAGGGGGGGGGGCGGAAAATACGTCATCAAAATCGAGTTACTCCAGCGCCGCCGAGTGAGGCGTTTTAGAACGTATGTCTACGGGCGAGAAAATATAATGTTGCTAGTACTATTCCAACTAGTAGGTTATGTAGTTTATAGTGTGACTATGTCTCCCTAGAAATGTTAATAGGCGCGAAGGTACAGCTGACACACTTTTGGGTCATATGCTACTTTTGCTATTACCGTTAATAAGGGGACTTATAGTTTTAAAAATAAATTCGATTTCAAAGTACAATCTAATGAAATGTTTCAGGTCAGTCGGCCCGATTGAAGCACGTCTCTGTGACGGAGTTGTTACCCGGCACGCCGTTCTACATGACTTACGACGGCTCCATAACCATGCCCGGATGTTACGAAACAGTCACGTGGATGGTCATGAATAGACCAATTTATATCACCAAACAACAGGTATATCACCTTATTTTTCCACTTACGCTCTCAGAACGCTTTCGTATCGCTTTCCGTTTTCCATTCCTACTTCAGATTACATTACGAGAGCGTTCTAAGAGTGTTCTAAGAGCGTTCCGCTCCCTGATCGATCTCGGAGCGCTCTGATAGTGATAAAAAGAATTCGCCATCAGAGAAATCGGCGCTGTCGTTTTTCATTCGAGTATTAAGTGATTGTTTCATTTTTAAGCTTTTCGTTCTACGAAAACTGATGCAAGGTGATTCGACCAATCAGAAGGCCCCAATAGAGAACAACTTCCGTCCAACCCAGCCAATCAATAATAGAGTTATTCGAACTAATATTGATTTTACCCGGCAGGAGGTGCTATACTTTTAAATGCCTTTTTTAATTTAACTTTTGTTGGTTAAAACTAATACACTGGCGGGTTTTTGATTCTTATTCAGGGTAAAGGTTGCCCAACTATGGAAAAAAATCCGAACTATCAAGGTATCTATCATAGAACTTCGAAACCGAAACTAGGCATGAACAAAATCAAATATTTCAGTTTTTAAATATTTTTTTAACTATTTAAAGTAACGACTAATCGCGTTTCTTTTCTTTACATTTTTCATATATTTTAGTGAATACCTGGGGAAGATTACCCTAAAACCCAAGAAAACAGTAAAAAGAGTGGAAATAAAAATTATCGTTCTGTTTCCCCGTAAAGACAATTCTTGTATAATTTCGAAAAAAAAAGTGAGATGTTTCGAGTTTATGTTACCGGTAACTTTGGAACAATTGATACATATGGTACTTTTAACGAAGACTAGAACGACGTATTTGATATCTGTCAGGATCAGCTTCCCTGACTTAAAAGGTAAGCGACATCTTTCTAATTAAAAGTGAAAACAAACACACCATTAAGGGAAAATTATTTTAAATAAAAAGTGCAATTAGTGGTTTAGATATTATTTGATTTGCAATGAATTTTATCTATAGGCGAAATATATTTTGAGCATAAATGACCAATTGAAAACATTTAACAGAAGCTTATCATTTCAAGGAATTAAAATAGTTCTTTTTATAAAATAACCTTGGCCATCTTGTTGAATTTGCGCAAAAAACAAAACATATAAATGATTCTGTAAACGTTATTTTGGTTTTCATAATTTAAACTATCTACAGATTTGCTACATTACTTACTGTCTAGATTTAGTTATAGCATATTTCTGATTAGGATTTAAATTATTTTCGTGTATTCGTATACGAGGTATTCTTTGTCAAAGAAACAATTTTTCCTTAAGTTTATTTAGATGGAATTACTTTTACATCTTGAGCAATTATTATTATTTTAATTAATAATTATTAAAAACAAAAGATCTGCTACTTCATGGTTTATTTTAATTAAAATCACTCAGGAGCTTTCGGACCGAGGTCCTTCTTCAGCCGCGTCTAGAACCTCGGTCCGAAAGCTCCCGAGTGATTTTAATTAAAATAAACCATGAAGTAGCAGATCTTTTGTTTTTAATAATTATTAATTTAGTCAACCATGGTCATAAAAGAAAATATTTATAATTATTATTTTAATTGCTTTGTCTTACAAATTTTTCAATTAGTAACGTGTTTCGTGAAGGTGAGTAAGAAATATAACTTTCGTTTTCATTGCAGAGGTGCCTTTTCCGTATTCGATTGGGTTGGTCTCATTAAATCAACTCTACTCTTCCAAAATTTGAAATTTTTCTTAAACATATCTGCCAAAATAAATACGTTAAATCTCCGTATAATAGTGTCATTTAGTGTTATACAATGTACTTCAAAATTTGGAAAACGAGATAATAATATTGATATTATTTTCTACGAAAGTATAACGATTTTACGAAGCGCGAATGCTATGAGAGTGAAATTTGAAAATAAAAGGTGCGGTGTGAATGGGGCTTGAATCGTGTGAACAATTCTAACGTGACCCCACAAGGTGCTTCTTAAAATATGGTTCCATCATTTTGATCGCGAACGTGCGTAGGACTTTATTAAAAGCTGTGACAAAAAAAAAGCGGTGTTCGTCCTTCATTTTTTTCCCAGTAGCAAAATGCAGTGCTCAAGAGTAGTTCTTTATCATTTATAGTCACTAATAATATATATATATTAACGATAATATTTTTATTCTCCCATTCATAGTAAAATATTTAGGTACGAACTAAACCTTTAATTTCCTCCCAAAACAGCAATATTTGACAATCTTAAAAAAAAATGTAAAATTTCCGCTATTAGGCGGTGTGACACTTTTATAATAATAAAACTAAAATACTGAATGGTCGAACAAAATAATAAATAAAATTTAAAATATTGTAAATTCGTGTTCTATAAAAAAAATAAGGCGACATAAAAATTACGCAACAAATCGCGAACTTTCTTTGTATACCTATAAAAAAGGTTGCCAATATTTCCAGGAATTAAAAAAAAGAACGTCTGTATAATATTTGAAAAATCTTGAAAAATTCTTTTAACACGTACATACGACTCTTTTTGTTCCTTTTGCGCGTGAAGTTTTTCTTTTGGGTTAATTGAAGTAAATAAAGGAAACCTCCTTTGAATTAATTTTCGGGAGAAAAAGGGAAAAAGGAATGGGTCCTTAATAATTGAATGTCCCTTACCTTGAATTTAATTTAGGGCCTGAGTTGGGGTCCTCATTGGGGCTACTTCGCCGGGAATACGGTTTCGAAAGACGCTTTTTGAGCACGCTCGCTTTCTTTTCAAAGATTTTCTTCGGTGGTGACCGAGAGCGGGTTTCAATGCCTCATTTTCACCATTTTCTGGCCATCTTTTGAAAAGACGTTCGAGTGGCGAAGCGGTGAAGTGGCATTAAGCGAATGATATTCACGAGTGGCTATCATTACGTGAGATAGACATTGCTTGTTCCTGCACTTTACATGTACTTCCCAGAAATTGGATCTTCTTCGGCCGTGGAACCAAATTCTTAATCCTGTGGGTTCGGTAAAGAAATGTTCGCTGGAATTTCTGGTTGTCGATTAATAAACTCGGGTGCGCAGCCTCTCGAATAATTTTAAATAATTAAAATTCTGGGCTTTGTTAATTAATAGCGTAGTAAAAAAATGATGTGTTAATTATCCCGAAATATAACGCAAAGTAAAACCTGAAAATATGATACACTGACAAGGAGAGTACCCGAGGTTATTATTGCCGATTTTGTTCAAAGTCGGGCGTAATGTAGACCTATATGAGATATGAAATTTCCCAAAAGGAGACGTTGCACTACCCATTCGATTTGTCGTGGCAACCGAAAATGTTTTTGACCACTTAAAACAAAAATAAGATTTTTTTCCTTATTTTACCCAAACATTTTTACAATTTTACCACAAAAATTTCCAATTTACCCAAACTTGATGAAATTTACCTAAATGGGGTCCAAATTACCCATTTCGTGATTTTAAAAATTTAAAAAAAATTACGTACCGAGAAAATCCCATGGTTTTTTTAAATGAAGATTTTTTGGTTTTAAGTCGTCAAAACATTTTCGGTTGCCATGGCAAATCGAATGGGTAGTGCAACGTCTCCTTTTGGGAAATTTCATATCTCATATAGGTCTACATTACGCCCGCTTTTGAACAAAATCGGCAATAAACAACTCTCCTTGTTAGTATTCCCATATACAAAACACGTCCAATTGAAATTTAAAAAGTAAATTTAATGGGCTACCGTCAAACTTTATACAATAGCACGATGGAAAACAAGTTTTTGGGTGATTTTATAATGATTATTTTTGCCTAACTTCACTTTCGGGCGACGGAAACTTTGACGAATAACGACTAGAGCGTCCTTCGAATGCCTCCTGAAAAAATGGCTCGCGAAGTAGCTCGTACCAGCGATATTATATATATATATATTAGTTTTCACCTCTTCCACAGAGTGGCTCTGCGGTGAGGTTGCCTAGTGTATTTCTATTGAAAAAAAATGGCGCTGACATTATAGCTATTCGGATTTACACCGAAACCAAAATAACTATTTTGTAGCATTTAAATATATTTGGCAGTTAAATTTATGTTTTTATATTAATTATGGGCTTAAATAATAATGAATAATTTTTAAAACGCAAAGAAGTCAATATTTTGAAATGCTTTTCGCTTTGTAACAAATTTTGAAATCCTTTCTAAAACCAAAAATTAAAAAACGCAATTCCGAGAACAAGTGATTATTTGCAAATCTTGACCCAGTTGCGTGGGGAGACTTCAAAGCCTGAGGTAAGGAAACCGTGGAAAGCTTACAAAAATAACGCCCGCGGATTTGATTCTTTAATATTCTTTCGGCCAACGTTTTTAAGTCAATTTATTCAAAGAAATAGGCTTTTAAATGTGGAAAAACTGGGGAGTATATTATCATACCAACATTTTCCTAACCTGAAAGCCAGTTATTTTCGGCAATTTTCCAACGCCAGTAAAGAAACGTACCCCTATTTCTATAGTATCCTACATGCATTGTTAAATTTTGTTCTCTACCTTTTTCCCCAATTATAAATAAAGTTTTTAACGAAACCAAGCATTCATGCGTACTTTCTTTCAAATAAATAACAAAATATTAAATTTTCATGAAATTCAGGTGCTATTTTAAAACGTTTTCCAACTAAAATGTTTATTTTTATAAAAGTAAACTACTTATCTTAATAAGATTTAACTTTCTATCAAAAAACATTACATTTCTGTAAAAAATTAATCTATTTATCCTAAGAACATAAAAATATTTAAAAACAATTAATCCATTTATCCTAAGAACATAAAAATATTTATCTTAAGAACACAAAATATTTATCCTAAGAACATAAAAATATTAATATAAAAAATTAATCTATTTATCCTAAGAACATAAAAATATTAATATAAAAAATTAATCTATTTATCCTAAGAACATAAAAATATTTATCTTAAGAACACAAAATATTTATCCTAAGAACATAAAAATATTTATCTTAAGAACATAAAATATTTATCTTAAGAACATTAAACTATTTATCTTAAGAACATTAAACTATTTATTTGAAGAACATTAGACTTATTTATCTTAAGAACAGTACCTATTTATTTGAAGAACATTAGACTTGTTTATATTAGTAACATTAAACTATTTATCTTAAGAACAGTAACTATTTATTTGAAGAACATTAGACTTGTTTATATTAGTAACATTAAACTATTTATCTTAAGATCATGCAACTAGTTATATTAAGAACATTAGACTTATTTCTCTTAATAACATTAAACTTATTTATCTTAATAACATTAAACTATTTAACTGAAGAACATTAGACTTATTTATCTTAAGAACATTAAACTATTTTACTTAAGAATATTAAATTATTTATCTTAAAAACATTAAATAATTTATCTTAAGATCATGCAACTATTTATCTTAAGAACATTAAACTATTTATCTTAAGAACATTAAACTATTTATCTTAAGAACAATAAACTATTTATCTAAAGGGCATTAAACTATTTATCTTAACATCATGCAACTATTTAACTGAAGAACATTAAACTATTTAAGTGAAAAACATAAAACTATTTAAGTGAAGAACATTAAACTATTTCACTGAAGAACATTAAACTATTTATTTTGGGCATAAATTATTAAAATTGTTTTATTATTCCCTGGGAATTTGATCGCTAATTTATTTTACCACGAGATAAATAATTCAAAATGTAATTTCATTTCCATTATGTATATTTGAATTTTACGAGTAAAGATAAACTGACAATCGTATTTTAAAAATAGATTATTTTAAAGATTTAAATTAACTAAATGGAAGAAGTAATTGCCACGCGATTTGCATGAAACGCCATAGCTATTTGATTATCGATGACCACTGGCTAACCACTTCTGTACAGTCTTTGGTAGTACAGAGTACGCGTACTCTTTTTAGTACAGTCAAAGCAACAGACTTGTACACCAATTACGCGTAGTGATCAACCCCTCGCAGATATTCGACGCTACTTCTTTATTTTCTCCGCGACAGCTAAATGACACATTTTTCATTTCTCTTAAAATAAATAATTTATTTAAATTATAGCAGAGACAGGGACCTTTTAAAGTATTAAATTTACGTACAATTCATTAAACACACCGAAATAAAGAGAAACTTTAAGGAACACTATCAGGCACTGATCCATTAGGTTAGGTAGGAAAAGTACAGGAGGGGCCCCTAATTTTATTTTTGAGCTCATAAAAGTATTTTGAGGCAAAATTTATATTTCCTAAAGGTAGAAAAATATGGTGATTCATATTCAATATTTCAAATTTCTATGCTCCCAGTAATAAATTTCTGAAGAATTTTAAGGAATTTCAAAATTAATCACAAAAATGTTCTCTTGTTTAATTTTTTTCGGGCACCTTGTTAGGATTTGGTAGCTCCCCTGATACCGTACCTCTTCCAACTCTTGACGCGCCATTGAGAAGCAGTTTTTAAATTGTAACGTGGGTGCCTTTTGAGTTCCTGTCAAATTTGGTCTCCGAGTTCACTTAACGCCTATTTAATAATAATATTAATCAGCTAAGCTAATACCCAAGGCACTACCCCTAGGCCCAAGTCATCTAGCGACTTTTAGTGCCAACATTATTGCACAACATTGTTGATAAACCGAGTTTCTCTTTGTGGATAGAAAAAACAATTCCAGAACGTTATGTCCACTTAAATTTGAAACATTTACCGATTTTTGTCATCACATTTGTTTTGTAGTTTTCTTGGAAATTATTCTGACTGAACAAAAACTAAATGATAACAAGAATTAAAATTCCTTTATTAATATAAATTTACATATTTATTTGTAGTTTTATAAGAATTACGCGCCTCTGAACATTTCGTGGCTCACCAACAAAGTTGGGTAAAACGTTGGCTCGTGTGACAATTGGCAGTTAGCTAATCATTTATTTAGGGCTCGTATTTTAAAATAACGTGAAATTTAACAAAGTTTACTTTGATCTTTAACCGTTTACAACTTTATAAGCAAAATCGGAATAAGGGGCGTTACGTAGTTAGTAAATCCATAGGAATTGTTATTGCTCATTTAATAACGATATGCGGTTGAGTTCACAAAACGGTTTGTGTACTGAACCGTAAGCTAGGGTTTTGTTTACCGTATAATTTACGGCTGATTATTGCGTCCTATGAACCTAACGCAGTTATGTTATGAAGTTTTCCGCTAGAGTTTCGTTAAAAAGGCATTACTTCACCACTGACTAATTAGTAATAGAGGAATTTAGTAGTCATTGTGTGTTTATTTTTTCCTAATGGCCGACCAAATTCAAATGCAGCCAAACCGATAATATTTGAAAAATTGGCTCCCAATGTAAAAAGATAATATGGACCCCTCTATACTTACCCCAGCGGACGGCTGAGCTTGTGGGCCCCTATAAATAATGCGGTCCTCAATGCACTGATTAGAAGAATTACTCAATAACAGTTAATAATAATAATAATAAGTTATGATTATTACAATTGTATCAATAGGTCTGAGGCCCTTTTAACAGCGATACAATGTAAATTCGTCATCTACATTAACTATAGCCTTAAGACCTTTACAAGTTTTTATCGAGAGGTTTATCAATCCTGTAGCTTTGACTGTGTTAAAAAGAGTACGCGTTCTCTGTACTACCAAAGGCTGTACTCTCCGTACTCAATGGTTTTTATTGGTAGAGGAAGCTGAAATACTAGGAAGAAAACACCTTTAACAGATTTTCAAACTTAACGTGGAAGGAGCGGTTCTCAGGATTTCCCCTAGTGCCACAAGCTGGGCTCCATTTGCTGCGAGGCGAAAGTGCTAACCACTCCGTCATACCTCAATAATAATAATCTTAATTTGAAAAATATTACATTTAGATACGTATAATAAAATTTAGGTTCTGATACAATAAATTATAAAGATTTCTTCGAACTATACGTTCATTTTGAGTAGTTTAGGGAAATTTAATAACATTTGGCGTCACTATCAAGCAAGAATGTTTTAAAAAGAAACCCTTGTTTGCCATTTATTATTTCTTGATGACGAAGAAATTTAATTGAAAATGAACATAACGACTGTATGATAAACGTATAATGCAGAAAATTATGACTTTGTGATTATTATTCTGTGGTTATTTTAAGAATTTGCGATGATGAGGGTGTTGCAGGTTTTTTTTCATTTGCTGTTCTAGAGCGCACCGCGATCACCCCGTCAACATTTCGATGTGCTTGCCGAAATCATACCCTATCAATTTCACGTGTTCTATTTGATAAACCGAGCACTCCACCAACACTCGAACTGTGACAATTTTGACAGATCGACGGAAAGAGATCCAGCTCGGTACAAGTTGGTTTGCCTTAAGACCTTTTCAGACGATCCAACTTTTCAAATCAAAATGCTGAGTCAGCAAAAATAGATCAGTGATCCATTTTTTTCGCGTACTTTTTTGATGGATCAACTCATCGAACTTTTATTCACACGAACCAACTAGTTCACTCGACTCAAGTTGACTATCTAGTTGGGTCAAAAAGTTGGCTAGTGTGAAAAGGCGTGTTGTAAGTAGGAAATTTTCCGGAAACTTTTCCGTATTTTTCCATAAAAAAAGGTTTCATTCCATGATTAGTCTAATATATTGTTTGCAAATTTAAATAAAGTGGCATTTTCGCCTAATTGTTTCGAATCTGAAAGTAAAACTAAACCTCAAGACTAGTTTAAACTGATTAATAATGAAACACTATTAATGTTTTGTAGTATGTTTACTGATATTAGACCTTTTATATCGATAAAAAGTTAAAAACGTAAAAAACCCTTAAAAAGTAATTTATGTTTCAATTTTTAATTTTTCCGATTTCCGGAAAATTAACAACACTAGTTTGACTGTTCCAACGAAATTGGTACTCGCTGAGCAATTTTTTGCGTGTTTTCTTCTCAGTACGAGCGTGGTTTTGTAAATTCGGAAGTTCACTTCTCTCATGATCGGCACGTCATCAATGATGTCAGACGTTTTCGGTGCGAATCTCGAGTAGTCATAGCGCGATAAATTTCACTTTATAGCGTTTTTGTGAATATTTTCTGGCACTGGGCGCAATATGTGTATTTCGCTTTAATTCCCTGTTAATAATATATCATTATTGAATGAAAATGCTAATAATCAATAATCGAGAAAGTAACCCAACATATCAACCGAGAATCTTCCATCGGTGGACACCAACTAATCGTCAACGAACGGATGTTGTAAACTAAAACCAGGTAGGTTTAGACAATCTATTTAACGGGTGCAAATTGATGGTTGCAATTTTTGGAATAGCTAAGTAACGGATTAATTCATTAACTTTTTAATTAAATAAAAAATGGCTAAATGTACTCTCTACCTTCGTCATTACGCTTCTGGAAATTCTGGTATATCAACGGTTTTTAGCGTTTTTCAAACCTCTTTAACGATATGTGTAAATTTTAAAATATTTTACAAAGCAGAAACTAGTTCGGTTCACACTTCGCCTTGATATCGATTCAAATCGATTCAAAACGTTTTGAAAGAGTTGTCTGTACCAGGCTAAGTCGTTTTAAACCGATTCAAACCGTTTTCTAACAATTACATGTGAATATAGCTTGTTTGCTGTCTACGGCTTTGGCTGTCAAAAGGAGTTCATTTAAAAAAATAAGTAGTTCAAGATCATAGTTGTTTTGAAACTATATTTAACAAATGCCCTTTTCTTTTTCTGATAAATATAATATTTTTCCTTACTTAGAATAATGTTTAGCTTTGAAAACCAAATATTTTCTTTAAATAAACGTCCTTGAAGATTTATTTG
Source organism: Leiobunum rupestre (assembly GCF_980474605.1). Classification (NCBI taxonomy): domain Eukaryota; kingdom Metazoa; phylum Arthropoda; class Arachnida; order Opiliones; family Sclerosomatidae; genus Leiobunum; species Leiobunum rupestre. Next base: position 29,788,590 of record NC_143387.1, on the reverse strand, counting down.
ACCAAACTTATTCTTTTTCTAAGAAAAATAATATTATTCCTTAATTATAATTTTGTCAAATATTTTAAAATGACAAAACAGCTTTTAAAACCAATTATTTTATCGAGATACCTTTACATTACGAAAGAAAACTGATCAAAATTACAATACATGCTTATGTACAAAATTAAAACAATTAAACAAACACTAAATGTTAAAAATCCAAATCCAAATCCAAAATTGTAGAAACAACTTATTAATTTTTAAAACAAACTATTTACAAATTATTTAATTAAATAAATACACTCAAATTTATTTATACACTCTAGATCAAATAAATCAAATCTATAAAAAAAATAATTACACAGATGGGGGTAACTAACTATTTCAGAGTAGGTTTGCTTCATTTTTAATCATTCGGGTATTTAATTTTAATTAAAAATTCCAGTTTAATGGCGTATTTTCTGAAGCGTTTTGTGTGTCTCTAATTTTGTTATCTGATTTTACGCAAAGACAAATCATTTTACACCAATTGGAACATGACTTAATTGTTCAAAGTAATAAAACTGCTAATTTATCTGGATGTTTCTGTACAGTTTGGTACGCGTTGTACCAAAGACAGCCATCTAAGAACAAAGCTTGAAATAAATATTTCGGGGTGAGCGGCCAAGAAGGTTAATGTCTCTGGTTCATTTATTTCACGCGTAATATGAGCGTCATATCGTTTTAAATAATTTGATATAGGACGTAAATTTGGTGAGCCATACACCGTGACCTTTGATAACGGGCGCGCGTTTGAGAGACCGCCAGAAACGTTTAGCGCAATTAACCCTAACGACCTCCTAACTACGTAAAAGTTTCAACTCGTTACAACATACCGTCGGTGAGCGAATGCCGAAAATAGCCCTCGTCCGAGGAATTTTGGATTACGCTCAGTCATTGCTTAAATTAATGCGGAGCCGCTGTCCTCGGAACAGGCGCTTCAACGACGACAAACGCGTACGGGAAAACGCGCCTAATATTGGGTTTAATCAGTAAGTATTCTAAGCCATGCTCGAAACAACGATGAGGCGATTACGAGGAGAGAGATTCAATGGAATTACATTGGTGACGTCGTCAGTGTTAAAATTAATTAATCAGAATAATAATAATCACCTAGTCTAATACCCGAGGCACCAACCTAGGCCCAAGTCAGCTAGCGACTTTAAAACGTTAGGTTACAACGCGTAGGAGGGTGGTGGAAAGCCATTCATTTCACGCGGGCCAAAACTTCATTAGCTATTACCAGTGGCGTAGCTAAGACACCCTATAGGCCCCCCAGTGAAACTCTATTCGGGGTTTTAGTCGGTATCTAGCATATTTTTTTATAGGAATTTAGGGGCCACCTGAAGCCCTGTGGCCCTCCTGCATTGCGGGGTCTGGGGGCGCCTGATTTACTCAATCTCAAAAATTATTTTATGGGAAGGTGAAACCGAAGATCTCGAGGGAAACTTCTTTAATCAGTGGGTTGAAAACTTGCAAACTCAACGCGGAAGGAGTTGTACCGGTTTTTAACCCAGTGCTACAAGCTGGGATCGAACCAAGCTGCTCTCGCTGCGAGGCGAAAGTGATAACCAATGCGCCACCGCAGATTGAAAAGAAAAGTAACTTAATATTTACATTTAGTCTATTAGTTCGATTTGTAGTCAAACATTTTACACGTTTTCCTGTACACTAGTTGAAAAATTTCTGATTAGTGTGTACGATGAGTACGCATATAAACGCGTCGTTGGTTTCTATATGGGAAAGAGTAATAGAACAAACATAAACTATCGAAAAGTGGGGGCTCTCATCTTGCGATAACCGGCCATTTTGATCAGCCTAAAAAAGACAGATTTTTAATTAAAATTTTTGCCATCCCTTTTTCGGAGACAGATTAAAGAATTTTCAAAGTCTGTTATCACAAGCGTTACTTTCCCCGACCCCCCACCCCTGCCATTACCGCTACCCGAATATTGGCATTACACGGAGGATCTTTTTCAAACAATAGTTTTCTCCCTCACGCGCAAGAAAAAAAAAACAGTACGCCTTGTTGGTTTACGCATTTTTAACCTAAATGAGAGTAGGCCTGATTTTATCATTGCTTGGACCAAGTAAGGCTTAGAGGGATTCGTGGCTGCCCTTTTTATCGGTTGTAGTAGTTTAAAAATATAGTTGTAAGTCGGAAAATTTCCCACTAGAAAAATTACCGATACTTTTTTCCGGAAAATTTTCCGTATTTTTCGAAAAAAATAAAATTACAGGTTTTCATTCCATGATTAGCCTAGTATTGTCCGCAAATTTAAATTTCGCGGCATTTTTGCCTCATTTTATCGAATCCAAAAGGAAAACTAAACCTCTAGACTAGTCTAAAATAAAAACCCTTAAAAAGTAATATATTTTACAATTTTTATTTTTGAGATTTGCGGCAAAATTTCCGGAAATTTTTCCACATTTCATTTTTCCGGAAAATTAATAACTTTATTGTAATTCGACGTAACACTTCAGTACTTGATTCGAAAATTAGTTTCTAGGAAACATACGTTTAGAGCAAAGCCCTGAATTGGTGATGCAACTATGTGGTCGAACGAGGTCATTGGGGCATTTATATCAAACCAACAGCAGATATCGCTAAAATAACACCAAAACGCGCCCGATTAATACCAAATTTCGTCTACGTCTTTCTGATAGTATTAGCTAAAATTCAATAGTTCTCTTCATAATGTAACGTGGCTTTCTTGTTTTAATGTTGCTCTTACGTCACAGTCTCTTACTTTGACAATCGCCAGATAAAAGAGTGTATAACACTCTTTTACGAAGTCGGCCATTTCATTACAGACCTAATTTAAAATAGTACAGGCAAGGGCGCCTGCACGTGCTCATCAGCTCGAGACATCGCGTGCACTTGACCGCGTGAAGCGGCCTTGCATTCACTATTTGAAATCAGACCTGTAATAAAATGGCAGCTCTCACAAATAAGGATAAAAAAGAGTGCATAGGTTTTTTAGCACGCGTGCTAATTGATCGTGCGAAGAATACACTAATAAAGCTGGGCCTTGTGACGTAAGATCAACATTTTAACAAGTTGGGCAAGACCACCTTTTATTTTATAAAATCAACTATTCACAAATCATTAGCCAAAAGAAAAATTAATATATTTCGCGGTTTTCGGATAATTTTAGGACGTCGGGTAACTAAAAATCGCAATGAAATAGCGTTACCCCGCGAATAGATGTCCAATGTGTATCAGCCTATTGCAGAACCGTTGCCTCTATATTTAAATAATATAAAGCCACCGTAATCTAAAAATACGCGGCTCTGTACAGCATTGTGTGAGAATAAATTCCAAGAGGATTTTCACTTTAATTCATGGTTTCAATACAGTAAACTTTATATTTAAATTAATGTAGTAGTTTGTCATTGTTTTAAATAAAGAGTTTATATAGGGAATAAATTTTGTTCGCTGTCGAATGAGTCTAGCAGCAGGGACTTTAAATACGGTTTAAGTTTACTTTTTTACGCTGGTTTCCTCAATTTGTTTACAAAGTTCTATTTCACATATCACACGAACCCAAACCTTAATGTCCGCATTTGCCTGCTGTTTGGTTTTGCAGTTGATGCAGCCTACTTTCACGGGCTATTAGGCCACACTTTGAAGCTCTTTTAACTCATCGTAGTAAAATGGGAAAAAACAGGCATACTTCTCAACTCACCCCCTAAAACTCCTTAAAATTTTTGCATAACCTTTTGAAACACCTTGTATAATACGCTAAATAAAAAGTCATTATTCTACTGGCTACCAAACGCTAATTAGCGTGTGCTAATACGTTACTTATACAATTTACAATAGCAATCCAAAGAGGGCATAGTGATAACTTCGGATCGCGAATATAGAATTAGCACACAGTCTTCCACCGTGTTGATAAATAATTTAGTGAGTCCTTCTAAAGATTTCTCGGTTCATCATTAATTTGGACCAGACACGGTTTTTCTAAATATGACTGTGGCGAAGAAAGCCGCGGCATAGTTCCGTCGTAATGGTGGTATTAACACGAGCACTTAATTCGTGGTCTCTGAAGTTTCCGGGTCCTTCCTTTCATTTGCCGCTTCTATCATCAGACCACGTAATATTCCAGTGTAAATAGACATTTAATTAAGCCTTAAGTACCTCGATCTAATTATGGAAAGAGTCCATATTGCAACGCCAACACTCCGGGAAAAAGGCCGCTTTGACGCGCCGTAGAAGCGCCTTCTTTTTAAATTCATTAATTATTAGCGCTATCGCGGATACATTTTGGGGTGGGATCTGGCTGAATTAATCACGCTTATAAAGGGCCAGCTCTGGCAGAGCTCGCGTGAATAGAGGACGTTATCCCGGTCGGCCCCGCAATTGGAAAACACTTGTTAATCCCTGAGACCCTCGACACTTTAAATTTTTAATGGGACGTCTGGGAGCTTGAAGGAACGGGACACACAATGCACACTGTTTTCTTCGAGAATTTAATCGGCTACAACAACCCTGAAACGCCGCCAAGTGTCGAGAATTTTTCCGCTTTTCCCTAACTTAAGATCTTAGCTTCTCTAACAGCCACCCGTCAGGATCACGTTTATAAATATACAGTGTGTATTTTAGATAGGACATTTTTGTTAAATAAGGAGAAATTGTTATGGTTAAATTATTTTTTCGGATTATATTTAATAAAATTTCATCCGTCAGTTTTCTCAATAAGACAATCATCAACCACTTTTATATAAAATGCGCAACAAAATGTTCAAGTATCAAACGAAAAGTTATTTTGTTAGATTTAACTTGTAAACTGTTTCAGTGGTATTCTTTAGTTTACCTGAATGACGAAATATTTTTTACCTTCTGTCAAAACACTGATTGCAAATCTAATTTTTAAAATCGGTAAATCAGACGTTGATTTTTTTGACCATGGTTCGTTTATTTCGTTATTAAAATTATGTAATCATAATTATTGCAAATCCTAGTAACTTTGAAGTCAATATTAACGTTTGACTGTATTTGAGCGCTTTCTTAATCGTAAAAATTTATTTTTTTCACCATGGCTAATACATTAATTAAAATACAACGAAGTTTTGGATTTATTTAAATATTAATTAGATGGTTTTATTGTTAGTATAAAAATAACATTTAAGAAGAACGATTACTTACGAAAATTGATTTAAATTAATTCGTTTTTAAAATTAGATACCATTATTGTAACGGAAAATCTTTAATCAAAATAGCAAAGAAGGATTCTCGTGGATTTAATCCGGAACATCGAGTCCAAGTATTTCTTGGGAAAAAGTCTTTAGCTGGAACAGAAAGGCTCATTCTTCCTGTCCTTTTTCCGACCATCCACGTTCCAGAAAAGAAGGTGATGTCCAACCCCAAATTAATTTTCCCCTTGTCATGGTAGGCGCTTTTGTGGATTCTTATTCAATACAGGCCGACTTAGTTGGTCAGAGCGCTCTCTTCGGCTATTGACCACCGTCCGGCCAAGGTTGGGTTCGGACTAGTCACCGCCGCGCACCGGAAAAGACTACATATTGGCAAACGGAAATAGGAACCGGATCCGTATTCTTTGTCGTTCGTTCTATTGGGTGTAACTTCCTGTACACTTAAAATCGTGGCTAGCGGTTCTGTTACGCATTTTTCATTCGAATTATGTAAAATTTCTCTTTAGCCACGTTTTCTAACATATGTGGATCTAATTATGTGACGGCACGATACCCTATTTATAACGAAAAAATTCGAAACCCTTACGATTTTCAAATATTTCATTAGTGTGTTTTTTGCACTTAATGGTGTTCTAGTACTTCAATCTTAATTAGAAAGAAATAAGAAATACAATCAAAAGTCGAATGTGCATGGTTGTTTTATTTAAATGGTACTTGTTGAAATTACTGATTTAAATTTAGATTTAGGTAAATATTTCTTTTTATAAATTAACGTAACTTTAGGAGCAACAAACACCCACGCAAGGAGAGCGCAACACATCAAAAGACGTGGATTTTCATTGGTTAGACGCTTTAGCACCTGCTGCCGTTGGAAGGGGAAAATACGGAAATGTCTTCCCCCCCCCCGTAAAACGTTCAGAGTAAAGGTTCGTCCAATGAAATTGGTACACAACACTGCGTTAGCGTGTTTAAAGGCTAGCTGAGTTCTCCTTGTGTTTGTTGCTCCTAGGTCACAATCTTTTTTTTTAAGAGTCACGAGGAATATAGCTTTTTCTAGCGCGTGCAAATCGCTCGTGCGAAGAATATACTAATAAAGCTGGGTCTTGTGACGGAAGAACAACATTTTAACAAGTTGGGCAAGACCACTTTTTATTTTATAAAATCAACTTTTGCTTTTTTTTTCTTAAAATCATTGATTCAAATCTTTCGAAATATTTGGGTCAAAATGCTATGAATGTTTCAATAATAATTTGGTAGCGCGCTTCTCCCTGAACACGGGTGTAGTGTACGCGGAACACTTCTACAGGCGCCTGACCAATTTTTCGTCTATATCTACAAAACCCTCAAAATAGTCCCTTTGAGGCGGTTTACCTATCGTTATACATTCCTCTAGTACGTTCATCAAAACTTTTTATCGACTATTAATAAAAATAATTATTACACTATTTAATCTAAAACCTTCAGTTCAGATTATTAGGTTCACGGGTTCTTTTTCGTTGTAAAAATGTCTTGCAATTCAATCAATTATTATTATATAATTATAATTATAGTCTTAAACAGCAGAGGCGCCACAGCGATCATAAAATTTAAATTGAGAAATTAAAATTTTACCAAATTGTTTTTATGTAAAATAGTAGTATTTATTACGGCGTAATTAAAGATTTCGGATTTCCTAGTTCGAACTACCCCATATTTGACCAAGTGGATGGAGGAAGTATTTTAGGAGTAAGTGGGGGGTGGGAAAAGGGGCCACAGGATGAAGGGTCAAAAACTTGGCCGTGGGCGTATTCCAGCGGCGTGTTGTTGGACATGACAATGCTTGGTCAAAAATCGTTAATCAAGTGGGGTCACCGGGAGAGGTCAGCAATCGGAAAGGCCACCGTCCAGCGTGATTCGGCTTCCGTGAATGGAGATAAATCTAATTGCGCTTTCTCGCGCTTCGACGCGGCGCAATTGTTAAAGATTGAAACTACGAGAGCAAAACTTTGCTAAAGAGGAGTGTCTCCGCGTACGTATATCTCGCTCGAAATCGGGTCGGATATCTTTGCAATTTCGCGTCGAGGGTGAAAGGAGACAGAGAGAGAGAGAGAGAACTAGTCAGGCTTGTTTCCGTTCTTCAACTTCAGCAACTTTAAACTCGAGGAAAGTTTCACTCCAACTTCATAATAGCCGTTCGATTTGTAATTTCTATTCTAGCGCGCGGCGCGGCCGATTTGGACTCCGTAATTATCTCGGCTTCTAAATAACGACTGCAGACACTCGCACCCCGAAAAGCGTCGTAGAATTTCTAGTGCTTGATTACTGACTTTGTACCGAGCAAGGCCCTAGCTAAAGCTGTTTCCAATGGCCGATAGTTGCGTTCTGAATTCTCAAAACCACGCACCCTGGTACACGGCCTTTCATTTCGAAAGGGAAAATCGAAGTCGCCTTTGCACCCCCTAAGTTATATTCGTTTGTTGTGTTAGCACTTATACGCGATTTGGATTTTATGGTGACCTAATTAAATACACCAACCTTGAAGTTTTCTCCTTTAACCTATAAACTTAACGAGTGCTATAAGGTTATTAATAGTTTTAGGATGTCCCAATCCACTGTCTTAACTAAACGCAAATCTACCTACGATTTTCAGTAAATCGATTTCAATAAATATTGTTTCATAAACTTGAATCTGAATAAAATCAGTTCAATGATTTAGAAATCACGACTGAAAATTCCACAAAAATTGAAGCATCTCGTAAAATTTTATATATATGATTTGTTTCTCCCAAATCCATTTTATAATCTTCTCAGTTATTTATAATATAATTGAGATAAAAAGAAAAAAACGGCAAATCGCAATAACAAGACATTTTCCCCGATTTGAGCAGTTTTGGGTGAACTTCTTCACTATTGTTCGGCGGTTTAAATCTTTTCAAAAACACATTTTTTGGCCAATAATTTAACCCAGCTCGCAAATTGACTTGTTTCTAATTATCCGATTATTTATCACCAAAAACCCTACTTGGTAAGACCTCATTATCATATTTAATTTAAATGGTTTTTGCTCTTATAAACAACATTTCCAGTTTCAGTAGAGAAGGTTTTATTCGTTCCACCAACGAGCGTTGTTCTCCTCTCTTTAATCAAAGATAAATTTGTTTATTTCGGATAAACAGACTTCCAGTTTCGCTTTATCTCTAAGCGGGATAAATTTCGAGAACAATACCGATTGAAGTAACAGCCACTATAATAAATTCATGGGATGTCAGTCGACTCTTTAGGTCGGCCGCTTCTTTCGAAAATGAAGTTAGCTATCTCTCCTCTTTGTAAGATGTCCCGCACCTGATGCCCCCGCTGCCCCGATATTTATTCACTCCACGCTCATCATTTCTACTTGCCAGTAACTTTCCTCCCTTTATTTTGTTAGGCCTATTGAGTGGCGGCGACGGCGCCGATTCAACGAAGCGGAGAAACGGCTCCTTCAGTCTTCGCTCTTCCCGCTTGTAAATCGCGCGACCAACGCGCCACGGAGACCAGCTTCCCGGAAAGATAGCGACTTTTCTCGGGATCGACGTGGCAGGGGGGGGGGATAGTTATTTCAATTCTTGGAATCAATGGAAAAGAAACAGTAGGAGCGCTACTCCACCGACGAATTTCCAATTCGAGTTTGAATAATAATAGGCTGCTAAGAAGTTCCTTAATGGTTGACTAATTTAAAGAAACAAACTGAGAATTTGGCAAAGTCGGACCCTCCTCTCCTGGTTTCCCCCTCCCCTCGATCGGGCAGCGGCGTCGAATCAATCCGGAAGTGCAGCGGGGCCCGTTAAGGTGGCCGATTTCGGGAGCTTTCCATCTTCATTGACGACGACTTTCTCCGATTCGTTCTAATTTATCACCGGGCTTACTCCAAAACACACACACTCTCTCTGCCTGCCCTAAACACGATACCAGGCTAAATTGATAAATCTAGTTTATTTTCTTCTTACGAGACACGATAAATCTACACTATAATGAAAGGTTGCTCTGTTTTCCGAGTACTTTTTTCCACCTCTTCCCGCTTCTCGGTTTGTCAGATATCTCTTCGAAATCAGATTAGAGTCGAAGCTAATTTTAGCCGTCCCGCGCGATTCCCTAACTAAACCTCCAACGGAACCATCTCGGGCGAAAGTACAGCTCCTTTCCAACGCGCTACTTCTTTCCAACGAGAGATTAAGCTCTGTATTCCTCCGCCATAGCTTCGCGCGTACGGTGAACCGCGACTGAAAGCGCCTTTAGTTATCAATTCTTTTTATCCGGATGGACTTTTAGCCGCCTTTAAGGTTATCTAAGTGGACACCTTAGCCGCTTTCCATTTCCTCGCTTCGAACTTGGCTTGCAACGAGTTTCTCTCGCAAATTTGCCCAGTAAATTAATGGAATGATTTTATTCGGCAGATGGCGTGGCTCCTTCTAATTTTTTTTTTGGCCTCTAGCGAGAGAGAGGCTAAAAGTTTGGCATTTTCCTTTTTTCTATCCGGGTGTAAAGATTTTGGCGAAGGTAATTTGAGTTTGAAAATTGGAAATTGCAACTCCCACGCCCCTTTTCTCTCTCTCTCCCTCCCTCTCTCACTCGATCCCAGCTACGTGCGCTGCCTTTTTCACTGGAATATTTTCGCCCTAGAAGATTCTTATTAACTTGGGGGGAGCTTTGAATTGAAAATTCTTTTCCAATTTAGTAATTTGGACGCTCAGTTCACCACGCGAGCTCTCGAAATATCAACGTCTTTCCCGCCCCTCTCCCTTTTAATTTTAAATTAATTAACCATTTTATTACGGCGAATGTGGTTTAAAGAACTCGTTTGAATACAGCGTAATTTATAAGATAACTTAATGGTTTGACGTTTGTTTATTTTGAAAAGTGATTTATTTAATTTAGATCAGACTTATATTTTATTGATTTTTAAACATTGAATGCCTCTTTTTATTGTCAAATTAATTGATACACTCACTATATCGGTAACTTTCACTAAAATTTAAATCAACCTTCACTAAATTTATTTCATTTTATTTAATTAAATTTAATTTTTTTTTATTTAATTTTATTTAAATTTATTTAATTTTATTTAATTTTATTTAATTTTATTTAATTTTATTTAATTTTATTTAATTTTATTTAATTTTATTTAATTTTATTTAATTTTATTTAATTTTATTTAATTTTATTTAATTTTATTTAATTTTATTTAATTTTATTTATAATTGGATTTGTTCCAAATGCAATTGTTATATTTATTCTTTTCATACAAAATACAGTCCAGGTTATTCTGATTTCAGTGAATGATTTAAATTAAATACCTATGATTTCGTGTATATTGAAAAGGTCGTTTAACGTGAGCTTGCCTTAAATGAGGTAATAGTAGGTACTTGATATATAGAGGTGTTAGTTTCCGCGCTGTCCAGGAAATTTGGGGGATACGAGGAAGTAGGTCGAAAGTCTAAACCGTTAAGATGCGAATAAATTTCCTCCTTGATTCCCCGTATTCCTCAATTTGATTGTTTGAAAGCCCTTCTACCCCGCGCGTGAATTACTAAAACGAATTAAAGAGAGAGTCCTTCTTCTGGGAGTTTGATTGGGTATTGTTAAGAGTTGAGAGAAGGAGAAATGGTTTTGGAGTTGATCCTCGGGGGAATTGCGTTTTAAGGTTATTAATTACCTTAGAAATTAATGCTGGGATTATTCAAATCTTTGATTCACCCTTTTCGCTTCGCAAACAATGGGATTACGCGGCTCCGCGAACTAACCCTTCCCCAAATTGTCTTGATTTAGCTGCAAACGAGGTATTCCGTGGTACTTGAAAATAAAGTGAAGACCCGGAATGAACGCCAGTCTCGTCCTTCGAAAGGTTACCTTCGAGTTCTATCGAGATGAAAGAGAAAACCTTCGGGGCGTCCATTTAAAACCTTCCCTTCGAGCCCCTTAATTACACTTTTAGGCGTTTTCATATTCGTTTACCAATTAAGAGTACAAGTACAAATTCTAACGGAAATCAATGCTTTAATAGGTACAACAGTTGTAAGTTCGTAACATAATCACATTTCAATAGTAACATTGGCAATGAGACCTTGTTTCACACGGAACGTACAATTAGTTCAGTAAGTTCACTAGATATATCGAAAATCCTTGAATTCCTTGCGCTATGGAAAAGGTTGCTATGGAAACGAAATAACGCACACGCGTATCCTCTAAATCCGCTTCACTAACTTCCGTTTCTCATCTACAAAATTGATGACGCGATTTTCTTACCGGGTTAGAAGTGACGTAATTTCCGTCATATCCAGTGAACACTATTTCATTAAAGAAAGTACCTTTATGGCATACTTATAAGCGATTATTTTACATATGGTTACACCTATGAGATTTATCAAAGTCAAGAATTTGTACTACATCCCAGTGAGTAAGCAAGTTAATTTCTGGGAAAAATATATTTTGAATTTCGTGGGAATTGACAAATAATTAAAAGCTTTTTGGCGGGAATATAATCTAGAATATTTTTAAGCTTAAAATAACTTGTTAAGGGGGAAGACAACAATGACCATTGTCTACTTTCGCGCTATTTCAAGCTGAACTATTTTAATTTTGTATTTTAACTTATAAAATTAATATTTATGTGTAAAACAGCCTCTTGTTTAGTGATCAAAATAATTTTGACAATTTGAAATTTAAAAGTAATTAAGTTATTTCGTTTTAACTCGGACCCCGGAGCTAAACCTGTTGGGCAAGCACCTTATATCTCGTTAACTATTTATTTCCAAATTATAAAAATTATTTAAAGCCTAATAAGAAAAATATAATACAATTATGTAATTGTTAAAACAGAAACGTTCAGCTTGAACGAAAAAGAGGCTTTCACTGTATTCTTCCCCCTTAACAGCCTTGAATCGTTACGGTGAAAATTTTTGCAAATATAATAAAAACACATTTTTGTTGTTCGGTGGCTGTCGTCCTCTTGGCCATAAGCCTTTGTAATAGATCCTAATTTGCATAATAATTCGTCTCGGGTGAGCTCACTTTAGAACTTTACTTAAAAACCCTTCGTCGATTCTCTCCCATGTTAGAGATGTAATTGTAAAATTCCATAATGCGCTTATAGACCTTAATAGGCTGGCCCGTTACCGAGAGGGCTCATCCTAAGCATTCGTTCTTGTAATGCGCATCGCCTATAAATACCCCCATTTCCCCGCTCCGAGCCCACCCTCAACCCCCGCTTATTTCTCCATTCGAGTCTTTGGATCTTTCCGAATGCCCCTAGCCATCTCTCTCTCCCGGCTCTTTGGTAATTGTACGATGGAGCAACAACGCTGGTATCGAGCCCCTTCCATTTATGGAGTCGAGACTGGCCAATCTAGGGCACGTGCTACGGCCGACTCCCATCACGAGGAAATTGGCAGTTTCCGCGTCGCTCCCTGTCGGCGTTTTTTGCGTAGTGACGGCTTTTCTTATTAAGTATTATTGGTCACGCTAGCCTTTATAGTGGCCGTCAATCAGGGGTAATTAAATGTAAGGCTCGTTAGACTACACCCAAGAATTACCTGCCCGTTTTCTCTGATCGCTTACGTTGCCCCTTCTTTCCGCCAAACATTTTAACGCTTTTATCCGGAGGGCTGCTGATTATGGGAATAACGAGGCGACGGGGGAGTTCAATTCGTTGTTGGCGTTACGATATTCATCTTTTTAAATAACGCTAAAAGTTGCGGGAAATTATAAGCATAAATTGGTGCTTGACAACACCTGTAGCTACCCGCCTAGCTATTACCAAAATTTGCCCTTCTTTAGTAGAAAATAATAATTGCGAATAATTTACAAAATATTAGTTAGTGGGTAAATAAGAAATATAAGTCTAATAAACAAATAATATACTCTAAAGAGCAATCGAAATTGATTTTAAATTGAAATTGGCTATAAAAGTCTGGCGTAAAAATTAAAATAATTTATTCTCAAAGTCTTTAGTCACGTTTTTTTGGTGTCTAGGGTGAAGTTAATTTACGGGGTTTGGTATACTACTGCGCCATCTCGAGTACTAAATTTAAACATTATCTTTTTCGTTAAATATTTCTATAAAATAATATTCATTAAAATATAATTAAAACAAATAGTACGATAGTCCCTATTAGTCTGCTTAAGAAGAGCTTCAAACTATTGTCAATTATGATAATGTAAAACAACTTTGAGGGAAAATTAAACTTTAATAAGTTTCGGCGCCACTAAATTCTCGAATTACGTAAATTGTAAAGTGAGATCTTAACTTTATTACGCGAAGTTAGTCAAAAAAATTCCATATTTCAACGACAAGTTATATTGTTTCATAACCGTATTTGCGCACTACCTATCTTTTAAATCGTAAAACTCAGCTGAGACCAATCAAGAAATCTTATTTGGAAAATGAAAACAACTTAATAAGAGCTAAAAATAGAGCCAGAATTTTGAGAAATATGTATCTCATTATCAAATATCTTCCCCTAAACAGTTCGACTAGTATCCCACCTACACGCGAAAATACGGTAAACAATCTTAGAAATAAGGTTCCTCCTCCGCTAGCCATTGGTCCTCATTATTCTCAGCTAGAAACTCCCAGACTCGAGTTTCAAACCTCTTCCATATATATAATATACCTCAGTCTATCTCAGCACGCAGTTTCGATAAGTTTGGACAGTACGATTTCATAAGCGACTCGCTTATATCGAAACTGCAACGCGCGTGTTGTATTTGTTTAAACACGTGCCGGAGAAAGCGCGTCTTCGCCGACGCTCTGATTGCCGCCTAGGATCCTCGTTTATCATTCCTCCCCGGGTCTCCCAAGATCCCCTCGCACGTATACGTCATTCGAAATGGCCAAGGGTTATCTGATACCTCATTCAAATGAGGAAGCTCGTTAAGTCTCGACTCGAAGCGAACCGTCGGCTGACCGGGGAACGTTCAAATTATATATATATGATATACTACCGCGAATTAGAGAAGTCAGCCGGAGTTTTGAATATCTTTTGTTTGTTTAATAATATCTTTCAACAAATTATCTCTACTGCAGATACGTATACGGTACTTTTGAATTCCGGCACAAAAGAGCCGCCTCCCACTCTTCGCGGACTTCCTTTCAATTATCACGGCGCCGAATCTGTATAATAGGGCTTTGAATGGGAATCCCCGCTTTGATGCGGCGAAGGCGTCTTAACGACGGCGGCGCGCGTGAAGCAGATATCCTACAGCAACTGTCTAACGAGTGACGTCCCTTAGTAACGATTTGACCAACGGCTTTGTCTATTAGGAGGAAACGATAGTCAACGCGAACTGCTAAAAGGCTTCGGCCATCGGACGAAGTTACGTCAGACCGATAGCATTGAAGTGGCTGGAAATGTATACTTGGACCAAAGTTCCCACTCTTTGTTTAGTTGAAGGGTATTGTTCGAACGTCGAACGCGATTGTCAGATCTATACGCGGCGACATGACGACCTTTGTACGTGTCGTAGTTTTCACTCCGCAGTCGAAGATCTCTTTTTCAGTGTGAACGAGCCTCTCCAGCGCTTCATTACGCTTTATTAAGAACTATGAAAATATTAAATGTTTACCAGAATAAGTTATACTTATTTTATTCAGGGAATTTAATGGCGCGATCTAATGCCTATATTTTGATATAGGAGTGAAAATTGGAGTCTATAAATTAATAGTTAGAATTATTTTTTACGGTTTTTATTTTTATAATTATAAATCATAGTACTTCAGTCTGCGAATGCAAATTTAAAAATTATTTTTCCATTTTTGAATCTTCAATTTAAAGCGGCCAAAAAATATCCCTCTTTGGAATTTATCACATGACGCTACAGACTGGTTTTTAAGGCGTTTCCATTCTGAGAAGTATCAGATCATAGCAGCAGGGGACAATACTATCGTAAAAAGTTATTTGTTACAATGTTACTTCTATGCGTTATACTGTATATCTATCATAGACAAATCTGTTTAATCTGCCTTGCTCGGTGTAAAAGTAGCCTATTTTCAGGAAACGTATTTGGTTAATAAAATGTAGTGTCCAGAATGAAATCGTTTGCCAAGAATATGGGAAGATATAGAGATTTACTTTAAATATTCGTGGTACTTTAAAACACATATCATCATCTATGTTTACTTTCATTGATTTAAAGCAGACGAACTTACGCTCCCAAGTAAGTTATGATGGTATCAAAGACTAATGATACACTCCCATTTTCTTAGGTGTCTGAATGCATTCTTGAAAGTATGAATATGTTCATAATTATAATAATAAATAATGGAAAATTCGTATAAAAATGAGAAAAGGTATAGATGATCTTGTGGTGAGATTTTATTCAACATTATCATACAGGGTGGAAGCATAGACTAAGAAAGGTTTCACAAGGACATTTCGCGTGTGACCCCCCTTAGCTTTTTCCTGTATAACCGGCGGCGCGAGACCCCCCGACTTCGTTAATGGTGCGAACGGCCGCGCGCCCAGCGGATTTTTAAGAAAGTGGTGATCACGTGCATATTATTTTCAAACCCATATAGTACCTAACGTGTATCACATCTGATTTCTAAAACACGTGCTAATAAGAATAATATTTGAGTCCTTCGAATTTGGTTCGCACCAGCATTTTGATATACGTGGCGCCCTCCCGTGCTGAGACTTTACATGGTCCTAAATTCGCGCGCGAAATGTCCTTGTGAAACCTTTCTTAGTCTATAGTGGAAGCCTCAGCCGTGGTCCAGCCTCGGTACTTCTCCTAGTACATCAGAGTGCTGCGGGTGGAAGACTTCTACAGGCGCTGGTAGGCCAAAAATAGACTAATGGGAGAATTGGAAGCCTCAGCCGTGGTCCCGCCTCGGTACTTTTAAAAATAGACCAATGGGATAATCTTCCAAATGCTTTTTCGGGTGATTGGATAAAGATGCGCTTCTAATTATCCCATTGGTCTATTTTGGTAATACCAGCGCCTGTAGAAGTGTTCGATCCGCAGCACTCTGGTGTACTAGGAGAAGTACCGAGGCTGGACCACGGCTGAAGCTTCCACCCTGTATAAAAAATTAGATCTTTCAACGGCCACCAGATATCTGATTTCAATTTTAATTTGATTAATTATCTCAAGTAACCGATTTGAACTGATCCGCTATAATTAATCTCATCAGATTCAGTTAGCTGAACTGTTAACTAAAAAACGATCCAGAGCTAATAGTTGAAAAGCATTTTTTTCTAGGAATTTGATATTTTTAGATCGCATAGCTCGCGCAGGGGGTCATTGAATAATACAAACCTTGAACCATGTACTCAAAAATCTATCTCGGGAGTCTTTGAAAAGTGTGGGCCATCGCATTTTATGTCCAAGTGGCTCTGAACCTATGTAAATTGGAAAATACGAAGCCAAGGAAATAAACACCAAACACAGTAAGGTCATAAATAAAAACGTTCAATGCTAATTATAAAAATAAAAATGTATTTAAATTAAGCTCATATTACGTCGGTTGAAGTCAATTTGGATCTAAAAAGGGATAATGGCGCACACTTTTCGAAATGGAACCGACCTTCCAAACTTAGCGGTTTTTTAGATATATTTTGAATGACCTTTCAAGGTCAACCGAATTTTAATAGCCTAAAATATCTGACCAGAGTGAATGTGTTCTAAAAATGTCGTAGCACAAGTACATTATAAATTATTAACACCTAAGCCTGATCTCTTGGACATTTTTATTTATTACCTTTGTTGTTTTTGGTGTTTAATTTCTTGGCTTCCTATTGGCCAATTTACAACGATTCAGAGCCATTTGGTCATAAAATGGGATGGTGCACACCTTTCTAATTGGAACCGAGTCGCTAAGATCAAAGGTTCTCGAGATAGATTTTGAATGACTTTGAGGACTTGGATCAAGGTCATTGGGTTTTGTATCATCTAATGACCCCCTGCGCGTGCCATGTGATCTGAAAATAAACCATAATTAAAATTTCAAAAGGAATTTAATGATGGGATTTGTAAAATCGATAACTCTCAGGCATCTGAAATCTGCTCAACTTATCTTTGTCAGTTTAAGGCGAATTAAGAGTAGTTTCGGGCTTAAACTAACAGGTTTGCATTTCAAGTCGTATCAACTGATCTGATAAAATCTGATTAATGTGGATAATCGGATTAATGCGGATAACCTGATTAATACGGATAACCTGATTAATGCGGATAATCTGATATCTGATCGATCATACTTATTAACTCGGTTCAGAAGCGCTAGTTATCAGGAATTTCGGATAATATCCAATTAGCACGTATTTAAGGAATTGAAAAATAACGCCTAAAATTGAGCAACAAAAATCCAAATTCCATTTCGATTTAAATATCTCCTTCAGATGTTCTGATTATTGGAGAGGAACATCATTTGCTTAACAGTACCGCCATGAGAAGTTGGAGGTCCGTTTCTTCTCCTGAGGAGGGGACATTTTTCCCGCGAACCAAGGGGTGGGTAGGAGTACCGTAAAAGCTCTTATAGGATCAAGTATCATTCCCCCGAAACATCGCTGTACTCATAATCCTCTGATAAATATTTTTAATGGAGATTTCGGAGAGTAAGACTAATAAAAAATATCGGAAAAAATGAATTCAAAGAGCGCTTTCAAACAGTCCTTTTTCTTCGTATAAATATATAATACGAAAACAGTGAAACAGAGGATTTTTTTATCCCCTTTAATCTTGGCCGATAATGAAGCGGGTTGTTTTCTATTCATTAGGTTTTTCTTTCGGGCCTTGTCGAGCATTATATTAAATTTGTAAAGAGGACGTTCCAGGTTGGTTGGAAAAAGCTCCCCCAGTTCCCCGCCCCCCCCCTTTTTAAAGCCCTATTGACGAGGAAGTTGTATTAGCTGCCGGCAGGAGGCGCTAGCCGCTTCTCGGTGGGAGACTCGAAGTCTATTAATTAGACTCTCCAAAAAGAAGCGAAGCACTTAAGCCAAACTTCCTTCTTGTTTTGTACTTTGACGCATTCAGGTAGGCTTTTGTCTTTGAAGATGTTTAGACCTCACCAAACCCCTTTTTTTATCCTACCCTCCCACGTTACCTCTCTCTTTGGTGGTGAGAGAGAATGGAACTTCCCCTTTGAAGCCAAATCCAGCGTTGGCTTTATCCCCAACTCATTGGCTAATGGCTTTTCGGCTCAAGAGGTTTTGTTCGCATCGTTTCTTTCAATGTTTCGCGTTTTACTTTGTTTTACTTATAAAGGCTAGTTTCAATACGCGCATCGCCATCTATTGGTATTTATTTTATTTTTGAACAAGTAATCAGTTGTCGTAGGATTGACTCGCTACCCTCATTCGTAAATTCTTTCTTGTACCCATGTGCCAGTGTGTCAGAATTTATAGCCCGGTGTACCTAGTAACAGAGACCATACCACCGGAGGTCTATCATCATAGTGCCCTACGCCAGCGTCAACCTAGCCAGGACAGGTGACAAATCCAGCCTGAGTAGTAGTACCCTACTACTGATGGTCGCACCTTTGACGCAAGCCACTCAACCCAGCAAAAGCTGCAGCAATGGGCGGACCATTTCCCACTTCGCACACAGCAGTGGGATTAAGAGTGGATGCTGTAGCAACTCCAGCCGACACCCTACCTACGTATAGGTAAAGAGTCAAACCCTTTGTAGAGAGCTCCTATAGGGGAACGACGAGCACACAGCAGTCCAAGTAACCCGGCACAGCTGGCACCGGAGATCCCGGTGTGACTCCAAGAGGCCGGGAAACAGGACCACCGTGCCCTCGTACGGAGGCCCGTCGCCCCACAGCAGGCTACCCAATCCGCCGAGGTGGCCAGTTTTCACGGACCCTCTCCGTTAGCCTGAGCCGAAGCTCAGTATCCAGCCCAAACCTGACCGAGGTGGAGATAGGACCATTTGATCAGAGCTAACATCTCCCAGTGCGCCAACACCCTTATGGGTTACAAGAGCCGGACCCCGACTCCCCGGTAAAGCCACCAGTTATTGCACACTCTAACCCATTGAGGGCCTACCCATGTGCCAGACTACATTGAAAAATCTCGCTTATTGGCGAAAGTCAGAATGCTGTCGGTTGACGAACCAGTTTTGGGTCATCCATCCAAATGACGCTACGCAGGCAAAAACATTTTGGCTGTTTTTAGCTTTGTGGAATATCAACTATTTTGGAGGAGTCATGTACGCAGGTCGATATGGAACGTTTGGAAGTTGCTTTACTGTATTACCGACTGTAAAAGATTTTATCAGTTGACCAATACAATAGGTTTTTGTCAACAAAGTAGTATATATTATGTTGTCCAGCTCTATGATTAAATATAACACGGTCAACCGTTTTTGGGGTAGAAAAGTGGTGTTCATTTGACCGATTAAAATAGACGTAGGTGGGTTGACATATGGATATCTTCAGATTTTGAAATTTCTAACATGAATTCTAGCCATTAGCCCAATAGACGCGTCAATAAAGCATCTTCAAGGAAATTGCCAAGGGAAACTTTTCACTTGTACGGTATGCAACAAGTGGTTCCTTTTAACCAGGTAGCTTTTTTTTAATATTAAGGCTTAGCAAAAACAAGACGTTCTGTTCACAGGTGAAAAGTTTCCATTATTTCAACAAGCACTATATAAACAGTAACTTGGGGTCCTGGCTCTCGGAAATATAAGGATGTTTTGGAAAACCGCCCAAATTTGAAACTCTTGGGCTATAATTATCACTGTTGCTAGTACCTATAGGCCAGATTTAAACCATTTTGGGAAATTATTCAAAATTGAAAAGAAAGAATGCGAACTGATCCCAGTTTGAAAACAAAGTTCTAATGTAGAGGTCTTTTCTAATTAAAATTTGGCTTCGTTGTTAAATAGAAACTTGGAATGGGTGATGGTGAACGGCGCGGGGTCTTCTCAAATTTCCCGCTAATTTTTTCCTTCAAAGTTTCCTATTTTTGGACTGCCGGTTTTTCTTCCTGGAAGATGGATCACTGTTTCGACTGCCCACTGTTTAAGGTTCCCGCTGTTTCGACAGATCAATATAATTTTCACTACTATAGGATCACCAATTCACTCTCCAAAACAAGGGCCCTAATTTGGGGAGACACATTTTGCCATCATTAACCCTTTGTGGCGTCGATATACCTTTTGAAACTTTTAATTTGCAGAGTTCGGATAATTACTTGTACGCATGCGCCCGACTACATTGAAAAAATCTCGCTTATTCCGGTAATAGTTAGTGTAGGGAGCTGTTGGCTCGCGTGGCATGAAGGGCTTGCCACCACCCTCCTACGCATTTTAACCCGGCCACCTATTTAAAGGCATTATAAGTAGATATGTGAGCCGGTAAATTTACCGGTAATGGTAAAATTACGGTAAATTTACCGAGTGATTTTACCGGTAAATTTACCAATTATTTTCATAAAGCAAAAAACACCCAAAAATATTTTGTTAAACTTCGAATAAAAGAAGAAACAATTACATTTTACATTGGACCAGAAAACCAAATCATTTTCCTGTTAAGGGGGAAGAATACAGTATAAGCCTCTTTTTCGTTCAAGCTGAACGTTTCTGTTTTAACAATTACATAATTGAATTATATTTTTCTTATTAGGCTGAATCTTCCTCTAGTGCTTAAAATAAATTTGATAATTCTAATATTAATAGTTACCGAGATATAAGGTTCTATCTAAAGGGTAGTTTGGGCACTTGCCCAAGTTGTTTAGCTCCGGGGGTCCGAATTGAAACGTAATAACTTAATTACTTTTAAATTTAAAATTGTAAAAATTATTTTAGGCTGTTCTACACTTAAATATTAATTTTATAAGTTACAATACAAAATTAAAAGAGTTCAGCTTGAAATAGCGCGAAAGTAGACAATGGCCACAGTAGTCTTCCCCCTTAAAGACTCCGAATTCCCGGCACTGTGATTCTACGTTCCATACATTTAAATGTATTTCTAAGGGGTTATCTAGGAGGTTTCTCTAAGTTTAATGTAACCTAAGGCTATGGTAAAATTAAAATACTATTTTAATAATTATTGTGACATCAAAGCATTATTTTGATTAAATAAAAAAGTTTTATTATTAAAGTCAGAATGATGTCGCTTAAATTTATTTAAACATTTCATAGTGATTTATTTTAATTAATTTATTCAGATTCCACATTTTTGTTAATAAATCCACCTATTTAAATTCAAATTCAACACATTCATTAATTACATCGCTAAAATTTTTAATTAAACATAAAATTACAGCGCAGTTTATTCAAATTATTAACTCACCGATACCAAAGCTTCTTTAACCCCACCTAGTTCAACTTCTTTGAACTTTACAACTACTGTCTAAGAAATGATGTATATCAACTACAAACTAGTGCTCGGATTTCGATTAATTTTTATCCATGAATAAAATAAGCTCGGCGATATTTAAATAATATTTATTTAAATAACCAATAGTTGAATAAAAATTGTAAAATGTTTAAATAATCGAAAGTGAATAAGCCTATTATTTAAATAAAACAAACAATTATTTAAATAAATGCCACTTTTATTCAAATAAATGATTGGTTGCGTAAAAAATATAATTGAATAAGTTAAAATGATATTCTTTTTACCAACGTTTTTTAAATAAATCGGAAAAGTTTTGGATAATGAATAAACAATTCCGAACACTAACAACTTGTAAGTACAAACATTAAATTCATATTGAATACTTAAACCTAATATTGTTCGCGAATATTTAACTGTCCATATTTTCATTTTCATTACGCTAGTTTCTGGTTAGACAACTCCACCAGCCGCTCCAAGATGGCAGCGGTGACACTACTGCAAACTTCTTCCTTTGACTTTTCGGTGGAAGTAACGGTGTAAATTGGCCCTAAACTGTACCGGGGCGGGCGAATAGTTTCCACCTAGTGGCTCGTCGCTTTACCATTTTGAAAGTCGCGGCCTTGGCGGGGGTTTAGCTCACTCGGTTTAGTTCAGGGTGAGAGAATTTCCGAAAAAGAGAACGTTTTATTTCAGGTGAAAAATCGCGAATGCGTCCGGGTAACGTGATAAGCGAGACGTTCATCCCGCCATTAAAGTATATTACGCGTGCATGCACTGGAAGAGAGAGAGACACAAAAGCCATCCTCCCTTTAAATGCCACCGAATTTGTAAGGATACGCTCGGCCGAAAATTCCAACACGGGAGTTAATAACTGCAATCGTTTTCGCTGTAAAATAACTTCTATAAGGAGGCAGTTGAAAACCTTCCTCTAAGACGTTAAATATATAAATAAGCGACTAAATTGTTTAAACAGACATTAACACAAAAAGTTTATTAAAAACTAAGCTTAGTTAGTGGCCTCACTAGCGAAGGGAACCGAAACTTTAATAAACTTTTAAATTCGACGAAGTTTGTTGTTTTAATGTCCTTTAAAGAAGAACATTAAACTGAAATCAGCGTTCTTTTAGAAATATATTTTTGAGTAGTGAAAGTTTTTTTTTATAATTTGTCCGATTGAATATTCACATAATGTGATAATAAAATATTTAAAACATTAATATGGAATAAAATAATTTGATTAAGTTTCTGTTTTCATCATTAGGTTAATTAACATATTAAGAATTTCCAATTTTATTTTCAATCTTATTTAAATGAAAAAAAAAACTGGTTTGTACGAAACCAAAAATTTCTTTATTTTTAGTCAATTACACCGAGTAGTTCTTACATGTTCGTTGACCTATACGTTTCAGTAAAATCCTGATAGTACTTTTTCGACACTGCGGCTACGTTTTGGCTAAACCTTTAATGGGGTCGTGGTATCTTGGGTAATTGTTCTCAAAGCCCCGCACCGTACTCAACTTTGCATTTTGCACCCTAAAGCCGCACGTAGAGTATTAACCCAGCTCGTGCAATCTGGCACGTGTACTACTTTTTTTTGCGGCAAAGCAAATGTGCTAATTTGGCAACGGCAATCACGCGCAATCGATAACTACTTATAATGGGGCTTACGTGATGTCACGATCACTACTTACAACGGCGCGATAACTTTATACCTGGTCCAGTCGGGCTGTTAATTACAACACACCCCTCCCCTCGTAATAGCTTAGCCGGGCATTATATTTCGATCCCGTACCTTTACATTTCGACACTTTGCTCGAAGGGGGAGCTGTTATCGTAGCGGCTTCCCTCCCTTTCTTTCAGGCACGACCCTGGCGGATATGTATGGCGAATAGCCATCATAAAAATCCCTTTCCCTCGTCGATAAATTTCATAATCTTCGCCATATTTTCTACCCGAAAGTCGGCGAGCCCTGTACTAGGATTAGGGTTTTCGCGACCCATTTCGCCCCGCCAATAGAGCCGACTCTCTTTTATTAAATCTCGAGGATTTAAACCACTTTTATACCGCGGTTGATTCGCCCAACTTTGGAGGTAATGTCTCGCGAAAGCGCTATTCTTTTAAAGATATTCTCTACAGGCTTTAGTTACCTGTATCATAAATATGTGGTATGGTTTTTTTTTACTTTTCGGTTCATTATTGAACTTTAAGTGGTGAGTATAAAAATGAAAATTCTTGTCTGCAATAACCGATATTTTTCAAAACAATTGATGTCCAACAGTGTGAACGAAGTAAATATTTCCACTGTGTGCTGGTCACACAAATGCTTTTGTTGACCAAGTTTTGAAAAATGTTTATGCAACCAAATCGTCGTTTTGATTAAACTAAACTAACTGAATATATTAGTGTGCAAATGATATTAATGCAAATTAATATATTTTTAGTAGAAGCAGAATGTTTTTCAAAGAATTAGTAATTTGCTTCACCGATTAACGAGCGAAATCTTGGTAACTTTTGGAGCGGTGTCTGAACGAAAATACAACTCGATTAGTAAACTGTGCCCAGTAACCAAATTTAACTGACATGTTTGGGTGATTTGGTGTTGGCGTTCTTGCAATATAATTTTGACAGGCAGTTAAAAATCGCAAAAACCATACATTCATCAATGTACAGCTCCCGGTTTGCCGCTGAGACCAACGGGTGGCCGAAAGTTCTACTTTATTATGACTAATGAATAATCCGTTGTTGAAAAGACACATATTTGTTATTGTCGTAAATATGATACATGGTTTTTTAGTTTTAGGCAGAAAAGAGAGTTAGATATTTCTCTCATTATTCAGATTTATTAAAATCTTCTGATAGTGAAGATAGTAATATTGCTTTCTCTTTAAGGTTGATTGTTACTTTTATAATAATCCGAGATTTCACCTTTTTAGTTTTACAGATAATAATCCAAGACTTCACATTTTTAGTTTTACAGATTATAATCCGAGATTTCACCTTTTTAGTTTTACAGATTATAATCCGAGATTTCACCTTTTTAGTTTTACAGATTATAATCCGAGATTTCACCTTTTTAGTTTTACAGATAATAATAAAATATTTCACCTTTTTAGTTTTACAGATAATAATCCAATATTTCACATTTTTAGTTTTACAGATAATAATCCAAGATTTCACATTTTTAGTTTTACAGATTATAATCCGAGATTTAACCTTTTTAGTTTTACAGATTATATCCGAGATTTCACCTTTTTAGTTTTACAGATTATAATCCGAGATTTCACCTTTTTAGTATTACAGATTATAATCCGAGATTTCACCTTTTTAGTTTTACAGATAATAATCCAAGATTTCACATTTTTAGTTTTACAGATAATAATCCAAGATTTCACATTTTTAGTTTTACAGATTATAATCCGAGATTTCACCTTTTTAGTTTTACAGATAATAATCCAAGATTTCACATTTTTAGTTTTACAGATTATAATCCGAGATTTCACCTTTTTAGTTTTACAGATAATAATCCAATATTTCACCTTTATAGTTTTACAGATAATAATCCAAGATTTCACATTTTTAGTTTTACAGATAATAATCCAAGATTTCACATTTTTAGTTTTACAGATAATAATCCAAGATTTAACCTTTTTAGTTTTACAGATTATATCCGAGATTTCACCTTTTTAGTTTTACAGATTATAATCCGAGATTTCACCTTTTTAGTTTTACAGATAATAATCCAAGATTTCACATTTTTAGTTTTACAGATAATAATCCAAGATTTCACATTTTTAGTTTTACAGATAATTATCCAAGATTTCACATTTTTAGTTTTACAGATAATTATCCAAGATTTCACATTTTTAGTTTTACAGATAATAATCCAAGATTTAATATTTTTAGTTTTAGTTATTCATGCTTACAGGAAACTTACTTACTATCTCCGTCATAGTGAAATTGTGGTGGTAAACCAAGAAGTGAAATTTCACATTGATTTAAATAGATTTGTACGGTAGTTATTAGCCATTGGGTAGGATTTCTAGGAGAAATCTGGAAGGTCTCCAAAAACCGGTTTATTTTCAAAACATAAGGGATGAAGAAGCAGCTTTCAATAAAATAACTGCGGAAATCTAAAATTTTGTATTGTTGTGCGATGAATTGCCGCATGAGCCAACTAGAAAAAAGTATGTTAGGTAAGAAAGACAGGGGAGGACTGTTTTTACCAAAATCAGAATTCCATTCCTTTTTAAAGGCCCTACATTAACGCTTAATGGGATTTAAGGATGGCAGCTACTAGCAACAAACACAGCACCCCAAACAAGTCGTGCATTTTCTCCTGTACATTTTTCATTGGTTAGACGCTCTAGCGCCTGCTGCCGTAGGAAGGGGAAACTCGGAAATTGTCTCCCCCCCCCCGTCCATAAAACGTTCAGCGTAAATGCTCGTCCAATGAAATTTGTACACAACACTGCGTTAGCGTGTTTAAAGGCTAGCTGCGTTCTCCTTGTGTTTGTTGCTCCTAAATGGCAGAAACCTGGCAATAGTAAGTTCATTTAGTAATTGTAAATAAAAATGTATATTTGAATGTAATCAATTATTTTCTTCAACCTTTTCAATTCTTATAAGGCGGAAAACGAGGTTGTTGGAGATCCAACCCTAAAAGAAGAGTTCTTGAAAGCGTGTACTCTAATGCATCCCAAACAACCAGAGTGAGACCAAGAAATGTTTTACCGCGAATGGCAAAGAAAAATGCTGCATGCCACAATAAACGAAACCATTACAGCCTGGGATGCCAAAACATCAGAGAAGGAAAATAAAACATTGAAAGGTTGCGCCAGCCTACGTGACAAGTTGTTTGTAGTTTCAAATGTAAAAGGCGAAAGGGACGGAAAAGTCACTATTCCCAAAACGAACCATAAAACCAATGGCCAAAATAAAATGTGTGGCCCCAAGAAAAGTCAAGGAACTTCCGTTAATTCTAACGGCAGTGATGTGATGGAAAAAGGCCTCAAAGTCAAAAAAGGAAAGCAAGAAGAATACCAAGGGTTAAAAAGTTGGTGTAATTCCGTTAATTTTAAAGGCCGCGATGTTTTTTGAAAAAGCGCCCAAAGTTAAAAAGGAACCGAAGAAAAAAGTCAATGGTAAGAAAGATAGTGTAAATGCAATTAGTCAAGCTACAAATGTGGCGAGTCAAACCTTGACTGAAGATAGTCAATGAAGATACCGCGTTGGCCGTAGAATGACATCTAAACCTAAATATTTAAATGACTATAACATCTAAATGTTTGTGATCAAAATTTTATGTAAACAGTATTAAAACGTCTTCCTATATGTTTAAGGTTATACATGATTTTGACATTGATACTATCAAAAGTGGATATTGTGTTTTAGAATGTTACTTGCTGATTAACAGATTTTTTGGAAAACATACTTTTATAGTGTAAGGGGGTAACTCGATAACCTTACCCCGAATGGTGATGTCCATGTACATCTTCTTTAGTTAAAAAAGCTTGATGTACGCAAAGTTTAAATATAGTAATCTTCCTATTTGCATTGAATTTGTACTGATAAAAGAGGCTTTCAACAGTACTGCCATTTAATATTTTCGGCATAAAATAGTAACCGGGTATATAATTAAGAATTTAAATCAACACCACTGTTGTACCATGGACAGTAAATTAGGAGGACAGGTTTTCGATACCCTTTCACAGTGCATTTTATTTCTCTTCCCGTTTCAATGAGCTCGAGAGACTCCGAGGGAGTCTTGCAAGGTCGTTTGTACCACGTGATCTTAAAATTTCAAAATGGCAATCTAATGCGGTTGATATTCTTACGTCATTTTTTACGCTTTATATTTTAGTAATGTTTAATTTTGGTTTTTTAATTCAATAAAAACTATCAACTGATATTTAGTATATCATATTTAATCTATAAAAACGTGAACAAATACCTTTTGGCGTAAAAATGTACTTCGTGTTTATCTTTTTTTCTTTTTTCGAACAGTGTCGTCCACTCTTAGCGAGACTTGTTTTTTTTTTCTAATAACCTTGGACGACTCCCTTAGTGTGATTGGTTTACGGGGGCTAAAAACCAGGCTTTTTACCGATCCTCTAAAATCTACTATCCATGGTTGTACAATAAAAACTTTTATTAACAAACCGCTACGGCCGTTTCGACGCTAAGACTAGCGCCGTCGTCAGGCAAAATTTACAAGAATGACACGATCACGAGTCTGTTGATTTCTAACGAAAGTAACCCTATAAAACTTAATATTAGGGAATTATTGAAATTGTCACACTAAAAATTAACCTGTTCAATCCAGAGTAATTTGAAATTTCTGCGGAAAAATTCTTTGCGATTAATTAATCAATTTTTGTTGCGTTACTCAAACTTTATCTACAGTGTTTTTCGTGTTGTGCCCGCAACAGACTCGTGATCGTGTCATTCTTGTAAATTTTGCCTGACGACGGCGCTAGTCTTGGCGTCGAAACGGCCGTAGCGGTTTGTTAATAAAAGTTTTTATTGTACAACAGTGGTTTTGATTCATATTCTTAATGTTATTATGTAAAAGTTTGTCCATTCACAAGTTTATCGGGTATATAATGTTGAATTTGGGATCTTGGGCTAATGATAAATATAACTATCATTAAACGGATAGGTGCTTCCAACGATTTGTACAACGCTTTCCTAAACAGCATTTGTTTAATCAGCATTTTCCAAAACAGCGTTTTTCAAATCAGCGTTTTGTCGAAATAGCGCTTTGTCATAACAGCGTTTCTTTATACAGCGTTTCCCAAAACAACAAATTGTTCAAACGGCGCTTTGTCAAAGCGGCGGTTCTCAAAACCGTATTTTGTCGAACAAGCGTTTCCAAAAACGGCGGTGCTTTCTATAGCACTAATAATATAGGCCTATTGTAATACATATTTTTCTGGAATTTCGGCAACGTTCATTACCTAATGGTTTCTGCCGATAGTTAGTATTGCAAACTTACCAACCTAACCTAACCTAACCTAACCTAACCCCTGAAGTTCATATGTATGTTATACATTTTCCATCGTCAATTCATATACATTTTAAGAAACCGCTGTCTTGACCAAAACCGCTGTTTCAAAATCGCTAATTTGAGAAACGCTATATTCAGAAACGCTGTTTATAAAAAAGGTGTTTTGACAAACCGCTCTACTGAGAAACGCTTAACCAAAAAACGCTGACTAAACAAAACGCTCTTTCGACAAACCGCGGTATTGAGAAACGCTATTTCAACAACCGCTGTTTTAACAAAGCGCCGTTGCAACAAAATGCTGTTTTGAAAAACGCGCTTTTGAAAACGCTATTTTAAAAAATGCTACTTTAGTCAAGCGCTCTATTCCCTACATAGCGCTTCCAACTACTAATTTTAGGGATTAAACTGAGTATGATGACATAAAAACAATTATTTTAAATAATTAAAACCCTCCTCAATGTTAGGCATACCATTACTTGAAAGCCTTAAACTTGCTCTTCGAAACTGGAATGCTTTTCAACTACAAATTCAAATCCTTAGATGATCAAGATATGCCTAACATTAGTCTCTTTCTGATGAGTTGGTGGCTCTTTATTGTCCTGATGTGCGCTTATACATCATCTTGCTCTTAGTGAATAAAAAATATTTAGAATGTGGCCCGTTTCGCAGATTTCGAACTTGCATAATTTTTGCGGGTTTAACATTAAGCTTAGACCAACTATCTCGAATTACATAGGAGTCTAATAGTTTGCGTACCTGGTGTGGAATGTTCTGTTCCTTTCTTTCATATTATCTTTCCTTCATTAACTCTATATACTTCCACCCCAAGGATATCCCATTCTTCTTGAAAGCTCAGGCACCCTTCTCCTTTGAAGCCCATAGTTCGTTAACGTGATTTTTAAGCTTTAAAATTGATTTTAACAATGGCAACTTTTTGAAGTTTTAAATCTTATTGTACCTGATGAGTAGGACACATTATTCAATATTTCCTGGCCTTGTCGGAATGGATTATTGAACCCGGGCTTCACTTGAATGTCAACATTTTCCGTTACTGGGTCAATTTCACTCCATAAATACCCGAATGTTATTGCGTCTTCTTAATGAAACTGAGATTCATACTTGAACCATCCGAAAAGCAGGCAGATACTTTAAAACCAATGGCGTGTAGAGCCCAAAGAACTTCCATCAAGCAAGCAGAAATGAAAAGGGTATTAGTTGATCCCTAAGATTCAAAGTATGGGCAAATAATATCGTAATCAGAAGTTAAATCCCGCCATAAAAACTGTAGCATGTAGCCAGCTTTGGGGATAGTTTCTTCGTTGCTTAGCTGATCATAAATGTCATCCAAAGTTGCTAGTTGGACAGGAGATGTGGCTAAGCCAATCAATTGATGATTTTAACGTTTCTACGGTACTTTTGGTGCGACGCTGACCTCATCAAATATGAGAATTCCATCTTATTTAAGTTCTTTAAAACCTCTAGCAATTTGCTCTTTAGCGTAAGCATCATAGAAATATTTTGACGTTTCAATCCTTCTAAATTTATACCAGGTTCTTCTATTTTGTGAGTCATTTTAGTTTCAACACTTCTCCAGCAGGCATGGGCAACCGCAACTTCCGCAGGGGGGGGGGGGAGATATGCCCCCTTTTATGAGCTATAAATGCAAATAATAGAGGTATGAAGTTCCTTCCCCCTTTTGACTAGGTATGAACATTCCCCCCCCCGTCTTTGAAAACTTTCTGCGGGCCGAATAGTTCTTTCTATAAAATCGGGGGGCAAGAAAATGGGGTGAGAGAAAGCATGTTCCCGACGTCATCAGCCGCGTTTGCCAGAAAATTTTTAAAGCTCGACGAAATTTGACGAAATTTTTCAAAAACTTTTTAAGCGGCTTAGCGGGTTTTTTTGATTTTTTGCCTGTTATAGTAGACTAGACGAAAAGTTTTATTTATTAATTAAATAAAACAAACTGCTCAAAAAGCCACAACTTGGGCTAATTTTGAGCATCAAAGTATAGATATTTTTATACAATATCAAATAGTATACAAAGTAATAAATTTCATAAAACAGACTAAAAATATGTTGTATGATATTAGTAGAAGGAAAGTGAGGGCGAGACGCCAGTCCCAGGATCGAGGATCGAGGATCCAGGATTTTAGGGGTGAAATGGGGGTAAAATCGTCGAAAAGTCAATGTATTTATGATATTACTCGCGACGATTTGTTTTCCCGTATATCAACATATTGTGTCCAGGCCAGCTTGTTTATTTATCTACGCTTATCGCGAAAGACACTTGAACGTATATCTTATCGCGTTTTATCGTACGTAATAAGATTAAATGATGTAAAAATTAATAACCTAGGCGGCGCGTGCGTGGATTGCCCGGGAGGCGCGGTTAATTTGAATTTAAGAGTGTTTTGACGTCATGGAATATTCGTTGTTAAAGTAGAATGGAAATATTTTTAAACTTCATTTTAATATCATTGTAGTACGCTTGGCACTTAAACCGATCTCACGAGTATTTCTTAAATCTCGATCGCGTTTTATCGTACGAAATAAGTTGAAATTATGTAAGTTGTATGATACTTAATAACCTAGGCGGGAAGATAGTGTTCGCGCGCGCGTGCGCGGATTACCTGGGAGGCGCGGATTACCTGGGAGGCGCGGATTAACTGGGAGGCGCGGATTAACTGGGAGGCGTGGATTGCCCGGGGAGCACGGTTAATTTGAATTAAAAACATGGATTTCTTCTCCGAAATAATTCATGTACCCAAAATTGGACCGCAAGTTTTTTTCTTTTTAGGGGAAGCTCTATGGGAGTTTAACATTACAATAAAGCTAATAAGTCCAGTTTTGGGTACTTTTGGTTCGAAATGGGGTACATAGGGCCGAAAATGGTGACTTTGGTCGTTTTTACGGTACTTTTGGTCTATTTTGGTCCATTTTTGGGTACATCAGAAAAGCAGTTGGAAAAACGAAGAGCCTTATTTTTTTTTCCACCCATCCCCAAACTCTAAAAATTTATTGCTATAATTTATTTATCGCTTCCGTAGGTATAAAATAAGATAAAAACCACTTACCTATATTTTAATTTCGGTAAATTAAAAATACTTAATTAATGTACTAAGTTACGTTTAAAAGAACCATTTGTAACAATTCCAATATGTAAATATAGGTAAAAGGATTGAAAAAATACTTAAAGTAAGTGGTTTTACTGATAAACTCTAAAGGAATTTAACTTTAAAGGGTATCTTAGATTATTCTTTTTAATTTTATTCAAGTTGAAAACGTATTAAGAGTCCTTCAAAGTACTATAAAAGGATTTTATTTACGAACTAAATTCATATTTTCTTCAAACTTTCAATTCGCTTTTATTACTATTTAAATACGGTAAAATAGAATTCTAATACACAAATATAGTCAGAAAGATACTATCAAACACTAAAATTAAAATGAAATGAAATTTGTGTGGATAAGATTTGTAAATATAATTTTGAAAATAATTACTTTCACGCTTTATTTAAGTCAAGCAATTACATTTTTTTAAATGAATGAAGTTAAACAATATAAAAATTTGTAAATATTGTAAATATTTTTAGACAATAAAGAAATTAAGAAATGTTTTAATTAAAATATCTTTTATTTTCTACAATAGTTATCTTTTATTACTATAAATATTCCAATATTAAATGGGAACCACGTATGCGTAACAATTTCAATATGTAAATATAGGTATAAAAATACTATAAAAACAATTACCTATATTTTAAATACGGTAAAATATAAATACATTTCCGATATGTAAATAGGTAGAATAACACCATGAAAAATTCCTTTTTCTACTTTTAATACGACAACACACAACTCTGATACGCAAATATATACAGAAAATATAAAAAAAAAAACCATTTTCCGATACACAAATATAGATAAAGAAATACTATAAAATGTAAAAAGGTAGAAAAATACTACACATTAACCATTATAAATTTAAGCTTACAACATCCTTCACGTATAGAGCATAACATATATGTTCAGAGTTAACTTGTTTCCTCGTTATCTTTATCTCATATGTTTTAAATAGCGTATGGAATAAGTTAAGAATGTACTGAAATGGTGTATGTTAAAACCTCGTATAATAAAGAGTAAAACATAAGTTCAGAGTCGGCTTGATTACTAAAGCGAATAACACAGAGACGTTTCCGGTGTAGTCACGTAGGAAGAAAAATACTACAACAATCTCTATACTCTACATTCAACACGTTAAAATATATTTCCGAAATGCCAATATAGGTAGTAAAATACTACAAAATCTCTATACTCTACCTTCAATACGTTAAATTACATTCCGATATGTAAATATAGGAGGAAAAATACTACAAAAGCCTCTTTTCTTGGCGTTCAATATGTTAAAATAGATTTCTGAAATGCAAATATAGGTAGTAAAAATGATATGCCTCCGATCGAATCGTTCATTTTTTTCCCTATTTATTTAAATATAAGTATTTAAATTAGAATTGCTTCTAGTCTTCGGCAGTCGATTAATTTTTATCCATGAATAAAATAAGCTCGGCTATATTTAAATAATATTTATTTAAATAACCAATAGTTGAATAAAAATTGTTAAATGTTTAAATAATCGAAAGTGAATAAGCCTATTATTTAAATAAAACAAACAATTATTTAAATAAGTACCACTTTTCTTCAAATAAATGCTTGGTTACGTAAAAAACCTAATTAAATAAGTTAAAATGATATTCTTTTTACCAACGTTTTTTAAATAAATCGGTCGGTATATAAAGTTTAAAATGTGTGTTCTGAGGGTAGAAATAATATCAGCCCTATTTTGATTTTCTTCCAAGTTAAGTGTTTCAGATAACGTTTACTTATTCCGCACCTTCCATCCATTTTTTCACATTAATTTGATATAACCTTGTATCTTCCTACAATTCAGTTTTATGCTATGTACAATTCCCTTATTCATTACATCATTCCAAATTTAGTCTAATTCATTCACGGGCGTTGATCTTCTGAAATGGATATTCCAATAAAACATTTTTCTTATATCATCGCTTCTGATTAATCTGAATGTTGTCAATATAAAAAACATCATATGCTATATTTAAATATAAAGGATAAATTCATTACATCATTCCAAATTTAGTCTAATTCTTTCACGGGCGTTGATCTTCTGAAATGGATATTCCAATAAAACCTTTTTCTTATATCATCGCTTCTGATTAATCTGAATGTTGTCAATATAAAAAACATCATATGCTATATTTAAATATAAAGGATAAACACTGCTTAGGTTAAAGATAGATTGAAATGGAATATTTAAGTAAAAAAGCATAAATTTCTGAGGGCCTTTTCCTCCAAAATATCTAAAAGGCAAGTACATTCTCGATAATTATACAAGTTCTTTGGAATAAGAGACGTTTTTATCAAAGATAAGCCAAGTTTATACCTTATTGTCATTAGTTCCATAACAAGAACCACGTTGTAACGTGATAATGGCTACCCCTATCGAGAATTTTCGGCACTAAGAAATTCTACGTTTCTATGTATTATACGGGTTTTGACAGATTGATATTTTAAATATCCGTGAAACGTAAACTTATCAGAATAAGAAATGGCATACAATGAGATTAGATAACTAGATAACGATCATTGATAATAAAATTCTAATCGTTTAAATTTAACATATATTTTTTACTAATAATAAAAATATTTAAGAAACATGCTATTATTTTTAACATATGTAAGACAATTTTTTTATTCACTATATAATCCATTTTTTTTCAAACTTAGAAGTTAGTTTGTATGAAATACTTACTAATACCTGAAAAATAGACTTTAGAGTGGATAATTAAGTATTTTTCAATCCTTTTACCTATATTTACATATTGGAATTGTTACAAAAGGAATTTTGGAATTTTCTAGAATAGCAAAGTAAAACTAAAACGTAAACCAAGTTTAAAACGAAACTAATAACTGGGAGAAAGGTTGAAGTAAGTAATTTTTTTGATTATTCGTTTTTTAATTTTTGAGTTCCCTATATTATTATAAACTAAATTAAATATAATTTTTGAAAATTTGTGATAAAAGATCTGCTCCTTCGTGTTTTACATATATTTAAAAACTCGAGATTTTAATGAATTGTTTTCAAAGCATGAAAAATATAGCAGATCCTTTGATTTTAATTGTAGTTAGTAGTTACTTAAAAAAAAAGTCGCTAGCTGACTTGGAGCTGGTGTAGTTAAATTTTAAAAATGTGTATTTTAAATTTTGTTTGTAAAAGTTTTTTTTTGAAAAAGTTTAGTATTATAGTTTAAATTTATTAAATAAAACAAAATATAAATTATACATTTGGTTTAGTATTTTACTATTGCAAGTAAAATTAACAGTAATTTCAATTACTTTTTTAGTTTTTTTTGACAAATATGCAAACTATTTAGTTATTTCAAAAACAAATACGTCGAATTATTTGGTATTCGAAATACTATTGGTTAGTTTTTATATCTTTAATTTTATTTTTCAGAACATTTTCTCTTTGTCTAGCTTCTTCTAACTTGAATTTAGATGGCCTTAAAGCCAAGTATTTAACAAATTTTGTAACCAAGTAGATGGACCTTTAAACAATTTTTCAGTCATGAGCCCCCGTCGACGTCTGAAATGTGAAATGGGGCACCGACGGGGCTGGCGCGGACGCTGGGGACACGGGCGCCACCCGCGTCTCAACGTCTGACTATCATCTGGCAGTTCCATACTGGGCTATTTGACCATCAAAATGACCAAATACACGTATATTTGAACATTTCCTTGACTACATGACTGAAAAATTGTTTAAAGTTCCATCTACTTGGTTACAAAATTTGTTAAATACTTGGCTTTAAGGCCATCTAAATTAAAGTTAGAAGAAGCTAGACAAAGAGAAATTGTTCTGAAAAATAAAATTAAAGATATTAAAACTAACCAATAGTATTTCGAATACCAAATAATTCGACGTATTTGTTTTTGAAATAACTAAATAGTTTGCATATTTGTCAAAAAAAACTAAAAAAGTAATTGAAATTACTGTTAATTTTACTTGCAATAGTAAAATACTAAACCAAATGTATAATTTATATTTTGTTTTATTTAATAAATTTAAACTATAATACTAAACTTTTTCAAAAAAAAACTTTTACAAACAAAATTTAAAATACACATTTTTAAAATTTAACTACACCAGCTCCAAGTCAGCTAGCGACTTTTTTTTTAAGTAACTACTAACTACAATTAAAATCAAAGGATCTGCTATATTTTTCATGCTTTGAAAACAATTCACTAAAATCTCGAGTTTTTAAATATATGTAAAACACGAAGGAGCAGATCTTTTATCACAAATTTTCAAAAATTATATTTAATTTAGTTTATAATAATATAGGGAACTCAAAAATTAAAAAACGAATAATCAAAAAAATTACTTACTTCAACCTTTCTCCCAGTTATTAGTTTCGTTTTAAACTTGGTTTACGTTTTAGTTTTACTCTGCTATTCTAGAAAATTCCAAAATTCCTTTTGTAACAATTCCAATATGTAAATATAGGTAAAAGGATTGAAAAATACTTAATTATCCACTCTAAAGTCTATTTTTCAGGTATTAGTAAGTATTTCATACAAACTAACTTCTAAGTTTGAAAAAAAATGGATTATATAGTGAATAAAAAAATTGTCTTACATATGTTAAAAATAATAGCATGTTTCTTAAATATTTTTATTATTAGTAAAAAATATATGTTAAATTTAAACGATTAGAATTTTATTATCAATGATCGTTATCTAGTTATCTAATCTCATTGTATGCCATTTCTTATTCTGATAAGTTTACGTTTCACGGATATTTAAAATATCAATCTGTCAAAACCCGTATAATACATAGAAACGTAGAATTTCTTAGTGCCGAAAATTCTCGATAGGGGTAGCCATTATCACGTTACAACGTGGTTCTTGTTATGGAACTAATGACAATAAGGTATAAACTTGGCTTATCTTTGATAAAAACGTCTCTTATTCCAAAGAACTTGTATAATTATCGAGAATGTACTTGCCTTTTAGATATTTTGGAGGAAAAGGCCCTCAGAAATTTATGCTTTTTTACTTAAATATTCCATTTCAATCTATCTTTAACCTAAGCAGTGTTTATCCTTTATATTTAAATATAGCATATGATGTTTTTTATATTGACAACATTCAGATTAATCAGAAGCGATGATATAAGAAAAAGGTTTTATTGGAATATCCATTTCAGAAGATCAACGCCCGTGAAAGAATTAGACTAAATTTGGAATGATGTAATGAATTTATCCTTTATATTTAAATATAGCATATGATGTTTTTTATATTGACAACATTCAGATTAATCAGAAGCGATGATATAAGAAAAATGTTTTATTGGAATATCCATTTCAGAAGATCAACGCCCGTGAATGAATTAGACTAAATTTGGAATGATGTAATGAATAAGGGAATTGTACATAGCATAAAACTGAATTGTAGGAAGATACAAGGTTATATCAAATTAATGTGAAAAAATGGATGGAAGGTGCGGAATAAGTAAACGTTATCTGAAACACTTAACTTGGAAGAAAATCAAAATAGGGCTGATATTATTTCTACCCTCAGAACACACATTTTAAACTTTATATACCGACCGATTTATTTAAAAAACGTTGGTAAAAAGAATATCATTTTAACTTATTTAATTAGGTTTTTTACGTAACCAAGCATTTATTTGAAGAAAAGTGGTACTTATTTAAATAATTGTTTGTTTTATTTAAATAATAGGCTTATTCACTTTCGATTATTTAAACATTTAACAATTTTTATTCAACTATTGGTTATTTAAATAAATATTATTTAAATATAGCCGAGCTTATTTTATTCATGGATAAAAATTAATCGACTGCCGAAGACTAGAAGCAATTCTAATTTAAATACTTATATTTAAATAAATAGGGAAAAAAATGAACGATTCGATCGGAGGCATATCATTTTTACTACCTATATTTGCATTTCAGAAATCTATTTTAACATATTGAACGCCAAGAAAAGAGGCTTTTGTAGTATTTTTCCTCCTATATTTACATATCGGAATGTAATTTAACGTATTGAAGGTAGAGTATAGAGATTTTGTAGTATTTTACTACCTATATTGGCATTTCGGAAATATATTTTAACGTGTTGAATGTAGAGTATAGAGATTGTTGTAGTATTTTTCTTCCTACGTGACTACACCGGAAACGTCTCTGTGTTATTCGCTTTAGTAATCAAGCCGACTCTGAACTTATGTTTTACTCTTTATTATACGAGGTTTTAACATACACCATTTCAGTACATTCTTAACTTATTCCATACGCTATTTAAAACATATGAGATAAAGATAACGAGGAAACAAGTTAACTCTGAACATATATGTTATGCTCTATACGTGAAGGATGTTGTAAGCTTAAATTTATAATGGTTAATGTGTAGTATTTTTCTACCTTTTTACATTTTATAGTATTTCTTTATCTATATTTGTGTATCGGAAAATGGTTTTTTTTTTTATATTTTCTGTATATATTTGCGTATCAGAGTTGTGTGTTGTCGTATTAAAAGTAGAAAAAGGAATTTTTCATGGTGTTATTCTACCTATTTACATATCGGAAATGTATTTATATTTTACCGTATTTAAAATATAGGTAATTGTTTTTATAGTATTTTTATACCTATATTTACATATTGAAATTGTTACGCATACGTGGTTCCCATTTAATATTGGAATATTTATAGTAATAAAAGATAACTATTGTAGAAAATAAAAGATATTTTAATTAAAACATTTCTTAATTTCTTTATTGTCTAAAAATATTTACAATATTTACAAATTTTTATATTGTTTAACTTCATTCATTTAAAAAAATGTAATTGCTTGACTTAAATAAAGCGTGAAAGTAATTATTTTCAAAATTATATTTACAAATCTTATCCACACAAATTTCATTTCATTTTAATTTTAGTGTTTGATAGTATCTTTCTGACTATATTTGTGTATTAGAATTCTATTTTACCGTATTTAAATAGTAATAAAAGCGAATTGAAAGTTTGAAGAAAATATGAATTTAGTTCGTAAATAAAATCCTTTTATAGTACTTTGAAGGACTCTTAATACGTTTTCAACTTGAATAAAATTAAAAAGAATAATCTAAGATACCCTTTAAAGTTAAATTCCTTTAGAGTTTATCAGTAAAACCACTTACTTTAAGTATTTTTTCAATCCTTTTACCTATATTTACATATTGGAATTGTTACAAATGGTTCTTTTAAACGTAACTTAGTACATTAATTAAGTATTTTTAATTTACCGAAATTAAAA
The DNA here is from genome assembly GCF_980474605.1 of Leiobunum rupestre. Classification (NCBI taxonomy): domain Eukaryota; kingdom Metazoa; phylum Arthropoda; class Arachnida; order Opiliones; family Sclerosomatidae; genus Leiobunum; species Leiobunum rupestre. The sequence goes on along the minus strand of NC_143387.1, from coordinate 29,749,704 downwards.
TATAGGTAAGTGGTTTTTATCTTATTTTATACCTACGGAAGCGATAAATAAATTATAGCAATAAATTTTTAGAGTTTGGGGATGGGTGGAAAAAAAAATAAGGCTCTTCGTTTTTCCAACTGCTTTTCTGATGTACCCAAAAATGGACCAAAATAGACCAAAAGTACCGTAAAAACGACCAAAGTCACCATTTTCGGCCCTATGTACCCCATTTCGAACCAAAAGTACCCAAAACTGGACTTATTAGCTTTATTGTAATGTTAAACTCCCATAGAGCTTCCCCTAAAAAGAAAAAAACTTGCGGTCCAATTTTGGGTACATGAATTATTTCGGAGAAGAAATCCATGTTTTTAATTCAAATTAACCGTGCTCCCCGGGCAATCCACGCCTCCCAGTTAATCCGCGCCTCCCAGTTAATCCGCGCCTCCCAGGTAATCCGCGCCTCCCAGGTAATCCGCGCACGCGCGCGCGAACACTATCTTCCCGCCTAGGTTATTAAGTATCATACAACTTACATAATTTCAACTTATTTCGTACGATAAAACGCGATCGAGATTTAAGAAATACTCGTGAGATCGGTTTAAGTGCCAAGCGTACTACAATGATATTAAAATGAAGTTTAAAAATATTTCCATTCTACTTTAACAACGAATATTCCATGACGTCAAAACACTCTTAAATTCAAATTAACCGCGCCTCCCGGGCAATCCACGCACGCGCCGCCTAGGTTATTAATTTTTACATCATTTAATCTTATTACGTACGATAAAACGCGATAAGATATACGTTCAAGTGTCTTTCGCGATAAGCGTAGATAAATAAACAAGCTGGCCTGGACACAATATGTTGATATACGGGAAAACAAATCGTCGCGAGTAATATCATAAATACATTGACTTTTCGACGATTTTACCCCCATTTCACCCCTAAAATCCTGGATCCTCGATCCTCGATCCTGGGACTGGCGTCTCGCCCTCACTTTCCTTCTACTGATATTTTTATGGAAATAACCAAGTGAAATCTTTTAGATTAACTTTTTGAATATTGTGTTAAGTGGCAAAATTCAATATTTTTATATACAAATTAGTTTCTTCATAAATTTTTGTGCTATAAAGGTGTGTAAAAATGAATTTATTCAAAACTTAGCTAAGGCTTAGTAATCCTAAGGTAAATGAATAGATTAAAAATGTTAATCAAAGTACTTATTTTTTATTGAATTTAACATTTCTATTTCTAAATCACTACTGTAATTTTAGCGACAGATAGCTCTTTCTTTAAGAGTATCGCAGGATATTCCAGGAGTGTGTCGAACGATTTTTTAGATAGACTTCCTTGTGTTTTTGTTGCGCTCCATGTTCGGGTCTTTTCTGTACACACTTGGTCATCAGGTACAAGGGCTTTATCTTGGCATTTGCAATCTAAAATATACCAGAGTACAGCTCCAATGTGCTTACAATAACCGCTAACTCCGGGTTTACAGCCCCACAAAACTGATTCAACTAACACAGTTTGCGTACTTGATTTAACAGCAACATCATATTTAGAATGCACTGGAATGAACCTTCAACTTTGCTTTTAATGAATATGCTTGTAGTAGCAGTTGAATTTACAATGGAGCGTGATGTTTAGTAATAGAATTTTTTTAGAAAATCTGTGCCACTATCTTTAGCTGTTTGGTCCAAATTTCTACTGGCAATGTTTATAGCTTTAGCTTTATCGCACTTCTTTCGGCTAAAATTACCAACATCATGGTTATTGAAAACGTTTTATATGTATATGGATTTATAAAAGGGTTAACTTACTTCGAAATTGTCGAGTTCATTAACACAATACCAAGGATAATAAAAAATTGTTAGCACACAGCTCCAGTACTCTTGTAGACTAGATTAATACTATTATAAACTGCATTTGTTTTGACCTAGGCTTAGCCAACAAGGTCAAAATCTGGGCATTAATTTATCTTCATCGTGCTATAAGAGAGGTATTTCTACAAAAATTATATTATTAATTATTATGTAATAATAGAAAAGTAAAATAATCGACTGACTTACTTTTAATTAATATTTGGTAATCAGTTACGACGTGTCGTGAAGCTCTCTAACCCGAACATTGCCCTAGGTTAAAAAAAAATCCCTAACTCCCCCAGTAAATGACGTTTTCGTGACGTGGCGGGACCCATGTCTAACAAGTTGGGCAAGCATAAAAAATTTATAGAAAGAACTATTCACAAGAAAAAACCGCCGTCGATGATCGCCGCCATTTTATAATCCGCTCTAAATTAAAAACTACTGAAGGTCACCAACGACTACTTTCGCCGGTGGCGTCACGAAAAGTTGCTAGTCCATCGTGATTTTTAACATTGGCTATATGGGGTGTTTCATACTTTATCCCTGATCCACTTTTGACTATAGTGAGTGTGTATCGATGATCATTTCCGTTCTAGTTATTATTTATTTCTGAGTGGTAAAAATATCTCTTAGTTGGTTAATGTTAAAAACCCTTCGTTAGTGATAAAGAACGCAATGTGATGCATTTTTCTTTGTGGTAAAATTCCTTTTTGGTTGTTAATTCTTACAAGGAGACGACCCGAGGTGATTTTCACCGATTTTTTTTCGGGGGATAAGTTATTGTAGACCTTTATGTAACTTGAAATTTCTCAAAAGGAAAAGTTTCGACGGGCTTTAGTTTTGCCATGGCAACCAAAACTGTTTTTGTTTACTTAAAATCTACTTTTTCATATGAAAATTAACTTTAAGAAATCGCTGATTAGAAAAAATTTTAAATATTAAAAAAATTATGTTTAAAAAATACACAATCTTAAAAATTCCGTTTAATTTGGGTAAAATTTTGTCAATTTACTTGCATTTAATTAATTAAATGTACATGTATATACCCATTTTTACCCATTTTAAATAATATTACCCAATTTGCTTAATTTTTCCCAAATTTGATAGTTGAGAAATCGCTCCTTTCGGTAAAATTTGTTAACAAATTAAGTTAATGTACAGGGTAATTGAAATATTTATACTAATGGTGAGGGTGGTTTTTATTTTTGATAAAGTATCTCTTCTAAAGGTTAACTTGTTAATGCCCTAGCTATGATCAAATCAACGTGTTTAGATATTTTGAGATGGTTAAGAAAAAGTGACTTTTGTTAATATTTAATATTAGCGCTTATTAAGTTAAATTTCAGTATGATTAAAAAAATCAAAAGTTGAGTTTAATATTCACAGATATAGTTAACACATCAGGGGGTTTGTGTGTACTCAAGTGTCTTGTCTACTCAAATTTACAATGAATCAGGTCTTTCATAATTAAAAATAGAATTGCTATTAACTATCACGAATGTATCGAAATTAGGAAGTACACTTTCGATGTACATATTATTAGAAAATTGAATCTTATTCCGAAAAGTATTTTTAGTTCAAACGAAACTTACTTGGTCAGGCAATAGTAGAATGTCAGATTCCACTAAATCGTAGTGATAATATTTTTTCGCGTTATTAAAATAAAACGTTAAAAATGAAAATATTTAATTAGAGCATTTTCTCTAACGGGCAGTTAGGAAAATAATATAAAAATAACTATATGGAGGGAACTAGATACCACAACTCTCTTATCTTAACTTCCATTTTTCGCCGCTCTTCCGAATTCGTAAATTAATTCGAGCGTGGAATCGTCTCCTCGCTTATTTAAAGCTAGGGCGCACCCTTTCCCTGGTCCCTTATTTTCGCGTGCAGTCTACGTATAGTTGGGGAAAGAGGCTCCCTGAATCGTGAGGATGGAATAGAGATGGGGGGGGGGCTACATTGGATTAAGGCATGGTTACTTTTCGTCTTAAAAATTTTTCGTCGTCACCAGTACGAGGTTTTCCACATAGATGGGGTGGCGAATGCGTTTGCCCGGCTATCTGCTACTCTTATCCGCGATGATTCGGGAAAGAGTAACGGAAGGGGAGCCCTCTCCCTTACGCACGAGCTGAGCGCCCAATGCCCACTTTACCGGTAAAAATTTGACGCGGAACGAACGAAAGAGAAGTCAGCCAGCGGGAAAGCTACAGGGAACCCTAAACTTAGTAACATCCACGTTCTGTCTTCCACCAACCTTTCGCTCCGTAAAAAGACAACGCGTTGTAGGTAGCGAGAACAGGGAGTTACGGAGCGTTAGAAGACTTCTAGGCGTTAGTGGGGTTGGGGAGCTATGGTTTTGAGGACTGAGTGGGGGGGGGGAGGCGATGAGGATGAGACGAGAGGAGAAAGTCCTCTCGCCTGATGAGACCAACTGCTTGTAACGCGACTCTCTGGAAAAATTGGGTTCGTGGAAAGAGACCCGTTCTTACTTATAGACCGAAAAAAGGGAAAAGCATATTCAGATGGATTTTTTTAAACTTTTAATCATCTATTTTAATGATCTAGAGTTTTAAAATCATAGTTAACATTATGTAATGTTTGAAGGTGTCGATCGTGAGTATAAAGTATGACGTGATGTCAAAATAGGGGAGAAAAATGTGTACGTAACATTTAAAAGCTTATAACCAAGTATAAATTATTTTCCATGACTTTTTTACCAGTATGATTTGTAATATCCAGGAAAGTAGGTAATCGCTGGGAACCTCACGCTTTTAAACACTCAGCGGACTGCACTTTTGTATTAAGTGTTACGATATTTCGATAGTTTGGTGTATTTGTGTGGTCTTAATTGGTGGTTTTTGGATTTTCAGCGACTCTGACTGTATTTTAATTATGGACTTAATGTTGGTTTTTCCGTTTTGTGAGGGTTTGGTGGTTTTTGGATATTTGTTTTGGAAATATTTTTGGTCAGTTTTCTCCAGAGCTGTTTTTGGCCCACAAACCTTAGCGCAGGTGCCTCTTCACTCCCTAACCCTACATTATTTACGTGAGTCACGGAAATATTTGTTCTCTAAGAAATGGGTTCTCAACAAAACAGACCCATTAAATATAACCGTATCGTTTGATATTCTCACTCGCGAGTTTCACAATAAAAAGAATCGGGTTTCCCTTTTCCACGCTCCGGCCATTGTAGGTGTTAAAAATATCGAAATATATATACACAATCAATCATATATTCCGAACGGTCGATACTTTTTTCGACCCAAAACGAAACCGGAAAAATGTAGCGCGCTTTTTCGAGTGATACTGGATACAGAGTTTCAACCGGAGGACTGCATTTAAATATAAAAAAACCTTCGCTATATTTAATATAGAAGGTCTCGGCCGGTCTCGGTGTCAGTTAAAATATCCGATTCATAACTCAGTTCTTTATCTCCATTTTGACGTTTGAAGAATAGCCGGGAACCGCCCTCTTTATCCCCCCCCTCCCTGCAACACTCCGGCGATGCCAACGCCATCGCGTGCCGAAACTAAGGCGAAAAATAGGGAATTTTGATAAATTACACTTTGATTTCGGCTTAAACACCGCCACCTTCGCCGAGAGCCGGTACGTCTTTTAAAGAAACGTCGAAGGGCCGTTTTGCGAATGGTCCCCGTCCGCGTGTCCCCCCTGTTTTAGGGACTGTCACTGAATGGGGCGAGGACCGTGTCCACTAGCCGTTTGTTTTGCAGCAAAGTGACAAAGCCCATTTCTTTCCCCGCGAGTTGGGGCCGCCGAGTGTGAGAAAAAGTCAAATCTTTCCATTTCTATTCTTATTTTCATTCGTTTTGACAAAAATCTTTGGCCCCATTTTGGAAGTTTTCCGGGAAATATAGTACCACGTTATGCATTCCGAGTATATCGTCGGATGCGGATTTGACGAAAACTCGGTTGAAATGTCCACGTTAGGGACGCCGCTCACTTTTAAATTGCTTCGTACACGTACTAAGGTTAGATATATACTTACTCTACCAAGGCAAATCATAGTAAACGCCATATTTTAATTTCAAGGTATTTGTTTTTTAAATTTAATCGAGGAATGTTTTTGGGAGGTTGAAATTTTTACCCTAGGTGTACAATTATCATTTATACTTGAATTTACTGTTAATTGGAAAGTTTGAAAATTGGCGTATAGTAGTAAAATAAATAGTTACTAATTCTGTGTTTGATTCGCGTATTATTGTTTCGTACGGATAACATAGCGGTTCATATACGTTCACATCCTCTTTCTACATGTATAAAATATGTTTTATTGGTCAACTGATCTGCTTTTTAAGTTAAAATATCATTTAATCAAACAGATATATGATTTAGATTTTTGAAAAATATTAGGTGTTGTTATTAATAAAAAAAATAAATAAAAAACCTTTCTCCAAATGTTTTTAAGTTATTTAAAGCGATTTTTTAAAAAGCATTTACCTTAGCAACATATTTTAAATTCAGTTAAAGAAAACGGATGAGTTTTTACCTCTCCGAGGGGACAAAGTCCCCTAGGAGGGGTTATACAACGACCGTGTCTGTCTGTGGGTGGGTCTGTGGGTGGGTCTGTGGGTGTGTCTGTCTGTCAGGACTGCGAACGCGTTCGCATTTTCGGTGCAAAGTGTAATCACTGCGTACGCAGTTTCTCAAAGGGTTGGCAAAACCACCGTGTGACGGTGAGCGTTAACGGATGCATTTGCGGTTTGGTTTGGATGGTGTTTTTTCGCTCACCGTCGTGACGGTTTGGTGTGTTACGTTTTTGTAATGTTTATGCGTAGGTTGTGAGTGTTGAATTTGTTGTGTTTGTGTTCTGATGGATATGCATGTTGAGTTTGTTGTGTTTATATGGGCGTTTTCTCTCCAACTTCTTCTTAATGACTTTGGGACGGACCGAGTGCTGAGTGTAATGCTACCTCTCAACGTCCAATGGCAGGGTTTCCACCAGTTGTACACGGTATTCGTCTTAGTATCAATTTGCGATCGCATCGGGCGGGATTTGAACCCGAGACCTCCTGATTGACAGGCGGACGTTCTACCACAGAACCACCGACATTTGTTACACCTTATTGAAAATTAGACCTTCAGCTTTATCGGAAGCGTATTTAATAGAGTACGAAATTTTGGTTTAATTGAAATAGAATTGAAATTGAAATTATTGCATCGAAGAAATTCTAATTTAGCGTTTCTCTATTGATTAAAAACAAATGCGCCACCCAGGTTTCGAACCCAGACCATTCGGCTTGGCAGTCGAGCGCTCTACCACAGAACCACCGATAGCTGCTTAGATTCACTGAAATTAAGACAGGCATCGTAAGCATAATAGGTAATAAAGTCTTTTTTTATTAATGAATTTTTGAAGGCCTAATCTGGTATTTTTTAAAGGTTAAATCTTGTTTTAGCGCAGTCAGCCGAGATTAGAGGGTTAAAGGGTAGACCCTGTGGGTGGTCCACTTTCTTAACGACCTATATATAGTTCTGTTAATTCAAAGGAGATAATTTAACGTTAATTGCTTTAAAAGCTGGCGGTTAGTCAAGTGGCTCTCTGTGCTTTGTTGATGGTAAGGTTTTTGCTTCTTGTAAATACATTTGGTGTGGATATTTGGATATCTACGATTTCTAACGCAGTCAATGATTTCTTGGGTGTGCGAGTCATTATATGATATTGGAAATTGGACGGCATTGGTCTTTTTCATGTGGTATGCGTCACAACGTCAACAGGAAGTGAACGAGTCGTCCACTACCAGATATCTACGGTATCTTCATCAAGGGCGAGTGTTGAAATAAAATGAGCGTTAAAGATGCGGCAAGTATTTCGTAAGCGAGTAATTCCAAAAAGCCTCTGTAGATATTTCATTAAAATTTGCTTCGTATTATATTTAACTGATAAACTTGTTCTGTAAAAGGGTTTAATTCAATTGTGCATTGTTATAGTACGTCCAACTTACTGTTGTAACTACTTAACTTATGATATTCTGAATAAATTTAAATTGGTCGTTTCGTCTCAATTATTTTAATTATAATTAAAATTTTATACCGGGCGGGATAGAAATGGGTTAATATTTTTAACAAATAACTCTAAATTGCGGAGATATATCTTTAAGGGTTATCTCGAGAAATTAATACCACTAGGGACAATTCTTCCGAGGAGAGGTATATTTTGGCTTGCCAACTTGTATTTTCATATCTTTATTAGGAAAATGTATGCACCTTAATGCAATTAAAGTTGCATAACGAATTTTTGGAGAATTCTTCTACTTACCAAGGGGAAAACTTTGGCATTACAGGCATTATTAGAAGGCTGTGCAGTAAGTTTTTACAAATGTATGATAAAATATCTAATAACCAGAGTAATAACTCGCTTAGGAGTAGTACCTTAAGACAACGCTGGAAGCTGTAACTATCAAATGTTGAAAAAAATACTAAAACCTTAATTGACTGGTACAACAGCACATGTTGGTCATCATATTCCAACTTGTGAGGAATTAATGACAATATGGCTGACCCAAATGAATGCCTTCAAGTTATTCATGCTAACATGAAAATTACTTATAGTCTAATCAAATAAGGACTCCCTCGTAGTGAAATTGTGGTGGTTAACCAAGAAGTGAAACTTCTCATTGATTATTAACAATTAGAGGGTCTCCAAAAACCGGATAATTTTCAAAACATAATGGAAGAATAGCTTTCAATAAAATAACTGCGGAATCAGTTAATAGCTAATAATAATAATCAATCAGCTAGGCTAATACCCAAGGCACCACCTTAGGCCTAAGTCATCAAGCAACCTTTAAAGCCATTAATTCAGGTGGCCGGGTTACAATGCGTAGGGTGGTGGTGGCAAGCCCTGCAGATGGTTAAAATAATGGGCTAATCGGATTTTGATACAGTTGAAAAAGTGTCGTTGTTATCAGACCAAATATCATCTATCGCGGTTGGAAACACTAATTGGAAACAATCATGTTAGCACGAAATTACGGAGAAATTGACTGGAGAATAAAAATTACAGTAATCGCGGCTGTTCATCAACAACCGTTTCGTCGTAGACTAGCCCATGTAGGCCCGCTCTGGAAGTGAAATCTGTTACAATTCCCGCAAACCGAAAATTTAATTAAAAATCCATTCTTTGCACTCGCGCAAAACCGAAAGTAAATAATGAAAATTATTACAAATTTAAAAACACAAGTCCGAACGACTATTAGGCTCTAAAAATTGAATCAGCGACCTTTAAATTTTACCCACAACGCCAAAAAGTAAAAGTAGCAACGATTTGATTTTCTGGTAACTAAACTTTATTAAAGGAAAAGTCCAGGTTGGGTAAAACTTGGGTCTATTTGAAAGATCATGTTTAAATATACTAAAAAATATCAGTCGTAAAATTGTGTCTTTTTTTAATGACGAGAAATTATTTTTTAAGCGAACGAAATTTACCTCCAAGCGAGCTGCCATTTTCTTTCGCCTTCCCTCTGCAGACCGCACGCGGAGCAAGCGCGCGCGGGGATCAGAGCGCTGTTAAAGCCTGTTATAGCGCGAACAGCGCGTGATTAAAGTCCTAAAACGTCACCCCGAAACAAAAATTAATTTCTCGTCATTAAAAAAAGATACAATTTTACGACTGATATTTTTGAGTTTATTTTTATTATTTTTTTAAATAGAGCTAATACCCAAGGCACCACCTTCGACCACATAAGCAATGTTGCTTGTGCGTGATCAAGTAACAGGTGGCCGGGTTACAATGCGTAGGAGGGTGGTGGCAAGCCCTTCATGCCACGCGAGCCAACAGCTCCCTACACTAACTATTACCGTTAACCTCAGCAAGTTTTTATGGGAAGGGGAAACCGAAGATCTCGGTGGAAAACCCCTTTAACCAGTGGGGAGAGAACTTACAAACATGATCTTTCAAATAGACCCAAGTTTTACCCAACCTGGACTTTTCCTTTAAGTAAATAAGGCTGTACATCCAGCTAACTAACAAGCTCTATCGTAGTTTATAAAATCGAGTTTTTGACGATAATAGAAACGCACCGGCCATTTTATCGGTTTTAAAACTTCCTCGGTTCGTCTACTTTATTGTAAAATTGAATGACCTTGAACCATGTCGTCAAGGTCATTCAAAAACCATCTCGAGAACCGTTGGGTTTACGGATTTGGTTCCAATTAGAAAGCTGTTGCTCGCCATATTATTAGTTCAATTAACTTTGATTTGATCAAATTTGACCAATCAGAAGCCGAGAAATTTAAGGTTAATGAATTCAGCGTTTGATAATGAAATAATCTGATTAGTTTTAATGTGACTAAATCAAATAAATACTGAATAGTTTACAACGGTTCAATTATGCCACCGTCGGCTACGATACATGCTTGAGCTCGTTTAACGACGGAGGTCATATTGTTGTTCAACATTTCAATTGAAATATCACGGAAGGCATTAATTATTCTTTCTCGCAAAACTTCAATTTATGGGCTTCTGATTGGTCAAATTTGGTCAAATCAAAGTCATTTGGACACCCTGTATACGTTTTTTTTACAAAATATCGTCGATTTAAAATGATGTTCAAAACGCCAAACTTTTTTCTTTTTTTCCGTAATGAACACGATCTAATTTTTTTCCGGTAAGAGGAATTTGATAAGATTTTAACTCGATTGAAAAAAAAAGGTCTTCAATATAAAGACACTGTAAAACAATGCCGAGAAAGAAAAAGGTGATATTTTTCGTTTCTTTTTTCTCTTCGTTAAATGATTTTTTGATGGAAATTTCGGAGAGGAAAATTCTTCGGATCCTTGGCGGCTCTTTGCATTCCAGTCGTTTCGAAAAATATGAGATCTCACTTTAGGTTGTCTCTCTCTCTCTTTTTTCCCCTCTCGTGTTTTTCTTCTTCATTTCTTTCAAATAGCTCTTTGTGTGTGTGTCTGTTTTTCTTCTTTCTCGCTTTATACCTGAGATGTTTTTATACCAACATTTTCCACGTCTTTCGAAGCGAGACATTCTTGAAATTATTTCCCACTACTTTTTTACCGAAATTCCTCTCGCTAGCTCGCTACGTGTTAAAGCTATCTCCGCACGTAATTTCAACTTGTAGAAACATCTTTTCGTTCATGGTACCTTCAGGCTCCGTAATTGTCCCCACTTGCAAGTTATATGTTTCGCGGGTACTTCTTACGAACGTGTTTAATGCGAGCTGCCATTTTCTTTCGCCTTCCCTCCGCAGACCGCACGCGGAACAAGCGCGCGCAGGGAACAGAGCGCTGTGATAGCGCGAACAGCGCGTGATTTAAGTCCTAAAACGTCACCGCGAAACAAAATGGCAGATCGCTTGGCGGGTAAATTTGGCTCGTTTAAAAATTAATTTATCGTAATTAAAAAAGATACAATTTTACGACTGATATTTTTGAGTTTATTTAAACATGATCTTTCAAATAGACCCAAGTTTTACCCAACCTGGACTTTTCCTTTAAGTAAATAAGGCTGTACATCCAGCTAACTAACAAGCTCTATCGTAGTTTATAAAATCGAGTTTTTGACGATAATAGAAACGCACCGGCCATTTTATCGGTTTTAAAACTTCCTCGGTTCGTCTACTTTATTGTAAAATGACCTTGAACCATGTCGTCAAGGTCATTCAAAAACCATCTCGAGAACCGTTGGGTTTCGCGGGTACTTCTTACGAACGTGTTTAATGCGTAATGAAACCCTCGGGGCGATGGTGACATTTTGTTCGCGATTTTTGATAAATGTATACGCAGTGACATAATAAATAATTTTTTTATTCGGAAGAAAAACGTTCTTCAATTTAATAAATTTTGGTTTTATCAATAAAGTTCTGTGGTTCAAGTTAATATTTAATATTTTAATTCGTCAGACCTTCCTTTAAATTTTCTATTTAAACTAAATATATATAAATTAAAGTTATTGTTTAAAAATATACCCGGGCTAAGGGTTATAACTTTGTTATTTCAATTAAACAAACTTACAAAAATTCCACGTTCAAATTTAAAGTATAACTTTCCGTAGTTCGAAAAATAACGCGTTTTTCGATTTATTATAAGTTAAGAAATTAAAAGGGATAAAGTAAGCAACTCCAGTGAAAAATAAAGTAAGCCTCCGTTTAAACCGCTTAAAAATGTCTCATATCTTTAATCAAATATCGAAATTCAAATATAAAAATAGTGCGTACGCGAATTGGCTATATACTTAATAGTTTTTTGATTATTCAAAAATAAATGATATAACGAAATTATAAAACTTTGGGTTAAAGAACTTACACGAGTTAAATGATTCTAGTGCGTGATCAATCTCATTTGAAATGTGATCATTGCATAGTTACGCGGAGAGGGGGCTTTACAATCTCTTCGGGTAAACTCTTTTAAATTAGTAAGTAAAGTAGCGAACATCGTTAAAACTGATTTGATCTTGGGAAAGCACGCGGCTTGGGATAATTTAAAGTTTTAGCCTCTTTCCTTATTCACTTCGGAAACTAACCGTATCTATACGGGGCAAGCGCGCTTTTGTTTTCGGGTTTTTGGTGGAAATGGCTTAAATCTTTTAAATCCCTGGTTTACCCAAGTGAAAAAGATCCCTTTTGGGAAAGACTTCGTTGTTTCTGAGTTGTTGAAATTTGACTGTGTAAACTTGTTGCCCCTTCGCTTTTCGGAAAGTCGTTTAATTTGGTCGTGGCGTCTATCCGCGGGACCCACTGCGCGTATCCAGCCAAAGAGAGAGAGAGGGTCGCGAGTAATCGATCGACCCAACACCCTAATCGATATTAAAAAGCGGTTTCCCCCATCCCAAAGCGAACTCTCCTCTGTACTCTTTCGTTCGCCTCCCGAATATTTGACGAGAAAGAGGCTAGCAGCGCCCCCTGCTACCGGAGAAGAGAAAGTAAAACGAAAAAAACTTAATATCGATTAAATAGCGGGCGCGTTTGATCCGTTCTCGGTCGCGACTAAAGGGCAAAAAATGTATAAGAAGCTTATTTCCATTACTGTCTTAAAGCGATCACAATCAGGATGGGTTCGGTGGCTGGTCGAGAGACCCCCGACGTCGCGTGGCCTGCCGTGCCGAATTTGAAGGAACGCGCGTCCCCATTGATTCGCTCGCTTCGACGCATTCTCTATAGCTCATCTCGACCGTTATGGACGTAACTAGTCAATCAATGCCCCGCGTAACTTTACTTGACAATGGTGGGGTGGAGGATGACGAAGGAAAAGACTCCGTTTTTCCCGACAACCTTTTACCGCTGTCCACCGACTACCGCGTTTTGACTTTTTGACATCTAAGATGAAGTATTTAAACAATAGCGTCATCTCGATTTTTCTAGACAAAATGTCTTTATTAAAATTATTATTGCGGGTGTTCGTGACATGCTTATGTCAAAATATTCCCATTTTCAGGGACACGCTGAAACATTTCGAGAACTGGGACAAATTGTGTCTAACTGAAGTTTTAAGGGGTTAGAGGGAGATTGCTGTTAAAGGGCCTTTTCTCCGGGCCCTCTGCACGGTCCTGTCCATTTTGCCCCATTATAACTTTTGTATTGTAGAAATTTGATTTTTAAATTTGTATTTCCTTGATAGCGAATATTTACGTTAAATTGCAAAGCTAAGAAATTTGTTGGATGACCTCCAACCACGATTTGAAGGTCAATCAAAATTTATATCGATAACCATAAATTTGGGAACGCTCAGAGTGTGCAATTTTATTGTCGTCCGCTAAAAGTGTTGCCTCTTAGCCTGTCCAAATTATTTATGTCTGCTACATCGATAGTAGCAATACTAAATGTTTCTAAGTTCCGGGGACAGTGAGGTTACAGAGTAGCTTAATTTAATTAATTGAATTTCAAATATACTTACAAGGAGACGACCCGAGGTGTTACACACCGATTTTGTTGGTAGACCTTCATGTAACTTGAAAAATCCTAAAGGGATTTTATTCAATGGGCAACGGTTTTGTCATGGCAACGAAAAATGTTTTTGACAACTTAAAATGTAAATTTTCCCATTGAAAATAACATGGGATTTTGACCGATTCCAAGGGTCCCCCTTTGAAACATTTTACAAAATTGAAAACAAATTAAAATACCAAAATTATAAAAAAAAATGATAAAAATTGACGAAAATAATCAAAATTGGTCACATTTTTATCAATTTATTAAACTTTTTCACAGGGAAATCGGTCAAAATCCCATGTTATTTTATGTTGTCAAAAACATTTTTCGTTGCCATGACAAAACCGTTGCCCATTGAATAAAATCCCTTTAGGATTTTTAAAGTTACATGAAGGTCTACCAATCCCCCGAGTTTGAACAAAATCGGTGTGTAACACCTCGGGTCGTCTCCTTGTTAGTATACGTCAAACAAATTGTTCACCCAAAAATCGGTCACCAAACCGAAAAAGATAAAGTGTACTAACGTTTGCTGTTAGCACTGCTTAATTCGCTGCCAATTATTTGGACAAACTAATTGATCTTCAAAAATTGTATATAGTCTGAACGCCACTTAAATTGTCCAATTGGAAAGAGTCTTTAATGGTTAGAAACCGTAAACTGATAATCGGTCAAAAATAATATACATATTTTCTTCACATAGATGAAACATTGTTCTGAAATTTTCGTATATTTATCGCATATTTATAAGGTACTATACAAATGCTCGTGAAAAATGAACTAACCGCTACAGCTCTCGGATATGGGTATTTTATAAACAACTTTCGCGTAGTTTCCAAAATGGTGCGCCATTTCCCTCGCAAAAAAAATGCATTTTTATTTTCATGGAAGATAAAAAAATTCCGGAAAGGTCCGTTTTTCACCAGTGACATCTATTATCGAATTTGGCACGGATAAAAAAGCTATTGTATAAAATTGGGGGGAGCTTCCTCGGCCACCGGCAAATATTTCTCTTTCATTCAGGTGCCTCTTATTTGGGCTAAACAGATGCGCGCCGTGAGTTATGAGATCCAAGCCAACTGAATCCTTCAGTTTGTTTTGCAATGCTCTCTCTCTCGCGTCCGCTGCGTTCTCTGGTCAAATCCGCCGAAATAAAAAGATGGAAGGAATCCCCCGTATAACCCGGGGCCCCAAGTTCTTTTTTCATCGGTGGTTTTGGGGGGTAAAATCCTATTCTGGCCTTAGGATTTTATGTCGTTAAACGACGTTTACGGTCACTGGGTTCATACTATAAGTATCGCATCGGGCGTATTGAGAACCTTTAACCTCGGCGCGGACCTCGGTAACGGTGCCAAGAGATAGCGTATCTATCTTTCTCAATTTCCCCAAAAGAGGAGCGAATGAAATGGATGATGATAGATTTTGAGATGGGGAAAAATAGACGACAATTGGAATTGGGCAAAAACCTTCCCCCATCCTCCCCCCTTCCTCCTAAAATCGAAAAGAATATTTTTCTACCCCCCCCCCCCCCTTTTATATCCCGCTATTTTTGCCTGCCCCAAAAATATCCATTTTGGTGAAACGAAAGGAAAAATAGGACAATTTCATACCGAAAGAGCCTCAAAAAGGAATGAGAGGGGAATTCGACACCGCCCGGGTTATAGAATCTATCGGATTTTTCATCATTGTCCGTAGAAAGGCGTTATTATCGTTAAATGTATGCTAAAATTGGCCTATTTTAAAGGAACTGGTTCGATTAAAATCAGCGGTGAATTGGCGAAACGCGCCGCCTCCGGCTAGACCGCGTTTTATAGCGAATGTCCCTCTGCCGGGAATCGAAGGAAATAGGCAATTGTTATCTTTAAACCCTAAATGAACGCGTGAGATGGTGGGAGCGATGGAGATGAAGGGCTTTTCTCTTTTTACGGCGCCCTCTCTCGGGCTCAGCGGTCAGAAGATGGCGGACGTTAATAGGCCTATTAATCGATTTGATTGGCCATTGCTCGTAATGATGCCATCAACTTTTTCCTCTTTCCGCTGATTCTACTTTTCTTAACTCCGCCGATTGTTACAACGACTATATAGCGTTTAGTTTTTGTCTCCTTGAAAACGACATCCTTTGCGCGATAAACTTATCCATTTTAATATAAACTTTTTGTCCCAGAAATATTTTACCAAGTGTCGCTATTTCGTTTCCAATGATAACTACTTTTGGGATAACCTTTAAAATATATTGGTTCCGAACCAGTTTGGGACTAACAATTGTAAGTCTACCGATTGTATAAAAATAAATTTATCATCACAGATCATTTGAACTTGAAATTAGCGCTAAATGTTATTGTAAATAAGAACATTTTTCTTGGGGCTTTCGTAACAAATTATTTCAATCCTTGGTAGCTTTCAGTTACGCATAACGAATTCACCGTTGATTAAACGGTGAATTTGATAATATAATATCATTAACAAATTAATAATAATAATTTTTTTTTTCTAGTTTTCTGACCCAGAATTTCTAACAGACGATACAAAAATAGTGTATTAAGCATTAACTTTGATATTTTATTTTTGGTTATTACGCAGGAATTTTTTTTTAATTAGAAGTTTCATTTAAACCAAGGAACACCTCTGCGTGTGGTGCCATACCAGAGTGATTGAGAAAAATCATATCACCTCGGGCAGGAATCGAAACTACGACCTTTGGGTTACCGCCCCAACGCCACTACCATTGGAACTTCTTATTAAAACAAATTCCTGCGTATTAACCAAAAATAAAATATCATTGTTATGACTTCAGGCTATCAAGGACCTGTTATAAATTAGTTGACGTAAAATGCTACGGCACCGTCAACAACGGGTTAAATGTATCCTGTCAATAATGTCAACCAGATCGAGTCATTCTTAAATTGGATGTCCGAGGCTCGATTATTCGTGGCCTCGGCAGTCCAATGGTATTGGCATTGGGACGGTAACCCAAAGGTCGTAGGTACGATTCCTGCCCGAGGTGATATGATTTTTATCAATCACTCTGGTATGGCACCACACGCAGAGGTATTCCTTGGTTTAAAAAGAAACATTAACTTTACCACAAATAAAGTCCATTAAAACGGTAAATATATCACCCCGATCATTAGGAACAATTTTCAATCACCCTGTCTATTAACAAAAATATATATTTAAAAATTAAGAAACTAAAAGTTATATTTTATCACACAGAAAAGTAGAACGCCATCTCAATAACCCTGTCCTTTAGAAACAATATTTAAATATTACTATAACGAGAATAGTATTTTTACCCAAAGTAGTGCTTATTATCTAACGAACAATGTCACCATCACCCTGTCCCTTAACAAGAGACGTGCTCTTAACATTACCAAACTAAGAGGTTTTTTTACCACATAAAAATAGATTATAATAATAACAAGAACGAGGGTGATCGAGAAAAATAATCGTATATTGTTATAGAGTTCGTATTTTAACTTTTGAACCCATCTAGAGATAGACGGCGGGAGTGTCTTAATATTCAATTGACACTTACTTCAAATGTGAAAATAGTGGGTACGAAAATTGGCTAATTACCTAATTCCAATTATAGAATTTATTGATGCGACTATAATCCTAGCAAAACGAAGCTATGACCTAACCAAAAATATAATTTTCATCCGAATAGGATTTAATTTCATAAATGTATATAGATTTCCAGTCGAACATCGACCAAAATTCGAGCTAGTGACCAACTTCTGGGGCCCCGATTGTAAAACGTCAAAATGACCTATAGTTATTTCAAATCGATTTACCTACCGTTGACCATTCTAGACCAATTTGTTAGAGAGTAATGGGGAATTCGACGGCAGCGACGGTGGCATCGGCTACACCACCCACGAAACTAATACTTACAAATCCCCAATTGGGACTCTATGCAAAAATCGCGTTCTACGCTATGAGCGTCACTGGATGTACCCCTTGATTGTACCTACTCTGGGGAATAGCGTTAATTACATTTTGTATAAAATCCATGTTGCTTTAAAGGTCGTCTTCGTCCATCGACTGGGGCCTAGCCAAGGTCATCACCGTACGTCTACTCTAAAATTCGTGTAGGAAGCGGATTGTGGCGAGTATGAAGTTTCTAGGTAGGACATGGTTCGATAAAGAAGCTGCGAAGGTATGGCAGGCGGCCGAGGAGGTGGGGACACTCTGAGGGTGACAAAGTGACAGGTCGTCTCACTGACGACACGGGACAGAGACGGATGCTCTCGACTCCCCCCCCCTCCCATTTTAGGGAGGGGTGGAGGCGACAGTTTACAAGGGTGTAAATAGGGTGTTCCCAACTGAAAATATCCTCAGACTAGAGATTTTATATATTCATAAGCTTGGTCGCGCGGGAGGCCAATGACGCGGATTTGAGAATTTAGAATAATCCGATAAAAGTTGTCCCGTGTTTGCAGTATACACCCATAGAAGTCGCTTTATTCGTGCCGCTGTGTATTTTCACCTCATTTCACCCATTTTGTAAATTAATCCCAGTGGCGGTTTGGGAGACGGGGTTTATGAAATATGAAAGCGATCGCTTTTGAAATTCAATTTATATAAAATTGGCCCCCAAAAATGCCAAATGTGGATAAGCGTTCATTTTTAACGAAGTTTCTTTAGAACACTTTTTCCCATGAGAGAGAGAGCGAGAGAGAGCGAGAGAGAGAGAGAGAGAGAGAGAGAGAGAGAGAGTTTCGTATAAGCGCTATTCAACAACTCTTCCCCAAAAAAACCCATCTTAATAGTATTTCGATCTATGAAATAGGTTCTCCAAAGTTCAGCTCGGGCCACCAGAACTAGAAGACGTAATATTTAAGAAAAAAATATTTCTTTTAAGAAAAAGTATCTTAAATTTTTTTCCAAAGAAATATTTCCCCCCACTGGTAAAGAATCTATCAAAAGAATTTTTCTCGATCCTTAGTATTTGTGAACGCGTTAGCAATTCATTGAGAAGCACTGCAGGGAATACAAGTCGAAGGAGCTGCTACTCTCCCCTTTTATTTTTCTCTCACTCTGGAGTATTTTTTTTTATCCACCGAGCAGAGATGGTGTTAGTTTCTTGGACTTTTTAATAAACCAGTTGTTAAAATAGTTTTAAATAATTTATATTCTAATTGAAGGCGTCCAGTTGATATTTGTTTAAAGCAGCTTTAAGGGACAGACCGACTAAGCAATTACATAAGCTCGTCCGGCAGCTACGTGGAAAAAAACGTCCCAATTGAAAATAGATAGGCCGGCTAGTTTGAAGTAGAACTCCATTCATTGTCCCTCGAGATAGTTTAGTCGCTCTTCATACCGCTAGGGCAGCTACTCCGAAGCAGCGCCGCTCTAGCGGATAAACGGGTAAATAACCGCGAGTGAAAATAAAAAAAAAAGTAAGAAAATCTCTTGTTCAACTCATCGACGTTTCTATGTAAAAGAACTTATTTTAATTAAATATGCATTTCTTTTCGACTGAAGTGCAAATCGCTTGAAAAATCTGAACGGCCATTTATTCTAGAAACAAGAAGAAGATGAGCCCTTCTTCCCGCTTATTTGTTTCGCAAATAAAGAGAAACTCGAGCAGACTCTACCGATTCTGTTTTGGCACAATATATCCTCAAAATACTTGGCCACATAAAACCTTGAAATGTAAATTTAACTCGAATATCCCATAGAAAAATTACATAAATGCTAAGTTTAGCAAATGGAATTTTGCGTACGAGATTATTGAATCTCAATGTGATTTCATAAATCAAAAAGTGATTTCGAGATTTCAGGATGTTCGTGTTGATTTCTGGTTTTTAGGCTGATTTAGAGATTTCAGGATTTTCATGTTGATTTCTGGTTTTTAGGCTGATTTCGAGATTTCAGGATTTTCGTGTTGATTTCTGGTTTTTAGGCTGATTTCGAGATTTCAGGATTTTCGTGTTGATTTCTGGTTTTTAGGCTGATTTCGAGATTTCAGGATTTTCGTGTTGATTTCTGGTTTTTAGGCTGATTTCGAGATTTCAGGATTTTCGTGTTGATTTCTGGTTTTTAGGCTGATTTCGAGATTTCAGGATTTTTGTGTTGATTTCTGGTTTTTAGGCTGATTTCGAGATTTCCGATCACGATTTTTGTGTTGATTTCTCGTTTTTAGGCTGATTTCGAGATTTCAGGATTTCTATGTTGATTTCTGGTTTTTAGGCTGATTTCAATATTTCCGATCATGATTTTTGTGTTGATTTCTGGTTTTTAGGCTGATTTCAATATTTCCGATCATGATTTTTGTGTTGATTTCTGGTTTTTAGGCTGATTTAGAGATTTCAGGATTTCCATGTTGATTTCTGGTTTTTAGGCTGATTTCAATATTTCCGATCACGATTTTTGTATTGATTTCTGGTTTTTAGGCCGATTTCAATATTTCTGATCACGATTTTTGTGCTGATTTCTGGTTTTTAGACTGATTTTGAGTTTCCGATTACAATTTTCGTGTTGATTTCAGATTTTTTTGGTGAATTTTGAGATTTCCGATCACGATTTTCATGTTGATTTCTGCTTTTTAGGCTGATTTTTAGATTTCCGTGTTGATTTCAAGATTTCAGGATTTTCGTTTTGATTTCTGGTTTCTAGGCTGATTTCCAGATTTCAGGATTATGGGTTGATTTCGGGTTTTATTCTGATTTTGAGATTTCCGATCACGATTTTCGTGCTGATTTCTGTTTTTTAGACTGATTTTGAGATTTAGGATTACAATTTTCGTGTTGATTTCAGATTTTTTTGGTGAATTTTGAGATTTCCGATCACGATTTTCGTGTTGATTTCTGGATTTTAGGCTGATTTTTAGATTTCCGTGTTGATTTCAAGATTTCAGGATTTTCGTTTTGATTTCTGGTTTTTAGGCTGATTTCCAGATTTCAGGATTATGGGTTGATTTCGCGTTTTATTCTGATTTTGAGATTTCCGATCACGATTTTCGTGCTGATTTCTGTTTTTTAGACTGATTTTGAGATTTAGGATTACAATTTTCGTGTTGTTTTCAGGTTTTTTTGGCGAATTTTGAGATTACAGATCACGATTTTCGTGTTGATTTCTGGATTTTAGGCTGATTTTTAGTTTTCCGTGTTGATTTCAAGATTTCAGGATTTTCCTTTTGATTTCTGGTTTTTAGGCTGATTTCAATATTTCCGATCACGATTTTGGTATTGATTTCTGGTTTTTAGGCTGATTTCGAGATTTCAGGATTTCCATGTTGATTTCTGGTTTTTAGGCTGATTTCAATATTTCCGATTACAATTTTCGTGTTGATTTCAGATTTTTTAGGCTGATTTCAATATTTCCGATCACGATTTTCGTGTTGATTTCTGGATTTTAGGCTGATTTTTAGATTTCCGTGTTGATTTCAAGATTTCAGGATTTTCGTTTTGATTTCTGGTTTTTAGGCTGATTTCCAGATTTCAGGATTATGGGTAGATTTCGGGTTTTATTATGATTTTGAGATTTCCGATCACGATTTTCGTGTTGTTTTCAGGTTTTTTTGGCGAATTTTGAGATTACAGATCACGATTTTCGTGTTGATTTCTGGATTTTAGGCTGATTTTTAGATTTCCGTGTTGATTTCAAGATTTCAGGATTTTCCTTTTGATTTCTGGTTTTTAGGCTGATTTCCAGATTTCAGGATTATGGGTTGATTTCGGGTTTTATTCTGATTTTGAGATTTCCGATCACGATTTTCGTGCTGATTTCTGTTTTTTAGACTGATTTTGAGATTTAGGATTACAATTTTCGTGTTGTTTTCAGGTTTTTTTTAGGCGAATTTTGAGATTACAGATCACGATTTTCGTGTTGATTTCTGGATTTTAGGCTGATTTTTAGATTTCCGTGTTGATTTCAAGATTTCAGGATTTTCCCTTTCATTTCTGGTTTTTAGGCTGATTTCCAGATTTCAGGATTATGGGTTGATTTCGGGGTTTATTCTGATTTTGAGATTTCCGATCACGATTTTCGTGCTGATTTCTGTTTTTTAGACTGATTTTGAGATTTAGGATTACAATTTTCGTGATGTTTTCAGGTTTTTTTAGGCGAATTTTAAGATTACAGATCACGATTTTCGTGTTGATTTCTGGATTTTAGGCTGATTTTTAGATTTCCGTGTTGATTTCAAGATTTCAGGATTTTCCTTTTAATTTCTGGTTTTTAGGCTGATTTCAATATTTCCGATCACGATTTTGGTATTGATTTCTGGTTTTTAGGCTGATTTCGAGATTTCAGGATTTCCATGTTGATTTCTGGTTTTTAGGCTGATTTCAATATTTCCGATCACGATTTTCGTGTTGATTTCTGGATTTTAGG
Organism: Leiobunum rupestre; assembly: GCF_980474605.1. Classification (NCBI taxonomy): domain Eukaryota; kingdom Metazoa; phylum Arthropoda; class Arachnida; order Opiliones; family Sclerosomatidae; genus Leiobunum; species Leiobunum rupestre. The sequence continues at coordinate 29,727,616 of NC_143387.1, read as the reverse complement.
CTGATTTTTAGATTTCCGTGTTGATTTCAAGATTTCAGGATTTTCGTTTTGATTTCTGGTTTTTAGGCTGATTTCCAGATTTCAGGATTATGGGTTGATTTCGGGTTTTATTCTGATTTCGAGATTTAGGATTACAATTTTCGTGTTGATTTCAGGTTTTTTTGGCGAATTTTGAGATTTCCGATCACGATTTTCGTGTTGATTTCTGGATTTTAGGCTGATTTTTAGATTTCCGTGTTGATTTCAAGATTTCAGGATTTTCCTTTTGATTTCTGGTTTTTAGGCTGAATTCAAGATTTCAGGATTTTGGGTTGATTTCGGGTTTTATTCTGATTTTTAGATTTTCGGTCACGATTTCCGTGGTGAGTTAGGGTTTCAGGCTGATTTTGAGATTTTTGATCAAGATTTTCGTGTTGATTTCTGGTTTTATCCTGATTTTGAGATTTACCATCACGATTTTAGTGTTGATTTCTGGTTTTTAGGCGGATTTCGAGATTTTAGGATTTTCAAGTTTATTTCAAGATTTATAAAATCATTGTTCTCTAGAGTGTACGAGATTTGTGCGAATGTCGGACCCCTCGCGATTACCCCACAAATACGAAGGCTAGAATTGCCAAAATTGACAAAACTAAACTCTTCAGATGTTCGCTGTTTGACATAATTATAGCCGAAAATTGGCCAATTTTACTAAATGCGATAAACTCTGAGACCGAATTTAGTAAAACCTAGTTTGTAAATATTAAAATCTTTTTCTACGGTAATAAGATAATTAAGTACTTTGAAAAAAGCCAACGTTAAAATTTTATTATACTCGCGGTTTTCTTAAATCAAGATTTAATTTGGCAATCCACACGCCTCTTCTGTAAAAGTACTTGATGGAATATCTAAAAAATATATAAAGTTTAAAATGTCATCAAAAAGCCATTTAAATGGAAATTTAACTTTATGTAGTTGACTCTCAAGGTTGAATATCGAAAAACATCTGTAACGCAACCAATCGAATAAGCTCTTTTTGTCTAGGCTAGAATCATTTCGGGTCAACGGTCCGCTGGTTGGCGTAGAGTGGGTAAACACGGAATAAACCACAAAATAGATCTGATAAGAATGGAGGGTTGTCGGTTAACAAGACCTACAATTTCTTGCTTTTTAGCATCGGATTTGGTTTGCAGAATGGAGCGACGTTTCTCTATAGAGCGCTACTCCGAAGTGTATGGATGGAGAACCCGGCTCTTCTTTTCATCTCTCCGGGGAGATGATGATCGGAGGAGAGGATGCGGCTCTTTTCTGGAAGGATGTTCCCGGCGCTCAGCATCCTTCCAGAGTCTTCCATCTAAAACAAGCCTCCTAAGTGTATAAGGATCGGGGGGCGTCTCCGACCCGATTTCTTGAGAGGAACCACTTAGAACTCTTATATCGCTTTCTTCTTTTCGTTTTCCGCTTCGCTTTCCATTGGCCTAATGTAAAGCGCGCCTAAAAGGACGGGGACCGTGCTCTCAGTACTATTTGTGCGCCACGCGATGTTTCTCAAACAGTAGGCGGTGGACTATCTCGTGGATGAAATTACCAACACCCTGGAAATACGATATATCTTACTATGATAGTTTTCTTATTTACCGGCTGTGATATTTTTGGTGAAAGTCTGCGAAATTTGATCTCAGGATCTTCAGAAGGTTTTTTTGCGTTACTTTTCACGTTAGTACAACGACATATTATGTTGGTATTAAGATACTCTTAACTATGATATTTTGATACCTTTAACGTTGATATTAAGATACTCTTAATGTTGATATTAAGATACTCTTAATGTTGATATTAAGATACTCTTAATGTTGATATTTTGATACCTTTAACGTTGATATTAAGATACTCTTAATGTTGATATTTTAATTCCTTTAACGTTGATATTACGATACTGTCAACGTTGATATTACGATCATGGACTTACGATACTGTCAACGTTGATATTACGATCATGGACTTACGATACTGTCAACGTTGATATTACGATCATGGACTTACGATACTGTCAACGTTGATATTACGATACTGTCAACATTGATATTACTTTAGCGTTTATTTTGATATTACTTTACGAAACTAATTTTTATATTTCTATACCTTTAACATTGATAACACTATACCGTTAACTTTTATATTACGAAACTAACGTTTATATTACGAAACTAACGTTTATATTACGAAACTAAAGTTGATATTACGAAACTAAAGTTGATATTACGAAACTAAAGTTGATATTACGAAACTAACGTTTATATTACGAAACTAAAGTTGATATTACGAAACTAACGTTTATATTACGAAACTAAAGTTGATATTACGAAACTAAAGTTGATATTACGAAACTAACTGTTTATATTACGAACCTAAAGTTGATATTACGAAACTAACGTTGATATTACTATACCGTAAACATTAATATTACTATACCGTTAACATTGATATTACTATACCGTTAACATTGACATTACTATACCGTTAACACTGATATTACTATACCGTTAACATTGACATAAAAGTACTGTTAAAGGCCGACTACATAGTTATTCGGTTTACTCTGTCTTTCACTGGAAGCTGGCTCGGTGCAAGACACATATGCTATGCAAGCAGCCGACTACCAGTGAGAAACAGAGTAAACCGAATAAATATGTAGTCGGCCTTTAACGTTGATATTACGATACTGTCAGCGTTGGTATTACGATACTGTCAGCGTTGGTATTACGCTACTATTAACGTTGATTTAACAATACCGTTAACGTTGATATTACGATACTGTTAACGTTGATATAACGACAATGTTTACATTAATATTGCTTTAATGTTTTTCGATTGAACTAGGGTATTTTTAATTATATGATGGACAACGTCATTCCGAAGCTATACGCGCGGAAGGATCAATAAATCAATTGACGTAAATTTGAAACAAATTATTGTCGTCACTGAGCAGGCATTGACGTGAAATAGGCGTGCCTTTATTTTGCGCTAAGTGGCGAACATCCGGCTTCGTGCGACTTACACCGCGCCGTTTGTAGACTATAATATAGATGAATTATCGGAACGAATTAATTTCATGTTCGTGGAACTACTTTTTTCATTTCTTTTTTTTTCTCGTTCTTCCGGAACGAATTGGGCGTTGTAACTTCTTCGGAGTGATCAGGTCCTCTCGATTGTAGCTGAGTTGGCGAAAATAGAGGAGTGCCTTCGATTTTCGATAGCCAATTACCTATTGCTGAAGTGTTGGGGTTGGAGAAGCAATGAAGCTCCTTAATTGATGTTTTGCCCATAGGAGACCTCTTTTCCTCCAGACCCCGTCAATTCCCTCTCCCCCCGCTGTTTCCCCCAAACGAGGAAGCGTCACTTCGCTCGATTTAGACGAGGAAATACTAGACTTGTCTCTCAATAAATATACGAACATTCCCACGTTCTCCGTACCGCTATTCGAGTTACCGTTCACCAAAGGCTTAAACCTATAGAATTTAGAATTTCAACGAAAATCTGATTTAGTTCCTTGAAACGTATTTACCGAATTTTAAACCAAGGACGTTCCTCTCTTCGTAATTATCGAAAGCTTTAAATCCACGATCAGCGGCGTTCTTTTTTATTTCGTTTTATTTTATTAAACCGAATAAAAATAAAATTCTTCGGGGACTATATTCTAGGCAACGGAAGGTTTTACGCAACTTTCGTCCAAACTTTCGAAAACACAATTATATCACAACCTCTCCTTTAAAACCGGTCATAAAAATAGCGGGGTCTTTCCCCGAACCCACCGTTCCAGGGCTACGCGGGGACCTAGTCTAGAAAATCACCAACTTTACTTGGGATCCCAGTCCGAAAACATTACGAGCTCCGTTCTTGGAAGATCGGAAACAAAGTTAGGCCGTCGTTGTTCCAAGATAAGCTGGTAACAACTGGCCGAATCTAGTACGGATAGGCCTAAGGTTAAGTCCCCAGGGTTAGATGACAGTTCGGTCAAAGGCGAGGGTAACGCGTTATCCGGCCGCGAGATTTCCCTCCGTTTCCGAATTCAGAGAGAACTGTCCGGTGATTCACGGCGGTGACTAGCCAGGTTGGGCCACCTCTTTTTTTATTACCATTGATTCGATTTGAAATCTTGAGCGCTGGCCCGGGTTATATATATATCTCTCTCCTTGGGTTCTTTTCTATTAAGAAGGCTCCGGTCTTGGGAAGCGAGTAAATTCCCGTTGTCCAGCGCTAGAATTTAGCCTGTCCAATTGTCTTAGGGTCGTTTCCGAACGAGTGTGGGGGAGAATACCTAGAGCCCCGTAGGGCCAATTCTATTTTCGCTCGAAAATAATAGCTCTTTCTGTGGCGCGCTCCTATTGTCTCTCCGGAATACGGATGGCTTTGGAAATTCACCGCACGAGCTTTATGGAGAAGAGCTACTATATAAGCTCGAGCTTGTTCCGCGCTGGGATCCACCGCTTGTATTTTAACTGGCGCCAGCCGTGTTCTGGTCGGTGCTCGCCTACTACCACCGCCGCTCGCCAAAGTTGATGGTAAATTATGGGCCTTTCGGGTTCTAAGTAGTTTTACGCTCCGGCGAATCCAATCTCGCGTCGTACTTCGAAAGAACGGCCCCCGCTTTTGGATTTTTAAATAGCTTTTAGATCTGTTTGCGCCTTTTTCGACTTTCCTACAAGAAACTCCGAGATTCTTTGCATAGTCGGAGACACGATCCACATCGATTGTTCTACACGCGTTAATATTAAAGATATTTAGCGTCTACACTAAAACGGGTGGGAAGAAAGTTATTTTTATTATTTAAAAAGTAGTTTTTCGTAATTATTTCGATAACAACCATCTTTATCTGAGCTAATTTTGGTCCTAATACTGTCGTGGAAAAAATTTATGACAATGCGCAGCGCCACTCAGGGTAGTTTTTGAAATTTAAAAATTCGGTACAAGATGGCAGCCTCCATAGAAACGGAGCTTGAATTTTTAAAAGGGGAAAATAGCCCAGAAAAAATTGCAATTTACTTAATACTTAACTTTAAACTATAGTTTAACTAATACTAAATATTATTGCTCTTCTAGGTATTCTTCAAAATAGGTTTCAGTCGGTTCTTTGTGAATCTATGGATAAATTAGATGATGCTTTACCGTAATAGCACTTTTCGGTGCCACCAGTAAAAATTAATTTCCAACTTTTAAAATAACACCACCATCTTGTACTAGATTTTTAACTGTCGATAATTACGCACCGGGGTGTTGCAGTCGAATAGCTTAGTATAGTAATACTAGTCTTGTAGTAGTTTGTAGAGGTGGGCAAAACAGATAAATTAGCTGCCAAAATATCGATTAACCATAAAAATTGCGGTAAACTGTTTATTTATAGATATTATCCACGGATAGAAAGGGATTTAACATAATTTTATTTTTCGGATAATCGTCGGTTATGGATAAAAAAGATAAAGTGATTAATTCTTATCCAAACGCCGACCTCTACTAGTTTGTATAGTCCTGTAGTAGTTTGTCGATGATCTGAGTAAAAATTTAGACAAAATCACCGTAAAAATTGTAGATTAATTATCGTATTCCGCTAACACGTTTAGTAGCGAGCTTAATCAATTTAATTGTTTACGATTTCAGAAAAACTCATTATGACAATATAATCTGAGTAAACACCTTAAAAATTTTAGGTAAATTATCCCAAAACATTTTATAGTAGAGGTCTTACTAGTGTTGTTAATTTTCCGGAAAAATAAAATGCGGAAAATTTTCCAGAAAAGTTTCCGGAAAATTTTCCGCAAATCGGAAAAATAAAAATTTGAAACATAAATTACCTTTTAAGGGTTTTTAATGTTTTTAACTTTTTATCGATATAAAATGTCTAATATCAGTAAATATACTACAAAACATTAATAGCGTTATATTGTTAATCAGTTTAAACTAGTCTAGAGGTTTAGTTTTACTTTTAGATTCTAAAACATTACGCGAAAATACCGCTTCATTTCAATTTGCAAACAATATATTAGACTAATCATGGAATGAAAACTTTTTTTATTTTTTTTCGGAAAAATACGGAAAATTTTCCGGAAAAAAGGCCTCGGTAATTTTCCGCGGAAAATTTTCCGACTTACAACACTAGGTCTTACTATCTCTATTTTTAAACATTATTGTTCTTCGTTTATAAGGAAATTTGGATAATAAGCGAGATTTAATGGAGCTATCCTTTATATACGCTTTCTCCGCTGTCTGCAATTTCGAAAACCGTCTGATAAGACTCCAAGATCTGTTAATATCATTCACCTGCAGTCTACCTCTTTTAAGAAGCGTCCAGAAAATAAAATGAGACATCAATTTGGAACGAGGGAAAAGTACTTTTACGCTTTTATCTATTCGAAGTACGGCCACTCTGTTTGATATGCCAAGTAGGCTTAGTGTCTATCCTATTAAGGATGTTAAAACGGTCCTATTTCGAAGTGACGTTACCGTTACCTATAAGTATTTTAACTCGTTGACAGAAGTTCGCAACTCATTGGAATTTCTTCGGTTGAAATTTTATCGGTGAGAGGCTAAAAATCAGGCCAGCGTCGACGGATGACTGGGGCCTTCTCGGGCCTCCTAGGGCCTCCACGGGCCTCCACGGGTCGTAAACATCGTTGCCGTCGTCAGTTTTGCGAAATAGCTGGCAGCCGCTTGTTATAACGAGCGAGCCGGGCTTAATTATATAGGTTTACACGCGAATTTCGAGCTTAGGCGCGCGAGGAGCGAATAGCCGATCTTTAAAGGACGGGTGAATTATAATTTCAAATGGCGTAAATCAGCTTTAAAGAGGGCCGTAGTTCAACGGCGGTGCGTATTAGAGGCAGTTATGTTTCGACTCTGCATTAGTTTGTCTACTCGGAATCCGAAATCAATAGGCCATTACCGGAAGGAGAGAGGCTAGGAGGAGCGGAATAGCTTATACAAATAGGCTCCTATCACAATAGCCTCGCCGTTATCGGGCCATTCGAATATTGGAGGACAACCGAAGACGCCTCGTTCGTTTTTGAATAACGCGCCCTTCCAGCCACCATTTTTTAAATTTCTATTTGATCCGTTATACGAGTAAAACTAACGTTGTTTACCTTGGCGCGAAGTTTTTGATTCGACCGTCGAGATACGTACGCCATCTAGGAATTTAAGAGTGAACTGTTTTGACAGGCTGGACGATTTATTTTTTAGTTTTCTTATTGTTATCGTAATGTTAACGCGGAAGCTTCGAAAAGTAAAATTATTGTGACGTAATTGCTCTGCTTATAACGGAATTATAGAAAATGAATTTGGGGTACATTCAGTAACGTTCATTAAAAACCTTGATGAGCAATCGCTGCCAACATTTGTTACTGTACGATTTTTCGGGTTTCCGATTTGACGTCACTATAGCCGCGTTCACACTAGACACTTTGGAAACGTTTTAAAACGGTTTCGAAAGAACAAATTGTAAAATTTTGCCGTCAAATGTATTTGTTGTATGCCTATTAATACAGTTGACACCGAAAATTTTAAATTTTATCTTTCGAAACCGTTTTAAAACGTTTCCAAAGTGTCTAGTGTGAACGCGACTTATGGGCATCCGATGCTCTTAAAAAAAACCCTCTCGGAGATAAGGTTTTTTTTGATGTCTTGACGTCAAACGCGTTGGTGTTTACAGTTTAGCTGGCGGAGGAGTTAAAGTTATACAACTGTAGTTTTAATCAACAATTCTACTGGTTTGGTCAAGGCCTATCATTTAATTGGAATGCCTCAGCTACTGCAATGGCCGTTTTCGCTTTTTTAATAAAAAACTGATCGTTGCAACAATTAAGAATATTGTCGTCAACAGTTTCGTCATTTACCAACTCATTAATTGTTGAAAACAATATTTTTCGCTTCCTCTGATTTTCGGGCCCCGTAATATTTATCGCCGCTATCTTCAAAAACAGCGCTGACTAGAAATAACACCGTTCCGCATATACTAGGACGACAAGCGTTCATCAAGGAAACATCAAGTAAAAGTCTAGAGATCGGCGAAGCAGATAAATTAACTGGCAAAATTTCAATTAATCATAAAATTGCGGTTAACCGTTTATCCGTAGATATTATCCATGGACAAAAACGATTTAATATGGGAAAAAGGAAAAAATAACTGATTATTTTTTAGATAATTTTGGTTTATGGATATTATCCAAACAAACGGTTAATTGTTATCCAAACGCCGACCTCTAAGTAAAACCGATATTTCTCAGATTTGCTCTTACTGTTTGTAATGTTGAAGATAGAAAATGCATGATGTGATGGTTCAAAAACTGCCCGGTAAAAAACGGAATTTTAAGTAATGAAAACCTATGCTCAAAAGGATGCTGGACGATTTTGAAATAATTAATTATAAACAGTGGGTTTCGACAGACAAAACTAATCTCCTGAACATATCTGAATCAAAAGACGACTTTTTACCAACTCTTTCCCTGAAAATAATAGAACTTACCCGTCACCATTTCCCGTCTAAAGCCCAGTCAGAATATTTGACGTCGATTAAAGAAACACTAGAACCTGGGAATGTTATCGTGATCGGAGATTTTCCAGAAAATTATTCAATTGTAGTTCAAGACGAGGTTCAAGGCTTTCATTGGGAAAATTCTCAGGCTACTCGGCACCCATACGTAGTTTACTATAAACGAACCTTTGATTCATAAAAGCGTGTGCATAATTAGTGACACTAGGTCTCACTCTACAAAAGGAGCATACACGTTCCAATCTAAATGAATTACATATTAAAAAAAATATTCCTAATTTGCGAAATATTATCTATTTCTCTGATGGTTAGGCCGGGCAGTATAAAAATAAATATAATTTTTGTAATCTGTGTCATCACAAAAACGATTTCGGTAAAGATGGAGAGTGGCATTTTTTTGCAACCTCCCACGGAAAAGGGCCGTGTGATGGCATTGAAGGAACAGTCAAGAGGCTAACCGCTAAAAATAGTCTTCAACGGCCAGTATCAGGGCAAATATTATCGCCAAAGGAGATGTTTGAATTCTGCATTTCTGCATTTCAAAACGTAATATTTTTCTACGTTTCCAATGACGAAATAATTGAAAGGGGATTTTTTTTTAGAAGAAAGATTTTCGAAAGTGGTAACAATTAAAGGTACGCGACCGTATCTTAAATTTATTCCTTTAAGTAAAACTCAAATCGAAGATGCACCCCTTTCCTTAATGGGATAAATAAAAAAAATTAACATTTCGTGTGCTGTTTAAGAAACCGACGAAGACACTGAAGAAATCTTATCTGAAACAATTGTTGCTTGTGTGTATCGAAATAAATTCTATATTGAACTCATTAAGGAATATTCAAAGGAATGTGGTGATTATTTAGTTTCTTACGTGTACCTCCCTTTTTATTCCACTTATTATTATTGGCCACTTATTAAAGACGAAAGCTGCATTTTAAGAGAAAATATTCTTTGTGAAATTGAAAATCCCTCCATAGTCCTCTTATCGAAATCAAAATACATGTTGAGAGACAGTGATAAGGTAAAAATCGAATTAGCAATTGCAAAACCAAGGTTTGATTGATTTGTAGTTAATGATAATCTTGAAAAATAAAACAATAAATGTTTGTAGGGTATATTGTAAATACTAATATCTCGTATACGAAAAATATTATATTGAGATTTCAACATTTTCAGATGAATTATAGACGGGGATTTCGAAAAAAGCATTTACTTTTAACATTTAACCTCGGTCGCGGCCTAAGGTCAAAGGTCAAATTATTTAACCGCTAGTATTAGCTTCTAAAAAATTGAAATCTGTGTATCTAATACTCATCGTCCTCTTTATTGGCCAAGTTATGAGTTGGTCAAGTTTAGGGGTCAAGCCTATTTTCAAAAATGCCGATTTTCTATATCTCAAAAACTACTAAACTGATTTAAAAAAAACCCGATATTTCGGTTCCTGCGATTGTGAAAACCCCTTACACCAAATTTTATACAAATCCGCCGAGGTAGGGTTGACAGCCTGTGATCATTTGTCAGAGACTTACCCAAAAGGCACATTAGTAATAACATAAGTATATAACATTTTACTATAAGTTTGTCACTTTGAGGAATATTTTTCTGAGAGCAAGAAGAAAATCTCCCCCTAGTGAGGAGCTGTCAAAGGCTACCTGTGACGCGTTAGCAAGTGGACGCAAAACGGCGATGAAGCCCGTAATGCAGTCTGTCTTGTGAATAGCTCTCAGAAAAACTTTTGTATGTGAAGAATAGGAAGTGTCACACTTATATAAAATATTATACACTTATGGTAATAATAATAATAATAATAATAATAATCAGCTAGGCTAATACCCAAGGCACCACCTTAGGCCCAAGTCATTTAGCGCACAGTGCACAAGGTCTACGAAGGAGGTCTTATGGCAATTTTGCCACATTTGTAACAAAGATTTAAGAAAAACGTACCTTGGAAATACAACCACTTTTTGACACCAAGCGCCGGTTTTTGGAAGCTTATGAAGGGACAATGATGAAGCCGACGCTATTTTAACAGGGTTGCCATGCATTAATTCTTTCTAATATATTCATTTCACATCGCAAATATATGACAACCTTTTTTTCTAACTAATGGAATATAATGTTTGCTATACATTTTCGATGTGAAAGAAAATAAATTAGAACGAAAAAAACCATTGCAACCCTGTTAAAACAGCACTGGTTCATAATAATTAAGCTTCGAAATCTCACCGCCTGGGGTCAGTCTTAACAACGCGCGCTGGTCCTGCGCAACAATGGGGAGACAGACCCCATTGACACCAATGCTAAGAATGTTAACAATGATTAGTTACATTATTATCACCAGCTCATATGGATCGGATACTCGATAACCGAAATTTTTCGTAATAATTAAAATAAACTTTCTAAATATGTACTAGCATAAGTAACATAATACCTCTAAGCATGACATTAGGAATTTTTTTTACTACATAATTTCTTCACAGTGACGCCAATTTGTTTTTCTAAATAGCGCCACTCGCTAACCCAATTTTAGTTAATATTCCGGGGATTTGGCGTTCGATTTTGAATACCACCATTTTTAGGCTTAATACGTATTTAGCCGCACTATGGTTACGCAGCAGACGAAATTTATTTGGAGTACTATATAATTGGCTGAATTTGAACTCTGACTCCTTTTGGATGACCAATAGAAAAATTCATATCACAAAAAAGGTTAAACTTACGGATTACAAAGTTGCTAGTCGTTTTACTGACTTATCTTTGGTGAAGAAAGGATGTAGTAATAAAAAATGCATGAGCAAAGCTACGAGTTTCATACTTAGATCTGTTACGTTACTTAGGGTACTACTAAGCGTTATAGCCCAAACTTTTTCACATTTCTCACGGATATTTAGTATCATTTTCTGAAATGAAACTCTTGATAGAACGTTCTAACACTTATCTATATAGAAATTTATAGATTTTAATGTAATTGCAAATTTTAAATTTATTTTATACGTTTTTAAAAAAATATAATTAATTATCTTTAAAATGAGCATTTAGGCATATTTACTCGTTTCAGTAATAACTCGATTTAAAAATTTTAAATTGAGTGAAAACTTTCTTGAATCGTACTTTTATTTATAGTTCGAAATTGATTAGATAGATGGCTATACTTTAAAAGCGTATATTGGTCCGTTCTCGGTAACCCCAAGCAACGTCTTGTTCAGACAAAAATGTCGAAATATTTTTTTCTTTTTGAATAGAATGAAAGGACCCAAAATTTTCACCTTATCAACGAGACGGGATATACGGCTATAGATGGCGGAATGTAATTTGACGGTACGTAACGCGAGCTCGGTAGCGAGGGTGACTCGGTGGTATCGTGGCAAAGGGAATTCGAATTATAGGTTCATCGATTCAGGGAGATGGAATAATTTGATTACGCTTCCAAATGGAAGAAAGTCGGGACATTTTTATTTATTAGCCGTATGCGAAAATCGAAAGGAAGAACTCTCCAAAAAGAGAATGAGATGATACTCTTACCTTTAGTAGTAGTAACTATAAAGGAATATAGGGACTGATAAGGGGGTATTGTCGAGAGGACGCAATTGGATGAGGCCACCCAGCGAAGGAATACCTCACTCATTTTTGCTCTTTTCTTACATTACGAGCAAACTACTACAGGTCTCGTAATGTAAGCCTATAAAACTTCGTCTTCCAAATGTCGCGTTGAAATTTTATGTAACGGGCAGTGCCACCTAGTGAAGTTCTTTGAATTTAAAAATTTGGGACAAGTGGTGTTGGAGATTAGATATTGAAAGGTAAAATTAACGGCGAATTTTCATGTTAAGTTATACTAATCTATTTTATTAACTAATATTATACGTATTTTTGAATATAAGATATTCTTGGGAATAGATTTCAATCTATTCTTTGCGAATTGGTTGAAAAACTAGAGGATGCGCAAAATAGCCCTCGAAATGGATTTTTCCAAAAGGCTGTTAAATTACATAATATCTAATGGATATTCAATAGAACAGCTCAAGACGTAATATTAACTTCATTAATTACTGGTAAAGCTAAATTTTCTATGAAAAAGGGCATTATTCTTCAAAATCCTAATCTTCAAATAACATTTTTTCGGAGCCATAGCTAAAAAAATATTTATTAACTCGTAAATCAGGCTAGGGAGATACTCGACATTTTGTACCAGAATTACGCAAGGTAGCGCTATAGTCGAATAGCGCGACAGTTCGAAGAAAAATACTCTATGGGAGCTAAGTATAGAATTGCTAGTCCTATAGTAGTTTGCCCATGGTCTACTCTCCCATATTAATTCTGATAAAATTTACAAAAAAATTATCACTGACTACGTTTTCGTGGAGGTAGTAAATTCGTGTTTAGTGGTAAACTGTAAACCGAATTTCGAAATCCGTGCTACATAGCATGAAAACGCACGTGTTAGAGTAGGAATCCATACCTCTACTTGGAATGCTTATCAAGGCAGATTTTCGTCTTGATGTGGCTGACGGTTTTTTTGACGTCACTATGTTAACTTAACAAACAACAACGTGAGAGGGGAGCGAGCGCAGAGGCGATTTTTTATCTCGTAGGTGGGGCCAAAGCCGTCAGAGTTATTTTGCCATACGCGATTCAGCAGGATAAACATTCCAAGTAGAGGTATGGATTCCTGGTTAGAGTTAATACGTGTTTCCCCTAACACGGGTAATAGACCGGTATTTTATTAGAAAATCCGATTATTCTAAGAATGCTGGGGGTTTTTTTTAGTTGGAAATGTGGGGTTGTTTATTGAACGACGTATATACTATCCCGATGACGAAACGAAAACGTATCGTTTTGATCCATTCCTTCACGGAATTTCCCAAATCATTCGCTTAACAACTAAATTGCGATAGAAATAGAGCTAGAACCGTTTTAAACACGATTATCGTATCCGTTTTCGGTAGTATAAAAATTCTAAACAGTGGTTTTTTTTCGGGCTCAGCCCGTGTCAAGGTTGAAAGTGGAGTTCATAAAAACGGCTAAGAACGTGTTCCCGCAAAGGGTCCCTAGTGGAGAGCGAAATTTGGATTTTCAGAATTCCATGTTTCCTACCTCCATGAAAACGTAGTGATAATAAAGCCATTTCGACTCTATTTAATTAAAATTAAAAAAGTACTTCCTAAGAGGAGGAATTTAGTGGCATTTTCACTCACGTAAAAATATATAGTCTATAGTAAATAATCCTTGAAATTGGCTTGATAAATACAAAAATTTCAAAGTAATTTTATTACAAAAATAATACTAAATTAAGACTGATTAATTAGGCGACAATGCCCTCGCGTGTAGCACCGTGGGATCCGTACACTGTAGATAAAAATGATTTTTGAAAAATTTCGAATATGAACCGTTAGAAATCTCATTACAAAACGGTCAATTGAAATTAAATTAAGCTTTAATTTGTTCACATTCAACAAGTGAATGTTCGTGTAACTGGTGCTCTCGGATAATGCTCTTTTATGGTGACACCTAGGAGCAACAAACACAAGGAGAGCGCAGCTAGCCTTTAAACACGCTAACGCCGTGTTGTGTACAACTTTCATTGGACGAACCATAACGCTGCATGTTTTACGGAAAGGGGGAAGAAAATTTCCGAATTTTCCCCTTCCGACGGCAGCAGGCGCTAAAGCGTCTAACCAATGAAAACTGTACACTAGAAAATGCACGACTTTTGACGGGTTGCGTTATCCTTACGTGGGGTGCTGTGTTTGTTGCTACTAGCTTCCATAGGCCACCACCCTTCAATTTTTTTCTGGGTGCGCCACTACGCCTGGTTGTCGTTGGCTACCACCTGCCTCCGTCCACTGGGAGTATCTACGGAATTGTCTTTACAAAGAAGTTTTAGTGGAAAGAGCGAGAGATTCGGAGGTAATACAATTTTTATTTAATTTCGACGGTACTTGTCGTAAGGCGGCGCACCTGTCATTTGGAAAAGTTCTAATTAAAAATATGGAAGCCATTAATCTTAAGCTTGTTCGGACGGGCCTTTGACACTTACCATATAAAGTGTATATGACGTGTTTCGATCCGTTCAATATTGGAAATATCCGAATTACAGAAACGCCATTTCAGTCAATAAAACGATGTAGAACCATCCGCGGGACCCCTGACCGGAGAAATGGATTCTTTTGTTTTTCTCGGGCTCCGGACCTTTCGCTTCCCTGCCCTCCTCCGACCCCCTGCCCCTCCTCCGCCCCCTATGGCGGGTTTGCGGCCAGGAGGGCTTATGGTGGAATTGCGGCTGCATTATAGTCGAGAGTGAACTCTGTTCCCGCTATAGCGCTATTTTTTACAGCGACGTTCGAGTTCCGCCAAATATTATACGGGCGAAGGAAACAGAGCCGCTCGCTGAGGGGGCGAAAAAGGGGTTTTGGCCATCAAGCTGTCAAGTCGAGATGTCGCTCTGGCTACCAGATTTTTCACTCTCGTCACCATCACCAAGCCAGGAAAAAATTCTTTACGCCAACTATAAGTAAAGGGTTTGTGGGAGAAAGAATGTTGCGTTGGCCAGTTGACTGAAGGGGACTTCCACCAAAGATCTTTCCACTCTTTCAAATCTTATTTGCTATTCCAATTCATTTTCGATTATTTCACGTTTATTAAACTCTGGTGATTTTTACGAAGGAGTAGACGAAAGTTATTCGAAACTTGCCATCTTGGTTGAAACTTTTTATTCGTATCAAATGTGGATTTACATTGAAGTACCTTTAATAGGATTTAATATTAAAGTTAATATTAATTAATTCGTAGATGTGATTATAGCTAATTACCTTGTTAAAACTGTGGTTCTCATTACGCGCGATGGAGCGTAAGTTATTTATTTGACTGACGTACTTAACAAGTACGGATAGGCTAATTCCCAAGTCATCGATTATTTAAATGGCACTAATTCGGGTGGCAAGCCCTTCATGCCACGCGAGCCAACTGTACTAACTGTTACCGTTAACCTCTACATGTTTCTATGGAAAGAAGAAACTGAAGAACTGGGTGGAAAACCCCTTCAAAGCGAGGAAGTTATTAGTGTTTTTTGTCACTTATTTCGTAATCGCGGAGTTCTGTCGCAAATGCGTATGAAAGCCTAACTGCTCTGTCCCCCGCTCGACTAAAAAGAAGATAAAGCTCTAAAAATTTCAGCTCTACAGAACTATATTGGCCAAGCCAGGCCTCCGAGCATGCGGGCGACTTCCGAATATTCTTTTAGTTCATTTTTATTCCGCACCGTGGAGTTGAAGCGGCTCAATAAAGAAATCAATGTATTATTCATAGCGACCCCAAAATGCGACACACCGCGGCCGACTGAGAGAGAGCGAAAGATTTAGATTCCATTTTGTTTCGAAGCGACCCCTACAATTCTCTACCTGCTTGTCGATCACGTGACGCGTCAAAAACGAGTCCTTTTCTTCCCGTCACCAGATGGAGTTGTCAAAATAGCCTTCAAAATGGATTCGAGGGAGACTCCGAATTTATAAGAAAGTCCGTCTACCATCGAGATTACAATCTGAAAAGCATAAGCGGATATAACAACGCGTGAGAACTTTTCGGGCCTTTTTAGATGCCCCGAGGAGACTAATCCGATATTTGACCATTCGAGTCATCGGATATTTCTAATAAAGTTACGACAGATGTTGTAGTTGAACTGCCGCCTCTCCAAAGAAATGATTTTTTAAGCAACTTAAGTTTCTTTTAAGGGGGAAGAATACAGTAAAAGCCTCTTTTTTGTTCAAGCTGAACGTTTCTGTTTTAACAATTACCTAATTGAATTATATTTTTCTTATTAGCTGAACCATCCTCTAGTGCTTAAAATTATTTTGATAATTATAATATTAATAGTTAACGAGATATAAGGTCCTATCTAAAGGGTAGTTTGGGCGCTTGCCCAACTTGTTTAGCTCCGGGGTCCGAATTAAAACGTAATAACTTAATAAATTTTAAATTGACAAAATTATTTAAGTCACTAAACAAGAGGCTGATCTACACTTAAATATTAATTTTATAAGTTAAAATACAAAATTAAAAGAGTTCAGCTTGAAATAGCGCGAAAGTAGACAATGGCCACTGTAGTCTTCCCCCTTAAAGTTACAAATGCGGCTACGAGTTGGGTGTTTCGATAAATTTTAAGATAAGGTAAATTAAAAGTGTCGCTGTTAACCTATTGATCCGCAGACATCGAGTGACTTCTTTCGTCGATGATATTTTCTTTTCTTAGAGCTTAATGGTTGGACCTTTTGTTTAATGGTTTAAAACGAACCATTGTCCGGGAACTTTTTCTAATTGAAGTATCGCGTGGCGTAGTTTTTATTCACTCACCGTGATTGGTCATTTCATTGGACGTTACATCCATTTAGTGTCGCGTGTAACTGTCGTATTTCCAACTTTCCGGCAACTGTTTCCCAGATTTCGCTTTCGGTCTCAGAATGATGCCCGTATGTAAAGTAATCAGCTCTATATTCCCGCTAAGATTTTTCATACCTAATACGATATTAAGTTAATATTTCAGATTTAGTTATTTAAAATAAATAAATATAACCAGAAGGCTACAATAAGAGAAGCCTCTAACTCGCCCAAAATCGTGAAACGTCTCGTTTTCGAACTAGAGGTATTCGGAGGGATACAGATTTGTTAAGGCGATATGTGGCCTGAAATATAGTTCTCTCGATATATTCATACTGAGGGACTACAAATCAGCAGCGAAATCAGTTGAAATCACGTAAATTTAATAGCTTTAATAACTTCAATCAATTAAATATTGAAATCACTTGAAATCTGTACGAAATTTCTAACATTGGAATGATTGGATAGCCCCTCGATTCATACGCGAGCAGTAGCGGAGAAAACATTTGAAAAATGCAGACAATTCTTTACATTTTAGCTCCTAGAATTCTCATAGGATTTTGCTGGGGCACGGCCGTCTCGAGATCTGCTTGCGAAGCAGATCTCGAGACGGCCGTGGCTGGGGATTTTAAATTTGAGAGACTCGCCTAGTTTTAATTGAACATAATTTCTACAATATAAAGGTAATAAATGTTACTTAGACTATTATTTTCTATATCATAAATTACATACTAATTCTCTTATTATAGGCTTCTGGTATAACCAAGAATATATTTATTTATATTTTGGTAGATGGAATAATTTGTGACGATCCCCGGTCACCCTGGTATAGTTTTCTAGGAAGCAAAATTGGCCCTATCGTGTGTTTCAATAGACGCTGCAATAAATTATCTTCCCAAGAAATCGCCAAGAAGTAATATTTCGTAGAGCTAGGATCTCCAATTCACTGTTTATATAGTGCTTGTTAAAATAATGGAAATTTTTCACCTTTACGGCAGCGTTCCCCATGGCGTTCCCTATTAACCAGGTATCTTTTTTGGAAAAAACACGACGTTCTGTTTACAGGTGAAAAGTTTTCATTATTTCCACAAGCACGTACTATATAAACAATAACCAGAAGTATATGAATAAAGAGTCGAAAGTCATCGTGTCCTCCATCCATTTTGAAAGAAAATTTTCATCCCGTTTACGAGAAGATCGAAAACAGTGGTGTAGTCCTAAAAAAAACTGGGGCGCTACCTGGGTACGGCCAACTTCGATTTCGCGCGTAATAGAAGTTGGCCGTACCTAAGTAACTATTTGAAATTGTAATAGTATTTTCCTGGGGGCAAAATTTATAATAAATTCACACATCCTTTATTCGAGAAAAATGGCAATATGGAAAAACCAAGGCGGGGCGGCGCCCTGCCTTTAAAAAAAGCACCGGGGCGACGCCCTGGCCCGACTACACCACTGTCGAAAAGCAATCCAATATACAACGACTAAGAAGGAAAAGTAGATCGAGTACCGTCCGTTGATTACTTCGGTTCATTTCCTTCTGGTTTTACATTTCGACTTCATTAGAAGACTCCTATCTAGGTTTGAGTCAATTTTGAAACTCTCCACGACAACAGTGTATGGGTGTGGATACGCTGGGGGTGCAGTGAGGTGGAGATCCCGGTTTATTGTATATACGAACATCAAAGGAATATAAATTTGAACAATAAATAGTGGCTTCCCCTTCTTCTATAAAGAGCCAGAAGATAAGTGTAGCGTTCTAATTTTCCCCGGATAGTATGTAAGAATCGGAGCGTGAGCCGTGAAAAGATGCCTTTGCTAAATTTCCGCTATCATCCCCGATATCAAACAAGAGATGGCGTTAGTTTATATACACCGTTATATTTATTATCTATACTACTAGCACGATGGCAGGGTGAGCTTTGAAAGTTCCAAAATACGAAGCGAAGGCCGCGAATGAGAGAGAGAGAGAGAGGGAAATTGACACAAATTAATTGAACCGGTGAACTAGGAAAACCGTTTGTAATTAAAAGCGAAATTTCCCCCGGCGTTATATTATAGCCCTCGCGGCTCGAGACACTCAAATTAATTGGTCTCAGTTTCGGCTCGGACGTTCCCCGAACGCCTCCTAGCGGTAGATCTGGGAAGCTATTTGATTTCGTTTCGACGAATGTCTATTGAAATTGGTTACGGTATATGGACGTTTAACAATAACGAAGACCGTTCTCCCCCTTCGACACCCCCCGCGAAGGGGTTGAGTATTCTCGAGTATTGTCTTCTTAATTTAACGATCTTTATTAAACTCTCGCCGTAAATGCGAAGTGGGGAAACCGGAGAGGGAAGATTCTAATAAACTTAACTTGTTTTCGCTCGGTAGAGCTTAACAAGCGTTGATATTAGTTTCTATTTCCGAAGAGTGGATGTTTGCGAAGGTTTGTCTCCGTTTTCATTTGGAAGCTAAACACGTATATCCGCTCATCCCACATACTGATATTGGATGGATGTTTTAATAAACAGGTGTACGAAATGTCTTCTTATGGTATTTTTCATTAATTAAAAACAATGGATGTTTATTTATTAATGATTTTAAAATTGAGATTTCGCGTAATTTTGTTTGCTCGAAGACCTATCGGTACGAGCTATTTGTAAGTTTTTAAATTTCTTCAAATTTGTTTAGGGTTTAGATTTTTTATTGCTTTTCTTAATGGACTAATCTACTTATTCGCTAATTTTCGATCAGTTACAACCTGTAGGAAAGTGGTGGAAGCAACGGCTCCCTACACTCGCTATAACCGTTAACCTCTGCTAGTTCTTATGGAAAGAGGAAAACGAGGAACTCGGGGGAAAACCTTTTTAACCAGTTGGGAAGTAAATGACAAACTCAACGCGAAAGGAGAAATCTACGAGTGAGAATATTTAACGGGTTTATCAGAATCGTTAACAAAATAGTAGCGGAATTGCGTTGTAAATTAC
This sequence comes from Leiobunum rupestre, assembly GCF_980474605.1. NCBI lineage: Eukaryota > Metazoa > Arthropoda > Arachnida > Opiliones > Sclerosomatidae > Leiobunum > Leiobunum rupestre. The sequence goes on along the minus strand of NC_143387.1, from coordinate 29,707,758 downwards.
GTCTAGTTTGATTGTTCCGTTCGTCACGAGAAAGGAAGTTTCGCAACAATTGTTTTATATCCACTTTTTACGTCTCCTTTCCTTTTAGCGGGCGACGTTCCTCCACTTTACGCTAAATATTACGTTTGCGATTGGATAGCCACTAAAAAAGGCTATTTCTGGCGACGGATTTAATGGTACGCGAGTGGCGAGGGCTATAAAAAGGCCGCCCCCTAACGGCCCGAACGGCAACTAAAACTATCGCTCTTGACGCTGGATCTCCCCTCCCCCGAAATAAAATAGAAATCTTAAACCCCAGCGCCATCTATAGTTCTCTTAAGGTAATAGAGAATTAAAACGGCGAGGTTTTGATTTTGGTTTCTCGGTACAGGAGAGCACTATGGAGTTTCATTTTGTTAGAATTCGCGGGCTGATGTATACTTTGTAAAGAACTAAGATCCGAGATAGTTCCCATTCCCAGAAACCTTCTATCTCCGAATGGCTTTGTTAAATCAGTGATCGGTGTTCACTGCGCTATCGAGGGCGGCCGAAACTGCTTCGATTACTTTCGTTACCGAGAAAAGCCGACGCTTAAGAACTTTATTGATTAAGCTTTAAGCTCTTTGTAGGTCTTGGCCTTTTAATGACCAAACCGATTTAGTCTTTATCCCCTGTTTGCCCTTAAGAAAGTTCTTTACTCCGCCTAGAATCGCCCTGGAAACTATAAAGGCTTAATAGAAGTGTACTGACTACAACTTTCTTCGTTTCGTTCCTCGTAACTTTCGCTTGTTTGTTCTTTTATTTTGTTCGACAACTTTAAAGGTTTATTATTTCTTGGCTCGCACTCGTAATATTTGCCAAGTCATTCGAATGTATTTTACATTTACTAGATCATAAAAATGTCGTTACTTGAAAAATGAAGTTTGAAGTCGCTTACAAAATGTACTTTCTTATTATAACCATATTGTAAATTATTTGCCCAAGTTGATGAAAAAATACGGTTAAAAATATACTGTAGAAAATATTTAAACACTCGGAACAACTCCTTCTGCGTTGAGTTTGCAAGTTCTCTCCCCACTAATTTAAGGGGTTTTCCCCCGAGTTCTTCGGTTTCCCCTTCCATAAAAACTTGTCTAGGTTAACGGTAATAGTTAGTGTAGGGAGCTGTTGGCTCGATCGCGTGGCATGCAGGGCTTGCCACCACCCTCCTACGCATTGTAACCCGGCCACCTGAATTAAAGGCTTCAAAAGTCGCATGATGACTTAGGCCTAAGGTGGTGCCTTGGGTATTAGCCTAGCTGATTATTATTATTATTCTTAACTTATGATACAAATGATTTTTTATTTAATAATGGAGTATACGTGTTTTTTGAAGATGAGTTAAGCAGGGCCGGACTTAAAGATCCTGGGCCCATATACAAATAAAGACTCTGGGCCCCCTTTTCACGCGCTGCATTCCTGGAACTAGGCTGTGCCTGAATTTCCATGATTCAGCGTAGAAGTCTGAGCTCTATGTTTATATTACTAAATAAAAGCTCTTAACAATCGTCGACTAAATACGCGATAATTATGAAACATTTAAATTTAAGGCTGCGTCCGTAAACTGCCAGGCAGAAATTTCGGTAATTTTAAAACAAAATCTTCTAGCTAGGAATTTCTCCGATATAAATTTCGATTGATATTATAGATTTATGCTTTCGAATACAGTAATTGCGGTCACTGGAGGGCCCCTTAAAAGGATGGGCCCCTCGAATGGCGAATTTCGAATTTCCCCAATTTTCTGTTGAATTCCTTAAAGTTCTTGCGCGTGTTATATTAATCCATTTTAGAAATGACTATTGCAAAAATTTCAAAGTGGTCAATCAATATTTAATGTAGATTATTATTTTTAAGTTTCATTATAGCGTATTTTTAGTATTATGCTACTAAACAACGTTTATATACGTCAACGTGGTAATACTTACCCTGAACTCGCCAAACGGAATTTTTTTAGGGGCTGCCTCACTTGTAGTAATATATATAATTTAGTAAAATGGTTTTTAAATCTTATCTATGTTAATTAATTAATTTTCCAAAATTATATAACGCGCGGGTATATTTAGAAATACAACCGTAAACGGGCGAAATTCGAAATTCCCGCCGCCGATTTACCCGAAATTCGTGCTAGTATCTTTCTGACAAATGCACTAGATATTTTTCCTTTCTTAACCCGTAACTGAGTATAGGTTTAATAAATATACTGATTAAACCCAATATTTTAGACATTCTTCTCTGCCATTTTTACCCTAAAAAACGTAAAAGTAACCCATTCTATTAAGTTACTTATGATTTTATTTAGTCAACGTTTCTCTATGCCCATTTCACCGTAAGCAACGCAACAATAACTTATATATCCTACGTTACTTATGATATTATTTAGTCAACGTTTTTCTCTGCCCACTTTATTGTAAGCAAGGCAACAATAACTTATATCTCCTACGCAGTGGCGTAACGACACATTTTGGACTCCCCCGCAGGATATCAAAAGGGCCCTTTATAAAAAACAATTTTTTTTATTTCCCCCAATTTTACAAGTTCTCTGAAAATATTGTAGATATGTGCCAGATTTCTACATTTTTACCAATAGTTAAAGCATAATTTTTTTAATTATTTAAAATTTTAAATAAATTAAAAATCAATACTTAAAACGAAAGGGCCCCCTATTTTGTTAAAATGTCATGCGGGTCCTTAGTTACGCCACTGCTCCTACGTTACTTATGATTTTATTTAGTCAACGTTTTTATCTGCCCACTTTATTGTAAGCAACGCAACAATAACTTATATCTCCTACGTTACTTATGATTTTATTTAGTCAACGTTTTTATCTGCCCACTTTATTGTAAGCAACGCAACAATAACTTATATCTCCTACGTTACTTATGATTTTATTTAGTCAACGTTTTTATCTGCCCACTTTATTGTAAGCAACGCAACAATAACTTATATCTCCTACGTTACTTATGATTTTTATTAGTCAACGTTTTTCTCTGCCCACTTTATTGTAAGAAACGCAACAATAACTTATATCTCCTACGTTACTTATGATTTTATTAGTCAACGTTTTTCTCTGCCCACTTTATTGTAAGAAACACAACAATAACTTCTATCTCCTACGTTACTTATGATTTTATTAGTCAACGTTTTTCTCTGCCCACTTTATTGTAAGAAACGCAACAATAACTTATATCTCCTACGTTACTTATGATTTTATTAGTCAACGTTTTTCTCTGCCCACTTTATTGTAAGAAACGCAACAATAACTTATATCTCCTACGTTACTTATGATTTTATTAGTCAACGTTTTTCTCTGCCCACTTTATTGTAAGAAACGCAACAATAACTTATATCTCCTACGTTACTTATGATTTTATTAGTCAACGTTTTTCTCTGCCCACTTTATTGTAAGAAACGCAACAATAACTTATATCTCCTACGTTACTTATGATTTTATTAGTCAACGTTTTTCTCTGCCCACTTTATTGTAAGAAACACAACAATAACTTCTATCTCCTACGTTACTTATGATTTTATTAGTCAACGTTTTTCTCTGCCCACTTTATTGTAAGAAACGCAACAATAACTTATATCTCCTACGTTACTTATGATTTTATTAGTCAACGTTTTTCTCTGCCCACTTTATTGTAAGAAACGCAACAATAACTTATATCTCCTACGTTACTTATGATTTTATTAGTCAACGTTTTTCTCTGCCCACTTTATTGTAAGAAACGCAACAATAACTTATATCTCCTACGTTACTTATGATTTTATTAGTCAACGTTTTTCTCTGCCCACTTTATTGTAAGAAACGCAACAATAACTTATATCTCCTACGTTACTTATGATTTTATTAGTCAACGTTTTTCTCTGCCCACTTTATTGTAAGAAACGCAACAATAACTTATATCTCCTACGTTACTTATGATTTTATTAGTCAACGTTTTTCTCTGCCCACTTTATTGTAAGAAACGCAACAATAACTTATATCTCCTACGTTACTTATGATTTTATTAGTCAACGTTTTTCTCTGCCCACTTTATTGTAAGAAACACAACAATAACTTCTATCTCCTACGTTACTTATGATTTTATTAGTCAACGTTTTTCTCTGCCCACTTTATTGTAAGAAACGCAACAATAACTTATATCTCCTACGTTACTTATGATTTTATTAGTCAACGTTTTTCTCTGCCCACTTTATTGTAAGAAACGCAACAATAACTTATATCTCCTACGTTACTTATGATTTTATTAGTCAACGTTTTTCTCTGCCCACTTTATTGTAAGAAACGCAACAATAACTTATATCTCCTACGTTACTTATGATTTTATTAGTCAACGTTTTTCTCTGCCCACTTTATTGTAAGAAACGCAACAATAACTTATATCTCCTACGTTACTTATGATTTTATTAGTCAACGTTTTTCTCTGCCCACTTTATTGTAAGAAACGCAACAATAACTTATATCTCCTACGTTACTTATGATTTTATTAGTCAACGTTTTTCTCTGCCCACTTTATTGTAAGAAACGCAACAATAACTTCTATCTCCTACGTTACTTATGATTTTATTAGTCAACGTTTTTCTCTGCCCACTTTATTGTAAGAAACGCAACAATAACTTATATCTCCTACGTTACTTATGATTTTATTAGTCAACGTTTTTCTCTGCCCACTTTATTGTAAGAAACGCAACAATAACTTATATCTCCTACGTTACTTATGATTTTATTAGTCAACGTTTTTCTCTGCCCACTTTATTGTAAGAAACGCAACAATAACTTATATCTCCTACGTTACTTATGATTTTATTAGTCAACGTTTTTCTCTGCCCACTTTATTGTAAGAAACGCAACAATAACTTATATCTCCTACGTTACTTATGATTTTATTAGTCAACGTTTTTCTCTGCCCACTTTATTGTAAGAAACGCAACAATAACTTATATCTCCTACGTTACTTATGATTTTATTAGTCAACGTTTTTCTCTGCCCACTTTATTGTAAGAAACACAACAATAACTTCTATCTCCTACGTTACTTATGATTTTATTAGTCAACGTTTTTCTCTGCCCACTTTATTGTAAGAAACGCAACAATAACTTATATCTCCTACGTTACTTATGATTTTATTAGTCAACGTTTTTCTCTGCCCACTTTATTGTAAGAAACGCAACAATAACTTATATCTCCTACGTTACTTATGATTTTATTAGTCAACGTTTTTCTCTGCCCACTTTATTGTAAGAAACGCAACAATAACTTATATCTCCTACGTTACTTATGATTTTTATTAGTCAACGTTTTTCTCTGCCCACTTTATTGTAAGAAACGCAACAATAACTTCTATCTCCTACGTTACTTATGATTTCACTGATCTAATACTCCGAGCAAACTGTTAGGTGAGACCTAATCTGCGAGCAAAAATGAGGCTTTTCTCTTTGGGATGGGTGAATCTTTTGGCCCCATCAATTTAGGCTATTTTTCTTATATTTGTGAGAAACCCTCCGAAGTCTAGTTCTCGAAGCGGATACCCTTTCGCAGCCTGCGAAACACTACGATAGGGATTCATCAGAAGAGCTAAAGGGAGAAAAAATATGGTGGAGTAGTGGGATTTAAGAAGAGGGGAGACCAGAGCAGAGAGGAGACTAGAGACCAGAGCAGAGAGAGTGAGAAGGTGGCTGGAGGGGGACACTCGGTGGTGGCTGTAATGGCTCCTCCATCCATCAAGAATGACTCTGGATGGTGATAACAGCTCCCAGCTAATTAAACTCGGCTCGTCTCTTTCTTGGCTTCCGAAAACCTATCGTTTTATCTCCAGTTGAGAAAACATGCTGGCCTTAAGCCGAGGAGCCAGCCAAGAGCCTTAGGGGTAATTACAAAGTAGAAAGTATTTTATTATTTTTTCCCTTTCCGCCCTCGCGCTTCAACTTATTCCCGCTAGAGGTCGCTTCGAGTTATCGCCCAATCCCTCGACCCACTCCCGCTTTTTTCGGTTTCATTGTTTCGCCGATAATGCCGCTTGTCATCTATGAAATCCTCCTCAACGTTTAACAGCGTTAGTGATTCCTTTCTTTTCGTAGTTCCTCCCTGCCCAGTTGTTTAGTTGTGTGTTACTATTTTGGGGGTAATTGATTCGATATCCTTACTCAGGAGCTATAAAAGGATTTGCGGTTTTAAGTTTGCCAGTTTTCTTCCGGCGTTCGATGCATTTTTCATACGATCTCCGAAGCGAATTCTATCTATTAGTTACGCCGTAAGTAAATCATTGATTTTCGCGGAGAAATAGCGCCTCGCTAAAACGTGATAAGTATATCCATAATTATTTAATATATTTTACGATAAAAGCGGAAATATTTAATACGTCACTTGTGAAAGCGCAACAAAACGCTAGGATGTAAAAATGGAATACGTATCTCCTTAGGTCATATGCAGTTTTCATAGAAAGCGCAGTCTGACGATGTAAATTTTAAAAACTACACTTGGAAATTCAAAATGATATTTTGGCTATGAAATTGATTTTGAAAGGCACAGTGTAATATGGAATTTTCTACGTAATATTTTTTCTTCCGAAACATTTTGAAAAATTAGTGATACCTTATTATTCAAGCTAATAACATACTTATCTTTAAGAGATATTTTATAAACTTTTCGAAATTTAATTTTTCCGCTTTTTGACTGACGAATAGGACTGACAATAAAGATTTGCCAAACTTAAGCTTATTTTAATTGAAAATAGCTAGTATTATAAAAATACGCGTGACCTATAGTTACGTTATTTATGTGTATGTCTTTGATTACGGTATTTTTTTGTCCTCCTCAGGCCATTAAGCTCCGAAATCCCATAAAAATATAATATTAACCAAATAAATAACTTTCAGACGTTTATAGCACATCTCTTACCTAAGATCAATTCATCGCTTTGTACGCTTGAAACAAAAGAGTTGCATATTACTATTGGGAAGAGAAAACATTTCGAGGCGTAAATACATAACATACTGACTTTCTATAGCTATTGCGTCGAGAAAATGTGGTTTACACATCGGTAAAGCGCCCTACCCATTTAAATATTTACATTTTAAATCGTACACTGAACGATTAATGTTTGGTGGGAAATTCAAGCCCTTTGAAAACTACCTAGATGTTGACGAGTAGAGGAGGAGTAAGGCTTTAGAATCGTTCATGCTGATCATATATAACGTACTAGATCGGTGCGGGTTCTATCTGAGAATAATAGGGGCTAGCTAATTAAATTTGCGGTATTTGCGTTTTCAATTTTTGGGTCTACATTTTCCAATATGCAAGAGGACAGAGCCGCATTAAATCTAGCGGTAACTTTGTCTATAATACCAAAAACGTGTTAAATTTAAATTAGGTATAATTTCTATTGCGAAATCGTTTTGAGGATAGTGTATTTGAACAACTCCTTCCGCGTGGAGTTTGCAAGTTCTCTCCCCACTGGTTGAAGGGGTTTCCCCTCGAGCTCTTCAGTTTCCCCTTCCATAAAAACTTGTAGAAGTTAACGGTAATAGTTAGTGTAGGCAGCTGTTGCTAACGTGGCATGAAGGGCTAGCCACCCCCCTCCTACGCATTATAACCCGGCCAACCGAATTAATGGCTTTGAAAGTCGCTTGATGACTTAGGTCTAAGGTGGTGCCTTGAATGTTAGCCTAGCTGATTATTATTATTTATCTACCGAAATTGACTACAAGATGACCCAGAAATCGCCGATACCAGGAACCCATACCTCTACGTAGATTTCCGTCTCGATGAGGCTAACGGTTTTTTTGACATAATTATGTTAATAGTTGATTTTATAAAATAAAAAGTGGTCTTGCCCAACTTGTTAAAATGTTGCTCTTACGTCACAAGACCCAGCTTTATTAGTGTATTCCTCGCACGAGCGATTTGCACGTGCTCTAGAACAAGCTATAATCCTCGCGACTGTAGCGCGCGCTCGTAGGCTTGTCAAAGTAAGAGACTGTGACGTAAGAGCAACATTTCAACAAGAAGGTCACGTTAGTTTATAAAAAGAAGTATTAACTTAACAAACAACAACGTGAGAGCGGAGCGCAAGCAAAGGGGATTTTTTATCTTGTAGGTGGGGCCAAAGCCGTCAAAGTGATCTTACCATACGCGATACGGCAGGATAAGCATTCCAAGTAAAGGTATGGATTCCAGCCGATACCATATCTCTCTGCTCTGGTCGTTTTTTCCCTCATTCGCGTGCGGAATGCAGTCGTGATCGGCATCACGATTCGTAATTGCAACTTAAAAGCGTGTAGGAAAACTAGGATTTCCGTGGAGCCAATGAATTTTAATTAAACGAGAGCAGCGCTCGTATATCCAGATTGGAGCTCTTTCAACGCCTTCGTCCAATTTACTATGAGAAATTTGCATAAAATAGCTAGCAATACCAATATCTCTAGCTATACATCAGAAGCTGTTCGCGCGTTGATGAAGGATTTGTTCCCTCGAAACTTAAGTTATACATAACGTCATAAGTAACGTCGTAACAATAAGTATGACGATTAGCAAAAATTACCACCGACCTGATTTTCAGAGTTAATTCGCAATCGAGGGTTAGTTTAATATAAAGCCCCAGTGCCGGATTACGGACTAGGCCTACTAGGCACTGGCCTATAGGCCCCCACAAACAGAAGGCTCCCACCACTAATGAAATCAATGGATTTTTCACTGATTCGGTTTAAGAGAAAAACATATCAGGCTTGTTGCTTTATTATTTGAAACATCATTATTCTCGTGACATAAGCTCAGCTTCGGGACACGCGAGTTTTGCGTTTTTATGTTTTTCTTACGTAGGCCTCCACCAAATTCTGTCTAGGGCCCCACCTTCAGTAAATCCGATACTGTAGAACCCTCTGTAGGTTAAATATGCCCAAGTTGAAATAAGTGACTACCAAAAACGATAATATAATTCTTAGTTCGGATGCCAGTCCAAAACGGAACTGCTCGAACATGTGTCGAAAATAAAAGGGTCGGTAATAAAGTTTGCGTTAAAACAATACAAAGTGGCATACTTATGGTTATTATGTTACTTATTATTACGTGTTTGACTCATTCCTTACTTTTGATAGCCCTTCTTTCCCCCTTCCGACTGCATCCTACTGAACTATTCCCCTTATCGAAACTAGCAGAGCCAAAACCACGAGGTAAGTGAAAGCGAATCTCTCTTGAACCCGTTCCCGCCATTGCGCGTACTAGTTCCGTCATCGGAACTTACCGCGAGCCTTGTCCTAGGCGCGCACGCGGTCAGTGAGACCCCAAAAAGCGTACATCGTTTTTCTCCCTTTCTCTTCCGTAATGGTTCTTTGAAGAATTGCGTCGCGGAGCGTTTAAAAGACGACTTCCTTCCGTAGCTAGTTAAGAAGTTTTCTCACGCGAGAAAAAGTAGCGCGGACGCCCCAGACCCCGACTGCCTTTTATATCTTAGGGAGAGGGGCCGTGACCTTGGGGATACCGAATGTGTTTTTCTTGCCTTAATTACGTCTCTGGTCGGTTTCGTTACAAAGTTTTGCGGGTTCGTTTATTTAATTACCGATTCCCGGGGGAACATTTCTCCAGGTCCAAACAGTCCGCCGTCCGTAATATGGAAGAGTAGACCACCTCCCCTTCAACCTCGCTCCAACTAAGTTTTATACGTAGTTCTGGTCACTCGCCTCTGGCCAATTCCTTTTTCACACAAGGCGGAGCGGAATTATTCCCTTTGCCAGTCATTTCCACTAAAGCCAATGTCCGAAGTCTGAAGCTCGAGGGTAAATGCCAGTTGAGTTCGGACTTGGTCGCCCAAATAAATAAAACGTCATTAATAAAAGAAAAATATTGTTTTGTTCCCGTAAGCCTATCGAAAATATTCTTCCTTACTCCCCAAGCACGGGTATTTGAAGGCGTACACGAAAACCCTTTCCTGAATTTAAATTAAGTATAATAGTTTTTGACATAATTTTATTGGAAAATTTTAAGATACTCGTAAATCCAGGGCCCCGTGAAAGCCATTATTACCGAAAATAACAAATTATACGTAGCGAAATCCGAGACAGGCCCAGGTTGTTTGTACCAGTTTGCCGAAAAGCAATAATAATTTAAAGGTAAATTAAAATTATAAATAATAAAATATTATTGAGATAATTTTTGGAATATTCCTCGTGATAAATTTATCTAATTCTCATGCGCTAGCGTTATTTTCTGGTAATAGAAGCTTAAATAAAACCTGTTCAGCGATTGGCCTAGAAGTTGTAAATCAGAGAGCCAGTACATAATATATTTATAATTTATAATTTATATTTTAAAGCGCACGATTCTTAATATTTCGGTATATAACGCTTCGTTCAATTTCACACGTGTCTCCTAAAAGAAAAAAATGCGCCTCACAAATAAAACTAAGATAAGCACGTGACTATTTTATTCAGTGACTCGCGCATGCGCTTAGTGGATTAAAGAAAAAGACAGTGGAATTTATTGAATCGCACATTGTTTAACAATTTTGTCAGTTTATAATAGACTAACATTAGTAATACAGCTAAAATGTTAGGCTTAGTAACCATAAAAACATTTTTTAGTTATGTTTGCAGTCACATGGTTTTATCTTCATACGTATCAACACTGTTAAGCAGATTAAATACACATTAGAATACTCCATCAAAAATAGACATTCCATTGTGGTTCCAGCCGAGGGGTAGCTCACTTCAATGATTATTAGGACACCCTCGTATGATTAAATCATGATTAGATTAGATTAAAATTAAATTTGTAGTTTGGCTGTACAAAGATTAAAAATGATTAAATCATGATAAAATTTGTAATCATGATTATTATGAATTTATGACACCCTGTAAACGAAGTGATCTGCCCTTCGGTTCCAGCATAAGTAATAATTGTAACAAAGTATGACAATTGCTATGCTCCAAACGCTAATGTTTTTAAAGATAGTATGTTTCGTCAATTATAATATAATTACGGTGCTAAGGACTGACAACTCTCCACAGTAGCGTATCCAGGATTTTGGGGGAATATAAGTGACTGACTCTTCCCCAGTTGTTGATAGTCTTTGGAAGTTGCCAGGTATATTGACAACGAAGAAGTAAGGACGAGTTTAATCTTCTGATCCCGCAATCGCTCCATGACCGCCTATCATTAACTTCGTTGAGAGTCATACTTATGCCTGAATTTTTACTATACTTATGGTGGTAGTGATAGAGCTACGATACTTGTACTGAAAAATAGCAAATTGGATGAACATGCCAGTGTATAAACGTTTCTAGGTGAGTTTTGATGTTTAGAATCTTGCACGTTACTTTTTAAAATGTTAACATTTTAACATTCTTAATTCTTAAAGGGGAACGGCCAAGCTTTTCCAAATATGGCGTTATTTCCGTATCAAAAGATAAACAAGACGTTCAATATACTAAAACGTACCTTTTTTGCCTTGAAAAAAAAAGCTTTTGGCCCAAAAAGTTGAAGCGAAAAATAACGCCAAGTGTTTGGGTTTGAATTTTCGCCGCCATCTTAGGGGCTGCCGCCAGCGCGCCTAACCCCGTATGAGCGATTTGCGAACTATCCTAATTTTTAAAATCGCGCAATTTAAGCTTAGGTCTCTTATAACTGGAACGCGCCGCGCGTACAAAACATATTTTTGCGTCTTCAGCAGCGTGCGCTTTTACGTTGTTTTTCTGTCTCACCGACTTCTCACCAGGTGTCGCGGCGGACGCGCGCTTTTAGATTTCCCGAAATTTCTTTATTTTATTAAAAATTAACCACTCAATATTTTTTGATGCGGTTTTCGCCATAAATTTTAGTTTTTAATGGGCTATATGGCTATCTAACTGGTTAAAGTTTGACCGTTCCCCTTTAAGAGATGAAAATAGAACTTCCTTTGTCGTGTCTTTGGCGTTATTGCGCGAAGATGCGACTACTCTTTGGTTGAATCCGCATCTTCAGTGAGAACGGAGTGAGAGCGAGGGCGGTCCAATTCAATTTGGTGACCCCAGGAAGGATGGCAGAAGCGGAAATTTCTTACCTGTGGCGGTTTTTGGCAGGTACCTAATGAGGTACGGCAACCGGGAAATGCATCCCGGGAAGTTTGTAATGCACCGTGGGAATGAGTTGATGGCTTCCGCCTACCTCGAGATAACCTCGTCTAGGAAAGGCCCCTCGTTGACCCGCAACGGGGGAAGAAAATCGAACTTCATTCGCTATCTTCTGTCAGCGTTAGCCGCGTGCCAGTTTGTAGCAGTTGATTAATTCTTTGCCTTTCGATCAGAAAACATTCTGAAAAGAATGGCCTTCATTGGTTGCTTAGAAATTGGTTTTGTCTTTTACTATTAAATTGAACCCGTTATTTAGCTCTTACTTTACTTATATCAAAAGTTTATAAAATACCTCTTACGAAAGAAGTTTTCTTCGTTCAATACTGCTAAAAGTTATTCTCTTGAAATACGTACCTTCTCAAGTTCTCAAGCTCCCTCTGAATTTCAAAAAAAAAATTACGAAGAAAAAAAGTACGGTGTTATTACTGAAATAAAATATGATTTGTAAAAGATTAGAGATATATTTAAGAATGTATTTATTTATATTTAGGAAGAATGATTATGTTGCGACAATCGCCGGGCACGTTGAACGCCTTTTCCCCGTCTAGCGCGGGGGGAAAAACAAAACGTCACCGGCGTTTGATTACCATCGCGTTAGGTGACGTAAATTTTAAGCAGCCAATGAAATACCGGGACTATTCGTTTTATTTTAAGCGGAGGAGCGTACTGGGGGGACCAACGGGTGGATTGAGAGAAAGGCTTAAGTAGTACAATGAACAGTAAATTCTTAAATGTTACGTATTATACAGGGTGTCTCAAACGGTTATTCAAAAGATTTAAAAAGTTGTAGAGGGTGAGTTGAGAGTATTGCCTGTTTTTTTCCCCATTTTCCTACGATGAGTTAAAAAAAACGCCAGAGAGCTTCAAAGTGCAAAACCAAGCAGCAGGGACTTTAAATACTGTTTAAGTTTACTTATTTACGCTGGTTACCTCGATTTGTTTACAAAGTCCTTTTTTAACTATCACAAGAACCCAAACCTTAATGTTCGCATTTCACAGCTGATTGGTTTTTCGCTAGTTGCAGCCTACTTCCAGGAGCTAGTAGGCCACACTTTGTAGCTCTCTGGCGCTCTTTTAACTAATCGTAGGAAAATGGGAGAAAACAGGCATACTTCTCAACTCACGCCCTACAACTCCTTCAAATTTTTGCATAACCTTTTGAGATACGTACCCTTTAATTGACAACAGAAACGGATGGTCGCCTTTTTTTCAACCAAATTATAAAGTAAATTTCAATTTTAAGTAATGTTTATAGCAAAAACAACCTCTAATCAAGAATTTCAAGGAAATTATATTAAACGAGGTGATAATAAAATATCATTTAAAGAGATGCGGTGTAAGTTATAAACCTTCTTACAATCAATATTGTCAAACCTTAAATTCTAGGCGTAAAGCATTCGCGTAAATATCTCTACCTTTTGACATTGCAGGTGTTTTCGATATAAGAAATCGAAGCTTTTTTATCCATCTAGCTAGCGTGGATGCGACGATATTCGGATGAGGCTCTGCGAAAGGCGAGATGTCTGTCTATGGCGCGTGAAAGGGGACCAATCGACCGCCGACATTGACCGATGCATTGACCATGGCCGCCTTAATAGATGGCCAATTAGAGGGCTCGGGGCTTCGTGGAAGGTTCTGACGTCATCGGGATGATAGCTCCGCTAATGCCTCGGAAAATTTCCGCCATCCATCATTTAGCGCGCCAGAAATGAAATGTGCCAGAAATTTGGCCAGCTCGCGCCCCAAGAAAACTTAATTGTAATGTATCGGCGCTATTATTTCGCGCCTCATTTTCAATTTCACCCGCGCCTTATTCCCCGCCTTCCATTGTGCGAAATAGGTGGCTATTACCGAGTTATATTTTAATGCATTTTGTCACGGTGGGGAAGCGTCAATTATTTTTTCTCGTTGTTATTATTAAATTGAGGATGACGTAAATGGACGTTAAGTAATTTATAAAGCTTAATGTTTACTGAACGCTTTTCTTAAAACTAAATTATGGAAAATGGAATGTCAAATTGTTTAGGGTTGAATTAGCGCTCATCGAAGTGGTAATCGAGTAATTTATAGTTTATTGGGTGTAGTCGCGCTTAATTGAGGCTCTAAAGAGGCCAGACTCGACCTATTCTTATTTCATATTAATTCGGTTTTCTGTTGAATTTAAAAATTGGCTTAATTGTTGCTGCAGATATCGATATAGTTCGAATATTTTGATCAATATGAAGCGTTAGAAATCTCATTACAAAACGGTCAATTGAAATTAAATTAAGCTTTAATTTGTTCACATTCAACAAGTGAATGTTCGTGTATATGGAGCTCTTGGATAATGCTCTTTTATGGCGACACCTAGGAGCAACAAACACAAGGAGAAAGCAGCTAGCCTTTAAACACGCTAAAGCGCCGTGTTGTGTACCAATTTCATTGGACGAACCTTTACGCAGAACGTTTTACGGCAGCAGGCGCTAAAGCGTCTAACCAATAAAAACTGTACGCAAGAAAATGGACGACTTTAGACGGGTTGCGTTCTCCTTGTGTGGGGTGTTGGGTTTGGTGCTCCTAGGGCGACACAGTGCAGAACGGAGTAGGTACGATCGGTAAAAACACATAGAAATTATTGTATAATTTAATATGTAAATTTTTTAACACTAGTTTTTTTTCCCGTTTTAATAATTTTTCGAACTATGTAGATATATCTGCAAAGTGGTCTAATTTGGACCATTTTCTAGTTTTCGAACTTACCTTGAAATATTTACATTTTACGTGAAATTCCTAAATTACGATCGAGTAAATTGCAAAATCAAATTTCAATTTAGTAAACTAAGTTAAATGAAAATTTTAAAATTTCTTTATTTGTTAAAGCTTTTTTTCAATATCACTCGCAATGTCCTGGAAGTTCTCTTTTGTACACAATCTTATTAACATTTGGAGAGCCCTTCAGTATTTGAATTAACTCTGTTTATTCCATTTTCTTAAATGATGGAAAAAGGCCACCAAGAACGTGAACTTGTCGAATGCCACCGGGATGCTGATGCCCAGCCAGATCCCGATGAACCCTCCGACGTAACTGAATACTTCGATGGGCTGCGCAAAGAGAGATAGACGCTGGCGTTACAAACACCCTGTACATACGGCTGGCCTTGGGTATGTCGGATACTTACGGTAAACTGTGGTTTATGGTTGTATTCTAAGTGGTATACTTGACGTAAATCCAAATTAAATATGGTCATATTTTCGCTAACAACACAAAGAGAAATGGGTCGATTTTATAATTTACTCGTATAAGTGTCTGGAGGTTTTGCTCAAATGCAACTCACGTATTCAAACGCCTCTCGTAATCATTTCGAAATATAGTGAGTTTGTAGAGGGTTATTCTGAAATAAAAAGGAAATTATATTTAAAAGCTTTATTTTGCGGTTTACAATCCGAATGATGTTTGGTTGCGGTTGAAATGTCGTTTTTGACCAAAGTTATATATATCCCTACGGTTGTTCGATAGGATTTATTTTTCTTGTTCCGGGTTTCACGTTGTTGCGTGCCAATAAATGACTAAACTCAATTTTCCTTTCGCTTACCTGCAGCTTACTGGGCACTGAGCCTCGCAACTGTCTCGCAGATTTCCAATATCCACTTCTCGTCTACATTTTGCTTATAAATAATCAAAATTCTATTAAATTATTATAATTATATTAACAGTAACGGCGATAGAAATGTTTGAAAGATAAGCTTAAAATTTTGTGAGTCTTTTATAATCTTATTTTTCTTCCAAATTAAGACTAATTTTTGACTTAAATACATGGAAACTAAGATTAAATGTGCATTTTATTAACTGTACTTTTATTGAGCGTTTAAATTTTTTTAAATTTGTTTTAGTGAGCCTATGTAAATTTCATTAAAACTGAGTGATTTTTTAAATTTCCAGGTATCCTATAGCCTAGCTTAGCTTACCGTTAGCATCGCTACTATAGGTTAAATAATATTTAGCTGATATTAGGCTAAATCGTATCAATTTAATACATGATAATTACTGTATATTTAGTAAAAAACTAAATAAATTGGCACATTCCATTGTAACGGTTTTCTCGTTAGGAATTTAATTAATCCGTATGTCTTAATATTGAAGTTTTTTACTGGCACGGTTCAAGAAAGTTACAACTTTCAAATTTGAAAGAAAATTGTTAAAGAAAATACTACCAAATCGTTAATAAACGAAGGAACTAAAAATACTAGCATTTATATTTGTTCAATCATAATAAATCCGAATTTTCTTTTATAAAATATGCAAGTTTTAAAACATATTGTATCTTATTCGTTAGACAAATGAAATCTGACTTATATCTAAATAGATCGCGTGTTACCTTCTTGACTATTGTTGCAAGCGCAATATTGCTCCATAAATGTTATTGTCTCCGGAATACACCCGCAAGAATCGTTTAGACTTTTCCAAAGACATTCGTGGTAACATAACTAAGTAAAAATATTTTGAACTTGACGAGAAACACTTTTCATTTGGCGCTAGCGCCGATTCCCGAGGTTCTAATTGGATCACTCACTTCTTCGTGTTTTCGTTGACTATCATCCATTATTCTGGTAATGTTTTTGCACTTGGGCGGATATGGTGCCTGAAGGTAGTTGACCACTATCTGCCGAGAAGTGTATTCATGGTTAAAAACTGCACATTATAGCTTACGCGAAAGACTTACTTGTTCTACGAATCCTCTGGAGACTTCCAAGTACGGAATGGACACGCTGATGTCCCTTTCGATGTCGGGAACTAGATATCTGCTGTGAAAATACACCCAACCCGCCGTGGTGTGCTGCGTGAAATCGTAATCATCCAGGTGAAAATCCAAAATTAGTTCGAACAAATATTCTAAATTTGAAAGATAACTTTGTTACAATCTATTTTAACAATAATTTCGAGTAAGTCCGTGCTATCGTTAAAGTTACTCTTCTACGTTCGTTTTGATTTTTCTACCTTCAATTTTTTGGTTGTCAACTGGTGGCGCTATGGTCCAACAGGTAGACGATCCGTCGTACACCCAGTTCGAGTTGCTAAAATACGTCCAATTACGTTAATTATCTGTTATTTCAGGCAGACTAGGAATTAATACTTTCTACACATATCCGTAAACGAAGTGTGGTTATAAAGCGTGTGGATAGTACAAGATTTCAGCAGGTCGTTGATATCAATGGTGTATTTCTTCATATCCTTCGCGACGATGTTCAAAATTGCCGGATCACGATTTGTAAATGAACTCTACAAAGAAAGAAGTGCAGTGGTGGGTTAGTTTCGTTTCTGCTAGGCCCCAGGAGCAAATGTATTTGAAACTCGCAATGTTTAGTTTGTTGAATTGTATGAGAGTAAATCAGCAGTTCAATAACAGAATTGTAATGTGTGCTTAAAATCTTAACCACCTTTATGTGCATGATTCAGTCAGCGCTGCGCTTTGCAATTTAAGTCATATTTAGCGTATACTTAAATAGGGCAATATCTTATGATACTAATACTATAGGTTTACGTAAAGTCAATCGTTAATACGTAACCACCGAAGAAAATGTCAGAAATACGCACCTGAGTGCTCCAGCATAACGAGTCGTTCACTTTGCACAGCAAATTTTTCCTAAATCTGTAAAGATCGTGACAGTATTTCTCACTTAAACGGTACTATTCAAAGAAAATATGACTTACGCTTTGGCGTTGCAGATGGTGACAGATTCGAAGTCGATGAACCTTCTCCTGACCACCTCGACATCCACGGAAGTCGGAAACTCGAAATAGAAACCCAAAAAGTAGACTAGTTGAAAGATGCATGTCCCCGTACACAAGAGCAACACGAGTCCGCGCACCATCCGATTGCCTCTGCTACTTAAGCAATAGTCCACCGGATTCGTGGCGTTTTCGTCGTCATTGGTGACGGAACTTTTCTCGACGACGTTTGACAAGGTTTGGCGCAAGACGCGTTGTCGATTTAGCTGTTCCCGAATTTTGAGACGCAAAGTGCTCAAAATGAAGTTGGGTTCTTCGACCGCGTCACGCCAAGCGTGGTTCGAAGCGGTTTCTTCCGTCGCGTTCTCCACGTTGATTTTCGTGGACGAATTGCGTTGAATGTCCGGCAACCGAACTTCCATTTCTTTTTCGAAGCTAAGTAAATTCGGGATGTTACGCGTATCCGCTTTTCGGATACTTTTCTCCGCATAGTTCGGTCTAGTTGGAGGTTGATGCTGTTGGTTAGGCCGATTTTCCGGTTTCTGCCTCATCACGGGAATCATATGAAATGCACACGCGTGATTCGTTGCTTAAGTCGTTTGATATTCGCTATTTTCTAAGGCAAGTTACTTGCGCGCCTAAAATGATCACGCGATAACTTCTATTAGAGCCTACGAAAAAAAGGGTTAATAAACCCTTCGTCCTATGCGAAATGGCAGCGTCAAACTCGACTATAGCTTTATTCGGAACGGTCATTAACGCCTACTTTTGTCTTTTCAATAGCTGAATGCTCAGAATTCTCTATTTCGCATTAACATTTACAGCTCTACGTTACAAAGCAATCAATAAGAAGTCCTTGAATAAAGACTTTCAGTCGCGTGTGTTCATTATTTATATTCAATTTCCACGAGGCGGTTTTGAAATGAAAACTTCCTATACGTGCCTAAGCGAGTAATAAAAGTATTTATACTAACCTACGTTGTCATAGAAACGAGCTATTGACGAAGCTTATCCGAAGATATTAGATTATATTCTAGTTGTTTTTCGGTGAAATAACGACAAGAGCCATTTCTCTTAATGGCACAAGCTTTGATGATCTCTAAACGACTCGTCAAATATTATCCGAAAGCGTGATAGAAAGTTAGCAACTGTCCATAAGAACACTGATCTTCGTGACAGGCTGCAAATTGGACATTGTATTGATTAATTGTCAAGTGCCTTGTTGTAAATGTTTGTTTACTGAAATACAGATTTATGGCGTAAGCTACCACTATACTCTTTGTTATTCAATATTACCACCACATTCCATTATAAATTGTTACTAAATTCAGTAGCACTCTAAGTTTTGGTATAATAATAATAATCAATAATACGTAGTTGACTTTATTTTAATACTTACTCGGACAAGGCACACTTACAAATATTTATTTTAAGCAAAATTTCTAAAGAACGTCTTGACACGCACGCGCTAATTGTACAAGAATCGATGCCCTTCTAAGTGTGCCATGATAAATCAAATTAAGAAAAATCAAATGTTATTTGCTTTGAAATTGGTGGAAATATAACTTCACTTTATATCAGGGTTTATAAAGTTTAGTTTTCGGTTTTCTAGACAATTTTTTGGAATTCTTTCCTACCGTCTTTTAAACGATCTCTTCCTTCAGAACCACGATGGTTCTACTCGTATTTCATTTTCTATTTCGCGATGCATTGACACCGCATAGCGGTTGCATTAATTTTTAAATAAAAATGCGGGACACGCCATTTCTAAAAGCTGATGATCCCGGAGCACGTTAGACCACCTCTAAAAAATAGGTGGGATTTGTTTGACTTTTCTTTATTCCCGAGATGTGCTCTTTCTGCGGCTTGCAAATAACCTTTGAATACGTCTATACCTATTGTATGGCGGCGAAGAAACGTTACAGGTCATTATTGTGTATAGGTAAACGGAAAAGTGTGCTAGCTTACGCAGGCCAATTTATTGACCGCAAATGGGAAAAAGAAACCAGTTATTTTAATACAATCATAAATATTACGTCGCGCTGTGAAGTCAGAGTTGCGTAAAATAGAAATATTACCGCTACCTGCCTTGAATCTAGTTCGACTAGTTTCCTAGAAAGGCTTTTCCGCGTTCGCTTACATATAGTTCTATTCATGACTCATGCCCCATTTTCAAAGTATTGACAATAATTTCCCTTATTTTTTGTCTATTTCGTTAACAGTGATCCAGAATGTATTTAGTTAGGTTTAACCCTCATCCGTCATACTGGTTGGCCAAAAGGCAATGATGAGAGCCGCCCGGTATACATGTATAAACTCTGTATAAGAAATTTTACCAAGTCGAGCTACCCTTTTACCAGAGAGTGTAAAGATTATGAGAGGCGTCTCTTCCTATTCCCGTAACGTTAAAATTTCGTACAAGATTTTGAGAGCGCGCGCCCATAGGAGAGGTTACGTTACTATCCGACACACGATGTCGCTACTGGAAAATTTTTAAATTTTGTAAACATCCGGAAAGTTTTTCATCAGTCATGGCTGTTAAACATAGTTGAATTATGCTAATTTAAAATTAATAAAATTCAATTCCATGAAAAATAAAGAAACGTAAGTACAAGAAAGCGGACTAATTATAATATTTTGATACTTAAAGAATTATTTGTTTGATTAGCCAAGGAAATTAATTGGAAATTTTATGAAATGGCTGAGGCTTAACGAGAACAGAGTGGTATAAATTAAAAAATACGAGGAAACATTGAAGTTGGTAAAATGAGATTAATGTTGTATTTTTAACAGTTTCCTATCTAATCTTTTCTGGGTTTTCATGTATTCATGGTTGAGATCTTGTTTTTTAAGGGAACTATGTATGCAGAATTCTATGAAAAAAGATATCATGTTTTGGTATGCAGTTGCACATGGAGAATCTTCATAAGCTTTAAAATATTTATTGTCAATTCTTTGAATGATTAATCTCTCCAAACGTCCTTTAATATTTGTCATGTGCGATAAAAGCTTAAAACTGGTGTCAAATACTTCATTTGTCTCCGTTACAAATTTGAAGAAACTACCAGTTGGTACGATGAGGCTGCTGAGCAGCTGATAGAAGAATTCTTTGCTGTTTTGAAAGCTTTAAAGTAAAAGAGCAGATTTGTTGGGTCAACAATTGGATTGTCATTTTTGAGTTGACTTATGCAAGAAGAGCATTGAAGGTTTGAGTAGCAGCGGTGAATTAGATATCCTGAAATGTAACTAAGAACATTTTGTTTTAGCAGGTTTGGACTTCCAATAGAATTGCAAAATTCTAAGTCTTCATCGGAACATTGCCCCTGGCTTTGCGATACTACAAGATTTTCAAAATTAGAATCCGGTGGTTTCAAGAGATTATTCACAGAGGCCGCCCTGTATGCAGCTCGAAATTGTTGTGGATTGGGATGATCACGGTTGCCTCCTTTCTGTCTTATAGATCCAAGAAAATTATCTACAAAATCTTGGCTAATCCTGTCCGTTAATAAAAACTTAAAACCAAAATTATCCTTTAGATCATCCCAGAGGAGTAGCAAGGCTTGAATTGAAATTACCATTTTCTGAAATTTCCAATGGTGTAGAGTCATTAAGACTGAAAATTGTTGGCACAGCGGATGGTGTGAGCCTATTTTTAGTTCTAATATTCATGAAACTGGCAAATTCTATGGTTAACGTGTAAATATTCCGTAGTTTTATTTGTAAGCCCATCATTTACATTTTTCAGTCACAAAATAGAACTAAAATTTATATTAAGTTAATATGCCAATAAGCCTATCTAATGAAAATGCGAATTTACCAGTCTTTTTCTTATGGAAAGTTATAAAAAGATAAACAAGGATTTCTTGTTTTCGATATTTCACAATTTAAAACGGAACAATATACCCCAGACACACTAAATTATTTAAAAACCTTGTAAAACTAGCATTAAAAATCTGGAAAGTTTTTGGGTCTCTTTTAAACCTAACATCGAAACGCACGCGCTGTGAGAACGGCGCCACTGGTGGCGCCATCGCTCTTACGGTAGTAGTGGACATTTTTGGGAAAAAAAAGTTAGTACGCTTTTTTGAAAGAGAGACGCCTCTCATAATCTTTACACTCTCTGCTTTTACCTTTTAATTTATTCATGAACAGGTAGAATTTGGAACCCACAACACAGATTAATCAATTATTTAAACTTATGTTGAAATATAAAACTCTTATTCTGATTTTAACAATATTCTTCTGAAGAAAAGCAAAAAAGAGATAACACCTAAATTTGTGTAATTTGAATTATAAAATTATTATAAAAAATTAAAACCTTTTTACACCATCCCATATTTCCCTGCAACTAATTGATTCACCTTTGAGTTGCTTTAAACAGGACTTGCTGACAAATTATATTATCCAATTGCTTTTGACACGGTCAACCGCTTGAGGCAACTCGATTAAAATAAACTTGTCGATACAAAATTTGTCCCGTGTTAAAGGGCAGGAAGTGACACGCGTGTTGAAGTTAATTGGCTAACATGATCTTGTTGATAATTTTCTAATTAGATCAAACCTTTTTTTTATTGTTCAATAAGGTCAAGTGCTAAAACGTGAGAAAATCCTCGAAATATATTTTAGCGATTCGGCGGAAGTTTCGTTGGGCCAAGTACTCGTATTTGCCTTATTCAGCGTTAAAACTATTAGAAGGAAGAAAATTCCCTTACACCTTGGTCGTCATCAGCAAAATTTGCATAATCTCTCGTCCCCCCTAGCGTTAAAAAGAAGCATTAAGAACTCATCTTTAGTTGCTGCAGCGGGTGAAGAAGATGAAGGCCCAACTTTTCCTTTGAAAATTCTTGGCGACTCTCTTTAAAGAATCTGGGAATCTCTTAACTCGAGAGGACGGACGGCTCAAAAGTTTTTCTCTCTGCCGTTCTTTTTTTTCAAAAAAAGCTTGGCGTCCCTGACCTATAATCTTTTAAATTGTAAATTTTGCTTGTTTTACAAATTACCTTTCTTCTGAAATCGATTTTAGTTTCCTAAATAGGTCCCCTCCACCCTCTTTTCATACGAAATCCTTTTTCGCGGATGAATTTTACAAAGTAACGAAATATAAGTGTTTTCTATTTTTTATCGCAAATTGCTTTTAAGCCGATTTTACGAGGAGTAATTGAACATTTTTGGTATAAACAACGCGTTTATTTGCGAGGCAAATTCTTCACGAACGGGTTTTTCGACGCAATTTATCCTCACAACGTCGGCGTTTGAGCTTGGATTTTTCAGATCACTTTGTACCGGCATATCGTTAAGGGCGCTTAAAAACATCCTAACTTGAAAAATCGTAAAATTTTGGTTAATCTAATTCAATAAATTTTAATATAGGAAATCTTAAAATTTTATGACAAAATGTATCGTAATGAAATCAAGTATATTATGACAAAGATCAACGCCAAATATTCTTAACATAGTTACGATAAAATTAGAGTTACGATGGTTTTACAGTCTGGTAAATTCGGAACATTTTATAAGCGGAGCTGTCGAAGATATTTGCACATGAGATCTCGCTTTGCGAAGAAATCTCTCAGAATTTGCAAGTATGAACTGCTAGTTAGGCCACCTTCAGCCAACGTGCTATATTAACGCATTAAATTTCAATCTCCGCAAAAGGGTATTTTACGTAACTTT
Source organism: Leiobunum rupestre (assembly GCF_980474605.1). Classification (NCBI taxonomy): domain Eukaryota; kingdom Metazoa; phylum Arthropoda; class Arachnida; order Opiliones; family Sclerosomatidae; genus Leiobunum; species Leiobunum rupestre. The sequence goes on along the minus strand of NC_143387.1, from coordinate 29,684,255 downwards.
CAAATTTTTATTTAATAGTTCTTTTTATAAATAACGTGGCCTTCTTGTTTTAATGTGGCTCTTACGTCACAATCTCTTACTTTTACAAGGCTACGAGCGAGCGCTACAATCGCCAGATGAATATAGGTTTTTCTAGCGCGCGTGCAGATCGAGCGTGCGAAGAATATACTACTAAAGCTGTGTCTTGTGACGAAAGAGCAAAATTTTAACAAGTTGGGGAAGAACATTTTTTACACACAATCCAAGGGATTTGTATGTATCGGTTTCACGTACAGTCTAGCCGGTGACGCCGATGCCGCCGTGTTGTACATACCTATTTACCAGTTAGGGTTATAAATTTCAAAGATATCTAGTTCGACGCTACATTTACCGGCCTCGGTATCCCAATAAAAAGTTAAAAAATTTCCATTTAAGTGGTTTTTCTTGATTTTCGACTTTAAATCTACATACTTTTTTTAAATTAAGACAGACTTGATTGAAATTTATATTTTTAGTTAGTACTGATCTACGTTTTCAGTTTCATTATGAAATTTTAATCTTAAGTGAGATTTCTGGCCAATAGACGAAGTATAAAGTAAATTTGGTCTTAACCTACTGGTTAAAATGGGAAAACAAAATCACGTGACTACCATTTCACAGCCAACTTAGATTCGGTAACCCGTGCTCATAGTTGGCCGTGTGACGGAAAAGGAAAAAAATATTATTTCCAGGTATTGCAGACAGCTAATTAACTTACACCTTTCCATTACAAAATGTTTTAAATAATAATAATAATTATTATTAGATAATTTAGATGAATCGATCCAAATTTAAACCGCTATTAGCAAAATAAAATGAATAATAGTTCGAATTTCGTAGGATAGATGGCACTGCAGTTCTCCACAAAGTCACGTGACTACCATATTTTCAGCCCCCCTGGACTTTACAGTCTCACCTTTTCGCTGGACCTCATAACCAGGGTTGGACGTAAGGATATTTTTTTAGTAGTCAGCCTGACTAGTGAGCCTAATATCTTAATTTATTTTAGTAGTCACTGACTAGTGGGGGTAGAAAGGGGGTATAAAAACAAGAAAGACAGCCAATATTTTGCTTTACCCGTCAGAATTAAAATTGGAATTTATTATAACTTGAGTTACATGACTTTGGCAGATCACATTTTGTTTAATAAAATGGGATTGATGAATGAGGAATTTATGATACGCCATATTCGCCATTATTTATGAATATTTAGGTAAATTTTTCACTAGTCAATTTGACTAGAGAGCCCCCAGATTTAGATTAATTTTAGTAGTCACGAGCATTTATTTTAGTAGTCAAATGCCGTGACTAGTGCCTTATGTCCAACCCTGCTCATATTTGAATTTCGTAACAATGATACAAGGTGGTTTTTTTTCGCCTGTCCTGGGTTTTTTGAGCAGGTTTAAAAGTGTAGCCCTATGACGTCAATTTACTCCAATTAGATCTTGACGAAAAAAACGAGTTGGAGTAAGAAGGGAGTAGTTAGAGGTTAAAGGTTATATATTTGTTTTGTTTTTAAGATGGCGACCGGTGGTGAGATCATCAATATAGGACTCATTTTTCTTATTTATTTAATAATAATAATAATCAGCTAGGCTAATACCCAAGACACCACCTTAGGTCTAAGTCATCAAGCAACTTTTAAAGTCATTAAATAGCATTTAACAATTGGATATTCGTTATTAAAAGCTTGCCACGTGTGAAGATGTTCAAAACCCGTTATGTTTTCGTGAAACAAAATTTAAGCAGTAAAAAGTGTAACGTTTGAGCTCTGGAACAAGCGAACAAAATTCGGGACAGGGTAAATCTTACCCCGAGAACAGGCGAATAAAACGTTTTAGGGTAAAAAGTTTACACTTTTTGTCCTGGGACAGGCGAAAAAAAACCACCTACTGGCAGCATCTAACTCCAACATGGCTACCTTATTTCCAAAACCAGGTAATTCTAAAAATTCGGTATGTCTAAAAATTAATTTAAATTAAATTTTTCGCGTTTCACTACCTTATTTCCAAAACCAGGTAACTCGAAAAATTCCTTTTCGATAAAATTACTGTTGGGGTTTACTTAGTTGATGGAAAATTTGTTGAAATTGAAATTAATATTTAAAATATAGCTTTAACATCGGGGGGATTGTGTATAATTAAATTTCCGTGAAATCTTGTTATTTTCTAAAATCAACTATTTCGATTAAAATATATTGGTTTATAAGGCCAAAAATTTCAAATTTCATAATTTAATATCGATTAAAATGTATTTGTTTACGAGGCAAAAAAATTTCATTTATTGATTACATATTAATTAAGCTAGAATTTAATTTTATTCAATTTCAAAATTCGAAACGTCGCAAACCTAAGCACTATCTGTAAATTCCAAATTCTGAACTATCTAGTAAAATTTCGCAACGAAACTCGCCTAACTTGTCCACTCTTTTAAACTTTTGGCCACGTCCTTATTGTCCTTAATACCGAGCGTCTTTAATAAGTATAATGCTTACCTTTCTAAATCTTCGTTGCAATTGTACCCTTGAACCGCTAATAATGATATCCGGGAATGTGGTTTTTAGAACAAAGGTGTTGCCGCTCAAAACATGCACAGGATTTGGTAATCTGCACCGGCTGTTTCACGTGGCTTACATCACCAAATGCAAATCTAATACTTAAAAGTTGACTAGATACCCTTTTTCCGTAAAAACAAAACATTCCTGACTAAAAATTCCTTCCTGAAATAGAAAAAGTTCGATTGAGAAATTGAGTTCGAGATTGACGCACTTAAGAGAAATGGCGAACTTTATTTTATCGATCACGGGCATAATGTCATGTTGAACTAAAGCGAATCGATGTTCGTTTTCGTCTGTTTGAATTTCTACGCATTGTCTAAGCCGCGATAATATCTTACCGCGATATCAATGCAGGTGGGCTGTCCAGCAAGCGTACGTACTAAAAAATAAAACAAATCGATAATCAGCAAAATCGGAAAGCACAAGAGGCGTATCCGTAAACCGGTCTGCTCTTCGTCCGATTGGAACTAATCGCGGCTTCGATAATTACCCTCCTCATCCGCTTCTAAATAGCCACAAGGTTTGCCGATCGCTTCTAAATACAATAAAACCTTGACCTATCGAAAATACGAAGTCACTATCGATTTCTTGTCTCCTTTTTTATTGAAGGTTAAAGTTGGCATGTAGACGGTTTTAACGCATTATATAGAGCGAAAACAAGACCAAGGAGAGACGTATAAACAGAGTGTTTCAAATACCTTTCTTTAGGTCGAAATGAGCCCAACAACTTATTCACCAAATTCGTTTATTGTTAGGCCCATACCTCCGAAACACATTGGCTCATCAGACATTTTATTTTATAAATTTAAACTTAATAAAGAAAAAGCAACCGAAATCGTGCGAAATGGTTCAGAAACCCCCTGTATACAAAAATACACTTCAGAATGAGAGGGCGGAACACTGTTCGGGATAAAAGTTACAACATATGGTATGCTTTCCCATTCTTCTCAAACAAACACGTTCTTTATAAATATGCAATTTTTTTTATACAACTTATACACGATATACATGTAATTGTCGATCTAACGCAATCTTTACAGTGTTGGCGTGATAATTTCTTGGTGTTTTCTCGAAGCTAAACAACCTTCAATTTAACATTAATATTTTTTTTCATGTCTGTATATACGAAAAATTAGACTCAACAAAAATGTTTTACGCATAAATAATTTCAGGTATTAAGGCAATTAAGACGTCTCCCATAGCGGAAACTCGTTTAATGGGCAAAATTAGCCATCTAAAATTAGAATATGAGTGTTTATGTATTAAATACCAATATTCAAAAACTATATCTTCTAAAATTTTGTATGAATAATGTGAATTCGATAATACGGCAATGAAAATAGCTATTTTTAAACTCTAGTATATTATTTATAATATAATATTGCGCCGGAATAAGTTTTGAAACAAAAGCAAACGAAATTTTTCAAGCAATATAACTCAACGGAGAATCTGTAATATTTTGAAGGAAAAAAAGGTTGGCGCACGAAACAGCTGAGCGATGAAAAAATAAAAGTAACACTCTGTATTTTGCAGCTTTTCCTCTATTGTAAATTACCAATATGGAACGCGAGACCGTATTTCGACCTGTGTGGTTGTTTAAATTATTGACAAATTGATTTTAATCTAGCATAAGCTTTGGCCGTCTTTGGAGAAACTGTAGCATTCATTGATATAATTATAATTTAATATTATCGGTGAAAACTCATGTTTCCTTAACTAAAGTACAAACATTAAAAAAATGTTGAGTCAAAAATCTTGTACAGATATCATAGCTTAATGACAATAGACGAATTCAGAAACTTAAAAACCAACCAATCTCAAGAATTCAAAGGAAATAATGGTGAACTAGATGAACAATTAAAAATAATAAAAAAACGGAAGACCAAATAGGCCTAATTGAAAATCGTCAAGATAGTATAGACCAAAAACTAAGTAAAATGCAAGATACATTAAATGAAGTTCCAGATTTAAAAACAAGGTACGACCAAGAATGTATTTATTTATATTTAGGAAGAATGATTATGTTGCGACAATCGCCGGGCACGTTGAACGCCTTTCCCCCGTCTCGCGCGGGGGGAAAAACAAAACATCACCGGCGTTTGATTTCCATCGCGTTAGGTGACGTAAATTTTAAGCAGCCAATGAAATACCGGGACTATTCGTTTTATTTTAGGCGGAGGAGCGTACTGGGGGGACCAACGGATGGATTGAGAGAAAGGCCAAAAACCGTCTCCCTAGGTATAAATAAATACATTCTTGGTACGACCAATTAGAAAATAACCATATTGCTCTTAAAAAAGATCTAAATAGTAAATTCGAACAGAATAGACTTCAAATAGAAAATTTAGAAATTAAAACTCGGCGAAATAATCTAACTATTAGAGGTGTTAGTGATATCGAACATGAAGATAGAAACCAACTGGCTCCCAAATAACAATAATAATAACAGTAGACTTATAATTTTCAAAGCCGATACGTATGATACCAAAATGAAAATATTACCAAAAATACTAAGTTAAAGGGCTCTAATATATATATAGAACAAGACTACACCCCTAACCAATCTAAAGCACGCTACGAATTGAGAATGTTCGCTAAAACCAAACTTCCGCTGAAATTTAAATGGGTAAATACGAATTCGATTTCTATTGAAAATGAAGTTTTCAGATACGATTTTCAAACTAATAAAATTAACAAAAAATAAAATTTTATAAATTCTCTGCTCTTCTGTTAATCAATTCTAATCTTAATGATAAACATTATCTCCCATAATATTCGAAGTGCGAAAGCGAATTTTTTAGATTTATACTCTAACTGTATAAATCGATAATAAAATAGATATTTTTGTTCTTACAGAAACCTGGACTCACGGGGTCTATTACGACTATTATGAGCGCTATGATTTTGATGGTATTGGTAGAGATGGTCGCCGAGGTGGTGCAGTCGTATTTCTGATTAAAAAATATATACCAATAGAGATAGTGAATTCCTTATGTGAAATTACAGATTCATATGAAATATTTACAATTAAAATTAATAATTTATTTATCGGCATTAACTACTGGCCGAATGGCCCTTCCAAAGACTATCTTCTAAAAATTGAATCTTTCCTGAAGCAAATGGGTACTCATAAATCTACAAAGATACTAGTAACCTTAATCTTTTTGATTCAAACAACGAAACTAATAAATTTAGAGATTTTATGGCTAGTCATAATTTAAACCAATTTTTTAATCAACCAACTAGAATTTCTGGCAAACTTATTGATATGTGTTACACAAATTTGAGTAAAAATTCCATAGTTTGCGAAATTTACTCTGACTGGGATATTTCGGACCACTTCCCAATTTATGCTCTAAACGTAATGGTTTTCGAGAGAATTGTAGTATGACCTTGAAGACATGGTTTAAGGTCATACAATTTTTCTAATATTAAAATCCCCTACCATGATGCGATTGTCTAGCAAATTTCGATAATGTAGCACAACTTGTTTTGGAATAGCGCTGTCTTGCAATTTTCCCTTTTACGGCCTTTGTGATTTTGGTAAATTTTTTCTCAACTTACTATTGATCGAATCCGATCATGTTCACGCTACGTAGGCATAAAACGTGACGGGGAACACTTTTCTATTTGCTACCAACTTTCTAACACTTACGGTTCTCGAGATAGTTTTTGGATGACCTTGAAGACATGGTTCAAGGTCATCGAGGTTATCATTCTTCTTTGGCCCCCTGCACGAGCTACGTAACATAAAAATTTTAAATTCCTAGAGAAAACCGTTTCTGAGATATTCGCCCTGGATCGTTTTTTAGTGGACACCCTGTATAAATATATACCACGCTTATTCTATATCAGGCGCGGTAGGGCTCAAAAGTCTGACTGAAGACTTAGTCCAGCACTACTAAAGCGATGTAAGCAACTTCTGTAAATAAATTATTATTATTATTCAGAAAATATTTATTTAGAAAACTTGATTTGATTAGAAAATTACGGATTTCTATTAGACTTGATTATATTTATTTTACATCATGATATTTGAATCGCGTGACGCTAAATATTATCATCCATAAATAAATCCTTTAAGAGGAAAGTTTAAGTTACATTTCTAAGAACATCTATAATTTAATAGTTGCACTTAAAATCTTTATTTCTACGTATAGATCAATCATTATTTTATTGATTTTTAGTTTATTAGTTAATGAGGTATAAACTCATAATTCAAGGCTAGTTTTGATAGCTGAAATTTGCTACGTTACTTTAAGGTTAAAATATTTTGAATTTAAAATGGTTAAAACTGTTTTAGGCATAAGACGAAGGTCTATTCTACTGATACAAATTAATATTACGAGTGTTTTTAGAATAGTACTTGAATCTTGAAATAATAAGGATACAAATTATATAATTAAATATTAGGTAAAAAAGTACTTTTCCTCAAATGTTGAGCAACAAATGCGTAAAGAAAAAAAACTTTTCGCACTGAGCAAGGTTTGATTTTGATGCTTTTAGTTATAATTTCAACTTCTAACAGAAAAAAAATCGTATAAAAAAGGAAACAGGATACAATAATATTTTCCCATTAGAATTTCTTCTATTCATAACACAAAAATAAACTTTATTTTCGTGAGCCTAGTATACCTCTTTACCTTTGGCTTTAAGACCGTCATTTCTTCAGTTTATTTGGGGGTTTTTTTGAATAAAAAAACAAAGCTTTGATTATCTGGTTCTATCCGTTTTACTTAGATAAAGAGTAGTTCTAAGATGAAAAAACCCTAGTTTTATAAAATTATAGTGTTTTGGATAGAAGCAAAAAATAAGCCTAGAGACGGTTTTATTTTATTCCAGATATAAAAGAGAAAAGAAGCGAAACAAGCGCTGTTGGGAAAGAAGCGATTGAGGGGCAGGGAGGCGGAGGCGGAGGTGGAGGCGGAGGGCTAGGGCCCATTGTTCCGCTTTCTGTCCTCTTTCCCAAGCATAAAAACACCGATTTGGGTTTTGAGTTTTTGCGCCGGGACTTTAAGCTCGTTCTCGGCGTCTGGACCCTTTCTCGGGTCATCTCTCAGTTCAAATCTCACCCCCTCCCCCACCACCGTACGCCCAAAGTTCCCGTTGAACTTGTGGGAAAGGCGCCAGGTGCCGTACGCTCCTTAATTCCCAAAAATAGGGGCCTCCCCGCCACTGCGAGACTAAAGCAATTTAAGCGGAGCCTTAACTGGCGAGCCAGCCCCCGAAACTGGCGCGTGCGGGAATTAAGTTTCCCGCAAAAATGACATCGTTATCGTCACGTGCTCCCTCGTCCCCCCCCCCCCCCCGCTTTATGGTTATGGCCTCTGGAGAAGGAATAAAAGCCTCTCCTCCACCCGGTATAAACCGAGAGTGATCGACTCGTCAACTGATTGCCAACGTCAATACTTGAGCCGGCAGATTTTACCCCTTTATCCGAACCAAGCGGCATTGTCAAGTGAATGGTAATCGTTGAAGAGAACAACGCGAGAAGAAAGAAGTGCAACAGTTGGGCTGACTTCAGTTTCACTCCTTCTAGCTCGGTTTCTCAAAGAAATTGCCTCGGGCCATTTAGATTTGGATTCTTTAATTATTAGTCGAGTCTCGCGTCAAATATTTAGTTCTGTTAGTCCGGGATGAAGTTGAAGCGGCACTCGGCTAGATGGCGCTTTTAATTCCAATCTCATCAAGATTTCGTAAAGGAAATGGGTCGACTTAACCGGATTGTTCGATTTCCAATGGCAAAACGAGTAACCACGATCGGCTCTATTTATGTAAATGTAAAATCAATCAATGGTTAATGTATGCGTTGAAAGCAATATAATTTATTGCCATTCGGTGTATTTCTATTTAGAAATTTCACTTTTAGAAATTCGATTTCTAAAATATTCTGGCATTATAATTTAGGCTGAATAAAAGACCTTTCCATAAAGTGTTCGTTACGGTAAGAGGGGGAAGGAAAACTGTTTTTGCAAGGATGATTAAAATCAACGTTATATATATTACTCCTTGTTTTTACCCTCGGTATGTCGTCTGCTACCAAGTGTAAGTATTTACAAAACACGGCGGATTAAAAATTAATCCAAGTTATATTGTTAAATTTGTTATATCAAATGTTTAAAGTATAAAAGCATTTCGTTTACTTAACTAGTAATACAAGGAGAGGATTGAAATATTTAAAAAAACGAAAAATACAGAGCGGTTTCGATGATGTTAGATGTTTAACAGTTTATAGCCTCGTGAACTAAGGCTTAACATTTCAATGACAGCCACAGTAGTGTATCCGGTAAAATACTAGCTGGTAAATATAAGCATTAACAATACTTTCACAGAGTTGATATGAGTATTGCAATAATAATTAATTTAATTAGTATCGAAAATAAATTAAAATTAGTTTGAACTCCGAAGTCGCTAAGCCTCACGGAGCCTCCGTGTAAAATGTTTGGGGGAAATCTTACCGGAAAATGCCAAAAGTACAGCCAAATTTTTGTTTAGTTTTAGCGAAATTGGTGGTGGGTGACGTAGAAAAAAAGTGAAAGCACGTAGAAATATTTTATGGAACGTTAAGTACTTCTATTCCCCTGAATAGTATTCTTCGGTTTCAATGTTTCGTATTGTATGATAATATCTAGTCACGCCATCTTTCTTCGTAACTAACTATTATTTATTTTATCGTGTAAACCCAGCGCTTTTTATACAAGTATAATATGAAATAAATAAACTGCTTTTAATTTAATAATTATAAATAAATTAAGATTTTTTACTAATATTTCAAAATGTTGCTGCTTCTTATGTTCAAAACTCCTTACAGATGTCGCGCAAAACATGGTAATATCGATATACCGTTCCCAGTATGAACGCGCGTAACGGTATCCAATCGATATATCGACCTAAAACATTTATACAAGGACTAAGCCTCTTTTCGTTTCAAATTATTTATAGGAACCATTATCGGATTAAAACTTATAAATCTAGATAATGCTGAAGTAAAAATATATTAAATATTTTAAATTTCACATTAGCTTTAATAATCATTAAACGTCTCGCCATATCCGTCCGCCGCGAGCCGCTTTCTCTGTGAAGAAAGTGTCGATCGATAAATATCGATTCATCCTATATTATTGGGGTTCTTATAAAGAAAAGGCAATTGGCAAAGTCTGGTATTAATTTCCGAAATTATGTTAAATGTTCGTATTAAACTAAGGTGTGAACGAAAAACAATTAGACTAGTTTTCTCAGTTAATTATCAGGCAAGTTTGGCCGCAATTACGACAAATTTGCATACTGGCCCGGGTAATTTGGCGAAACCGACCCGTTGCGTATCTACTAGGTTGAGTGCGAAATACGGCATTAAAGATCGTAATATCGCGGAAAGAGCACTTTATTATCCATTCAGTAACGGAGCTCTTCCGCGGCGACCTTTGTTGCGTTCGTTTGGGGGGTTCTATTCCTTGAATAACATTAAAGGATCGTGTATCCGCTCGTAATACTAAATAGACTCGAATGACCCCAATTTCGAGTGCAAATTGGATTGAATCCGTGGAAATTGGCGAAACTTTTCCCTTTACATTCGACGCGATTGGTTCGATATCTTTCGGATCGAGCGTCAAAAACGTTCGTTTCGGCGAATCTTCGGTAATTATAAATCGTACGCTCGCTCAGCAGTTTCCCCTTTTAATCAAACCCCCTTTTTTGTTTGCTTACGAATGTTTTACGTCCAACTTTGCAAATTAATTTTGTAACTAACACGATTAAGGGTAATTGGCTAGCCTATTATAATTGGCCGCGATAAAAGCTGATTTCAATAAAATGACCGTTAGACAACGACGCGTCACCTTCTATAGCTAATTTATACTTTGCTGAACATTCTTACGGCGTTAATTAAGAGGTTAAACATAGCTCCGTAAAACTATCAACGATAACTAGTTAGATGGACTACGCGTGTCAGCTGGTTAACCTCTATGTAATGTTTTAGTACATTCGCTTTATATTAGAAATAGTGTTGTAATCTTCATTCGCTTCTTTGTTATTATCAAAAGTAGGAGGCCACCAACGGTCAATATATAAGAATTAAACGACAAAACTGGTAAAAAAGACCGTATATTTAATAAAAATAAATCGCAGTACTTCGGCAAAATATGCCTTCAAGGCGGTACAAGATTTGAATCTTGTACCGCCTTGAAGGCATATTTTGCCGAAGTACTGCGATTTATTTTTATTAAATATACGGTCTTTTTTACCAGTTTTGTCGTTTAATTCTTTGTTATTATGTCAGGCTGGAAATACATATAGCTATACTTTAAAACGCGAGAAAATATTGATTTTGAGGGTGCTACGCCACATTAGTGGCCCACCACTTTACGCGTATTTTTAATGCTTTTTGTTACCTACAGTCACACATATTTTTATTATAAAATATTTTTCATTTTCCTTGAATAAGAGATGTTGGACACCCCGGGAAGTGCTAGTGAGTAATGGTATTCTCATTCTAAAGCGCACCAAAGCCGCGCTAAGCATTCTGGGAAGCCTACGGTGGCATTCATAGAGGAATACAGTCTTCACTATAGAGGTGGCACTGGGTGAAAACTCGGAACAACTTCTTCCGCGTTGAATTTGACAGTTATTTCCCTAATGTTTAAAGGAGTTTTCCGCCAAGTTCTTCAGTTTCCCTTTCCCATAATATATTGTTGACGTTAACGTTAATAGTAAGTGTTGGGAGCTGTTGGCTCGCGTGGCATGAAGTGCTTGCCACCACCCTCCTACGCATTGTCACCCGGCCACCTGAATTAAAGGCATTAAAAGTCGCTAGATGACTTAAGTATTAACATAGCTGATTATTATTATTATTATTATTATTATTATGACGTTTTCATCTACACATTTCTCTCCTCTAAGGATAAGCCAATCATATTGTCAATTGACGACCATAATCTATCGCATTGCCATCTTTCGACGGCCGTCGAAAACATTGAGATGTGACAATATTATCCGCCAAATCGTTAGATAGGTTTTTCTACAGCGGACGTTTCACGCCTTTTGCAAAGGTTGGAAGGTCACCTTTAGTCGGTTGCGAATAAAATAAAGTTCTATATTGATGGTTTAATACCAAAACAAATCATGATATGAACGGATGTATTTTCTTAAACCAATTCATTGTCGGCACTTGATATTTATCGGTCGCTTCGGGACTTCGAATGCCAGAAATCTGAACTCGGAGAACTATACGTTTGCGGGAACCAAAATTAATGAACTTGGATCTCGAGGGCTTACTTTGGTTGCGCGCTGCGAGGCGTCGCAAAAAATAGGGTCACGTTTCAATCTGAATAACTGTTTGGAAATAATAAACGTGTTCTTTTCGTTGTAGCATCTGTATAAATTCGAATATACGAGCGGATCTTTTTTTATATCTTCGGTTGGCAGCGCGGTCTCGCGGGGATCTTCAAAGTCGCTAAAAAATAAACGGCCGATTGAGAATTCTTCGAAATATAAAACTAGCAAAGAGAGATCCTATTCCCTTCGGTGTAATTTATATTACTCAGCGTAAAGCGTGTCTACATTTATATTAGAGAGGTTAAGGGACGAGAAATACGTCCGGAAAATGTCCGGGATATCGGTCTTTTTCCAGCCATTTCCTAAGCCTAACGACTACACGTATTTGACTTAAGCCTTGATAAAAGCCAAAATTAATGGTGTATTTAATTTAACGGTGATCTTATTCTTCCTATTACCAAGAACGTATATATGTATAAGAACGTTGAACAAAAGGCATCGCTTTCAGAATAACTCCGCCCAAAAAACCGCGTGCGGCGTGCGCTAAAGGTTAAAATAGTTTCTAGTTCAAGTGCGCGCTGCACGCGGATTTTAGGGCGGAGTTATTCTGAAACCGATTTAGTCATGGCCAAAGCGATACCGTTTGTTCAACGTTCTTATACATATATACGTTCTTGCTCTTACCAACGTATAGATGCAAAACGTAGACAGGATTAGTGCTCGGAATTGTTAATTCATTATCCAAAAAAAACTCCGATTTATTTAACAAAAGTTGGTAAAAATAATATAATTTTAACTTATTTAATTTGATTTTTTACGCAACCAAGCATTTATTTGAATTAAAATGGTATTTATTTAAATAATTGTTTGTTTTGCTTAAATAATAGGCTTATCCATTTTCGATTATTTAAACATTTTACAATTATTATTCAACTATTGGTTATTTAAATAAATATAATTTAAATATCGCCGAACTTATTTTATCCATGGATAAAAGTTAACCGAACGCCGATCTCTAGACAGGATTTTTGTCGTGACGCTAGAGGAAAAACTACTAATATCTTCCGGGTTTTTAATATCCGTGTCAGTGCTGATATTATTTTTGACTTCGCGTTAAATCGTTTAATTACGGCGGAAATAATTAAAAATTAATTATTCGCAGTTGGAAGTGATGGTCTTCTATCCAATTAGAAATTAGAAGCGCGCCGAGCGTTGGCGTCCCAAAACCTTGAGACATACCGCTTGATGGATGTTGTCATCTGGGAGCGGCGTCTTCCACCTTGGGTCGTCTGCCCAACTCGCTCTCGGTTGATGATGTTGACGGTGATTAAAAACACGCCCACCGAAATTTCTTCAAAGTAAATTAACTCGTGATTTTCTTATTTAAACTCGCGTGTTAATTTTAATATTTGTAAAAACGGTTGGTTTGCGTTCTCACATTTACGAATAAACAGTTAGAATAGTTTTAGTAGACAGTTTGATATTGTAGGTTAGAAATTATACCATGATTGAGTTTCAGTCTGGAAGTCATTTTCGGTAGTGGTAAAATAGATGATTTTATACAATAAAAAGTGGTCTTGCCCAACTTGTTAAATGTTGCTCTTACGTCACAAGACACAGCTTCATTAATTTAGTATACTCTTCGCACGAGCGATTTGCACGCGCGTCAGAAAAACCTATATTCCACTGGCGACGGTAGCTCGCGCGTTCGTAGGCTTGCAAAAGTAAGAGACTGTGACGTAAGAGCCCCATTTAAACAAGAAGGCCGCGTTACTTTATAAAAATAACTATTGGTTTTGTTAAAGGCCAAGATTTTCTTCTGCCTATCACCCTTTAAATTTACTTTCCTTCCAAACAAATACCCTGGTGGTAGGCCAACGTGTTTTGCTGTTGGCCTACCACCAGGGTATTTGTTTGGAAGGAAAGTAAATTTAAAGGGTGATAGGCAGAAGAAAATCTTGGCCTTTAATTAATTTATTTCAAAAGTGACATAATAACCAAATCTTATCCTAAGTTTATTTAATTTTGGGTAGTTCTAAAAAAAATCCTTAAAGTTGACACTGGCTGTCAGCTTGCTAACGGCCTAAGGTTAGCAATTTCCAATAACAGTTTTCGAATATCCTTCGGCAAAGTGGTTGTTTAGATATATATAGACGCTTACCCTTTGGATTGTAATGATAAAAAATATATCTATAATGTTTTAATATCGAAACCATGTTACAAAAGTCTTCGAAAAAGAAATAGGAAAAAATTCCGAAAATGTTTTAGGCGAAAATTTCTCGGGAAGGTGAACGGGATTTTGATATATATTGGCCTTCCGTATGTATTTTTTAAAGTACCGGTACAAAGGATGGGTTGGCTCGAGTGCGGGAGGAAGGGGAGAGTATAGGTAAGTGGGCAGAGTGAGTGAGGCCGGAGGAATAGAATGGGAGAAATCGGAATTGGAAAGGATGGTTGAATATTTCTTCCGCAGTCTCAATATCAGTTTTGGTCCATTTGTCAGGGCTTGCACTGGGGCTGCTAGCAACAGTCGCTTTTGGCGCCAATCTCATCCGCTAGGGGCACGCCGTTTTCTCTCTGAAAAAAAAAGCGCTTTAAAGAGAAAGTGAACGCTTCGCTTGAGCGGAAAACTGCTTGGGAATCCTCTCGCTGCGCCCGTCGCGCCATCTACACTTTAAAACTCTCGCCCTCTTCTTAGGTGCCCCCCCCCCGGACCATCGCCCATCTCTGGTGGCGCCCCCTATTAGAGGTGTGTTTCACGCGCGGGGGGCAGCACCCACCCGCTCGTATTTATGTCTTTATTGTTGCCTATCAAAATATATTTCTTCTCTCTCTATTTCTTATTTATTTTTGAGCCGCTTTCAGTTTCCGCTTCGATATTTTATTGCCCAAATTTCGCTCACTTTTCTCTCAACAGTCTCGGCATGATTACTCGGTATCATTTTCAAATGCACCTCAGTCCTCGCCGACGTCCTTTCGAGCGCTAAGTTTCCACTTGCCTACTTCAATATGCAAGAATAACCACGTTATTTAATACCCCTTTGATGATTTCAAAATTTACCGTCTCCCTCTTCTCACCCACCCCCCACTCCTGGCTACGGATTGGCGGGTAGGGTTATTTCGGGAAGGCGAAAATCCCAGCTTCAGTCTGCCAGTCTGTCTATTCCAATAGCAATATCCAAAAGAAAAAAAACTTTAAATAAGATGAAAATCCTCCTTCAGTGAATATTACGTTTTGTTAAGAACGGGAAAATGCTCAACGTGAGCTACGATTGGTCAACTCGATAAACTATCAATCTAATAAATTCTAGGAATATAAATATGGTAATATTTGGGTTTATTTCCAAGTCTATTATAAAATAACAATTTTTTGCCGAAGTTTACTTATTTTAAATACTTAAATGGTGTTTTTTTTTAAACCAATCTAATAAGGATGACATAAAACCGATATCATATTGATATCGATAATATTCTCTTGGAGAAAAGGACCCACCTTCTCACGATGCTCGAATCTTCGACGAATAAACTACCGGACACTACCGGACCGGAATTTATATTGCGCTGTTGGTTCTTTTAGAGCAGCTTCGCTCGTAGCGCCACGGTGTCGGATATTGGAAAAAGTTCCACCCAAATGTTAAACACGTGCGCGAAATAAACGAACGAAGCTAGGACTAATACCTTTAGCTCCTCATCTGACGTTTTGGCGTACGTGCTTTGTATTTTGGTGGAAACGTTTCGCGATTCTCTCCTTAGAAAAGCTGGCGGCCGATGCAATTTGAAGAGTGGGCTTTATGTTTATGATTCGGGTCCTGTTGTTTATTGGTCTAAACTCGCAGACTGGAACGGCTAGCGCTTTTTAGTGATCCCAAAATAATCATTACAAAACCGCTTTTGACGCCCTCTTTATTTCATTTGACAAACAATGAAACATTTTCTGGTCAGACCAGTAATGGCAACGGGACCTCGACCGTAGACTTAATAGCTCTTTCAAAAGGTAAATATGTAAAATTAATGAATATAAAAACAATTACGAAAATCGGTGGTGGGGAATTTGTCGTCAAAAATGTACATTGAATGTTCCAGCATAGACGTTGTATTGAGGGAACTAGGTACTAACTTAAATTTAAATTAATTTATTTATTTTATATTGTTAATTGAAAATATAGCTGTGTTTCAGTTCATAAGTTATGAAGTTTACTCGATGTCGACACCAATAGAATTTCGTAAGTGACCCCCTACAGATCCCTGAAATTTTTGCATAACCTTTTGAAACACTCTGTATTTTCTTTAGGTACCTGTGATTTTACAGTTGATAGGCGTAGTAATAGTAGTGCGTTGAAACTACCTCCAACATGCGAAGGTACACTTTCTACTTTTATGTCTTGTCTCCTAAGAGTTTTATGATATTTTTATGATTTAACCGAAACGAAGCTCAAATCTACTCTTTAGGTAATACAACTATTTGTTTGAGCAAATCATTTTTCCTACACTCCCTTAGTGCACCGAAAAAACCTCTTTAATGAAAATTCCTCCTCGAGCGACATGGTAGGTTTCGCTTCTTTCGATTTTTGTAAAAGTGTTTTACAGTCAATTTAAGTTTAAAATTAAATCCATTAATTTGGTCTATTTCGTGAAAAATGTCGCGTTTCGTTATTTACTTATTGGAGGCGTGTTTGGTAAAAGGATCTCCGCGGAGAAAGCGAACTTTTTAAAAATGAATCATTTGGCCGTTCGCTCGCTCCTAACGAAGATGAAAGGCGAGGAAAACTAGCAGCGGATTTCATTGCAAAACTTATTTGTGGAAATATTTTATCAGTCGGAGTCAGCTTGAATTTTTTTTCCCTTGTCTCGCTTTTCGCATCGCCGCTCGCTGGAACTCCCCCTTTTTTCACTTCCTTTTCAGAAACTGAAATTAATTTCCAAAATATATTTTTTCCCGGACCCCTTAATGCGTTTTTGTATAGCCTTTGTGATCGAGAACGTTGTCGGTCTTATATCATCCTAAATAATGATCCCTTTTTTATTTAAAAATAATGCGTAGACGCTATTTTACGCAAAGAGCGAAAATTTATTTTAGGGCCGATCTTTCCCAACAGAACTCGCGCGCAGGCCAGCCGGATTATACGAATGTTTCTTATACAATTTAAATCTTTACGCGTTGATTTTATTACATTAGGCGTTATATTCCGATTTGAGTTTGCAAGGTATCTCCCCAATGGGGTTTTCCCCGAGTTCTCAGTTTCTCCTTTCCATAAAAACCTGATAAGGTTAGTGATAATAGTAAGTGAATGAAGCTGTTGGCTCGTGTGGCATGAAGGGCTTGCCACCTTCACATTGTAACCCGTCCACCTGAATTTTGATGGGATTAATGATAATAGTAAATGAATGGAGCTGTTAGCTCGTGTGGCATGAAGGGCTTGCCACCTTCACATTGTAACCCGTCCACCTGAATTTTGATGGGATTAATGATAATAGTAAATGAATGGAGCTGTTAGCTCGTGTGGCATGAAGGGCTTGCCACCTTCACATTGTAACCCGTCCACCTGAATTTTGATGGGATTAATGATAATAGTAAGTGAATGAAGCTGTTGGCTCGTGTGGCATGAAGGGCTTGCCACCTTCACATTGTAACCCGTCCACCTGAATTTTGATGGGATTAATGATAATAGTAAGTGAATGAAGCTGTTGGCTCGTGTGGCATGAAGGGCTTGCCACCTTCACATTGTAACCCGTCCACCTGAATTTTGATGGGATTAATGATAATAGTAAGTGAATGAAGCTGTTGGCTCGTGTGGCATGAAGGGCTTGCCATCTTCACATTGTAACCCGTCCACCTGAATTTTGATGGGATTAATGATAATAGTAAATGAATGGAGCTGTTAGCTCGTGTGGCATGAAGGGCTTGCCACCTTCACATTGTAACCCGTCCACCTGAATTTTGATGGGATTAATGATAATAGTAAATGAATGGAGCTGTTAGCTCGTGTGGCATGAAGGGCTTGCCACCTTCACATTGTAACCCGTCCACCTGAATTTTGATGGGATTAATGATAATAGTAAGTGAATGAAGCTGTTGGCTCGTGTGGCATGAAGGGCTTGCCACCTTCACATTGTAACCCGTCCACCTGAATTTTGATGGGATTAATGATAATAGTAAGTGAATGAAGCTGTTGGCTCGTGTGGCATGAAGGGCTTGCCACCTTCACATTGTAACCCGTCCACCTGAATTTTGATGGGATTAATGATAATAGTAAGTGAATGAAGCTGTTGGCTCGTGTGGCATGAAGGGCTTGCCATCTTCACATTGTAACCCGTCCACCTGAATTTTGATGGGATTAATGATAATAGTAAATGAATGGAGCTGTTAGCTCGTGTGGCATGAAGGGCTTGCCACCTTCACATTGTAACCCGTCCACCTGAATTTTGATGGGATTAATTATAATAGTAAATGAATGGAGCTGTTAGCTCGTGTGGCATGATGGGCTTGCGACCACCCACCTTCGCATTGTAAGTTTGTAACCCGTCCCTCTGAATAAATAGCATTAAAAGTCGCTAGATCACCTGGTCTTAAGATGGTGCCTTGAGCATTAGCCTTGCTGATTATTGTTAACAGTTAGATAATATAACGTACAAGTTTTACAGTATTTAAATACTTGCAAACTGAAATCTTCATTCGATTAATTTTAGCGTTAAAAATTTGGCGAAATTGTTCCAAATTTTCAGTTATTTCTGATCGTAGTTGCGAGACATAGTTGCTATAATGTTAGCGCGCCATTATTAATATTATTTTCCATTCTTTCGTCGAGAAACGGGAGAATTCCCATTTGTTGTTAATTACCAATTCCCATCTCAAACAAAACTAATAAATACGGCTTTTCGGAATAGCGTTGAAGATTGAAATGAAGCTGCCGATATTATTTTTCGTGAATACCGCGTTGTTTTGGCCAAGAAGAAAATATTTGAAATAATGACGCTGTTTCGTTTCCTAATTATATCGTTTCGGCCGCGCGTATAGGTATGAACCCCGGCCGTTTGAATTCTGGGCGAATGACGTACGTTATTCCGGATCCCTCTCGCGCTTCATTCCCATTTCTTTCTCTTTCGGAGAGGTTCATCCACAACGCTCTCTCTCTCTTTCATCCTTCAAGCGGATCGCTCCGGCCGAAATTTTTATAAGAATTCGAAGTGAAAGTGGATGGAAAGACCTTCGAGAGGAGAGGAGAGGTGGGAGAGTGAGAATTGGGGATGGAGACGATACGGAGAGAGGGAGGCTGCTGGGGTGTAAGGAAAAGAGGCTGAAGAGCGCGAGTTATGGTAAGGTGGGCAGCGCCACCGGCCGTCGTATCTTCGCAACACACCGAGAGCGAAGAAATTTAATGAGGCACGCTTGGCTCGTCGTCGGCAACCTTAAAAGAAGATTTGTCAAAAGGAGGAGGCGGGAAACGGAGGAGGGGGGAAATGAAGGGAATCCAGAAATGATCCTCAGAGGCTGCGCGCGTGTGTAGGGCGATGGGGAGGCGCGGGAGGAAGACCAAGTACTCGCGGACAACGACGACGACGCTTTTCGTCGGATCCCTGTGCCATCCTCATCTTCCTTCTCTCTTGATGTTTTTGGTGCTCTCTCTCTCTCCCTCGAAAGTGTTATTCCTCCTCACCGCTGTCTTGTTTAGGCCGCGTCAACTCTTTTCCAGCAGACCCGGTCGCCTGTCCCGCCGGGGCGAGGCGAAAGTTAACAGAAATCACTTGACCAATAACGGACAACAAGCGTAGTTCGCATTAAGGCCATAAGTAGTCTTAACGATATCATCGCGATCGAGGCCCCGCTGAGAGGGGTTTCGAAGAAAGGTTTCATATTTGCGCTGATGGCGAAAGGCCGTCGCCAAAACGAGACAGGGAGCTCATCTAATCCCGGGTTATGAGGCGAAAAGGGAGACGGTGCACCGGGGGGCCGAGGGTGCTTCTCCGTGTCATTGCCTTTATCCGGTATATCCGCTTTCCGGATTGGGGACGAGAGGATATTACGGTCGGCGCGTGTTTTAGAAGTTTAGGTCGTTAAGAAATTTTGACAAGGACATAACGTAGCAATTAGAACGCGTGTTTGCAGCCGACGCTTTTCGAATTCTCTTTTAACAGAGCACCTCTAAATCGGAAACCGGTTCGCGATGTCAGTACCGGGACGCGTGTCGTGTCTAGATTCCAAGTTACACGCGCCACGCTGTTTCGTTTTATAAGCGATCTGTTATTTAGTGTAGCGTGACTGATGTCGTCATTGACATGAATTTCGTAATACTCTCGTTGTTAGCTTTTAATACGCAATTGGTCTGTAAATCCCGAATATTCCCCGATATTTACAGTATCTTATCGTCGAATTTTTCAACATTGTCGATCATTATTCGCAAAAATGGTGAGCATTTACTGATAGCTCAGTTCACGAGCAGCTCATTCTAGCTTGGAATAATTGTTTCTCTTACTCTCTGACCACACCTCAGTTATGACGCTTAACAGCTGGTTTTTTCTAGGGCAAAAACGTGGTATTAGGCTCAATGGAATTATTTTTGCGCCGACGTTCACCATCGTGGTGTTTTAGCCCTAGTGAAAACCAGACCTAATATAGCTGATAGGAACAAAATTTTAGCTCTAAGACAAATTATAAATGGTGGGATTTAGTTGTATTTTGCGGTGAAATTAAACTACGTCGCAAAATCAGTAAGTTATAATAAGGGCATTAGGTTTATCATTAGCATAATTTTTCGAGTGAAATTTAAAGCACTTCTTGATGATTTAATCCTTGATCTATGACGTGTCAAGAGTGTGAACTCGTCTCTATCCGATTTTATTTTTCTTTGGACGGGAAAATGGCTCTGCCGTTGAAGGGGAAACATTAGAGAGAACGACAATAGATGGAGAACGGCGCCGGAGAAAGGGCTTTTCACTCATTGACTCTTATCAGTTTCCATTATCGTTTTAATAAGAGATCCGCGTGGCCCGTTCTCTCCCGAACGGGCCCGATCTGATCCATATTTGGACTGTTCAGCCTCTAATCTATTTCTAAGTCGATTCTTTTTATCGAGGAACTATTTTATACCGCGTCAGCGCGAAAAGGGAATTTTGCCAGAGCAGCTTACCGTTATTTCTGCTTCCAGGCTTGGCGTAAAACACCATCAATAAAAAGAGGCCAGGACCCCTCGCTATAGGAGGTCAACCTTTCTTCCTGAGTTTTGCGTTTTTATTTTTTTTACTGGGATACAAAAAAATAGTTGAAATATATTTACTTTTTCGGGTTTCCGCGAAGGTGACCGATGCCGCATTTCTTCAATAATTGAATCTAAGAGGGTGGTAAATAGGACCCGTATAGGTCAATTTTGGAAGACAACTGCTTCCGAACATTTCTGGTTAGCGAGCAATTCGGTCCGCTATACTCGGTACGGTGTATAGGAACTAGAAAGAGAGAGAGAGAGATAGAGAGAGAGAGAGAGAGAAAGAGAGAGAGAGAGAGAGAGAGAGATAGAGAGAGAGAGAGAGAGAGAGAGAGAGAAAGAGAGAGAGAGAGAGAGAGAGAGAGATAGAGAGAGAGAGAGAGAAAGAGAGAGAGAGAGAGAGAGAGAGAGAGAGAGAGAGAGAGAGAGAGAGAGAGAGAGAGAGAGAGATAGAGAGAGAGAGAGAGAGAGAGTGAAAGAGAGAGTGAAAGAGAGAGAGAGAGAGTGAAAGAGAGAGAGATGCTGGCGTCATGGAGCTGCTTGAGTATCCTCATTTGCATAAATTTTCCTGGCATCCCGGTCCCTCTTTAGGCGGCGGCGCCCCCTTTAATAAAGTTTAATGAGAGAAACTTCATTAATAAAAGTCTGTTTTCCATTTTTCTCGTTGGAGCTCTCTTCTCGCGCTGATCATCTTTCTTATTAAAAAGCTCTTAAGGCTATTCTGGACGATAATTCATCGAAAAGAAAGAAAGCCACCGCAGCGGCAGCGACCACAGCGCCTGCATTCTTCAATTTACTTTCATCAGCCACCGATAGATGGCTCTTCTCTGATGAAATATTGGGCTTGTTCGAATAAAAAGTTCATATCTGTCATTTCCTCTTTTTCTCTTGTCCACCTACTTTCGCTTCTCCGCATTCTGCCGTAGAAGACTCACCCGTCATTTACTTGCGACGAAGAATTATTGAAATTTATGTTATTCGAGGCTCATTTGTCTTATCAGTAATTTTCTTAATATATCCAATAAATTTAAGAAAGTTAAATATTAAATTAGCATTTATTTTCAAATATACTATTATGAAATAAGTTTCATTCGTCCAAAAGTAGCGTTGTTTTAGAATGTAAATATTTAACTGCAAATTATGATTTTATGTCAATTTTGCGGAAATAAAATAAATAAATTCTAATTGCAAAATATTACAGTTTTTATATATTCCCTTATTAACATTATTAGAATTTTTTAATTTAGTACCTATTTCCCAGAATCTTACAATTCTTTACTCCCTTTAAACGGAATGCAGTAACTCTTCAAACTCATTCTTAAACATTTGTTTTTATTTTCCTTTATAAAGCTTCAATTTTACAATATAATATTTTATGTATTTTTTATTTTAAAGTTAACTTTAAAATGGTTTTGATGGTCACTTCTAGCCATGTGTGCTGCGCGTGGGTGCTCTACAACTCGCATACGCGTGCTCCTGACCTCTGATCCTGGGAGTCATCAAAGATTATGTTCCTGCTCTTTTCAATTACAGCCAATGGAAGAACTTATTGGCTGTCCCAATTTACAAACTATTCGACTCGGATGAAATAGGTTACTTGACCTTCAGGTTAAAATCAAAGGTGCGTGGTCTTTGGTGCAACACAGATCAGATCTGATCGGCTCGGATGAAATAGATTACTTGACCTTCAGGTTAAAATCAAAGGCGCGTGGTCTTTGGTGCAACACAGATCAGACAAGATCAGATCTGAGACAGTGAGAGCCGACAAGAAGAATCCTTAAAAGAGAGTTGCTGGTAGTGCAGGTCATGTGGGACTTAAAACTTTAACGAAAGCGCTCCAGATTTGATTATTTTAAAACTGTGCACGAATTCGTGTCACCGGTCACCGGTAATGGAAGACTCAAGGCGTTGAACTTAGAATTCTAAGTATTAGTTCGATATTTTAGGCCTTATGGCCATTGGAAGGAATAAGCTCCCCATGCACTTTAAATTAACCTTTGCTTAAGCTCCTTAAAATATCCTACTAACCTCAATAGTGAAGTTACGCGAGTAAACCGGGAAACTGTCAATTTGCGTATGGGTTTTCGTCTTCCTAATGCTCTGATCTTAGCACAAGCACAGACCACCTACCACGAGAGGGACCTGAATCGCTGGTAGTAAATATTTCTTTATGTCTTGAATGCAATGCAGCTTTTTTCAGAGCGCCTCATCTCATGGCAAGTAGAGGCAGTTTTGAAGTTAAAAGTCGAACACGCGTGAGAATATAAAATGTATTGTAGAAGCTGGGTTGCGTACGACATTTTTATTTTTATTTCGTAAAATAAAGAACTTTCACGCGTTTTTTTTTGCTGCTTGCAGCACTTTTGATACACTTTTTTTTAATGTGGATGCGAGTCCTTCTTGGGGTAGGTGGTCTGTGCTCCAAGTCATAAACCCGCCTCAAAATATACGGGTGAAAATTGTCTACTGCTGGCGTTCGTTCGTGAAAACAACCGATTAACAAGAGCATGTGTGATTGGCGTCTGGGGCTTTTAATATTTAGAGGCGAGTTATTTTCCAATATAGGGAAAGATTCTTAGTTATAAACGTGATGGCCCCATTTTGTTTAATTAAGGTTATCAGTGGATATTTGTTGATGGGTAGAATCGGTTAAGAGAAAGGCTATAGATTCCAGAAACTGGTAATAGACCAATTGCGATGTACCTTCGATACGGTAGTCTTCGAGTAAGTCGCTTTATCGGGCGTTTAAAAGCAACCGCGAAAATGGCCCCAAAAATGATAGTTTGTAATTAATTTCCGCGGAAAATTGATTGTCAAGCATCAGGGAGCAACGACGATCTCCGGCGCTTTTTTAATTTACATAACGCGGCATCCCGGTTAATTTCGACGATGAAAACTAAATTTTCGTCTTGGGACCTCATTACGGTAATTTATAGACTATTAAAAACTCGATTACCGTATAGCTCTTCTCATTGTCACTAGGTGGCACTTTCTGGAATTAATTTCTTCGCGGCAAAATCATGAATAGTAATTAGGCCTAATGATAATAGGTGCGCGATGGCTGATGGAGGCTAACTTTTAATTAGTCATTTGTATCCGCGATAGCGGAAGAACTAGTTTTCGGCCGCTTCAATTAGGGAATAGACAGGCGAGAATTATGACTGAAGAGTGGCAACTAGCGCTTAATGAACGTCTGGTGCGGCGGATACCGCTAACCGCGCCCGCACGCCTCGATCATTTTATATAGATCTAAATAGGGAGAAATTTCTTCACTTTACTTTTAAAACGAAGTCGACCAATAGAGCGTTGCCTAGATAAACATTGCCACTTTCGTCAATTTATGGTTTGACTCAAAACGTATTTGCGAATTATCTCGGCGATCTTTTTGTTTGGTGCCAAACTCTATTTTGTTTTTGGAATTTAAAAGTGGAATGTTTTAAGCGGCCATACTTTTGCAACTATAAATCATTGGCGGGCTCTCCCCCGTTATTATGGAATTTCGCATCGTCTGCTTGTACTATATCTCAACAGTTGAGAGATTTTTCACCGTCGCGACTGTGAAATTCAGAAGCCGTGTAAAATTATCGCATTGCGGGTTCAAATAACTTTAAAACTGTTCCTCTATCCAAAATATTTAATCGGAACCCCAAACTTTCAAATACACTTGTCTATTAAAAAATCAAATCACATCTGAAAACATTTTTTAAAACTCACGTTTTTTAACCTTTTCACGCGTATATTCAAATCTACGATAACAACACTACTCTTTATTATACAATTTTGATAGTAAGCAAATAAATAACGTACCAATATTTTGCCTATTTTAGTAAATAACTACCTCGAATTAAAAATTAAAGTTTTGTAATTAATTGTAAACGGAAATTTACATAATTTGAAAATTTCCTCCTTTCGTTATTTTGTTAACAGACTGAAAACTTTCAAACTTAACGCGAAAAGAGTGTTTCCCAGGTTTTCACCCATCGCCACAAGCTGAGTCAACCGCTTCGGTAATGAGTATTAACAATAATTTGCATTAAATATTGTACTTTTCTTGAAAAATTTTCGAACATTCCCAACAATATTTTCATATAATGTTAGATGTCTGTTTCAACTTACGAAACACTTTGGGTCAAGACACCATTGACACACTTTGTATTAACCATCGGAATATGAAATGAGGTTGATTTGTCTTCGGGCGATAAAGAGGGGGAATAAAACGAGGTTTGTTCTAGAGGTTCATCGAAAACCAGCGGAAAGGAAACATCTCGCGAAGGTAGAAATGATTTTGGATTTTTCGGGTGTTCCTAAAATTGGATGATGGCGGTATAGAAAGGGTACCGCGGCGTGTCTCTGATTCAGGGGCACCGTGGTGCAAAATTACTTTACGTGTAGGGCGAAATTACCAATAAAAGTGCAGGAAAACGGAGAGGAAGCGCAGTAAGGTCAGCGCTTGGAGTCAGTGGGCGTCGGAGCCGCGCTCAAAAGGAATGAAGTAGAATTCGAACTCGTGGAACAAATAGAATTTGTTTTTCCATCTGGCGCGGTTGATTGGCCGGAAATGACGTTTGTGACGAGCCCGCGGAGATTTTCCTCACTCGCCACCAGGTTTCGCGGTTGACCCCGCACCGGCTGAGGAGAGCGCTTTCTACAGAATGTCTGAGGAAGGAGTCCGCATTATACGGAACAGGCGTCGATATGAAAGATGGGAAACTACTTGGTGGCTTCATTTACGTATTCCCCTTTATGAAAGAGCTGGGCTTTATACATATATTAGAAGTTAATAAGACTAGGGGAATTTTCTACGGGGTTCTGGATTGAGCCAATAAGCTATAGTTAAGTGAAAATTAGACTTCTGATAAATTTAATTAATTGTGTAGGAGTTTTAAATATGCATCGGGAAATGTTAAGCAATGCTACGGATTAACGTATTTTTATCGTAGGCTTATTTTGACTATAATAATAGCGTTATTCATTAGAGTGCTCGAAGATTGATCTAGATTATCTGTTAAATCATGGATCTAGCTCCGAGCGGGCAGAGGTTCTAGATTGAACCGATCCCAATAAAATTCGAAGATCTTACAGAGCGGTGTATCATACGCTTTCTTTCGACAGTCAAGCAAAAATGTATTAAGTTCGTAGCTTCGTCTCGAAAGACGGAGCACCTCGAATTAATAGGGTCAATGCAAGACGTGAATCAGTCTCGGAGCAGATATTTTCTACAAAACGGAATTCGTTTTTCTGGATAAATCTGAGAGCGCTTGGTGCAGCGCGATGGATAACTCCGAAGGTGCTTTCAACGTCAAAAGATGTCCTCTGACAGAGTCTATCTTGCTCGGCAGCTTGTGACGCCAAAGAGCGCGTTTCAGCCCACCCAAAAGATTCCCTTAAAAATGATGGTGCTGTAAGTATTTTTACGAACCGAACTGTTGTTACATTCTGTGACATTGAAAGATACCATCTTAAGCAATAGCAGCGTCTGCACTTGATTACCCTACCTCCAGGAGGGTCCCAAAGAGATCCAGCTTTGGGGGCTGGTGGACTATCCGAGAGCTGGTGTGACACGTAGTCTGGAGGGAAAAAGATGAAAGGCGTCCGCTCCTGATGGCAATTAATAATCAGACGAATCGAACAATTGAAACTTTGAAAAGAGCCGCGACGGTACGGGTACGACTGCTAGTGTGAGGGGGTTTATAGTTAAGCAAGATCTCGTCTGTTCAATGATCCAATAGCAGTCTTAGATTAGTCGGGGGCTCTCTCCCCGGCTGGGGTCTCCACGTGTTAGTTGGGGATACGGGAGCGATTGATCTCTCGAAATTTAGAGTTACAAGCGTTAGGCCCGACAGGGTAGTTACCCCTCAATCTCGTTCTCCGGCTTTCCCTACGTCTACCGACATCCCCCCCTTGCCCCCCCCCCGCCAAGTAGCCAGCCAATCTAAAAGAAAAAGAAGCCTCGCGGAACGTATTTGAAATAAGGAGTGTTGTTCACATTGTATTCTTTAAACAAAACAATACCAACTAAAAGCCGCGTTTATCCGCCTAAGCGAACGACCATCCATTTAACTTACTTTAATTTTCCGTAAATAGATCTAGTCAGTTTGGTCGTATCCCTGTAGAAACGTTGAATTTCCAGGGTCCTTACAGGTCCGTAACTATCGAAGGTAATTATACATTTTAGGGGAGTGGTATAGCTCGATTGTTCCAAATCGGGCCCCCGAAGCTGCGCGGGCCCAGGCAATTTGTACTGGCTTCCGCCGTCTCTTGTCGCGCTTGATTGCCAGTATTTCCAATAATGATACGGTTAGATCTACGTATTATTTATTACATCCAGATTCCTTGGAAAGGTAACGTAAGACCATCTTACTCGTTCCATTTCCTTAAGTACAAGTACTTTATAAATTTACCTTTGACTCGGGTCTTTAATGTAAAAGTGACGTATTTTGTACCGTTAAAATTGGTGGGCGGTTTGCGGATGGGAACGAAGCCCGACTCGGCATAGCTCTGTAAAGATTTTATTTCTCGGGCATTATTTTCCCCTTTTGAGGATTCAATTCCGTTTGCCATCCCCCCTGGTAACTTAATCCCCCCTTTTTCCCGCTGAGGATCTTCTTGGGTGTCTCTCAAGCTCACCCCCACCCCCCGGCTTTCTTTAGGCCCCACCCCCGCCGGTGTATTCGTGCCCCTTTTAATACTGAGCCCGAAGTAGCCAATCTAAAATCAATAAAAGACCAATGAAGTGAAGGAAAGAAGTCAAAATCACTTTAAAACTTTTTCCTCTCTGATTTCTTTCGACTCTTACAGGAATTTAGACAATGGCGGAAGGCTGGCAATCTACGGGTCTAACGACGTTTCGCTCAATTCAAATCCGAAACCGAGGTTTCGGATCCCGCTCGGAAGCCGAACCTCCTTCTCGCTCAACTTCCGCCGACCCTTTTTCTTTGGGTGGCCAGAGGGGGGCAGCTTTCTTACAAAGAAATACTTACAATCAAAAAGTATCTATTAAGCCTCATCCCGGCCCTCCCCCATTCCGAAATTTGTCCATTTAGAGATTTCAAATAAATGGAGGGAGACTTTTCCACGTTAAATGAGCCTTGCAAAGGCTTAGAAAGGCTTTCTCGGTTTCGTCTCGAAGCTATTACATCCTCCATTTTCCTAATCTTATTTGCTATACGTAATCGAGAAAAGACGGGAAGACCGTCTGCGCGAAGACGTCTTTTTATTCAAATAGCTCGAATACTTTCGCAATAATTCCCGGATCATCCTCGTACGTCTCGCCATTTATACTTTCCCTCTAAGCCTAGGACATTTTTCAACGTTAAATCGTACCCAGTCTACCGCAACGTTTCGTAAAATGAGCCGACATTTTTCTCGACGTCGTAACCGATAGAGAGCTAAAGTAGACGCGCTACCCCGACCATCATCGTATAACGCCCCCTAAAAATTTAAATGCAAATTATTTAAATTTAAATTATTTAAAATGCTTCGCGAAGTTTTTCTCATTCGGTCGTTGAAAACTACTTTTGTAATAACAGCGATCTATCACGAAACCGCAACGTGGGTAATGGATTAATGGCGCTTCAAAAAATATCATTACGCAATTTGTCGTTTTAAAATTTATTAACTTTGGGTAAAAATTCGGAGCGTAAATTGGCGTCTATGTAATTTGAAGTTCCATCTTTTTCGCTTAAAGGGATTATTATTGGTTTTATAATGGGCTAGCCGCTTTTGTTTTGGGGGATTCGCTGCAATTTGGAACTCAGGGAGGGACGGGTGAAGTAACGCGGTGAAGTGCTACAGCTAGGGGTCGCGGATTCGCCCCCCACAACCCCCCCCCCGGAAGATGAACGAGTTGAAAATAATAAAAAGTGAGTGCTTCCAGCGGCTGCCCTTCCCTCTTATTAGAAATTATACCTGGTGGGAAATGATGATGATGAATTGGGTGCAATCCTCCCTCTCCGCAATCGCAGGCCGAACCCGGCCCTCTTGACAAGATTCAAAAAATCACTCCTTCGCAAATTAAGTGGGTGGCCCCTTTCCTTAACGCTACAACGAATATCTCGAATAACCCGAACATTATACGAGGTATATATAGATAACCCGATCATATATTTGCTAAATTATATCTTTAATATTAATACGCGTCAGGTAGACCTTCGGAAAATGACATCGCCGGAAGGAAATAGCTATACTTTCCACAATATTATCCTCATTTTACAAAGTTTAATATTTTCTAATTATAGTTCCCATTCGCTAAGAGGTAACATTTACGAAATACTGAAATATTCGGTAAAATAGGTTTACATTTTGATATACGCTAATAGGCCTAATTTGGAAATTTATGAAAAATTGAAATTGTGACCCAACCAAAAGTAAATTAGCGGAAGTTACCGTACTGGAGGCATTTTCATCACGAGATTTCCTTGACATGCTCTTTTCAAATTACGCTTAAACTTTTTGAGAACGCAGTTGGAATTGCGTTGAGCCGTAAACTTGAAGTAACTAATTAACTGGGCTTAATTTTGCATGCATTTTTATTTAGTCTTAATAAATAATGTATCAAAAGTCCCCATCATTTGGTGGTACGCACATTTTATATGACGGGAAATAGGTGCAAAGATTTACGGTCATACTAAATCTATTACACAAATGTAGGTCAAGCTATTCAATGAAAAAAGGTACTATTCAATTTCAATTTTAGTTTATTTTATCATAATATTGATGTTTACAAGTCTTAAAAGGCTTTTAGGCCTAGGATATGAACTAGCTCGCATTTTGTAGGGCATTGCCCGGCTTTTATTTGTGTAAAAGGATGTATACGAACGTAGATATTAGTGAATATAAATTTGTCGACGACTTATAACCGCCATGCTTCCTTAGTAAGTTTTTTAATTTCTTCAAATTTGTTTAGGATTTAGATATATTATCCCTTTTAATTATGGACTAATCTACTTTTTCGCGTATTTTATCATCCTTCTCACAGTCCATAGGTGGTCTCTTCTAACTTAACTTATCGTATATACTATTCACCACCACACTCCCCCCTTTTCGGCTTTCCGTTGCTATGCAACGCGTTTTAAAATTTTTAATGTTTAGGCTTAGTTTCTCTTTTCGATATAACAGTCACCAGCCAGATTTCCCGCACGGTACTGATGAGTTCCAAATAGAACGAAACCGGTCTACCGTTGGAATTTCTGGCTATTTTATTTAGTTTTTATGTAGTTTATTACTCGAAGATCTATTTGATCCGAGATTCGCTCGAAGACCTATCGGTACGAGTTATTAGTAAGTTTTTTAATTTCTTCAAATTTGTTTAGGATTTAGATATATTATCCCTTTTAATTATGGACTAATCTACTTTTTCGCGTATTTTATCATCCTTCTCACAGTCCATAGGTGGTCTCTTCTAACTTAACTTATCGTATATACTATTCACCACCACACTCCCCCCTTTTCGGCTTTCCGTTGCTATGCAACGCGTTTTGAAATTTTTAATGTTTAGGCTTAGTTTCTCTTTTCGATATAACAGTCACCAGCCAGATTTCCCGCACGGTACTGATGAGTTCCAAATAGAACGAAACCGGTCTACCGTTGGAATTTCTGGCTATTTTATTTAGTTTTTATGTAGTTTATTACTCGAAGATCTATTTGATCCGAGATTCGCTCGAAGACCTATCGGTACGAGTTGTTAGTAAGTTTTTTAATTTCTTCAAATTTGTTTAGGATTTAGATATATTATCCCTTTTAATTATGGACTAATCTACTTTTTCGCGTATTTTATCATCCTTCTCACAGTCCATAGGTGGTCTCTTCTAACTTAACTTATCGTATATACTATTCACCACCACACTCCCCCCTTTTCGGCTTTCCGTTGCTATGCAACGCGTTTTGAAATTTTTAATGTTTAGGCTTAGTTTCTCTTTTCGATATAACAGTCACCAGCCAGATTTCCCGCACGGTACTGATGAGTTCCAAATAGAACGAAACCGGTCTACCGTTGGAATTTCTGGCTATTTTATTTAGTTTTGATGTAGTTTATTACTCGAAGATCTATTTGATCCGAGATTCGCTCGAAGACCTATCGGTACGAGTTATTAGTAAGTTTTTTAATTTCTTCAAATTTGTTTAGGATTTAGATATATTATCCCTTTTAATTATGGACTAATCTACTTTTTCGCGTATTTTATCATCCTTCTCACAGTCCATAGGTGGTCTCTTCTAACTTAACTTATCGTATATACTATTCACCACCACACTCCCCCCTTTTCGGCTTTCCGTTGCTATGCAACGCGTTTTGAAATTTTTAATGTTTAGGCTTAGTTTCTCTTTTCGATATAACAGTCACCAGCCAGATTTCCCGCACGGTACTGATGAGTTCCAAATAGAACGAAACCGGTCTACCGTTGGAATTTCTGGCTATTTTATTTAGTTTTTATGTAGTTTATTACTCGAAGATCTATTTGATCCGAGATTCGCTCGAAGACCTATCGGTACGAGTTATTAGTAAATTTTTTAATTTCTTCAAATTTGTTTAGGATTTAGATATATTATCCCTTTTAATTATGGACTAATCTACTTTTTCGCGTATTTTATCATCCTTGGGTTTTGTAGTGTTGCTCGGTTGCTATCTAACATCGATGTTAGATCACCCGATCCAAGACTTTTCATCAGTTAAAACAATTGTACCTCTTGCACTGCCACCTTGCATCGCTGACGTATCATTTCAAATTAGCCAATAAAAATCGCAAGTTCAACATCATCAAAGTTTACATTGGCAATTAGCGAAACGTTTTCCCATCTTTGTACACGTAGAATATTTGTGGAATACATTTTTCAGTTTAAACATGTGGTTAGCGCTTTCGCCTCGCAGTAAGAAGAGCTAGGTTCGAGCCCAACTTGTGGCACTGGTTGAAAACCCGGAACTACTCCTGCGTTGAGTTTGCAAGTTCTCTCCCCACTTTTTATAGGGGTTTTTCCCGAGTTCTTCGGTTTCCCCTTCTCATAAAAACTTGTAGAGGTTAAAGGGCAACGCAAGTGAACATGCAGGGGGGTAAATTATCTTATAGATAAAAAGAACGACTGCGCATGCGCTATCTGTCATAGCCTTTCCCTCTGTGAAAAAGCAGAACCATATTTGCCGAATTTATTTGGTATAAATGCGCCTCTCGCGGTTTTTATGCAAAATCCATGCATTCTTTAGTCTCGAAAATGGCCGACGAAAGTGAAATTTCCGAGCTTACCAACAAATCGGATCCTTTACACAAAATATATTTAATAAAACATAGATAAATATTCTGTCGGGGTATAATGATAGGAAAATTGTTAAGGGAGACGGGATATAGGACCAAGTGTGTGAGGCCTTGGATTTTCTTAATCCAAAGTGAGGCTAGCGGCAGAGATTTACCGCGTCCAAAGACTAAGGTTTCTAGCTCATTTATACAGGGTGTCCACTAAAAAACGATCCAGGGCGAATATCTCAGAAACCGTTTTCTCTAGGAATTTGAAATTTTTATGTTACGTAGCTCGTGCAGGGGGCCAAAGAAGAATGATAACCTCGATGACCTTGAACCATGTCTTCAAGGTCATCCAAAAACTATCTCGAGAACCGTAAGTGTTAGAAAGTTGGTTTCAATTAGAAAAGTGTTCCCCGTCACGTTTTATGCCTACATAGCGTGAACATGATCGGATTCGATCAATAGTAAGTCGATAAAAATTTTACCAAAATCACAAATGTCGTAAAAGGGAAATTGCAATATAGAGCTAATAACTCCAAAACAAGTCGTGCTACATTATCGAAATTTGCTAGACAATCGCATCATGTTAGGATATTTTAATATTTGGAAAGTTGTATGACCTTGAACCATTGTCTTCAAGGTCATACTAAAATTTTCTCGAGAACCATTACGTTTAGAGCAAAATTTCCAATTAGAAAGTTGTTTCGTCACATTTTATGTATTAATAACTTTAAATTATAATTTCTAATTGGAATTTTTGATCTAAACTTAATGGTTCTCGAGATAATTTTAGTATGACCTTGAACACATGGTTCAAGGTCGTACAATTTTCCAAATATTAAAATATCCTACCATGATGCGATTGTCTAGCAAATTTCGATAATGTAGCACGACTTGTTTTGGATTTATTAGCGCTGTCTTGCAATTTTCCCTTTTACAACCTTTGTGATTTTGGTACCACTGTTCTCGACTTACTATTGGTCGAATCCGATCATGTTTACGCTATGTAGGCATAAAACGTGACGGGGAACACTTTTCTAATTGGAACCAACTTTCTAACACTTACGGTTCTCGAGATAGTTTTTGGATGACCTTGAAGACATGGTTCAAGGTCATCGAGGTTATCATTCTTCTTTGACCCCCTGCACGTGCTACGTAACAGAAAAAAATTTAAATTGCTAGAGAAAACGGTTTCTGAGATATTCGCCCTAGATCGTTTTTTAATGGACACCCTGTATATAAAAATATTCAATTGGCAAATAATTTTATTCCAAAACATTGTTAAATCAAATATATCAACGTCAAACTCTCGGAAACTAACTCAGATCTTTTCTCCATAATAAATAAATTAAACTAAGGTTAAAATCCTGGGTTCGTTCATGGACTGTAAATTTTAGAGGACGAGTAAAGCGTAGCCTTCCCCTGTAGAATTTTATTTTCCCCGAGCATCAATCACTTCGAACTAGAGAGAGAGAGTCCGTCAAGGTCATTTGTACCACGCATAGAGATAGACCCCCCCCCCCCCGCATTTTTTCTGGAAATCTGGCCGACCGAAAGACACGCCCTTTAGTTTTTTTTGTGACCTTGAGCGACTCCCGTCAGCCTGATCGGTGAACGGGGCGTAAAATACCTCTGGAATACCGGTCCTCTAAAATTTACAGTCCGTGGTTCGTTGGTGGTGAGCTAAGAAAATCGAGAAATTCGCGAATGAGAGCGAAATTGCGCCACGTGGCTACACCAAGGAGAACAAGGTTTTCGCGCTGTATAAAATCCTCCTTGGAAAAGCAACTTACGACTTGTAGAAGAAAACATAGTTCGAAACTAAGCGCCCCCCTACATGGCCCTTTAACGGTAATAGTTAGTGTAGGGAGCTGTTGGCTCGCGTGGCACGAAGGGCTTGCTACCACCCTCCTACGCATTGTAACCCGGCCACCTGTTTAAAAAGCATTATAAGTCGCTAGATGACTTAGGCCTAAGGTGGTGCCTTGCATGGGTATTAGCCTAGCTGATTATTAAAATGTTTCGCTAGTTAATTATTCGTAATCGTAAGAAGAAGTGATACGGGGTGGAAGAAGTGGGAGGCAGTGACATTTTATGGAATAAATGCTTGGTTACGAAACAAATAAGTCGTAACGGGGGGCGCGGTGGAGGCCATTGATAATTTCCTTCGGGTCTCACTCCGAGCCACAGATTGCGCTTAAAACCCGCCAGTGTGTAGTTTCGCAGTCTGACATTATTGCTATACCGAGAAAACGTCTTTGCAGGCGGGCTTCGTTCGCCGGAAACAGAGGGTATTGCTTATGAAAGAGGTTTTGCCTGTTAAGCTCGCGGGAGAGTATTGGTTCCTATTGTTTGACGAATCGATTTTGGCGGGAGAAGGGCCGGGATTGCCGCTGGCGAGTGGACAGGGGTCAAAGCGGTCACCTGCCAGCTCGACAGGCTTGAATGAAATCAATTATCCCCGGATCTACCTTAAGGGGGAACTGACTCCAACGCCCCCCCCTCCCCCCAACTTCCCTTTCAGTCTCGAGCCTCGCGTACTCTCTTTCTCAACTCTTTCTCAGTAAGAAATCGACATTAAGCCCCATCTATTGGCGGAAAAATGCGATGTATCGAGCTATATTCGCGGAATGTTCGTTAGTCATCGGAATGCAATCGGAATTGTATCGACGAAAGAGAGTAGCGAGAATTTTTGGAATTTCATATCCACTGCGTATCGCGTGGATTCAGTACATCCATATGTGAGCTCGGACCCTTTTTGGCGAGGGAGGGGTGGGCGGAATTGGTTTGGATGCGAAAAGGAGCGTTGTTTCGATGGCTCAGTAGTCACAGGCCCTGTTATAATATAAAGGAAAGCAAAATTGAAATTATTGGTTCGCAGTAACAACATGTCATAGCATTTCTGGAAATTGCGTTACTTAGAGCAGAATTTACTTACGCCTACGGAACATATAAACTTTTATTTAAAAATTGTGATTCAATAAAATCTCTGTTCCTTTGAATTTATACCAAATGTGTTGTTCAATTGTGAACAAATCAACTTAATTTGTAAGTTTTTAAGTGTGCTCTACAATGCAGGGCTTGCCACCACCCTCCTACGCATTGTAACCCGGCCACCTGAATTAAGGGCTTCAAAAGTCGCATGATGACTTAGGCCTAAGTGCCTTGGGTATTAGCCTAGCTGATTATTGATTATTATTATATTTTTTTTTCATTGCAATGTTTTGTTTAACACCTTCCGATGAAAAACATAAATAATTTAAAATCACGAAGCTTAGAAAATTGAAGAGTTAACCCATTCTATAAATTTCTAGACCAGCTGGCAAAACCTTTCACAAAGACTTCAGTAGGATTCACAGCTGGACTAATTTTTGGTTTAAAAACTTCGTCTTATGTTCAGTACAAGCTCGTATTTATTGCATATAGCTAATACGTGAAGAAAGTAGTTTTCAAAATATAAATTTAAGAAATAAATAAGGTTTGTCACTAATCCGATCCTCCCTGGTTCAAGAATCATTTGACCAAACCCTCGTTCCTTCTCCTAAAAAGGGAAAGCACTCGGAGAGGAATTTATAGAAAACATGTAGTCTGAAAAATGTTTAATTCTAGATTATTTACTTTTGTGAAAAAATGGCCGAATCGAGAAATTTTAAACGAAGTTCAGCTTCCATTCATTATTGACATTTGGCTTAACTCATTTAAAAATTTTACTAAATTATCGACTGCAGTTATAAATATCATCTGAGTTAACACGGTTTCTTGGTCGACAGACTATATCTATCGCGACTTGTATTAATAATATGGTAATTTCTATATGCTATATTAGAAATAAACCTTAACTGTTACTTATATTAAAAGCTAGACGACCCTTGTATATTTAAGCTTTTAATTTCGTGTAAACTTTATTTCTAGCGATTAATACGGGACAGCCTCGACCCGCGCAGCTTATATCATTCGCGATAAATTACTCTGACTTATTAAATTTTTCGCAAATTTTCAATATATACCTCGTAATCAATTCAGTTTAGAAAGCAATTTTATAAAACCATACACTTAAATTGCCGTATCGCGTCTTTCATAATTACGACGCGTTTAATTACGTACTACTAAAATGAAAGTATAGCCGGCGACGCTTGAATGAAACCCGCGGCGCTTTCGAAACGCCTAGTGTATTTAACTCGAGTAGTTTATCGTGTTTTAATCTTCAAGGTGCAAGGCTTACAAAATATGGACGGTCGCGGACCAAGTTTTCCCAACCAACAGTATATTAAAATAATTAAATAATTTGACCCAGGAGGCTTAAAACGAAAGTTTAAGGGCGCGCTCTTAGTAAAGGACGAGCCAAAGCATCAAAGTTTATAGTAAATGGTTTTAAGAAATCGCATCACTCACGCGTATTGCTCGCGAAGCCACCGCGGATGATCGTAAGCCAAACCGGAAAGACCGCGCCTTTGCTTAGGCTTCGCTTTCCAACGGGAAAGAAGCGCGCTGGAAGGTGCCATTTAGACGTTTCGCAGTGTCGAGGAGAGTGTAGAGCGTGAATGAAGGAGCGTCCGGGTTACTCTCTTCACGAAGCGAGAGACTCGAAATGAGCTTTCGCCTCAACTACTTACACTCAAAACTCAACGAACCTTACAGGGAAAAAACTTTAGTCAGTATACGTATGGGGGGTAAGAGATACAAGCTAACTTGTTTTTTGAAACATTTATCACGACCAGTTTCGCGCTCTAATGGCCAGCTGGCAGTAGCGAGTGGACAGGCGCCACGCGCCGGGGCCGAAGAGTGGGAGGGACGAAAGTTTGAATCATTAATTTGGGAAGCACCCCCTAACGGCCGCCATCTTATAGCTTGTACTAAATTTCAGGCAGCGTTTTCGTTGTTGGTGAAGGTGGATGTGTGGGAAGAATATGCAAATATGAATAATTTTTCACGGAACGTCGAGTGACGGTGGCGCTCCCTATCCACTACGCTGGCTCCAGAATTCCGCCAACTCGGGTTTGGATTAAAAATGTCGGGCGCCTCGTCTTGAATGCGAAATTTTACGGAAATGTAGACATTAACGTTACAAAATTGCCCTCGTTGTAAGATGAAGGGGTCAAAACGAATATTACACGTGTTTTGTTTAAAGTTGCACGCGTCCCTTTCATCGCAGGCAACCAGCTAAGAAATTCTAGCTGTTTGGGAGCGAGGGAGAGAGAGAGAGCGATAGTTATTTCGGCTTAATTAAATCACATTTTTAAAGAATCCTATAAATATAATTATCATACGAACAAAGTCCTATAAATCAAATTTTACAGACATTAAATTGAATATTTTTATTTGAATTTCAGTGGTTTCTGTGAGATGAGATATGTTGATGGTTTTATTTTTGAACCACGCGTAGACTGCGAAAATGTTAAAGATCGATTTGGTCATAAGTTAACAACGGAATTTAATTATGTAGGCAATGATTTCGTGTAAAATTTCTTCGAAAAACAAATGTGACATATAGCTCGTAGCCAACGGTAAGGTAGTTAATGGAGCTGACGTTGTGTCAATTATGAGAAACAAAACAAGGCGGCTTATACGTAATATTAGTTCCACATCGACATAGAAATATAATCAATGACCAAATATCTGGCCCATATTTGCCCAAATTGAAATTGTGACCGTGAATGCTTCACATTTCCTATTTATTAATGTATCATTTATATGTCTCACCTTAACGGTTCCAGGGATATGTAATATCCAATTTTATGGGCCCCAGCATCCAAATGGGTATCACGATCGAGATAAATATTCATACATACTGGATATATCAACGCATCGTTTATATTTGTGGCCTAGGTCATTGCTAAGAAAGCATAGCCCACATTTGTTGTGCCTTGGTGCGATCGAGAGAGATTTTCATACCCTACGTATTGACCTATCCTTATATCTGTCACCTTAGCGGTTGCTGAAAAATCAAGGGCACCATAGGATAAAACTCTCCGAAAAATACGGAGAAGCCACTGTTTTAGCGAATATGGCTGGAGGGACTCAAAACTTCCACTCAGAAAAATGTCGCTAAACGTTTTTACCCATTCTTATGGCAGGCACTCGCACAAAAAAACGCCCGTGACTTATACCACTCGACGGGGTTCGCTGCTACGCTTGAAGGCAAAAATGGGTACATCGGCTTAACTTTCATAGAAAGAAATCGACCCAAAATATTTTTGGGCGGTTTTGGGTACATATAGATTCCCTTCAGCCATTTTTCCCAAAACAGTGGTGTAAAGCCAAATTTTCGTTGCCTTTTTGCTATGGCAATTTTGCAAAGGCGATCATCAAAGTAGGACAGCACTTAACAACAACAAACACAACAACAACAACTACTACTACTACCACATTTCGGGTAAAACAAAAGTCCCATTCGAAATATATTTCGATCTGGAACTAATTAGAGGTTCGAGTCTAATTAATCAAAACGTTTCCCTTTTGGCGAAAATTTTAATTTAAATTTCCACAATTGTCATATCGAGAATCCGTTATCAATTTGTTTATTTCTTGGATATCAATATTTTGGTTATTTAAAACTTATTTTGGTACAAACAGTAACGTATTTATTTCTACTTAGGGATAATAACTAAATTAGGCCTATTTTAAGCGTTGCTCTCCATCTCCCTCATGATCGAAGAGTAAGCAACTTACCCCTAAAAATGCCAGTTATCCCCGCATCCAGAGATGGGCACTTTTTTGCCTATCTATCTTTTTACCTCTCAAAATCATCATTATGGCGCTAATATCACTATCACGATCATTTTTTTAAACCCCGCAAAGTTTAAATATAATTTTCAAATCAAAGATGAATAATTTTAATCGATCAATTTTTTCTCTCAATTTTTTTAATATAACGCGACTATCACTATATTCCGATCAATTTTTCTATCAATAAAAATTCTTGGAATCACAACCAATCAATTTGTACAGAATTGTTTTGGTAAAAATCGTATCAAAATTGAAAGAATTATAAGGTATATTTCTGAAATCGACCAAAAAAGTATCAGTTTCAAAAAGGTATGATAGTGCCCATCTTTGCCCGTATCTCATTGGTTCCGAAACGATGAATCAAACACCGGAGAATCCCAACTTACGACGTTAGTAATTCTTATATAAAGAAATACATTCTTGGAATAAGTGAAACAAAATCTCTTCAAACACATCGTGCATAATATCTGGAGTTAGGTTAATTCAGGTATCTGCTTTTTTACCTTAAAATAGAAAACTTAATGAATGGTCTAAAAATTGTTTACACCATATAATCCACCGACCTTTTCGTAGTTTTTATCTAGCGCAAATATTAATGGCGTTCTAATCATCACATCGCTGGACTATGCATTTAATTTAATTAATTTATTACGATTTTTACACGACTTGCATATTTAATTTATTATTAATGAATAAAATTGGGTTTCAATTTGATAGTAACTTATGTAAACAAGCATAAAATTATTTCCGTGTAGATCTTTCTCTAAAAATTTGTACTCAATTTTATTTTATGCTATACTTTAGATCTAAATGAACGAAAACTGTCATTTATAAGTTCTGGTTAGATTAAAACCTAATACTAACTAATATTAATAATAAGAGCTTAGGGGAATTATCCCTGTTCCAACATATTTTATTTAAAGCCGCGATAGTAGAATTATTAATGATGTAAGGTAAACCTTGTTTTAAAAACTATAAATATACATATACTTTTATCCGAAATATTGTTGCGGGGCTATTTATAATAACTTAATCAGCCTTTGAACTTATTAAACATATCATATTTAATAGCAAAGCACAATCATTAATTTAGATTTTGGACGACAAAAACAATGAAACTATTATAAATATAATGAAAACACTATACGGATCCAAATAGAGGCACAAATTAAACATTTTTGAGCGAAGCGAGCGTAGCTCTCTTAGCAGCGAGTTCTATGGGAAAGTTTTGTCCGTCCGTCCGTCCGTCCGTTAGTTAGTTTCAAAGGAGGGGGGTGGAAGAGAAAGAGGAATGGTATGAGCCACGGGTTGCGAGAGAGCGAGAGGGTAGGGGGCGCTAGAGGGGGATAGGAGCGAGTTGTACGGAAACGTTTTGTAGAGAAGATGGTAGGGGTGCTAGAGGGGGTGTCAGAGGCCAACGTATAGCGTTAGCAGAAGAGAGACAGAGCGAGAGCTGGTAGAAATTTTGTCCGTTCGCGCTCCGAGGAGATGCTAGAGAAAAGACTACATAAAACCATTTCGAATTTTTAGATTTTTATTCTACGATTGGATTACACATTTATTTACACTCTTATCTCAACTTATTTAAAATAAAACTCATGACATCTAAAACTTCAATGGGTATACCACCACAGCAAGTTTCCTCCACCTCAACTATTCTTCTCCCTAATTTCATCACAGTTTCACCAGACATTAAAGCGAACGGTATCGAACTGGCCAATTTGTCGAATTCGTCGTCACTGGCGACGTTAAACTCCAGATCTTCCGAAAGGTTTCTCCTTTTAGAATAACGTTATTTAATAAACAAACACATATTTTAGAAATTCATTAACGGGAAAAATAGTTACTTTACTGGAGGGGCGGCTGCCTTTTTAACGGGCGTCACTGTCGAGCTGGTACGAGATATTGTATTATGTAATCAAGAAAATATACAACTGAATTTTGATATAAATTTCTTTGTCTTTGATTAAGGTATGCCCCTTATTTGATTGAATAAAAAGGTTTTTAGTAAACGACCACTTGAAGAAATGTGTCATGTTGTAGCTAGACTTTCTTTCAAGGGGCCGTTTTCTAGGAAAAATCTGTTATTCTATAACTTTGCAAATTTAATTATTAACTAAAACATTCGGGGAAAAATAAACAAAAAGACTTTTATATTAATTCAAAGATTTTAGTAAAAATTATATAAGAATTCCCGAAGTGCAAGAGACACGAACAAAACAATCTGCAAAGATGAAAGCTCTCCTAACCGAAAATGTTGAAAACAATCAAAGAAACACATCAAGTGAAACGGAAGAGAAACAATCAAGGGAAAAGGCAAAAACAGCCAACAAATGGCAGGAAAGAAAACTGACAATAAACTCGGGGAAGTGAGAAAACAGCCAACTAATGGCGGGCAAGAAAACTGACAATAAACAGGGGGAAGTGAGAAAACAGCCAACTAATGGCGGGCAAGAAAACTGACAATAAACAGGGGGAAGCGAGAAAACAGCCAACTAATGGCGGGCAAGAAAACTGACAATAAACAGGGGGAAGCGAGAAAACAGCCAACAAATGGGATAAATAAAACTGACAATAAACTGGGGGAGGCGAGAAAACAGCCAACAAATGGCGGGCAAGAAAACTGACAATAAACTGGGTGAAGCGAGAAAACAGCCAACAAATGGCGGGCGAGAAAACTGACAATAAACAGGGGGAAGCGAGAAAACAGCCAACAAATGGGATAAATAAAACTGACAATAAACTGGGGGAGGTGAGAAAACAGGAAACAAATGGGGGAAACAAAACTGACCATTATCTGGGGCAGCCAAGAAAACAGTCAACTATTGGGAGAAATAAAACTGACAATAAACTGGGCAGGCGAGAAAACAGATACCTAATGGGGGAAATAAAAGTTATAATAAACTGGGGGAGGCGAGAAAACCACCCAAAACCTGGAGCCAGTAAACAACCAACCAACAAACAGGTTGCAAGAAAACAGCCCTAACAGCCCAAGATAATAGTGCAGAAACTAATCCTTTTGGGTTCCTATAAAATATTCAGAACACATCCAAGTACAAAGCAAAAGAAATGTTTCCACTTCTAGGTAAACGATTGAAAATGATTACC
Source organism: Leiobunum rupestre (assembly GCF_980474605.1). Lineage (NCBI taxonomy): Eukaryota > Metazoa > Arthropoda > Arachnida > Opiliones > Sclerosomatidae > Leiobunum > Leiobunum rupestre. The sequence goes on along the minus strand of NC_143387.1, from coordinate 29,642,151 downwards.
AAATAACAACAGTGTTATTTTCATGATCATTTCATTAACAGCTTAGTCCAAAAGGGGCAGATCTAGGTTAATTTTTCCCAAATACGCTGAAAAGATTTGTGATTTAAAGATTGAAGTCATTGTAATTTTCTTATATGTATCTTAAACTAACGCTCCTTTTTCTATATTTTAGGCATTAAAAATTCAGCAGGATGTTTTAGCCCAAAAAGGTCTATGTGTATCGCAGTAACGTAATGATATTTAATATTTAAATCTATCTATTTTGATCGTCATTCAATTCTTCTGGCAACAATACGATGGTGACGAAATATTATGCAATAACGTTTTCTACTTTTAAAGAATGTAACTGGCGCAAATGCGCGTTACTTTTCATGGTTTTGTATTTACGTGTAAAGCCTAGTTCCCACTTAGCGAAAAAAACAATTTTCGAGCTGAAAATTGACGCTCGCGAATAAAATTTGCGATTTTTTTCAAATTCGCTTCTCCGCGGTATCTAGCGAATGTTCAATTTTTTGACGTCCACACCTTGGCGATAAAAAGCTTCAGCCAATCAGAAAACGCGTTTCCTCGATTTATTCCGCTCCCGTCCGTCACTTATTAAGCCTAGGTCTTTAGAAAAGCGGCTCGGCCAACTTGACCAAGATACTGAAGTAAAGGTAATTCTCTCACGAATAGAATCGTTTATTTATTGAAATTATCAACAGGAACATCCATTTGGTTCATTTGGAACTGATGTTTTATGTTAGGCCTAAAACATTACTAAAAACCCGCACGAGTTGTTTTCAGCGTTTTTAAATTTTCGCGCTAAAGTGAGAACCGCTTCCCCAGCGACCGAAAAAACGCGTCTTTTTTCGTTGTGCGAAAATTTTATTCATCTCGAAAATTCGCCAAGTGGGAACTAGCCTTAAAGAAACGTTTCGAAAGTATCAAAAGTTAAAAATAATTTATTTAAAAATTTAAGGATTAAAAAATTTGTTCGATTGTTTTTTTATATAAACAATGTACGTTGAACCATTTAAAGTTTGAGCTATTATTTTATCAAATTTTATGAATAACTTATAAAATAAGTACCCAGAACATATATTAGCTTGCTTTCGGTGTTCACCAACACCATTATTTTATCTTGATGGTGTTAGATTTTTTTTCATAAATGTTTAGTGTTTGGAGTATTGTTACAATTTTTTTTAGCTCCATGGTCTCACGTTACACCAATGACAACAATTTTAGACAGTAAAATTAGTTAATTGATAGTGTTACATTACAGTAATGGTGCGATTTTTACAACCTTATTTTACATTATTGGCGGTATTTACAAATGCCGATAGTTTTTAAGTTTCTTGGCAGTAAGATTCGAAAGACTAGTAACAAATCGTGGAGATTGGTCAGTTGGTAGCCCCTTAATGACTTATACAGTCATCATTGAAATAGCCTATCATTAAAAAAATTACCTTTGGCTATTTTGTTACTTATGATTGCAATAATATATATAAACATTTTTGGAGGTGTGAAATGTGTCACCGAAAACACTGAATAATACAACACTGTTTTAGACCGCAGAAGCAAAGTATATGGTACAATCAATTAGGATAGAGTTTCGATGGTCATAATCCCGTAGAAACAGCAAACGAGAAAGATATCGGCTGACTACGTAATTTGTTTCGCGATTGTTAGTAAGAGCTTTATCGGAAGAGATTTGGGGATGAAAGGATTTACTTATTCGCTGCTCCCGACGAGTGAAGCTGAGCTACTTTTTTCCAGTGAACTTCTTAACGAACTTACCACTTGAGGGAAATATTCTTTGAAGTTTTGCCAATTAAAAATTAAACGCTAGGGACGAACATTCCACGTTCCGAAGTCCAGTATCTGGAGACTCACTAGAACTTAATATATACGCCTGCGTTATGCATTTACATTATTCAACTCTTCATTTAAAGAGTAAGTTGCAAATTGATTTTCGGAATAGAAACTTAACTTCTTTATATTTTCCTCTTTCATTTGATGATGGGTTTTCCGAAAATGTAATTTTAATATTAAAATGAAATTTACGTGCCGAGCCCCGCTGCGGCTTTTATTCGGTACGATAATTTTATCGCGCCTAGTTTGGACTATGGTTCTTTCTGAATATTTCCCACTGCATCTGGTAGATTATATAGTCCCCACTATCCTACCAAAATTATTCTAATAATATCATTGCTAGATAATATGGCGATTCCAATTTAGCACACACTCTAAGAGTTAAGCGTGAGCGCGTGTTTTTAAACTCTATCCTAATTGATTGTACCATATACTTTGCTTCTGCGGTCTAAAACAGTGTTGTATTATTCAATGTTTTTGAAGCACCCACGTACAAATTCAGTAGCTTAATCCTATAATTCTATAGGAGATTTTTCGTATCTAACCACGGAATCAGTAGCTTCTACATTTTGTATCCAAGCCTAAACTCTATGTTGGGATAGCGGCCTGTGAAAAATAACTTGTAATCAATGACGTCAATCACCACGCTAAAATTATTTTTTTTGGCGTACTACTATTTATTTCTAATTAACTACGAAGCGGAAAGCAACGAAACTTTATATTTGGGTTTAATAACTAAATTAAGGCGGTAACGAATAATTTGCAACTTACTCTTTAAATCGCATATAACCTAACTTAACCTCTCTCCTTGTTCCGTAATTTGGGATCTGTCCTCTGTAAGATCAAAGGAGGCGTAGCGATAGAAATCATTGGTAAAATTAATTATTCGTTGAAATGTATACCAGATATTAATTTGTAAAATAAACACAGTTGATAAAAAAAAATCCACGATTGATTTAAATCGACAAAAACGGCCTAAAATCCAACGTCCTTCGAAGATAAGTGATCAACATCGTGGAGGGCCCTGGATTTAAAATATTAAAATGTACCCTCTCAACGTTTTTTTAAAAAGTAGTCCCGTAAGCGTCTCTCAAACCAGTTCTCAAGAAGAAGGAAAGCCGTTTTAAGATCGGATGAAGATTCTTCCGGAAAACGTTATAACGAAGATTCGAGCAACGACTATAATCTTAGCTTTTAAGTTTGGAAAAAAATAAAATTCAATATCCTAGCCGTATAGAAAGCGCGGGAAAGGAGCGCAACGCTGAATATTTGGACTGTAGTACGAGGTTATTCTTGATAGCCGGATGGGACCATTATATTGGAAAAGGCCGCTGCAGTTGGCTAATGCGCCTCTTCTCGCAGCTGCGGGCTGGCTGTTGGCGGACCCGAAATGGCAATTCGAAATTGCAGCTTTACCCCTTCCACATTCGAAAGCTCTTAACTTGAATAATGAATGAGAAGGAAGAGTTTTTTCTAGCCCCACGCGAAAGGCTCGCTCTCTCTCTCTCTCTCTCTCGCGTTTTAGCCCGCTGGGTCAGAAAAGGGACCGAAATAAAGAATAGCTATATTTCTCTGGTCTTTATGAAGCTTTATTATAATAGGTGTACCTGGATAAGAGGAGGGAAAAACATAAGGCGGGAAGCCTCCTGTTTAAACATTAACGTTGAATACCTCTCAGGATAAATGATCTCGGAGTATACTGTATATGATTATTACTGTTCAGGTATGAAACGTCCACAAATCGACCAACGCTTTTTTTCTTTCCAGTATTTAGGAAAGAGCGATCTTATGTACCCCGTGTTTTTAGTTTCTTTGACGAGTGATTCATTTCATTCAAAAAATCCACTCCAGTTAAATTGTACGGGATTAATCCATCTAAGAAACAATTTCTTTTTGTATCGGTTGAGTCGAAGAAAGTGCTTACTCACACCACATGTAACATAATCACTAGTAAGTGTTCCAAAAAAAGCATTTTCTTTAATGAAATCTTGTTCACGTAAATTATATCACTTTCAACTCCGTGACGAAAAATGCGTCATCAACTTTGTACAAGGGAAACGGAAGTTAGTGAAGCGGATTCAGAAAACCCGCAATTTATAGGTTTGATCATTCCTCACGGTTACGTGATTTCGTTTCCATGGTAACCTTTTCAAGGATTAAAAGAATTTTCCATTTTTGGGTCCGCTTATTGTATGTTCCACGTGAAACACGGTCTCATTGAATTTTTTCTGTGATAATGTTATACAGAAGCACACTTATGAGTAATAATGTTACATATGCTCACACAAGTTTCATTTATTCACATTATACTCGAAAGACAATTAAATACCGACACTCGAGATGTTTAGAAAATAAAACCCAGGGCCACGTTGGCAGTTTTCAGGCCCTCGAACTGTAAGAAAACCTAATGTTCGAAATTGCCCATATTGCGGGTTAAACTAATTTGCCAAAGCAAACCAAATTTGGAAACTTTACCAAAGCTATGCTATTTTCAGAAATAGCCACAGGTTGGCAAACTGGTTTCCGAAAATAGCGAAGTCTGAAAAAGTAGTTTGCAAAAAGGTTCTTGGCAAACTAGTATCTGATTTGCAAACTCTGGTTATGAAATAAGCAATGTTGGTAAAGTTCGCAAAAAGTCTTCGGAAAATTAGTATCTGATTTGCAAACTATGGTTATGAAATAGGCAATCTTGGTAAAGTTTGCCAAAAGTCTTTGGCAAATTAGTATCTGATTTACAAACTATGGTAATTGAAAATAGCGAAGTCACAAACCAGTAGTTTGCAATAAAAGTCTTGCCAAATTAGTATGTGGTTTGCATAACTTTGGTAAAGTTTGCAAATTTGGTTTGCTTTGACAAATTAGTATAACCCCTTAGGCAGTAATGTGGCACTGCTTATACCATAAGTATATAATATTGTTACATAAGTGTGACGCTTCCTATTCTTCACTGAGAGCTATTCACAAGCCAGACTGCATTACGGGCTTCGGCGACGTTTTGCGTCAGCTTGCTAACGCGTTCACGTAGCCTTAGACAGTGCCTCGCCAGGTCGAGATTTCTTCTTTTGATGACGTCACTCCGTTACTAGCTCTCAGTACAATATTCCCCAAAGTGACAAATTTATGAAACAATATTAGAGACTTATTATTATTAGAGATTTGGCGTCTGTTTGTGGTCGTCGAAGCAATGCGGCCAAATCCTTTTGCCCTTTTGTCTCGCTGTTTGTCACGTGGATTCATTTCTTTTCGGACTCGTATTTCTTTTGGTATTTTGCGGCGTCAAATGTCAAGTTTGATTAGTTAGCGAAGTAAGTAATGGTCGAGCGGTAAGTCCACAAAAGCGACTCTGTCCCGATTTCGACCAAACGGATAAAAGACTAAAGAATGGCTTCGCGCAATCTCTTATGTCGAGAGTAAATGAACCTTTCATTTGATTTATTTTCAATCTTTATGTTAATCGACGAGAGGAATTAAGGTAAAGATTTATTCAGGGTATTTACCGAATTAGCAGTGTTTCCTTAAGGTCTGCCCTAATGTCGTGTGGCGTCATCGTACGTCAAGATAATGTTACAAGCTCCTTCATCTTTTGTGTTTGGATTTCGGTTAGTATTATTGCTGTTACTATGCTAAAACATCTATTTATTAAATTATTTATAATATTATAATTCCTTGGAAAATATGATCATTTTGTAATTTCTTTTTAATTAGTTATCTTAGAAAGCAGATTTTAGATTGACTGTTTTCCAAAATCTCAGTTAATAAAGGAAGATGTTGGAAATTATAGCGACGACGACGATAACAACAACACTTTGGGTAAATCAATATTTCAAATCAAAATATATTTCGATTTCAAACGTTTATTTCTGTTCCTCCGATAATTTGCAATTAAAAACTTTTATTTTTAGGACATTCAAATCCACAAATCCCGCGAATCTTGAAAAATATTGCAGGTTTAAAAACTCGAATATTATGAATCCTTTCCTTAAAATCATTTTCAAACTTTGGATAGATGAAGTATATATTTTGAAAACATTATTATTTAATTTGATTTTTCATTAAACACTGATTAAAATTATACTTTAAAACATCCTTTATTTTCTTTTTTCTTATAATTATTCTAATATGAAGGATTTCAGATATTCGAAAGAATTCGTGTCACCTCTACTTATCTCTAAGTAAAGCCTTTTTTAGAGTTTCAATTTCTTATAAAAATATTATTATCTTACGTTATTGCTAATTGGGCGGCAGTCTATCTATCCTTATGTTTATTATTAAATTATGTTTATTTACAAGTTATAACATACAAAATTAATGATTAAAATGAATCTGTAATAAGTAAACATTGAAATGCCATCTATAGTTGATTTATCTCTAAAGAAAATATAATTATTAATTTGGAACTAAATCTAGAGCAGCATCGGGGTATGTAGTTTTTTAAGGACCTACTCAAATGCCAAAACCTAACCAAGATTAAGCTGGATCAGTTAGTACTGCCCACAACTAGTGAAATAGTACTATATGCACGCCGTTTTTGATATCAAATTACACATTGGATAAATTTCATCGTTTTCGAATAACTCGAAGATATTGAATATTCGAACAATCTGTGACAACTTTCTACTATCGAATGTGTTGGATTACTGCCGGAAATATGGCTACCAAAAGGAACCCACGTATTACTTCCGGTACAGCGTGAGGAAACTTGATAGAAAGTATTTGAAATGAAATGGATGAATATAGTCGAGAGCAGTAACTGAACTTGACTCATTATTTTGACAACCTAGAATGGACAACTATTTTAATTTTAAACTCTATAGAAACTAGGCGACGTCTCCAAGATTGAAGAATATTTGATGGTCAACTATCCAATTGTATATAAAAATACCTATGAATTATTTCTGGAAGCATATAACCCCATAACAAAAAGCCAAAGCGTTTAATAAAGCGAAGAAGTGTGAATGGTCAGTTTTTCTTTAATGGAATGGTACCACTCTTAATTAGCAGGCTGGACTGACCAAGACAAGTACTTTTTAGGAACACAGACATACAAGGTTTTGATGGTTTTATTCGGTTGTAAAAGACAGGATTTGTTCGATAACACCGCAAAGCATAGTTGGAAACCTCTTGGATGACTTCACGTCGTAGGCATACTTCTAGCTTTAGGATTCTTTATTGTTAAAGTTTTTGAACGAGTCTCCGACGTCAAACCTGGAACACTTTTGGAAAGCAGAAAATTCTACAGAACAATCGTTTTTCTGAAATAATAGACCAATTTAAAACTAAATGTCACTGTCATCATCGATGAAAGAATTAACATAATTTGGTCCGTCGACCACAGAAGCCAACATTTGGCAGTTGCATTATGAAAAATCAATAAGAATTTAAGTGACGTTTTAATCATTTAGTGTTTATTTACTGTAATAATTCTATTTGAAAGATTAGAAAAACCATAGTTTTCTGAAAGTCAATTTGTTGCTAGTATTTAGATTATATTCCCTTTACGTCACACGAATTTACCTCGTGTATGTTTCAATAGTAGGCGACTAACGTCTACTGGCTAACAAAATGTTCACGCCTACTTTAACCGAGCCACATTCATCCCATGGGCTGTAGCCTCGGATCTGAAATATCACATTATACTTGTATCACGGACAACTTAAGTAGAACCTATTTCTTGGCGAAGGTGGTGGGGGGGATTTTGGGAGGGGAGGGATAAAATCTTTCAGATGTTCTTTTTCCCATCGCTTAGTCCTCCTTCTCTCCCGACCACCCATGAAGAAGAAAAAAAGATTTTTTCCTACGTATTAGCCCTTTCCTTTATCGGCGGCGGCGTCAAAATAACCTTCCATCACTCGGTGCACCTACGAGCATTGTGTCCCTCCGTTCTGTAGCGTAGAGCCTTCACGGAGTAGCGTAGCTGTAGAGCATCGCGCAAAGTGGTCGGCCAATATTTTCCTGGGCCCAAAACAAAAAGAGAAGGACGAAACACCTCCTGGAGACAGGAGGGGGAAATAACAGTTGATATCTAACATGGCGCCCGCTAATCTAGAGATAAATCAATTTGAAGCGATGCCCCGGCTACTCTAATGCTATCTGCCGCCCCCTCCTCCTTACCGTTGGCGAGACCTATTTGTTTTCTTGTCGGTTTTGTTTTATTGGCTGGCTGCGAAGCCATTTCTTTTTGCAAGAGAGCAAAATTGAAAAATATATTCGTCGATTATTTTTAAGCCTAAGAACCAATTTAGAGACGATTCGCGAATGTTATATTGACTTACTAGTTGGCTTAAAAGGTCTTACCGAAATAAACTCAGGCGTACCTAATAATCAGGGGCGTATTAACGTTCTAGAAGTTGGAGGGGGCAAGGAGAAAGGAAAAGGGGTCTGGAGAGTGCTTTTGAATTTTTAATGGCGTGTAGCTTCTCCGAATGCATGTGTACTTTTTACTACTATGTAAGTTGGCGGGAAAAGCCTGAAATTTAAACACAGTTGACGTTCTATAAGCTTTATTTGCTTTTAAAATGAAAATTTGAGCCCTTTGAAGATTTCAACTGACCAAAAGGTTGGAGGGGGCAATAACATTAGTTGCCCCTCCCAGCAAAATTTTAGGGAGAGGCATTGCCCTCCTGCCTCCCCACCCGGTTCCTACGCCCCTGCTTATAAGTAACCATCTACGATGTAAAAGTAAAACGTGTATTTTCGTAGGCTCGAAGCAGTTTTAAAATGGAGCGACTTTTAATTTTGAGGTAGGAGGGTGGTGGAATGCCCCTCAATCCCCCTTGACCCTACAGCTCCTTACACCCACTAGAATCATTAAAGTTTTTATGGAAAGGGAAACCGGAGAGCTCGGATAAAACCCCTTTAACCAGTGAAGAGATAGCTTGCGAACACAAAGCCTGATTATGTAAAATTTGAAGTCCCCAGGGATTTTTATTTCCTTATCCCATATTTGTTATATAACATATTCTTTTCAAAAGGTTAATTTGAAAAATCCGTTGGAATTTCGAACGTACATATTTCAAACGAATACCATTAGCAGTAGAGGATGTAGGATCCTTCGTGAAAATAAAATATACACTTAAACTATTAAATATATATTATATGAACTACTAATTAGGTTACTTAATAACTATAGGTGGCGCTATCTCAAATCGTGACGTTTACGTTTGGTAATATTGCGAGGGAAGATGAAACAATTAAAACAATGTTACACAGGTCGTGAGGAATCCCAATTCGTGAGATTTCACTTCTGATCCGAGATCTAAGACCATTTCAAACAATGAATGTAGGAAAGTTAATAAGATAAAGCTTCTCGATTTTAAAATCTGAAAGACGCTAACGGTTCGATTTTATTATACGAAAGATATATTAATAGATGTTTTTAAAACAATAAAATGAATGACACGTAGAAGTACTTTATATTTATTTGTATAGTCTCGGCACGCTCGATAGAAAATAAGACGTTTCTTGCGAGTTGTAAGAGTTAAGGATAGTAGCGTAAGAGCTACAAGAAAGCTTTAATGAAAGGCCCATTCCATTTGATTTTTGGTCGCGTGCGACGGAGACATTACGCGTTTCGAATAATTATAATAATATGGTATTATGAAGATTCAATATTGAAAGAAGATGAAACTATTTCAATATGATTGGTCTTATCAACGATATCTCATGATACAAACCTCGAATGAATAAAATAATCGAAAATTTGTAGGAGTTTCACTAAATTTAATTAAAGAAAGAACACCGTATTTTGGTCGATAGGCCTTTTAGGCGAACATACGTCTTTCAACTGTGGTTTTCAACAACTACTTTTCTAATTGGCGCCAAAATTGGGTCATAGGTAGAATGCTTACTTTCACCGATGAATTTTTTAGTATTTTAGCTGTAAACGAAGAAATCTGAAATCACACGTAAAAATGTGAACCGACTCAAATGAAACTTCGAACGCAGTAAAGATTGACCAAGAACTAGGTCAGTATTTCGTAGGGAAGTGACAATTTTTAATCATTTCTTTCGAAATTTGAGATGAAAGGTTTAACAAAATATAAGAAAAATGTTTTCAAATGTAAAAATTGTTGTTTAAAGGTTTAACATTCAATTCCGCTCTTTAGTTCAGGAAAGACTGTTTACATTTAATTAATAGTGATAAAATACGCGAAAAAGGATAAAAAAGCTAAACCCTAATCAAAGTTGAAGAAATTTAAAAACTTACAAATAGCTCGTACCAATAGGTCTTCGAGCAAACAAAAAGACGCGAATCTCGGACCAAATAGATCTTAGAGTGAAAAACGTAATTTAACTCAATTTAACGAAACGTTCATTATTTTATTTTAATGAAGTGCCTTTAAACGTTAAAAGAGTCTTATTTAATATTATTAAAACCTCGCTGAATTAATAATAAAGTACTAATTGGAAGAAAATTATGGAACTTCAATATACGTGAGGTACATTTAGTTACGGAAAGGGCCTTTTTAATTAAAAAAAGGATCTACATCCACAACGTATTATTATTTGCTTTCACAATAGCCTCGTTCATTTATGAGTGTACCAAAAATAGCGGCCCCCGCTCAGCGGCTCCTTCTCACCACGATAAACAATATAATCATTATCAGCTAGGAAAATACCAAAGGCACCACCTAAGGCACAAATAATCGAGCGACTTTTAATGTCTTTAAACAGGTACATATTCCCGGTAAAAACTTCATTTAAAATCAAATTTATTAAAAGCAATTGTTAACGCTTAGGCTTGACTAAAAAATATAATTTTCAATGAATCGCACTTGAATTAAGAAACGTGCGTAAATTTCTAATCAAAGATCAAAAATAGCTAAATAACAACTATGAGAAGCTCCCAAGTTTTAGACCCGGTATTGTCTTCGTGGTACATGTAATTAATATCAGAAGCCTATAATAAGAGAAGCCTCTTACTCGCCCAAAACCGTGAAACGTCTCGTTTTCAAACTAGAGGTATTCGGAGGGATACAGATTTGTTAAGGCGATATGTGGCCAGAAAATATAGTCCTCTCGATATATTCATACCGAGGGACTTCAGGTGTACAAATCAGCAGTTAAATCACTTGAAATCAAGTAAATTTAGTAGCTTTAATAACTTTAATCAATTAAATATTGAAATCACTTGAATTCACGCAAATTTAGTAGCTAACATTGGAATGATTGGATAGCCCCTCGATTCATACGCGAGCAGTAGCGGAGGAAACATTTTAAAAATGCAAACAATTCTTTACATTTTAGCTCGTAGAATTCCCATAGGATTTTGCTGGGGATTTTAAATTTGAGAGACTCGCCTCGTTTTGATTGAACTTGGTAATTTCTACAATATAAAGTTAAAAAATTTTAAAACTATTATTTGCTAACCTAAATATACGTACTAATGAACAATAATCGTGATTCTGAAGGCGATATCTCCGTACAATTTTCTCAATACGCTTTGAAAAACCTTAAAGCCTGGTTTTCACTTGCCGGTTTTTGGGCGAAAAAACCTGGCGTCAACGGAAAATGGGCGAAAATTTCCGTCGGTTTTCGGTTTTGTGTGGCGATTTTCATTTCTATTTTTTTCGCTCAGTTGGGCGATTTCGCTCTTTTTCAACCAATCAAAAACCATTATCGAAAGGTGACTGTGACGTCAGGGGGGATGGTTACTTTCCTGCCTCTTGCATCCGGAACTCGGCCACGTGCTTTTGTGTGAATTTTGGAACGTGTTTTTTTATACCCTTATTGCCTTCTTTTCCTGTATGTTTCTTTCACCCAAACCGATCTTTCATAACTCATATTTCTTTAAACACGATAGTTCATGTAAAATAACATTAAATTTAAAAGGCTTACATGAGCTTTAATCAATAGTTCACTATTATGATCAGATAAATCATCCATTTTTAGGCCTAAGCTGAAATCTCCACTATCAGACGAAAACCGACGAGCTCGCTGCCAGAAAAAAAAAACGTTATATTTCCGCCCTAAAAATCGCCAAGTGAAAATGCTAAAACGCCGACAGTGAGCGAAACGTTGAAAACCATATCGCTGACGTCGAACTTTCGGTCGGTGATTTTCCGCCAAGTGGAAACCAGGCTTAAGCCTTGCCCGCCTTTCGCGTTTAAACCGCTCGGTTTAAACATTTTAAACCAAGGATGATCTATACCTACGTTTCAGGTTTGCCAACCGACGTTTTGGAGAGCAAACTACTTTTTCGCTAAAAAGACTAAATATAGCGCTCACTAGATTCGCTAGTCCTAGACCACGTTAAGTTCTTCTTTGCTCCGTGTTGAAAACCAGACGTTTCAAAAGTTTTACGTTGGTGGTATAGGGAGTTAGAGGCTTCTCTTATTATAGGCTTCTGGTAATACGAAAAATTTCATCTGGTATTGCGTGTAAAAAAATTGTATCCATTTAAATGGCAGATAATTAGAACATTTGGCTCTTTGTTTCAAGACTACAGTTTTAATCGTATTCATTACTCCAACAACGTGGTACTGTTCGGGAGGCGGTAATGGCGCGTAAATTTGAACTCCCGAAAGTTAACTTTGCCTAAATAGCCCGTGATACGTTCGACCGATTGCCGAAAAGAGAAACAGGATGAGCGGTTGGCTAAGTTATTTTTTGTGGACTAATTTCTTAATTTCTTATTGAATTAAAACTTGAAAAATGTTCCGAGTTCTACCGGGCCGAAACTTAATTATAAAACATTTTTTCTTCTTTTATCTTTCCCGACTTTCACTCCTCCCAAGATTCTCTCTCGTACTTTCTTTCTCTTTCTAGTTCCCGCTCGCAGCGTGCCGTTAGTTTTCTAACGGTATGGTAGCGGCTAATTGATTTTATTGCTGACCTAAAGTCGGCTTCTCACGGATCGATTAGACAAACAAAAACGCTCCGCGCCCGAGTCTTGGTCACACTCGCTGTACGCTTCACCGTTGAAAAAGAGAGCAAATCTTTCGGCTTTAGCTTTAAGAATATTCTTCATGCCGGTAACTACGCCTTTGGAAAAAATGTTCGGCGCTCGGTTCATATAGAAACCTTTACCGGGTTAACTTGACCTTCGATTACTTCGTGATAGATTAAATCATGTTTTCATTTATATAGTTATGGCGTTAGGAGGATTAAGGCTCTCGTTTACCTCGTAGTTCATTTAAATACGAGTGTTCCTTCATGATAGATTAAATCATGTTTTAATTTATAATGTTCTATGGTTTCAATGCGAGTGTTTAGGAAAGATTTCAATTTCCCTGATGAATCGGGCGTTTTCTCATGTGAAATAACTTGGTTTCTTCCTTGAAATTGGAAAGGCTTTCACAATAGCCTACTCACCACGATATTCAATAATTTTTACATATTTCCTGTAAAAACTTCATTTAAAATCAAATTAAGAAACGTGCGTAAGCTTCTAATCAAAAATGGATAAATGACGAATAGGAGAAGCTCCCACGTTTTGGATCACCTATTGGGACCAGGAATCGTCTTGATAATGTTGATGTAAAGCTTAGGAAAATGTCTTTGAAAAGTGAAACTTATTGCTGAGTCTTTTTCGAAGAAGAGCAGCTGCTGTGAATATATTTTGGGGTTAGGTTACGATAAATCTTCAAATAGAACTTGTTTCGTTACTGTTTAAGTAAAGTTAAGATGGTGTCAGGAGGAAATCATTGTTTTGGTCCATACGGCTGGAAAAGAGGTCTTGGTTTGACCTTTATAGATAAGGTAAAGAGATCTTGGTTTTACCCTAATTAAAATGGACCCGGTAAAGAGGTCTGGGCTATACCCTAAACAGACCAGCAGAGATCTTGCTTTTAGCCCAAATAGACCAGTAAAAGAGGTCTTGGGCTCTTTCTAATAGAGGTCTTGGCTTACGTAAGATGTAAAACTGGGAAAGAGGTATTGATTGGTCTTTTCTCTGTGTAGATCTGGAGAAAAGGTATCGTTCCAAGTGAAGGGGAAATTAAATTGGCTTTCTTCACGTTATCCTACTTGAAGACTTATTTCAGTATCAAGAATGTAGAAGCGACTCGAGGAGATTCCCGGAGGCAATTTTCTAAATTACTTCGATATTTAACGCTTTTGCTATTGGGGTTAAAACACTTAAATATTTGCTAAGAAAGGCTTTAAGTACCGATTTTAGCGAAAAAGAAAAGAACAGTGATGTGAACAAGTCGGATTTCATTCTCTCCTGGTTTTTTTGCGGTTGTCCTGAGGGGCTTTATCCGTTCGCGGGGAATGGTCTCGCTAACCTTCCTTACCTAGCTGCGGGGATTTTGGCCCCGCAAAGCTGACTGAGCACTTTAATTTATGAGTGAAAAAACAATCGGATCCGTTTGACAAAGGAATAAAGAAAATATTCCCGCGCGCACCAGCTCGAACCTTCCGCGTTTACGAAAGGCGCCCACCGTCGCACGTACCGCGCACTCCTTCGAGTGGGTATTAACATTTTCCAGCCCTCTTCGGCTAAAATAACTTTCTAACTTCTTAAACTTGGAAGTTTAGGCCCACATTCAGCGGCCTTCACACCCCCGACCACCTTTTTCTCTCTTAGCTGTTGCAGCCAGCGTCCTTTAACTGTTGCTAGAGCAGTCTCGAGGTCACTACTTGTGGTCAGATTCGCTGGCCTGGCGCGATTTTCATCCTTTTTTGCTAATTTCTTTAGTATTGATTCTTCTCGAGTTTCTGGGCTTGGCAAGTCACCATCTGTCTTCGGGGAATTCAACCCCCTTCCTCCTCAGCGCCATCGGGTGGTTCTTTTTTTGCGGTTTCCGTATCGGTTAGTGCGTCGTTTTCACTATGGCGGTAAACTCTCTCGGTAAATAATACATGTTCTCGGGTCGATTTGTCAAAGCAATTCAATTCCTACAAACTCGATAAAGAATTGAGAATTTAACAAAAAAATTATCTCTTGGGGTTGGAGTCCATTAAGGACTATAGACTGGTATTATTTTGTTGTAGACGACGGGTTTCTTGGGAAATTTATTATGTCATTTCGCAATTATATACTTTGGAGACTATTTTTTAATTTAGTTTATTTTTCATTAAACCGTAACGTTATTAGGATATATAAAAATTTAACTCTATAAAGCGGAACACATTTCACATTATTTGTTAGGGTGAAAATATCATCAGATTTTCATAGGGTGTACTTTCAACTCCCCCATTTCTAATGACCATTAAAGTTGACAGCATTATGAATATTTTAAATATATAGGGCACCCGGGAGTTTTACCGATATCGGCAGATTTCCAAGTAAAGCCAAAGTTCCTACACAGTACTGATGAGCCCCAAAAGTGCGAAACCGGTCTACTGTTGGATTCTCTGGATGAAATTTGGACATTTGGTAAGTATTTTATTTATTACAATAATGAATATTTAAGTATTTTATTTATTACAATAATGAATATTTAAGTATTTGAATTTTTACAATAATGAATATTTAAGTATTTTAATTGTTACAATATTTAAATTTTTTAATTTTTACAATAATGAATATTTAAGTATTTCATTTTTTACAGTAATGAATATTTAAGTATTTTCATTTTTACAATATAGAATATTTAAGTATTTTAATTTTTACAATAATGAACATTTAAGTATTTTAATTTTTACAATAATGAATATGTAAGTATTTTAATTTTTACAATAATGAATATTTAAGTACTGTAATTTTTACAATAATGAATACTTAAGTATTTTATTTTTTACAATAATGAATATTTAATTATTTTATTTTTTACAATAATGAATATTTAATTATTTTATTTTTTACAATAATGAATATTTAAGTATTTTAATTTTTGACAATAATAAATATTTAAGGATTTTAATTTTTGACAATAATGAACATTTAGGTATTTTAATTTTTACAATAATGAATATTTAAGTATTTTAATTTTTATAATAATAAAATATTTCCTTTTGGTGATTGGGCTAGGCAATTTACCTTAGACAATATTATCTAAGTAATATTTTCAAGGAATACGTTAAACTTCCTTTCCAACGAGCGTTGAAAGATTCCGCAGTGTATTCCTCCGCCAGACAAACAACATTGACTAGGGTCCACG
This sequence comes from Leiobunum rupestre, assembly GCF_980474605.1. NCBI lineage: Eukaryota > Metazoa > Arthropoda > Arachnida > Opiliones > Sclerosomatidae > Leiobunum > Leiobunum rupestre. The sequence continues at coordinate 29,626,252 of NC_143387.1, read as the reverse complement.
CCCGTAATTTCCCCAGGAGCATTCAAGTGATTGCCACGCCTTCCGTAATAGCGGTTTTCTTAGTTCTATCGAGGTTAAGCCTCAAAAAAGGCGTGGGGAAGGAATTACAGAATTGCAATGATAACGCTTATAGCTTTAAATGAGAAAGGCTCGAAAAACTTTTAAGCACATCCATTAAGAAGCGTACACGCCGAGTTTATCCGTTCAGACTCGCCACTTTTCGGGGGTTTTTTTTGGGCGTCCTTTTCACACTTTTTCTCTCTTCCTTTTGAAATCTTCCAATTTTTCAAAGATGGATCTTTTTTTAAATCTGGTTCTGGGCTTATGACGGGAAAAGGTTCCGAGAGGGTGCTACGCGGGGGGGGGGGGCGAACTACGATAAGGGAAGAGGAAAGCAGCGGGGAAAGGGGGAAAAATAGTCTGAGCAAATCCACGGATATTGATCCAGCACTTTTGAGTTCTCGAGCCTCCGTCGGATGTGAAGGAGCAAAAAAACAACCTTTTTGAGAACAGCTTCGAATAATACAGATTTTGTTTGTGCCACGTGCTCCAAGTAAGAAAAATTAAAATAGGAAGATCTCTTCGCCTTTTGTTAAATGTATTTTGGTCTGGCCGTCAATACGCAGCCGTTTTGTTGAAAGTTGGAATCTATTTGTTTAAAACTTCTTTCGTTCGATAGTAGACTGAAAATTATGACCATTATCTCCGTATAACTTAGCTTTCGTGCCCCTTCTCCCAAAATCTTTTGTAAAACGCCATATAAAAACTTTACTTTTAAAGGTTAAATTAAATGGGAATTTACAAAAGCGGGGCTATTGAATTTGTTCTGTATATACAAATATACTTTGCACTTAAACTTTGCCTGAAAATGTGAGCCTTTTAATAAGGAAATAAAAATTGAACTGCGTAACACGACTTCGAGGAATCCAGCACCAAAAATTAAAATATTTAGAAGCCAAAATTAGAAAATCTTAGTATTAAAATCCAATCAAATGAACCCAAGGTAATTAAAAGCTCAACAAATCAAAATATTTATTTTGTCGAATAAAATCCATATAAAAAATGTAAATAGTTTTGTACAAATTTCATATTCATTATCTAAATCTAATTGTATGAGAAATTGCTTTCAAAAAGTTTGGCAGGAATCCATATCTCTACTTGGAATGCTTATCCTGGCGTAACGCGTATGGTAAGATCACTCTGACGGCTTTGCCCCCCCCCCCCCCCCCACCACCAGGGAAAAAATCTCCTCTGCGTGCGCTCCCCTCGTAGTTGTTTGTTAAGTTAACGTAGTTACGTCAAAACAAAAATCAGCCACATCGAGACGAAAATCTGCCGTGATAAGCATTCCAAGTAGAGGTATGGATTCATGAATTCGGCAAATCGCGAGTTTCTTTAACATATTCTTCAATCAAAGATTTAAGTTTCTGTTGTACGTTGGCGTATAGTGACCGTTGTCTTTTCGGCTGCGACCTCCAAGCTCATTTTTAAAAAAAGTGTCCACATTACCGGGTGTTTGTGGGAAACTGATTTCGAGAATATGTGGTTCCACCCGTCTCATTCGTTATTTGTCTTTTCTTCGTCAGTTGGTGTAGTTTCATGAACGTTCCAAAGTTGGGTGTATATAGTGACGAAACATTTCGAAGCTAATAATAATAGTAATAATAATAATAAAAATCAGCTAGGCTAATACCCAAGCGACCAGAAACTACTGCAAGTAATTGACTGATTATAATATTAATTTACAAGTTAGTAAAAATACCACTACATGTAATGAGGAAAAGAGCCCAAAAGATCCTATTTGACTATAGGCGTAGTTTGTATGAACTCTAGGACGAATTAACATTCCCTAATTGAGCTTTCAATATAGTTTTGGGGGAAACTATTTTACCTCCCAACAGTAATGGAAAGTCATATTGATCATGTGAACTTGTCCTAGCTTCTACGTACTGTAAACAATTTGAGGTATCGCGGCGGACTCTTCCACAGTACTGATGAGTCACACAAGGGCGAAACCTGTCAGTTGTTAGAAATTCTGTCTCTATTTCTTGATAGATATTAAAAAATGGTCAAAACGCCTCGTGATAGCCGTAAGGTAGCCGTGTTGCCACTACCAAGTGGTACATATCGTAAATTTTCGCCTCGTGTGGATCATTAATTTTATTAAATAAAAAAAGGCTTTGATCAAAGCAGTTGAAGGGTTGATTTAAGGGGAAGTAGTTGGAATCTATGAACACACAGATATTGGAAATGTTTTAGAATTAAAGAGTTATTTTTTGGAATTATTTTAAAAAGCAAAATATATTTCTAAAATAATTTCCATCGATTTTCCTCACCTTTTATATATATTAAAACCCTTTCCTTAAATTTGAGCCTTGAAACTGTGCGACGATTATTTCCGTATAACTTAGCTTTCGTGCCCCTTCTCCCAAAATCTTTTGTAAAACGACATATAAAAACTTTACTTTTAAAAGTTAAATTAAATGGGAATTTACAAGTTAATAATATTAAAGTGGTAGTTGCACGAATCCCAAACGCAATAGATCTTTATGAATGTAGGTTCTATTTAAAGCGCTGAATATCTTATTTCGAAATATGTAACTTACAAATTAAAATTACGCCGCTAAGTTTTTAATTTTGGATTTCGAAACTGAATTTTCGCTCCCCGAAATCCAAAACATTTGCACTTTCAGAGCACGAGCCTAATTTTCCAACCCCTGACGTCACGGCTTTAGAGTGGAGTCTGAATCTTACTTCTGTCATAGAAGGATATTGAAGTTGAATATTTTCTCCCGAACTAGAAAATTTAAACCTATTGAATACGCGCGAGCGGCGCGCGTAATATTTTGCTTCAATCGCACCCTTTTTGTAGAATTAGAATCCAAAAAGTTTCCGCTTTTCTCAATATCAGAATTATCATTTTCACTCTCACCAAAGGCTGAATAAAACTTTCATTTTCACTTTCAATCTCCATTACAAATAAATTATATCGTAGACGAAAAGTTTCGCTTCCTTAAAAAACCTAATATTTGGGCCTAAAAAGTTGACTTTTCAAAACACGCGTCGTTAGCTTGCGACAGAAAAACAACTTAAAAATTTCCTCTGTGGGTGGCTTTAGGTGAAACTAAAATCCTGTTCTAATATCGGAAATGTATTGAAGTACTATAAGTTCTATAACCAAACATAGGTATCCCATCTCCGGGCGTCAGCGGCCGAAAATTGATTAAATAGCTCCCGAAAACCACTTCGACTTCTTTTGTTAATAAATTAACGGTTCTACCAATTTTTATGAAATTTTCAGTACTCATTTATTGAAATCGGCTTTATCTTATGAACCAAAAATATAAAAAAAAATTATTTTACGTGCAACTACCAATTTAATTTGAAATTCGCGCCATCTCTCGAGAGACTGAACTAAACTTTCACACCTTTTTCGACCCATAAGAACTAGACCCCGACGCCGCGAAAAGTTTGTCGACGGCGGCGGCGGCGGCGGCGTGAGCCGGCGTTTCTTTATAAAAAAAAATATTTTTTCTACTAGAAAGTAGAAATCAACCTACCTGTGGTCCTGCTCCTGGTTTAATTTATTCCAAGTATAGGCTTATTTTATTTACGCTAGTTTAGAATAATAATTAACAGCATATGTAACATAATTACTCATAAGTATGCCACTGTACCTTTATTCCAATCAAAAATCTTCACTAACGGTTTGTTTCACCACGAACCAGTAAAAAGGTGGACTATGTTAGATTTTAACCTTTTTATTCATCCTAGTAATTTTGGGAGTCACACTATTGGCTACTAACATATGTATTTAAGCCAATGGAAAACCTCTAAATTGAGAAGAAATTTTTTGTATCGGAATTTAAGTCAGCCCAATGTAGCTTTATTGAACTCGCTCGGTTTTGGCGGATGAAGTTAAATAATGAGTAGTTTAGAAAAATAAAAGGTTGGGGAAAATGACCAATACGGTTCAGAGATCGCTTACATAAATGGAACAAGTTGATGTTGAAGTGGGATGGATATTCCACCAGCTTTATTAAAACCCATACCAAGCCTAGAAGAGTTAGGCCTAGGCTCAAAAGAATCTGCAAAGACCCCAATCTTGAAGATGTCCCAGAAAAGCTAAACCTGAATTTTAAATATTTTTTCCAGTAAACCTGCTTCTTTTATTTGCCCTTGGATTATTAAGCCAAGATTTGACAATACAAATTTATTTTAGAACCTGAGTCTCCGAAAACTTCATAAATTTGCATATTAATTGTATTAACAGCACTTGACAGTATATTGTAGTTCATTTTAGCTCTTAAGCCTTGGTTGTTCAAACCTGTTTGTTTACTAAAATAGTGGCCGCCGGTTTATCAAACGTAGAGCTAATTGTGCGACGGCATAATCGGCATTTGAGATTCGATGACGTCAAATATTACGTCAAATATTACGTCAAATATTACGTAGGATACGAATGACGCAATATCTGTGAAACAAACCGTTAGTGAAGAAATAGAGCTAGTGGCATACTTATGTGTAATTATGTTACATATGTTAACAGCATATAATAATTCCGTCTTCATAACGTTGCAATTGTCCAAAGTAAGTCCAAGCTTCACTACTGCTGAAAACCGCAAAAACCGCGTGGCAGCATTTTATACAGAACTAATCGGCGTCGAGCTAAAAAGTAATCAAGGCGGCGGCGCGCCAACTAAAATTTAAAATCGGCGGCGGCGTTGAAAAAAATCGGCGTCGGGGTCTACTATGAACGTTCACATTGTTGACTTTGTTGTTGTCGCGTAGGAACGTTTCTGATTAGGGGGGGGGGGGGCGGTACAGTTTGAATATTTAATTTAGTGCTCCATTAAACGTAATAAAAATAACCAAAATAATATATTTTACTATCATTAATTAAATAATAACTTTTACAAGTGTACCTGTGTTTAATTAAAAAATATTTTCAAACTCCTCGTGACGTATCTATTTTATATCGGCGTCATTCATAATTACATGCGCTTCTATGATTATAATAGCAACGGATTCTTTTTCTCAGTAAACAAAAACTGACAATCTGATCTACGTCTATCCGCGAGTTAATGTATCTTCGTGAACTCAAGTGCAAGGGGCGTAGAGAAGCAATTAGGTTTGGGGGGGGGGAGAAGATCAATTTCTGCCAACTCAAAGCCTAAAAATTGCCAACTTCGTGGAATATATATTTCACTATCAACTGTCTAGTTAAATTCATAGTAAATGACTTTGATTTAATAGTTTCCCTAAAAATAAAAAAAACTAATGGAAATATTTGGTGTAAGCCCAGTTCTAACGCCTATGGTTTGATAGAGCATTTTCGAGGTATTTTGGCGCTAAACCAGGGTACATGAAGAAATGAAATGTGCTTAGACGAGGATAAAACAATTATAATAAAAAGCTCATAGGACCCTAGCCCTCCCCCTAGGATAACATTAGGCTCGTGCCACTACTTTCAATTAAGTAATATTACTATTGTTTTAATAGCTATAGTCTTAAACCCATTTCAAGCCATTTATTTTAGTCTCTCATATTATTGTGTGTGTCTTTTATGTAGTCGAAGTAGCCGTACACGGTAGGCCTACATCTTCTATATAATGGGCTCAAATTTACTTGATACGACCAAAAACAGTTTCAACGATGGTACTACTTTGTCTATGGAAATTAAATAAAAAAATAAAATTTGTACCCAACACTTTGTTAGCGTGTTAAAAGACTAGCTGCGTTCTCCTTGTGTTTGTTGCTCGTAGGTGTATGGAGCTGTTGCCTCGCGTGGTATGAAGGTCTTGCCAACACCGGCCTATGCATTGTAATCCGGTCACCTGAGTTAATGGCTTTAAAAGTCGCCTGCGGTGGTTATTATTATTATTAATTTTTATGCACAATTAAGTAGCCACAAATAATTTTGTTATTAAAATGTACTAGCTTTTTCTATCAAATGTTATGTTGTTTTCTATAAAATATACTGTTTTTCTATAGACTATACTGGTTTTTCTATAGACTATACTGGTTTTTCTATACAATATACTTGCTTTCCTATAAAATATACCAGTTTTTTCTATAGGTTTGCAATGAAAAGTGTATAGAAAAATTACCCAAATTTTTTATAGAAAAAATGTTTGTATGGATTTATAGATGTTATTTTCACATCTAATATATATCGACTTTCGAAGTACCTATTTTGCAACGAAACTACGCGGCGCGTAAAGTTTAAGTAAACTGATTTTTATTTTAAAAACATGATCGCGTAAGGAAAAATCTCCGAAGAATACTTCAATATAATGCCAATTCGGAAAGAATAGCTAAAAAATGAGCTATGAATTGTGACAGAAGCGACTAACACCATCTACTGATCATTTAATGAAGCTCAGCGGAATTTTTATAATGATAAATACCCACCATTTTAGTAGTCTAAAATAAAATTGATTTCGAGTTCGTAGGGAAATATAAGGCGGTATAAGCCTTTGACTGACCGGGACTATTTGTTTGCCGTATTTATCTCGTTTATGGTTTTATTTTTTGTTTGTGGGACGTTTATTAGGCCAAAGAGAAGATGTTATTCACCATAAATCGAGGCCTACCGAGACCCCGCCCCTCCGGTCAATTAACCAATTAGATCGGGCCATTCTAATTTCACCAAAGGCGCTTTCCTCGCCGAGCAGATAAAGGTTTCGGCTGGCGCTCCTCTCAGCATTGAAATTCGATTAATGTGGCGGACGGGCAGTAAATTTGCGAGGCCTCTCTTATTATATCGGTCTGAGCGCGATCCCCGGTGGCCAGTAAACTGCCCGTCGGACTATAATAAACGTGACCAGCATGGAGACTGACCGCTGAATATCATCTAGCCAACCCCAGCTCGCTATCATTTCTAGCGTTACGGCCGCTTTTAGCGCTAGCCTTTTTCTAGCCCTCGTATTATTCCGTTGTTTATGAGCGTTATTGGGAATAGATGGTAATTAGCGCTATACCGCCAGCCGGATACGCGTACCACGGACTTACGACTATTGCGACCTAAATTAGATATCTATGCGAACGGATTTATAATTATATGTAATTTTGAAACGACGGAAACTTTTTACACTTCTGACGTTAGAACACGTAGCTTTTATCTAACTACAATTACACGTATATGTATTTATAATCAATTTTACTCCGACTTGTCAAACTTGTTACAGTGGCATGTAATAATAATAATTTTTTAACGCAAAAGAGTTCCGTGGGATTAAGTTGTTACATTGTCAGTTATTTCTGATGACGCGGCAAATAAATAAAAATATTTTCCGATGAAAATTCAATGATTTTCTCAAATCTTGTCATTTTAACTACTTAATAGACAATAATTAATATAATTATAGTTTCTAATCTGCGGCAATTTGAATGAATATAAAGTAGTTTTGAACTGGGTAGGATTTGTTACTTTGTTAACTTTGGCTACAAATGTATTTCAAAGTCAGTTGCTGAAATTTAATAGGGTGGGTTGGCTAGTTATGTAATTTTTTTACGTACTGCAAATTTTTATATTCACATTAGGGTTTTACATTACACATTTAAAATAATGGGAACCGGAGCGTGCATGATTATAATTATCTAAGATTATTAAGCTTTTAAAACGAAGTAATAAGCTTTGTAAAGCATCAAAAGTAACCTCGCTTAAAAAGTATGAAACTGAATATTAAATAAATTAAATAAAATAAAATATTTGGTTAAATAAAAACTGCTATACCACGAGTACAGCTTCACAAAACTATCCATTTCAAAATTTAATTTCTTACCGGATAACATTTAATCGATTGCTACCAAAAATAGAGTAATATTTTTTTTCCTCATCGTAGGTGCTTCAATAAAAAACGTTCGCAGGGGATCGCTGAATAAAATGTTTCCGGTTATCGGCTACCAGATTTACCTGGCTAGTCAAAGAAGCCTACTGCGATCCAATCCCAAGCCAAACCAAGACAACTAGGTTGAACATTCACTTTATAAACACCATTTATACTTATTTCTGGTTTTAATTTTTCAATATGAAAAAACGGCGTGACGCAAAAATCGCCGTTAGGCCTAACACAAGTTTTCGCATCAGCCTTTTGAAAACGAACCTTGACAAGGACTATATAAAGAGTAGCTTGCGCGCCCAGGCTCTTTGTATTAATACTCCCTAGCGAATCGCTGAATGGGTTTTATGGAATCGTCTGTATGGGAATTTTACATTGATAAAATGTATTATCGAAAACGAAACATTTAATTTCGAAGGGCGAGTAGTTTCCGAAGTCAATAATAAAAATACGAATGCGTATTTTGCAGTGAATAAATGATTAAGGAATAAAATATTTCACGCGGTACGCGAAGATGAAATATCCCGAATTTAGTCATTTGAGCTTGTTTATATAAATCGTTTGAAAAGTTCCGCACGTTCTAGACATGTATGACGTATAGAGTGCCTACCAACCCGGGAGAGGTAATGGGGGCAAGACCCCCGAAGCAGTGAAACGCGTCTCTCATTCTGTTAAATAAATTAGGGTTTTCGAGATATATTTTACAAAATACGAGTTCGTGCCATATTTATGGCCCCTCGCGCGATGTTTTTCCTTCTCACTAAAAGTGCCTAGTACCGACTCTCTCTCGCGCCGCGCTCTATGTAGAGAGAGTCCCTTTTGAAAACTGGCGTTTTGATATGCGTCTCACGGCGCTCTGATATAATAGAAGGGAATCTCGCTTCTGGAATGGCGCCGGTGGATCCCTCCTGTTTCTGATGTAATAACTAGTTGCGCAAACAGGGAACGCCATTCTTTAAGCTGTCACGTGACCGCGGGCTATTTCGCGCTTGAGAGAGCCCATTGGTCAGCGCCCTCCCTAAAGTTTCACGACATTCGCGCCATCCAGCGTTTCAAATTTTGCTCTCAATCTCTTTATTTCTCGACGTCCCACTCGATTTTCGACAGCCAAATTTTGGTATGTATTACGACCCCGTACTCTCGTATTTTTTTGTTATTAATTTTCCAAGTTTACTCTCTGAGTTTAAAAGGGAACGAATGAGCTAGATAGAGAGAGTGAGTGGTCCCAAAATCCCCGAGGCTCTGGTAGCACGCGAAACTGACTAAGGCGATGAACCCGCCTGTAAATCCCAGCTCGCTATTTCCTCGTCCGTTTCAATATAGCGACTTTTATCAAGTTGCGGGTTAATTAGTTGAGAATAACTTTACAGGTTGAAATTTAAATATACACGTATATCTATATACTCCCGCTGTAACGCGCGCGGTTACATCAAAGTGAAATTACTAAAGATTTATTTTTACGTATTCGAAATCTTTGGACCGGTTTATTTTTGCATAAATTCGAAAGGTTAATTTCCATCAATAAATTTTCACTCCGCTATGAAAGCACTATCGTGATTAAACACTTCGAAATAACAATCAGTTCATATTTCTTTCTTATGAAAATGGAAAGTTAAAGATGGTATAGCGAGTTTTTAGTTTAAGTAGTTTCCCGCGCCAACTCCGGAATAGGACTGAAAAAGCATAAAATATGATTAGTCGGATCTACTATCAAGAGGTGTACTCGGTTTTAACTCGGATTTTACAAACAAAAGTGTGGTCCTTTAGATATTAATACAGATTATCCATTAATTCCACCTGCGTTTTCCCTTACCATTGTTGCATTTCGCAACATTTTTAAATTTGGATACAATATTTCTTTTAAATGAATTCAGTATATCCTAGACGTTTAAGTGGATTTTATAAAATTTTCTTCATTGTTATATCTTCTAAAAACAAGTATACAGGGTGTTTTAAAAGGTTATGCAAACATTTTATGGAGTTGTAGGGAACGAGTTGAGTAGTATGCCTGTTTTTTCCCATTTTCCTACGATGATTTAAAAGAGCGCCAGAGAGCTTCAAAGTGTGGCCTACTAACCCCTGGAAGTAGGCTGCAATAAGCTCAAAACCAAGCCGCAGGGATTTTAAATACTGTTTAAGTTTACTTTTTTACGCTGGTTACCTCGATTTGTTTACAAAGTCTTTTTTTAACTATCACACGAACCTAAACCTTAATGTTCGCATTTCCCTGCTGCTTGGTTTGCGGTTTTTGCAGCCTACTTCCAGGGGCTAGTATGCCACACTTTGAAGCTCTCTGGCGCTCTTTTAACTCATCGTAGGAAAATGGGGAAAACAGGCATACTTCATAACTCACCCTCTACAACTCCTTAAAGTTTTTGTATAACCTTTTGAAACACTCTGTATACCATACGTTATTATCGTAGCCCCAAAAATTCTAAAGCTTGTTTTCCACTTGCGCGTCATAATGTTATTTTCTTTACGCGCGTAAAAGCTGAGAAACGCGTCGTTCCGCGCGCCAGTGGAAAACAAGCTTTAAGGGCCATTTTCATGCTCACTGGTAGCGGATAAAAATCGTCAAAATTCGCATCCGCCACTCGCAAGCGTGAAAATAAAGCTAAAATATCTGTTTGTAACAGATCGACGCGGAAAGTGAAAAAGTGTGTAGCGGAAGCGGATTTTGTCGATTTTTACCCGCTACCAGCGAGCATGAAAATGGGGCTTACAAAGTATTATTTTTATGCAAATTTAAAAGCATAGATGGTAACATTGGCTCGGTTCTTGGCACCGAAATACACGAAATAACAGAATCTTAAATTGATTAGTCTAATTTGTGGCTATTTGATTTTCGTTTGATTTGTACGCCATCTATTAACCAAAATATAAACAGGATAATTAATAATTCTAAGTAATTTGATCCTTACCGAAAATTTGGCTGATGCTGATAACTTTCTTATGGTACCAATCTTTTCGAGAAATTCCATAGCGAAATTATGGAAATTTGTAAATTTATTAATGCGCTATGAAACTAAGGTTATTTAAATTTGGGAGTGCATTCAATTAAGACGCTCTTACCGGGAATATAAAGCGCGTAGGCCTGTAATTGCGTTTGTCAAATGGATGATAGCGTATAGGCTGCAGTGTGCGCGTGGAGGGGCTTCGAGAAAAAGGTAGACATCGAAATTAGGCTGCCTTCTTTGCCTACAGCCTCAACTTGAAAGTGCAAACATTAATTACCAGGAACACGCGGAATTTTCGGAAAAATGCGAAAAGTTTATTGCGAACGTATTTGAGAGAGTTTCGTCGTGGCGGTCGCTTTACCTTTGTAGGTCCCCCAACTCGCCCGTTCAGTTTATTTTCATAAATTATTTCGTTTAACTGCGAAAGTGGGTTTGGTCCTCCAGGTATAAGCTCGTCGAACGCTTCAGTCTCGCGGGCTGAACCCCCGCTCGGCACACTACTCGTTCTAGTCGGCTCCGTACTCGGAGGAGCCCGGACCGTAATACAAACAAGGCCAATTTAATTCAGGGACTTTGATCCTCGGACGCGGCAGATGGGACCAGCCCTACAAGTACGAAACGCCTCTCCTCCCGCGGAAGACCCGACTATCTCGGCCCACATACGACAAGCCAGGCCCCGACGTCATTTTGCATTCAACGGCCGCCTTAAATATGGCTCAAATCGATCACCGGACATTCTAACACTATTTTCCAACCACCCCGAAGGGGTCATCCCCCAAGTTCTCGCGATTCTCAAAGGGACCGAGTATAAAATTAATATGGCTTTTGGAAGGATTTACTTCGTAACCTAGCTCGTGTAAACGGGCCAAAATCATCTTCTTGATTGCCGTGTCGAGTGCAGGAAGTGTCATTACATTTGATGGTAAAAATAAGATCATCAAATGATTATAATAATCAGTTAGGCTATAGTGCCCAAGGAATCACCCAAATAATCTAGCGACTTTTAATGCCATTGATTCGGGTGGTCTACTTGGTAGCTTGGTTGATGGAAAATTAATATTTAAATTAGAGTTTTTAATATTACGGAAAAATAAAATGCGGAAAAATTTCCAGAAAATTTTCCGCAAATCGGGAAATAAAACAATGAAACATAAATTACTTTTTAAGGGTTTTTAATGTTTTTAACTTTTTATCGATATAAAATGTCTAATAACAGTAAACATACTACAAAACATTAATAGTGTTACATTGTTAATCAGTTTAAACTAGTCTAAAGGTTTAGTTTTACTTTTAGATTCGAAAAAACGAGGTGAAAATGACGCTTTATATAAATTTGCAAACAATATTAGACTAATCATGAAATGAAAACTTTTTTTATTTCTTTCGGAAAAATACGGAAAATTTTCCGATTTACAACACTAATTTAAATAGTGACCTAAATAATAAAAAATAGGAGAATAAAGTTTCTCAGGAATCGAGACAGGGAATACCCAGTTATCAAAAACGTAGCCTCTTCCCGCGGCTTTGAAAATCAGCAGAGTTTCACCGTCCTAACAGATTTTTATCTCAGTCAAATTGAGCTGAGTCAGCTGATCGTGCTTCGCTCCGAGTCATTGTTTGGCAAATATTTCCTCCGAAATTCTTATACTAAAATACGGTTTGGAAATAAAATTTACGTTGATGATTTTACTCCGTGAAGGGGTCTACGATGATTTTATTACGCCAATTTTACAGTCGGACTTTAGCAACCAGCTGCGCTTCATCGCGGCTAATTTATAATTATATATTTAGAAAACAGAGAGATGCTAATTTATAATAAATTTCGACGCTAAAACGCAGATGGAAGGAAATTAGGTTACGCTATTGGGTCTATACTATATTGAGCCGAATCAGTCTTTAAATTAAAAATTATATGTATAATATGTGACCTACGAAAAATCGGGCACCATCGGTCGCTTTACTGTCCAACACGGCCAACTTTGGTGATGCGCTGTTGAGTGAACAGCCCGTCATCCAAGTTGGCCTTTGTCTAATCCCTAGTTGGCTACCGTGGTAACAATGGAGCTATTTTTTTTTGGAGTTCCTACAGGAAGTGGGTAAACGCTTTTGACCACGCGCGAGGCTATTATTGCGAATCTAGGGTACGTTGTTTATTTTATCTTGGATATCAATAGGAAGGTTTTCAATACACTTTATTTCACGTGAAATAAATTACACGAATTTTAATTAAAAACATTAGTGAAGAAATAAACTAGCCGTTAGAAATTCAATTTTGTTAAAAGGACTAGAAGGGAATGCGAAAATATTTTATGACATAACCAAAGAAATGGTCGCCAATTTTTTAAAACACGTGTATCTTGAAATCTACGTAACCCAGTGAGAAACTGAGTTTTTAATCACTTTCTATGTGTAACACCAGGAATCCATACTTCTACTTGAAATGCTTATCACGGCAGATTTTCGTCTCGATGTGGCTGACGTTTTTTTTGACGTCACTATGTAAACTTAACAAACAACAACGTGCGAGGGGAGTGCGCGCTAAGGGTAATTTTTCCCTCGTAGGCGGGGTCAAAGCCGTCAGAGTGATCTTACCATACTCGATACGGCAGAATAATCATTCCAAGTAGAGGTATGGATTCCTGGTTGCACCTTTCACCATAAGTAACATAATAACAATAAGTATGACAATTAACGAGATTTACAACCAAACTGATTTTCATAGTTATTGCGAAATCAAGATGTTTTCTCAGCACAGAGTTCTCTAGTGTCTAAAAAATGCGAGACTTCCGCTAAGCCGAAATATCTGGTTTACGATAGATAGGCGGAATATTAGGCTAAAATGATTAAAATGAAAAATGTTTTTATCGGCGCCACGAGCTCATGCTTTTTTACTACGCATGATTCACACGCGGGCTTCAAAACAAAGCCAAAGCCCCTCGCGACTCCAATAGTTGGCTTAAATTTTTATCAAAAAGGAGTCATCCAAAACGGTAAGTCGCGAGTCCAAGTCACAGCTTGAAGAGAGAAAAAAGGTTCGGTTAGAAAATTACCATAAAGCAATAGGAAGTGTCATACTTATTGTTATTATGTTACTTATGCTATCACTAGAAAGTTATTACACCTCCGTATTGTATAAATATCAAAGGTTTACAAAATGGGTTGTATGGGATATATGTAGTTTATTAATTTAAAATTGAAATAATAGATTTTTGAAATTAAATATATCAACACGTCGTTTGATCCAAACTAGCAAATGTGCTTGGCACTTTGACCTTCTACAGGTTCTTTAATCAACAAAACTAACAAAACTCCACTTTAGTGGGATTCCAGGCCACATCTACGCGATCCCAACCCACTTAAAGAGCCAATTAAGAGCTAACAAATTGGTCTTAAGACTGAATGCACGTTTACAGAACGTGTTAGAATAGTCAGAGATCTTCCTTCAGGATTCATAGAAACCTTACATGGCCTTCAAGACATTGTATCACTTTTAACTATTTGCATGGATCTTGTTCTTTTCAGTAGTTGACCACAGTAAACTGTTTGAGTGACCACAGAATAATATTTATTAATCAACATTTTTTTTATTTTTTAACAGAAAAGCGAACGCAACATAAAATGATCGGTGAACCAATTTGTTAATATTGTATTTTTTGTCAGAGCAGCGTGATATTCTTCAGACAGCCAAGACAGCCATTTAAGTTTAATGTATTAATGAATAAAAATATCAGTAAAATAAAATTAAAAACAAGCTGTGTTATTGAAACTTATCTTGGTACTTTTTACGTGTTAAGTATTGCTTAGGAAAATAACGTAGAACACGTTGATTTTGAGGTATGTTACAAAATGCGAATAATAATATCCGAGTCATGTTTTGTGACCAAATATTTTCGTACTCCCTTACAACCATTTCAAACGATCAAAAAACTTATTTATAAGCTAGTGGGAGTTTTTTGAGCTTCTACTTCTTTTTTCATTAATATTCGTATAATATTTGACATTAAAATTGAAATATTTATATTCCTAAGATTTATCTAAATGATAACTTGATTCACAGGTAGGCTGTTGTCGTATTAAGAAACAAGATTTCATGGTAATTTAGGTACAAAATCCCACGATGTATTTACTATATTTCAAATATTAAATTTATATTTGAACAAATTTCCAATCATCTTGTACATTAACTTCATAAACCAAAGAGGATTTTTATCGAAAAATAATTTATCGATTTACCTGGTTTTAGAAATATGGTAGCGAAACGCGAACACGCTAATTTAAATTAATTTTTTAGACAAAACGAACTTTTCAAGTTACATGGTTTTCGAAATAAGATAGCGAAACACGAACATTTTAATTAAAATTATATTTTAGAAAAACCGAATTTCTTGAGTTTCCTGGTTTTGAAAATATGATAGCGAAACGCAAAACACTTTAATTTAAATAAATTTTTAAACAAAACGAACTTTTCGAGATACCTGGTTTTGGAAATGACGAGTAAGATGGCGCCTGTACCAATCGGCACGAAATACAAATATTCCAATACGCGGGTTGTGGGGTTCCGCGAACTGGCCAGAAATCTCACTTAAAAACTAAAATTTCTTAATGCAACCGAAAACTTAGTTCAGAAATGATCGGTACTAACTAAAAATATAATATTCAACCAAGTCGATCTTAATTTAAAAGAGAGTATGTAGATTTTAAGGCGAAAATCCCCAAAAACTACTAAAATGGGAAAATGCCCCCATTCCGGGGCAGTGATTTCACAAATGTTAACAAAGCCGACGAGGGCATGATATTTCCGTTTTGGGTACATTTGTTCGATTTCATTCGTCCGAACGGTGGTACAAATGTCCGAATGATCATTTGTCCGAATGCCGGAAAACAGGATCGTATGTCCGAAAACGTATTTCATTTGCCCGAAAAATTTATCACAACTTTTGTTGGTGATTTAGTCGTTCAATTTATGTTAACTTTACTTTTCATTTGTTCGAATAATCGTTTGTCCGTTTTTTCGAACATTAGAAATTGGTTGTTTTTTTTAAATATTGTTAATATAAGAAAATAGTAACATTAACGTGAACCTAACCTAACCTAACCTAACCTAAAATATCCACAACATTCAACGCAATTTCCACTTACCATATCGACCAAAGGAAAAATTGACATAATAGGACAGCAATAAGAAATACTAATTTAGCGACAGAATTCGGACAAGTGATGCTACCGATTCAGACGAATGAAACAAACAAGTTGTCCAAATCGAACAATTTAAACATTTGTTATTTCGGCGGTTCGGACGATTGAAATTCGAACATTTGTCCCACCGTTCGTACGATTGAAATTCGAACATTTGTCCCACCGTTCGTACGAATGAAATTCGAACATTTTTTCCACCGTTCGTACGAATGAAATTCGAACATTTGTTCCACCGTTCGTACGAATGAAATTCGAAAATTTGTTCCACCGTTCGGACGATTGAAATTCGAACATTTGTTCCACCGTTCGGACGATTGAAATTCGAACATTTGTTCCACCGTTCGTACGAATGAAATTCGAAAATTTGTTCCACCGTTCGGACGATTGAAATTCGAACAAATGTTTCACCGTTCGGACGATTGAAATTCGAACAAATGTACCTACCCCATATTTCCAATCGATTGATGTGACATGTGTCTTTGTACCTTTAACGTACCGCGAGAAATCGTGCCAACACAGGCGGCGGCGGCGGACACAATACGTGGAAATAATACACACAAATCCTCTAGGATCATATGTAAATATAGAATAAGTATTATTGTAAAGCGGTGGTTTAAATAATGACCGGAAATGTTCATCGGAAAACGGGTGGTGTTGATTTGATATGGGCGTGTCTTGAAAACCGCTAAACGTACAGAATGACATGTAATATAATGGGGTAGGTACATTTGTTCGAATTTCAATCGTCCGAACGGTGGAACAAATGTTCGAATTTCATTCGTCCGAACCGCCGAAATACCAAATGTTTCAATTGTTCGAATTGGACAACTTGTTTGTTTCATTCGTCCGAATCGGTAGCATCACTTGTCCGAATTCTGTCGCTAAATTAGTATTTCTCGATGACGTAAAGCACGTGCAAAATTTGGATATAGGACAACCACCAATGGCCAAGAAAGATCACTGTAGTTAAATTCAAAATAATGTAAAATATTTCAATAATAAACGGATATAAGCATTATTATGTCTAATCATTTTATCCTATTATGTCCATTTTTCATTTGGCCAATATAGTAAGTGGGAATTGCGTTAAATGTTGTGCATATTTTAGGTTAGGTTAGGTTAGGTTAAGTTCACGTTAATGTTACTATTTTCTTATATTAACAATATTTAAAAAAAAAACAACCAATTCCTAATGTTCGAAAAAACGGACAAACGATTATTCGAACAAATGAAATTCGCCAGTAAAGTTAACATAAATTGAACGACTAAATCACCAACAAAAGTTGTGATAAATTTTTCGGGCAAATGAAATACGTTTTCGGACATACGATCCTGTTTTCCGGCATTCGGACAAATGATCACTCGGACATTTGTACCACCGTTCGGACGAATGAAATCGAACAAATGTACCCAAATCAATATCATGTATCGCAAATCCTTTTTATTGCTGTGTAGGACAAACAGAACCTGAGATGTTTTAAATTTTGTTATAACATAATAATTAATTTTATCATGTTTCCTGCGAATTGATTTATAAATAAAAACAGAATATCTAATTTAACTTTTAGAAAAAAGATTTACTTTACTTGTACCTTCGCAGGTTTCTGTTGAATTTTCAAAATACGTTTCTAAAAAACCTATAGTGCGAAATACGCTATTAAATTGGGAAAAATATGTTTTAGAAATAAATATCATTCTGCATTTTAAGTTTTATATTTTCCGTTGCTAGGTGGAGTAGAACACGTGATGCAATAAACGTTTCCCAGGAAAATCAGACCCACCGATAAGTTGCTGGAACCTGCCAAGGTATGTGTTCATTCGTTTTCCTTTAGACCTACTATCTACTTCTACAAAAAGGTATATCATTGAAAACCTTTAAAATAGAAAATATCTAAAATGGAATATAATTAATTATAAAATATTGTTCCCTTAACCAGAGATATTCTCCACAATTCTTTATAATTGTTATAGTTACTATAATAACTAGATTCGTAGCAGTCTAGGAAAGTTTTTCGCGAAGCAGAATCGCTCTATCGGTGATATTTTCTATTTTTGCTCGACTGGAGAGTTATGAGCGGAGTCCAGCAATCTTGGGTTGAAATCGGGGACACACCCCCATGATTTAGTTGCCTTGATTTCTGTGGAAAGGCCTTCGTCCAAATAGACGGAGGGTAAAAGTAAGAATCGCGTACTCGGCGTCAGTTATCGGCCCGACACAAGAAACTCGTTTCCCAACGATAAAGGTTTGACAGTCCTTGGCGGGAAGGCCTTCCACACTATACCCATTCCGTGCGTATTGGACGCCGCTTAATAATTCCCTTTCATTTGAACTCTTCGCTTTAGTTTTGTCGATAATTTCAGGCCCGCACGATGGCGCTGACGTTGGTGCCGTAGAATCCGCGTGTATTTATATAGAGTATACGTGCGAAGCGGCCATTTGAAGCGCCGCTAAGGGATCTTTATTATCTCCGTATGAAACAAAGCGTTCCTAATAGATTTTCGGATAAAGTATATATACGGCCGTATAGTAGCGTCGAGGTTGTAGGCGTCTACATTTCGCGAAAGCATTAGTTACCGCGCGTACGCGTATAGGCGGTCGCCAATTAGAGTCCGCGACTAAACACGGGAGGTAGACCATTGTCGACTTCCTGTCTAACCGGAAACGTGACGTATTGGCAGGAAGACGCCATCTGCTGGGAAGAAAGGGCATTAAAGAGTAGCCCAAGTCGGGCTTATTCGCGGCAGTTGATGGCTCTCTTTAATTAAAAGAAAAAACCCCTTTTCATAACGGCCCTGGCGCCGCGTTCAGCCGGGGAACCTTCTCCTCGGAGATATCCCTCCGCCATAGAGAGATGGAATAACGCGGCTAGAGACTATCGGAAGTGTGGGGATTGGTCCCTTTCATATTTCGCTCTTCGCTTGTAAATGCAGCTCGGGGTTTAGGGGGGAGGTCCCCGCTTGGTTTATCTTGTCACGCTTTGTTCGCATTCTCGTTTGGAATGACACGCTCTAAATAAGAAACTGACGCGAATTCCTCTGCCAAACGAAATAGTGCCCAAATTTAGAAAAATGAAAGTTTCTTTCGTAAAAAGAAAAAGCTTCTAAATATTTCTTCGGGAAACAATGCTTTAGTCTTCGGGATTTTGATGAGCTCGCGATTTTGTTAAAAATAGAGAAAATAGCCATGAAAGTTCAACTTTGGAAGAATACCAAAAAATTTAGTTTCTCGTACTTAAATGTCTAAAAGCAGATAGGTTAAGCCTCGTAAGAGCCGGATAGAACGGATAAAATTATAAAAATATATTTTACGGCTTGTCTAGATGAAGGAATTCTATTGGAAATTTCCGACGGATTATTGAAAGATATTTAGTAATCCGAGAGATATTTTTGATATTCAACTTGGCAAATCACTTTCTACCTTTCTCCTCCGAAATTAACATTACTAATTAGACTATTTACAATTGCATCTACTTCGACCAATACCGTTTAACTCATATTTCAAAGGTTACCTCCCATTTCGCCGAAAAAAGTTATCCAAATTCTCATTTCACCCAATCCCATTTTACCCAATCTCATTTCACCCAATCCCATCTTGCTCAATCTCATTTCACCCAATCCCATTTCGCCCAAAACGAATAAAATATGAAAAAAAATGTATTTAGTCTATATTGAATGTTCTTGGTGTATCTAATATAATGATTCGAATAAGTACTAGATAAGGTAATTAAAACCCAACCTAACTCAACGTAACCCAACCTACACCAACCTAACCCAGCCTAACCTAACCTAACCCAACCCAACCTAACCTAACCTAACCCACCCTAACCTAACCTAACCTATAAAAGTATTGTTCATATCGATATACTATTTAATTTTATTTAAAAATTTAACGATATTTAAACTTACTTTGTTAACAGATTCTAATTGTCTTGATGTAACTCTTTTAATTTTATTTGTTTTTTGTTTTGCGAGAAAAGGGAATAGGATGAAAAGGTCAATAGGATAAATTATTTTGGATGAAAAGATCAAGATTGGGAGAAATGAAACATATCATTTCAGATGGAAATAATTCATATGAAACAAGTGAATGCGAACATATTTTCCGAAATGCCTCATTTGTTGTTGTCATAGAAGCTTGGTTTTTTTAACGTGGAATGGTCAAACTAAAGGCACGACTATATCGCGGCGGCATCACGCGCGCGTGCAAATTCGCGGCACGCTTCGAATCCCTCGCCTTTCCTCTTACACCCATTTTCCTTTCCAAACCCTTCCTCCCCCTCCCCTTCCCCCGCCGCGGTTTGCCTTTGCCTATCAGTCAGAAACGCTTTTACCCCTGTTAGAAACCCCCTCGATGAAAAATGGCTGTAATTATTAAAAGACTAGCCGTAGAGCGCAGATACGGGGGATCTGCGGGGGATTAGCATATTGGTTCACCGACGCCGCGGTAAAACTGGGACATTATCTTTCCCCAATTACCCGGGATTTGATAAACTGGACGAGCAGTGGCTGCGGGGAGTCCTTCATGGATGACCTTAAATATTTAAAAGTCAAATTATAAAATTAGAGTTCTTTTTATCGATTATGGGAATTTGAACGACCCATCTATGGCGTGTAAGTGTAGCTATGTATGAATTAGTTTCATACTATACTACGTCCCGTTAAAGAACTATACTCTTAGTTTAGTCATAATTTTTAACCGTGAATAATGTATGGTGAAACTGTTCGCCTACAGTCAAGTGATTTTTTATAGCGGCTTTTTTGTTATAAATTTTTATATAAAGTTATATAGTTTCGAAACCATGTCATCGAGAAAGTTCGTAAAAGTGAAGATTGTAGATATAAATTACCGTCGCTTATCTTCAACTTTGTCTTTAATATATTATACTAAATATTTTACGATTGGTTATTCTTCCCAATTGTTATTTATCTTTTCACAACGCTTGACTATAGGAGTTTGTGGGCTTTTTTGGGCATAGAATCGAATATCAAATATTTATTTTCTAGCCACGACGAATATCAAATATTTGTTTTCTAGCCACGTCGAATAACAAATCGAATATCAAATATTTGTTTTCTAGCGACGTTGAATATCAAATCGAAAATCAAATATTTGTTTCTAGCCATGTCAAATATCATACATTAGTTTCTAGCCATGTCAAATATTAAACATTTGTTTCTAGCCATGTCAACCATCAAACATTGATTTCTAGTCGAATGAAATCAAATATCAAATATTTGTTTTCTAGCCATGTCCAACATCAAACATTGATTTCTAGTCGAATGAAATCGAATATCAAATATTTGTTTCTAGGCACGTCAAATATCAAATATTTGTTTTATAGACACGTCAAATCAAATCGAATATCAAATTTGTTAATATCTAGCCACGTCAAATTACAAATCAAATATTTGTTTCTAGCCACGTCAAATATCAAACATTTGTTTTCTAGTCAGGTCGAATCAAACCGAATATCAAATATTTGTTTCTAGCCACGTCAAATATCAAACATTTGATTTCTAGTCACGTCGAATCAAGTCGAATATCAAATATTGGTTTTTTAGCCACGTCAAATATCAAATCGAATATCGAATTTCAAATATTGGTTTTATAGCCACGTCGGATATCATATATAAACGTTGAATAGTTTGACTTAATTTTTTTAATGAAAAACAAGGTCAGTATAAATAGTATTTCGATAAGAAAATAATTTTATGTAATTGGTTTACAGTTTTACTTTTACTACACTCTTTCCAGGAAATTCAAAAATACGCCAATGCTCAATAATCTACGCAATAATAGACAGCTAACTGGGTAGCACCACACCACCGTGTTCTCCTTGGATGACCTTAAAATTCCACAAATCAAAAAAAACACCGATTTTATTCGACCAATTTTGAAAATATTTTAAATACCAAAGATGATCTATCACTCTTTTCGAATATTCTTCTATTTCATCATTAAAAATTAATACCTGTATTATCCTATTTAATGAGTAAAAATTAATATCTGTATAATCCTATTTAATGAGTAAAAATGACTATCTGTATTATCCTATTTCATCAGTAAAAACCAATATTTGTATCATATTTCAACAGTAAAAACGAATACCTGTATTATCCTATTTCATCAGTAAAAACAAATTTTTGTATCAGCCTATTTCATCAGTAAAAAGAATATCTGTATTATCCTATTTCATCAGTAAAAACTAATATTTATATTCGACTATTTCATCAGTAAAAAAAACGAATATTTGTATTCGACTATTTCATCAGTAATAACGACAATTTGTATTCTCCTATTTCATCAGTAAAAACGAATATTTGTATTATCCTATTTCATCAGTAAAAACGAATATTTGTATTATCCTATTTCATCAGTAAAAACGAATATTTGTATTATCCTATTTCATCAGTAAAAACGAATATTTGTATTCGACTATTTCATCAGTAATAACGACAATTTGTATTTTCCTTTTTCATCAATAAAAACAAATATTCGTATTATCCTATTTCATCAGTAAAAACGAATATTTGTATTCGACTATTTGATCAGTAAAAACGAATATTTGTATTCGACTATTTGATCAGTAAAGAGGAATATATGCAAACATTTTCAAGGTCTACTGGATTCGACAAATCGAAAATTATATTTGGTATTCCACCGCATTATTCCGTGTAATAGATTATTTGCATCTAAAATTCCGTTAGTCTTAACTTGTAACTTCGCCTTGAAGACCGAAGTACCGCGAATTGGTTTTAAATGAATAATTATATGTGTCCCCAAACGTTGTTGGTCTTTCTTACCTCTTGAAAATAGTAGTTTTTGGTTTGTCATGGTGTTAAGTTAAATCTAAATTGAACTTCTGCGTCGATAAATCCGAATATTGGAAAGCTAAGCGAACTTCCGGGAATCCAAGTGGACAACGTCTAATTCTAAGTCTCAGACATTCGTACTAAAAGCACCTATAGTTGTCGAAAGCTCCTGTTTCCGGAATCAATTATAATTGGGTGACTGCCAGATTTATTATTCAAGTAAATGAAGATAATTACGTTTAACAAGAGTCGCGCTCTTAAGAAAGTTCTAAACGGGCGAAATGAAGGTAACGCGAGACGATGACGATTCCGGGATTTTCAAAGTCGTCGAATCGTCTGGCCTTTAATAAGGCGTCTCGTCGCGCTAACGGTTAAATATCGTTAGTTAATAGATGTCGCTGTAAGAAAGCCGCTTTTCGTTATTCGAAGCGGGACATGTGGGAGAAATTTAATCCTTCTAGTTGAAAACGCGTCCACTGAGGCCGAAGAACCCGACCGAGCGAGGGCGGCCCCGTTTCGAGGCGCACCCAACCAAGCCTTAATAGCTTAATTATGCCACGGCTTTCGCGATCAGCCTAGCGACGCATCCTGGCGGCCGAATCGTGCTTCATTTCCCGCCAAAAATTCACTGACGTCCCCCGGATTGTCACTGAGATATTAAAATTTACAAGATGCCTCGTTTAAGGACGAAACCCTCGTGTTCCCGTTGGAAAAATCTCGCCTTCGAAATTGCTCATTCTATCCGGAATTTAGTCGTAAGCTTCCAATGAGAACCCCGCGGAGAGGTTTGAAGGCTTCTAATTGTTCTTCAAAATAGATAATTAAAAAAAACATCTATCTGCCATAATAATTGAATATTAAGGCTCATTTTCAGGGTCCATTTTCAGCGGAAATTTTTAATCTTAACAGAAATGGGGTATATCTCAAAAGGATTTCGTTTACGATTCCACGTCACTTTTCGAATTAATCTCGAGCTTTGCTTTTTTCGTAAAATTTCCGTATTTGGTACATTTTAGGTTGAAAAAATGGAGGTGATTACTCCAATAAATAATGAATATTTAGCAAACCAAATTTAACACGACACTATTGGTTATTTAAGGCTCACGCTGTCAAGCGTAAAATTGAAGATAGACCGAGAAATATCAAATACATTCTGATCGGCGATTTGATTTCTACGTTGAAAATTAACCATGAAAATGGGGCTTAAATCTAAAAATGTATTTTTTCACAATAATTGTAGATTGGCAATTCACGAACGTCCTCTTAAATGAAACTTAAAATTTGGTGAAATTCTGTAGAAACGAGGCGAGTCTATAGCCCAAACGGATCATAATTATTAATCCAGCACGAATAAAACAATTTTGGGACGTGACGAGATTGTCTTCGCCACCAGCGGCTTAAGGGTTAAGTGGAGCGAACGGCGTCGCGCAGTAGCGGTGTTCCTCGACGCCATTACCCGAACTAGAGTTCCAATAAGTCGGCACGTCATAACAAGAGCTCGTTTCAGACTGACCACTTACAGGCCTAATCTGACTTGAATCATCCCCCCCCCCCTTTGGTTCTGGCAAATCTGCGTTTGAAAGGCTTGATTAATTCGAGTCGCAGTCAGCCGTCACCTCCCAGCCACTGTTCACTCGCGACAGAGTACCCTGTCCATTTCAACTGCTTTCGTGTAAGTTGTAAGCTATCAGCGACATAGCTTTCGGCCATTTCGAGTGATGAATTTTAAGAGCGGAACCGCGCGCCGGGAGAGAGAGAGAGAGAGAGAGTGAAACTCGAGGTTTGATAACCGAAGCCGACAGTCCTCGGGGCTGGCTTTCATTTAATATTCGGGAGGGGGAACAACCCGCCACGTAAATATAATTGTTTGTTCTCGTGACAGAGGCCGCTTTTAACTTAATTTAGTTTTCCGCGCGCCACCGCCGTCGCCGATAAAATCTACTTTAATGCGAAAATTAAAACGCGTCCTCTATAGATATAACTGATATAAAAGTTGGAATTTACCGCCGACAAAATATTTCGCCAAACTATACGGGCGCTTAGGTCAGAGGTGACGATTTTCTATCACGCCCTCTGACGGCCGTACCCCGAATTACCTTTCGCAAAATGGAGTAATTACTAGAGAGAGAGTTTTATCTAGGCTGCTAAGCCTTTCCTCCCGTGATAAGTGTCAGTCTCTCGATTGGGCGCTTTTAAACAGCGATTGTTAGCGGATGTCAGCCGTTTTCCGGCGCGCTTAATATTTTGTTCCACGTTTTACTGGACAGTCGGCCCATTGTTTGACTCGCAATTCGCGATAAGGGAAGCTGCAACGCCGCTGCGGGGGAGAAGGAGAAGGTATATACGCCATTCTAAAAGCTAGCGGGGGGGAGTTTCCGGAAAAACACTGAAGTTAAGTGCTTTTAAAATCGACTGCAGGCGGACTGGATCCCACTCGCTTCATGCCGCCCTCGCCCACTCGTTCTCTCCTAAAGTTCGTTCACTGTATATCCCCCTACCCCAGGTTCGCGAAACCCCACTAAACCCCTTTTAGTTTTAACTTAATGCGCTACACTATGAGAGGTGTTGAACTTATATATCTGTAGCGACTTACATTTCTCTGTTCGATGAAGTTCGGTTGGAGTCTAGCCTTTTCGCAATCCGTCCCTTCCCAACAACGTTCTTTTTTTATACCATTCCTTTCGCGGAGTTTCCGCTTCGACTTTTCATTCGCCTGTAGGTCATTTTGCCTATTTGCACCTGTAGAAGTATACCACACGCCTTACTTCCGTGTTCAGGGAAAAGCGCCTTACCAGGGGTATGTTGGAAAAAATACAGGGTGTTTCAAAAGGTTATGCAAAAATTTTAAGGAGTTGTAGGGGGCGAATTGAGAAGTATGCCGGTTTTTCCCCATTTCCCTACGATGAGTTAAAAGAGCGCCAGAGAGCTTCAAAATGTGGCCTACTAGCCCCTGGATGTAGGCTGCAACAAGCGAAAAACCAAGCAGAGGGGAAATGCGAACATTAAGGTTTGGGTTCGTGTGATAGATAAAAAAGGACTTTGTAAACAAATCGAGGTTACCAGCGTAAAAAAAGTAAACTTAAACAGTATTTAGTCCCTGCTGCTTGGTTTTGCCCTTGTTGCAGCTTACTTCCAGGGGCTAGTAGGCCACACTTTGAAGCTCTCTGGTGCTCTTTTAGCTCATCATAGGAAAATGGGAAAAAACAGTCATACTTCTAAACTCCCCCCTACAACTTCTTAGAATTTTTGCATAACCCTTGAAACACCCTGTATATCGTTGCTGGCTCGTCATCCTTGTAATTTTCCGTGTTCAGATTATTTCTTTCGATAAATCTGATACCAATAAAATATGGAAGGCATATTTATATGGCTTATAACTCGCGAAACTGCCGCATATCCCAAGATCTAAACTAGTATATATTTGTTATAACAAGCACCTTAATGAAATAGAAAGAGCTACTTCGTTTGACTCCGACTGAATATTTTAATTTACTCGCTTAGAGTATGCTTCAAACGAATCGATGGAGGGGGTAATTATATATTTTGAAAAGTATCGTGAAAAATCTGTGGCCGGCGGGTGATAACCCTGGTGAAATTGATACGAACGTCGCAAACAGATTAGATACGATATTTAATTAGCTGTTTAAAATGAAAATGGAGAGAACCAAGCGTGAATAAATTCGTCGAATCTTGAAAAGATGGCATCTCGAAAACGGGCCTCATTCTCCTCGCTCGCTTACTTAATAATTAGCAAACTTAAAAGTGATCGAATAATTTCAGTATTTCGTCTCGCTTTCGCTTCACTCTTCGCCGTCAGCACCCGCTATCTCGAAGGCTGGCTAGAAAACTTCCGGGATTTTGGAAATATATTTCCGCGCGCCCCGAAAACTTGCGAATGCTAATTCGAATCAATCGGCCTTCATTCTAATCAAAGCCTCGCGCCCAGTTCCTGATTATTTTTTTGTTAATTTCCGCGGAACCATTCCGGATTCCCTCGGCGTCGGTGGCGCTCTCCGTTGGCCTTCGAGTTATAAATTAAGCTATCAGTCTGAAGGCAAAACGGATCATTTCGTCAATTAGGAGCGATAGCTTATATTTCGCCTATCCTGGCTCCGCCGCTACGGGCCTCCAATCAATGGTCGCCGGAGCATTACTCAGTCCGAACCGCGCGGATATATCTGACGGATCAATATTCCCAAATTGGTAAACACCTCGAATCGGCATATACACCTAACTGTCCATTTCCGGTCGCGTGAAGAGGGGGAGGCGGATAGCCGAGTAGGACCCGTGCTCCTGTCTCCCCCCCCTTTATTTATACCTTAATTAAACCTCGGACGCGCGATACATGTATTTTTGGTCAGATTCCAATATGCCTAATTATAAGCGCGGATTAAGCGTGATGACTAATGCTCTTAGCGTTTCCTCCACAGGCTTCGGCTATTTACAAGCATCGCGGCTCGCTCCGAAGCTCTCTGGCTTTAGTCGGGAAAGGGGTTTTCGCGGAGTTCGGCCATCTAGCTGACTAGCTACGCGTTTAGTCTGACGTCAGCGCCGTGGACACCGAGCGCGGATAGGGGTGCTACGTTTACCCCCCCCCCTTGATCCCGTTCTTTGATTTATCGTTGGTCCTTTTCGCCGTGTTTGACACGCTGATTGCGACTTTATGTTTAATTAGTTTTATCGCTAGTTTGGGCTTTTTTTTTGCGTCTCCTCCTTTTCCCATTCGGCCATTTGTATCCGTGCTCGGATTCTATCGGCCCTGGGGATTAATTTTCTATATGCCGAGACGTTTCCTCCGGGGACTGTCCGCCTCTTCCGCTCGCTTCCGAAGATGTTTGTTGTTTTAGACGTCATCTTCTGATTAATTGAAATGTTTATAGACAAACTCTTCAGCCAAAAGTAAAATATCAACACCGATCAAGGGAGTTGGAAAAGTCGAAGCAGCTTCGAATTCTATCTATATTTAATACGGGAAATTTTTGTGAAGCCAGTCACGTAGGTAGTATATTGAGCACTACTAACATTTTTCAAAATATTGAATTTATAAATGATTAATTATGATCTTTTAGTGATTATCTACGTTAAAATCAGTTCATTATTTAATACGCTGGATATTAACATACCAATACCAAATTAAAACATATTGAAATTGGCCTAATAAGTTATCAATAGATTTAATTTAATAGATGTTAATGAAATGAAATGAAATGTTTTATTTAATATTTATTTTATATATTTATTTATATATTTTTATATATTTTATATATTTTTATATATTTTATATATTTTTATATATTTTATATATTTTTATATATTTTATATATTTTATATATTTTTATATATTTTATATATTTTTATATATTTTTATATATATGTATTTATATATTTTTATATATATGTATTTATATATTTTTATATATTTTATATATTTTTATATATATTTATTTTATATTTATTTTATTTTATTATTATATAATAATAATTATAGTTATCATTTTAATAATAATAATAATTATAGTTATCATAATTATAATAATAATAATAATAATAATAATAATTATTATTATTATTATTATAATAATTATTATAATAATAATAATTATAATAATAATTATAATAATAATTATAATAATAATAATAATAATACAATAATACAATTCAATACAGTTCAATCTTTGTTTATTCTCTAAAATAACATGTAAGTAAAAACACTTTTTTAAATTTTACAGAGTTAGTTATATTAATTTTTTATATGTATATATATATATATATATATATATATATATATATATATATATATATACTTTAAAAAAAATAAAAATAAACTTGTTACAAAAAAGAAGCACAGGATGTACCTGTTTTGTTTTTATTGAAGCTAGACATAATAACAAAGATTGCCTGTCAAACCTAACGTTATACAATTTAAAAGCCATTCTGAACAAATTTTTTTCGTCATTTAAAATCATTATTTCCGAAATACTTTACAGGTTTCTGAATACTCGATTTATAGAAGACCATCCGTTAAAAATTAAAATTGCGAATGAGTATAAATTTGTAAAAGAATGTAAGAAAATGGATTTGTTACAATTAGTTAAAAGTG
Source organism: Leiobunum rupestre (assembly GCF_980474605.1). NCBI lineage: Eukaryota > Metazoa > Arthropoda > Arachnida > Opiliones > Sclerosomatidae > Leiobunum > Leiobunum rupestre. The sequence goes on along the minus strand of NC_143387.1, from coordinate 29,597,342 downwards.
TAAAACAGGATGATCAGGCTTTAAAAATTTTCAATTTAAGTAACAGCGACGTAAAAATTAACTACAAATGTATATTCACAATATAATGGCAAAGTATGCAATATTTTATATCGGATACTAAAGGGAAACATAATTACTCCTGATATTACCGCACTTTGGATGTATCAAATCGGTGCCCTTTGTGCATAATAACGTACTCTTTTTTATTAGAAATTTCAAACATTATAGCAATGTTTGTTCCACAATTCAACTTAAGAGATAATTTATACCTATACTGGATTAAAAATTGTAATTGTATAATTTTAATGTTGAATGTGAGTAAATTAATAATATATTTCGCTTATCACGAAGCGATGAAAAGTAATAATAATAATAATATAAATGCAAAGATGAAAGAGTATTACTTACTGCAATTACTAAGATGGTGTGTGTATTAGAGCGAACTTAAAAAACGGAATGAAACAGATATGTTAAATGAATTGATTTCTGCCAAAATTTGTTACGTAAATTCTGAGTAGGGAATTTCTTAAAACCCAGGGTTTGGATAATTTTGCTATTATTGTTACGGTTGTGGATTGTTTTAAAAGGAAACTTTTATTTGTGTATCGGGCTATTCGTTGTTTGTATTTTTTACAAGATTTTTAAATAAACGCTTTCTCCTTGTTCGAGAAAAAATAAATAATAATAATAATTATGTCACTGACAAGGTCGAGAAAATCCCGAAAATCATACAATATGAAAAGGGAGACCCAATATATTCTGTTCTTACTGTTGGTCCAATACTTACAATTTACAAGAGAACAATTTAATTTACCGAACCTCTATCAACTTATACTTTAACTGCACAGCTACGAAAAATTTCTTAAATTTCATTAATGACTCTATTAAAACCTTTGATCCGGATTTCAATCTAAATATTATAATTTATTGGCTTCTAAGTAATCGGAAACATTCCTACTTATCTACAAAATGTATCATCTTATCTATATCAAAATTGACCTTATATTCCTTAACTTTGTGTAATAATATACTACAAAATCCCCTTCAATGTTTAAAAAAACCGATTTAATGAAAAATTAATCAACTATGTTAACATCGAAAAACAAAAGAAAAAATAAACCTTAAAATTTCTAGAATGATTTGAAAAATATAAACATATCCGAAATCTACCCGGGTTAAATCGGTTTTATTTCTATCTTTTTATTAAGCCAAAGAAATGGAAAAAAGTTCCTGAATAACCGACGTCATGTAAAAATAAATATTTATATATAACATGTAATAGCGTGTGATAAATAACCAAAATGTAAAAATATGTATCTAACCTTTTGGTCCTGATTCCTAAATAACTACTGTACGGCTTCAACAATGAAATAAAAGACATCCTAATAATAATCTAATATATAAACACGAGTGTTTTTATATATGTTTGTACGCTATTGGTTATACAAATAGCCATATTTCCCCGGGAAATACTCGCTACCCCAGCTAAGCGGCAAAACGACTTTAATTAATGGAATTAATTTAATAATATATACAAGATACTACACTTTGATCTTAGCCAAAAAACCGAGTTTCTTAATTCGGAGTTTTTCCTTGGTTATACAAATAGCCATATTTACCCAGGTACCACAGCTAGTAATAATAATAATAACAACAATAATAATAAAAAAATACAAAATAATAATAATATTAAAAATGAATAATAATTATAATAATAACAATAATTATAAAATTAATGATAATTATTATATTAATAATAATTATAGTAACAATAATTAACATAATAATAATTTTAGGAACAATAATTAACATAATAATAATTTTAGTAACAATAATTATAATTATAATAAATAATAAGGCAGTACCCCATGCCGAAGTTATCTAGCGACTTTAAATGCCATTGTTTTAGGTAGCTGTTTAAGGCCTTCGTGCCACGTGAAAGAACAGCTCTCTACACTTACTATTTCCGCCATGAAAATGAGAGAGTTTTGATATTTCCTGACTCATATTCTAGGATGAACCAAAAAAAACCTTGAGATTGAAGGTGGTAGGTACTATTAAGACATAACAGTGGTAACATAGTTAATACCATAGTTAACAAATAATCGTGGTCAAACATCAGCTCGACATCTCAGTTAAAATTTTCTTAAAATATTCTTCCCATCCGAATAGTCTCGCTTTTCAGCATTCGCAATTTAAATTTCAAACCAGCCAACGATATAAAAGGCTTCAAATTTATGAGCTCCACGCATCCCCGCAACAAAGTGGATTTTGATAATATTTTAAATTCCTTCTCTCCGTTACTCCGTCATTGGCCATCGCGTTACCTAGTAACGAGTGCCCCCTTTTATATTACTAAATACCCTTAGTAGGCTATAGTTAGAAATTTACAAGCAGTTCCCTGGTTGCGAAGTCATATTAAACGGGCGAAAGAATTATCCTCGACGACAGCCACCCTAATATGTCACTTAAAGCGAGCTAGAGCGACACTACGAATTTATATTTAAAATCAGCCTTCCAATACATCATCGCAGGCTCGCCAGAATCCAACGACAGAAAAGTGGGAAAAAACCAATCGAGCGGTGTGTTTTTATAGTCTCAATATAACACGGGCGAGATATAAAAAAACGCAACTTTCACGAGTAGCTGGCTATTAAAGTTTTTTTTCGCCCGTAAAAAAACCCGGAGATAAAATTTAGCGAAAATTTATAACTTTAATCCTCGCAAGATGGGGTTAAATCACTGTGACAGAAGGGCCGCCATTTTGCCGAGCCGCGTGCTATCTATTTAATGACCTATTCTTATGACTTTGAAGAGAAAAGGCCGCCGTGAGATGGGCTTCCACCTCGGAATTCCTCCTTCGCCCGAAATAGGTCCGAGCCACTCTCTCGTCGCGCCTGGATGCGCCTCTTTATTGATTTTCAGCTTTTTGCCGCTCCTACACACCTATAAACACTTTAGAGTACACCACAGATCGACCACTATCATTCTCTTGTCAGGAGCACCGACGCTGCTGCCAGATTTGCGTCTTCGTTTTTAGAATTCTATCAGCTTTTCGATCAATTCGACCTTTATTTGACCCTCGGCCCTAAACTATAGACTCTTCTCTTCGAGTACCAACTTTGCCGTTTTCCTAACAGAAATACCACTTCGCTCAACTTTTTTTACATATAATGCGCCGATAATTATCGTATTTTTATAACGAAATCGAATAAAAAACAAAAAAACAATAATGCTTTCCTTAGTAGAATTTATTAATTAATTTAATGCTTTATTTTAAATAGTTTAACTTGCAAATAAGGAGTGAAATATCTTTTTTTTATAAATTTTATTATTTAAAAAAATTGTCCCGGTATATTTTATATTATTTATAATTATATATTATATAAATATATATTTTATGTTCTTATTCTTTCGCGGGATGTCAGTAATATCACCTTATTTGCCTCCTGCGAAACGAGACAAAACAAAATTTTGGTTTACACAAATATAGCAACATCTTACATCTTGCAGTGATAATTTAGGGACGATGCAGCAATGTTTTTAATGGAAAACATACATACAAGTACATTGTAGCCATATCTCATTTAAATTAAGATAGTTGCAAATTTAATATTTTTAATCCGAAAGATCAGCAAATGGGTTTCCAAAATAATGAAATCCACCGTTGTAAGAATTTCCAAATCAGCACTCTCAAAATACAACATCAACCCTTTGATGGGAAAATTACGCGATCGAATGTTGCTGCGACGAAGTGGATACTAGCATCGGGCTTACCTTAGCAATACCATTAATAACACGCAAGGACGTTGGACCCTGGCTTCGCGCAGCCATCCCATTTAGTTAACAAATTGCTCGTCAGAGGTCGCTAGCTGCGCCGTTTTCCGATTTTCTCGGGGCGTGTTTCGGGCGAGGGGGGGGGGAAATATATAGTCGAATTTCCTCAGTGCGGCGCTTTCAGTTGAGGCGCCGGGTCAGACACTTCCTGACCACGACCAGAAACCGGGGCTACTTTCGAGGTCAATTCCTTCGGCAGCTGCTTCCAGCTTTTTCCGCGCTATGATATCTCGGTTACCCATGGCCGAACCGGAATCCCCGAAAAGCGGTCAAGACTGCCCACTTCGCGAAAACCGCGGTCAACAAACCCGAGTCGCGACTTTAAACTCGATCAAAAACCGCTCCTAAGACGAAAGAGAACCGGACGATGGATATTGGCGAAGAAACTTAGACGAAATTACCTTAGATTACTCCAGAAAAAACTTTCCTCTAAATCCGTGTTTTAGCTTAGCATAAATCTATTTATAATATTCATCATATAAAGTTAAAAAAGTTAAATGTTTCATGTTGTACGGTGAAATATCAAGTTTCGAGCACGGAAAAGCTATCGTGAAATTGACATAAACATTAAATATCATCAAAATTTACATATTCTCAAATTATTCAGAAAAAAAACCTCGATTTTTTACAAATATATAAATTATAACTTCGCGCTTAACTAAAAAGAACTGGACAATGTGTAAACGAATTGTATTTGAAGTGGGATATTCGGCTTCGCTTTGAAGTTACTGGTACACGCCTATAGAATGGTCTCCATTCTTACCGGCAGGACATTCTTGTCCAGAATTCTTCTGGTCAGCCTGAAAATATTTCCTCGTAAGTTTTTTTCGAAACTTTGTTACGTTATTCAGTTTGAGTTCATCATTTTTAAAGAAAGTCAAACCATTTTTTGTCGTCTGTCCGTAACGTATAATATTTTTTTTGGAACTTCGTGCCTTAGATCGCTATACATAGAGAGACGCTTTATAGGGCAGTTGCTTACGACTTTGCGCAATAACGATCCTATATAGTCCTTTTATGGCGAAAAAATGGAAGGTTTTTTTAAGAGGAGAAAAAAATGTATAAATCTATTTTTTGAGCTTCATCAGCTATAAAATCAATACTGGGAGCATATTTCAAGATTAACTTTTTCTTTATACTTTCCGTTAGTAGACCCGTTCCTATCTTTAAATCGCGTTTTCCATCCAATCCGTCACGTTCATTTGGCAGAGAATTTCTCTATCCGCTTACGAGATGGGCGCAATTGTACCCCTTTCGCGTTGACCCTCGCTGTGCCAACTGAAATTGCCGCTTATTTCGGCCGATGCTTTTATCGTAAACCTTTCTTTCATTCTTTATTTTTTTAAATTCACGATGCAATAAGCGCGAAAGATTTACTCGATTCGATTGAGCCTCTTTCTTAAAATATGGCCACTCATTTCGAGTTACTTCCGAAGATGCTAGTTATCGAGTACTTTTTGAATTTAGGTTATCTTCGTACGTAAGACTTGGTTATTCTTGAGCTAATCGTATTCGGATATTGGAGAACAATCCGGGGGCGGCGACGAAAGCGAGGTTTTGGGAGGGGCCAGGCCCACTTCCCTAGAATGCCAAAATACGTAATATTAGGTTTTGTTTTTTGAAAAATATATCGGGCGGTACCGATATTCCCAAAACCACTTTTAATATTTAAATACTATAATTAACTTTAATATTAATTATATAAATATTTTTATCTCCGCAATGCGTCTTCCTCCGTTTCTGCGGGGAAAGGGATTGAACATCTTAATGGGATAATCATAACTTGTATTTGAGGTCACGATAGATTACGAATAAACCTGGAAAGCTAATGAACAAGAAAGTATGAAATAATGATTTCCGTTGATAAATGCGTAGAAATAAACGTAACAAGGTTTTATCCCTTATTTGGTTTCAACAAAATATAGCCTTGACTATTTTAAGGAGGTAATGTGGTGGATAATGCATTTTTATTTTGTTTCCAAGAAAAATAAGGTTCTCGACTTTATGCCCGCTATATTGATTTTATTGTGTTTCTTACGAATGTTCAAACCGAATTTTACATGTCTTTGTTTTTCGTTTTAGCCCTAATCGTTTTTTAAAGCGCTCCTTTATCAAATATTCCATCCGAATAAAATGTTAAAATCGTGCTTATATATCTATAATATATTATAATACTATATATAATATATACTAAATATAACTTAAGATTTTACGCTTTCTATATGTAAATAAGTCATCGATTATTTTTCGACTCTCGCGTGTGTCGCTATTACGTCCAAATTCCACTAATTTTGAATAATAATAATAATTTTACTAGTCAATGACAGATTACAGAGAAAGTTTCCGTTACTATATCGCCGTGCACGTCAACCGTTTAACCGTGTTTCAACCCGTAAATTAGTTTATTATATTTAAGAGGTTAAATATATCCCGTCAATAATGTGAACCAGATCGAGTCATTCTTAAATTGGATGTCCGAGGCCTGATTATTCGTGGCCTCGGTAGTACAATGGTAGTAGCGTTGGGACGATAACTCAAAGGTCGCAGGTTCGGTTCCTGCCTGAGCTGATGTGGTTTTTCTCAGTCACTCTGGTGTGGAACAATACGCAGAAGTATTCCTTGATTTAAATGAAACTTCGAATTAGGTTTTTATAAAGTTATCATTAAATTAAGAAAATAATTTGAGATAATAGGTATATTTAACGTTGCTATAAACTTTTATTTTAATAATATTGAGCTAAAATATTCACGGAAAAGATTGAGAAATCCGAAATCTCATTTTGTATCGAAATGAGCACCATCAGAAAATCAGGGAAAATCTGGAAAAATTTGATACCAAAATAGTTCCCAATCATTATTTTTTAACTGGCCCGGCTCTAGGATGACTGCGAAAGGATCTTTGTCCTATATAAAGAGTTTTCTCTAGCATTCGGCGAAATTTATGACGCTTATACACCTTAGCTAGCAGCTGCTCAAATATTTCCGAAACCTCTATAGGCTCTATACCATTAACGATATAGCGAATTCCCGGACTAAATCCACTGTCAAACGCTCCACGGAATAACGGACGCTTCCCCGCCTTTCCCTCTACCGTCTCGTCCTCGTGGTATGGCTATTACACGTAGTTTAAGCCCCCTAAAAAGGGGCGGGTAGATAAGGGGGCAGTTTCGAAAGTTTATAACGCTGCACCCGGAAAATTTTCTTAAAATATCTAGAAGGCGGGAGTCGCGCGCCAAGTGGCTATTACGTATCTTTTTTTAATTACAGTTACCTGAGATGAATTTAAGTTTAGTCCGCGAGCGCCTAAGCCCTCGAAAACGTAGCTTTTAATGGAGTATAATACCGCTATATAGCGAAATTTCAGTTTACTCGTAATTTCCGCGGCCACAATTATAACTTTGAATCGAAGCGCGCCCCGGCAAGCTGCTCTCGTATTTTCCCAGACGTTGTATTAAAACTCCTTTTTACTATCGCGCTTTAATAGGGAGTTTTGATCCCTTTTAGAAGTTCCTGTTTACACCTATCGGAGGTTTTTGGCGTAATTTTTTGACCTGAAGGATTCGGGCATAAACAGCGAAACGTTGGAATTTCGCTTTGTTTAACTTCGCGAGTTGTTTTGTAAATATTTGCTGTTATGTTACGAGATAATCTGTTAGAACTAAATGACGTTTGTTAGAGTTAAATTAGTCTTAATAATGTTTTCGAGCAAAAGCGGAAGCCCAAAGGAATTGCATGTTAAGGTTCCAGACTTACAGATTACGACTGAGATCATTTATTTTTTAGACGGTCTAATTTCTAACGCTTACAAAAAGGCTACCCGAAGTGTAACACACCGATTTTGTTCAAACTCGGGGGTGAAGTAGGCCTTAATGAATCATGAAAATTCCCAAAAGGAAAAGTTTCAACCGGCATTAGTTTTGCCATGGAATCTAAAAATGTTTTTGACAACTAAAAATGGAAAATTCCTTCCCGAAAAAAACATGGGATTTTGAAAATTTCTAAAAGTACCACCTTGGAAAATTTGATCAATTTAATTTTTTTTCCGTCAATTTTGATAAATTTTTTTCTAGTTTTTGCATCTTAAAAAATTTCGGTAAGGCATTTTTTAATAAAATAGTTTGTTTAATTTGACTTAAGCCTCTCATAACTGCGTTTAAATGATTTCATTCGTATGACCGGGTTACAATTCTTAGAAGGGTGGTGGCAAGCCCTTCATGCCACGCCAGCCAACATATTTTTACGCTTACTATTAACGTTAGCATCAGGTTTTTGAGGAAAGTGGAAACCGAAGAACTCGGGAGAAAACCCCGTTATGTATCATTTATAGATAAGTATTCACCTTGCCATACTGCAAAAGTAGCATAATAACAATCAGTATGACTCTTCCTATTGTTTTCCTGACCGAGTTGACATAAGCGCAGACTTTGACTTGCACTCGAGCTGAGTCCTTGGTAATAGAATATTTCACCTTAGACGTATTTAGACACTATTGCGATAACTAAACCTAGATTTCGCAATTGTTCTGAAAATCAGTTCGGTGATAATTTAAACTTTCTAAAAATGCTACATCGGTAAAATATGGTTTGTAAATAAATACTTATAAAAGATTGAAGTCGGATAATTATGGCGCTTCGCTGTTACTATAACCATAAGTAGATAATTCGGTTAATGATAGTCTGTCGTGGAGTGATTGCGAAATAGGAAGTTTCCGAACAGGAAACTCTGTCCCTTTCTACTCTTTCCGTTGGCAAAATAGTTGGTTAGTTGGATGGCGACAAATACGAACGTACACGCGTTTAGGTTTGCAATTCGAAAAAAAAACTAACTTTTGAAATGGAGCCAGTGTTTATAATAGTTATTTTTATCTTCCGTTTCAATATTTCATCATTTGTTTTCAAAAGTAAGCGTTATTTACACTTTTGAAAGCATTTCAATGTTTCATAGGCCTTGGCTGGTCCTTCGAAAAGACTTCCGGCGGACCGTCGGCGATTTTCCGGGCATTCTCCAAATACTAGGAGTAGTTCGCGGAGAGTTGTCAGTCTGTCGGTACGTAATGGTTTACGTTGTCATTGGAGAAACAGACTATCATTAAAAAATTTGCATTGGGTGAATAGGAAGTGTCATACTTATGTATATTATCATCCACTTATGCTATAACTACTCAGGCGCATTCGGACAGAGCATCCAGTCGTTTGTTGGATATCGCGGGCTCTCGAGTTATCATCACGGTCCGCTCTATCCGGGACATTGGTTTTTGGGATTACATGTACGTCAGAGAATGGGGTAAATATAGTGGAAAACATTCGGGGCAGACTACGTCCTCTACGACTCCCCGGGGCCTACTGACTCCGCGCTAAGGACGCTATCAAATATAAAACTGATCCGCCTTAATGGCGCCCAATACAAGCTGACCAATTTACGGCAATATTTTCCAAATATATTTTATTTTGATTCAAAGCGCCGTGGCTAAAAGACGCCTTAAGTTATAAATAAACGTACTTAGATTAGAAAAGTAGCCCTAAATACGTAATAGCTTAATAACTAAGCCATACCGAACGATTAATCATTTTAAGTAAAAACATCCATAAATACCGTTCTTCTTTTTGGCGGCTAAATTACGAGGTTGGCCCCGAGACAACTCCCCAAAATGAGTCCGCAGTCGGCCGAGATATAAAGACTTCTACGTAACCGGATTATCATTATATTTGCCTTTAAATAAGCAAAAACAAGCTTATTATATTCGCGTCTTAATTTAGAATCAGCTATGACCCGGACTTTGGTGGAATTTTTTTTGGGCGCGCGCGAAGAGAATTGGGCGAGAAAAATGTCTAAAAAATAAAGCTAAATCGTTCTCGGAATCCTTAATTACGCGTTTCGTAGTTTCCCGCGCCACCGTCAAACTAAATCGCTATAGTCGTGTCGAGGCTTAACTGGCGATTCCGCTCAAAGGCGTAAGACTAGTTCTACAGTCGCCGCGCGAGATTGAAAGGGTAAGCCTCGCTAGCGTAGTTCTCCCCTTACCACGTCGAAATAGGAGATTTTTACGTGTAACGCGAACAAAAAGGCATCGTACTCGGACAGTAAGATAAGAAGCCATTGTCAGGCAGCTCACGTAAGGAGCTTCCTGAATCTACTTTCTTCTCTTTTTTTATGCCGCAGTCGGTTCCCTTTCGCTTTGCGGAATTTTACTGTGGGGAAATGGAGCACTCCTCCGCCAGAAACTATAGTCCCCGCATTTGGAAACTAGTTGGCGTATAAGACTCGCCATATTCTTAGTCCCACTAGCTACGACTGCCTTTCCTCCGTGGCCTTTTATCTCGGTATTACTTTAATATGACTCTGGGCCTTCGTCGAAAGTTCTTTCGGGAACTTTCAGACTCGGAAAATAAAAGGAAAACTCTGTCGCTTTTTCTTTCCGGATTGAAATTTTGACGTCGAGTTTCGAGTGACATCTAGTCGGCGGCTTCGGCGGTTGAAATTTTATTTTGGGGACGTTGATAGAAATTGTAACGTTTGAGTCCTATTTTATACGTATAAAAGATCCCTTTAAAGAGCGCTACGTTCGAATGGATTTTGGGGGAAAACAGGCTTTAAGCATTTCGGATCAAATTGTAGTGCGTTGGAAATAGCGGATGAATACCAATCCTGTATTAAGTAGTACGTATTAAAAAATAAAGTTAATTATATATTATTTGAGTAATAGACTATTTGGTCTATTTGCACCTGTAGAAGTGTTCCAGCCGCCTTACACCGATGTACAGGGTAAAGCCCACCCTACTCCGTTTCCCATTTTCAAACAGACTAAGGTTCATACATTGAAAAGTTGGGTCTGTTAAGTTGGGCCCCTAATTACGCGTAGGTGGTGCCAAATTAATTAACATTTTAGTTTAAAGCGAAATATTTGTGAAATAGCCTTCACTACTTGTTAGAGTTGTTAATTTTCCGGAAAAATTAAATTTATGCGGTAAAATTTCCAGAAAATTTTACGAATTGCGAAAAAAATTTCCACAATTCGGCAAAATAAAAAATTGAATCATAAATTACTTTTTAATGGTTTTATCGATATAAAATGTCTAATAACAGTAAACATACTACAAAATGATAATAGTGTTACATTGTTAATCAGTTTAAACTAGTCTAGATGTTTAGTTTTACTTTTAGATTCAAAAAAATTAGGTGAAAATGCCTATTATTTAAATTTGCAATCAATATTAGACTAATTATGGAATGAAAACTTTTTTTATTTTTTTCGGAAAAATACGGAACATTTTCTACCTTTACAAGTTCATCATGAATGTTGAACAGCCAATTAACTACAATAATATCATTCGTATAGTAAAAATTTTCGTCTCCCACAAACGCGTCTTAGCGTACAGACTAGAATATTATACCGGGTGTTTGAGATTGATCGATACAAGCGTTTTTCGCAAAAAATGTGTATTGTAAAAGTCCAAAATTTCAGGGGGTATTCGATGACTAGTAATCGTTTTAAAGTTTAATTTTCACGAAAATCGATGCATTTTTCATGGTTTTGAAAAAAAATTATTAACAAGTTTCAATGAAAATTGAAATCGCAGACTCTAAAAGGTTAGAATAATTTTTTTGGTTAAAACCCGCCTATTTTCCACTGAAATATGAGTTCATGGAAAACACAAGTTGGTCGTAGGAGGCATTATGTTGGAATTAACCACTTGGAATTTCCAAAACGAATATTAAATTTGACATTTTTAAATGAAATGAAGAATAAGTGTAGACTTAAAGTTATCTGTTGTCATACTTCTACAATACATAGTTTTTGCGAACGGTAATAGTTAGTGTTGGCTCGCGTGGCTTGTAGGGCTTGCTACCACCCTCCTACGCAATGTAAACCGGCCACCTGTTTAAAGGTAAAATAAGTCGCTAGATGACTTGGGCCTAAGGTGGTGCCTTCGGTATTAGCCTAGATGATTATTACTATTATTACTATTATTATTATTAACCCTTGTATATTACGTTATGTTCTTCGGAAATTTAAAAAAAAATGTTTATGTCCGCGATATACTTTAAAATCAGCCTAATATGATTAAGTTTTGAACATACGTGGCTCTTCCATTTATCATTTTTGATGATGAGGCGCTAAAGCGAGGAGCAGATTAGGGATAATATCGTCGATATAGATTGTGGAAACCGAGGCGCAAAACGTGTTTGCGAGGCAATCTGCGGGCTGCGATTTCGGAAAGTTTTTCGTGCGAGTGACGCTTCCTGAGAGACTCTGCGGATAACGCCAAAGTAGAAAGTTTCCCGCGAATCTCAAATTCTCGCTCAACATTTTTTTTGCTATGGAAGATAGCGAGTTTCTGGTCTGCCGTATGAGAAGAGAGGGATCGGGCAGTGGGCTCTAAATGGGCGCGTACCACCCCCCTCCTCCCTGGGTTCCCTAATTAGGGCTGCCCCCAAATCACCGCCCTCATTATATACCTAACTTCGGTTCCGGCTCATTTTTAATCCTTTTCGGCTAACTGATAAAACTCGCGACGTGTCGCGCTAGATCCGACTTTTTTTCGCCAGAATCTGATATTATCTCTTCGCCAACAGTCAAATTCTCGCCATTCCGGGAACTTTCTGTCTTAATAATTTCTATTAAAGTCCTGGATGAATATGACCAGTTTGATTCCTCGAACGTACGACGAACATCGCCTTGCAGCAAGCGACCGAGAGTAATTTTCTCTTAAACGGGTACTTCATTCTTCGCTACATTATTTCAGCAAATTGCGCGCGTGATCAATATTTAGACGCACTTGGCGGCTGAAGATAGTAGCCTTCCGCTTATACAAGTTTCCAACCGCCAAGTCAATAATCATTATTGAGGATCATTAACTTGTTTGTGGTTTTCCCTTCAAATATATGGGCATGTTGTTAACGAAAGAGAAATCCGGTTCACTATTTGGACGCATAAATCCGTTATTATTTTCTTGGTCATATTAGAAAAGACGCCTTCCCGTACAAAAGTAGTTTATAAAATTTCTATGCCATCCTATCGAAACCATAAAGTTTCTATAAGATCCTGTAGAATATATAAAAATGTTATAGAAAAGACAGAGCCTTTTTATAGAATAAGAGCCGTTATTTTCTAGAAAAAAACCACATAAATTTAAGTGATTTTTCTATAAATGTTTCATAGATTAAACCTTTAAAAAAACTGGTATATTTTATAGAAAAACCAGTATATTTTATAGAATAAAAACAGTTTATTTTAAAGAAAAAAATAGTACATTGTATAGAAAAAAGCCATACATTTTATAGAAAAAACTTTGCAGACGAAAACAATAAAATTCATAGAAAAAGCCCACCCAAGATCTCGACTCTTTACATTTATTTAAAATGTACTAAACTAACGGTAATAGTTAGTTGGTTCGCGTGGGATGCCGGGCTTGCCACCACCCTCCTACGCATTGTTACCCGGCCACCTTAATTAATGGCTTTAAAAGTCACTTGATGACTTAGGCCTAAGGTGGTGCCTTGGGTATTAGCTTAGCTGATTAGTATTATTATTATTAATATGTACTAGTTTTTTTTATCAAATGTACTGTTTTTTCTATAAAATATACCGGTTTTTATGAAAAGTTTATAGAAAAATGACCCAAATTTTTGTATAAAACTCCGGTCTTTATTCGATAGAAATGTTATAGACACTTTTTGTACTGGTTAATTTATAGATGTTATTTTCACACCCAACATATTTCGACTTTTGAAGTAACTATTTTGCTACGAAACTACGCGGCGCGTAAAGACGACGATCAACTGATTTTTATTTTAAAAACATTTAAGGAAAAATCCCCGAAGAATACTTCAATATAATGCCAATAACAATTTTAGTGTTAAATCTATAATAATTGCCATAATTATCTTATAATTTAAATATACTAAAAGTAGTTACAGCTACATTAAAAACTAAGTCTAATGTAAAAATACTTGATAATTTTTATTTTGAATTTCTTTCAAACTTAATGTATATGAACTTGCTTGACCTTCACTCTCATCGTTTAAATCCATAACATAAGTCTTTAACATTGCTCCATAAGTTTGACACTTTGGGGAATATTTTACTGAGAGTTAGTAACGGAGTGACGTCATCACACGAAGAAAATATACCCCTAGCGAGGCGCTGTCAAAGGCTACCTATGACGAGGGAGCAAGCGGACGCAAAACGGCTTCGAATCCCGTAATGCAGTCTGTCTTGTGAATAGCTCTCAGTACAACATTTGCGTGTGAAGAATAGGAAGTGTCGAACTTATGTAATCATACTATATACTCTTATGCTAATACTAATTAGGTAGGTTGAAAACCGTTGAATTAGTTTTCATTCGAATGAAAAAAAAAGTAAAATTATAACGTAACTAAACGTGCGATCTGCAGTTGACGTAACGTAGCAAAATGAAACCTAAAATCTGTAGCGAGCGATCTGCAGTTTTTCGAAAGTTCTTAAGCGTCCCGATAAAAAGTACACGACCTGTTTTGGGTAAAACTGATCAAGGATTTTGGGTAAATTTTATAAATTTGGTTTAAATTTTAACAAAATTTGGGTAACCGAGAAAATCCCATGCTTTTTTAAATGGAGAGGTCAAAAAACATTTTCGGTTGCCATAGAAAAACTAAAGTCCTTTGCAACTTTTCCCTTTAAGAAATTTTCATACTACCATAAGATCTAACTAACCCCCGAGTTTCAACAAAATCGCCTCGGGTAGTCCCCTTGTCAGTAAAACTTTTGCATGTCACACTTATGAAATAATATTATACACTTATGTCCATACTCATTCGAAAACGAGTTGAGAGACTGTGTGTATAGCATTATTACGCACAATCTACACGTCCTCGCAACCCTTTTTCCAGCGAGGGCTACGCCTCTCTATTTTGCTCATCCCGAGAATGCCTGATCGCTGACGTAGTTTTTACGTCTAAATCCAGTCCCATAATTACTCTTTAGCGTGTAGTTAAAACAGAAACGTATATCTGATAACTAGATAAAATATCTCATATCGACAGATACAATATGATCTAAATACAAAGGTGGAGCTTAGCCGATACTGAAAAGAACGCCTCTATCGGTATCAAAGCGAAACCCACTTTCGAAAACGGGTCCGGGATATAATCAGAAAATAACTAGACGCAAAAAAGGGTTCGAGAGGCCGGATCGACATCCTTTTCCCTCTTACCTATTTAATTAACTGGGGAATAAACTCATTTGCTCGGACAATCAATAGTTTATAAAACACAACGCTAATTCCATTCCGGCGTTTAGGGGAGAAATATTCCAACCGGGATTTATATTTTTTCTCTCTCCGCGCGCTGTTTGAAGATATAGCCTCCTTCGGCTGATTCCATTTCACGTGGCCTAATTAGAACGGGGAGTTTCGCGGAGGGATGAGGTTGTGGACGGCCTTTTCCTTTATTAGTCCCGAATTACTACTACGCTTAGGCCCGCTCCGTCGCTACACCACGCGTGGCCCCCGTGTTCGGTTTTTCCCTTAAAGCCGGCTCGCCGCGACGCGTGAGCACATCGAGCGCCAGATTAGAAACTATTTCGCCCCCCCCCCCCCCCACCGCCGTCCTTTTCGCTACCGCAGTTCACCGAAGAGAGACTACCTCTGTATAAATGTGTTTTGGTAGAATATCGGCGGCGTTAATACGTTGGACCTCGCAACGAGCAATTGGGAAGCGGGAGCCCGAACCTCGCCCCGTCCGCCGTACCTCAAACCTCCCCCCTCTCTCCCCAAAGTTCGATCCCTTAGGAGTATCGGTGCCGGGAGGGGTAGAGTAGGGTCTAGCCTTCCTCCTCTTCGCTTGGACCGTGGATAAAGTGTCCAGGTAGGCTTACCTCAATTTATCACGCGGGTTAATGGCTTAGCGTTTGTCACTTAAAAAGGGAACGGGTGAAGAAAGAACGGGCAACGTGGCATCCTGTTTGTTTAGTGAGAGGAAAAATTTTATTGCCTTTTTGCGAAGGCTCTCGCTTTCATTTTGCCCGCTTTCCCCAATCCTCTCTCGGCGCGCCAATTTTTAATCTGATGAAAACGACGTATTTCCAGGCAGCGCCCTTTTAAAGTCCCGGTGCCGACTAATGAATGATTTGTAGCCCGACGACCAAGGCGATTTTTACGCGGTTTGCCGGAAACCCTTCGTTTTGGTTTAAGACGTAAGCTGACAGTATTGCGTTTTTGATTTGTTTTAAAACTAATCTGTACACTACCATCTCATCGGGTCTTGGATCAATTATTTATTGTTTGAAAACCATCTGGTTTTTAATATACGTAGCCAGGAATCCATACCTGTACTTGGAATGCTTAACGTGGCAGATTTTCGTTTCGATGTGGCTGACGGTTTTTTTGACGTCCCTATATGTTAACTTAATAAACAACAACGTGAGAGGGGAGCGCGCGCAGAGCGGATTTTTTTTTATCTCGTTGGCGGGGCCAAAGCCGTCTTACCATACGCGATACGGCAGGATAGGCATTCCAATTAAAGGTATAGATTCCTGATGTAGCTGAATCAGTTAGATAATGAATATATACGTAAATATTTTCCATCATTAATGTTTAATTCGTGCTTTGATATATTTGACCTATTTTGCAAATCATTCGATTTTAATATATTTCAATTGGGTTAATATTTTAAATATGAATAACACTACAAAAGAAAATGGTCTTTATTCGGGGAATTATTAATTAAAGTTTTTAAATCCAGGCTATTCTAAAACTTAGTTAGACTCGAGTACGTAAAAATTGACTAAAATATTTTTAAATATATATATATAATATATATATATATAGATATATATATTTAAAATATTTTTCTTTGAACGTTCTTAAATCCAGTTATTTCTGAATAAAAAATAAATAAAGAAACGTAACGATTTTTCGCTTAGAACATTTCCAAGAAAATCGTGGTGTATATATATAGGCCTATATATAAATATATAATTGTATATATAAACGTAAATTTCGTTTCTAAAAACACTTATCAACACTTCAGTTTGGTATTCTGGGCATTATTTTCACCATGCCCTTCTTGTTGTTTTTAATTTATCAGGCTTCTGATTGGCCATTTGACCTTAAATTGTCTTAGGTCGCACACTTTTCTAATTGGAACCAAGTTTCTAAATTCAACGGCTCTTGAGATAATTTTCAAATGACCCTTAAGACATGATTCAAGGTTATTGAAATTTTCTGTTTCATAAGACTACCTGCACGAGCTAGGTGACTTGAAAATATCAAATCTTTAAGTGCTTAAAAAAGATTTCGACTCATTAGTATTTTATCGTTTTTTTGTGTGTATATTTATTTTATTTTATATTTAAAAAAGGGACGATTTTAAAATTTCAAAAGAATTGGTGTCAATACGGTAGAGATAGCCATTACCTACCACCTCATTAATTTTGGAAGGATTCCTTTTTCCTTGATAGAAAACGCATCTTTACGCTGTCTGAACATTTTGGAAATTTACTTGCGGATAGGTTTTTTGAGCTATTCCCTAGATTAAAAAACGCCGAAGCCTTTATGTCCGTCTGAGAGGATAAAAATGCGTCTGAAAACTTTATATTCTCTCTTTTTCTTTTATCCCGAAGCGTGGCTGGATATCAAAAGGCGACGAGTGGATATTTTTTAAGTTTTAAGGCGAGCGCGTGTGTTGACGTTGATAAAACGCGACTGTTCGAAGTTGTAAATACAAATGACGCGGGGTGTCCGGGTCTCCAACCGCTCTCGTTCATCTTGGCTCGCTTCAGTTCCTCTTTCGATACGTCAGGGACCCACTCGCCACTCCCCCCCACGTTCCTCCTTCGCAAAAACGACCCTGGCTAGAAAAGGAAGAGGAAAAACAGTCGGGGTTGAGACGGAGCGAAAAAATCAGACTGCCACCCCAAAAAGTTATTGAGTCTTGCTTTTGGAAGTTAGCCGGTGAGTTTGACGTCTACCAAAGGGTCAAGAGGTCAATTCCCAACTGCTGATTGACAGGTCGCTCAAAAAGATATTTACCTCTTTCCCGCGAAATGGAAAAACAGGCGATGGCGTTGTTGAGGTTTTGTCGAGGTTTTCAAATTTTCGAGTTAAAGAAAGCAGGCGCCTTAAATTTTCAATGCCAACCTTGCCATTTTATAATATCATTTTTGTTATTTTATCTCACGTCCCAGTATGTATATTTATTTTATTCTCCACAAATCATTTTGAAGGGATTCGCCTATTCCAAGGAACTTAGGAACATATATTAAGATATGGCTTAGAGAAAAATAATTGCCATTGAGTTTTCTCTCGTTTTTGAAAACTTAAAATAATTGCCATTGAGTTTTCTCTCGTTTTTGAAAACTGAAAGTAATTGCCATTGAGTTATCTCTCATTTTTGAAAACTGAAAATAATGGCCATTGAGTTTTCTCTCGTTTTTGAAAACTGAAAATAATTGCCATTGAGTTTTCTCTCGTTTTTGAAAACTGAAAATAATTGCCATTGAGTTTTCTCTCGTTTTTGAAAACTGAAAATAATGGCCATTGTGTTTTCTCTCATTTTTTAAAACTGAAAATGATTGCCATTGAGTTTCCTCTCATTTTTAAAAACTGAAAATAATTGTCATTGAGTTTTCTCTCGTTTTTGAAAACTGAAAATAATTGCCATTGAGTTTTCTCTCATTTTTAAAAACTGAAAATAATTGCCATTGAGTTTTCTCTCATTTTTGAAAACTGAAAATAATTGTCATTGAGTTTTCTCTCGTTTTTGAAAACTGAAAATAATTGCCATTGAGTTTTCTCTCGTTTTTGAAAACTGAAAATAATGGCCATTGTGTTTTCTCTCGTTTTTGAAAACTGAAAATAATGGCCATTGTGTTTTCTCTCGTTTTTGAAAACTGAAAATAATGGCCATTGTGTTTTCTCTCGTTTTTGAAAACTGAAAATAATGGCCATTGTGTTTTCTCTCGTTTTTGAAAACTGAAAATAATGGCCATTGTGTTTTCTCTCGTTTTTGAAAACTGAAAATAATTGCCATTGAGTTTTCTGTAAAGGTAAAATTATTTGAGAAAAAAATTTAAACCCACAGAGTTCAAGGTGGTAACTCGGCATTTTAAATACCTTTGTACTTCGTTCCAAATAAATTAACATTAAACTATGGACTAAAGAAATGTATCCGTTACAAATACGCTATAAAATCTAGCGTTAAAATTTTATTTATATTCATTGTTTAACCTATGAGCAACAAACGCAAGAAGAACGCGGCTAGTCTTTAAACTCGCTAACGCAGGTTTGTGTGTAAATTTCATTGGACGAGCCTTGAACGGTTTACGGGGAAAGGGGAAGACATTTCCGACGGCATCAGGTGATAATGCGTCTAACCAAGAACTAATTTATGTATAAGAACGATCTAGAAGCCATATTTTCTCGGCTTCAAGTACTGCTTGTTTTTATTTTATGGGCGGAGTTTCGTATTTGGACTTTCGACATCGCCATCTACTGAGGTATTATGGCCGCCTTCCACACAGGCATTCTTTACTGAGCACGCGCTTCTGGCAATCTAAAGATCGTGAGTTCGCGCCCGACTCCGGACGGAACGGTTTTCACTATAGAGTTTTAAAAATTAAATTTTACAAAACTGAAATTTAACTCTAAATAATTCATTATTATAATTCTCTAAAATATATTATGTTTAATAAATGTTAAATTTGTTTTATAAAATATAAATTAATAAAACTCTATAGTAAAAACCATAGACATAATAAAGAAATAGACCCAAGATTCTACGGGGGGTAAATACGGGAGCGATAACTAGCAGACAGCCGGTATTTGTTCCGTATTCCTGTGGTACCACGTTTAAGCGACGCCTGTCGATTAGGCGAGAAAATACAAAATCATCACGTGACACGTCACACATGTTCGTGTTTGTAATCTTTTAGGTACTCTGACGTGATTCGCGAATATTTTGGCTGTGAGAATTTAAAATAAGGTAAATTTTTATTATAATTTTTAAATAAGTCAATTAATTCTTTCAAAACCCAAATAAAAAGCAGCAGATGATCTTATAATTAAAAACAAAAAATTCTATTTGCGAAATGATATTTTGTCAAAGGCTTAAGTAACTATCCGGTTTGTTGTGGAACTTGTGGTTATGGCTTGTTATGGGAATATTCTGAGATTCTAAATTGTAAACAAAAGTAAATGGAATTTTGATGAAAAGGATGATTCTACCTTGGATTAATAATGATTCTACTAAAGGTATGTAGCTATTGTCCTTGAAAAAAAATTAGCTTTGACAATTTAAGTCTGATGGCTTGACCCTTCATTTCTAGATTTTTGTCCTTCGCTAATTTGTGGAGTCTGAGCTTGCAATATAAATTAATAACTTTCTTAATGATGATGTTCGATTCCAACTTCAGGATCAAACATGTTCGTGATGATCTGGTAAGATGTCCATGCCAACAATATTTCGTAATACAGCAAGTTCTAACAAGACTACATTTCTTTTATAGAGAGAGGAATATCTCTTCATAACAACTAAACAAAATTGGGTAAAAACCAAGGAGATCTTACTCAAATTATAATAACATAATTAAACCTACACGAAATGATCCTTGGTCAAAATTTAAAGGTGAGAAGTTAGCATCACCGGTTTTTTCTATTTCACTTTCAACTGGATGTAATTTCTTTAAATTAAATAAAAAAATTATTTTGACTATTTTGACTTGTTTTAATTCTATGGAAACCAAACCAGAGTTGGAATGGCTTTTGGTGTGACCCACCTTTTGCCATTTACAATTTGTATATCCCGTTCTAAAAAGTGATCATTACAAATTAAATCATGATTTGAATGTGTCGCGATTTACAGCAATTGTCCATTTGTCTATTTCTTTATTATGTCTATGGTAAAAACTGTTCGGTCGGGAGCCGGGCGCGAACCCACGATATTCTGATTTCCATAGGGAAGTGAAAATGACACCGAGTTGTTATTATTATCGCGAATTTGTTTGGAATTTCACTTTTAAGAATTAACTCAACATTAAATATATCACCTTTTATAAAAAGAAATGATAAAGCTGGAGTTAACGGAATTAAGGATCTACGGATCCCTCCATGTTAAATCTTGTTTAATAGTTTCACAGTGGCTCGGCAGATGGCGGTCTGTACTTAAAATTAAAAAAAAGGGTGGAACTACAACGTACACGAGTGCAGCAGGCTTCAAAGCTACAGTAGATCGTTCTTATACATAAATTAGTTCTTGGTCTAACCAATGAAAAATGTACCCAAACAAATACACGACATTTGACGGGTTGCGTTCTCCTTGCGTGGGGTGCTGTGTTTGTTGCTCCTAAGTTTCAACAAACCTTCGTATTGTTAAAATATTCCGAGACTGCAGTCTGTTCCATTATAAAACAGGTATATCTAAAGGAATATCTAAATATCCGCGTATTTGAAATACTCCAGCGTATAATGAGCATTTCGTGTATCATCTGTTTATTTCTATCGTCCATATAAATTCCTCGAAGCTCGCGAGACCTTCGTCCAAACCGGGGCTCTGTATTTCGAAGCACGCTCGTTCCCAATAATCCGAACCGAGTGACCCGCTACCTCTCTATACGAAACGGAGGATGGGCGAAAAGTTCGCGTAGCTTCGAAGAGGACGCCACTGCGACCGAGGAACGCTGTTACAAACGCATTAAAGTCCCTTTAACGGAATGCTTCTTTTGTAATGGTTGGCGGTAATGCGAGCCTTTGACACCTCCGCTAGACCCGAAATTGACCCTGTCCATGGCGAGTTCATTATTTAAAGCCACGGAGGTATCCTCTTTATTTTTTGGCGTCCTTCCTTGGCGCCGATAAAAAAAACGGTTTCTCGACTCTCGTCCTAATGAGAAGGGGACCAATGTACGGCTGTCTAATTAGAAAAGGCGGGAACCAGCGGGGGGGGGGGGTTGGAAGGGGTCAGGCTCCCGAGCTTGATGTTTGTTTTACATTTACCGAAGACCCTGTCCCGCTTTTTACGACCCTCGCCAATAAAATGGGGGGGACGCCATCGCGTGACGTCACCAGAGCAAATTCTCGTTAAGCCTTTGCCTTTCCGAGCTCCTCCTTTTCGGGTGTTCTTCTTTTAGCCCGGAATCTCTTAAATACGCGGTTAATGGTGATGCGACCAGCTATTACTAGGGCTATTTAATCCGGGTTTCCAAATATCGGCCCTTTCCCCTCTAACCGGATCCTTGGCGGCTCTCTTTACTCCTTTCTCCGTCGCTGTCATGGCTTCGGACCGTTGACTTTTTCGTTAAGGATACGCTCGTCCTGTTCGCACTACTTTCGCGGTACGAAGGAGATCAGTGCCTCACGCGATAACGCGATGCTCCGTTTGGGACGTCATTTCGCGCCAGTTTTAACAAACTGCGTTATAAGGAAATCGGTGAGAATTTGGCCCAGGCATAAATCATTTGGCGGTAGTGGGCGACTTTCGACTAACTTTCTTCGAGCGAAGCTAGACCGCCGAAACTACTGACACGCGAAGTAGGCTATTACTAACGTGTAATAACGGCATCCAACGAGTGAAGCTCGTAGCGCCGCGGATTACGGAATTTATGATCCGTTCTTTTGTAGTCGCGATGACTGATTTTATGACGCGTATCAGATACTTTTAAATTCCGTGATTCTAATAGATTTTACTAGGACAAAGCCGTGCGCCCCGGAATCTATTGGTCAATTTTTTGTAAAGTGTAACACTAGTGCCGCACCTTTTTTGAGAAAATCCACACTGACGCGTTTCTATGACGGAATATGGGGGCTTTCAAAACCATCATTTCACCACTTAAAAAGTGTTTTCCATTTTTAACCGATTGAAACTATGAAACTTATCTGCCACTGAACTACTATAGAGGTAAATAAAGTAGTTAGTGCTCATTTCTGAGCAAATTTTATTACATAACTTAAAAGATAAGCATAATTACAACAACAAAGTTGCGTGTGCTACACCAGAAAAAAACAATATAAATATGAACTTCAATAGCTTCCACTATAAATATATCATACGATTGAGCTTTTCGATGCAGTGACGTATCTCTGACGTAGTAAATTAAACTTAATAAGCGTCGTTACGCATTGCCGGGATATGGGTCACATTGTCAAATACAACACTAACATTCCCTTCAAAGGCGCGTTGCCGTACTGAAGCTACGGCTTACTCTGATACTTCCTACTTCTTGCACCTCTCTCGCCCCCGAACGGGTTTCAATATTGACCCTCCCTGACGTTATTGGCGCTGCTTAGTGGTTTATTTCGACATTATTCCCTACAATTGTTCAGAAACCGTTAGAAGATATATTCCCTTTAAGGAAGTGTATACCACCATAAGTTTATAATATAATAGCTCCCTATAAGTTAGAATCGTACATAGACCGTGTACATAATAGCGATTTCTCCCAAGACGTCTAAGTCGCGACGTGTCGCCATCTGATTTTGAAAAAATCGAAATAAAAGCTTGCCTGTGAAATCCGGTTTCGTTTCAACGACGAGATTGAAACTTGTTAAGTCTAACGCGAGTTGTCGCGAAGAGATAAGCTTTAAACTACGAGTATTTTACGACAATAACTGTTCATATGGAAATGAATAAAATATTCTTCCAAAATCTTGACACATAGTGGTTTCGTTTAAATTTTCCCCCAAATCAAGGATTTCACCCGCCAACAAACTGATCGCCGCCCGTGTTAAATTTAAAACGAGCGTCGTTAGGGCTAACTCCGCTGTAAGTGCTAGCTTCGCGCGCTTCTGTTCGTCTCGTATCCATGGAGATAGCCGTTTCCGCCATCGACGGAAGTTGAAGAAGCTAAAAAGATAGGGCAAAAGTCGGCGCCGGGAGTCACGTATACCGATTCTGAATTTTGTTTGGGTGAAATCGCTCTTAGCGTTAGACCTATGGCGGATTCTAACTTATAAAGACCTAGTATATTATAAACTTATGATACCACGGTTTTTAAGTCAATTGACGAGCATATTATTAAATGCAAGCACTCAAATTAGGTTCACACGTGTTTTAACTTGTAAATGTTGATTTTCGTCTTATTTATAAATCAAAAGGGTTTGGTATTAGAAAATGAATTACGCTATCCCGGGTAAAACGTAATAAATAATTCACTTCAATGCGAATTTATAATGGAATAAATTTTCATTTTTCGGTTCGGTAATGCGAACGAAGTACGTTTTTCCAGCAAATACTTATTAGGATGTTATTTTTCTGTCGGCGGGTAAAGGTAGCGAGTGTGTAAATAAAAGACACGCGTACCGATTTAGGATTCTTTAGGAGTAGTCAATAGTAACGTTCGTGTTCGCTTCTTTCTCAAATTACCCTTTTTTAAAGTAAAAATCCTTTTTTCTTTTCTCCTGACGGCAGAAGAAAAACTTAAGCGGGGAAGACATTAGAGCCCAACGAAAGAATCTTCCTCACTCGTTTCTTATGCTAATTTCCACTTAATTTACATGTTTCTCAACTCGTTCGAAATTTGCCTCCTGCCCTATCTAAGATACTCTCTCTCTCTCTGGGCTTTCTTATTTCGCCGAGAGACTCTCTCTGACTCTAAGTCCGGCGCTCGACTCCGTCGGAAGGAATCTCGCATCCATAAATAATACAACAGGACCAGCTAATGGGTCAATATACTCCTTCTAATCGAGATTATTGTTAATTATTTATGGGAAGAACAATTAACTAAGCGAAGGTTATTTTTTCCTTATTTCTCTTTCTTCATTGATTTTGTAATCTGGGAAGCGGAATGGCCTTCATTACGGATTAAACGGATTAAAGATAATTAAGGCTTAGCATTAAAGACCCGAATATGAGAATTATTGATGTATACTTTGGTTTGAAACGATGTACGCTCGCTTTGAGTTGTGGGGTTTATCGTATTTTTACTTAGCATAAGCTATCACTAAGCCTCCCACGTAAGCTATGGAATTAAAAGCAACGTTTTTAGTTTGAGAAATTGAAAATTATAGGCATACATTTCGACAAATTTCTGTGCTAAATAGATCACAAATATTTATATCAAAGGAATTAAATTATCGTCAATAAAGTCAGTAGAGGTAAACTGTGATTCCCACAGCTCAGACCAAACTATAATCCCAATAAATATCTTTCGCCGGACTTACAAGGAGACGACCCAAAGTGTAACAGACCAATTTTGTGGTAGACCTTCATGTTACTTAAAAACCCTAAAGGGAAATGTCTTCATAGGCAACCGTTTGGAAATGGCAACCAAAAATGTTTTTGACAATACAAAATAATTGAAATTTTAGAAAATGCTAAAAATAGAAAATATAAATAAAAAATAATGAAAAAGTTCGAAATTGATTAAAATGTTTACAGGGGGTACCCTTAAAATTGGTCCGAATCCCATGTTATATTCAATGGGAAAATTTCTATTTAGTGTTGTTAAAAACATTTTTGGTTGCCATGACAAAACGATTGCCTATGAACACATTTACCTGTAGGGTTTTTCAAGTTACATGAAGGTCTACCAAACCCCCGAGTTTGAACAAAATCAGTGCGTTACACCTCGGATCGTCTCCTTATTAGTTTAAATCGAAATTCTTTTAAACAGTCAAATTGAAGCAAACGCTATCAAAAAAAAGTAAGCGAAAGTGGGTTTATATTCACCTATATTCGCCGTATTTGGCAAAACCCTTTAGGCTTTGAATTAATATAAATTTCATATTGAAGTAAAACATATAATAATTCAGCAGAGATAGTCATCTATAAAAACATTTTTTCGTGAAGAAATAATTTTACTGAAAATGAAAATTCCGCATCTTTCTCAATTCTTAATTTGGAAAATAAACAGTGTCATCCTCGAGCGTTAAGGTAATCCGCAAACCCAGATTTCCCCCTCTTGAATCGTCTCTAATTTGATTAAATTATGTATCAGGTACTCTCGTAAAGCGTGTTTACGAAAGAGTATTCTCGAGTAGTTGGAAGTTGGGTTCATCGAAGAGCGAAATAGTTGGTCAATA
Source organism: Leiobunum rupestre (assembly GCF_980474605.1). Lineage (NCBI taxonomy): Eukaryota > Metazoa > Arthropoda > Arachnida > Opiliones > Sclerosomatidae > Leiobunum > Leiobunum rupestre. The sequence goes on along the minus strand of NC_143387.1, from coordinate 29,571,513 downwards.
TTGAAAATGCAAATCCTCGTTAAACTTTTCAAATATTACTCAAAGTATAAAGGATGAAGATCTTAATAAAATGGTTCGTATAGCGAAGTAGAGAGAGAGAGATAGAGATAGAGAGAGAGAGAGAGAGAGAGAGAGAGAGAGAGAGAGAGAGAGAGAGAGAGAGAGAGAGAGAGATAGAGATAGAGAGAGAGAGAGAGAGAGAGAGAGAGAGAGAGAGAGAGAGAGAGAGAGAGAGAGAGAGAGATAAAGGGGGACCCGAATCACGGTGAGGTGTTCTAATGGAACACAACAGGGGTGGTGATAATTTTGACCTATTTTGTGTCGAGTCGGCAGCGAGTATCGCGCGTATCAAAAGCGTGGGATGGCGCGGCCACGGATCGATCTCAAGCCTTCCCTCACACACCGTTCGTGGCTATATAACCAGCGAGGCTCTAGCCAGCGAGCGAACCAGCGGCAGAGAGAGCGCGGTATGTGTGTGCCCGCGTAGCCGGAAGCCGTGATTAAGTTAGCCATTACGCGCCAAGGATACAATCAATATCCGAGCTTTAACTATCACTAGTTCACGTGAATGCCCACTAATCAAGTTTTGTCCGTCCTATAAAAGAGCCTAATGGCCCACGAACGGCCGAGCCCCCCCTATCGGCTTCCGAGCGAGACAACGTGGCCACTTCATTAAAAATACAACCAATTTATAAATTCATAATTCGGGGGAGGACTCGATCTTTTGCAAATTTGCTGGCGTGTCCAAATTCTTACTGAACTACCTCGTTTGATAGTCTTTTAAGTCGTTCCGCGATGTTGGCCCGAAAAGTACCGAATTCTTAAAGTCAAGTTGAGACTAAGGTTCAAAGTGGTTATCTCATGAGAAATGCTTGGTTTTACAATTTACGCTATTATCTATTCTACAGTACATCCTAATTTTACGACTATGATTTTTATTTTTATTTTTATTTTGTAAATTTTCTTGAAAAGATTTATATTGGTTTTTAATTTTTACCTCTCCGAGGGGACTTTGTACCCTAGGAGGGGTTATACAACCACCGTGTCAGTCTGTCTGTCTGTGGGTCTGTCTGTCAGGCCTGCGAACGCGTTCGCATTTTCGGGGCAAAGGGTAATCATTGCGTACTCAGTTTCTTGGATCACTGCGTACGCAGTCGAATAACCGTTTTAGCAGTTTAAAGGTTGGCAAAACCACCGTGTGACGGTAAGCGTTAACGGCTAAATTTGCGATTACGTTGCATTGGTTTTCGTTTACGCTGACCGTCGCGCCAGTTGTTTTGGGTGCGTTCTCTCCAATTCCTTCTTATTTACTTTGAGACGGACCGAGTGCTGAGTGTTATGGCAACCTCTCAACGTCCAATGGCAGAGTTTCCACCAATTGTTTAAGGTATTCGTCTTAATATCAATTTGCGATCGCATCGGGCGGGTTTCGAACCCGAGACCGCCTGCTTGACAGGCGGACGTTCTACCACAGAACCACCGACGCTTATTTAATACAGTATGAAATTTTGGTTTAATTGAAATAGAACAAGATTTCGTGTAAGATTTAAATTATTACATCGAAGAAATTCTAATTTAGCGTTTTCTCTATTGATTAAAAACAAATGCGCCACCCAGGTTTCGAACCCAGGCCGTTCGGCTTGGCAGTCGAGCGCTCTACCACAGAACAACCTACGCTTATTACGCTTCATTGAAAATTAGTGGCAAATATTAAAAAATGTAAAAATTTACTAAATTTTTCCAAAGAAATACGTGAAAAATAACTTTTGGCTATTTCTGTAATTATCCAAAGCAGGCTTGCCAATAATTGGGCAATTTATTATATTTTTTCCGTAAATATATGAAATATTTGTCTATTTTTATCACTTATATTTTTATTTGGCGAGTCGTCTGCTTCGGTTTTCGGCAATGCTTGTTTTGGTCTCAAGTGAACTTACACTGGGTTTCAGTGAATTTATAAACGTTGGTACGTTAAATTCACTAATATACATATTTGCCACTTTATACCATTATTTGCCATATTTTATCACTACATGCCATTATTTGTCGTTATTTACCACTGACATGACCTTTATTCCAAAAAAGTGACATTTTAGGAGTACATTTGAGTACAATAAAATATTAAACAGTGTCGATAAAATAAAGAAAAAATTAATTAAACTGTAACAGTAGACGTAGTTCATTCCTAATTTCTAACAGAGTATCGATAAACAATGAGATAAAATTAATTAAACTGTAACAGTAGACGTTGTTCATTCTTAATTTATAACAGAGTGTCGATAAACAATAAGAAAAAAAATAATTAAAATGTATCAGTAGACGTAGTTCATTACTAATTTCTAACAGAGTGTCGATAAACAATGAGATAAAATTAATTAAACAGTAACAGTAGACGTTGTTCATTCCTAATTTCTAACAGAGTGTCGATAAACAATGAAAAAAAATTAATTAAACTGTAGCAGTAGACGTTGTTCATTCCTAATTTATAACAAAGAGTCGACAAAACAAAGATAAAAAATAATTAAATTGTAGAAATTGACGTAATTCAATCTTAATTTTTAACAGATTATCGATAAAACAACGATAAAAAAAATGGATTAAACTGTACAAGTAGACGTAGCTCATTCCTATAATTTCTAACATGAACCTCTAAAATCGAGTGGAGCGTATCTGTTTTCGCAACGGGCAAGGTGCCAAATGAGTTGCGTCTCGCCTTCGAACGCGCAGTGTCGTTGGTGTCGTTATGTTTACGAATAAAAATTCGCAGTTTCTCAAGCTTGAAAACGAAACGCACGTATCGCGCGATGTATTTACTCGACGGATCGTATCTGGGTTGGCATCTGCGCGCCTGAAATCACTGTTTCAATAATAAATTCAATTAATAGCGCAGACCGGCCTTCTGCTGGAATGTAATTTCGGAAATAAAAGCGTGTGTGCGTGAGAGAATGTGCTTTGGCAAAATACAATTGGCAGCGCGGAACTTACTTAGGGGGGAGGGGGGCAGGGGGGGGGGGCAGAGAAAAAGGAAGGAAATAAATTAATATTCCCGGGGCGTCTTTGGCCGCAAAGTTAATTAACATTTTTCCTATCTCAATCGGTCTCTGCAATATATTCCTTCCCCTGCCGGGTCATTCAATTTTAATTGGAAGTGATGAATTCTCCACCCGAGAGAATATCTCTAAACGATATCACTTTCCAGCACTACCCAATGGCCCACTTCCCACGCTGAAGTTCCCCCCGTTAAACGCGATGTAATGTATATAAAGTGTTTTCTCACAAAGCACTGGAATATTCGCCTTACGATCGGAAATCATTAAAAAAAAAGAATTATACGAAATCAAGATCGTATAGTTCAAAGTCGTGTCCTTTCGATTCACTTATAAATATTATGACACTTTATTTAGTTTTCGGTTAGTAATAATAGTTTTTAAGAAATAAATTACCATAACGATAGGTTTGGGAATCAGCCCCTTTCAAATCGTGTTTCAAAAAACCGCCCCATCCTGCATATGCATGCGCCAAGTCCTCTCCGATAGTGGTCGAAAACCCTTAGAAAGGATATCCTGTCAAGTAACCAGGGTGGAGGTCGAACGGGTATAAACACTCTGAACCATTACTAATATTCCCAATTTTGCATACACCCATGTATATCACGCTTTCTTAAATGGGTCTACGATTTTTTATTTTATTATTTTTACATTGGCGAAGTTCAGAGCGTCCGAATTTTAAATCTCAGTCGGATAATTGAATTTCAATAACCGCACTGCCACCTATCGGTGTAAAAATATTTCCCAGAGTTTCTTAAAAAAATAGAACCAATTATGGGTTTATTAATGCTAAGGTATAATTTCGATTATTCCTAAACTGTTTATTTATGGTTATTATTCGCGGTTATAAAACGATTTAATATGCAAAAAATTAATTTTAATTGGGATAGTTTTCGGTTATGGATAAAAAGAAATAAATCATAGATGTCGTATCCAAACCCCGAGCTCTAGTATGGATGTTTTTATATATTTAGACGTAAATATTTCATAAAGGTGGGTACAGTGCATAAAAAAACTCGGCACGTTTATTAAAGTTAATAAAAACCACCTTTGGACTATAATGCAGTAAATTTACGCGAAAAGGTTGAAAAATACATAATAAAAAGGGGGTTAAAAAATCTAAACCCTAACAAATTTAACGTAATGATAAAACTGACGAAATGCTCGAAACAAATTAGAATGGAATTAAAATAGCCAGAATTTCCAACGGCAGACCGGTTTCGTCCTAGTTGGAGCTCATCAGTACCACGTGGGGAATCTGGCTGGCGACTACCTAAACCAAAAACAGAAGCTAAGCCTAAACATAAAAAATTTCAAAACACGTTGCGTAGCAAAGGAAAGCCAGATAGTGGTATATAGATGTTTCCATAAAGTCCCCATCAAAGTCAAATATAGAGTTTGTGGTACCTAGGAGCAAAAAACACAAGCAGAATGCAACTAGCCTTTAAACACGCTAACGAAAGGTTGTGTATGAATTTCATTGGAAGAGCGTCACGAGCCTTTACGCTGAACGTTTTACGGGCGGGGGGTAGACAATTTCCGAATTTCCCCTTCCAACGACAGCAGGCGCTAAAGCGTCTAGCCAATGAAAAATGTACGCAAGAAAATCCACGACTTTTGACGGGTTGCGTTCTCCTTGTGTGGGGTGTTGTGTTTGTTGCTCCTAGGTGGTACCAAGACTGGACTTTAAACCAGTTTTTCATTGTACTGCCAAGGCTATTGTCAAAGTTCTGGCAGCAACGTTCAGCAAGGGGGAAAGACAGTCTGGCCCTCCTGCTGAACGTTGCTGCCAGAACTTTTACAATAGCCTTGGCAGTACGATGGAATGAACGATAAGTTAAAGCATAAGTGTATAATACTTTACATAAGTGTGACACTTCCTATTCTTCACATGCAAAAGTTTTACTGAGAGCTATTCACAAGACAAACTGCATTACGGGCTTGGTCTCCGTATTGCGTCCGCTTGCTAACGCGTCACACGTAGCCTTTGACAGCGCCTCGCTAGGGGGATATTTTCTTCTTGTGATGACGTCACTCCGTTACTAGCTCTCAGAAAAATATTCTCCAAAGTGACAAACTTTGTAGAATAATATTATAGACCCATACTTAAGACATTTAGAATCACTTTCATCATCAAGTTTGGGTAAATTAGAAAAATGTTTTAGGTAAAATTGTAACAACTTATATAGTAATATGGTTAAAGTTTATAAAAACCACCTATGGACTATAATGCAGTTATACGTGAAAGGGTAGAAAAGACCATTTCAAAAAGGAGGAGAAAAAGCTATACAAATTGAAAGTAATGAAAATATTACGAACTAAGACTTTTCTACCCTTTCGCGTAAATTAACACTTATTTAACACTAACTGATATAATGATTAGAGTGGTAATATTCTTCCCAGCGTTGTAAATATTGTAATTTTCGCGGAGAAATTGTAGCAAATATCGCTCTCGGAGACGGGAGTATCACGTCTGAACTTTGAAAAAGTTTCTTTCGATATTGGAGACGGCGACGGGAGGAGAGTTGCAAAGATTGAAGAAGCATCCGTCCTTTCATATTTGGCTTCAATGGTACGTTATAATGTATTATTATTCAATGACTTCGGCAAAATTCGTCGGATATAGAAAAAGAGAGAGAGGACCCAGCCGGTGTTTTAAGTATTTTCGGATACCCAAATTCGTATGAAAAAGCTTTTCTGATGTTCCCCTTTTTTTCCTTTATCCGAATATAAGAGGACAGATATATCGCCTCTTCTCCCTCTTCAGAAATTCTTCTTCCGCGCTCTGTGTGGGGGAAATTACATTGCATTGGGAGTCCCGCTATTCCGTATTGAGCGCCTCGAGGCTGCGTGTACGCTGCTTGGGACGCCAAAGGAGAGCTTATATCGAGAAAGGAGAGAGTAGAGCGTATAGGAGTGTATGGTTTTCACTATTTTTTCCTCCTTTGTTAAATTGACTCCCTCTCCTTCCCGCACCTCGACTCGAGTTGTTTGTGGTGGGCGCCCTCTGGTTTTATTTTTTCGGTTGAACTCTCTTCCGTAACACGCGAACTTCTCTCTCAAATCCATAACCCCCGCGAGTCCGCGTCCCAGTCTGCGCGCTTAGATCAAAGGGAAGATGCGGAATTTTTTGCCTTTCTCTCTCTCTCTTTCAGTTGGTTTTATATCGCTTGAGAATGAGAAGAGAGAGACGCGTAATGCATCAAAGACTGGGCCCGTTGATAGGTCTTTCGCTAGTCGAGGTACGTTTTTATTTCGCGATAGAGTTAGGGATATCCCGAGGAAGAAATTGCAGCTCGCATTCCCATCGCCGCCGGCGTAATTTCGATTTGCAAAGCCATATAACAACGCGCCGAGAAACACGAATAAATAGTTTTGCGTCTTCAAACGATGCCGAGTCTCGCGAAGTATTATCGCCATCGTTACCTGGTTATACTTTCTCCGAGATAGAAGGAAGTAGCGCTTTCTTATTCGGCTTCGGCAAATGCTCTTTGTTCTTCTTCTTCGTAACGGCGTAATATTATTCCTTATACGGGATGAATGACAAAAAGAGTCGTTACGTTTTGCCTTTGACTAAATGTAAGATTATATAGCTTTTATCTTTCGCGGTAATGACAGTCTTCTTTATTTAGAACTTTTTGGGAATACCAGATACCCTAAGTATATGAGGGAGGTTATCTACTACTTCGTCTTAAATGGAACTTCAAAAAGCTTTGACGGCGTAACGCGAGAATTTTTCTAGCATTGTTTTACCGGTATTCGGTATGCACCTCGTCGAAGAATATATTTATAACATTAATGTGGAAATAATAAGATGGAAAAATCATCTAGATAATTATCACGTTTATCGATTAGTCGATGCTAATTTAAGTCTGTTACTATAGTTTCCTTTTTAAAGAGCTATAATTACGCTAATTGTTCAATTTTGATATTTTCATAAACCAATAAATAAGTCAATTTCAAAATCGAATACATTGAAATCCCTTTTAAGAAATTCGATTGTGGATCGACGAATATGGTGGTTTTTCCATTAGGAACGCTGTCGATTGTAATTTTGCCCTGGGTGGACTATAGTGTCTATTCCAACCACTTTACGCCAAATTTGGGCACCTACGTTGAAGAATATTAAGCTTAAAGTCGAGCTTGGGTCCCAACTAGAATTCTGTTTCAAAGGTGACTTACATACAATGAGAAACGAAACTTTCAATTTCACAAAACAATGCAAAACATTTTCTATGGATGGAAATAGCAAGTAAAGCTTGTAATAAGTTTAGGAATTTTAGCGTTGGGTAGTTGCAACGAAAGATTTAAGGTTAAAGTCCGTTTATAAATAATGAAAATTAAAAATAAATATACACCAATAAAAAATACAAACCAAAACATCAAATAATTTTTTCGTATTGGTGTGAGCTGTTAATTTTGTCTTATCCAACGTTTTTCAGTGAAAAATAGATCTTTTCCCTCAGCAAAGTTCGGTTAATTTCCAAAATAAGTTGCCCTTAAAGAGTAAGACCACTTTGACTGGCGGAAGTGTGGTTAAATTTGTGTGTTTTAGGGGAACCTACACCCTTCCGAAGGTAAACAGGCGAAGGCGATAAAAAAAAGTTTACGCTCAACCGCACCAGATTATCAAAATCCGTTTCAAACAAAAACTTCGAAAGAAACTATATATGGGTTCTCAGTGGGGCTCTATAGAGTTCTCTATAGAAAATTCTACGGAGGTCGCTCCGTGTTTCTTATGTGGTTTTTTTGCGTTGTCTGTTGTAATTTACAACTTGTAAAGACTTTTCTTTATGTTTATCAAAGATTCAGTAAAATCTCTTTGTGATATTTTCCATTGCTTTTCATATGTTGTAAAATTCCATTATTATACAGAACATCCACAAAATAATAACTTATTATCGCGGGCCTTGCAAATCGCCCCTATTCGAATAGCAAATCGAATACCAATTCGAATACTTAATCGAATTTCTAATCAAATATCTAATCGAATACCAAATCTAATACCAAATTGAATATCTAATCGAATACCAAATCTAATACCAAATTGAATATCTAATCGAATACCAAATCTAATACCAAATTGAATATCTAATCGAATTTAGAAACCAAACTGAATCGAATAATAAATGAATCGAAATAATCAAATACTAATCAAATGTTCGAGCAATGAATTTAACCTCCGTCGAATCAAATATCGAATCGGAAATGATTTTCAAATCCCGAATCAAATTGAACCATGAAACTAGTTTCCCGGTCAAAGATTTGACTACAGACTTTACCCTTACTTATTTTAACATCTTGAGAACCACTTGATGCATTTGGCGGCTCAAGTTCAAAAATTCAGCCCCCCGAAATATTTCAAATCATCGTTACAGATTGTAAATGACGACACGAATCGCAAATTCGAGAAAATATTCGCTTTCGAATAGTAAATCGAACATTCGCAGGGCCCTTATAGTCTCCACACAAACCGTCATGAGCTTGCACACAAAATTTATAGTTTCCACACAAACCGTCATGAGCTTGCACACAGACTTTAATAGAACTTCCACTCAAACTTTAAAGTTTCTACACAAAATTTAATAGAGATTCTATATAAATAAATTGGAAAAATGACCCAAAAAACACCTAAGACAACCACAATTTTCTACTAAAACTGAGTGGTGCAATTTAGTGTAATTTCTGTACGGTGAGTACGCTATGAAAATTTAAACCAGATGTTACACTTTTAGGTGACGTTGTTGCGAGAGCTAGACTAAAGTAAAATAAAATAAATAATAAAGTAAAATTTTAAGAGAATGGTGCATTACAAATTTATCGTGTTTTGAAAGATATATTTCTGTCTTAATTTTACTTTGATCTTCCTTTTAAAATTCCTAGCCCAATCCGCTTGGTTTTGGCGTTCGAGAAAATGGTAATCAAAAATTAACCGTATTTAGTTCTCCGCGGCGCTTTTAAATAAATGATCCCTGCTAATGGTTTGCGCTTTACAGGGCACACTTAAGCTTCGGAAAAAACATCTTAACAGCCCCGAAGAACTCATTTCCGGTTCTATATATAGCTACCCTGGACCCCTTTTCACTGCGATGTTTACCGCTGATGACACAATCGGGAAACCAGTTCGAAGAAAGTTCATTAACTTCAGGATATTTTCAAAATACGATACACGCTACCGGTTATATATTTGAAGGATCTTGAAATTTACTTTGTGATTTTTAAATCTGATTGAAATTTAGCGCCAAATTATCTATATTCTAGTATTAAAATATCTAAAAACAAGATTTAAATATCGATACTCACCTAAAATTAATTTTTAATTTATATTTTAAGACTTTAACAAGTTAGGCGTAACAAATTATGCTTTGCAATGCAAATAAATGTGTTACCATTATCAGAACATTACATTTCCCATATTGGAGGTATTTTCATCGTGTAACTTATATTTAAATACTCATTTCAAAATTTGCACGAGGCAGCCTAGGGCAAAGCTTTATTATTGTCCCTACTGGCAATTCCCACAATTCCTTAGTGCACCCAAATATATAATAATATAATAATAATCATCAGCTAGGCTAATACCCAAGGCACCACCTTAGGCCCAAGTCATCTAGCCTTAATGCCTTAAACAGGTGGCCGGGTTACATTACGTAGGAGGGTGGTAGCAAGCCCTACATGCCACGCGAGCCAACAGCTGCCTACACTCACTATTACCGAAAACATCTAAAAGTAATTATGAAAAGTGGAAACCGCAGAACTCGAGGGAAACCCCTTTAACCAGTGGGGAGAGAACTCGTAACCTAGATTAGAAATCATTGACTCGAGCATAGTCAATAGAGTTTACCTACTTCCCGCCGAAAAATGATCCAAAGTTACCATGGTAACCCTACAGCAACTTATGGGGGTCGATTTTTCGGCGGCCATGTTCCGGAAGTTGGTAATCGCTTCGTAATAAAACCGTCAATCGGAATCACGTTGAATTTGAGTCTAGGGTACGGAAGATGGCTCCAGCAATAAAGACCAGGATCTCTCTTATCTTAGTTATCCTTTCGGAATATAGATGGCGCTAAGCTTGTTTGAACAAGTCTTCGATGACAGATTTCCCACATCGGATTGCACGTGTCATTCATAGACCGTTGTAATAATAATAATAATAATCAGCTAGGCTAATACCCAAGGCACCACCATAGGCTTAAGTCATCAAGTGACTTTTAAAGCCATTATTTCAGGTGGCCAGGTTACAATGCGTAGGAGGGTGGTGGCAAGCCCTGCAAGCCACGCGAACCAACAGCTCCCTACACTCACTATTACCGTTAACCTCAACAAGTTTTTATGGAAGGGGAAACCGAAGAATTCGACGGAAAACTCCTTCAACCAGTGGGGAGAGAAGTTGCAAACTCAACGCGGAAGAAGTAGTGTTATTTCTCTGAGCTTGAATGTTCATCGAAAATACAAATTTAAAATATCACGCGCTTACGTTTACCCTCCATCATACAATTGACCTTTGATACTTAGAATAGAATAAAAAAAGATTCCAAGTGTATGTCCCCAATCTCTTTTGGATCTCAAGTTGAACAACAGTTTAGGAAAACCGCGATCGAAGGGGTACAATATTTTATTGCCAAAGTAATTCCAAATACCGAATTTTGTGAGCTTCGGATTTCCCAAATTGATATCGACACCACTTGGGTTCCATATTTCTTATCACTTACAATTTTCGCACAGATTTATGTTTCCCGATGGCCCAAATTGATATTGCAACCGAATTAAAATTTAGAACAAACAAATCAAATGCTGTGTCGTCTTATGGCAGATCGGGAGAATAAATGAACGACTTCCCAATTAAATTCCAATCAAATCCCGTTCGTTCAGAAAAAATTGACGTTTCGCGGAGCATTTTGATATCCGGTTTGCTTTCAGAAAAGGTGGTTTGACGTGTTGATATGGAGAAAACTAATAAGCAATCTAACGACGTCTCAATTAAATTTATATCAAATCCCGTTGAGAAGAAATCGACGTTTATCGAGGACCCATTCCCCACGACAACGTCGCAAATAGGTGTCTCTCATTGTCATCCTGAAAAGATGAGGTCATTCTAGAGAGGAGCTGAAATGATAAGATTCAATCGTCTATAGAATGTGGTGACTCTCACCTCAATCTATGAAAAGTTTCATATAAGAGTAGGCGGAGTGTTTCGCTGTTTTATTGGCCAACATAGATAGCGGTCTTCTAGACAGACGATGGCATGGGGCATACTGTAGCAACCAATCCATTTAGTCATTGGTTAGGTCCCCTCACATTTTCACTTGGTGAAAGCGGCAATGGACGCTTCTAATTCAACATATCTGCACTTCAAAAGTTGGTTTCCACTTTTTACCCATAGACGGATCAAGGGAAGATTAATAATTTTGTTTTGAATCAGTTTTTTACGATTGACGGATAAAGGAGGTAGTCTTTTCCTTTAGGAATGACATTTTACGAAATATTCGGTTTATAACTGTGTTTTAAAATTGAAGTTTTTAAAACTCATTAAATGGGAAATGTCGCTTGTTTATGTACACTCAAAGTGATTGTGATTTCATTTCTGGTCAAAAGTTTAGTTTTTAGTAGTATTTAAATTTTTAAGTTAGATAATTTACAATAAGTTGCATATCGGATAGACAGAAAACCGTCAATAAACTGATTCAAAACCATATTCTTAATCTTGCCTTGATCCGTCTATAGGTAAAAAGTGAAAACCAACTTTTGAATCTTATCTAATCAGCTCCTCTCTGAGCTCGTGTGGGTGTTTATATATATATATATATATGGGTTTATATATTATGCCTACTACATTCCTGATTATATTATCATAGAAATCAAAAACCTTTTTGAATAACTCAGAACCATTATCACTGCTTGATCATTTTAATATACATTTTTGTTGAAATTAACAACTAGTCACTCGAAAATCAGAAACCAACCAGCCAACAGATATCAGATAATTACTTAGACATACCTTTCTTGATTTCCAATTAAAGATCTGTAGGTTTTTAAAGTTTAACACAAAAATAGATACATTTCTAACGCATCAATTGAGTCGTCTCACGAAGTCTAGAGTCGGCTTTAGTGGGTTCTACATAGTGTTGTAAGTCGGAAAGGTTTCCGCGGAAAATGACCGAGCCCTTTTTTCCGAAAAAAATTAATAAGTTTTCTTTTCATTATTAGTCTAATATATTATTTGCAAATTTAAATAAAGCGCCATTTTCGACTAATTTTTTAAATCTAAAAGTAAAACTAAACCTCTAGATTAGTTTAAACTATTTAACAATGTAACACTATTAATGTTTTGTAGTATGTTGACTGATATTAAACATTTTATATCGATAAAAAGTTAAAAACATTAAAAACCCTTAAAAAGCAATTTAAGTTTCAATTTTTTATTTTTCCGATTTGCGGAAAATGTTCTGGAAAATTTTTCGCATTTTATTTTTCCGGAAAATTAACAACTAGTTCTACATGTCAATACAAATTAGATAAATAAAATTCTATCCAATTTCTATTTACATTTCCAGGCACTTGTTGAAATAAGTCAAGTTGACTTTATTTGGCTCTTGAAACGTTCGGTAGTGGTAGAATTTAAAGGTACAAGTTTGGGGGTCAGTGGCGTAGCTAGGGAGGGGCGGCGGGGGCGGCCCGCACCGGGTGACACCCGTTTGGGCCGTTTTGGGGGTGACACCCGACCGTGAAAAAAATAAAAACACAAACTAGAGAAATTCAAAAAACCTTTTTTACACGTTTTAACTAGTATCACACCATGATATCCGCCCTTTGTGTCACCCATTCTAGCTACGCCACTGTTGGGGTAAAAATAAAGACATACACTGTTTCGAAACGGTACTCTACGCAAGAGGAAGATCCTGATTTTTTTCCGACTCGTCCAACAGCGAAATATTTTCGTTCAAGATGCTACCATGAGTGTAAATCCCATCTGTAATAGTAAATATAGTATAAGGGGGAACGGGCATGGGGGTCGGAGGGTGATAAGACGCAAGAAGTAGAGCCGTAGCGCGTACACGCCAAAGAGAAAGTAAAAAAAGGACTGTAAGAATCCGAGCTCGCTTCTTCGTATATGAACTCTAGAATGTTTCCTTGTTTGCTCCCCAGTCGGCTCGCTAGGGGGCGTGATTGGCGTCTCTTTTGTTTCTTTCGCCTTTGTCTGGGTAACAAGCTTAGGCCTTGTCCGTCTTCGCGGCTCGATACATTTTTCAATTCCCGAGAGATGGCGTTGATTTCTCGCTTTCTTCCCATTTTCGCCCCTGCCCCGGTCCGGCCCATCATCGGCGCCCCCCTTACTGCCCCCCTCTCTCTTACGCCTCGTTCTTCCCGGCAGACACTCCCGCACCCCCATCTACCGGTGAGGGTCCAGGTTATTTCGATATTCCGAGAAATGGCTGCTGAAAGAATGAGAGGGGAAATATATTTTTCACTTTCGTGTTTTTTTCGCTTCCGAAACGCGTTCTCGATAGAGAAGTTATATTAAATTTATATTTTCCGAAAAGTATTCGCTATAGTTTGTCTTCTCGCGTACGTGAAAATCAAATACGTTCCTTCCAGTCTCGTTTCGCTCACTACTAATTTTTCCGGAGTGTATATCCACACGGCCGACTGCCAAACTTTAAAGCGACCAGGCGATAAATTCTCGACTCTTGAGGGTCGAATGATTGAACTCCGTTCCCCCCTGGTATACGCCCAATAGTCACGGTTGTTTATAGTTACGTGGAAAATTGCAAATCTCTCTTTAGAGACAGTTGCGGTAGATTGGGCCAATGCCAATCATTCGTCTAACAAATCCGCTTGATAATCTCGACTTCAATTATCCACCATTTTCGAGAAAAGGGATTTATCGAGTCAGCTTGCTGGAGATAAGGTGATTACCGTGATAAAGCAGTCGTCAAATTAGGTTTCACCTTTACGAATGTGATCTCGAAGGTAACGCGAGAGGTTTATCTCTTTTAGAAAGGTATTTGATTTAAAGGTGGAATAAATATGTTGGCGAGTTAAAATATAAAAGTGCCAAAGCAAAATTCAAAGTATTAAATTGTACAAAAATGACGTATAAAACAAGAACGTAAATGAATTTTCGTGGTATGAATATTGTAGGGGTCCCGGCAAACGTAGAGTTTATTCAATTTCTAACACAGTCGATCATGTTCCGCATTAATATTCTAATAAATCGTTTTTGAATCTTAGTTAGAAATAACAGTTTAGTTTTAAAAGGAATTATGAATAACGTATATTCAATATTCACATCCCATTTTAGCATTGAATCGATATAAAATTGGAGATATATTTGCGTTTGGATAAAAATATATATTTTCGGAAAATACTGTTGGACAACACGATTTGCAAACGGAGTTGCTTCGCGTGTAAAAATAAATATGTTAACAACGATTATGTTGAACCAAATTGGAAGAACTACCGGTTTTTCTGACCAAGGCTTGGTTCCAAATATTGAAATCTAATAATTTTTGTACACATCCTTTTAATTACAAATATCAATATCAAATACCATTACGAATATAAATTGACATATTTTAAAAATTACGAGTCATTTTCTTAGTCGGCTAACGAGTGAAATCACCCTAAAACCTAAAATTGTTTTCCCACTTACAAGCTTAAAAGGTTTCTATCTAAACCAGATTTTACATAATCTTCAAAGAATAGTTTTTCAATCGGAAGCCAAAAATAACAACAAGGTTTTATTGACAAAAGAAGGCATCAAACCAGTTCACATAATGGATTTATGTACAATAAAAATAAAATTGAACCCACGATCACCTCAACTAATTATTTCATTTATTAATTCCTACCCGAGATATTTTGAAATATAAATAGCAACGGAACCATAATACCTGCAAACCTAATTTTTCTAGTTAAACTAATAATTCAAAATTACTTATTGAGTCGAAAGCTTTGACTCAGTTCATAAATATAACACAGACCTCATTTCCTTTATCAATCTTTATTCACATAAATATTTCAAATAAATTCAGTTTATTTCCAGCTAGAGCTCGGGGTTATCCATAACTGAATGTTATCCGAATAAAAACTTATTTTATGCATATTAAATCGTTTTATAACCGCGAATAATATCCATAAATAAACAGTTAACCGAAATTTTTATGAATAATCGAAATTGGCGGTTAATTTATCTGCTCTATTTCCAGATAATATTAGATTAGAGCCAATTATCGATAAATAATTATTAAAAAGTTGGTACATTCTATAGGATATTCATTATCATTCACCGTTTAATTTTTTGTTAGATCAAACAGAATTTTGAATAGTGTTTTAAGACGTAGTGTCTCGCAAAACCTACGAACTACGGCGAGAAATCGAAACGACGCCAAACTAGTGTTGTAAGTCGGAAAATTTCCGGAAAATGACCGAGGCCTTTTTTTCCGGAAAATTTTCCGTATTTTTCCGAAAAAAAATAAAAAAAGTTTTCATTCCATGATTAGTCTAATATATTATTTGCAAATTTAATTAAAACGGCATTTTCGACAAATTTTTTCGAATCTAAAAGTAAAAATAAACATCTAGACTAGTTTAAACTGATTAACAATGTAACACTATTAACGTTTTGTAGTATGTTTACTGTTATTAGACATTTTATATCGATAAAAAGTTAAAAACATTAAAAACCCTTAAAAAGTAATTTATGATTCAATTTTTATTTTTCCGAATTGCGGAAATTTTTTTCGCAATTCATAAAATTTTCTGAAAATTTTACCGCATTTAATTTTTCCTGAAAACTAACAACTCTAACAAATTTTAAGTGAAGGCTATTTCACAAATATTTCGCTTTAAACTAAAATGTTGATTAATTTGGCACCACCTACGCGTACTTAGGGGGCAAACTTATGTGTTTCAGCTAGGTTAATACCCAAGGCACCGCCTTAGGCCTAAGTCGTCAAGCGACTTTTGAAGCCTTTAATTCAGGTGGCCGGGTTACAATTCGTAGGAAGGTGGTGACAAGCCCTGCATTCCACGAGATCGAGCCAACAGCTCCCTACACTAACTATTACCGTTAACCTCAACAAGTTTTTATTGAAGGAGAAACCGAAGAACTCGGGGGAAAACCCCTTAAACCAGTGGGGAGATAACTTGCAAACTCAGCGCAGAAGGAGTTGTTCCGAGTTTTCACCCAGTGCCACAAGCTGGGATCGAACCCGGCTCCTCTTGCTGCGAGGCGAAAGTGCTAACCACTCTGCCAACCTACTTTTCAATCAATGAACCTTAGTCTGTTTGACATTTTATATCGATAAAAAGTTAAAAACCCTTAAAAAGTAATTTGTTTCAATTTTTTATTTTTCCGATTTGCGGAAAATTTTCTGTAAATTTTTCCGCATTTTATTTTTCTGGAAAATTTAAAACACTAATTTTGAACAGCAAAATGGATAAAAAAACGCAGTTTATTTACGACAATTTAGGAAATTTAGTCTCACGGCATCAAATTTTCAAAGCAGTCTTACAATCGTAATGGTAAAATATTATCCGAATTCGTACGCCGTGACATTTTCCGTATGAAATATGTCAAGCGGTCCTTTATGCCGATATAATTCTCGAGAGTTGTTAATAACAATCACTATCCGAGATATCCGTTTCCGCGACTCTCCTATTTATTTTTACGACGCCCTTCTACACTTATCTTTATTTATACGAATCTTTAACAAAGCTTTTATCGCGCTTACGAATAAGGGGACGAACAGAAACGCGTTTACGCCATCGAAACAGTTGAAAGCCCTTAAATTTCACGCTCCAGTTCAATTTAGAAACTTCACACCGAGAAGCGCCCCCTCCTCTTTCGAGTATATTGTATTCGCTTTTCTCTCGCTGCTCGTCAGCTAGAAGTACCGCGCAACGCTTAATATACGTTTTATATACTTCTGTAAAAGATTTCGACGATCAACAAAGATATACGCCGAGTTAATAAGTCGCGGAGCTAGAATCACGGCAGAGCGGTGGTAACTTGGAAAGGCGTAGACTTTACGGGTCCTTGAGACCTCAGTCGTACCATCCGGGTTAGTCCTATCCCCGGTAATAGAGACCAAATTTTGAGTAATATGACAATTAACAGGGCCCCCGCTCCCGGGGATCAAAATTTTCGCGTCTCAGCTTTTAATGGTTTAACGCGATAACGACTGGCCGAGCCCAAATTGACTCGTATCGTATTTTAATTAGCAGATTCGCCTCCCTCCCCTCAATTTAAGAGCGGCATTGCGGAGAAGCGCCACTGAGAGAGAATACGGCTTTATGTCCGTACGCGTAATTTCGTACGTCAATATCAAATCATACTCTTCCCCTCCTTCACCCCTACAGTTGTTCCGCTTCGCCGTCTCCAAAATATCATCTCTACGAAATCGCCCTCCCCGTTAAATTCATTATATACACCTAAGACGACGGCTACACCGAACCGTGCCTGGGTTTGGCCAATTTGCATATTCGAGAAAGATTTTATTGTATGTGAATTGCTACAAACGGAATATCTATATTTTGGTAAATATTTTAAAATATTTGTGGTTTTTCATAAAAATTTCGGTCTTGCGGTCATTGGCAATGATGAAGATTTTATTACGGAGTGTGACAGCCTCAGTCGTACTGCCATTTAGCATCTTCGTTGAATCAACTACGCTTTCGTGATTGCCAAGTAAAAACCTTCATATTTTACCGATTTTTGTAGATTCCAAAATAATTTAAGAAATTACATTTGACTAAGGACTATTTTCATATGATATTGAAAAGTTGGTTCCTATACCAGGCTAACTCCATTATTTTACAAAGTGTCAAATACGAAAAAAACTAGCGTTTTATTTAGGACACGACAAATAGTTTCAAGACACGAGCGGGTATAACGAATATTTAAATACAATAGTAGAATATAGTTGAATATTTAAGTTCCCACCAAAATAGACCAAAATTAGAAATATATTTATGTTTGAATTCTAAGAAACCACTCTGGGGCTTCGGGGAATAGAAGCTGCCTCTTGGTCGCCTGTCGGTATCAAGCGCCCCCTATTTTGGTCGCCTGTCGGTATCAAGCGCGGCCAATTTTTCTCCAGAATATTTTCTCTCGGACAATGGTCATACCCAGAGTTCGGGTCGGGAGCTCTACCGTTTTATTTAGGAAACGACAAATAGTTTCGAGACACGAGCGGGTTAATAGAAATACCACTTTGGTATTTAGAGTAAGATATTTTTTATGAATGCCACATAAAAAATTGCGCACGAAGGGACGGCTCCCATATATAAGGTTTTTAAAATTTCGCCAAAACCCTGTCTGGGGTAAGAAAAAAATAGTGGAAACCCACCCGAACTGAAAGTGTTATCTTTTCATCAGTTATATAGTTAGCTTATACAAACTCGTTGGGAAGGGGCTTTTTTTTTATACGCGAACGAGTATGAGAATGCTTTTCTTTTGGAACGAGAAAAGGAAACCTTGCTGGGAGATTTTTTCCATTTTGTCCAGTATAGGGAGTTTCCTTTTTCCTGATGTGTGCGGGCGTCTGCCCTCGAGGGCTCGCGCTATTTTTTTCGCGCGCTCGCGGAAAATGAAGCGACGTTTATAGGAAACTGTTGAAGAAAGGAAAACGCGGAAGAAACCGAAGCTTCCGCCTCCATTTCGTTCTCTATTTTTCAGTATATCGTTTTTTCCCCCGTTTTTTTCCCTCCCAAGCGAACCCTAAGCTAACCACAGTCGCTCGCGGCTCCTTACCGTATCCGAGCCGGGCTTCATTCGACACGCGGCGAAAGCCTCGCGGAAGGCGAAGTGTATACGTCAAGGAATGTCGGTGGTGGCGTACTCCGCGACTATAACTTTAGCCACGGAGTTCTCAGTTTTCCATTTTTACGCTTCTCATTTTTTAGGAGATTTCTTTGGGAGTTTCTTTTTCATTGTTAGAGCTAGGTAGGGGATAATTCATTTGTATCCCGCTCTCCTTTGTCTCGGGTAACAAAAGAAATCTGAGCGAAAGAAAGACCACTAGAAAGCTCGCGGCTGCAACGAAAGTTGATTTGTGAAATTTAATTTATTTCTTTGAATTGGGTTGTTGGGGACACTGTCTGCTTTTTCTTCGCTTTTCTTCGGATTTTCCGGGTTCTCGTATTTGCAACGTATTTTTTATAATATTGTTTAGTTAAAGAATGTTTTGTTGTAAGACTACTCTCGTATGTCGCTATATAATAGTCTATTTTTGACCTACTAGCGCCTGTAGAAGTGTTTCACACGCTATACGGCGCTGTTCAGGGAGAAGCGCGTTTTACACGGAATTTTCCGTCGACCAGTAATGTTTAATATGAACGGGAGTATTCCAAAAACCATGGTATGAAAACCGCTCTGGGACCAGATGTAAAGGAGGGCTTATCTTTAATGCAGTCTTACCAGAGTAAAAAGAGAACCGAACCTTTTTGTGTAATCTAGTCAAAAGCAAGGAAAATCAAGATAACCATCGGTAAATAAATAGGGATATAAATGTTTGGTTGTATTAGGGTGGTAGGAAAGTCAATAGATTCCATCTCTTATACCACTGGCAAAAATAATAGCATCAAACGTACAATGTTTGCCTTCAAAATCAAAATGGCATCTCCCTGTAGAGAGAGGTTAGCCAATTAATTTGAGTTGTATTTCACTCCGGATTTGTGATGAAAGTTCGGCGATTGTTTGCTCCGAGTTGAAGAAATAAAAATTATTTATTAATGTTCAATTATTTCAGCGTACGATAACGCGGGAAAGTCTGACATGTCAAAAATGAGCCAGTATAGGCTTTCAGTTATTTAAGAAAGGGTCAGTTAGATATTTATGGACGATCCCGGAGTGTATTTCTACGGATGGCGCTGATATCTATACCTGCTGAGAGAGCAGAGCGAGGGCAAAGAGGTGAAATAGAGGCTAAGAATCCCGAAATATTCTTAGGGTTTCTGTTTGTTCAGATACTCTATACACCGCGAGCGCTGGTGTAAGACTCGGCTCTCGGTTTTAAAGAAGTTTGTTTGTTCAGTCTTATACGAAACGTATACAGACGGGTGTGTATATACGAAAAGAAAAATACGAAATGAAGAGGAGAAAAACTTCATTTTTCGGCTATTTTTCTTCCTTAAAACCGGGGTTTGCTTTGTGATCTTCTCATATCTGAAGTGTTGGCGAAGCATAACGGTCTTCTTCCTCGACGCGCAGACTTCACCCCCGCGCCTAGTCTCGACACTAACCACGTTTTAAGGCTCGCCGCAAACAAACAAAAATGGAAAAAGAAAAGCCGCCCGCGATTTCCCCGCGTGTTTTTCTCGCAGCTAGTGATTAGGGTGGAGGATTCCTTTTTGCCGCGAGGTTTGAAATGTAAACAAATCGTTTCCACCATCTTTCTCGGCACAAAGGGCCATCTCGTGTCTACCTTGTGTACTATATCGGAAAGCCTTCTCTGTTTATCTTCTATTACTTTTTGGCGATACCTGCGCCGCTTCGTCCTCTCTATTACACACGGCAGCTTCACTTACCACCGGTAGCCCGGCTACAGGCCCCCGCAGTTGGAGTAAAGAGAGTCATTTTCCAGGGAAGAGGGGTCGGCGCGAAGGGGGAGGAGTCGCGAAAGCCTGGACGAAAAGTTTTTCGATTGAATTTGGGGCCCGGTCGAAGTTTCGTCTAGATTAGAAACGATATTCCCCTGAGATATTTATCCCGGATACTATTTTTCTTCACACTTATTCGCGGCTGATTTTGGGATAAGGTTGTCTTGGAAGATTTTATATAACTTATTAAGGCTGTTGCGAGAGAAATTTCGTTTCAAATAAATCGATTTTTGTTCTCCGTAGATGAGGCGTCGTATTCGCGTAAATACAGAGTCGCCTTAACTTTGACCCCGTGATGGGGTTGTAT
This sequence comes from Leiobunum rupestre, assembly GCF_980474605.1. Lineage (NCBI taxonomy): Eukaryota > Metazoa > Arthropoda > Arachnida > Opiliones > Sclerosomatidae > Leiobunum > Leiobunum rupestre. The sequence goes on along the minus strand of NC_143387.1, from coordinate 29,550,555 downwards.
TCCTCTATCATGGAAAAACATTTAGCAAGAACTGGGAACGCTTCATAGTGACGTCACCATTGCGTTAATATTGAAAATATTCGAGGTATATTAAGCTGCTAAGACATTTGGTCTTTTGCAAGAATGCCGGTAAGAAATCCAGCCTTTGCCGAAACAACTATAAATTTCTTTCGAAGGTTTTTAATAACGTGCGTGTATAGAACTATACAGTTTTGGGGTTATTAACCTTTAGTATATTCCTATAAATTTTAAAAAAATATATCAATTCTGAACATACGCGGATATATGCAGGTAAACTCGACGGAATTCAGAGAGTAAATATAGGTTTATACGAGATAAAGGAATATTTGAATATTTTACCCTTAAATCTTCGTCCAGTCGTCCAGAAGAGAGAGGAAAAAGGTTTTAACTTTGCCGCGCTCGTTGTCCGCGAGATATTGGCTCATATGTGATCAAATATTGAAAGGAATAATAGAGGATTTCGTCGAAGCCCTACGCGGATCCAGATCCATCTATCGTTCCTCTCTGGAGATTTGGTTATTCTTTTTGTCTTTGTGAAAACGTGCCTCTTTATTTCTTTCCGTGTATATCGTAAAAGGAAAAAAACACACAAACTATTTTAAATCAACAATCTCTTAGCTTTTATTCATATTTATAAAATCAAAGCTAAATACGTAATTATTAATAAAAACTAATTCAAATATTATTTAAATAATATTTGAATTAGTTTTTATTCCCTGGGACACTTGGTTTTATTTCATTTTACTTCGCAATAAGCGATATTAAGGATGTCCGTTGGATCGTCATAAAAATTTCACACGCCCTATAAATACAGAAACGGCGACTTAAACAGAAAACGTCAGATAAACTAGCCCGTTTCCTGATTTATATTTACACAACGAGAATAAAGCAGTTTAAAGCAGCAAAAAAAACCTGGTGGTATTCCTAATTGACGCTGTCTGTCGAAATTAAACCAAGTATTAGATATCCGCCAGGCGGCAAGAGGAAATCAATTTTTGAAAAGACATTCTAAATAATGGCGTATTTCATTATTCATACCCTTAAAAAAAACACCCGAGAGTGATGGTATAGTATTAGTGGCAGTTTACTTCCTTAAATCAATAGAATGTTCTGCCAGACCAAAAACAATCGTGCGAGAGAGAGAGAGCGCTGTTTTACAGCCAACGTATTAGGCAAATACTAAAACAGGAGCCGTAGCTTAAATAATACGCGGACAGAAGAGGGAAGGATGGCTTTTTATGGAGAGAGGAATCGGGCTCTGTTGGAAGGTGACTGCTTTATTAAGACTCGGACGTCGGAATGGAACGTGGCTCAGTGTCGAACGTAGAAAAAAGAAAGAGAGAGAGAGAGAGAGAGAGAGAGAGAGAGAGAGAGAGAGAGAGAGTGTGTGTGTGTGAGAGAGAGAGAGAGAGAGAGAAAACCATCATTTTCCGTGCCGATTTAGGGTGTTCCCCATTTTTTTTTATTATAAGCTACCATTTTTCATTAACCGAGGCCTAATGGCATCCGGCATAAACGAAAGGGACCCGATCTATTCTCTAAATAAGTTTTTCCCCTTTTTTCCCAAGCATCGAGCGTGGGCTTTAATTTTAGCCGAAGCCGAAACCAAATTCTCTGATAAACAGCTAGATTTTCCCTTGATTGCGTTTTTATTTTATTGTTTTTTTTCCCTCGGAACTTGTCGAGGTAAATTGGACGGTACCAGCGGACGTTTAAGGCTTGTAATTAAAATACTTCGTATTCACGGAAGAAGAGATATTAAGCTACTATCCTCCGCGTCCCCCTGCGGCCAGGTGCGCTGCTTTATTTACCTTTTTTACCAGGGAATATTCTGTCACGTATCGTTTCAAAGTTGGCAGTCGCCAAGTTCTTTTCTTTACGCGTACCAGTGAGTTTGCACGGAAGGTACAGCGGGCTTGTGGTGTTTTTCACTTTAGGTATTAGCGGGATTGCCCACTAATAAAGGAAAAGGGCTGTTTTGTGTTAAGCGAAGTGTACCTATATATCATTATTAGAGTAATCTGGTTAATTATTTCGCCACTTTTGTGCTTTTTAAGCCATGTAGTGGGAAATTGTTTAGCAGTTTCCGAGATCTGCTATGAATCCTAATCGAAAAAATATAAATTACTTACTTACGATGAAATGCGTAAAGGGGCAACAATTTTATAAGTATAAATAATCGTGATAATTATCAAATCAATTGATTTTGTTAATATTCAATGTTTTGCAAAACAAGGTATTTCTAATTGCTCGCTCATGCTATTTTTCTCAAACATATACATCCTAAAATTGTAAGATTTTCAGGGAATACATTTTAATTAATTTGTAAATTTTCGAAATTTCAGAGAAATAGATTATTTTTTATGGAACGCCATCCAGATCAAATTATAAATAAAAAATATGAACTATTTTCCACACATTTTGCAATAAAAATAAAAAAATGCAAAAATCGCTATTTTTAACGCCTTTAATTTCAAAATTAAAAAATAAAAATATTTTGTGGTGAGAAAAAAAACTTCTGTGAAAAAAATATTTCGAGTTGAGAAAAAATATTTTGTGTTAAGAAAAAATATTTTTTTCTTAACGATTCGGAATGATCATCAGTTATTCATGGAAATCAAATATGCCTTGTTCTCGTGAACAGAGCATTTTTATGCTATAATATTTTTTATGAATAAAATTGTAGCGCTATTCGAATTAGTCAGATATTTGACAATACTGGAAATGTCAATCAGATTTTCCGTGGACAAAGGCGTCATAACATCGATATGGAAGACACTGTCCTCGCCAGCTTTGTTGTATACCACTAGACTAGAACCACTAGCGACGACTTAGGTTTGACTATGGCCTATTTTTAGTTAGTTCTACACTGCCAAATTTTCATACGTACCGCGCGACTTCACGTCATGATGCAGATATCTAACTTTTGTAACTGGCTCAGAAACATGTCTCACGAATAGCCAGGATTTCCACGTCTACTCCAATGAATGTTGTTTCTCGAGACATCTTCCATTTAATCTCCAAAACAATAACATCTGGAAACTACTTCAAAACGAAGTAGCGAATAATTTAGACGACATTCCTTTGGCAGATTACAGATGAGGGTGCACCAACTCATCAACATCGTGATATTGTGGAATATCCCACCACCAGATATTATATCCAAGCTATTTTGTAATATGCATTATTGTCCTGAGATCTGTATCGAACCACATCAATAAACAACTTTGATAATTTAAAGTCTTTGAACCTTAGAAATAATTAAAACATGTGCCGTAGAATATTGTAACACAAGAACAGGCATGCATTCCAAACTTTTCTAACAATATGCTATTTTGGATAGTTAGAGCAAAAACACGAGAACCACCAATGGTCTAGAGAGTGAGGAGTAAAAACGCGAACAAGTAAAGAGACCAAGAAGTGGGGGAGAAAACTAAGCTTTATTGGGGAAAAATATGTGGTACTTCGGCCGATAGGCCTTCAAGGCGAAAAACTTTATTAGAACAAATAAAGTTTTTCGCTTTGAAGGCCTATCGGCCGAAGTACCACATATTTTCCCCCAATAAAGCTTAGTTTTCTCCCCCATTTTGGATAGTGCCACCTTGTTTTTTTTTTCATGATCTCCTATCAAAGTGCAAAAAAGGTAATTTTCGATCAAAACAGCTTCATTTTTAAGCTTATGAGTGTGGTCTTCGACTTTCTCATTGCAACGTTTTGTCTACCACTTACCGGTAAAAATAATTGAAAACCTTGATCCCTTTCTTAATTTCCCTAAATTTTACGAATAAGCTAGTTGCAATAACCTCACTGAGTCACTGCCATCTATCGGATTTAAAAATACCTATTAGGATGGTACTGGTCACAACAAAGGGAAATCTAAACTGACGTCATAGGTCACTGAGGTCACGGTGGTGTTTGGCATCAAAGTATTATCCTCGTCTGCTTTTTGGTCTAACTGATCGTGTGTCAAATATTTTGAAACTCGCTTATTCTAGGTTATATGTACTTTTTGAGAAAAATATTTTTAGAAACACGTAGTCTAGCTATATAAAGATGCGACGGAGTAGCAAAGACCAAGTAGTTTGCGAGAAAACTAAGCTTTATTTGGGATTTCGGCCACGACTAACGAATATTTAGAAAACTTTAATAAAGCGCATGACACCAGACGTTAAAGACAAAACGCGACAAAAAGGGGGCAGAGATGAAAGAAACCACTACAAAAGGACTGTCATAAAAGAAGGGATTAAAGGAAAGCGGAAAGAGACATCAAACGTTGGCAAGCAAACCGGCAACCTTCGAAATGTCAAATGTGAACAAAAGAAACACGTAGTCAGGACAGCAGCAACAAAAATTAAAACTAACAAAAATAGCTAAGCACAAGTTTATCTTTAATATATGGTGGAAACTCAGTTCAGGATTACAAATTAATATATTTTCTGCAGTGCGACATTATTTTGTTGAAGAATTAATTAATTAATATCCATTGTTTTAGGTCAGTTCCCTTTAAAGTTTTTAGAGGTGGCGTTAACTTTAAAAATTTGCATGTTCATTATTTCTTAAAAAAAATATAGTTGAAATTCCCTTTGAGATTTTCCTATTTTATTACGAAATTTAGAGGTGATAATCCGTTTGATAATGTTTTGAATAGCTTCCCATTATGTAAAAACTTTGGACGACATTATCTCATTACGTATTGTTGTTGACAACTTTGCACGTTACTATCCTTTCACGAAAGTTTTCCGGTATCTATACTCTTCGTCTCGCGCCACCATTCCTTAAAAAAACTCATTTTTTTTATCTAAACTAATATACATTTAAAATATCAATAGTTAGGTAGAACAACTTCTTTACTTCATAGCATGTCTAGTACTTTTAAGAACTAGTTGACTTGAGAGATAACTTTTAAAAGAAAAAAATTTCTACGTATTTAGCTTAAAAGCCCCACGATGTTTCTATCGAATCCAGAAATATCGATTGAAAAGTTTAAAAATATAACTTCCATAAGGCTTACTACTTGATTAGTCATTAAAACCCCTAAAACAACAAAGTACTGTTGTTAATTATATTCTGAGGCCGGTACAAATACTTTATATGCGCTATGAAACGAAGTCGAGTCACTAAATTTCCCCATACACTGAATTATATCTGTGATAAAATGCTTTTTCATTTAAAAATCAGTTAATTGAACAGATATTTGCTAAAAGCCTTTGATAAATATTTTTATATTTTATTGTGAAGCAACTTTTATTAAATAGCATTGTCTAACTTGAAGTAAACGTAACGTTTACTTTCTGATTTGAAATAGCGGATAAAAATCTGAAAATAAATTTGGTTTAAGAACACGGTTGCATTTTTATTTTTACGATATTATTCAGTGAACCAGTTAAGCGTTATCCGCAAATGGTTAAAAATAGGATTATTATACGGTTGAAAAAGTTTCGATTTCGTAAGAAACTGCCAAGCTATAAGTTGATGTTCCAGTTCGTATCGTTGGGTGAATCAGTCGCTCAAATTTTATTCCACTTCAAATTCCATTGGTCCTGTTAAGAACGAAAATGTAACAGAGTGTAGAGTTCCTCCTACGGTGTTAATGCCGCGATTTTAAGGTATGTTCAAATATAATGAAATATATCAAAGATAGGCGTTACGTTAGGCTAAATATCGGTAGATCTGATTGCGTAAATATGAATATTCAATACGGGTTCGGGATATTTGGGGGGTGTGAGGTAATGAATGGGGAAGGTGGCTGAAGTAATTGAGTCGTGGAGGAGTTGCCGGAATAACGCGTCATGGCCGCGGCGGAATCGGTCTGCGAGAGAACTTCCTGACACGGTTTATTCCCCGACAGTATTACCTCGGTCGCGACTGTGTTAATGTATTATTTAGTCTAGTGGAAGTAACTTTTAATCCAGGTAATAAGTCGCGCTCGCTTCGCCAAGATATTAATTTATGCCTTATTAGATATTCCCTTTGTAGGCTACCTTTGTCGAGGAATATCGTCGCGTGATGGGGTTCGAAGCGTGAAAAGCGTCCGAGCTCGCGGCGGCTTTAGTAGGAACGCGACCCCCGCCGAATATTATAACGTGGCGCTTCACGCTCCAAAAGTCCACCGACCAGAAACTAAAATTGAACTATAAATCCAAGTCGGAAAATTCTCCCGCGGATTTCAAATTTACATTTTGGTCCAACTCGGAGCTCCGTCCACCTGCAGGGCCGTTGGGGCTTTTGTCTCGCTTTGGAGTTCGGCGCGGTTGCGTTACCATATTTACCTCTGGCAAACAGTCGAGAAATCTAGGCCTTTTACGTTTGAAAGAGGGCTACGGGAGCGTAGAGACGCTCTCGAATATACCATTACATAATTAAAAGCGCCTCTCGCCAGCCCCCGCAGTCGGCCACCGTAAAAATTTTCAAATCTGGATGAAAACACTATTAAAAGCGAGAGCCACCTATAAAACAACACTCCGGCGCGCCGGCTGAAATGTTGTTCTAGCCTCTAAAGTAATAATCGTACCCGTATGTAGATTCTCGAAACCGCGAACGTGGTGACGTGACTTTTAGTATCGCTAAGATCGGGCAACGATTTACGGCGTCGATCTCAGTGTTAGGTGATGACTGCTTTCACGCGGAACTCTTAACTATTATTCCAGCATCGAATTAAATTCCGTTTCAGGTTTAGACGTCGTAAAAAGAGGAAGCGATATTATCCCGCGTCGTCCGCTTAGCGCTTTATCCCTTTTAAGTGTCACCGCGTAATTTTAACGATTACCTTCAACCGCGCCACCGACTGTCTCGCGCTTTGATAAAGTCAAAGACGCTCCGTCCGTTCGAGTGGACCCCGGCCGCAGTTTCGTCCACACTGTCCGCCCAGTTTGTCGTCGATTATAGCCGGAGAATGAATTGTTCCGAGTCGGCCCTCGGGAGTTCTTTCGGCGAAAAGCATTTACATCAGAGTCAGTGAGAAACTGGCGAAACCCGGGAGACTTAAATTGCGGCTCTCCGTCGACGTTCCTCGCTTCGCCTCTAAAGTGCCCTCTTCATTTTATTTGTCGGATTTGTTCGAGAAGCCCGCTTTGGACCCCTCCATTCTGTCGCGGTCGTGTGCCACTGAAAGATATTTTAGCGAATAACTCGAATACTTTTCCCAGGGTTATTGTTGAGATTTATTAAAGGGGCTCGTAAAAGAGTTTGCCTAATACCGCGGGATTGTCCATCGCTTCTAGGCCTACGAGCGTTGACTATATATCCCCTTAAAATTTCGCGCGCCTTATTTTTTACGCATTATCCTTTGTTGTCTTCATTGGCTTGATGGCGGTTATCCGCCCAGGGCGCCAAATTTATTCCACGCATTTTACTCTTAATACGGTCTTCGTTGGTTCCCGATTGGCTTCGCGTTCTCATTTCTCTAGTTGGGATTTGTCCGTGATGAAAAGGTATTCGTTTTGAAGTTCCATTCGATGACAATGCAATCTCAATTGGGAAATATCACTTGTGGTCACTTCAAGAGCAATATAATTAAACATTAGCTCTGTGTTAAAGCGAGTTTATTATTAAGTACCACGAGTGTGTCAGTTAAATGAAAAAAAAGCGCGGTGAATTGACGCTATACCCTAAAAAATAAGCCCCTCTAGCAAGAAAATACGTGACTTTAAAACCAATTATCCTTGTACTCGGCCACCATGACGACGAAGCACTTAGACTCAAGCCTAAAGTATCACAAAAATGTTTGGTCTCTTTAGAAATGGCGGATGATACGTACTAATAGTTAATTTTATAAATAACTTGTGGTCTAAGCCATGGTCAACTTTGATCACGCGCTGTTCGAGCTATAGCGGCCAACCCAATCGCCTTATTTTCATGAACAAGGATTTTCCCGCTAGGTGAATTTTGGCGCTCCAACCATACAGATTTTTTATATTGGCTTCAAAGCAAAACGGGTGTTATTAACTCGTCTTATACGCTTAATTTAAAATATCACATATATATCGGCAACATAAATGGTAATAATACATGTTACTTTATTCATATTTACAAGTTTTGTCCAAGGTAATTGCGTAAAAATGACAAGAATACAATTTTAATATGAATAAGTTTGAATTCCCAGCCTTTGGTCTGAATAAAATAAACTATTCTAAACAAAATATTCCGCTAGGGGTGCTCAACTCATACAGGTATCTTGGCTCTTAGGTTAACATAGAAACTTCAACGAATGGGCTGGCCGCTATAGCGTGAACAGCGCGTGATCAAAGTTGGCCGTGTCTAAGCCAACTTGTTAAAATGTTGCTCTCTACGTCAGGAGACAGAGCACTGCTGAATTCAAGGTCTCTCGCGATTCTAGCTCGCGCTCGTAGACTTATTAAAGCTAGACAGTGACGTAGAAGGCCATATTTTCAAGCTGAGCTCCTCCCCTTTTAGAAAATCAACTATGAAATATTTTCCAAAAAAAATAACCACTAAAATTTCGATTGGTCATAAAAATTTCAGCTAAAGGGAATATAACCTTAATATAGCAATCATATGGAAGACCCCTTCAATTTTTCAAATTACCCTGTACAGTGGCGCCAAACATTTCTTAAGCCAAAAGCAAGAGCGGCCAGAACTGCCAACATAGTTTATCCACACCAAATACCTGAGGTTATATTCCCTTTAACTGTTTATTTATGGAGATTATTCGCGGCAGGAATCCATACTTCTACTTGGAATGCTTATCGTGGCAGATTTTTGTGATATCGCTATGTTAACTTAACAAACAACAACGTGAGAGGGGAGCACGCGCAAAGGGGATTGTCTCTCGTAGGGGGGCCAAAGCCGTCAGAGTGATCTTACCATACGTGATACGGATGGATAAGCATTCCGAGTAGAGGTATGGATTCCGGTTCGCGGTTATAAAAAGATTTAATATGCCAAAAATAAGTATGATTCGGATAATTTTCGTTAATGGATAAAAACAAATAATTCGGAGATTTCTTATCCAAACCACGATCTCTAGGATCACTTGAGCCATCCACTATTAATTATTATCTTAGTTATTTTAAGTTAATTTTGGGTTATATAGTACTAATTAAGTGACTGGATAAATAATCTGACATCCCAATCTTAGATAAATTCCGCGGATTATCAACCCTTTGGAATTTAGGGCATCTTAATGTCACCCGGGCACTTCCACGGGAAACTAGTGTAATAAAAACTATAAATTGTCGGAGTCAGTCTCTATTTGTGAACCGTCCGGCATACCGCTTGAAGAAAGTAAGGAGGGGTTGGTTTGTTTGAGTTTATTTACCATCGCGCGCCGGCGCGTCTATATTACAAACGTTCTCTTTTGGGTTCCACCATTAGGAAAGTCCCCGTCCATTCGCTATTAACTCTTCTTAGATAAATCTTTCCACGTTTTCTACTTCCTTCCTTTTACAAATACTCGGATCCTTTTCTCCTTCGTTATTTTTCTATTTATCGTGGCGCCATCCACCGGCTAATTGCCGAAGCTTTTCCGGAGTCTTAAGCCCGCTTTCCCTAAATTTCACCTTAATAATTTTCTCTCTAATAAATCGCCGAGTACCCCCCCCCCCCCCGCGTTACTCCATTCCCAATTGTCCACATTTCCGTCCTCTCTAATTCTTCGGACTTGGCGTGCGCGAAAGTCTGTTCGCTCCATTTGACCCTCATTTGCATAACCCTTTTAATTCCTGGCCACTGGTCATTAATTATCGAGTTCAGTTTATATTGCTTCGTCCAGGCCGCACCTTTCTAATTCCCTCCACTGGCGACCCTCCGGTCGGCCTTTGCCCTCTTACCGCTAGTATTCCATTCTGGCATAGGGCGCGGGGGGTATTAGGGAAGAGGAACACCTTCCGATCTCCTTAAGCCTAAACTTTATTCTAATTGAATTCATTTTTACCAATGGAAGCTAAACTCGCCGAGTCCGTATTATTCGAATGTGGCTTTTAAATAAGGAACGCTTTCTCCGGGGCTCTTTGTCCGCGGATGCCTGTTGTGGAAGCGTTTACGCCGTCTAATGGTGGCCTTTTCCTGTTTTCGCCGTTGCCTCGCGGCCAATATTCAGGCCAATGTCGCGTCAGAGGCCTCCTGTCTCTCTGGATCGCTTAAGCGCCCCAATACGACGCTTCAATGGAAATGCAACTTAACAAAGGGGCTTTACGCTATTAGCCCGCTTTATTCGCATCCGGATTATAAATACGACTTGAGATTTGAGTTTTACTCGTCAATATTTGAACAGTTTGTAAAACTTACACCTACAAATGTCGAGTACATTTAAGTAATTACCATATTCACTGTACGTGATGCCCTCTCAATTCGTAACCATGGCTCTTATTTCCACCATATATTTCGTTGTAACAAATTTAAATTAAAATAAATTAAACGGTATTAAATTTCATCTAAGCGAGAGTAAAGCTCGATTTTGGGCTTCCCAGTAGAATTACTAAATCCGTAGGTTGTCAACGGGAAATTAGACGTAATAATTAGCCGTGAACTGTGGAAGGCGAGTATGAAGGTACAATACAAGGGATATTTGTTAATAGTATTTTGTTTTAGATATTATATACAGGGTGTTTCAAAAGGTTATGCAAAAATGTTAAGGAGTTGTAGGGGGTGAGTTGAGAAGCATGTCTGTTTTCTTTTTCCATTTTCCTACGATGAGTTAAAAGAGCACCAGAGAGCTTCAAAGTATCGCTTACTAGCCGCTGGAAGTAGGCTGCACAAAGCGCAAAACCAAGCAGCAGGGAAACGCGAACATTAAGGTTTGGGTTCGTGTGATAAGTAAAAAGGACTTTGTAAGTAAATCTAGGTAACCAGCGTAAAAAAGTTAACTTAAACAGTATTTAAAGTCCATGCTGCTTGATATTGCGCTTGTTGCAGCCTACTTCCAGGGGCTAGTAAGCCACACTTTGAAGCTCTCTGGCGCTTTTTTAACTCATCGTAGGAAAATGGGGAAAGAACAGGCATACTTCTCAAATCACCTCCTTTAACTCCTTAGAATTTTTGCATAACTCTTGAAACACCCTGTATATCGTTGCTGGCTCGTCATCCTTGTAATTTTCCGTGTTCAGATTATTTCTTTCGATAAATCTGATACCAAGAAAATATGGAAGGCATATTTATATGGCTTATAACTCGCGAAACTCTAAAGTCATTCATCACAAGCTTGCACGGGTTTGCTGTATTTGACCCCATACAATTGGTTTCAAATAATAAAATTAATCTCATTAATAATTTCTAAACTTTATTGAAATTATCGATTTAATTTAAAATTTAACCTCATATTTTCTTTTACATTTTACTGGAAAGTATATGTCTGTAACCTACTTTTCTCAAAACAAAATGGCTTAATGATAAAATTATGACGCTGTCTTTAACTGCTGCTGGCTTCATTTCAAAATGTAACACCACTTACGCGGGGGGAATTAAAGAGAATAGAGAAAATGGAATAAACTTTAACCTTACAACTCAGTTTAAGAAAACTTATTTCAAGCAATGGTTTGATCGTGGCTTTAGTTTTCGTCTTATAGCGTTTCGAGAAATTTAAGCGTCTAGATTCTTTTGGGAACCCGAAACTTTTCGATTGGATACAAGCTTGTTCGCGCACACTGCGCGTCTCTCAAATTTCTAATTTAATATAAATCCTGGAGGAGGAATGTGACGGCCAACAGCGAACAATATAAATAAATTCAAAGGTAAAGGTCATTAATTTTTATTAGTCTGGGACCTTGTTGCTCCAGGTGGATTGGAAGAGGAAAATTCAATTCGTCTTTGCCACAAACAGTAGCGAATTTTAGAGTGTCACCTGATGACAAGACTTTATATTTTCGCCTCTCTTCGGTTTAAATTCGGATTCTAGGGAAAATCTAATCTTCATCGAACACTTTTGCGGCTTGACTTCTTGAGATTTCATTCTCTAAAACTACCCTAATATCAAATAATGTGACCCAATTTGTTTAAATATTTTGGTAATATTCAGTTATTGGATCAGCGAAAATATTATCGCCTATCTTGTCGATTTCTTTTTCCGATGAAATCCAAAACGAATTTACTTCGATTAGTTGTATTTCGAGAATGTAGTTGAAATTGGTCGTGACTTGGTGTTGTCTAAGAATAGCTCGTTTGTGGTTTAGTTTTAGACTTTATTTAACACGAGGGAGTCGCCATTTCCGCTCTTTATGTTGGCCATTCTGCATCACCTAGGGGTGATAGTAGGTTTAGATTTATGAAAGTTCCTTTCTTGTCTCTACAATCATCCTAGAGCGCATCCCCTTTTTTGGTGAATATGGAGTTTATGGACTAAGGTACTGGTCAAATTTGCAATACCCCATTGTATACAGTGTAATTGATTTTTATTTTTTATTTATTAATTTATTTTTATGGGATTTATAACAATAATTAAATAAGGATGATACATTTCATTTTATAAATAATAGGTCATCTACATAAGCAAAACTTGTGAGTAGAGGAAATTCATCACGTTTCATATAGGAGCATCGATACCAAATTACAAATAATAATACAACCTATACAGTGTTTTTATTATATGCTCACTTGATTTTATCCATATTATAAGTTTATTTTTAAGCCGTACAACATTAGTTTCCTGTTTGAGCGCTAACGGTAATAAATTAAATAGTTTTGGTCCTATACGTGAAATATGTTTTAGAGTTTTATTTTTACACGCTCTTGGTATAACCATATTTATATTATTTGGGTAACAATCGATTTAAATTTTGTTTATATTTTGAATAACGTAATAACTATATATGACGTTTTAAAAAATACAAAATTAAAGAAGCAAGTGGTATTTTTTTCGTTATAACTAGACGCAACCTAGATTTCCGTATCGAATATGTTTTGATAGCGCGGTATATCATCATGCAAATTCAACGTGTGGTCTTGGTCTTTTTTGTGTTTTGTCGTACGTAGATATTTTATTCGGTGGTCGCTAATGGTTGTCTTTCTTTCGTTCGCAGCTGTGTTCTGTAGCTGGGAGGAATGGTGGACGTACGACGGAATTTCAGGTAAAAATACACTTCATATTTTTTAATAATTTTATTGAAACAATTTATTATTCGATCAACATCGAGCAACAATAATGCAATAAATTATATTTCGGTATCAGTTTCTCAAAGACAAACTTGTAAGCCTATTGTTCTAATCGAATTCAATTATTGAACTATCTCGAACAATTGACCTTTGTCGAAAACCTTTCGGAAGCTATATCATTTTTTTATTAAATATGGAATGATACGGTCCTTTTATTATTAGTATTAGAAGTATATCAGTTTCGGTAATACGCGTATATTATTGATTTAGTCAGTTAGATATAGGCTAAACTAATTTCGAATACAAATAGTGGCGCAGCGTCAGTCTTGTTTGCTTAGGCGAACGTAAATAATCCGAAAATTCATTTAATCTTCGCCACTGATGACCGGGCGCCGAGTATTGTCTTATAACAATGTGTATTATAGATGTTTTCCCCGATATTTCCGTGAAACGTTTTGCGCGTTTTCTTTAAAAGGATTCTCGTGTAGGACGTTCCGTATTTGCTTGATATTCCCCGGACGATATTCGCCCGCCCCGAGTAATAAAGAATGTAGACCAATATTTCAGTGTACGGGGCTATTTGTCAGCGGCGAGCCCTCTCTGATTTGTACGGGCCTGTCTAAACTTTACCGCGTTGGGGGCCTGCCCTATCCAAATAAATTTGATCAATGAAACAACGGGCCTCTATTAATTCTGGACGGACTCCCCTCCCAAAACCAATAGCCGGAGGTATTCGGTCGGGGGCCACGACCACCACGGGAGCCTGCGAGGGGCTCATTTTATTGTTTGTGCCTGGAGACGGCAGCCACGATTCATTCAAATGATGGTTTTCCGTGGCCCGCGTCAACTTATTATATTCTGACCCCTTTCGCCGTTAAGTTTGTTTTTCCGCGTGGTTTCCTCACGTGTAAACATTGTAGTTTCTCCCTGGTCTCCCCTTAATATCACGCCGTTCAAAATTTTGCCTCTATGACTACGTTGTTGAAACACCACGACCTACTGCACCATCACCCTTCAGTAAAACACACATTCGTACCGCGTTCGTCTGGCTAGGGCTTAGAGGCTTTCCAAAATACAGGGTGTTTAAAAAGGTTATGCAAAAATTTAAAGGGGTTGAAGGGGGTGAGTTGAGAAGTATGCCTGTTTTTTCCCATTTTCCTACGATGAGTTAAAAGAGCGCCTGAGAGCTTTAAAGTGTGGCCTACTAACCCCTGGAAGTAGGCTGCAACAAGCGCAAAATCAAGCAGCGAGGAAATTCGATCATTAAGGTTTGGGTTCGTGTGATAGGTAAAAAAGGGTTTTGTAAACAAATCAAGGTAACCAGCTTAAAAAAGTAACTTAAACAGTATTTAAAGTCCCTGCTGCTTCGTTTTGCGCTTGTTGCAGCCTACTTCCAGGGGCTAGTAGGCCATACTTTGAAGCTCTCTGGCGTTCTTTTAACTCATCGTAGGAGAATGGGGGGAAAAACAGGCATACTTCTCAACTCACCCCCTACAAATCCTTAAAATGTTTGCATAAACTTTTGAAACACCGTGTATATAGGTTGTAAAACGAATTAAGGGAAGTGGTTCAAAAAGGTTTTAGGCCTTGGAATCAAATATGGAAGTTAAGGGTTTTTTTTTAATTAAACCCTTTAATTTGGGTGAACACTAAAAATCAAAATTGACTATTCAAGAACGAAATAGTTAAAGGGCCACACCGGCGTTTGCAAAAATCTTGGTAAAAATCGAATGGCGCCTCCTCTTCCTTACCTTGTGATGACAGATGCAGCCTATCGGATTCTGGGAATTTTTCAACCCTATTTCAAGAGTTCAAACGCTGGTGTCCCTTTAAGGAAACAATGAACATTCGTTGCAAAACGCATTCAAAACGGTAGTTTTGAATCTACGATAAAGATGTCAAAATCCCGCAGACAATCAGAGGGAAACCGGAAACGGCTGTCGTAGAGTTTCCTCGCTTTTCATTTGGCACAACAATGACTTCAACGAAGAATCTTGTTTGGTTGAATTTTTTGTAAAAAAAATGTTTTAAAGTTCTTTATTACGTACGTCACCCTACCTATTTTGTTTTTCAGAAACCACACCCGCCGAAAATTGTTGAAAATCTTTAAAATTTATGACTTTTAAACGAACCGAAAACTTTAGGAGGATATTATTTTAGACGCGAAATTTATCGACCCTTTGTCAAAACTTTTATCTCGTAAAAGGCGACTATAAATATATATCACTTTTACGCGTGATTAATCGAAATATTCTTTTATAAATTTATAGCGTTTCTCAAAGCCTATTTATAATATCCGTTTATTCTTCTAAGCGCCTGGTTTCGCAAATTAGAATCCCCTTTTTTGTCGGGAGTTCGTGGCTGCCTGCGCGTATACTATATATTTATATATATCGCGGAGATGGGGAATGGCTAGATATTGTCATTCAAATGCAAATTAGCTCAATGGGAAATCCGTCTAAAGATGTCTGAAGCTTAAAGATTTTTAGGCGCGGCGGCGGGCTCCTCCATTCCGGACACGTTTTTCGCTTCCTTTCAACTTTTTTTCTTCCTTTTCGGCTTTCAAGTCGCCGCTTCCTGGCTTGAACTAACTCTGAAATATGGACGCGTAACGTAGGTTTTTCTAGAAATACCCTCATCCCTGTTTTCTCGGTACGTCCCCCCCCCCCCCCGGGCTCTTTTTCTTCGGCGTAGGTTTAAAATTGGATTTTGATTTTGGCCCTAGTTCGAATCGTTAACCGGTCTTCCGATAAATTTAGTTTTTAACTTTTTCTTCCGAAATGTTTGAATATCTACGCTTTCCCCCTCAAAATTTCCTCGCGCGTATTCTAAGCGATTATTTCATTTTTAATATTTTTATTTTTACCCGGTATTTTTCTTTTTGAATATCAAAGCAGCTTGATTATATTCAAAAGACCGAAGTAAAAGATACAACCTAATTTCAAAGAAAAACGAGTTCTTAAGTACGTGAATATTTATAAAGATTACTTACTTTATGATCTGTTTATTATGCATTGACGTTGAAATTTTTAGCCAAATTTTCGTTCGTTTATGTAAGAATTTCGTTATTTGGAAATTTTGGTTTAGTATTTTTGCGAACAATATTTTTCAATATTTTCCTATTTTCTGTATTTTAAACGACATTTTCTTAAGATTAATGCTTAAGTTTGATTTAGCGTAATATTAGCTGAAAGTGTACCATTACCGCTTGTGACGATAAACGATATCATCACCTTTTTTATGTAACGTAGAGAGACAAACGTTAATTAAATTGTTGACGAAATATAACGTAATTAGAAATGTTGATGAAATATTTTAGAAGGTTCCAAAAAACGATTACGAAACCTAAGCACTACTTAGGTCTGAAATTGGCTTAGACAATTATTCAACGTTATAAACTTCCCTAAGTTGAAATTTAATGTATATCTACATACTGAATTACAAAGAATCGGTAAAAAAGTGTCTTGGCAGGTTAATTTCGGTGCAAATTTAAGAGAAAAGCAACAGTAGGTGGTTATCATGTACTAGTCAAGCTAGCTTCTCATATAACGCCAGAGATTACTTCAGATATTCTGAGCTCTGACATTTAAAATTTTATTTAACATTAAGTCACGTCAGTGACATTAGAAATGTTGACATGAATTTAATGTTACACCTTAAAAATGAGTAGTTTTTCATTTATTTTGAATTAAATATGCCAGAGAACCTTTAAAATAGCCAACAGTAGGATAAGGGTCTAGATTCTATTACAAGCCTATTATTTATTATTATAATTGTACTTTTATCAATAAAGTTATCAAATATATTTGCCAAACTAGCCATACAAGCCATACAAGTAGGACGTGTTAAGAGTGGTTAATACTAAACAAAAGTTAAAATACCAAAAACAGATCATATTGGGAAAGAAATTGCCTAAAACACATAAAATCATTTTAAGAAGAATTGCTACTAGAAAAACCAAAATAAACGTTATTTTGTACCTAATATTTTAACAAAATATGGAAAATAATGTGATATCTACGTAGATTTAAATAAATATACCAGTGGTTAATGTTATAACTAATGAGTAACCTGAAAAGGAATATTAATCATAAACAAAAAAAATCTAAACGTATAAATGACATATCTACCTAGATAGTGCATCAAATATTTTCTACTATTTAATTATTGTAAAATATAAATAGTGAAATCCAGCTATTATTTTGTAGGGGCGCATTTAAAATAATGTCAAACGTTTATCGTACATGATAAATCCCTGAAATGTTTTGTATAGAATCGTTATATATATATATATCTCATTATTATCAATTCTGTTAAAAACATTGATAGGTGTTGCCGGTTTTTGTGGTTGTAGCTGAAAATGCCGTCAGCAAAACTAGATATGGTATCAAATTATGTTCGGCGTTTAATATTTAAAAAAATAAAACTTAAAAAGTGGTCGTAATATTAAGGAGCGCGAGTTTTTGGCTAGATATTTGCTTCTTCCTTTCCCACCCACTTCGAAAAGCTGCATTGCTTCATACCTCGGCAGTTGCGCGGCGCGAATAGCGCGCCTAACGGGAAATCACGACATTGATGTGCTAGTGCGCCATCATGTTGCATGCGAAAACGTCTGAAATCGGAAAACAACTGATTTTTGTCTCAGATAAAAATATGAAAATGATTATAAGTTTTTTACAGATAGTTTAGAAAACTTTTGAGTCTTTGGTTGTCTTAAAATAAGTTTTATGAAATTCACAGAACTGACATACATTTCAAACATTTCACTCCCAAAAGCTTTTTTAGGTAGTAACAACTTGTTTTGTTATGACTTATTACTAAATTTTATTTGTTAGTTTTAGACTGTGCTCTACAACTTCTTCATTGAAACGTTTTATCTGCCGAATACCAGTCTAAAATTAGGTTTTCCAAACCCATAATTTAGTTTTCGATTTTTCTGAAATTAATATTGAATAGTTTCCTCATTATGAAACTAACATAAAATTTTAGAATTCTAGATTATATAGGCCGATCAAATTAAAACACCTTATATACTCAACATTAATTTGGGGAATAAGATTCATCTTCGTAATAATGAATATTTCTAAATCACAAGCGTATATTTATAGTTTTGAAATCTTCATGTGAATTATTGGCAATCCAATTTGAAATAATGAAAAACCTGATTTGGTTATCATAATTAACGATGGTTAATTAGAAATATTCCCGCTCTATTTCTATACAAGGCCTAAAATTAGGTCTTTGATGATTTCATAAAGCGTTTTGATATTATCAAAATTAGTCTTGTACTTCGTGGCAGATGCGTGATTTCATTTCATCAATTGAATAAAATTTTAAGGTTCTCGGACGCGCTTCCATAATCTGTTTTAAAAAGCTACGCTCCTCTTTAAAAATAAAGTATTTTCTACTACTAGATCCAATTAAGTTCTTTAAGCGCTTAAGCGTTTTTATTCTACGGTTCATTCTACTTTCAAGTTGATATAATGACGCTGGTATTCTGACCATGTCCTTGGTGGCGACCGCGCATAACGAAAAGAGGGGAAATTTGAAATGCGGAACTTTTATTCGATTCTTTATCTCAAAGCTATACGACTTGACATTTTCTCCTTATTCCTTTCGGCAATCCATCGAGAATTCGCAAATCGCGAGGACATTGCACAGCGGAGTTCTTCTTCGTTCATTGATTTTATTTCTTACCGCAGTCGCGGCGCTGGTAAGGTGTGCACCTCGGTCAGAGCGGTCTTCCGAGAGCGCCTATGAAAACGCTTCTAATCTGAGACCCCGTGTTGTTTCTTTCTGAATGATGGTCACCCCCTCCGATCAAGACCCCAACTAGCACCCCTCGTTCTCCAGATTTTCCTCCGCGCTCAGCCGGTTTTTATCTTTCTTTTCTCCTACTCTATGACCATCAATCAACATCGATGACATTTTGGTGGTGTCATAAACCATAAACCCCTAGCCCCGGCACCCGCCCTCCTCAGCCCCTTATTTAACCGAGAGAGAGAGAGATAGACACGCGAAGCTGGCCTTTTCAAAACGAAAGGACCACTCTATATCTTTCCCCTTCAATGGCGCAAATATCGCCTCCTCTACAAAGGGCGCTGCTCCGAGAGCCGGAATGTACGCACCAATATGGACAAGTGGCGCAGTTACGGCGCGTCCGTTTCGTCTCGCGAAGTCTTCGGTGGCGTGCCGAGCGCGGATTTAGGTTCCTTTTACCTCGATCCGGTTCTTCTCTTTCA
Source organism: Leiobunum rupestre (assembly GCF_980474605.1). Taxonomy (NCBI): domain Eukaryota; kingdom Metazoa; phylum Arthropoda; class Arachnida; order Opiliones; family Sclerosomatidae; genus Leiobunum; species Leiobunum rupestre. Next base: position 29,531,248 of record NC_143387.1, on the reverse strand, counting down.
GTTTATAACTTTTCGAGTCCGATTTCAAATTCCGCTCTCGGGATTTTAAAAGATTTCTGAACGACGCTCTGAATCGTGTATCGTACTATTGAATCGATAGGATGTCAAAAGGTGTCTGAAGAAAGTAAAAACATATCGTGTTTGATTAAAAAATCGGACTCTACAGGCTGAGATCCTTTGCTCGAGGGGCTTTCGGAAAGGAAAACGTGTTCTCTCGGGTTATCGGTCTTCGGAAATGCTTTAAAAAAATTCGACTGGGAGACGGAAATACACGAAACGTCCTTTTTAACTTTCTCTCTCTCTCTCTCTCTCTGCCGCTCGCAGAAAATAACGTGCTAAAAAAGCAGGAGCCGATAATTTGGTATTTCTAGAAATTTTGCTAAGTTACGAAAAAAAATAATATTTGAGGTTCGAAATCCCCGCTTTATTCTAAATGTTTTTATCCCGTGTATAGATTCCGCCAGTACGTACATATTATGTAAGTCTTAGAAATAATTAAAATTTCAACCTAATATACGGCAAATAGAGATTAAAAATAGCAAACTAAATCAGATTAGGGGACAATGACTTCCTTTGCACCCTAATGCTACTTGATTTTTGATCTCGCTTTGGTTTATTTATTATATTTTTCTAACATTAAATTTTCCATTTAACGTAGACTACGGGTAAATGGCGTTTCCCGTATTAGTGCTTATTACGTCTAAAGCTATCTTCAATCGGTGGAAGGTTTATCCGGGATAAGAGATAGAGGACTACCACTTGGATGTTTTGGTCCTGGACCGCGTATGATTAAACAATCGCTGGGGACTCCGGATTCGATTTAAAAGTATATGAGGTTTCATTTCCGTATTCTCCTTAATATTACTCTGGGAGGAATGAATTTCACTAGATGGCGACACGCGAGGGAGTGACACATTCAGCGGACATCTATATATTTTAAAAATAGATTACTAACAACAAAGACGCGACGGGCGCGAAACGACTGAACCGAGAGCTTCTCTCCTTTATGCGTTTGTTTTAAATGGCACCTAACAGGCTACGCCCAGCACGCGGGCTCGAGAAGAGTTTCCACTTCAATCTAATTTATAAAACACTGGCACGCTGTTTATTGTTTCTCCCGCGACGACTTCGAACAAAAGATTTTTCCCCGCTTCTTCGAAAAGAATCTATCCAGCGTCCGCCTTTAAAAGGCCACGTCGGGGCTCGGGCCCAACCGAAACTGTCGGGCCTCTCCATTTTCTCTCTTTGAATTGAGAATTTTGCAACGAAAGGCGAGCCTCTAGAACGCGGACTTTAGCCTGAATGGAATCAAATTCTCGAATGTGGCCTGGCGAACCCCTTTTATTCGCCCCCTCCCGCCCGTAACTTTTGGAGTGCCTAATAGATCAATGGAGACGCGATTCACGCGAGACTTTGGTCTATCTATGGAAAATGAAGGAGGCGAGGGTGGCCAGAAGGGAGGTCGATCGGAACGCCATCCGACGGCTGTCCCCTAAGGTGAAGGATTGGGGGGGGAGGGGGTGCCCTTAAAGCGCCGGACTTCGATGGTCACCCTACGTGACTCGAATAACCAATATAAATCACGAGGAGCAGTAATGTTAATTGACATTTCCATCAGCTTTGTTTATTAAGGCGCGCGTGCTTTCTATTGACAGCGCCACGGCGGCCCCTAACGGTTAAAGGCGGCGTAATTAAAGCGTGTAGATAGAGAGGGAGAGCCAATCGAATTCGCGCGTAAAATGATTAAATTTAAAACGTGGGAGAGGTTAATTTGCCAGATTCGTTCTCTTAATTATGTTTCCTTTTGATGTTCGAAGATGGCGCCACCTTACTTCGGTTCTCCACCTCCTCAGTATGACGGCCGTATCATTCCTTTCGCATCTACCGTCGTACTAGATGGACTCTCTAACGGGAGGGGGGGGGGGGAGACTACGGTCGGGGAGGGAGACGAGATCCCAGTACAAAATTCGCTTTTCAAAGAATATATTGTCAACTTTTGGGGAAAAGGCGAGCGCAACTCTCTCTTCCTACCACTGTTAGAAGCAAAGTTAATTAAAGCGGATTTTTAACAAATTAAAAGTTTTCGTCATTAGGATAATTAAGCGTATTTCTAGAGCGCGACGCCGGCCAACTCGGGTTTTATGAGGCTTTGTAGCTATAGCCCCGAAATGCTCGTCCCACGAATCGCTATTAATTAAACTAGTTTGAAAATATTTTCCTCAATTTAATCTCCCGAAAGCTGAAAAATGCAGGCAATTACCTTTTGCCGTTATTTTGAGATTGGAAAGTGAACGCCGCAGCGCGGCATACCGCTAATTCTCTCCGTTTTCTGTTTAGGAATTAATGTCTTTTCCAGCGCCCATAATCCCGACTATTTGTTCTCTAAGTTGTACTCTTGTTTTTGTTTAACCACGTTGAAGTTATAAATTGTTTGTACGAAATGCTTAAATATTTAAATATATATAAATATATATATATATTTATGATCATTCACGATTTATATGGCTCGCAAGTGACGGTAGCGTTATGGGTTTCGTGAAAATAAATTGTAAAATATTTTAATAGACCTTTTTGTACGTGTGAAATCTTTGTCGCCATATATTGGCGAAAGTTTCAAAATTTGAAACTTTGTACCTCGCACGTCTACTTACGACTAGCAGTCCATGGCGTTAGATGGTCAAGGAAAGATAGTAATTCTTGACGTATGAACTGGACCTTACACTTTGAAAAAAATAAAATCTGAAGTGAAAAAAGTAGTTTATTAAAATGAGTTTGAAAATCCATAATCTTCGGGATTAAAATTAAATTACCGGAGTTAATAAAGCGCGAAATTTGAAACAATCGTATCTCGGCTGAAGCTTTTTTATTTTTATCCTCGTCCATTCTTTCGGTAAAACAGTGAAAGAAACGGAGAAAAGGATTTTTTTGGGTCTTCGCCAAGAGGCTTTGCCAATTTTGAATTTCGTTTCGGCACCCAGAGGGCGTAGAAATGAAATAGATCCCTCTATGAAAGGAGGAACGAGCCAGAGAGAGGCATTGCTTCATTTAACTTTAGATGAATTACGGAGCCACTCTGCCTTTTCAACTTAATTCCCGAAAAAAATATCTAGACAGATATTTCACGCGATCTTTCCCATTTGTTATAAAACGAGAAATTGTGAAGGGGCAAAAGAAAAGCTTTCGAGAGAGAGAGAGGGTTGAAAGAAGTGTGATCCCAAAAGCGGGGGCAGCCTTCAAAAATCCTAGCTGAATTTTCTTTTAAAACGAAATCTCCCTTCATTTCAGAATGATAAACAAAACGTATGGTTCATATTCGCACTTATTCCCTTTTCAGCAAAGGATATTTGAGAACCAATGCTTTTCCAAATTCCAAAGAATCTCCACGGTTTCCGAGTAAAATGGTAGTAAAGGTTAGAACTATAATATTGATTATCTAAGCTGTAATTAACAAATTTTTAAATTACGTTTCAATTCAGTTCTAAAACATTTTCGTTATTTAGTTTGGTGTTTCCACGGCTCAGTTTCATACATCGTAGATAATTAGTCCGTAAGTAATTATTTAAAATCTAAAATCTCTTATTCACTTGAATAAGATCTAGATTACGTTGAAACATTAATTATTCAAAAATAATAAAACAGCAAATTAATGTAAATTAATCTGTTGCTTCCGCATTTAAACACACGTTGTAGTAAGAAACCTTTTAAAGATTTAATCTGCGATATAATATTTCCCTTTACGTTATCTTTCTATACAGACAAGGCTGGAATTAAGCTTTTAATTTCATAAGGCACGATTATAAACGGTGCAATCGCTGCCAGGCAACTCTTCCAATAAATACGACCGAGTCACGACTATCATTATAGATTCAACGCTATTTCGCAGTACAATATTACGTGGGAGTTACGAAGAAGAAAAGAATGAAAAAGTTAAGATAAGGAGATTCGAGAAATACATTTTTTCTTTTCGAATCGTTTGGAGAAAGACCCGAGGCATTGATAGCGAGCTTCTCCGGCTCTGTTCCGAGTAAAGAAGCACGTCTCCAGCTTCTAATCTCCCTAGGAATCTCATTTTTCCTACGGCGCCACCTAAGAAGATTTTGAAAGGGGTCACCCTCCTCTCTTCTATAAAGAGACGAGGCAAAAAATGGAAAGAGAGTTTATTTCCACCTGCTAGGACTCTAATTGGAAGATCGTTTCATCGAAATTGGCCCAACCGTCCGCCCTCCGTTCTTTCGCTCCATTCACCCCTTCTCTACATTTTCTTCTTCGCCGCGTTTCGAGGTATAGAAGAACTATACTTCCTCGCAGTGGCGCTTTGCATAGCTCTACTTTTTCCCAACGAGAGATTACTCGAGGTATCTCTTCGGCGTAGCTTCGGGCTTGTGGTAAAGCGCCGCTGGAAGGAACTTTACGGATAAAAGAAGGGGATTTTCGGGATGGTTCCATGCCAGATGAATTGTATAAGCACACTTTATCCCGGCTCGCGGCCTTCCAGTCGCCGTTCAAAGTTTTCACTTAGCTACCTAACCAACTTTGTTCCGTGTGAACGGGCATTTCTTTAGGCCGATACGTTGGGGTGCGCCACTTTCGTCGGGATTTCCCCGCCTTACAGCTCGCTTTGTCTAGGTCCTGCTAGTGGAAACTATACGCGCTAAGATATTTGCTTGTTACGCCTACCTAATAAAAAGATCGCTCGATCGTCTTTTCTGAAATTTTATTTCGTTGCCAGGGGAGATGCTCTTTAAGTTCGCGTATCCACTCCGCTCTCGATTACTATCCGGTAGGGGGCCAGTTATTGCATTTTCGACGGCGGAACTGGTTCTACGTAGGTATGACCTATTAGGCGAGGCCTAACTTCTACCTATTCCCCGCTGACGATGTTGGGCGCCTAGTGCCCGATGCCAACCCTTCGCCGGATTAAGTCTCGTTCGCGTGGTTTACCTTTGATCCGCCGCGTAATTTCATCTTTAGTTACCTCTTATTCGTTCGATGCCGGCGCGCTCTAGGCCCCACCGAATACGTGACGCCTTGTTTTATTTGGTTAAATTTGCGCTTTGAAGGATGGAAAAGTTGTAGAACTCGGAAGAAATCGGTTTAGGCTTACATCTGTCTAATAACCCAAGGGGTTCTACTTCGATGCTTTACGCTACACGAAGATCGCGTTATCTTTTATCCTTGTAGAAACCGTTGTTGCCGTTAGTGGATTTAAATACGCTCCTCGCTAAACCCCAAATAAGTTACGTACCCTTGGATATCCATTAAAGTTAAAATTAACTTAAGGTTTAAATAAAAGCTCTTCGCGGTATTAGACACTACATTAAAATATTAAAATTATCAATGCTAAGTGCTACTTATAATTATAATTGTAGGGTCAAGTTTGAACGTATTAAAATATATTAAATAAATACATTTCTGCTAAATTTAAGATTACTTATCGTACAATTACAGTTATTACGTACAGCTCGAAACATTAAAAGAAATGCAACGAATGAAGTGGCGTAAGCACTCGGCCATATTTTCAGTAGTTATTTCAGTAGAAAGGAATAATAATAATCAGCTAGGCTAACCTCTACAAGTTATTATGGAAATGGGAAACCGAAGAACTCGGGGGAAAACCCATTTTATCAGTGGGGAGAGAGCTTGCAAACTCACCGCAAAAGGATTTGTTCCGAGTTTTAACCCAGTGCAAGGGGCGTGCCAACGTATTTACGAGAGCCGCGGTAAAACAATATTATAAGCGCATACCTTGTTAAATAGGCTGCGTCCGAAAAAATGACGAGATAGAAAACTAAACAAATGGGTGCCACATTTTTAGTTGACGTGTCAGGTTGGAAAATAAGAATCCAGAGTGAACTATACCTCAGCGCCAGTCACCCCCGCTACCCCCGTGCTTGGCACACCCCTTTCCAGTGCCACAAGCTGGGAACGAAACCAGCTCCTCTTGCTGCGAGGCGCATTTGGATTCAACTGTAGGTAATGTTTTTCATATAACACCCCGAAATTAGGTAGATTGAAAAATGATAATATCAGGATCCGTGTAGTGAAGTTTAGCAGCATAATCCCTCTCTTTTACCGATGTCCTGGCGCGATCACTCAAAAGAGCGCTCTTTCATTGAATGCCATTACCGGTGTTCTTTTCTATTATTAATATTTCCCCGGACGCTGTAAACCTAGACCCATAGCGAGGACTTGGTCGAGGAGTGGTGCATTTGTAACGGGAGGTAAGCGCCTTACGGGAGGAAAGGTCTAGTCGCTATAGCTTCTATCTCTCCTTGTTTTTTTTTCGAGAATCCCTTTTTTCTTTTGGCCTACCCTACCGAGGCTGGTGAGGCGAGTATAGGCCGCACCGTTGAAAAGCAGCGCCCTTCTCAACCCTGGTGGTGGTGGCGGTAAAAGGGAACTGCAGCTCGCGTTACGATCTAACCCTGGGCCTTCTTTGTCTTAGAACAAGAATGCAGAGGGTGCGGGGGGATGTAGTTGCGAGCCTAAAGCGTGTCCTCCGACGTATCCATGCAGCTCGTCTTTGGAAAAGGCACGTTGCGGCGTTGGAGAGCGCTGGCGGCCCGTGCTTTAATAATTCATACGTCAAATGCTTTCGCTATGGCTAACTAGTGATGTTCCGAGTGATTTATCACTATAGTACGTGTGTAGCAATAAACTGATCCTGTCGATCTCGCAAAATGGCCGACCTTCATTTATGCATGAGCTTTACACCAGGGAAAATTCCGGCCTACTTCTTCTATTATGTATACAGCCTTTTCTCTCAACTTTCGTCGCTAATTTTCGGTGATGCGCTCATTTTCGTTTTTTCTCTCGACTATAAGCTCTAACTCGATTAGGTCTCCGGCGATAAATAACTTCTCGTAGTCTTCCTTCTCTCTCAATTTAATCCAATCCCGAGTTTATCCTATCCCTGGACCTGGGAGTGACGCCAGTTTCTCCCTACACACGCGGGAGTTCTATTTTTCATCTACAATGCGCGCGTTATATCTCTCGTTTTTATTACTTTAACAAAATAAATAATTACGAACAGATAAATACACGAGAATGAATCATTCACTTAAATTAGGAATAAATGTAAATTTCTCCAAAATGAAATTTAATGAAAGTGATTTAAAATATGTAATACCGGAAGCGTATGCCTACGTTACGCAACATAACATTTTATACAAAAGGCAATCGGGTCTTATAAATCGAGGCTACTCTAAATGGAATGACACTAATCAGGCATAAGCAAGGCCATCATGTTGGACTTGTCTTTGTGGACCTATCGAAGGCATTTGATACCTTTAATCATCTATATTACACCAATAAGGCATAAAAGGATTAATAATAATAATCAGCTAGGCAAAAACTTTTAAAGCCATTAACTCAGGTGGTCGGGTTACAATGCGTAGGAGGGTGATGGCTAGCCCTTCACGCTACGCGAACCAACAGCTGTCTATACTAACTATTACCGATAACCTCTACAAGTTTTTATGGAAGGGGAAACTAAAGAGCTCGGGGGAAAACCCCTTAAACCAGTGGGGTGAGAACTTCCAAACTCAACGCGGAAGGAGTTGCTCAGAGTTTTCACTAAGTGCCACAAGCTGCGATCGAACCCGGCTCCTCTTTCGGTGACGCCTTAATTAGCCCTAAACTGGTTTAAATCATATCTAACGAATAGAAGTCAGTGCGTAGCACTAAATGTATTTATTTTAGCCGCTTTTTCTAATGGCAATGGAGTGCCACAGGCAGGGTAGTCCTCTCCTCTTCAACATCTACACAACAGACATACAAATATGTTTGCAAACTAGCATAGCGCAAATACGCTCTTCAACTCATCAAATGATTTAAACCAAATAATGTCCAACATTGCAAATGATCTTCTAAATCTGAAATTAAAACTTAAAAAGGGCCAACTTGTTTTAAACTAAAAGAAAACTAAATTAATGTTATTTTCACCAAAATTTAAACATAGTCATCCGGAGCTTGATCGAGGATTGCGATTGAAAGAGTAGCATCTTTTGAACATCTTGGAGTCTGGATCGATGAAAAATTAGCGTGAACTGATCATATATATTATAAAATAAAGAAAGAAACAGATAATGGTTAATTACTCATAAGAATTTAATCCTTCTAATTATAACCTAAGGAATTTTTTTCTACTTCTTATCAAAAGTAAAGGATATTATGAAAATGAAATCATTTTATCACTATGGGGTCCGTTTTGTAAAAACAATTTACTAAAATTACGACATAAAATATGGTCCTTGATGCCCTGAAATGGTAGTCCTTAGACAAACTCTACTCACAAACTGTTTTACAGATTATGTTTACAATCCATAAACCGGCTCACTTACTTTATGGATCTATTCCGAAAACCAAATGAAACTTCCAAAAGAAACTTATGTAATAAAAGTATATTGTATGGCTTTTGTAAATAAAAGAATATCTCAATAAAGAGCTTTTATTATTATTTATTATTATTATAATATATTTCTTAATTAAAAACAAATTGAACAATTGTGCATACAACGTGCCCCTGTGCCCCCCCCCCTGGTTACGCCACTGTATACACTTCTGATAATATCAAACGCTACCAGTTTTGTTGGACAGTTTCATGTTGATTTTCACCCGAATTTTTCACCCAAAATACGCTAGAGTTGCTTGTTATATTAGTTTCATCGTATGAAATTCAATTAAGGAGCGCGTTAATTTCTTATCATTTTAGGGAACGCTTTCGAAATAGCTTGGCGCTTAAATATTAAGAAGCGGACGCCCAAACAAATAACACTTTCATACGTGTATTTCTCTTTAATGTATTATAGAAAGGGCTATGGCCCTCGCATTATATAGTAGACGAATATTTTGAGGATTTCTGGAAGTACCTTTATTTTTTTCCAATTCTTCTCGGATCCGATTTCCATATTCTAATCATGGACAGTAAATTAAAGGGCAACGCAAGTGACCATGCAGGGGGGTAAATTATCTTATAGATAAAAAGAACGACTGCGCATGCGCTATCTGCCATAGCCTTTCCCTCGGTAAAAAAAGCAGAACGATATCTGCCGAATTTATTTTGTATAAATGCGCCTCTCGCGGTTTTTACGCAAAATCCATGCATTCTTTAGTCGCGAAAATGGCCGAGGAAAGTGAAGTCTCCGTGCTTACCAACAAATCGGATCCTAAACTTCTACAAAATAAATGTAATAAAAAAAGATAAATATTCTGTCGGGGTATAATGATAGGGAAATTGTTAAGGGAGACGGGATATAGGAGTGTGTGTGGTGTTGAATTATCTTAATCCAATGTGAGGCTAGCGGCAGAGATTTACCGCGTCCAAGGCCTAATGTTTCAACTTCCATTATTAAAAATATTCAATTCACAAATAATTTTATTCCAAAACCTTGTTAAATCGAAAATATCAAAGTCCAACTCTCGGAAAATAACCCAGTTCTTTTCTCCATAATAAATAAATTAAGCTAGGCCTAAATTCCTGGGTTTGTTGATTGCGAGCTAACTCAGCGAAGAAAATCGAAAAATTCGCGAATGAGAGCGAAATTGCGCCACGTAGCTACACCAAGGAGAATAAGGCTTTCGCGCTGTATAAAATCATCCTTGGAAAACCTACTTACGGCTTGTTGAAGAAAACATAGTTCCCCCCCTGCATGACCTCTTGCGTTGCCCTTTAAGAGGACAGGTTTTCGATACCCTTCCACAATGCATTTTATTTCTCCCCGCGAGAGACTCCGAGGGAGTCTTGCAAGGTCGTTTGTACCACGTGATCTTAAAATTTCAAAATGGCAATATAATGCGCTTCATATTCTTACGTAATTTTTTACGCTTTATATTTTAGTAATTTTTAATTTTGGTTTTTTAATTCAATAAAAACTATCAACTGATATTTAGTATATCATATTTTATCTATAAAAACGTTAAAAAATACCTTTTGGCGTAAAAATGTACTTCGTGTTTATCTTTTTTCTTTTTTCAAACAGTATCGTCCACTCTTAGCGATACTTTTTTTTTTCAAATAACCTTGGACGACTCCCTTAGTGTGATTGGTTTACGGGGTCTAAAACCCAGGCTTTTTACCAATCCTCTAAAATCTACTATCCATGTTCTAATGGACCAAAAAATAAGTCATTTCTTTTAAAATTAAATACTATGGTTTGTATTAAATAGTAGGGTTTGGATTATATACTGTCGTTTGGATTAAATACTATGGTTTGAATTAAATAGTAGGGTTTGGATTATATACTATCGTTTGGATTAAATACTATGGTTTGAATGAAATAGTAGGGTTTTTATTATATACTATCGTTGGGATTAAATAGTATGATTGGGATTATATACTAGTGTTTGGATTAAACACTATGGTTGGGGTTAAATACTATGTTTGGGATTAGGTACTATGGTTTGAATTAAATAGTAGGGTTTGGATTATATACTATCGTTTGGATTAAATACTATGGTTTGAATGAAATAGTAGGGTTTTTATTATATACTATCGTTGGGATTAAATAGTATGATTGGGATTATATACTAGTGTTTGGATTAAACACTATGGTTGGGGTTAAATACTATGGTTGGGATTAGGTACTATGGTTTGAATTAAATAGTAGGGTTTGGATTATATACTATCGTTTGGATTAAATACTATGGTTTGAATGAAATAGTAGGGTTTTTAGTATATACTATCGTTGGGATTAAATAGTATGATTGGGATTATATACTAGTGTTTGGATTAAACACTATGGTTGGGATTAAATATTATGTTTGGGATTAAATACTATAGGTTGGATTAAATACTAGTTAAAAAAACCAGGGTCAATCAGTACCTTCTTAAAAAAAATGGGTTGAAAATCTGACATTGATAAGAAATTAGAGTCGTTGCTTTCGCTTCCATTTCGGGCTATTTTATAGTAGTTACGAGTGACTCACATAGATAGCGTTATTAAAGTTTTTGACGGGTTTAAACCCGCGGAATTATACTGAGTCTAAAGCCTTTGGGCCTTTTCCTTGGAATTCCCGGAGAGCCGGCGACGCTAGGCGGAGTGAGGGGGGAAATCGTTTTATTCCGCTGTCCGGCTCTGTATAAACCTTTGGAATAAAATGGAGCAAGAAAAGACGAAATTTCTAGAGAGAGAATAAAAAAAAAATAACCCTCTCCGGTTAGAATTGTGAGATTCCAATTTCGGGGGGGGGGGGGGAAGCCGGTTGTAGAGTGTAGGGGTTTGGAGGACGAAACTTTAAGACGGCCCTCTAGCGGCGGAAAGACGAAGTAGAATGGAATTTTTTGCTGGCGATGTGCCGGCCTGGTTCGCTATTAATGACCCGATTTTAAGCTTCCCTCTGGGAGGCAGCCCGGAAATAATTTTGACCGATGAAAATGGAGGTGAAACCTTAAAGGAAGTTTTTTTTGTTTGCCCGGATAACCTCGCGTTGAAAGAATAACCGAAATTCAAGTCCAGGGCCCGGTCGCCTACAACGATCGCGACCCGGATAGAAGAAAGGTGTTATACTCGTAATATTCTTTAGCGCCCGGTTTCGGTTTTTTTCTATTTTTTTTTCTTTCGAGAGATGTCGCCTCATTAGCTTTCTGTTTCAAAACTGATAACGTTGAATCTGTTTCGTATATTAGCCATTTGGTGCCATCTCCCGCTGTTTTGAGGGGAAAATGCGTAATCAGAAAGCGGTATTTCATTAAACAAATTCGCTTCATTTTTTGCTCATTCTAAATTAATTATCTACCCGATGTTTCGAAATTTACGATTTTACAGACGGTCTGTATTAGAAACCTAATTACTGAAGAGTGCTGGAGTTTCGAGAGGAATTTTGAAAGTTGATCTGAATTCATGAATCCATTTTAATGGAAAGTTTGATAAAAAAATTCATAATAATTATGACGTTACATATTTTAATATCGAATTTAAATATATTTGATCTGTTGGGAGTTGAATGATAAATTTTTACTAGAATCAAATTTAATTTAATTCGAATATTTTAAAATCCAATGCAATCCAAGAAATGAGGTGCCAGCGGATCATATTAACGTAATTATATTCCAAAAGAATAAAGAAATACATTAACTTCGGAAAAAAATCAAATCAAACGCGTTGTTCGTTTCATTTAATAAAGTAGTTCAATTGAGGCAATTTGGATTAGGCTTCTTTAGATTTGAATCTTGATGTATTTCGACTGGTTTTCGGAAAGATTCAAATTACTCGGAGATTTCTTTGAAATCGCTGAAACATTTGACTTCCGAAGAATTCCTTTGCTAAATTGCTTTTAGTATTACATTAGCTCGAAAGAAAATTTAAAAAATCCTTAGGCTAAGAACTTTCTAGTTTTTACTCTCAAATTTTTTCCCTATAAGCTGCGAAATCCTGAATCCGTTCATTAAATTATAATAAGAAATATGAAATTGTTTAATGTAAATACCTTTCGGGAACACTTAGCCTCGCCAGAGAAAATCCTCAAAGCGCAAATCGTATTACAAATTTATTTCGATTTTCTCGTTAGTTTTAGTGATGGGGGTTTACGGTCTTTTTCTCGATCTTTGCTATTACAATTTAATAAAAGGGATTTAGACGCGCCAGGTCCCCCCGCTAAAGAACTCCGAAGAAAGCAAAATGTAGCGGCATACGCGTTTTAGCCTTAAGCGGCACTTTGAAAGGGTTTAAGAGATTGGCAAGAGAGCAAAAAGCGAGGGCAAAGTCTTTATAGCTCCCCGCCATCTTTGACCTTTTACTCGACCTCTGGCACCGCTAAGTGTCTGCGGGCCAATTGAATTACTTTCCCCCGAGCTTTTAATGGACTCGGATATACCGCGAAGAGACGCGAACAAATAGTTTCTCCATAAACCCAATTACCTTGCTCCCAGCGATCTAAATAACGTCCTACCTTGTTCTCCCCCCGGAGCAACTTTGACCAAAAAAACAGCTTGAAAGCCTCAAAATAAAATACGTCAAAGTAATCGTACGATATTGAACGATAACGTTGTTCACATCTACTTTAATAAAAGACACCCACTAACAAAAAATAAAACATTGCTTGTTTCTCCCTGTGGGTGATGTCACTCACTTTTTATATAGACTTCGTTTCGAACCTAAATGGGGATATTTTGTACAAACCATGACTGGCAACACCACTATGATGGTTTCTTAGCGGGCAGTATATTTGTTACATCTAATTACAGCAAATAGAATATATACCCTAGATTCGAAATCAGTGCCTCGCGCGTAGTCAGTAGCGTTTGCCGACTTCCTGCTGGAGCTCCGAAAACAAATTAGCTCCAAAGAAACCTACCAATAAGACCACGGCCAACAGCGCGTCATCATAGTTGGCCGTGAAAAGACAATAAAGCGACAATGGACTGAATGGAGGCCGATTTTTCGGAGGTGACGTGACGGACAAAACCGTCAATCGGAAAGCTCTCGGAATTCGAATCTAGGGTAATTTCCAAAATTATCTTTGGTTAAAGCTATATAATTTTTATCTAATTTGGTAATTTCTAATGGGGGTAGGTACATTTGTTCGAATTTCAATCGTCCAAACGCTGGAACAAATGTTCGAATTTCATTTGTCCGAACCGCCGAAATAACAAATGTTTCAATTGTTCGAATTGGACAACTTGTTTGTTTCATTCATCCGTATCGGTAGCATCACTTGTTCGAATTCTGTCGCTAAATTAGTATTTCTTATTGCTGTTTTTTTTTTGGTCCGGATTTTTTTTAGTGCAAGAATTCTGTTTCTGTGGAACTGAAGTCTCGTGTCTTTTCCAATCCGAGAGAGTCCGTTAAACGTACCTACGACAAAGTTGTGGATATTTTAGGTTAGGTTAGGAAATGTTAGGTTCACGTTAATTTTACTATTTTCTTATATTAACAATATTAAAAAAAAAACAACCAATTCCTAATGTTCGAAAAAACGGACAAACGATTATTCGAACAAATTAAATTCGCCAGTAAACGACTAAATCACCAACAAAGGTTGTGATAAACTTTTCGGGCAATTGAAATACGTTTTCGGACATACGATGCTGTTTTCCGGCATTCGGACAAATGATCATTCGGACATTTGTACTACCGTTCGGACGAATGAAATTCGAAACAAATGTACCCAAATCTCTAACGGTCAGCTAAAAAGTCCGATTTTCGTAAGCTACGGTTAATAAATGTTAAATGGAATACAAAACATTGAGAAATCCATATTTCACTGAGAACAATGTTCTTTTTATTATAACCTATGAATGAGTTGGGTTTCCCACTCACATCTACATATTTAAAATCTGGTTAAGCCCATTTATACTCAAAAAGGAAATAGCCCCATTGCAGAAGCATTTAAGGAACATGGACGGAATTTTTCTATATCACCATCAACATTCACTGTTAGGTGACGACAGAAGTAAATGAACCGTAGTTATCGAAATAGCGCTCAGAATCGGAGGGCGTTTTCCTTATGAAAATGATGAGAAAATCGAATCAAATAAAAGCTAATTTCCAGCCCAGTCTTTTGACGCGATAAATTGCACTTGTTTGTAAAGCTATTTCTATGTATAAAAAATTGTTTCATAAAAACTAGGAGCGCGTAAAATTTCATATTCGAGGTCAAAATGTAACTGCTCCAACATGGGGAGTATAGCAGTCTGATAACTGCGGTTCATTTACTTTTGGTAGTGCTCGGCATTCGATTAATTTTTATCCATGAATAAAATAAGCTCGGCGATATTTAAATAATATTTATTTAAATAACCAATAGTTGAATAAAAATTGTAAAATGTTTAAATAATCGAAAGTGAATAAGCTTATTATTTAAATAAAACAAACATTTATTTAAATAAATACCACTTTTATTCAAATAAATGCTTGGTTGCGTATAAAATATAATTAAATAAGTTAAAATGATATTCTTTTTACCAACGTTTTTTAAATAAATCGGAAAATTTGTGGATAATGAATAAACAATTCCGAGCACTAACTTTTGGTGACGACCTATGGGAGATATAGTCAGAGGAAATAACGGCAATGGTGGCGCTCACGTTTTCTATTTGCCACATTTATATTAAATTACAATTAGTAGCGGAAGTAAATGAACCGAAGTTATCAGACCGCTATATCTCTCATTGTGAGCGCATTTTCCATATGAGGTCTCCCTTTAATCGACGTTTTCAAATTTATCGCCTTCATAGCTCCACTTTCGCCATCTATCGCCTAGTTGGTGATGACGTGTTTATCGAATGGGATACCCACAATTCCCTAGTGCAATTTTTGGTGGGAACTAAAGGGAGTGGAACTCCGATGGATTTTCATCTCACCACGTTAAGGAAAATGCCTTATAAAATTTTGGCCCTCTCCTATAATTTCGCTTCATTTACTTCTGTTAGTAGCAATATATTTTTAATTATCGAAATATCTAAAAAAACTTTCGCAAACGCTGATTTATTCAAATGGTATAAAACACGATTATATTTTCATCTATCATTGCTTTAGCCTCATTTTCGGTATCTCGTCACTCTCGCTCTAAGTTATTTATAAGCTTCCGGTTAAACGATTTCTTCATCCCTTTAAATACAAATTAATTTATTATGTTGATTTTCATACGCGCTTTGCAGCCTCCACCCCCTTCCCCCTTCGAGTTTAGAGATGTGTTAGAGGTCATACCGCCACTCAAACCCGCGCGTGCCTTTCGGTGGAAAAAAACCCAGTCAGATAATTATAACTTTTTCCACGAGCCTTTAAGCCTTGGCCCTTTGAGTTTGCCTTCATGACACCCCGCTCTTCAAAAACTTCATTCCGAAAGTCTCCAAATTTTGTTAGCTCTGAAAAAGTGTCGGGGTTGGGGTGAGGGGTCGGCCCATCTCCACTTTCCTTTACTGCGGAATGAGGGCTCCGGCACCCCCTCACCTCTCTAGGATTGTCATGAAAAAAGTAAGACACATAAAAGAGAATCTTCTTGCCGAAGTATTTTAATAAAACTCTAGACGTTTCGATCCTGCAAAAACTTCATCAGTACCTCCCCCCCCCCCTTCCCCCCTCCTCCTCACAAAAACAAACTTCCAGATATCAGACTTGTTCGCACAGTTTAATATTGCAAGATTTATAATATATAGACCAAAAAAGAGTAACAAAAACAAATTTAATGGAGACAACCTGTATTTCAAACATTATTACGCGCTACTCTCAGTTACAACAATTGTTATAAGTAAATTTGTCAAAGTGCACATTTTAAAATTGTATTTCATTTTATTTTAGTACAAATTAAACTGAATATCTCTATACATATTTAACACAATTCTCAGGATATGTTTAGCTTATTTTACCGCGAAAATATAATTTAAAAATAAATTATAAAATTAGTAAATAAAAACACGAATTATTGCGTAAGTTTAAAAATACTTTTTTATTACATAATTTAAATATTCATATAATAAAATTGGTCGACTAGTTACGGAATTGCTAGTGCCATTGTCAAGACTGAACCGGGATGTGTGAACATAAAGGTTATATTAATAGATCCGAATGGTACAAATCAGGAGTAGCACAGCACTAAAAAGAAACAAAACACACAATTGATTTTGACAATTCTAAAATAGTAGCCCAACCAAATAAAATTGGCCAACGAAACTCACGTGAAGATATAGAAATATCAAAACGCAATAATCTAATGAATCTAGATGAAGGTCCCTATTTACACAATATTTGGAAGAAATTCTTTAAAAAACAATAAATTTAAAATACAATAACGATAAATAGAAAAACCCCATCTATAGTATCCCCCCTCCCCACCTAATATAAAAAATGTTTTTGAACAATACTATAAAATGATGTAACGCGACACATCCCGGTACAGTCTTAAAAATGGCACTAACAATGCCGAAACTAGTCAACCAATTTTATTATTTAAATTTTGTAATAAAAAGTCTTTTTAAACTTTCGCAATAATTCGTGTCTTTATTTACTAATTTTATAATCTGATAGCGTAATGATAGAACAATTTTAAACTGTTTAAAAAATAAAAATAAAAATAAAAATAAAAATAGAAATAAAAAAAAATAAAAAAAAAAATAAAAAAAAAAATTATTAAAGATTGCTGTCTACAAATTAAAGAAAATTTCCATCTTAAATTTAAATAGCTTAATTACACTGGCGCAAAAGAAGAGAGTTTTAACTGCGATTTGATCTACCGAAACTAGTCGGGTTTTGTAATAAAATTTTAAATAAAATAATAAAATCCTGTAGGTTTAAATAGCTGTTAAGCTAAGTAAAATGTAAACTTATCCAACAATATTTTTTTGTTTCGAGGTAATAACCGAAAATATTTTAAAATTGATTACAGTGCATTTGATTCTTTAAAATAATACGATATTATTTATTATAAAATTACATTAACCTTACGTAACAAATACGCTCTAAGATCGAACTCATTACAAACTCTAGATTTAGATAATCCTAACTCTGTAAAAGGGAAAAGGGTTTTCCATTTTTAATTTATTAAACCGAGATAGAAGTGGGAAACGAAATCAAGCTTTAATATTGGAAATTTACAAGTAAGACACCGCAAAAAAAGAGGCGAAATGGGAGAAAAAGCCTCCGAAAGTAAAAGAAACGAGAGCGAAGTAAATAGTTTCTCCTGCGCTTTTCTTTTTAACAAACTGGTGTCTCCTTTTATGACTATCCCCGCCAGCGCGAGTGCCGTTTTTTATTGAAGCAATTTGAGGCTCCTGTAAAGGGAACTTCATCCCCCCTCGTACTATCTCGCTCTTTTTCGTTAAGATGGTCACCTTGGGATCGAGAAAACGTTGTATTTTATCACCTTTCATTTTCTTTAACGGTTCCGCCTTCCGACAAAAAATGTCCATATCCCGTATTTTTCTCTAGATCCGTCGGGCGTCGCGCTTGGCCCTTCGAAAATAGCCACGCCGATTTAGCCACAACTCCCAGGCACATATCCACGAAAACTCCACCGAAAAGAAACGAAAAAAATTGCGAATTTCTTTTCATTATCAATACTGCAGCGAGATCATAAATTGCTAGAAAAACACAACACTGGATTCTTTTTTTTTTTCTTCTTGAGGGATTTTTTCCTTCTATATCAAATTAAAGCTTTTTTATCCGGGCATGCTCCTCCAAATTGTTCCCGATAGAATTTTTACATTTCCCTTAGAGAGGAAATAATTTATATTTGAGGCCGTAAAATTTTAGCTTTTTTTTTTGGTTCCTCACTTTCACCGTACTATATACTAGCGTTTATTCGAAGACACGACAGCCTTTACTGCTTGACAAATTTGCCCTTCAAGATTCCGGTGTGCATTAGGCTGAGGATTTAGTGTCGCGTTGGCGGACGCTGTTAAATAACGCGGCCATTGGGAACTACCGCTTTTACTTATTTCCGACAAATCCTTCACATTTTGCGACGAAATCTGTCAACTTGAGTCGAAAATATTTTTTTTATATATTTAAGACTTCGGATTGCGTTATTGTGATTTACTTTGCATTTTATTGTAACTTCTTATTTTATTATACCATATTAATATCACCGTAAGGAAGTAATCCAAAGGAATCTACGAAAAAAAATTATTCGTATTTCCTCCAATAAGTAAGCGTTGACGAAATGCTTTTACCATTTAGTTTTGTCTCTTGATTTCTATTTTCTGAATCGGCGTAATTTTAATCCCGCAGCTCGTAACTTTACTGAAATGTGTTGATAAAACATTTTATATACGTAAATTAGATTTGGTGTTTTATATATACGTGTCCTATATGTAGGATAACGATTTTGTCGTGGGTACTATAAAGGGTTTTTTGTTTGTAAAATAAAGATTTACAGCGAAAGAGGCTTTAGGGTTAAGCCCCGGCATTCGATATTCCACACGTATCTTCCTCCTTAAAAAACCTTTGCTTAAAAATTGCTCGACTTTAGCTTACTAACGAAATCACAAACATAAAAACCTCTCTCGACGCGTAAATCATGTTTATACTCTTAGAATTACCGAACTGATAACGGAGTCAGCTTTCGGTTACAAATAAAGTATACCCATTCCTTTTTGGTAAATGCTTTTACAGACTTGCAGGTTTTATTGAGTTTAGTAGCCCTCTACACCTCAAAAATATCTAAAAAAAATAAAAATTATTTTGAATTTGAATTTTTTGAATTTGAATTTAAAAGTAGTAGAGAAAAACGATTAAAAATTGCTTCTAATTAATCCTATTTTTAAGTACATTTTAACCATCTGCGGATAACAATTAGCACGAATAAAAACAAAAATAAAATGAATCTCATTTACCATCATCTGTTTTTATGCGAAATATCAGATCAGAAATTAAACGCTACATTTACTCTCAGTTTAAAATAAAAATTATTTTTATAAATGTTTTTATTATTTACTAATAATCCAACGTAATATTATTCAAAAATCTATAGTAGAAAGCGGTTTGATTAACAAATTTTTAAATTAAACAGCAGATCAGCTAGGGCTTACCGATTTTATCTCATCAGATAAGGTGCTGTATTATCTCTATATTGCTCTTGACAGTATAGTTAGAGGGGTTTGCCTTCGAGTTCTTCTGTTTCGCCTTGCTATACAAATTGTAGATGTTAACGGTAATAGTGAGTGCAGGTAGCGTGAAAGTCTTTCCACCACCCTCCTACGCGTTGTAAGCCAGCCACCTGATTTAATGGCATTAAAGGTCGCTCAATGACTTAGGGCTAAGTTGGTGCGTTGTGAATAAGCTAGCTCATTTTTATTATTATTATTATTATTATTATTATTATTATTATTATTATTATTATTATTATTAGTATGCCGTTTCCTGTAAGAGATAACTTAGTTAAATTTGCCTCAGTGCCCAATATTTTAAAATTTTATTTCCTTTTTTATGCTTTGTATGTATCGAATAATTTGAATATGAAAGTTTGTAGTATGAAAATTTCGTAATATTCTGTTGCATACAAAAAGAAAGAAACAAGTCTAGATCCAAGAAATTTCAAATATTAACTGGTTCTGATATTTTTATTTTTCAAAGACAAATACATTTTGTATATGTTACATTATTCAAACAACACGGGTAGCCTAATACCTTAAGTCTCAGCTCGCAGTGAAACGATAATATAAGTTCTGTTTTCGAAATTTCCCGTTTCCTGGTTTTATCAAAACGTTTTTATCAAATAGGGCTTCAAGAAAAATTAATCTTACTAAATTATGTAAACTTCATTAATTCTATATATTTTTACTTATATTTTATGTCTTATATTTATTTTTAACGAATGTTGAATGTTTATGTCGTGCAGGTCCTGATTTCTGGGGTTTGTTAAATCCCGAATGGAGTCTGTGCAGTAAAGGGAAAAGGCAGTCTCCAGTCGACATCAAGCCAGAACACTTACTATTCGACCCCAAACTCGAAGCCTTTCACATCAATAAAGAAAAAGTAAGATTTCCATTTCCAAGATTTTCAAGAAAAATATCTTTGACATTTTATTAGTTCCTATAGTTTACATCCATAAGACAAACTTACAAGGAGAGTACCCGAGGTGTTTATTGCCGATTTTGTTCAAAGTCGGGCGTAATGTCGGGCGTAATGAGGTATCAAATTTCCCATAAGGAAACGTGGCACTACCCATTCGATTAACTTAAAACAATAATAAGATTTTTTTCTTTATTTTACCCAAAAATGTTCCAATTTACTTAAAATTGATGAAATTTACCTAAATGTGGTCCCAATTACCCATTTCGTGATTTTCAAATTTTTAAAAAAATTTCTTAAATCCAATGTTTTTTTAAATGGATATTTTTTTGTTTTAAGTGGTTGACATGGCAAATCGAATGGGTAGTGCAACGTCTCCTTATGGGAAATTTGATCATTATCCACGGCTTTCTTTTATACTTCGGAGTCGGAACTTTTTATAACTGGAAGGCGACGCCACATTTCTGTAGAACTTATGTGACACGTTGTATAATATCATAAGTCTATCATAAGGTCCCCATAAGTAAAGATCTACCATAGGGGCCCATGGTAACGGCGTTGTCCTGGAGAGAACAAAATGAACGTACGACGATAGGGCAGTAGTGACATCTTCTTTTACAAAATTTATACTCCTTAAATATTCGCTGCCATATACACCAATAAAGTCTTTCTTATTTTTGAAAAAAAAAAATAATAAATATTATCTTACTTGGTAGAGCAGCCACGCTCGGGTTGATAAATGCCACACGCGTCTAAATCTCAAATTTGAAAAATAAATACCTTCAGAAACACAACTCTTATTTCTAATAGCCAGTTTTAGGTTCGGATTAATCATTTTGCAAAGATAAGTGTTAATTTTAAATTTTTAAGCGATAAAATTGCGAATAAGCCTTGGCTATGGTGTTAAGGTCTCGCGGCTGAGATTTATCCCGCGTGGTTCTAAGTTATAAAACGTTCTTCGCACGGCTTGTGCGCAATCATCATGCATTTCGCAAAATTTATTTCAGAAATCCGTGGTTGAGGACGTAGCCACTAAGAGGTGCAGATTTTGAATACCTGTGATAGTAAAAAATTTATCCTAGACCTTTGCTTATGGGGACCTTATGATAGGTTTATGATAATTTATAGAGCGTTTAAATAAAAAATACTGAGCATAACAACTTTCCCGCTCAGCAAATCGAGAGATAATTATGACAGGTGTTTCCTTTTCTAGCAACGTGCGTTTTAGCAATCGTAAATATTGGTTTAAATTGAAATTATCTTAAGCCTCGTATATTATAGGTGAAATTGGACTACGGAGATGCATGGGTACACGAAAACATGTTTGTCTTTACAAAATGCTCTCAGCCATACCTAAGGGGCATTTTTGCGCATATTTCAAAATTGTGTTAAAAAATGTATTGTAACTGTAAAGGTTTTCTTTAGCAGTCAAAGCGAAAGCACGCTTAACTGAATTAAAGTAATTTAATTTCACGAACCGATTTAATTTCGGTTGGTGGCGGCGTTTTTGAAAAACCACTTCGGCGGCGTTGATTTTTTTCGGTGGCTTTCAAAATTCCGAAATGTTTTTGTAAGTAAAAAAAGTAAAGTTACGTAGGAAAACTCAAAATATTTCGGCGGCGGGAGCAAAATTTATTGGCGGCGGCTTTGACGGCGCGCCGAAAAGTAAATGATTCGGTGGCGGTGGTTTGGCGTAAGAGAAAATATCGGCGACGGCGGCGTTGGATCGGCGGCACTAGGCTCTACGAGTAGATACTCCCGACGTTTTCGTTCAAACTTCTAGAGTGACCTGCTTAACCTCTCTATTGTACACATTCTTGACGATTTGGGTACATTTGTTCGAATTTCATTCGTCCGAACGGTGGTACAAATGTCCGAATGCCGGAAAACAGGATCGTGTGTCCGAAAACGTATTTCATTTGCTTGAAAAATTTATCACAACTTTAGTTGGTGAATTTATGTTAACTTTACTGGCGAATCTCATTTGTTCGAATAATTGTTTGTCCGTTTTTTCAAACATTAGGAATTGGTTGTTTTTTTTTTAATATTGTTACTATAAGGAAATAGTAACCTTAACGTGAACCTAACCTAACCTAACCTAACCTAAAATATCCACAACATTCAACGCAATTCCCACTCACTAACAAACAAAGATATTTACAATGTATAGTTTTTTAGTTTTAATTCTTGCACTAAAAAAAATCCGGACCAAAAAAAAACAGCAATAAGAAATACTAATTTAGCGACAGAATTCGGACAAGTGATGTTACCGATTCGGACGAATGAAACAAACAAGTTGTCCAATTCGAGCAATTGAAACATTTCGGACGAATGAAATTCGAACAAATGTATGTATACCTACCCCTTCTTGACGCCTCAATCATTATTGCATTTAATAGTCCACCTACCAATGTCAAGTTTAAAATATACTTATATAAAAGCCATACGTAATTGTCTTAGAAAATCACAATTTGTTTATTTTGCATAGCCTTATTTTATCAGCAGTGTAAAGTTTCTGCAAGAGGTATTTTACATATAGTTAAATTGCAACAACTCTAAGGGAAAATCTACGTTCCCACCGAAAACATCAAACTATTTTAATTAAATTTTAAACAGAACTTTAAATTTTATTTGTAACTAGCTAACGTTTGCCTTTCGTCCGAGTAGAAAGCATATTAATCATCAATCATCTTGATTAAAGCTTCGAGCTATAACGAAAGAGACCGACCGAGGGAAAGCTTCAATTTTAAAATTTAATAGCTAACCCAAGATATTTGAGGTCAAAGTTCACCATTATTAATCGATGAGAAAACAGTTACAAGCTAAGAATCAGTAATAATGAATGAAGGGAAAATAAATATTCGAAACCAACGAGCATAATTTCCCGCAAACTTAATCTACGCGATTCTTTTATGTTTACGAAAAGTCTAATAATATCCATTACATACGTGCGTTGTTTACTTGGAATTGCGGTAAAACTTTAAACCTTAACAACGGGAAATTATGATTCCCATAGAAAGGGGCGTGGTTTATAGCCGATATTTACCATCTCTCTGTGGTACGCTAAACTCGGCACCTACTGGTTATTAAGCTTGGAAACTGAGTTTCGGCTCAGGCTAATGAAGAGGGTCCAGGCAAACTGGTCACCTCGGAGGACTGGGTAGCCTGCTGTGGGACGGTGTGTCTCCGTATGAGGCTCAGTGGTCCCGTTTCCCGGCCTTTTAGAGCACAACGGGATTTCCGGTGCCAGCTGTGCCGGGTTACGTGGCCCGCTGTGTGCATTATGATGAGACCACCGGTGTAGTAGGCTTTTGATTCGCTTGGAGCACCGGTATATAAATTTCTGAGTAAATTCCGGTAAATTCTGACCAAAAAGTAATTAAGCCTTGGCTAGAATAGAAGTTAACTTACCTCAATTTATCTTTTTAACCGTCGAAATAGGTGAATTTACGCGTAACTAAAACAATAAATTCTTCGAGAACTTCAGTGTGAGAACGAATAGACCATTTCGAAAATTTCCAACAGGGAATCGAGCATTTAAAAGTTCGATTTTAACGCTATTACTAGATGGCGCCAATTTAAACTTTATGGCGGGGAAAATTAATTATTTATTTATTACTCAAACAACCGCGCAATATTAAGCGGTATATAACGTAAAAACTATAAACATAAGTTTAACTCGTGAAATATTCACCACAAAAAAATTCGTTGAATTCGTGGCTTTTATATTATTAAAAGATTCCTACATTTCAGACTGTTTGCTATTAAGAATTTAAAAATCTGCCTGAAATGGCGTTTCTACTTTAAAGGATATCCTTCCTTTTCAAACGTGTAAGGGTCTAATGGGATTTCTTCAATTCTTATTCTCTAAATTGATTTACTTTGTAACTTCGACAAGCCAATGAATTTCAAATTACGCGTTGCATCTTACATTTGACGTAGTTTAAGCCCCGCTCGTTTTAACATAGTTCTAAACATTTCTAGTGCACTCCTACATAAGTTCTAGTTAGAAGTATATATATCAGCGAGTGGAAATAAAATGTGGGTCGGCGCATCGAATTTTACGACATTATTTTTACGAGTTGGGCCTATTAAAGATCCATAAAAAAACGAAGATCATCAATGTCCATCTTTTTCCGTTTTTTATTCCCTTTTTTCCCGCTATTGTTATTGATCGACGCTTCTGAGCAAATGTTGGACTCGCGGCTAGTTCCTTATACGTATTTTACAAATAATTCATGGAAAACAACCGGCCAGCAGACTTCACCAAAAGAAATGGATAGCAAAAAAATAGATAGCAAAAAAATCAATAGAGCGAATGGAATATTTTTAATACCCAAAGCGGAAAGAATGTACTGAGGGAAAAGTCTGAAAGAGGTTTTTTTTTTGTTTTACGCGACTCTCAGTTTTTTTTCTTTATATTCCGCAATCGATTTGCAATAAAATCTTCGAAATACTTTTGGCATTTCGATTTCTGAGATCCCCTTCGCTTGAACCCATCCAGGCTTTACATAGCGGGTGCAGCCTATACGTTTCTCGTAACATTAAAAGAGTCTTGTTTTTCTTATGTCTAATGATCGGTAACAAAATTTGGTAAGAGAAAAATCTTCGAAATCGTCGAGGAAGTTTCCTCCGTGGCCATCATTACCTACCTCCGCGCTTACCATCGCTGAACTAGTAGGCTTCCCTTCTGGGATTTTGGTGAAACCTTTCTCTCTTTATATATGTGATATATTTATTTTCTTCTTTGGGTGGCTTATGCTAGTTGTCAGAGATATCTGTCTAGGAGTGGAACATCAAAATTCGGAATAAGAAAATTTTCTATTTAGAAGATTCGTAAAGCCTTGCAAAAACTCCCTGTGAATCTAATTACAAAAATTTATATTTAGAAACCTCGTAAGGGCTTGCAAAAACGCTCTGTGAATTATAATATAACGTTTGCAGGCCTTTACAATGGTTTTGTAAAAGTAGGTTAACAAATGGCATTGCATATGCAAAATTATTTTGGTAATATAGTATTAGTTTCATTTAATTACGTGGTTGCGAATCATGAATGGTAATTTTGCGTTTGCAGACTTTTGAAATTGTATTGTAATAGTATTTAAAATTATTTTTGATATTAGTAATTTGGAATTTGCGTAATATTTAAATGGTTTTGTAAATATACACACATACTGTTAATAAATGTCACTGCTAAATTATATTTAAAATAATATTTTAATTTTAAGCCTTCATTTATTAAAATAAAATGAATATTAATTCAACGTGAATCATTCGTAAGAGTCGTTGTAAACGCAAAATTACAATTGTTTATAGTATTCATTGAATGTTCGTGTAGGGAATTACCCCTTGGAGGTGATTATAGACATATGACTTTATTTTTAAAATGGTTAATTTAACTTTTTAAATGAATTGCACTCTTAGGTGCCAAATAAATAAACACTTACATTTGAGCCTTATTAAGGCAGATTATTCGAATCAAATGAACCGTAGACGGGTACGTGAAATGTTGTTTACTGTTCACGGGAAATTGCTACTTCTCACTATTCTAATAGAGGTAATTAGAACAATCTTTTAGTGTTTATTTTAGTCAGTCAATTATTTACATAAAATATTACCTGTAGAGTCGTAGCCAGAGTTTTGGCAAAATCAATTTTACATTCTGATTCCATATTTTCTCAATATTTCCTATTGAAACCGTTGAAATTTTTCTAAGCCAATAAGACCTGACCCTCAATGATAAGCAACTGAGACGATAAGGTCACCCGAAGAACTTCATTACCGGGTGCCACTAGTTCTCAATTAGTGTCGTCACTGGTAGAATGGACGCGGTAAACAATTTGCTAAGTGTCATAGCCTCGGTTATTACGTTACCTATATGGTAAAATATATGATAAAATAGTTGGTCTTACGACTATAACGCTAAATATAAAATGGACTTTAAAATTGATCTTCTATCTCATTTCAGTTTTTTTTAACATAGAATAATTTACATCGACTACCCTTGGGAGTTGGGCTACTGTATGGGGCGCCAAACCAGAAAAAACTAAATAACATTTCTAGAAATATTTTAACATTTCTAGGAATATTTTAACATTTCTAGGAATATTTTAACATTCCTAGGAATATATTCGATGTCCGAAAAATATTCCTAGAGTTTAAAAATATATTCCTAGAAATGATAAAATATTTCTAGAAATGTTAAAATATATTCCTAGAAATGTTAAAACATTCCTAGAAATGTAAATATATTCCTAGAAATGGAAAAAATATTTCTAGATATGTTATTTAGTTTTTTCCGGTTTGGCGCCCCATACTACTGACCATCCAAAATGTCCGTAGTCTGAACGAAATTGGAACCACGAATGAATACGGCTCCGCGCGACAAGTTGAAGAATGCGAATGACGCGCGATCTTGTTTGTCCTAAAGTCAATATATCCGTTTCTGGGGTTTGTCGTTAGCTCTTTTTTCGTTGGATGCGCTCGCTTCGGAGGGGTTAATCTAGCTTCTTTAGATTCAGTAATGACCAATATATTTGCTTCATGTTATTTTTAAAGTCCCCTATACCCTACTGAGAATCATTAAGGAGAAAACAACATAGTTACTCTCTCTAATGATTTAGCTTTTATGCCTTGTTAGGCTTTCTAACCCTACTCGTTTTTTGGCTGCCTCCTTTGCTACGATGCCGCCATC
This sequence comes from Leiobunum rupestre, assembly GCF_980474605.1. Lineage (NCBI taxonomy): Eukaryota > Metazoa > Arthropoda > Arachnida > Opiliones > Sclerosomatidae > Leiobunum > Leiobunum rupestre. The sequence continues at coordinate 29,504,107 of NC_143387.1, read as the reverse complement.
CCAGCTCCTCTTTCTGAAAGATAGTTATTTAAATTAAAAAGGAAGGCGCCCCCGTTCTTTCTTTTATTTTTCTTCTTTATGAACTCGGAAATTTTTAACGCGCGCTAATTTTTTTCTCGGTTTTCTCTTTAAGCGACGCGGGAAATGTGTTCGCGGGAAATGGTTCGAATGAAAATAGACCTTTTTATTGATAAAGTCGAGCTGAAACGGGAAGGCGGGAAACTCCAGACGAAAGCTTGGATCTTAATGTTTTTGAAAAAAGATATATAAAAAGTCAAAAGACCAACTAATGGCTTTTTTTATTTTGAATACATTTTTAGTTGTCGGGCAGCAGTGTGTCTTTATAAACCTCGTTGCAAAGTTCCGAGCTACTACGTGAAATATCCGGGCTGTATGCTTAGCAAATTGCCATTTATTTAGTTTTCCACCTTTGGACCGTCTAGATCAATGTTTCGGTTAAGATCCGGGTTCGTCTGGAACGGAAGTTCGATTGTGAAAGGGACAGACTCGCCGGCACACTTACAAAGAGCTTATTCAAAGCCTTCATGCTAGAAACTGTTTCATTTTTAGTTTCAATAATTTGCGAAGTTGAATTAAAATAGCGTACACATCAATGACAGATGATGCTGGATTTGAGAAAAAAATAGCATTTCAGATTTGTCCGAGATAAATTAAGTAATGATTCGGTTTTTCAAAGCACAGTTTTTGACAAACTAATTCCACAAAGTGGCAGCTACATTTATTATTTGATATCACATAAATTTAAAAATTAAATTTTCAGATTGTTTTATTACAAAAAGTCACTTTCTAAATCACTGAAGTATAATCCTTTAAATTAAATATGTAATATTACAAAAAATAACACGATAAACAAGTAGAGAAAATGTACGTAATTTTAATCGTTGATTCCTTGAGCACCAAATATTTTCCTATACGTTCAAACTGCACGTTTTCAAGAGCGGGCATAACTTGTAAGGATAAAACTACTATTTTACAAATTACCGTTTAAAAATCAAAAATATTAGGCTAACTAAATTGGGTAATCTAGATGAAAATTATCGTTAAACTTCTTGATCGTGGTTAAATATAATAATTTAAATCAGGTTTAGTGACACAACTGATACTTTAACATGATGAAAATAATTTTATTAAAAACTTAATCACTTTAAAGTTTACACAAGCTTCCGGGTTCGAGAACTTTTTTGAAGCGGACCGAATCTGTCGCATATTTCAAACAGACTAATTTCAAAATTAAGTTTTTCATAAAAATATTTTAACCATGAAGTATCAGCCGTGTCACTAAAACTCATTTAAATTATTGATGATTCTTAAAGCTGAAGATATTTATTTTAATATTAGTATGTGACGATATATACAGCTCTGTAGAGTACCTGACTCGTCAATATTAGTATATAGAAATTAAATTTTATTATTTTATGCAGGGACACGATACTACACGACTGAAGATTTAAAAACGTTTAATTAATACTTGATTTCAAGATATTAAATTTTAATATTTTAAAAATAAGTTTTAATTAACCGTTTTTAAAACTTTGAACAGTCATGTAGTATCGTGTCTCTGCATAAAATAATAAAATTTAATTTCTAATATTGCAACCATGACTTTGAATGCTTTTAATATATATAATATTAGCATAACATAATTACTCATAAGTGTGCCTCTGTTTAACATCTCTGTATTGAAAATTTTAATGAGACCTTGTTTCACAACCACCAAATAAAATACGGACTAACGTCGCGTTAAACTGGTTTTAACTTCCTTCCCTCCCCGCCAGAACTAGTTTTGATGACGATAAAACCGTCATCGACTGGGAAGTGACGTCCTTGCAACAAGGTCTTATTGAGAAAAAGTTATTTCTGGCACACTTATGAGTAATTATGTTACATATGATATAAGTATATGTCTCTAGCGTAACGGTCGATTCTCCTATGGGTTTACTACCTATATTTACACTTTAATAATAATATATATTATTTCAAGAGTTTAACTAATTCTATTTACATATTAATTTAAATTAAGTTCAAATATTGGCTATATTTGTAAATATTTTTCTAAATAAACCTTTCCAAAAGTCGATTATATTAGTTTACGGCCTGATGAGGCTGGTTCGTACTCCTCGTCGGGGAAATTGCAACAAATGGTGACTTTCCCGAGCAAATGGGTCAAATCCTTTAAGCAAATAGAGCTGGAAATATTTGTAAATCGGTTCGCCAGGACCTGGTCACGCGTTGGTTGCGCGCGGAAATTTGATCGAAACAGTCCGAATTCGTGAGAGGACGGAACCTCTATTGGAACTAGCAGCCACGGCAAATTTGGAGGGCTATCCTCTAATAATTCCTGAAAAGTAATTACCGGGTTTCACCCCCGTTTGAACGTGTCTGGCGCTAAAGGCACGAAGCCCTTCCCCAGATCGACCCCGTCGAAAGCTTACACCAAACACCTAGAAAAAGGTCCGCAAAAATTCCTTTCTCGCCGATGGAATTTTCCCGTATGTTGTAGCCGGATACCGACAGTCTTTCTCTGGCTGGCTTCTCTTTAACCCCTTTACGTGCCTCTATTTCAAGTATCGAGTTATTTTGATTGGGCCTACCTCATTCCGCTAGCTCGTTTCTAGCCGGAAATGTATTGAATTTGGAAGTTCGCGACCGTCTATTTGAAAGGTTCGAACTTTCGGGTCGAATGAGGTGCCTCCCGCGCCATTCGAGCCCCGAGTATCGAACCGCAATCGCGTGATATCTTCGGCAATCGACGCCGAACGTGGAAAGTAGGTGTCATACTTTAGGTTTCCTATTAATCTTAACGTTTTAAGATGTCTGAGAAACGTAATTTTGTGGCCGGAAAAGGCAAGCCTTTTTCAAAGCTAGGGAATTGTTTCTGGACTATTGGACTCTTTGTTTTACGTAATACTGGGCTATAGCGCTGTGACGTATATAAGAACACGAAAGAATCTTTATATTATCGAATGGATCGCGAGTAGTAACTAGTACAACCCACAAACCGATGACGATGCTCTGGCTGAAGGTACTAGAAAAGTGTGGAACTGTACACGACAATAAACTGATTTCAAAATTACGTTTTTGCGCGTGACACAATCTTTACATTGTGAGGTATAGCAGGCTTATTTACCTGCTTTTATACCCTAACGTTGTGGGGTATAATGAATTTTAAGATTCACCAAATTTATTAAACTATTTTGTTTTTACGTTTGACATGATATACGTATGATATTGCACGTGACTAACAACTAATTAACTCACAGAGAGGCTACTCAGGTGTGTTTTAGTTGGTCGGAGCGCTACCTAGTGGGCGAACTGAAAAAATTGTTTCAAAACATGAAATATAAATAGATAAAATTGACCTCTGAGGTTTCGCGTCTGCGTACATGGCTAGTGCACGTGACTAAGGGTAGACGAATTCAACTTCCGGATTTGAACAAGAAGGAGAAAAAGGTGGTGGATTCATCTTAAAACGAAGAACCTTGTTAAGAACAAACTTTAACCTGAAATTTATATGATACCTGGCCGTAAAAGAAGCTCCCTGCGATTTAGTTAGTACACGGTGTGACTAGAATTTTGATTTGCGCTCTTTGCAATATTTGAAGAATTGTGAAGATATTTTTCCACTTTGCGGAGGGAATTTTGCTTCTGTTACCAAATTTACATCTATTAGAAACGTTTTCAACCATAATAATGGTCGATTTTATCACAAATCGTGATAAAATTAAATATCTATCTTTGATTTTTGAACATAGTTTTTTTTCTCTATCGTAGGTGAGCGGAACAATCGAGAATACGGGTCACAGCGTTGTCTTCCGAGTCAGTTCTCAATACGGACCACCGGTCAACGTATCGGGTGGCCCGCTTTCCTATCGTTACCAATTTCACGAAATTCACCTTCATTACGGACGAAGTGACGACAGGGGTTCCGAGCACACCATCGCTGGATTTGCCTTTCCCGCTGAGGTAAGGCCGCCTCTCTCGTCTTCATTTCCGCCATTGATACTTTAGTTTCTGGAAACCTATAAATCCCTTCCGTTGAAATTAAAATCAAAGGATATCGCGTCGCTTTAAATAAGCCTTTCTATCGTTAGCCCTTCGCCTCTAGATGTCGCTACTAGTCGTCTACCGCGGGGTTTTACGGGCCGTTTACCTTTCCGCTAAGAGTGCTCTATAAACTCCATAAATATCTTCGGATTTTAGTGGTCCTTCGAAAAACCTTTAAAAGCGTCCGTCGCATCTCCTTCTCTCGCGTTGTGTCGCTTCTTTTTCTCCCCAGAGGTCCTAACGATCGTTCTTTTCCCTCCCTCCTGTTCTAATAGAAGTCGGATCGGACGCCCTTCCCTTTTAGATTTGGCTTTTCGCCTTAGCGCAGCCTAGGTTCTCGCCACCCTCCCCCTTCCGTCTCTACCTTTTTTTCGTAATTTACGACTTTTCCTTTATCAGTCCAATCGGGGTAGGCTTATTGTACAACAAGAACACCATGGTAACAGCTAACTTAACCGGTGATGGCGGGGTATCGCATTCCTACGAAACACCTTATGTCAGCTACTAAAATGCTTCTATTTTCTACTAGCGTGATCGTAAGGTGACCTAGACCCAACTTCTTTCTAAATTTTCTACTTCTTTAATTTCTACTTTTCAAAATGCACATTTTTTCATCTCAATTTTATTTTATTCAAAGATAATTGGTGTTTTTATAAATTAACGAGGCGGAAATACGCGAATAAGTAGATTAGTCCATATTGAAATGAGATAACAAAGCTAAACCCTAAACAAATTTTAAGAAAGTTAAAACTTACCAATAGCTTATACCAATTATTTCTTCGAGCAAACATAAAGACGCGAAACTCGGACCAAATAGATCTTCGAGTGAAAAACTAAATCACAACTTTAACTTTGGTAATATTACGAGCGCGCGCTTGGGGCGCGAGCTACCTCGGATTTTCAAGTACGCGTGCAAACTGCGCGTGTCAAAACTTTTCTAATAAAACTATGACATCGTGACGTAAGAGCAACATAAAAAACAAGTTTGGCAAGCGTAGCTGAATTTATAAAAAAAAATACTATTGTAATGGAGTGGCTTAAGAACGAAAAATACGGTGACTACATTAAAGTAATTTGTAAGAATAATAGATCCTGAAGTGTAAAGGTTTAAGAAATATTCAGAATAAGCCTTATATATGTTGACGTAGTCGTGGCGTATGAACCGCTCTGTTGGTGTAGACCAAATCAACTTTATTTATATATATATATTTTTTGTTATTAAAGGATCTAAAAGTGGCATTAGGTTAGTTTCCCCTTATCAAATTAGTCTTCAAATTGTTTATAATAAATTTCTCCTAAAGGTCCCTTAACGCGTTTGACGTTTCAAATTAATTTGCACGAGGAATCTAGTAAACTTAAACGTTATTTGTCTTATAAATAACCATTTAGATTTTTATTTCATACCCAAACACCTCCCTGTGAAGGGGCCCCTCTTCAGTCTTTAGCCGAGGGCCCCCAAAGGAGCCACTCCGGGTCTGTCTTCAAAGTGTTCAGAAATACTAGAGGTTATATTCCCTTTAAAATCTCGTGCCAAGCGGCTAAATCGCAATTCAGCATGACGACATCACACGAAACAACTTTATTTCGCCTACTTAATCAACACTAAATTTAATAAGCTTAAATTTTAACGTAAAACCAAATCGAGTAGGTGCTCCCGAGGGGTAAGACACTCAAGAACTCAGGTGTACATTTGCTGTTGGAACTCTTATGAACTCCCCTGAACTCTAGAGAACTCTCAAGAACTCCCGCGAACTCTCAAGAACTCCCGCGAACTCTCAAGAACTCTCCTCGAACTCCCACGAACTCTCCTCGAACTCCCACGAACTCTCCTCGAACTCTCCTCGAACTCCCACGAACTCCCTCAAACTCTCGAGAACTCTCCCGAACTCACCAATGAACTCTCCCGAACTCTCGAAAACTCTTCCGAACTCTCGAAAACTCTTCCGAACTCTCGAGAACTCACCAATGAACTCTCTGGAACTGACCCTTGAACTCTTTCGAACTCTCGTGAACTCTCACGAACTCTCGTGAACTCTCGTGAACTCTCACGAACTCTCGTGAACTCTCGAGAACTCTGTAGAGTTCCAACTCCCGGTGTACACAAAAATCCTAAGTGTCTTACCCCTCGGGTGCTCCTTATGGCGAGGCAGTACGCGTTGTTGAGGTATGGTGTGACGTAGGTCCGCGAATTCCCATTAGAGTTATCGTCTCGGGAAGAAGCAACAATTTCTTTTTTTTCTCCGGAGCTCCTTTTCGTCTCGAAGATTTTTATCTCATATCGTTGTCGTTTGCTTTCTGTACTCGAGTGGGAGGAAGAAAGGCCAAAAAAGCGCCTCGGATGAAGAGGGAAAATAGCTGCCATCGAAAACCGCTTTGCAGTCGCTGAGAGACTGAACGGGGTATTTCAAGAATTTCAAAGCGCTTTCCTCTTTCCTACAAGGTGACACTTAAATAAAAAAAAATAGAAAAATAAAATACCGGGTGGCCGCCCGAAGAAAAGGGTTCCCGAGCGCCGATGAAATGTTTTCGATTATCGGAGAAGCGCTTGTCTCCGCCCGACCAGAGCAGCGCGCTAAATTTGAAATGAATAATACTTTTTTTTTTGGAAAAAGGTCTTTCTATTACTCTATATCTCGGAACTGCGATTGGAATGTTGTATATAAGGTAACGTTTAACTCGGTCAGTGAGCTCGCTTCGGGAATCCAATATTAGGAGCCTTTCTCTTCTTACACGCCATTTTCGAGAAAGGGTTCTTTGGGATTAGGTGATTTGTTACTTTGCTTATGCCGCTTGTCGGAAGTATACGACGTTGTAAACTTTGCGTCGTTTTGGAGACGTACTGACAGACGCCTTTATCGGCTTCAGCAGACTCCCGCGTCACATTTCTGAAAGAGGGAATCGCTTTGATAGTAATCTTAAAGTTATCGTTTAAATTTGTTTGTTTTATCGAGTTTTTATTTTGCACACGGTTTACAATTTTATATATAGTTGTACGTTTGGAAATTGTATTATTTTAGTTAGGTGAACGCGGCACTTTTATGCCCCTAGTGGGGCGTAGAAGAATCCGCTACCGTTACCTCAACGCTACCTGGTGGAATTGCCAGAACTTTAATTTTTCCGATTCTTTCCGAAATAAAATTATATCCGGTAGATTAGCCAGGATCTCTTTATGGAGAGGTCAGTGAACTCCCCCTTATTTGGCGAGACTTATTCTCAACTTGCTGTTTCGAAACCTCTATACTGGTATCCCTTTCAACATATAACAAACTATATAAAAGAAATTGTTTTATGGTAGGAAAATATTTTTTTGGTCTCCTTAATTATTTTAATAAATATCATAATATTTAAACAAATAATATAATAAAATAATATTTAAAAATATGTATAATAAAATAATATTTAAAAATATGTATAATAAAATAATATTTAAAAATATGTATAATAAAATAATATTTAAAAATATGTATAATAAAATAATATTTAAAAATATGTATAATAAAATAATATTTAAAAATATGTATAATAAAATAATATTTAAAAATATGTATAATAAAATAATATTTAAAAATATGTATAATAAAATAATATTTAAAAATATGTATAATAAAATAATATTTAAAAATATGTATAATAAAATAATATTTAAAAATATGTATAATAAAATAATATTTAAAAATATGTATAATAAAATAATATTTAAAAATATGTATAATAATATAATATATATAAAATATTTAAAAAATATGTATAATAATATAATATATATAAAATATTTAAAAAATATGTATAATAATATAAAATATATAAAATATTTAAAAAATATGTATAATAATATAAAATATATAAAATATTTAAAAAATATGTATAATAATATAATATATATAAAATATTTAAAAAATATGTATAATAATATAATATATATAAAATATTTAAAAAATATGTATAATAATATAAAATATATAAAATATTTAAAAAATATGTATAATAATATAATATATATAAAATATTTAAAAAATATGTATAATAATATAATATATATAAAATATTTAAAAAATATGTATAATAATATAATAAAACAGGGTGTTTCAGTGGTGAGTGCAATAATCAAATTTGAGGTGTTATAGGGGTTGAGTAAAGATGTTTGACTGTCTTTGTCGCGATCCTACTACCCCTTTAAAACCGGTTTTCTATCTGGGTTCTTATGTTCGTTGAAGACTTACATTTAGGCGTTTTTAGGCCAAACTTTAACGCTCTCTAGCGCTTTTCCTATTCGTCGCAGAGGATCGCGACAAAGACAGTCAAACATCTTTACTCAACCCCTATAACACCTCAAATTTATTGCACTGACTTCTGAAACACCCTGTATATAAAATATTTAAAAAATATATATAATAATATAATATGTAAAGTATTTAAAATATAAATATAAAAATATAATATATATAAAATTTTTAAAAAATATATATAATAATATAATATATGTAAAATATTTCAAAAATATTATTATAAAAATATATATATAATAATATCATATATAATAATATAATATATAATAATATTATATACAATAATATTAAAACAAATAATATAATATATAATAATATTTAGAAATTATGTATAATAATATAATATATAATAATATTACAACAAATAATATGATATATAATAATATTAAAACAAATAATTTGATATATAATAATATTAAAACAAATAATATGATATATAATAATATTAAAACAAACAATATAATATATAATAATACTAAACAAATAATATTATATATTAATAAAAAAAATTAATAGATTTATTCAGTCTACTACATTTTCGCCCTAAAAATAATATTATTTCAACTAGGGGTCGCTAGATATTTTCCACTCTACAATCTCCTTGGAGTAGACTACACTTGTAACGAACAGTTTGCAAGAGACAAGCACATACACTGATATATTCCTTCTTCCTAAACTTTGATAAGGGGTTTCGTCTTCGGTTTCCCTTCCATAAAAACTTGTAGAGGTTTACGGTAATAGTTAGTGTAGGGAGCTGTTGGCTCGCGTGGCATGCAGGGCTTTCCACCACCCTCCTACGCATTGTAACCCGGCCACCTGAATTAATGGCTTTAAAAGTTGCTTGATGACTTAAGCCTAAGGTGGTGCCTTGGATATTAGCCTACCTGAATATAACGCTAAATCGGTAATCAGCTACGTAACCATTTCAGTACAATCAGAGCTGCTACATTAAGAACTACAGGAAGGGATCGGAGCCTCGGTTGACTTCTCCATAAAAAGATCTTGCTTGTAAAAAAGACCAACATAATTTGGGGAAACTAAAATATAGTTCGTTATTTAGTTTTAACTTGTAACTTCGCCTTGAAGGCCTATCGACCAAAGTACCGCGTATCGGTTTAATTTAATAAATATGTGTGTTTTAGTTTCCCCAAACGTTGTTGGTCTTTTCTACCTCTTTGTCGTTGTTCAATGTTATCTTTGAAACAATAGTGGTTCTCTAGTATAATTGTATATATTGTTTGACAATAACCTAATTAATAAATAGTAAGTTGCTTATGTTATTGCTTCAAACCCGTTATTTTATTGCCTTAGTACCATTCAACCGAATGATTTTTAAAACCGTCTCATTCGTATTTAATAAATATATACATTGTTGTACTGATGAAACGTTATTTATTTACTGTTTCCACTAATTCCCCCAGTAGTACATGCTTATAAACCTAACCTAACTTGAACTAATCTATTTGATCTATCCTAACCTTCACTGTTCAACCTAACCCAACCTAACCTAACCTAACCTAACCAACCTAACCTTCACTATTTAATCTATCCCAACCTAACCTAACCAACCTAACCTTCACTATTTAACCTATCCCAACCTAACCCAACCAACCTAATCTTCACTATTTAACCTATACCAACCTAACCTTCACTATTTAACCTAACCCAACCTAACGTAACCCAACCAAACCAACCTAACCTAACCAACCTAAGTACCTAACCTAAGGGCTTCAAAAGTCACATGATGACTTAGGCCTAAGGTGGTGCCTTGGGTATTAGCCTAGCTGATTATTATTATTATTACCTAACCTAACCAACCTAACCAACCTAACCTTCACTATTAAACCGAACCTAATCTAACCTAACCAACCTAAACTAACCAACCAAACTAACCAACCAAACCTAACCTAACATAAACTAACCTAACAAACCTAGCCAGCCTGAACTAACAAAATTCTGAATTAGGCTATTTTTATACCATTTTATCGTAGCTCGAAAAAGCAGACCAATAGTCGAATTAAAAAGCTACGAACATCCTATTTCCGAATAGTGTTTGAAACATTTTGGTAACATCGTTGTTTTATTCTGACGCGCGAAGGAGAACACATTCTATACTAATGATTATTTCCCTTTTTTTTATTTCCAATTTGAAGATTCAAATTTACGGCTTCAACAACCAACTGTACGAGAGCATGGAGGAGTCACTGGAAAAGACGCAAGGCCTGGTGGGCATCGCGCTTCTGCTTCAGGTATTTGGCGCAGTTTCACTTCTCGGGCGCGAACCCGCCCTCAAACTGCCTCGTATATTTGGCTCCTTACGTCGAAGAGAAAACCAAGCCCCTTTTTTATTATCGAGCTGTATCAACTTGGCTATCGATGGCCGCTCGTAAAAGCGAATTCCCGACCCCCTTGAAGGGTATTTAATTGCGACAGGCCCGCTCCTAGCGGCGATATACCGAGACAGGAAATAAGGAATAAGCCGCTTGTCTATTATGTAGGTCGAAATAAAACGCTGGATAAATATTTCCTTAGATATTTCTGGCGAAATCTTCTAAGAAAGAAAAACGCGTGACACTATACTCCCATTGGGACTCGGAACGAGCTTCGACGTCAGCTTAGATTATATTTCTCCTAGGTGGCGTTAAAAACGTTCTAGGTGGCGCTTTAAAGCGATTGTCGTTGTTAACCTCCCTTCTCTCCCTGGGTCGACTCGGAAAACAGGGTTTGCGTGGCTAGGCATCGTTTAGCGAGCTCACTAACGCCCTCCAGTGGGTCGAAATAGAAAAACGAACGGCGGTGAGTCGATGCCGCACCGCTCAGGGGCTCAAAATAAGGACGAACTTCTCAGCTATTTTTTATCGCGTGTCCTAAAATATAATACCTATAACCAATATCGCTATAAATGCGAGTTTAAACGAATTCTTAAATGGGAATAAAGATATATTTTGATTTAGTAATTTATACTTATTTCCGATATTTCATACGTAAACGTTCGCGAATATTTCAGCACATTTTTGTGATGACGTCACTCCGCGACCAGCTCAGAGTTAAAAGTTTTCCAAACAGTCACACTTGTTCGTATCTTTTCGATATACGGTCATACGTAATTTTTGTGATGACGTCACTCCGCGACCAGCTCAGAGTTAAAAGTTTTCCAAACAGTCACACTTGTTCGTATCTTTTCGATATACGGTCATACGTAATTTTTGTGATGACGTCACTCCGCGACCAGCTCAGAGTTAAAAGTTTTCCAAACAGTCACACTTGTTCGTATCTTTTCGATATACGGTCATACGTAATTTTTGTGATGACGTCACTCCGCGACCAGCTCAGAGTTAAAAGTTTTCCAAACAGTCACACTTGTTCGTATCTTTTCGATATACGGTCATACGTAATTTTTGTGATGACGTCACTCCGCGACCAGCTCAGAGTTAAAAGTTTTCCAAACAGTCACACTTGTTCGTATCTTTTCGATATACGGTCATACGTAATTTTTGTGATGACGTCACTCCGCGACCAGCTCAGAGTTAAAAGTTTTCCAAACAGTCACACTTGTTCGTATCTTTTCGATATACGGTCATACGTAATTTTTGTGATGACGTCACTCCGCGACCAGCTCAGAGTTAAAAGTTTTCCAAACAGTCACACTTGTTCGTATCTTTTCGATATACGGTCATACGTAATTTTTGTGATGACGTCACTCCGCGACCAGCTCAGAGTTAAAAGTTTTCCAAACAGTCACACTTGTTCGTATCTTTTCGATATACGGTCATACGTAATTTTTGTGATGACGTCACTCCGCGACCAGCTCAGAGTTAAAAGTTTTCCAAACAGTCACACTTGTTCGTATCTTTTCGATATACGGTCATACGTAATTTTTGTGATGACGTCACTCCGCGACCAGCTCAGAGTTAAAAGTTTTCCAAACAGTCACACTTGTTCGTATCTTTTCGATATACGGTCATACGTAATTTTTGTGATGACGTCACTCCGCGACCAGCTCAGAGTTAAAAGTTTTCCAAACAGTCACACTTGTTCGTATCTTTTCGATATACGGTCATACGTAATTTTTGTGATGACGTCACTCCGCGACCAGCTCAGAGTTAAAAGTTTTCCAAACAGTCACACTTGTTCGTATCTTTTCGATATACGGTCATACGTAATTTTTGTGATGACGTCACTCCGCGACCAGCTCAGAGTTAAAAGTTTTCCAAACAGTCACACTTGTTCGTATCTTTTCGATATACGGTCATACGTAATTTTTGTGATGACGTCACTCCGCGACCAGCTCAGAGTTAAAAGTTTTCCAAACAGTCACACTTGTTCGTATCTTTTCGATATACGGTCATACGTAATTTTTGTGATGACGTCACTCCGCGACCAGCTCAGAGTTAAAAGTTTTCCAAACAGTCACACTTGTTCGTATCTTTTCGATATACGGTCATACGTAATTTTTGTGATGACGTCACTCCGCGACCAGCTCAGAGTTAAAAGTTTTCCAAACAGTCACACTTGTTCGTATCTTTTCGATATACGGTCATACGTAATTTTTGTGATGACGTCACTCCGCGACCAGCTCAGAGTTAAAAGTTTTCCAAACAGTCACACTTGTTCGTATCTTTTCGATATACGGTCATACGTAATTTTTGTGATGACGTCACTCCGCGACCAGCTCAGAGTTAAAAGTTTTCCAAACAGTCACACTTGTTCGTATCTTTTCGATATACGGTCATACGTAATTTTTGTGATGACGTCACTCCGCGACCAGCTCAGAGTTAAAAGTTTTCCAAACAGTCACACTTGTTCGTATCTTTTCGATATACGGTCATACGTAATTTTTGTGATGACGTCACTCCGCGACCAGCTCAGAGTTAAAAGTTTTCCAAACAGTCACACTTGTTCGTATCTTTTCGATATACGGTCATACGTAATTTTTGTGATGACGTCACTCCGCGACCAGCTCAGAGTTAAAAGTTTTCCAAACAGTCACACTTGTTCGTATCTTTTCGATATACGGTCATACGTAATTTTTGTGATGACGTCACTCCGCGACCAGCTCAGAGTTAAAAGTTTTCCAAACAGTCACACTTGTTCGTATCTTTTCGATATACGGTCATACGTAATTTTTGTGATGACGTCACTCCGCGACCAGCTCAGAGTTAAAAGTTTTCCAAACAGTCACACTTGTTCGTATCTTTTCGATATACGGTCATACGTAATTTTTGTGATGACGTCACTCCGCGACCAGCTCAGAGTTAAAAGTTTTCCAAACAGTCACACTTGTTCGTATCTTTTCGATATACGGTCATACGTAATTTTTGTGATGACGTCACTCCGCGACCAGCTCAGAGTTAAAAGTTTTCCAAACAGTCACACTTGTTCGTATCTTTTCGATATACGGTCATACGTAATTTTTGTGATGACGTCACTCCGCGACCAGCTCAGAGTTAAAAGTTTTCCAAACAGTCACACTTGTTCGTATCTTTTCGATATACGGTCATACGTAATTTTTGTGATGACGTCACTCCGCGACCAGCTCAGAGTTAAAAGTTTTCCAAACAGTCACACTTGTTCGTATCTTTTCGATATACGGTCATACGTAATTTTTGTGATGACGTCACTCCGCGACCAGCTCAGAGTTAAAAGTTTTCCAAACAGTCACACTTGTTCGTATCTTTTCGATATACGGTCATACGTAATTTTTGTGATGACGTCACTCCGCGACCAGCTCAGAGTTAAAAGTTTTCCAAACAGTCACACTTGTTCGTATCTTTTCGATATACGGTCATACGTAATTTTTGTGATGACGTCACTCCGCGACCAGCTCAGAGTTAAAAGTTTTCCAAACAGTCACACTTGTTCGTATCTTTTCGATATACGGTCATACGTAATTTTTGTGATGACGTCACTCCGCGACCAGCTCAGAGTTAAAAGTTTTCCAAACAGTCACACTTGTTCGTATCTTTTCGATATACGGTCATACGTAATTTTTGTGATGACGTCACTCCGCGACCAGCTCAGAGTTAAAAGTTTTCCAAACAGTCACACTTGTTCGTATCTTTTCGATATACGGTCATACGTAATTTTTGTGATGACGTCACTCCGCGACCAGCTCAGAGTTAAAAGTTTTCCAAACAGTCACACTTGTTCGTATCTTTTCGATATACGGTCATACGTAATTTTTGTGATGACGTCACTCCGCGACCAGCTCAGAGTTAAAAGTTTTCCAAACAGTCACACTTGTTCGTATCTTTTCGATATACGGTCATACGTAATTTTTGTGATGACGTCACTCCGCGACCAGCTCAGAGTTAAAAGTTTTCCAAACAGTCACACTTGTTCGTATCTTTTCGATATACGGTCATACGTAATTTTTGTGATGACGTCACTCCGCGACCAGCTCAGAGTTAAAAGTTTTCCAAACAGTCACACTTGTTCGTATCTTTTCGATATACGGTCATACGTAATTTTTGTGATGACGTCACTCCGCGACCAGCTCAGAGTTAAAAGTTTTCCAAACAGTCACACTTGTTCGTATCTTTTCGATATACGGTCATACGTAATTTTTGTGATGACGTCACTCCGCGACCAGCTCAGAGTTAAAAGTTTTCCAAACAGTCACACTTGTTCGTATCTTTTCGATATACGGTCATACGTAATTTTTGTGATGACGTCACTCCGCGACCAGCTCAGAGTTAAAAGTTTTCCAAACAGTCACACTTGTTCGTATCTTTTCGATATACGGTCATACGTAATTTTTGTGATGACGTCACTCCGCGACCAGCTCAGAGTTAAAAGTTTTCCAAACAGTCACACTTGTTCGTATCTTTTCGATATACGGTCATACGTAATTTTTGTGATGACGTCACTCCGCGACCAGCTCAGAGTTAAAAGTTTTCCAAACAGTCACACTTGTTCGTATCTTTTCGATATACGGTCATACGTAATTTTTGTGATGACGTCACTCCGCGACCAGCTCAGAGTTAAAAGTTTTCCAAACAGTCACACTTGTTCGTATCTTTTCGATATACGGTCATACGTAATTTTTGTGATGACGTCACTCCGCGACCAGCTCAGAGTTAAAAGTTTTCCAAACAGTCACACTTGTTCGTATCTTTTCGATATACGGTCATACGTAATTTTTGTGATGACGTCACTCCGCGACCAGCTCAGAGTTAAAAGTTTTCCAAACAGTCACACTTGTTCGTATCTTTTCGATATACGGTCATACGTAATTTTTGTGATGACGTCACTCCGCGACCAGCTCAGAGTTAAAAGTTTTCCAAACAGTCACACTTGTTCGTATCTTTTCGATATACGGTCATACGTAATTTTTGTGATGACGTCACTCCGCGACCAGCTCAGAGTTAAAAGTTTTCCAAACAGTCACACTTGTTCGTATCTTTTCGATATACGGTCATACGTAATTTTTGTGATGACGTCACTCCGCGACCAGCTCAGAGTTAAAAGTTTTCCAAACAGTCACACTTGTTCGTATCTTTTCGATATACGGTCATACGTAATTTTTGTGATGACGTCACTCCGCGACCAGCTCAGAGTTAAAAGTTTTCCAAACAGTCACACTTGTTCGTATCTTTTCGATATACGGTCATACGTAATTTTTGTGATGACGTCACTCCGCGACCAGCTCAGAGTTAAAAGTTTTCCAAACAGTCACACTTGTTCGTATCTTTTCGATATACGGTCATACGTAATTTTTGTGATGACGTCACTCCGCGACCAGCTCAGAGTTAAAAGTTTTCCAAACAGTCACACTTGTTCGTATCTTTTCGATATACGGTCATACGTAATTTTTGTGATGACGTCACTCCGCGACCAGCTCAGAGTTAAAAGTTTTCCAAACAGTCACACTTGTTCGTATCTTTTCGATATACGGTCATACGTAATTTTTGTGATGACGTCACTCCGCGACCAGCTCAGAGTTAAAAGTTTTCCAAACAGTCACACTTGTTCGTATCTTTTCGATATACGGTCATACGTAATTTTTGTGATGACGTCACTCCGCGACCAGCTCAGAGTTAAAAGTTTTCCAAACAGTCACACTTGTTCGTATCTTTTCGATATACGGTCATACGTAATTTTTGTGATGACGTCACTCCGCGACCAGCTCAGAGTTAAAAGTTTTCCAAACAGTCACACTTGTTCGTATCTTTTCGATATACGGTCATACGTAATTTTTGTGATGACGTCACTCCGCGACCAGCTCAGAGTTAAAAGTTTTCCAAACAGTCACACTTGTTCGTATCTTTTCGATATACGGTCATACGTAATTTTTGTGATGACGTCACTCCGCGACCAGCTCAGAGTTAAAAGTTTTCCAAACAGTCACACTTGTTCGTATCTTTTCGATATACGGTCATACGTAATTTTTGTGATGACGTCACTCCGCGACCAGCTCAGAGTTAAAAGTTTTCCAAACAGTCACACTTGTTCGTATCTTTTCGATATACGGTCATACGTAATTTTTGTGATGACGTCACTCCGCGACCAGCTCAGAGTTAAAAGTTTTCCAAACAGTCACACTTGTTCGTATCTTTTCGATATACGGTCATACGTAATTTTTGTGATGACGTCACTCCGCGACCAGCTCAGAGTTAAAAGTTTTCCAAACAGTCACACTTGTTCGTATCTTTTCGATATACGGTCATACGTAATTTTTGTGATGACGTCACTCCGCGACCAGCTCAGAGTTAAAAGTTTTCCAAACAGTCACACTTGTTCGTATCTTTTCGATATACGGTCATACGTAATTTTTGTGATGACGTCACTCCGCGACCAGCTCAGAGTTAAAAGTTTTCCAAACAGTCACACTTGTTCGTATCTTTTCGATATACGGTCATACGTAATTTTTGTGATGACGTCACTCCGCGACCAGCTCAGAGTTAAAAGTTTTCCAAACAGTCACACTTGTTCGTATCTTTTCGATATACGGTCATACGTAATTTTTGTGATGACGTCACTCCGCGACCAGCTCAGAGTTAAAAGTTTTCCAAACAGTCACACTTGTTCGTATCTTTTCGATATACGGTCATACGTAATTTTTGTGATGACGTCACTCCGCGACCAGCTCAGAGTTAAAAGTTTTCCAAACAGTCACACTTGTTCGTATCTTTTCGATATACGGTCATACGTAATTTTTGTGATGACGTCACTCCGCGACCAGCTCAGAGTTAAAAGTTTTCCAAACAGTCACACTTGTTCGTATCTTTTCGATATACGGTCATACGTAATTTTTGTGATGACGTCACTCCGCGACCAGCTCAGAGTTAAAAGTTTTCCAAACAGTCACACTTGTTCGTATCTTTTCGATATACGGTCATACGTAATTTTTGTGATGACGTCACTCCGCGACCAGCTCAGAGTTAAAAGTTTTCCAAACAGTCACACTTGTTCGTATCTTTTCGATATACGGTCATACGTAATTTTTGTGATGACGTCACTCCGCGACCAGCTCAGAGTTAAAAGTTTTCCAAACAGTCACACTTGTTCGTATCTTTTCGATATACGGTCATACGTAATTTTTGTGATGACGTCACTCCGCGACCAGCTCAGAGTTAAAAGTTTTCCAAACAGTCACACTTGTTCGTATCTTTTCGATATACGGTCATACGTAATTTTTGTGATGACGTCACTCCGCGACCAGCTCAGAGTTAAAAGTTTTCCAAACAGTCACACTTGTTCGTATCTTTTCGATATACGGTCATACGTAATTTTTGTGATGACGTCACTCCGCGACCAGCTCAGAGTTAAAAGTTTTCCAAACAGTCACACTTGTTCGTATCTTTTCGATATACGGTCATACGTAATTTTTGTGATGACGTCACTCCGCGACCAGCTCAGAGTTAAAAGTTTTCCAAACAGTCACACTTGTTCGTATCTTTTCGATATACGGTCATACGTAATTTTTGTGATGACGTCACTCCGCGACCAGCTCAGAGTTAAAAGTTTTCCAAACAGTCACACTTGTTCGTATCTTTTCGATATACGGTCATACGTAATTTTTGTGATGACGTCACTCCGCGACCAGCTCAGAGTTAAAAGTTTTCCAAACAGTCACACTTGTTCGTATCTTTTCGATATACGGTCATACGTAATTTTTGTGATGACGTCACTCCGCGACCAGCTCAGAGTTAAAAGTTTTCCAAACAGTCACACTTGTTCGTATCTTTTCGATATACGGTCATACGTAATTTTTGTGATGACGTCACTCCGCGACCAGCTCAGAGTTAAAAGTTTTCCAAACAGTCACACTTGTTCGTATCTTTTCGATATACGGTCATACGTAATTTTTGTGATGACGTCACTCCGCGACCAGCTCAGAGTTAAAAGTTTTCCAAACAGTCACACTTGTTCGTATCTTTTCGATATACGGTCATACGTAATTTTTGTGATGACGTCACTCCGCGACCAGCTCAGAGTTAAAAGTTTTCCAAACAGTCACACTTGTTCGTATCTTTTCGATATACGGTCATACGTAATTTTTGTGATGACGTCACTCCGCGACCAGCTCAGAGTTAAAAGTTTTCCAAACAGTCACACTTGTTCGTATCTTTTCGATATACGGTCATACGTAATTTTTGTGATGACGTCACTCCGCGACCAGCTCAGAGTTAAAAGTTTTCCAAACAGTCACACTTGTTCGTATCTTTTCGATATACGGTCATACGTAATTTTTGTGATGACGTCACTCCGCGACCAGCTCAGAGTTAAAAGTTTTCCAAACAGTCACACTTGTTCGTATCTTTTCGATATACGGTCATACGTAATTTTTGTGATGACGTCACTCCGCGACCAGCTCAGAGTTAAAAGTTTTCCAAACAGTCACACTTGTTCGTATCTTTTCGATATACGGTCATACGTAATTTTTGTGATGACGTCACTCCGCGACCAGCTCAGAGTTAAAAGTTTTCCAAACAGTCACACTTGTTCGTATCTTTTCGATATACGGTCATACGTAATTTTTGTGATGACGTCACTCCGCGACCAGCTCAGAGTTAAAAGTTTTCCAAACAGTCACACTTGTTCGTATCTTTTCGATATACGGTCATACGTAATTTTTGTGATGACGTCACTCCGCGACCAGCTCAGAGTTAAAAGTTTTCCAAACAGTCACACTTGTTCGTATCTTTTCGATATACGGTCATACGTAATTTTTGTGATGACGTCACTCCGCGACCAGCTCAGAGTTAAAAGTTTTCCAAACAGTCACACTTGTTCGTATCTTTTCGATATACGGTCATACGTAATTTTTGTGATGACGTCACTCCGCGACCAGCTCAGAGTTAAAAGTTTTCCAAACAGTCACACTTGTTCGTATCTTTTCGATATACGGTCATACGTAATTTTTGTGATGACGTCACTCCGCGACCAGCTCAGAGTTAAAAGTTTTCCAAACAGTCACACTTGTTCGTATCTTTTCGATATACGGTCATACGTAATTTTTGTGATGACGTCACTCCGCGACCAGCTCAGAGTTAAAAGTTTTCCAAACAGTCACACTTGTTCGTATCTTTTCGATATACGGTCATACGTAATTTTTGTGATGACGTCACTCCGCGACCAGCTCAGAGTTAAAAGTTTTCCAAACAGTCACACTTGTTCGTATCTTTTCGATATACGGTCATACGTAATTTTTGTGATGACGTCACTCCGCGACCAGCTCAGAGTTAAAAGTTTTCCAAACAGTCACACTTGTTCGTATCTTTTCGATATACGGTCATACGTAATTTTTGTGATGACGTCACTCCGCGACCAGCTCAGAGTTAAAAGTTTTCCAAACAGTCACACTTGTTCGTATCTTTTCGATATACGGTCATACGTAATTTTTGTGATGACGTCACTCCGCGACCAGCTCAGAGTTAAAAGTTTTCCAAACAGTCACACTTGTTCGTATCTTTTCGATATACGGTCATACGTAATTTTTGTGATGACGTCACTCCGCGACCAGCTCAGAGTTAAAAGTTTTCCAAACAGTCACACTTGTTCGTATCTTTTCGATATACGGTCATACGTAATTTTTGTGATGACGTCACTCCGCGACCAGCTCAGAGTTAAAAGTTTTCCAAACAGTCACACTTGTTCGTATCTTTTCGATATACGGTCATACGTAATTTTTGTGATGACGTCACTCCGCGACCAGCTCAGAGTTAAAAGTTTTCCAAACAGTCACACTTGTTCGTATCTTTTCGATATACGGTCATACGTAATTTTTGTGATGACGTCACTCCGCGACCAGCTCAGAGTTAAAAGTTTTCCAAACAGTCACACTTGTTCGTATCTTTTCGATATACGGTCATACGTAATTTTTGTGATGACGTCACTCCGCGACCAGCTCAGAGTTAAAAGTTTTCCAAACAGTCACACTTGTTCGTATCTTTTCGATATACGGTCATACGTAATTTTTGTGATGACGTCACTCCGCGACCAGCTCAGAGTTAAAAGTTTTCCAAACAGTCACACTTGTTCGTATCTTTTCGATATACGGTCATACGTAATTTTTGTGATGACGTCACTCCGCGACCAGCTCAGAGTTAAAAGTTTTCCAAACAGTCACACTTGTTCGTATCTTTTCGATATACGGTCATACGTAATTTTTGTGATGACGTCACTCCGCGACCAGCTCAGAGTTAAAAGTTTTCCAAACAGTCACACTTGTTCGTATCTTTTCGATATACGGTCATACGTAATTTTTGTGATGACGTCACTCCGCGACCAGCTCAGAGTTAAAAGTTTTCCAAACAGTCACACTTGTTCGTATCTTTTCGATATACGGTCATACGTAATTTTTGTGATGACGTCACTCCGCGACCAGCTCAGAGTTAAAAGTTTTCCAAACAGTCACACTTGTTCGTATCTTTTCGATATACGGTCATACGTAATTTTTGTGATGACGTCACTCCGCGACCAGCTCAGAGTTAAAAGTTTTCCAAACAGTCACACTTGTTCGTATCTTTTCGATATACGGTCATACGTAATTTCTAACTAACGATCGGTCGATTCCTACAAAATATAAACAATTATCATTTATTTCGTGTCTTTTACATCCCCAAACGAAGCTCTACCGGGCACTCTGTAGATGCTAGTATTATTTCCTAGAACGCTCTCGAATCTCGCTAAAAGTCAATATATCCGAAACCGGGAAGACTAGCGCATTTTTTGTTGCGTAGCTCCCTATCGACAGAGATGCCACACCCTGGCGGCCGCTCAAAGAACTAAATATTATAAAGCGTAAATTGTGTACTTAAAGAGGCGGCTGGTGGGTTGGGTTCTCTCTCTCTGTCGATCTCACCGCGAGGCCTTCTCGCGCTTTTCTCTCGCCCTATATAATAAACTTGACAGCTTCTCAAATCACTCAAACTGTATTAGCCACTTGGGTAGCTCTGGAAGCCATATATACGAGAAGTTGGTTCAAGCCCCCCGTCCTCCGCCGTCGGTCCAACCTTTTGATGGTTGTAATAGTTTTGTCGTACGCGTCTCGGCTGCCGGAACTTAATTCCCAAACCTCCCCAATCAAGTCTATTATGATTAAGCGAACCTTATTAAAATTCCTTGACCATCAGCGTCTAGGCTAGTCCGCCGCTCGCGTAAAAAGCCCCTCTCGCCTTATTGATTAGACGAAGGACGCTTAAGTTGACTTTATTTTTTTATCATTTGAGCAGCCTCTGCCCTCCGTTCTCTCCGGACTAGAATTAATTAAATCCTTTATTGAGGGTGATTTCAATTTGCTCGAGTCCCTTGTTAAAAATAGTAACGTTTTTCTTGCCTTAATTTGGTTGGTTGAGTTTTCTAGTACGCTTGTTTAACAGAGCTTGTATTCCCCGACGCGTCGTAGCCTTCGGAGAATCCTTTCACGTGGCGCGCGCGCGTAAAAGCCGGAGAATTGACTCTCCTTTTAACGAGCTCCAATTTTTTTCCCGTTTTTCGAACGTTTTTATTATGGCTTAGAATTTTTCGTTTTAAAGTTGGTTTAATACTTGTACGAGTTTCAAAATGAGTTTTATCCTCTCGCGCTCGCTGTATGAAACGCGTAATCCCCTCAGGAAATCACGGTTTGTTTGTCGCTTGTTAATATTTTCTAGCCGCGTGAAATATAATTAAATATTTACAATTAGGAGTTTATTTTCGCTTAGATATTTTTACGAATATCTTTTCATTTCAATACGTTCAAAGTCTTCGTATAATGTAGTTTTCCAACCGAAGGCGCTCCAATTCACTCATCCGACGGTTGAAAAGCTACGTAATTTCGAATTACAAATATTTTCTTTATTTTTGGGAGTCTTATTAACATAATTAAATTAATTCGCGTTTCTAAGTATATAAAGACTTTTTGGTGATTGCGTTTCCATCATCCCGAGGGAGGGGGCGCTACGGACGTTACGTACGTAATTTAAATAAATCTCATTTACATAGCTTATTTACGTTTTGTTTTATTAAAACATTCTCGGTCACATTTCGTAAGAATTTTCTCACAATCAAATACGTCGTTTTCAATGAATTCGGAATCGATGAGAGTGTCATTCTGGCAACGGCGGAGAACTCGTAGGGCGGACTTTGTCTCTCGAGATGTGTGTTGCCAAATCTTTTGATCGATATCGGCCGCGTTGCGCTATAATTAAAATGTTGTAAAACTCGGCTTGTAATGTTTCGTACAAAACAAAAATAAAGGGAGACGGAGGAGAAGCGCCGTGTTTATGAGAGAGTGGGTCGCCGCTGTCTTTCGCGAGAGATTTTTTGTCCAGGGAACGCGTTTTGGCGAGACAGGTGCAACCCGGCCAGGTAAGGGAATAAAGGTGGGAGGGGGGAGGAAGAGGAACCCGAGTGGGGAGGGGTGCTCGTCCCTTTTTATGGATTTCTATATGGCCGAAGACATTTATGATGATAAAGTATTTTTTTAAATACATCAAAAGTTAATGCCTCGACAGCTGTTTCTTTTCCGATTCACTGTAAATATTATTTATAATAAAAGCGGGGAGCCACGCGGAGGGGAAAAAGCTGTAATTTGGGTTGTTTATTCACGGTCTTTAATTTGAACGCGTTTTGTCGTACGATACCTTTCCTCTTCTTCAATTTATCCGTTGTCTATTTTTGACCTACTAGCGCCTGTAAAAGTGTTCCACACGCTGCGCTTTAATGCTCAGGGTGAAGCTCGTTTCCAGAAAGTCAGGGTCTCGATTCCTTTATTGAATTTGGTTTATTTAGTGTTCTAGTCAGTAAATTGACTGGGTATTTAGTACCAGCTTTTACTGTCATATTTTCCGTTGATGCTCTTTTCTTTTTTGGGGTACGGTTCGGGGTCTTATTATGGCGGGCTGGGGTATTTGCCTCACTCGCTGGCAGTCCTCCTTTTGGTTTATTGAGCTTCGCCCTTCCGTAGTATTATTTGAGGCTTAAGCGGTGCAGTGAAATCTGAACCCCATTGAGTGCAGCACCATCTATCAATCGGGCGCGTCATTTTTGGCGCCAGCTTCCAACTATGGAGCCACAATACAGCCTCCATCGCTCGCCTTTCTCGTCAAGATTTACGAGGCTACGACGCGCCAAACCAAACGCCGAAATGAATTGGCTGGAGCGTTCTCATTCTTATCGAGCAAGGACACTGTGGGGCGCTGGCGCTACGATACCACCCCCCCCCTCCCCCACCCGCTTTAGGAACCGCAGGGAGGTGACACCCTTTGGCGAGGCCGCCAGACTTAGACAGCGCGAAACTAATCAAAAGGAATATTGTCCTTTTCTATTACGAGAGTTTGGACATTTTTGTTACAAATTGGTTCTTTTCGATTCACTCGTGTAAAATCAACGAACTTTACAATACATTACTAAATTAATATACAGGGTGTTTCAAAAGGTTATACAAAGATTTTAAGGAGTTGTAGGGTGTGAGTTGAGAAGTAGGCCTGCTTTTGCCCCATTTCCCTACTATGAGTTAAAGAGCGCTAGAGAGCTCCAAAGTGTGGCCTACTAGCCCCTGGAAGTAGGCTGCAACAAGCGCAAAACCAAGCAGCAGGGATTTTAAATACTGTTTAAGTTTACTTTTTTAAGCTGATTACCTCGATTTGTTTACAAAGTCCTTTTTACCTATCACGCGAACCCAAACCTTAATGATCGAATTTCCTCGCTGCTTGGTTTTGCGCTTGTTGCAGCCTAGTTCCAGGGGCTAGTAGGCCAACTTTGAAGCTCTCTGGCGCTCTTTTAACTCATTGTAGGAAAATTAAAAAACAGGCCTACTTCTCAAGTCACCCCCTACAACTCCTTAAAAGTTTTGCTTAACCTTTTGAAACACCCTGAATTTCCAACACTAAATTACAATTAAATCAATATTCGTACGTAATAATAACATCAGTATCTTTAATATGTAAAAATTTCCTTTCTATTGGAAACAAATGTCCCAACTTGCCAAGAAAGATCTTTTGGTTGTCTGCTAATAAAATTATCGGCATTCCTTAAGTAAGAAAGATGCGACAGTACATTCCCAAAAATATGTTGGTAGACTTCCTTTCAGTCTGGTGACCTTTTTCTTATATCAAGGATTACGCAGTTTATCACTCTGCCGTTGATGAATTGCGGAGCAAAGTGTCTTCGTAAAGTAAAATTACAAAAGCCAACACAAACATATGGGAAAATTCGAAATAGGCCAATATACGCGTATCCATCTGAATCTACTCCGTAATAAAATGTCGCGTCTAATTGGGGGCTTCGGAGAATGGCTGGCCGGACCCGATGGGCGCCGATATCCGAAGCTCGCTTGTTAAAATCGAGTGGTTCTGCCACTCGAAAATTTTCGCCAAATTTTCCCAATGAAATTTTCCACTTGGACGGTTCTGGCAGCGCACAATGGCAAACACCTGTTAGAATCATTATTGGTTTTTCTCTCTTTTTTGGGGGGGGAGGGGCTGCCAACGCTCTCCTCCCCCCTCCTGACGCCACTCTTCGCCCCTTTGGCCTCGCTGCCATAGCCTCTTCCTAATTCAAATGGCTTATTTTTTTTTCGTGGTCGCCATTGGTGATGAGAGTGCCCTAGTTAAGATTTCTCGGCCTGTTCCGCCTTAACGCGCGGTTTGATTCGGGATTGCTAGAATCAATTAGAGGCATAGACGACAAAAAGAGAAGCGGCAGGAAGAGATGGGGAAAGGGCGCGTCGCCATTGATTCGATTAATACGGGGTGTCAATGAGAACGCAGCCTGGACGGAAGATGGCGCTCGCTGAGGCGATGGCGGGGAGGAAACAATCGGCGTATCGACCTCTCATCGATTCTGGCCGTCTTTTGTATTCGGGATTTGCCTCCCCCTCGCTTTTTTTCATTCTCTGGTATGCGGGCATTTCTTGTCAAATGGCTACCCCTTTACGTCCCCAATGAGTTGGGCCTGTCAAACACCAGATGTCAGCTCCGGCGTCTTTCCCCCCTCCCGCCGACTCTCTCTCTCTTTGTTCTCCCCCCGCGAAAGTTCTCTTACTTGTCTCCCCAGCCATCTTCCCTCTTACTATTTCAAACAACTCTTATTGTGTGTATTAAAGTGGACAGCTAAGCCTAGTCCTCAGCCACGACGAATCCGACGTCCTCGATGGCTCTCCGGCCAATAAACAATAGAGAAAGGGGGACTCGTCTTTAATACCAGAGGTCGGGTTCCCACTATAGCCTGGTCAACAACGCCAGCCGCGGAAAAGATAACCCCCAAACTGCTATTTCCTCCGAGAAGCACGTAATGGTTTTATCCGTTTTTAGTTCCACGTCCGACGCGCCCTCTTATTGTTGAATATTATACTATTGTCTCTTTCGTGGATGTAGTGGATGACTGTGTGAAATGTACGTTATCATCTTAACACCTAAACTATATGTTCAGCGCAAAAATTCTACATGTCTTGAATTATTTACCATTAAGATATAACTCTTGAATTATTTACCATTAAGATATAACTCTTGGATTATTTACCATTAATATATAACTCTTGAATTATTTACCATTAAGATATAACTCTTGAATTATTTACCATTAAGATATAACTCTTGAATTATTTACCATTAAGATATAACTCTTGAATTATTTAATCGATTACCAACAAATATTTTAAAATTTCGACCTGAATTAATAACCCGAACAGCTGGCCGTTGGTAGCACTATTTTAACTTGACCCGAATCACAGGAAGGTCAAAGGTCATTGTATGGAATGATATTTTGTAAATCATCATCCACATCTACGTACCAACGAATGTGACAGGCGTAAGTAGGTGAAACGGCCTCGTGTCGATGGCCAGCTTGTTTTGCGTATAATTTTTTCGTAGAGACGATCGTGTAGGATTAGGAATGATGTCCAGATAATGGTCAACTGAAACCGGGCAAATAATATTTTTGGGGACAAACCCTTCGGTCGAGTCTATTTTCCTTAAGGCGCGTGTTTACCAATGTATCTGGCTGACTTGATCGTCTATCTCGTCTCGTTTCAGCGCGCTATTTCTTCTTTATATTTGGCGGGCTCGTATCTGTAAATGGGCTCTGGCACCTTCGTGGTAAGCGCAGGTTCGCTTAATGCGCGGCTGAATGTCGTTGCCGAGAGTGTTAAGTACTTATTCCATTTTCTTCTCCCACAGTGAGCGCGTCACCCGCGAAGGATTAAACTCTTTCACCGCTGTTTGGAATGGATCGCCTTCGGAGCCTTTTGCCTATTACCGCTAAAACTTCTCGATTTTAGCCGTTTTTCTTTCGTATTCGTCTACTTCCCGCTGTCTGAGGATTTCTTTTCACCGTTCGCGAAGTTTTCGAAAACCGCATTTAGTATATTCCGTTTATTTTTTTTTCTTTCCGCGCGTTATCTTGTAGGGTGTAAATGGTCTGAAAATTTTTGGAATAGTACCCTTAAAAAACACACCCGTCTCTCTTCCAAAAGTTTAAATTCTTTATTTTTAAATTTTATCGGTTGACTAGCGTATTGCCAGCCTAGTTGCAAAATCACGTTAAACTAATCAAACGATTGAGAAAATTGTTTTTTAGAAATAAAATATGATTCTGTAAAATCGTTACGTATAGTGTCAGATACTTATTATTATTATTAATTTATTAAAGCCATAGTGATAGGACAATAATATAAATTAAATAGTTAATCCCCCTCAGTCCACAAGAGTAAAATAATCGTGCGTGGGAGTTGTAAAACATTCAAATTAATCCCAAATTGACTTCAGCATGGTGGCCATAAAACAAAACATATCCGTAAAAAAAGAAAATTGAAATTTTAAAGTTAATCCAAGTGTAAATAACTAAACAATTCTTGATAACCCAAGTCTATAAGCCATTTACAGTTTTTTTAAATGAATACATTAGAGCTATTTTTAATATCAATATGCAACAAATTATAAAGTTTGGGACCCAAAAATTATGCGTGTCTCTGGCCGCAAAGATTTGGACATTATATTTACGTTTAGATTCATGTCGGTAACAAAACGAGTGGCATAAAAATTACAAAGTGTTATCGAATCTCTATTTTTAAAGGTATAAATTAAAAAACACTTAGAGTATAACTGTCTGACCCTTTGTAGCAAAATAGGGTCGGGTCGACGATCAAGATAGATGGCAGTGTTCGCCGTACGTCCCGCCACCTCTGTTGAAACGGTCGAAGTGTCCTACCCAAAGCCGGGTCCTTGATGATATTTTATATGACTCTAAAATGACCACGAAAAGCCGTAAATATAGCTATATTCATGTATTTAGTTGCTGTAGTCCCATGAACGGGTGTGAAACAATGTATTTCTCTCCGTTAATCGGAAAGCTCTAGAATCTAAGGTACGGTGTTCTATAGTTTCTTGGGGTTTAGAAAAAGTAAAACAAATAAATCTTCATTAATAATATATCACCCCAACATATTTAACTACTTGAGTTGAGAGATTTTTAAAAGGAAACGTTTTGAGATTGAATATATGATCTTTTTCGAAAAAGTAGAATACAGAAAAGAAGTTATTTAAAAAATATTTCAGTTTTGTTTTATTAAATCGCAAAAGTTTCACAGTTTTGCGCGATTAATTGGCAAATAAACTGGCGGATATAAGTCGGCCGTTGATCGGGCTATAAAGGTTCGAAAAAAGTATTATAATGTAACTATTTCGACTAACTTATTTCCTTATTATTTATCTACGAAAGAAACTGGCTATTCCATTTAATTTAACTCTTACTTAAAATCTATAAATAATAAATGTTTTGAAAAGAGTTTCGCCTTCGTTGGCATTGCCGGTCGCCGCCACTGAGTAAATTTGGATGTTCCTTCCGTTGAAAGTTTTCCCCCTTCCACTATGCACGTGGCGCGCGACTGGAATAACAATTAACGAGCTATTAGCAATTAGTTACGTGTCATCCGTCTTTTGACATGAGCACGCCTACCTACGTGATTCTATTACGGTATGGCGAAATGAAAAATGGAAGAGACTCGGGCTCCGTAACTGACAGTTAGTTTCTCCTTATTTACCATAAAGCGATTTAAAATCGTCGTCTCCGGCGGCGGCGGCGACAAGCATCTCTCGGTAAGACGACCTTCGAGATCCCTATCTCGACGTTTACAGTTCGTCTTTATCTAGCAATCTCGATTCGACGGCGTGTTTCTCGGCTATTTAATACCTCGTACACGACAAGCTACCCTTTTTTATCAGTCCTTTTTCGCTAAACGATTTATTGTCGTTTCTTCGGGGTTGTCGCGGAAAGAAAAGGCTGAAAATCATTTTCTATAATGTATTACTCCATTAAGTCGAATGGCCGGCAAATGCAATGCGTGTGTAACATCTCTACAGGCGTTCTACGGGAAACCCGGGTTAAACGATTGTTTCTAGAAGTTAGCTTCTCCCTGAACGGAGGTGTACCGCGTGTGGAACACTTTTACAGGCGTTTGTAGGTCAATTATAGACTTTGCGGAACCGAGTATAAATTAAAATTATTTTATTTTTCAACGTATACTACAATGAAATTAATACTAAATATTTAATACTACAGAAATAAAAAGAACTTCATTACAATCGGAATATCACCATGAACTAGTTTCTCAATAATAACTAAATAAAAATAATAATAATAATTAAAATTAATAAATAATATTTAATAAATAAAAACCATAATTAATAATTAGTAATAATCATTAATATTAATAACTTACATTTAATAATTTAAAACGATCATAAATTATTAATAATAATAAAAAATATTAATAACTAATATTTAATAATTAAAGACGATCATTAATAAATAAAAGCGATCATAAATAATTAAAAATTTAAGAACTATCATAAATAATTATTAATTAAAAACGATCATTAATATTCCTTATAAGTAATTAACAACTAATTATTAATAATCACTAATATTCCTTATAAGCAGTGGCGGCTTAAGAAGGCTGGGTCCCCGGGGCGGCGGCAGTGTTTTGTGACACCCACAGGACCGTGCAGCAGTTTTCACGTCCGTCTTCTTCAAGTTTAATCCTTGCACCCCCCCTCGAGCTTCTCCGATGGCACCCCTGGCTACCCTGGTACCCGGGGCGGACCGCCCCCTCGCCCCCCCCCCTTACGCCGCCACTGCTTATAAGTAATTAACAACTAATTATTAATAAGCATTCCAAGAATATATTTTTTAAAGACCGCTTTTATTTTCTAAATTCCCAATTAATACGTCTAAGCTTAAGCGGATGACGGATATGAAAATCTAAACTATACTTGTGTAGACAATTAAACGATCACGCTACCAGATAGAGCAACGGGGTTATCCACCATTTTCCCCGGAAGTAATGCGTTGGAATGTACAAGTTATCTCATTCTGGTGTTGACTCCATCGAATTAACCTTGAATAGAATCGAGATTAAATAGGCCCGGCCAACTTAGTAAACTCGCACAGAAGGCCCACCATATTAAATTAAATGTTAAGTAACGTATAAGAAAATATTTAAAAGAAACCATTGTGAAGGTTGTCCCGTTTACTGGCGCACCAAGCGGCGAAAAATTTAGCTTCCAGAACACTGCGCGAGTTTACGAGAAGATCTAATTTGGCCGTGGAATTGGTCACTGACATATATTTTTCGTACCAGGTTTAATTTGCTTAAATTTATTAAGCGACGTATAGAATTAATTAATTTAGGCATTAATCACGATTTTAGTGCTCCCTAACAAGTCATCTTATAGTTCGTAAAGAGAGGACGCCATTATTTAGATGTTAGCGCCATCTAGTTACAAGCATTCCGTTCATTTCCCCACCGAATACTCCATTTCTCCTTAATTCGCGCGTAAGACCTCTTGATGGGTTCCGTTTATTTCGATAATAATAGAGAGAGAGCGAGAGAGTGAGCGAGAGAGAGAGTGAGAGAGAGAGTCTCCCACATGGCCTTCAACGCGTGCCTCTTCACGAGCCTTTTCTGCGAACGCGCATTTATATCAATAAAGGTCTCGAGTCGCTGACAAAGTTTGCACTTTAGTCCACTTAAGCTTCGTGTTGCGCTCCCTGTTTTAGTACAAGACGTGAGGAAAGGGACTGGAAGGAGGCCCTCGGATTAAAACGCGCTTCCCCGATGGCCCGGGCCCGAAGTGACGCCACTCGATGTCGTGGCTTTTAAAACGGACGAATTAAAGTCGCGTACACTTTTAATTGACCGATTACTCTCCCGGAAATATACGCCTCCTAGTTCTCTCTTTCTTACTTTTATAACAGCGTCGCGTAACCCGTGAACTCTGACCCGTCGTCGCAAATGGGACTATTCCCCAGGTAACTATACAGCTATTCTAATTCGTAAGCGGATAAAAGGGTTCGCGAGTCACTGCCGTCGTTGATAAAATTCCCTTTTCCCAAAGGTTCTTCATTTCAATTTTGTTCATATAAGCCGTTCCATATTCAGGTTTGTTCATTCTTGTTAATTATTTTGTTTTAATACTTACGAGGTGTTTATTGCCGATTTTGTTCAAAGTCGGGCGTAATCTAGACCTATATGAGATATGAAATTTGCCAAAAGGAGACGTTGCACTACCCATTCCATTTGACATGGCAACCGAAAATGTTTTTGACCACTTAAAACAAAAATATCCATTTAAAAAAGCATATAATATTCTCGGTTTTACGATTTTTTTTGTTAATTTTAAAATCGAGAAATGGGTAATTTGGACCACATTTAGGTAAATTTCATCAAGTTTGGGTAAACTGCAACATTCATGGTGTAAAATTGTAACACTTTTTGGGTAAAATAAGGAAAAAATCTTTTTTTTATATTCAAGTGGTCAAAAACATTTTCGGTTGCCATGGCAAATCGAATGGGTAGTGTAACATCTCCTTTTGGGAAATTTCATATCTCATATAGGTCTACATTACGCCCGACTTTAAACAAATTCCGCCATAAACACCTCGGGTACTCTCCTTGTTAGTGTATTCTAATTAAATTATACGTAATGCGCCACAATAGCCGATTTTCAGTTAGTTTTCCAATATCGGTTCCCGATATTGTTAAAATATTTTGACGAATTTTCCAGGCAGAATACAAAAAGATTGTGGCTAGAAATAAATTTAATATAAAATTTAAACTTCGCGCGAGCAACGAGAATATTTCCCAAGCAGTGGCGAGTCTGTAGTTTTGTCAGTATGTAGCCGAGTGCATTCGTCAATGTTCGGAGGGAGATCGGGAGTCGTGGAGCGGGGTTCTAAGTCGTGGCAGAGGTGGGAGAAGCGAAGATGGCGATGAACGGATGACAGCCGTCGAGTCCCGGGGCAAGAAGCGCCGGAGTTGTAAAATTGAAAAGATGTCATGCGTGGACGTGTCGCGAGTCTATCTCTCACGGCCAGGGCCCCCCCCCCCCCCCCGTCGCTGCACTGTATCCAGAACTCTCTCTTCCGCAGCT
This sequence comes from Leiobunum rupestre, assembly GCF_980474605.1. Lineage (NCBI taxonomy): Eukaryota > Metazoa > Arthropoda > Arachnida > Opiliones > Sclerosomatidae > Leiobunum > Leiobunum rupestre. The sequence goes on along the minus strand of NC_143387.1, from coordinate 29,471,898 downwards.
GCACAATGCCCTGGGCGAAGGGAGAGAAAAAATAGTCCGGGTCTGGAATTTCTTATCATTCTGTATAACTCAATTCAGCCAGATGCGATAGGCCCACCTAGCTAACGTTATTTTTAACCTTCGCCCCAGCTGGTTTTCTTTTTCAATGGAAATATTACAATCAATACGTCACATCGCCGACGTTCCATCATAGAGATGAAATGGATCTTCATCTCTCTATTCGACGTTTCGAGGTTATTAAACGAGATAATATTCGTAAGTAACGCCCAAAACCAAAATTACGCCCGACCCTTTTTCGTTCCAAGTGAAACTCTACACTACGCACTTTGGCGGTCTTGTTTTTATATAGAAGAAAAAAGGGAATTACGCTTGTATAGCGTTAAACTCTTCATTTTTTCCACGCGCCCGATATCGAAACAGGGGATCTGTACGGCAGTAAGACACGATAAAATTGCCAGTAAAATTGACCCCAGGCCGTTTCCCCGCTCTGGCGGAGTTACAGGCGGCGAAACGAGTGCCATTGTATTTTCCATCTCTCTCAATTGGTTTGAGTGAAGCCGTCTTGGGAGCTCTCTAATTTGATTTTGCCAGATTTGAACTAAACAATGGACGACTTGGCCCGAGTTTCGCCCTACTTAATCGGCGACTCATCAAAAAGAATTTCTCTTAATACCGAACTGACCATACTCCAAAACCGGTGTCGACGCGCTCGGTAAAGACCAAAGAGGCTTTTAATTAAGTTGCAGGAGCTCCGACGAATAAATGGCTGATTAGTTTGTTTGAACAAAAAGGGAGAGTGACCCACCTATGTACTCGCTTTCCGCACACCCACGCCCTTCGCCGCCCTCAAACTATATCCGTTGATTTTCTATTCAAAACCGTGTTTGCCCACTCTCCGCTCTTAGTCCACTTCAGGCGTTCACGTACGGCCGATAATAATGAAGAAGAGATTAGCCACTTTCCAGTTTTAGGCAATACTCGTAATTGAGATCGCCAAATCCGGTATTAAATTCGAAACCGACCCGAATGTTTTACTTTATAATTTTGACAAATGAAAGATTTTAATTTTTAAAGACCGCAATGGCGCTCTAAATTCTTTATTGCAATTTCAAGTAGGTTCTCGAAATGCGTAAAACTACAAAGTGGGCTTAAGCAGTACCTTTTTTCCCCTTACCTGATGATCAGATTATTAATCATATTTTCTGGTAGTGGTATTGTCTTTTAATTCATCTCTCATAGTAACGCAAACAATGCTAATTCCCAAATTATACAGTTTTAGTTAATGATTTATTCCAACAAAAAGGACTTTAGTACATTGTTTCGCTACGCTTTTAGTCTACCAGTTGATTATGATTCTTTTTTTTTCATATTTAAGTAAATAAGCCATACGATTAAATAAACTAAGTTAACTCACGTCCGTAATGCAATCATAATAATTTCAAATGAATCGTATTCATTAATATCTTAAGAGTATTAGACCAACGCTTATATCTAAAGAATTCCGCGACTTAAATCTAAGCCTAAGCGAATAAGATTTCGGAAAAAAATGAAGGAGAAAAGGGGAATTTTTCAGAAGGCCAGCACCGGGGTCCGTCGTACAGACAGACACATTACCGGGCCTTCGTTCTCGCCGGTAATTTATTCAATTCGAATCTTCCCGTTTTTTATCTCTCAGCGGCTCCTTTAGCGCGACTGTAAAATGGGTTCGCTATAAGCTCATTCTAAAAAGATCTACCCTCTAGCCTAATTAAATTCCGTAGCCTTACTGAGTAAACTAATCAGCTAGGAAACCCTCCTCTTCGCTAATTACTAGGTCCGTTCTCCCTTTCGTCCAAAGGACGCGTTCGCCAAGAAGGGGCTTAAACCAGGACGGATCCCAATCTAAGTCTGTTTGCTTTAAGTTGTAATTTTTTCCCCTTCTCTTCCAGCGGCTCGTCGCCTCCTCTCGCCCGCTACCCGCGAAAGGGAACGAATTGTTACCCCCGATTTAAGAAGGTTTTAATTATCTTTTACCCATACACTTTTACTGCTTAATTGGAGATTCTCTACCCGCTCCTACACACAACCCCGGAATCTATTTCCGCGAGCTCTTTTCATTTCTATATATTCCCCGAAAATTGTTAAAATATTCATACCATAAAGAAATTACTTTTCGAATCTGTGATTAAATCTAGAGGTCGGGGACGGTTAATCATTCTCCATGTTTAAATTGATTTTTTTCGGAAAAAAATGTAAACAAAGAAATTTACCGGTTAATATTTCGGAAAATGATTAAAAAACATGTGTTATTCGTAAAATTTGAGCTTTTACAAATTTATCAAAAGATTAATCGGATAATTCAGAAATATAAATTACTTGATCAAAACGTTTTACGAATAATTTTGAGAGCTTTATCTATTGAATAAAAGTTAACCATCCCCGACCTCTAATTAAATCTTTCCTTTAAGGAGATAAATTCTTTATTTTAGTGAAATTCAATATAAAATGTTAATATTATTCAACCAAAATTACTACTTTAAGAAATGTTAATATTATTCAACCAAAATTAACAGGTTGCCATATTATATTTATTAAACGGAATTTCCTATCAAATCTATTTTAATAATAAAATTTAGGATAAACTTAAATGTGATATTATAATAAAAGGTTTTAAATATTTATTATAGTCTAAATTATGGCGATCAAAACTAGAACCGTAATGCTATCTTCGATTAGTCAAAGTAATTTTCACAAACTTTATATTTATAAATTCTCGGAGATATAGGTTTTTGGATATTGCTTCACCCCTTTGGCATAAAGGGGAACTGCCAAAAAAAGAACGCAATCTCCTTAAGAAGAGGGGCCCTTGGCCATTTTCCCCCGGTCCCACCTCGGTATAGGTTCAAAAATAATAGGCAAAGAAAAGTTGCCAGAGAGAGAGCGAAAGAAAACAAAAAAGTTGTCGAGGGTGGCTGAGTGGGTGGCCGCCTCTATTACCATTTGGGAACGCCAGGAGGAAGCTAAAACGTTTTTTAATGGAGTAGCCGCCATTTTGTGGCAAATTTCACCTCTGGTCGCGATCTTTATCGATATTTTTTTTTCGCTTTCTCCAACGCTCGTTGGCCGCGTCTTCTATTTTAGCTCGAAACGTGCCCCCGCATCGCCTTCGCTAAGTTTCGGGCCCAGCCGAACGTCTTTAAAAACATTATGCTAAAATTATAAGTTCAAAGAGCCGCGGGCCCGCGAGGTCGTGCTAAGAATCATCGAATCCCCCCTTTTTTCTTTTGGTCCCCTCCCCCCGGGCAACGCAGACACGCGCTACAACTGCGAACTAAACTTTCTTTTTGGCGACTGTGGTCATTATGAGATATAGATATACGCGGAGCCGCTGAGGGGTCTTCTTCCGCGAACTCCCCAGTGTCCGCGCGATAAGCAAACAGGAAACTGGAAGAGAGAGACCGAAGTGTACGTTTGCCTGGTGCGTCTGGACAGTTGGCGACGACCATCCGAGCTACGATGTATCCGAGCTATGCCGGAGTAGGAGGAGCGAGTCGGCTTCCGGTTTCTGCGGGATAAAAAATAGAGCTTTCCGACGACTATTTTTTCCCGCCCTTTTTTTGAAGGAACATTTAATGGTTTTGTTTTCCGCTCACTGGAGTATACTCTTCCCGATAAAAGTTGGCTGAATTCCTTCGCGGTTAGGCGTTATATCGACTTTATCAAAAGGCAATAAAAACAAAATATAAATATCTATATTGCTGACTTCAAGATAATAGTGAAGTAATTAAACTCGAATTTTAACCCGATATTTCCAAAAGTAGGTAATTTCTGCTTTCGATATTTTCAAGGCAAGAAATTAAATGACCGCGGAATGCTTCAAATTGTACTAGATTCTGAAAAAAGGGCGGGGAAAATATCAAGTTATTTATTGTCAGAATTTTCCATATGATTCTGTTGCCCTTTAAGCTTTATAGTTTAATCTAGGAGCATCAAACACAGCATCCCACACAAGGAGAACGCAACCCGTCAAAAGTCGAACATTTTTCATTGGTTAGACGCTTTAGCGCCTGCTGCCGTTGGAATCATTGGCTAGACGCTTTAGCGCTTGTTGGCGTCGAGAAGGGGAAAATAGTCTTCCCCCTTTCCGTAAAACGCTCAGCGTAAAGGATCGTCCAATGAAATTTGTACGCAACACTGCGTTAGCGTGTTTAAAGGCTAGCTGCGTTCTCCTTGTGTTTGTTGCTCCTAGGTTTAACGAAATAATCGAGTGTTATCAAGACGTCAACACGTATACGGGTGAAGTCATTTCGCGATCTTGGGTGAGATGGTCAGTGTATAACGACCGCGGTTACGATGACCTACGACCAAATGTATGGTAAACATTTAACCCCCAAGTTGCTTAAACTCCGACAACGTTAATTTATTTAGGATTGCGCTGGTATTATTATCGATTATATCTACGGCAAAACTGAAGGTGTGAAAGTACAGTGCAAGTCACCGTGGGGTTCTTGCTAGACATTTTGGAAATAGTCTCGCCTATTTTGTCCGTCTCGATGACTCTTTTACGGGGACAAAGTGGAGCGAAATTCGCCGAAAGGACACGTGGTAAAGAGAGACCGAATGGAATAGGGGGGGGGGGTGGGAGGGGGACGTGGCAGCCTAACTTTGATGATGAAATCGGTCAATAGCTCCGTCGGCGAAAATGAAAAAAGTATCGCCATCGCTGGCCTAATGCTGGACCTAAGCCTATTCGGTGACTTTGGAAGGAGCGCGATACTTTCTTTCTCTCTTTATGCGGTGTCTGGGCCCGGGACCCCGCTGGAAGCTTCGCTCGAAACAGAAAGCGCGTCGAGCTAATCTTGGGTAATTGGCGCCTAAGGCTTAGACTTTGCCGCGGTATATTGCCTTTCCTTTGTGGCGTCCTTCGCTATAGGCCCCGCTGCGGCGTGAAGCGTCGAGGTTATGGAACCAATTTCGTTCCTTCCCGGCTCTCGCAGCCACGTTCCACTACTACGTTTTGAGACACGCAGACTTTCCCCACTTCTCACCCTGGACACGAATGTCCGGGAAAGCTGTCTCGAAAAACTGCGGCGCCTAGCTGTTCCCTATTGTGTAGAAGCATTCTATGGCTTCTCTCATTTTCCAACCAACGCTGGTTTCTTCGTTTTCGCGACAAAAAAAAAACGTGTACGACTCGCGAACCGAAATCAAATTCGGAAAAATCCTACGCTACAATTTCCGCCAACTTTTGACCTACAATCGTCAATTTCGAAAGTAAACTAAGTTGTGGCGCAGTTGCAATCGCTGGGGTCAGTTTGTTAGAATTATATTATTACGTAGATTTTCAGCATCCTTTTAGCGATTTTGTCAAATTTTATCAAACATCTTTTAATTTCTTTATGGTATTTATCTTAATTTCGATGTCCCGAAATGACATTGATTTATAAAATAAATAAATTGATTTATTTTTCCACAGTGAAAATCACTTGAGAGTTTGTTTTGTTCCTTACTTTAGGTGACGAGTTTCTTAAAGCTGAAAAATATTATAAAATAACTTAAAATGTACAAAAATAAAATATTTATATATTTTTTTGCAGGTTGGAGAGAAGCCAAATCCGCAACTGGAAACTCTCACCAAATCTTTAGAGAAAATAACCTACAAAGGTGAGATTCATCAACTGTGACTAATACGCACCAGCTGACAGCAAAGACAAAGCATCAAGATTTCAATTCGTTTTAGGATTTTATTTTATCATACACGTTTTTTATCCGCTTGAGTTTTGCGCTGAGTCACCCTTTTTGGGTTTACAAAGACTTTGAATCTTAAGAAATTATAGAATCCACTAGCTAGAAACCAATCACAGATCCATTTTTCGTAATCTAGAGCAGTGATAGCTTACTGGGTAATTGTTTTTGACCTCCGTTTAGTTAGAAATGTAACTTAAGTAATAGCCCACCGTCGAATGTTTGTTGACCCATCTTCAATTATATTTTGTTATAATTCACCAGAATCGGTAATTTTTTCGTTTTTGCAGAAAGAGTTTTTCGGTGTACGTTTAAAAAACTTCAAGGTCCGAATAAAGAAAGGCCAAAGAAAATAATATTTTCAGAAAAGTGGCCCCAACTACTCCTTTGTATATATATTTTAGAATAAAAACACAAAGAAATGCTCTGCTGCACAATTAAAAGTTTAATGATTAAACCTGGACCCAGGTTTCGGTAGCCTTCATCGTACCTTTGTCAAGATTGACAAAAGTACCATGAAGGCTACTGAAACCTGGGTCGAGTTTAAATCATTAAACTTTTAATTGTGCACCAGTGTTTTTATTCTAAAATATATTATTTTGCGGAAGCTTAAGCTCATTTTAAGTAATTACTTATTTGTCTATTTAAGTTATGTAAAAAATCGATTGTGGCTTTAAAAAATATAATATTAAGAAACAAAATGTTGATGAACTCAATAAGAAAACCAAATTTATTTTTTATCCCAAAACTTATACATTTTTTTTATTAAATCTATAACTGTTCTAAATTTATGCTTTGGTCCCATTCGACCGAAATCCCATTCGTTCGAAAACGATTTAACATTGAGTCCCAATCGATCGAAAATACCCCAATTGTGCGGTTTACGGCCCAATTTTGCACGTTTATATTATTTTTTTTATAGTACATTGAGACGTTTTTTAAATACGTTTACTTCTTATATAAATAAGTGTTGATAGTCTTATTGGAGCCAGTTAGCTAAAATGGAGAAAATAGCTCACAAAGGAGGGTTCGAATGAAGAAGTCGCGTTAGCCTTACTCGACGCAATTGCTACAAACTTAACCATTCACATTAAAAAATGAAATTGTTCGAATTATTGTATTCTTGATATAAATAAAAAGTTCAAAGCATAAATATATTTATAAAAGCGCGCCACCCTAGGGAAGTGAGAGACTAACCTAACCTAACCTAATATAACCTAACCTAACCTAACCTAATATAACCTAACCTAACCTAACCTTACCGTTAGTACACCTGTAGCAATTTTGTTTAGGTATAACGTTTTTTGCGTACCCTGCTATATCTCGGGGCAGAAGTAAAAAACAAAACAAAAGGTCCCAATGAACCGAATCCGCCTTTTGGGCTATATTTCGGAAACATATTGAATTCGGTCGAATGGGATTTCGATCGAATGGGAATATACCAAATTTATTACTGTAGAAAGTGTACATACATAGAATAAAAATGGACTGCTTAGTTTGTGGAACACCATCCAAACTAATTGTCCGCCCCAGATCTAGTTTCGCGTTTCAATGGAGTCACGAATATCTTCCACAGATTTAATTTTAGCCCTACAGCGATATATTTTCTAATAGCCTCGTTTATGTAATTATCCGTTATTAAATTTCAGGTATGCAGTCAGAAATAAGTCTGATCAGCATACGGGATCTGTTGCCCGACACTTCGCATTACATCACGTACGAAGGCTCAACCACAATGCCTGGCTGCTTCGAGACAGTCACGTGGATTATTGTAAATAAACCCCTGTACATTACTAAATATCAGGTTAGTCATTGACTTCCGATATTGTTGCGTGAAACCTACCTACAGAAACATCATTATAAAGGAATTACAAGAGTAGATGCTAAACCTACCTACACCGACCTAATTATAAACGAAATACAAGAGTAGAGGCTAAACCTACCTACGCCAACATAATTGCAAGCGAACACAAAAGTAGAGGCTAAACCTACCTACACCAACATAATTACAAGCGAACGCAAAAGTAAGGGCTAAACCTGCATACACCAACATAATTGCAAACGAAATACAAAAGTAGAGGCTAGACCTACATACACCAACATAATTACAAGCGAAACACAAAAGTTGAGGCTAAACCTACTTACACCAACATAATTATAAACGAAATACAAAAGTAGAGGATAAAACTACATACACCAACATAATTGCAAGCGAAACACAAAGGTTGAGGCCAATCTACATACACCAACATAATTCCAAACGAAATACAAAAGTAGAGGCTAAATGGATGTTATGATCCAGTCGATTTCATTATTTTGTCAACAATTTCAAAAATTAGTTAATTTTAAACAACCCAATGTTTTAATTTTTTGTCGGGCAGCAGTTTTCTAAAGTAAAATATAATGTTTTTTTTTTGGCAGTTGAGCAGTCTGCGCAAGCTAATGCAAGGTGAACCCTCAAATCCCAAAACTACTTTAGCTGATAATTTCCGTCCCCCGTTACATCTGCATCACAGGCCCGTCCGAACTAACATCGCCCTGACTAGGAATCCCGTAAGCTCATTTCTCTTCCAAATTGAAAAATAAACCACATTTTGCTTCTTTCACACTACGGCTTTTGATGTACATTACAAATTTAGTTATCTCGTTTGGAGGTACGAACTCATTGAACAGTAAAAGCTTTAATGCAATACAAAGCTCATTCTATGAATTGATATTAAGGTAATTAGCTGCAGGTCGGCTGTTTCATAGCAAAACGTAGTAAACGCAAATTTTGAAAATGTCGAGTTAGTAATAAATTCAAATACATACGAAAATTCTACAGCTACTGGAAAGATTAATACTAGTAAATACTACGTTACCATAAGAAATAATGTTAATCAAAATAAACGAATTGGACAAAATGGCGATTACAATCGAGTTAGACCTAGCTTTTGATAAGCCTAGTGACAGTTAGTTTAAAATAGGTGATATGTCTATAATTGGTCAAAGATTATTTGTTTTTTTACTTTGAAAACATAGTATCTTGACAGCGAAATTAATTCACAGTCATTCATATTTTTGTTGTACGTCAAAAGCTGATAGTTTTAATGCGAGGAGCCAGCCACTCGATAAATCTAGTGTACATCTAGAAAATAATTACAAAATAATAAAATTTATTAAATTTCCAAAAAGATTTCTAAATATTAAGAAATTTGTGGAATTTAAGAATTATCGAAAATAATGGGAAAAATCCTTAAAAATCTTTAATACTTATCTTAAAAATCAGATTATTTTAGAAATCATAAAATCAGTTGGAATCGAAAGAAGTCATTAATGGAAATCTTAAAAATTCAAAATTATTTTCGAAATCACTAGGAAACGAAAGAATCCTTATAAATCGGGGAAATCTTTGGTAATTAGTAAAAAAAATAGTAAATCTTTTATGGCAACATTGAAATTCCAAGAAATCGTAAAATCACTGAGAATCGAAATTGACAGATATTTTTGGTAATCAGAAATCTGGTGTAAAATTTTGCTGAATTGGCTGGTCCCTCGTTCGAATAGTCTTTCAGTCTTTGATACGATATCCTCTTTCCATTTTCAGCCTTGTCCCACCACTGAACGTTCTGTATTTTATAAGGCTAATATCTATCGCCCAAGACCCTAATTATCAGGATAAAAAGTTAATCCAAGAAAAAAAATATTAATTTGGGGAACTCTGTGGGAAATATCAGCAAACGCGCTTTTGCGCGGTTGCAACAACGCCGCGCTCAAATTTCCGCGTTATACAGTAAACACTACATTATATCAACTCGGAACAAATCCGTGCTAAAATTAATTTCTACAAAGAAAAATAATAAACTGAACAGTGATGAATGACAATTAAGGGAGAGAGAACTAAAAGTACCGCTGATCAATCCAAGAATTAAGGACCCGTCGAACATCGTGACTGTTGTATAATATAGATTTTTTTGTGGCGAAAATGAATTTGTCATTTGTAATAAAAAAATAAAGTAAGATTCGGATCTTTTTTTCTGAATGTCACGTGTCTTTTTATTCAAAAGTGTAATACAGATACGCTCGTGAATAACGAGTATTTTGCTTACGAGTATCGTCAAGTGCAAACTGTGCAAATCATGTACAAGTCTATTATTATCTCAGTTTTTATCCACTATAAATGGATACTGATAGTATCTCCCTCGATATAAAAGATAATTCGCTATTTTATTCATGAGAGTCTAGCAGCTATACAGGATGTTTCGGATAAGCATGTCGTGAACTCGAGGACTTGTTGTTTGGGTCCAGATGGGTCCTACATTTTAGTTGTTTTAGACGGTACTTCTTAGGGGCCCATATCTCTGACACGAAGCAATTTAAGACCCATGTTCATTAGACATTTTCGACTCATCTGGCCCTTGAGTTCACGACTTGCTTATCCGAAACAACCTGTGAATAGGCTTCGAGCTTAGGAAATATAGCGCCATCTGCCTTAATTTGCCACTTTTGAATTTATTTTTCGGTTGAACTTTCAGCTGTTGCGCAGAGTGAATTTTGAAAGAGCAGACAGCTTTCATATATTCAATTTAAAACTCGATCGGTAGGTGGCGATACTTAAGACCAAAATTTAAACTACACCCGAAGCCTATAGATTATTTCGCTTATTTAAATGATTGTGTTGTGTTCAAACTAGAGATCGGCGTTTGAATAAGACATTATCCAATTATTTATTTTTATTCATAACCGCAAATTATCCCAAAAATATACGAAAAAACCGTTTATTTTTGCATGTTAAATCGTTGTTTATTCGTATAAAATGTTCATAAAAAACAGTTAACCAAACCTTTTATTGTTAATCGAAATTTTGCCGGTTAATTTATTCGTTCCGCCGACCTCTAGTTGAAACTAATTAAGTACCTTGTTAGAGCATTCTTTTAAACCTAACTAAGTACCTTTTTATGGCATTCCCGAAAAGGAAGATTAAAGGCTGGATCTGAGAGAGTAAATTTCGCCAATATTAATCAGTATTAATATTCACCACTATGAACATAAATTTGCCGGAGACATTTTTAATTTAAATGTGTTAGTATTAAAAGAGCACGGTGGACTGGATTGTGTAGAATCAGAAATCTAGTAGTGCCTCGTTATTGATACAACGAAGGTCAAGTTTATAGTAGTCTTCCAACATGTTAATGTAACTTTGTTTCGACATCGACCTCCGGAGCGTCGCACCGAAATACGAAGACATATTGTGATCAGACTAGATCTAGCGTAAACATATCCTAGATTCCTGACACGGTAGACTAATGGAAGCTGACTTAGTCTAGCTAGGTGTTTGCTAGTCCAGGCTGTTGTAAATTTGCCAACCCCGATCTTAATGTAGCGGCAATTGGTTCAAAGGCTCAGGACTAAGCCGTGGGAACAAAGCCAGATACTGAAAAGCTTTGTTTCCAATGTTAGTCAAATACAAAATTATCCCAATACTTTGGGTACGGGTTTGGGTTTGGGGGCTCGGTGTGGAGTGGTAAGTTGTTAAGAGTGTTGAGCGCGACACTTCCCCAACTCGATCTGCTGATGATGCGATGGGGGTTCTTATTTCATGAAGGTTTTACAGTTTTACTTCATATCAATTGGTGGTTTTCTAGGCAAAGATTTTTTCTCCACACATCGATTGAAGAAAGATTATGCGAGGATTACTCGCTTCTAAAGGTGAAAAAATTTATAAATAAGACCTTATTAAACATTTCTGATTATCTAGAAATTAATTACCTGCTCAATCTTTTGATCGATAATTAATGATTATTTAAGCCAATTAATCATGATTTAATCTGACTTTTTCATTTGAGGCCGTCCTATTAATCATGATGGTGACTTTCCTTTCGATACATCCTCATATTTTTAGAAACTCCTTTTGTGTTTAATTTTGTAGATATGTTTATTTCGAAAATATAATAAAAACCGAAAATTGTAATGTTTTAAAACGCGATAATAACCCTTTGAGTTTATACTAACCTTTGGAATCTTTGGAATGGTTGCATCGGGTTTACTTATTTTTTCCGCCCAGAGTGAAAAAGTATATCACCATTATAATATAATTTACAGCTTGTATTACCGTATAAAATATGTAAATTATTAAATGACGCGAAAGCTTGAGTGTCCATGTGGCGTGGTGATTACTTTGTGTTTTCCAGATGAAATGAACTACCACGTCATTCAGAAAAGTAATAGCTTTGTTGTCTCGTTCAACTTTAGATCATATAAGACCAAGTAAGTACACACCAGTGGATTAACCGTAGACTGGATCGACTGTAACGCCACTCACATGTCAGTTGTCGAGGTATTAATTGAGAAACTACTTCGGGCTTTGTAAAACGTAAAACAAAAAATAAGTATTAGTTTCCTTTGGTGATTAAAAATACTAAAGAAAAGGAGTAGGCCTACTTACTTAAAAAAAGAAATAGTTTACGTAAAACATTTGTAGACCAAATGTCCATCTGGGACTTTGGAATACCGCAAAGGAGGCGGGGATTACAAGGGTTTACTTGAAAATCTAAAGGCCTACAGGGAAATATGCAAAAAGGGGCGAAATCCACCCGAGGTACCTTCCTATTTAATAATGTTTGAGGTAGATGACGACACTATAAAGTTTATTAAAAATAAACTTTTTTTAAAAAGTTATTTATTAATTACTAAATTAAAGTACTTTAAATTCTTAATAAAATATATAATTTTCGTAATTTATATTAACAATTAATTTTAACAGTAATTAACACTCTCCGCCATAGATGGCACTATAATACAATTTTAAACTATCCAATCAGGGAAGATAATTTTGTATTTTAAATCTCGACAAAACCGTTCTCCACTAAAAACTGAAATCTTTCAACCAATCGTGGAAAAAAAAATTATGACGTCATGTTGCTATCAGAACGCCATCTACTAACAAATAACGCCATGACCACGTTACCTCGGATGAATTTTACCCCTTTAAAGTTGTCTCTGCCCCTTAAAAATTGTAAATCGATCTATCCAAAGAGTTCGTTTGCCGTGACAACTCGTTAAATGATCGAGACGGATATAAAAACCTAAATAAAACTTTAATTAAAGGAGAAAAGGGGGAAATTAATTAAGAGAATAAAATGGGTTACCAAATATTATATCCCCGCGACTTGGTTATAAACGTACCAGCGTTGCCAGATGCAAAAATTTAAACTATGGTATACAAACCCAAAAATTATTCAATTCTTCGTAAAATTATTTCACTAGCATTATGTTTCGAGAATTTGGCGAGTTTAAAAAAAATAAAAGTTAATATTAAAAATCAAACGACCAAAAATTGCCGTTATTGACGTCAAGATTTATTTTAAACAAAGGCGACTAATAACCTATTTGGGCTGAACATGAGAACAAAATGTTAGTGAGTTCGAAAATTATTGAAAATAAGCTGTGTCCTATATCAGAATTATTAAAATTATAGTATGGTCTGTTAAAATTATTGCAAAAAGGCGAACCATATGGTACACTGGTTAAATTATGGTACGAGCAAAATTCGTAGCTAGAATTATTGAATTATACAATAATTACGGTACGTCTGGCAACGCTGAAACGTACGAAATTTGTAATTGCGTTCAAAAACTTGCGGGATCAGAATTCCGGCATTGTTGACCCGTTGGCTGAGAAGATAGTGTAACAACGTTTTTGACAAAGACTATATATACGCTTTGCGAAGCGTATATATAGTCTTTGGTTTTTTACAAAAGGGGACTCTCGCAAGGAGGTTTACAAAAAGTGGGGCAATCTTGGCTTTTCTGGGAAAAACACTGGCTAATGTACCGGCCAGCGAATGGTCTAAAGTTTGCTCGACGAGTGGGCAAAAACAGGGAAAACACGAGGAGGAATTTGGTAGTCGGTCAAAACGTAAATAAACAAAAAGTAATAAAATTAAAAGGGGGTTTTTGTGATTTAACAACACCGTAAATATTTCCTACCCACCTACATACAATCCAATTGTTTTTTTGTTTTGTTTTTTTTTAGTCGATTGTGACGTGGGGGAAAATTCAGTCCTCTCGCCCATTTGATTAATTAAATAAAAAATGCTTTCAAATCAAAGTATTTTATTTTTTTTGAGTTAAGTCGGTTGTCAAGGGGCCAAGTCTTCAAGCGACTTATAGCCCCTTAATCAAAGCAGTTGGAAGGTTGATTTAAGGGGTAGTTGGGATCTATGAAGGCACAGATATTGGAAATGTTTTAGAATTAAAGAGTTATTTTTTGGAATTATTTTAAAAAGCAAAATATATTTCTAAAATAATTTCCATCGATTTTCCTCACCTTTTATAGATTTTAAAACCCTTTCCTTAAATTTGAGCCTTGAAACTGTAACAGTAAACTGAGAAAATTTTAAATTCTAAAGGATTACGTGTAAAATTACAGCATTTAAATTCCTGAAACTCATTATAGAAAGTTAACTAGTAAAAAAGTCATCAATAAAAGGGATTTGCAATAAATTTAATCAAGACTGTTCAAGTTAACTATCCCGCCGTGGCGTGGCCGTTACATATATCTCACCCTGATTAATCAGTTATTGTGTGTGTGCTGGTGTCTAAGGCCTAGGGTCGACACCGATGTGTGTGAGTCTCAAACAAAAAAAAAACAAAAACCCTGTATAGACGTCTGCTATGCTGTCGTAACTGGATTCTGCAGTTTTGTGTTTCAAACTACTACCATGCTACTACTCGGAAAATATTATAACCTTAATTAACATGCTGTTTTATATGTTAAATTAAAATTTTGTATAAATACATAAGAAATTAAACGGTTAAAGGAGTTTGCAACTTTCTATGTAAGCTAATTCTCTTAATGAATTTATAAAACAGACATTTACTAAATTATATCTATCCAAGTCTGCACTTATTTTTTTAATCTTCTGGTTTAAAGTAGAATTATACATCAGTATTTAAATTTGGCATGCATCATGAAAATCTAAAGATCCTCACAAGTCAAGTAAATTTTCTCAGTTTACTGTTACAGTTTCAAGGCTTAAATTTAAGGAAAGGGTTTTAAAATCTATAAAAGGTGAGGAAAATCGATGGAAATTATTTTAGAAATATATTTTGCTTTTTAAAATAATTCCAAAAAATAACTCTTTAATTCTAAAACATTTCCAATATCTGTGCCTTCATAGATCCCAACTACCCCTTAAATCAACATTAAAGCATTTTTTATTTAATATCTGTCTCTTTGCTCTGCCTCAGGGCATATTTTTCCTAAAATTAATAATTTAAAATAAAAGCCATAGGTTTAATTTTAAATATATTTTGAACAGAAATTTTAATATTATTGAATGTAATTTAATATATTGAATATTATTTTAAATATTTTACTTAACATTGGGAAATAATGATGATAATTGGTTATGTTAAATTGAGTTTTAATTTCCCATTAAGACTTAGATAACAAGATAATAGGTGTATAACTGGTTCTAGTAAGCAAGTGCAATATGCTAATTTTGGTAAAACTTTCAATAAAAAACAGACCTTTGATGAGATAGTGTTTATGGGTAGCATATCATGATTTGTGAAGAGCTTTTAATCGTTTACTTTTATCTCAATCATGTATCAAGAGTTTCCGACTCTGCCGAACTTTCAAATTAAAAACCAACCACGTGTAATTTATATTATATTCACCGAGGCAAAGTGTAATTTATATTCACAAAGGCAAACATTTATCAACAGTACTTGAACTTAACAAGACGTTCGATATACTAACACGTACCTTTTTTTGTCTTGAAAAAATAGCTTTTGGCCCAAAAAGTTGAAACGAAAAATAACGCCAAGTGTTTGGGTTTGAATTTTCGCCGCCATCTTAGGGGCTGCCGCCAGCGCGCCTAACCCCGTATGAGCGATTTGCGAACTATCCTAACTTTTAAAATTGCGCAATTTGGGCTTAGGTCTCTTATAACTGGAACGCGCCGCGCGTGAAAAACAATTTTTTTGCGCTTTCAGCAGCGCCCGCTTTTACGTTGTTTTTCTGTCTCACCGACTTCTCACCAGGTGTCGCGGCGGACGCGCGCTTTTCGATTTCCCGAAATTTCTTTATTTTATTAAAAATTAACCACTCAATATTTTTTGATGCGGTTTTCGCCATAAATTTTAGTTTTTAATGAACTATAGGGCTATCTAACTGGTTAAAGCTTGACCGTTCCCCTTTAACTACAAAATTAAAAATTGAATCGAAAATATTTCCCCTTTTTATCAGTGAATAAGTGATATGGAAAGCCAGGTAATAATAATAATCAATTAGGCCGAAGTCATCCCCTTACACCCAAGTCTTCAGCTTAAGCACAAGTCATACTGTGACTTTAAAATTCCCAATGCTATAATTCAGGTTGCCGGCTTATAATTCGTGTGCCAACACTATCCTAAATATTACCGTTAACCTCAACACGTTTTTATGGAAATGGGAAACAACTTCTTGTATTATAAAAAAAAGTTGTTTAGTATGACTATTTTTACGTAATCTTGCGTTTACTACTGACTAAAATCCGAAGGGTCGACTATCTAACAAATCTCGTAGATTTTTTAAGACATCCGAAATCCAGCGTGGATTTCATCAAAATCCGGAAATTTATTGAAAATCTCGAGATTCGGCAAGAAATCCGACGGGAAATCCCGAAATCCAGCAAGAAATCCCAAAATCCGTCGAAAAATCCCGAAATCCAGCAAGAAATCCCAAAATCCGTCGAGAAATCCCGATATCCAGCGAGAAATCCCAAAATCCGTCGAGAAATCCCGAAATCCAGCAAGAAATCCCAAAATCCGTCGAGAAATCCCGAAATCCAGCAAGAAATCCCAAAATCCGTCGAGAAATCCCGATATCCAGCAAGAAATCCCAAAATCCGTCGAGAAATCCCGAAATCCAGCAAGAAATCCCAAAATCCGTCGAGAAATCCCGAAATCCAGCAAGAAATCCCAAAATCCGTCGAGAAATCCCGAAATCCTGCAAGAAATCCCAAAATCCGTCGAGAAATCCCGAAATCCAGCAAGAAATCCCAAAATCCGTCGAAAAATCCCGAAATCCAGCAAGAAATCCCAAAATCCGTCGAGAAATCCCGAAATCCAGCAAGAAATCCCAAAATCCGTCGAGAAATCCCGAAATCCAGCAATAAATCCCAAAATCCGTCGAAAAATCCCGAAATCCAGCAAGAAATCCCAAAATCCGTCGAGAAATCCCGAAATACAGCAAGAAATCTTGATATCTAACGAGAAATCACGAAATCCGGGACAAAAGTTAAGAAATCCGAAATCCAACAAGAAATTTTGTAATCCAGCGTGAAATCCCGTACACATTTCTGGTGAATGTTCGACCCCTCGCTAAAATCGGACCGATTAGTTGACCAGACTAACTTTTATCGTTAGCCTCAAGAAGTTTTTATGGAAAGGGAAAACCGAAGAATTCGAGGAAAAAGAAGGTGCTATGCACTTTGACACCTAACTTTACAAGAAAGGTGAGACTATTTTATACAGGAAACTCACTGAGAATGTAGGAATTATTGTAGTTCTTTTTATCTAATAACTTAATTGGGTTCATTTTTTCTAGTCTTCATACCGTAGATAAAATTCCTAAAAAAAAAACTGTAACGGCATTAAATATATCATATTTTATAATGATTCTAGTCATACGGTGTGCTTTAATACCGGTGAAAACCAATACGTATGTGTCAGTCTTACTTGTCTCTATTAGTACGATTGATGGTTATAGATAGGTCGATATTATCTGTAGCGTTTTTATTGATTTTTAGTCCGGTGCCTAAATCTATCTGGGTGTGGCGCTAGACTACTAAACGTGATAACGCTAACATAAACAGGGGGTACAACACGGAACAACTCCTTCTGCGTAGAGTTTTCAAGTTCTCTTCCCACTGGTTTAAGGGGTTTTCCCCCGAGGTCTTCGGTTTCCCCTTCCATAAAAACTTGTTGAGGTTAACGGTAATAGTAAGTGTAGGGAGCTGTTGGCTCGAACTTTAATGGCTTCAAAAGTCGTTCGATGACTTAAGCTTGTTTTTCACTGGCGCGCGCAACGACGCGTTTCTCAGCTTTGAAACGTTCAAACGTTTTTACGCGCGTAAAGAAAATAACATTATGACGCGCGCTAGTGAAAAACAAGCTTGAGGCCTAAGGTGGTGCCTTGGGTATTAGCCTAGCTGATTATTATTTATTATTATTTTTATATGGCCCACCCCCGGACGCCAACCAAATGCAAGCTCTTCATAATTTTTGTCAGGGGTAACCAAATTTGGAAATGATGACCAATTTTATAATTTTTTGTTAGTCCAAACAAAGAGTCTTTTTCGGGATTATCTCTGGCGTTTCTAGGACGCGTAATTCGAAATTGTCGAATAACCTGAATTTTTAACGTTTTTAAACGTATACAGATTGTTTCAAAAGGTTATGCAAACATTTTTAGGAGTTGTAGGAGGTGAGTTGAGAAGTATGCTTTTTTTTTCATTTTCCTACGATGAGTTAAAAGAGCGCCAGAGAGCTTCAAAGTGTGGCCTACTAGCCCCTGTAAGTAGGCTGCAACAATTGCAAAACCAAGCATACAGGGACTTTAAATACCATTTAGGTTTACTTTTTTACGCTGGTTACCTCGATTTGTTTATCTATCACACAAACCCAATTCTTAATGTTCGCATTTCCCTGCTGCTTGGTTTTTAGCTTATTGCAGCCTACTTCCAGGGGCTAGTAGGCTCATCGTATTAAAATGGGGAAACAACAGGCATACTTCTCAAATCACCCCCTACAACTCCTTAAAAGTTTTGCATAACCTTTTGAAACACCCTAAATTTCAAGTATAATCCAGGACAGGTGATAAAATAATCATTTTCGCTTGGGAAAGGCTGGTGGCTAAAATGATAGAAGGATGTCAAACCAGACTTTATCTTTCCGTAAAGTGACCTTTCGGTCAGTGTCAATATCTATTGCTGAAATCTCTCTTCTTTGGCTGAAGGGAATAAAACTTTGGAAGCGTTTTTTCAATATTTATAACATTAATTTTCATTAAACGCCTGCCTAAATTTTGCCTATTGAAAAGTTTTCATTTGAACGCGTCACCGGGGCCGTACAGGGGTTCGACACCGTCGCTTCCCGCGCGTGATAGCTTCAAAGCCTGATTTATCGTCTAAAAAAGACCCTTGTTGTCAGTACCAATTCCGACTCTGGAGAATGGACGCGATAAAATTGTTTAACAACACCACTCCTGACTTTTTCTTAATGACGAGTATTGAGTTGGGGCTAAAGCTGCAGCGTATGCTTGGTCGCCACAGGCCAATTGCGCTCAAAAACGAGGGGGAAATAACTCGTTGAAAATGTGTACACCAGATTATATATTTCTAGAGATTACTTAAAAAATTACAGATTACCAAAAATTATATGGGATTACTTATTTCGAGTAATCCAAATAATATTATTAGATATTATTTTGAGATTACGCGAGATTACTGAAGATTACTAGAGATTACGCGAGATTACTGAAGATTACTAGAGATTACGCGAGATTACTGAAGATTACTAGAGATTACGCGAGATTACTGAAGATTACTAGAGATTACGCGAGATTACTGAAGATTACTAGAGATTACGCGAGATTACTGAAGATTACTAGAGATTACGCGAGATTACTGATATTACCCGAGATTCATTGAGATTTCTGATATTACGTTTCTTTTGGTCGTCACGTACCTATTTTACCCCCAATATTTCAATTTCCTTCCAAATATTGGTTCCAGAATTGGTTCCATCAAAAGGCAGCAGAATTACGGATATTACTTGAGATTATTTTGTAATTATGGATATTACTTGAGATTATTTTGGATTTACGGATATTACTTGAGATTATTTTGGAATTATGGATTTTACTTGAGATTATTTTGGATTTACGGATATTACTTGAGATTATTTTGGAATTACGGATATTACTTGAGATTATTTTGGAATTATGGATATTACTTGAGATTATTTTGGATTTACGGATATTACTTGAGATTATTTTGGAATTACGGATATTACTTGATATTACACAAATTACCTGGGATTACTATTTTATCCTAGGGTTACCCGAGGGATTACCTAACGAGTGTACACCAGATTACTTAAGTTATTTCCCCCTCGCACAAAAAAGGAAACTTTATCATTCGTTGATGGCGCTATCTGCCTTAGCAATCGGATTTTATTATTTATTTTGAGTGAATACGACAACGTTCATGATCCGCTCGCTTTGATGCGACTCATCTTCGATAGAGCCACCACCTAATGATAAAGATGCTCGTTCGTGCTTAGTCTTCAGAACGTATCCCGCAAAATAGTGATTATCAAAGGCTTATGTGGAGTTCTAATAGTAACTTTTACAATGATGACGAGTCACAACACAATCCCATTACAGTGTTATCAGATACTGAAAATTATATTATAGCCAACTCGTAACGCGATGAAAATTGTTATTAAATTTTTTTATACAAAAATAATTCAATTAAAAGGTAAAAGTTAAAGTTAACAATAACATTTTTCTATTTCTCCAGCTCCGGATAGAATAAAAGACTGACAGAGTTTCCACTTTCAATCGTAACATTTTTCACTAAGGCAAAAACGCCACGATGGTAAACGTCAACGCAAAAAATATTACGCGTAATGCTTCGTTTTCATTAGATTAAAGATTAGTTTATACTAGCGTGTCACTGAACTTTTGAATGCAAAAACGTGTTTACCCAAGTATAGAAAAATACAATATTACACCTGCTAGTGGAAACTCAACTTAACGGGAATTTTTTCGTCACCTCTCGCCGATACGGCGTTTTGGCCCTATAACCAGCCCTACCTTTTTCAACGACAGTTTTGCTCTATTGCTACTTCGAAATCTTTCAAATGGGTCAACGAAAAAAGGAAATTTCGAAAATTATTAAAAAGGATTATTCCGATTAGTAATAATAATGAGTGGGGCTAATACCCAATGCACCTCCTTAGGCCCTACTTATAATGCCATTAAAATTGCATGAGTTAAAGTTAACTTTAACTTATCGTGAATTTCATTCTTCACCAATATCCCACTATTTGGCTTTTCGATGCTACGCAACGCCTTTTGAAAATTTTAATGTTTAGGGCTATCTTTTCTTTTCAGCTTAGATAGTTGGAAGCCAGATTCCCCGCGCGGTACTGATGAGCTCCAAATAGGGCAAAACCGGTCTCGCTGGAAATTCTGGCTATTTCGTAAATTTTATCATTACTTAAAATTTTTTGGGGTTAAGCTTTTTTCCCCCTTTTTATTATGGACTTTTCTAGTTTTTAACGTAATTTAATTTTAAATAATTCTAGTGGCTGGCTTACAATGTCTAGGACACGTGAGCCAGCATCTCCCTAAACTTACCATTATCGTTACCCTCAACAATATTTTATGGAAGGGGAAACCGAACCACTTGAGACGAAAGTGTTAACCACTCCGCCACCTCACCTTCACTCCGCCACCCCACCACCCCACGTTCACTCCGCCACCCATCTTCACTTCACCACCCCACGTTCACTCCTCCAGCCCATCTTCACTCAACCAACACGCCTTCACTACGCCACCCAACGTTCACTCATCCACCCTACCTTCACTCCGTCACCCCACGTTCACACATCCACCCCACGTTCACTCCCCCATCCATATTCACTTTACCACCCCACGCTCACTCCTCCAGCCCATCTTCACTCAACCAACCCGCCTTCCCTCCGCCACCCCAAGTTCATTCATCCACCCAACCTTCACTCCGCCAACCCGCGTTCACACATCCACCCCACGTTCACTCCGCCACCCATCTTCACTTCACCACCCCACGTTCACTCCTCCAGCCCATCTTCACTACACCACCCCACGTTCACTCAACCACCCCACCTTCACTCCGCCAACCCACCTTCACTCCGCCACCCCATCTTCACTCCGCCACCCCATCTTCACTCCGCCACCCCATCTTCACTCCGCCACCACATCTTCACTCCGCCACCCCACCACCACTCCACCGCCCCACCATCACTCCACCACCCCACCATCACTCCACCACCCCACCATCACTCTGCCACCCCACCATCACTCCACCGCCCCACCATCACTCCGCCACCCCACCATCACTCCGCCACCCCACCATCACTCCACCGCCCCACCATCACTCCGCCACCCATCTTCACTTCACCACCCCATCTTCACTTCGCCACCCCACCATCACTTCACCACCCCATCTTCACTTCACCCCCCCACCATCACTCCGCCGCCCCATCTTCACTCCGCCACCCCACGTTCACACATCCACCCCACGTTCACTCATCCACCCCACCTTCACTCCGCCACCCCACGTTCACTCCGCCACCCATCTTCACTTCACCACCCCACGTTCACTCCTCCAGCCCATCTTCACTCAACCAACCCGCCTTCACTCCGCCACCCCACGTTCACTCATCCACCCCACCTTCACTCCGCCACCCCACCATCACTGCGCCACCCCACCTTCACTCCACCACCCCACGTTCACTCATCCACCCCACCTTCACTCCGCCACCCTACCATCTCTCCGCCGCCCCATCTTCACTCCACCACCCAATCTTCACTTCACCACCCCACGTTCACTCCTCCAGCCCATCTTCACTCAACCAACACGCCTTCACTACGCCACCCAACGTTCACTCCGCCACCCATCTTCACTTCACCACCCCACGCTCACTCCTCCAGCCCATCTTCACTCAACCAACCCGCCTTCACTCCGCCACCCCACGTTCACTCATCCACCCCACCTTCACTCCGCCACCCCACCATCACTGCGCCACCCCACCTTCACTCCACCACCCCACGTTCACTCATCCACCCCACCTTCACTCCGCCACCCTACCATCTCTCCGCCGCCCCATCTTCACTCCGCCACCCCATCTTCACTTCACCACCCCACGTTCACTCCTCCAGCCCATCTTCACTCAACCAACACGCCTTCACTACGCCACCCAACGTTCACTCCGCCACCCATCTTCACTTCACCACCCCACGCTCACTCCTCCAGCCCATCTTCACTCAACCAACCCGCCTTCACTCCGCCACCCCACGTTCACTCATCCACCCCACCTTCACTCCGCCACCCCACCATCACTGCGCCACCCCACCTTCACTCCACCACCCCACGTTCACTCATCCACCCCACCTTCACTCCGCCACCCTACCATCTCTCCGCCGCCCCATCTTCACTCCGCCACCCCATCTTCACTTCACCACCCCACGTTCACTCCTCCAGCCCATCTTCACTCAACCAACACGCCTTCACTACGCCACCCAACGTTCACTCCGCCACCCATCTTCACTTCACCACCCCACGCTCACTCCTCCAGCCCATCTTCACTCAACCAACCCGCCTTCACTCCGCCACCCCACGTTCACTCATCCACCCCACCTTCACTCCGCCACCCCACCATCACTGCGCCACCCCACCTTCACTCCACCACCCCACGTTCACTCATCCACCCTACCATCTCTCCGCCGCCCCATCTTCACTCCGCCACCCCATCTTCACTTCACCACCCCACGTCCACTCCTCCAGCCCATCTTCACTCAACCAACACGCCTTCACTACGCCACCCCACCTTCACTCCGTCACCCCACGTTCACACATCCACCCCACGTTCACTCCCCCATCCATATTCACTTTACCACCCCACGCTCACTCCTCCAGCCCATCTTCACTCAACCAACCCTCCTTCCCTCCGCCACCCCACGTTCACTCATCCACCCAACCTTCACTCCGCCAACCCGCGTTCACACATCCACCCCACGTTCACTCCACCACCCCACGTTCACTCCTCCAGCCCATCTTCACTTCACCACCCCACGTTCACTCCTCCAGCCCATCTTCACTCCACCAACCCGCCTTCACTCCACCACCCCGCCTTCACTCCACCACCCCACGTTCACTCATCCACCACACCATCACTCCGCCACCCATCTTCACTCCGCCAACACATCTTCACTCCGCCACCCCACCATCACTCCACCGCCCCACCATCACTCCGCCGCCTCATCTTCACTCCGCCACCACATCTTCACTCCGCCACCCCACCATCACTCCGCCACCCCATCTAAACTCCACCACCCCATCTAAACTCCACCACCCCACCTTCATTCCGCCACCCCACTATTACTCCGCCACCCCCTTCACTCCACCGCCCCACCATCACTCCGCCGCCTCATCTACACTCATCCACCCCACGTTCACTTCACCACCCCAAGTTCACTCCACCATCCCATCTTTACTCCACGAACCCGCCTTCACTCCGCCACCGCACATTGACTCCTCCACCCCACGTTCACTCATCCACCACAACATCACTCCACCACCCATCTTCACTTCACCACCCCATCTTCACTCCGCCGCCTCATCTTCACTCCGCCACCACATCTTCACTCCGCCACCCCACCATCACTCCACCGCCCCACCATCACTCCGCCACCCCATCTAAACTCCACCACCCCACCTTCATTCCGCCACCCCACTATTACTCCGCCACCCCCTTCACTCCACCGCCCCACCATCACTCCGCCGCCTCATCTACACTCATCCACCCCACGTTCACTTCACCACCCCAAGTTCACTCCACCATCCCATCTTTACTCCACGAACCCGCCTTCACTCCGCCACCGCACATTGACTCCTCCACCCCACGTTCACTCATCCACCACAACATCACTCCACCACCCATCTTCACTTCACCACCCCATCTTCACTTCGCCAAACCACCATCACTCCACCAACCCATCTTCACTCATCCACCCCACCTTCACTTCCCCACCCCACCTTCACCCCGCCACCCCACACTCCACCACCCCACCTTCACTCCGCCACCCCATCTTCACTCCGAAACCCCACCATCACTCCACCACCCCCCTTCATTCCGCCACCCCACCTTCACTCTGCCACCCCACCATCACTGCGCCACCCCAAGTTCACTCCACCATCCCATCTTTACTCCACGAACCCGCCTTCACTCCGCCACCGCACATTGACTCCTCCACCCCACGTTCACTCATCCACCACAACATCACTCCACCACCCATCTTCACTTCACCACCCCATCTTCACTTCGCCACCCCACCATCACTCCACCAACCCATCTTCACTCATCCACCCCACCTTCACTTCCCCACCCCACCTTCACTCCGCCACCCCACACTCCACCACCCCACCTTCACTCCGCCACCCCATCTTCACTCCGAAACCCCACCATCACTCCACCACCCCCCTTCATTCCGCCACCCCACCTTCACTCTGCCACCCCACCATCACTGCGCCACCCCACCTTCACTCTGCCACCCCGCCATCACTGCGCCACCCCACCTTCACTCCGCCACCCCACCTTCACTCATCCACCCCACCTTCACTCATCCACCCCACCTTCATTCCGCCACCCCACCATCACTGCACCGCCCCACCTTCACTCCGCCACCCCACGTTCACTTCACCACCCCACGTTCACTCCTCCATCCCATCTTTACTCACTAGGTGGAAATATACCTAGTAAGACAGTAACATTGACTCAATCTGGTCTATAAGCATTATGATAAAGTAAAATAACTGTAACTTTAAAACCTTTTTCTTTATTTATTTTATAAAGAAAGGATCTCATGGATAATAAAAACTAGGTTAGATTTTATTAATTGCCAGATCCGTTCTAAAATATTTATTTGCTGTATCTAAAGGAAATGTTTGACAAAGTTGAACCATTTTCAAAAGCTTTGGAAGCGCTTTAACTTCGGTAATTAATGGTTGGGAAAACGAAACATTAAGTCAAATGGCAATGGGAGTGGTTGGTATTGGAAAATTAAAGAACGTTAACGAGTGGGAAAATTTTCACGGAAATGGGATAAAAATGACAATTCGATAGATTTAGTAAAATTTTGCTATAATCGCTACAAATAGCGATTATAATTTGATAAATAGGACGTATCTATTGAAAACATTGACAATTGTCAAACTGACTCCTAAAAGTATAATTATGTGGTACGTTTTATTAATAGGAGAAAAGTGTTAGTCGCCTTTTTTAATATTTCAGTTTTGTAAAAAAGTTGCTTTGTATTCCTTCTGTTACACGGGCTGATTTTGTACAAATTTGGAAAATATAAACCTTTAAAAATGCGTAGTTTTTATTATCAATTTTCCTTGAATTTCATTTTTAAAAAACCCGTAAAACGTTTATATTTAGTTGTTTTTTTAATTTATTTTTTCATTTATGGGCGAAAGTTTCGTCGTAGATTTATTCCGACTCAGTTTTACATACACTTTTTAAGTTACCTTATTACAAAATTTAGTAAATCTATAGAAAAATCAGTGAAATGTTTTAAGGATATAATTTTAAATATTTGTAAAAAATCCTTAGTAATTAAATTTTAACCAATCGAAATAATAACCCTGCAAAGGAGAGCGCATAAGTTTTTATAATAATTATTGTTTTATCATAACTTTTAAATGTGGGCGAAAAGTTTCTCACGGCCCGAAATATGTATTAATTAAACCTCGATTGTACATTTTAACAATGATGTATAGTTTTATAGCTTTAAACCTGTTTAACGTATAATCGTATATAATAAAAAGAATCATTCATTGTCTTAATAAATTTGTATAAAATACTTTATTCGGTGGTCAATAAGTACCTTACATTTGACATTATTATTGATAACCAGAATTCTGTCATCTCCAATAATGAAATTATTTATAATTACATTATTTGGTTGGTTAAATCAATCGTTGTATAATTCCGTAACAACGGTTCGCTGGAATTCGCGACTAACAAATTTCGGAAACTCGTACATCCGAGCGGAGATGTCATCGACATAATTTAAAAACAATGGGGACTTTCTTCGAAGACGACAGAACTAGGCCGTTTGCCCCCACTGTTTACGGTAAACAAGGCTATTAAAACTTCGTTAGATATTAAATTTGGGGGAATGGGTACAATCCGTTATCCTCCCTCTACAAAGGCTGTCTCGTACACTCGATTACGGAATCACCGAATAACGACTTTAAAGGGCCAAGAGCGAGTCCAGTTTGCGCGTTCCACAACGTTTCGAGGCTTGCACTAGCCGTCTACTCGTATGGTACCGCTCCGGGTCAAAGCGACGCGAAGGAAGATATGGCTGGCCATGCGTGAACTTGGGGGGCGATTCACGGATAAGTAATTCGTCATAAAGAAGGAATCATTCGAAGGCGCATTTTTATTTGCGCCACGGATTTCAATTTGGAACTTTCCCAACACGATGTAGCAGCCTAGCACCCTCCTCCACGGATTCGCGGATATCGGTCGATCCATTTTCGAACAGAAGTAATCATTTTTTTACCTCATCCCGATTTCCGAACATTGTCAGATTCACTCGGAAACCTTTAACATGGCAGCAACCAAGACCTTCCTATTGGTAATTACAAATTCAATGCAATTTCGTTAAGTGGCTATAAAACTAGCTTGTATTATTTCAAATCATTATTATTCGAATGGTGTTTGTTAATTATATCAAATTTAGTTAGAATCTAGTGAAATAGTATTCTTGATTAAATAGTCTTGATACTCATTTTTTAGTTTTTTTTGTCATATTTATCGAAGTGCTATTAACAACTCTTCCGTAACTTATCTTTTAACAAACGTTTAATTTACGTAAAGCGTGATTTCTTATTTTTATATGTTTACGTAACGGATTTAAAAATGTCATATTAAAAAATTTTAATTTTAATATTTCGCCTGGAAATATAAAAATTGCATTTTAATAATAATTAAATAATAATAAATAATTTAAATTAAAAATAATTACGCAATAATTTTGGAATTTCGCGATATCAATCAGAAATATTAATTCCTTTAATAGTTGTTTAAAGCATGACTGATACTTCATGGTATTTTTGATTTTATTAAAAACAGTTAAAATTTACATGTTTCCGAAGCTTTCGGGTTCGAGACCAATCGTCAAGCGGTATTTAAACAACTATTAAAGAAATTAATATTTCTGATTGATATCGCGAAATTCCAAAATTATTGCGTAATTATTTTGACTAAGTCAGATAACAGTTCAGCTAACTGAATCTGATGATATTAGCGGATAAGTTCAGATCGGTTTCATAAGATAATGAATCAAATTCTATTTGAAATCAGATTTCCGCGTGAGTGGAATATAAAAGATTAACCTGACCCGACTAACTAACCGTTATCAGTCATGTAAAATATTTCGCCGGTGGTAATGCGTAAAATAAAATAGGATCTCAGTGACCCCAACTCACCAACCTTCGATGAGTCCCAGAAACGGTATAATAAAAGGCGTTATTCCAAAAGTGGTTATAAGTTATATTTAAGGCTTTTAAGCTATTGTCATGCAAATGGGGTAAAAACCTTTTGCATAACCTTTCAACAGATAATAGAAAAATATTCTCAAACATCGTTTTTCTTTTTAACAAATGTAGAATAATTACCGCGCTTGAGCCTTTCTTTCGTTCTACCAGCACGAAATATCTCGCTTCGTATTAACGGAATTGGGGTTTGTAGAGCGATCTTGAATAAGCGTTCTGGAATACGCGCTCTTAATATAGAAGAACGCAAAAAGAAAACATTGAAGACGCGGTGCTGTTTAAAAATCCATTTATCGCGGCGAAATCCTGACTACCTTTGTTAAGTTTTTAAAAGGTGCCGCTATGTTTAATGGACTAAATTTCTGGGAATTTTCATTATTTTCCCCCATTTTTCATTTTTCAGATTTTCTTTTTGAGCGTCACCTTGGTTGGCTTAATTCGGGCCAACGCTAACAGTTCCGAATCCCGTCCGAGAATAATTAGAATTAAACGTATCAAAATCGAAACGACAACCGAACCAATTAGCGAGACAATATCCGAGGTCACTTTGGTTCCGGAGCCCACAACGCCAGTAGAAGAACCTCCGCCCGCGCCAGTCATCAAGAAGAGACGCAAAAAGGTCAAGGTTCCCGGAGAGTATAGGAGCAAAACTGTTTTCCGAATCAAAGCGAAAAAACCCCTTCCAAACGGCCATAGCTATGACAAAGTCGAAAGCGAAGAAAAACCGAACGAGCCGGTGTTATTGAAACGCCAGCCTTTGGTGTTGCCATACGACGAAAAAGCGCCCGTTAATTTTAGACACCTTCATTCGGGATACAAAGACACGTCGGGCCCGGGCCCCGTCGTTGACAGGCCTCCACCCGCGGAGTACGGCGCGAAATTAAGCCCTGTCACTGCTCACACTGTGTATGTGAAGCATCCATCTGTAGGCATTCGACGCAAACTCAAGGCTGGTCCAAAACGTTTGCGCAAACCAATTGTCAAGGAACCCATTGATCAGAAACCAATACACAACCATCAAGTTGAGGAGAAACCAATATACAGTCATCCAGTTGAGGATAAACCAGTATACAGTCAACCACACGAAGATAAACTTGTATACAGTCAACCACATGAAGGGAAACCACAATACAGTCAACCACACGAAGGGAAACCAGTATACAAACAACCATACGAAGGGAAACCAGTATACAAGCAACCACACGATTTGAAACCATTATACAGTCAGCCATATGATGGGAAACCAGTATACAATCAAGCATATGAT
The DNA here is from genome assembly GCF_980474605.1 of Leiobunum rupestre. Classification (NCBI taxonomy): domain Eukaryota; kingdom Metazoa; phylum Arthropoda; class Arachnida; order Opiliones; family Sclerosomatidae; genus Leiobunum; species Leiobunum rupestre. Next base: position 29,442,544 of record NC_143387.1, on the reverse strand, counting down.
AATAAACCAATATATAAGAAACCAAATGGTAAGATACCAATGCGAAAGGAAATTAAAGCGACAATTCAGGACGGACGTGTCTCCAGGTTGGTCGAAAATGAACCCCCCAAAAATATCCGTGATGAAGAAGTTTCCAAAAAAGTCAAAGAAGAATACGAAAGTGACAAACCGTTTTTTCCCAAAACCTACTATCCCGGTTTGGATTACTTTTCCAAGGATGACGCCGAAAAACCAGAACCTGCACCTAAGAATAAAAATGAGAAACCTGTTGGGGGAAATAATAAACCACCAGAAACATTCAGCGATAAAGACCCAAATGATTATGAGAAAGGGAAATACAAAGGACAAGTGAACGATCTCGAAAATGTGCCCGACATACCACGGGTACCTACTTTAAAAAAAGGTCGCGCTCGAGGGCCCAGGTACTTACCAGAACCACCTCCTCCGCCTCAAGCGAGACCCGTCTACAGAGTGGAGCGACCTCCGCAAGCGTACTATTCACCCCCTGAGCCGCATTACTACTCGGCTCCGAGATCCACGAAACATTACCCTCACGAGGAACCGCTACAGCCCAAAGAACAAGTTGTCCCGTCGGTTCGTTCTAAAGGTTACTTATCCTTACCACCTCAACACAAACCTTACATTCAGCCAGCTCCACCACCACCGAAACATTACAAACCACCGCCGTTACCATCCCAACATTACCAACCACCTTCTCCGTCCAAACATTTTTACCACGAAGAACGGGAACCCAAAGTCCTCGTTCCTCTCATTCCCGTTCCAATGTCCAAGCCTTATATGAGAAATCCGAGCCCCGACTTCGAATCTGAGTCTGAACAGAGACATTCGGGACCATATCGTCTTCCGAGCTTTCATGCCAAAAACCATTACAGACCTAACGTCGAAAGTGGACACCGATCATCCAGAAAGCCTTACTACCGCGGAGCCGATGGACCGGTGTACACCGCTCCAGGTTACGGTCGAGCTGACCCGGGCGAAGAGCGCCGAGAAAAGAAAACGGACAAGGAGGAAGAAGACAATAATTCCTATCACGGACAATTACCGAAGGACGAATTCGAAAGGGATTTTGAGCGCGTGAGGGGTGGAGAACCAGAGGATGACCATAAAGAGAAGGACGGTGAACGATCTTACAAACCTGTCCATCAAGCGAAGCTCATTCGTAAGCCCGAGAACGAAATTCCCCACCACCATGCGCCTTTACGACCCAAAGAAAGAACGCCAGTGTATTACAGCATGCCAAGAATAGTGTACAGACATAAACCGATTCATAAGGAACCACACTATAGCCCTCTACCACATAAGGAACCGCATTTTAGCCCTCCACCACATAAGGAATCGCATTATAGTCCTCCACTACATAAGGAACCACACTATAGCCCTCCACCACATAAGGAACCGCATTATAACCCTCCACCACATAAGGAACCACACTATAACCCTCCACCACCCCCGTCTAGGACGCCGGTACAATACGAGGAGCCCAGAGGGTACGACTCCCCAGAAAATCGTAGAGTCATCATACAACATAGACCAATTGATCCCGAACCGCATTACATCGCGGAGCATACACGACCACCGCCACCTCGGCGACCTAGACCATCAGCTCATTACGAAGAGTCCAGAGGATTCGAGCCTCCACCGGATATGGATCCGAGAGCATTAGGTTTTTCCTCTTCTTTTATGAACTTTATAAATAAATTGAAACATTTCGAGCGCTTGTACATTTAGACCCAAATTCAATTGAACGATAGTTTGATAGAAGTAATTAGTTTTCTTTCAAATTGCATTGACCCAAATGTCGAACTTATATAAAAGTATATAGAAATTGGTGGTCTTGAGTTAATAGCGCTAGAGGCGGAGATCCACCGGCAACGGTGTATACATGTAGCCCAAATATAACTGTAAAATACGGTCCAACTCGAACATAATCATGGGTAATCGAGTTCAAATCATTTGAGAAAAAAAAAGCGAAAGTAATTGACTTTCTTTGGCGGGCCAAATTCACTGAACCGTTTGCTTGGCGTACGGGCAAAAAGATAAACACTCTCTACGCGTTTATAACTTTCAGGATGAATGAAATTTTATTCAAATTTCCACTTGTTAAAAAGTTTTGTTTATATGTAAAAACAAATGTTCTATAAAGTTTTCTATTCACTAGTTCATTTTCACCGAGTTATTTATGTACGTGCATATTCTACGTATGCAAATAAGATCGTCATTTTTAGATACTCACGACGTTAGTGAAGTTGCAAATCAATAAAAGTATAAATACTTAGACCGAGACATTTAAATTGGCGAGTGATTGGCAATTGTAATTAGAAGACATATTTGAAACCACGCTATGGACTCTAGTATAATATAATATATAAATTGGGCTAAAATTCCCTTTTAGCAGAAAATGAGCGAAACGTTTTCAGTATAGAATTCTAAAAGTATGTCTATTATTCGGAATCAGCGTACCGTGATAACGGAAAGAGGCACTTAAAAGTTCATTTCCCCCTAATCTGGTAAATCTCCTAGTTCCCCATTCTTCTGTAGCGTAAGGATTCTCGTAAAGGGAAAAACGCGCGTTATTCAATATTACGTCCACCTTTAGAATGTTTTAAGACATATAATCATTTTTATCCTCATTTTAACGGAATAATAACAATATTGGAAAATATATTTAAATAAACTTGTAACTAAATAGTTCCTATTAAATTAACATCAGTTTTGTTTGAAATACGTTCAATTATCTTTCTGACATTATGTCATTTGTAATTTCCCTATCCTCTTAAAGGAAATATAATCACTACTTTTTCAGTATTACGTCCATCTTTTGAATTTTGCAGGACCTAATAGATTTTCCTCATAAACAATAGACAAAAGATTCTTTTACCTATTTAATTATCAGCCGGGTTTGTTGTTATTTTATTTTTTATCGCTTATCTACATGTATGTAAAAAACTAAAAAACTCCTGATTCAAGAATCTGTTTTATTCGTTTTGTATTATATTCGAGCTGTAACAGAACAAAAATGGGTTCATTGGTTTGGACTTAATAAACTAATTTAATCTCGACCTAGTTTTTTTAAATAGTTGTAAAAAATATAATTTTACTAGTTTTTTGCACCTTTCATTTGTTTTCCAGTAGGGTATTATTTTTGACGTACTCTGATATAAGAAAAATAAAATATAATTTGAAACTAATAGAAAATAGAGATATATTAAAAAACTAGGTCGGCTCTCAATTGAAGTTGATGTAAGCTTTTCAACTTACCATTAGATACTTTTTTAGCTCGAAAACAAAACACGACCTGTAACACTGCTATCATGGTTGTTTGTTAGTAAGCAGTATATTTTCTTTGTATTTATTTACATCAAGAAACAAGATGTCACGGACATTTAAGTACACACAATCGCCCCGATGTATTAACTATATTTTATATATTCAATTTGAACAAAATTTCCAATCATCTTGCACATTATTTAATAAACCCAACCACAATTTTATCGGAAAATAATTTTTCGAGATAAGTGGTTTTGGAAATAAGGTACCGAAACTCGAACACTTTAATTTAAATTAGTTTTTAGACAAACGGAAAGTTTCGAGTTACCTGGTTTTAGAAATAAGGTAGCGAAACGCGAACTAGTTAGATGGCGCGGTATCAAGTTGCACGAAATTCAAATATGACAATAGTGCTTACGCACGTTGTGGCCAGAAATCTCACTTAAAATTAAAATTTTTTCGTGCAACCGAAAACATAGTTCAGAAATGATCAGTACTAACTAAAAATAAAATATTCAACCAAGTTGGTCTTAATTTAAAAACAGTATGTCGATTTAAAGTCGAAAATCACCAAAAATCACTAAAATGAGCAAATGCCCCACTTCCGGGGCCCCGTTCTCACAAATGTTAACAATGCCGACGAGGGCATGCTATTTCCAATCGATTGGCGTATCATGTGTCTTTGTTCATCTAACTTACCGTGATAAATCGTGCGAACAACGGCGGCGTCGGACACAATACGTGAAACCAATACACACAAATCTTCTAGGGATTGTGTGTAAAAAGACATTTGTTCATTTAAAGGGGTTTTAAATGTCGTATACATAGACGAATGAGTATAATTTAGCTACAAGCTAGTAGTTTAATCTCTTTTTCTTGGCAGAATGACTTAGCAGCGCCAAGTTCGCTTGCGGTGTTAACGAGGTTTATAGGGCCTATCACTCGGTGCAGTGGCGTATTCAGGAGGGGCACAGGGGGCACGTGCCACTAGAGACGTATAGTTAAATACTATTTTTTTTGGTTTTAATTCAATTCTGGCTACGCCACTGACTTGATGATGTCTAAATCGACCTCCATAAGGCTGATGTAACAAACATCAAGATGTATACAATGGTTTATTTAATCAATAAAAATACTTGAAAGTACCCTAGCTGAAGCCTTACTATGACCATAGGACACGAGAGTTGCCATAGACCATCAAATAATGAGAGGTGATGACGAAACAAAGACTGTTGATATTGAATAGAGGATGACATAAAATTAGAGTTGCAATAGTTGATTTAATAAAATAAAAAAGTGGTCTTGCCCAACTTCACACGCGCCACTTTCACGCGTGCTAGAAAAAGATATATTCCTCTGGCGAGTATAGCGCGCGCTCGTAGACTTGTCAAAGTAAGAGACTGTGACGTAAGAGCAACATTAAAACAAGAAGGCCACGTTTCTTTATAAAAATATCTATTTAAATTATTTGAAAAATTCCTGTTACACATTAAATTAATTTAGAATTGCGTTTCAAACATTTCGAAAAGTTAGCGTCACATATTGCAAACCGAGTTGTCCGACATTCGTACAAATCCAGTACACTCTAGAGGAAAATGATTTTAGAAATCTTGAAATCAGCTTGAAAATCCCAAAATCTCGGCGAAAATCAGCACCAGGATATCGAAATCAGCCTAAAAAACAGAAATCAACACGTAAATCGCACTCTGAAATCTCAAAATTAGTTTCTGATTTTTGAAATCATTTTGATATTCAAAATACCGTAAGTAAAATTTGCAAACAGGCTGGAAATCCTAGTCACTTTGAGTTTATATTAATGTATTAAAACCTTCGGAACCTCAAGGAACTTGCATCAAAGACCAATAATTTACAAGTAGTCACGGTTGTCGGTTATTTGACACGGTAAGTGTGGCGTGAATAGGAAGGCTTGCTACTATACGTCATTCTGTTTAAGTTAAGTCGACAAGCGTTTCAACAATTCCTATCAGCTATAGCAACGCAAGGTGGTCAGAAAATATTTAAAAATTCGCCGTGATTCCTCGATTCCCCGGAATAGACCTTTTTAGCCTAAACAAAGTTTTCCGTGCAAACCTATTTAAAATGTAAGTTCTATTTAATTTCAGTGTTAAAGACAGATTGAATATTCTGAAATGAAACGTGAATGTTAGTAGCTATCAATTGATAAATTAACAAAAAAAACAAATTAAATAAACAAAAAAGGTATAGTTTTCCTTGATATTTTGTTTCAGATTTCATGCAGACATTAACTTCTAGAATAGCAACGTGATAGCCTACACTTTTTCGTTCAAAGCGAATAGCTTAATATCTCCAATAACGTATACGTCAAGTCTCCTAAAAACGTCACCTTTAAACTAAAGAATTCGACGAAGATTGAGACCGGCGGTACGTAAATATATTTTCTGGAACAACGATAATGTATATTTAAATCCGCCAGGTTGCTTTGTTTCTGGTTATACGTACGGGAAGTTTCTCGAATATGGAGATAAACAGGACGCTTTTCCCGGCGATTTGGGAAAAATACTGGGGCTCATTGTTTAGCAGGAAGGGACATTTTAAAGATATATTCGCTCAAATGAAAAGGAGACGACTCGACGACAGTGTCTTCGAAAAAGCAAACAACGAAAAGGAAGCGAGAGAGCGAGTTGTGCCCGAGAAAGTGAAAGCCTTATTAATTTATCCGCGCGGTTCTCCGCGCGAAGGCCCTAATAAACTTTTCACCCGGCTTTTAAAAAGTTAAAAAGTTTCTGAAGGCAATTTAATACTACAAGATAGTCTTACAACGACAGCGAAATGAAATTAAAGCTCCCAGAAAATTGGTACGTTCAACCTCGGGCCACCGTTCTTCCTCGAGAAACTTTTACGACGAAATTTTCGGTGGTAAAGTTCGGAGAAAGGTCATCTTTTTTATTCTTTTAAGCAAAATTTTAACTACCCTTTTTAAAAATTTAAATTAAGAGAAACTTTTTTTATATAATTAGATCATTAGCATATATTATGGAAAAACGTGATGAAAAGTAGACCAAAAATTAATTTAGTAAATGGCAGGTTTATTATCATTCTTCATCTTGTAAAATAATAAGATAAATTGGACATTAAAGGATTTGTCTCACGTATCAGGAGTATATTATAATATTTATTATACTGTTAAAATTTTGAAGCTTTTGGCCAAAATTACGAATAGACCCATAACCAAAGAGGGGCCGCAGACGAGGCTTAAGTGAGACCTCTGGACGGAACATCCTGTTTGTGTTGTTTTGAACCACGTGACCGCCATTGAAATATACAGGCGGAAGTAAGGAAACGGATGTTCCGTCCAAATGCTGAGTTGCCAGGTAAAACTGTTAATTTTCGGCCCCCCCAACTTTCATCATGGGTCTATTAAATCTATAAGAACTTTATAACTGTACAAGACTACAATAGGCGCTTCAATAAAATTATCTCCAATAAGGGTTCGAAAACCAAAAACACGACCCAAATAACCCAGTTGGTTTTTTTGGACCCACACAAATCAAAAAACCCACCTCAGAAAAAAAACCACTTTTAAATCTCGTTTTAAATGAAAAACCAAATTGCTCAATGTGCAATGACCACTTTAATATATATCTTAGACTCAATTGTAATGCGATACAAACTTTACAAAGTTGACTTGAAATTTATAACTCGGTACTTCTACTAGTCTTTTGGTTCAGCTTTGCAGTATCTGTATACTTTTAGCTTTTCTGCTTTTTCGGATCCAAGTCGGTTTCGTAGTTTTGACCAAACGTGGCTGAACGATGAAAATATTCTTTATTTAGCAGGGCTAGTCATAAGGCATTTATAATTTATCTTAGTTTAATTTTTTTCGCAATATTGTCTAATACAAATATGGTAATAGTAAACTAAATTAAAAACCCCACTAAAATTAAACACCCATTGGGATGGGCTTTTTGGAAAAATCCCGGGTTTTTTCGAACCCTGTCTTCAATTGTCTTTTCCACCGTGATTATAAAGAGAAACTACAAACAAACAAGTTTTATGTCCGGTTGCAATAGCACAAACTCCATATTTGACTTTAACGATGTACTTGATTTTATAGGCCTAATAAAGCTATGATATCATTCCAAATATGATTTAAAGGACCAGTGTCGTTTAAAATCAACTTTTCTAACTCTTTATGTGAAGGATAGGAGTCTTTAGCATGACATATAATTTGACTAATCAAAAAAGAGCACCCGAACTCCTAGCGCCAGAGATATATAGCGGTCGGCTCTAGAACTACGGTAACCAGAGAGAGCGGGTGAGGTGAAACAAGATGTCACGGACATTTGGGTAAGTGCACATCTCCAATGTGTGGGACTACCTATAAAATAATTAACCGGACAAATACCAAATACGAGCTCCAACTTGACATAATGCCAGCAAAGGTTCGATTGATCAATACTGATCATTTTCTTTCCTATTTGTAGTGCCCGAAATTGAGACAGTAGCTACGTTCACACTAGGCACTTTGGAACCGTTTTAAAACGGTTTCGAACGATTAATTTGTAAAATTTTGCTTTCTAAAGTATTTATCGTATGGCTATTAATACAGATAACAACGAAAATATTCAATATTATCTTTCGAAACCGTTTAAAAACGGTTACAAAGTGTCTAGTGTGAACACGGTTAATGACGTTGAGGGCACGTTATCACCTATCGAGCGATTTATCATTTTTCTTTTCATCTTAAGCTTGCTCTGCCAGACAACTGCTGTAGATTTTTAATCTTTTCGTTATCGATTTTTAGGTCGGAGGTCAAATGATTTTGAGACAAATAGCGGGTGTTTCTCAAATATCACGATAATGCATACATGGATTGTGGGGTCCGGAGAACTGCCAAAACATTTCACTTCAATTTAAAACTTATTGATACAACCATTAACATAGGGTGGAATTGACGAGGGCTAACTAAAAATATAAATTCCAACCAAATTGATCTTAATTTAAGAAATGTATAATTCAAGTCGAAAATAATCGTAAAAACGTTGGCGGTGGCGGCGGCATCGCCTACACAATACTTGAAACTAATACGCACAAATCCTTAGCAATTGCGAGTAAAAACGTGATTTATAACGCGTTTCGAGAGGCCTTTCTCGCCACAGGCGATAGGTTTCTCAGCTGCGTTACCGCGGTAGAAAAGCATTCATTACTAACATTCATTTATTAAATTTATAAATTAAATAACTATTATATTTTAACTGGATTTTTTCTGAAAAATTAAAAAAGATTTTTAATTCCATGATTAGCCTAATACAGGAATCCATACCACTGCTTGGAATGCTTAAAAATCCCTTCTGCGCGCGCTTCCCTCTCACGTAGTTGTTTGTTAAGTTAAAATAGTGACGTCAAAAAACCGTCAGCCACATCGGGACGAAAATCTGCCGCGATAAGCATTTCAATTAGAGGTATGGATTCCTGTCTAATATTGTTCTCAAATTTAAATTTTTTCGGCATTTTCGCCTCATTTCTTCGAATCCAAAAGTAAAACGAAACCTCTAGACTAGTCTACAATAACAACCTTTAAAAAGAAATATATGTTTCAATTTTTATTTTTCCGATTTGCGGAAAATTTTCCGTGTTTAATTTTTCCGGAAAATTAACAACTCTATTTTAAAATATAACGTCTTACACGTTTTATGCAATTAAATACTAATGAAGAAGGCTTACGAGTGATGATATAATAAAAACCACGTATAGCCTTTTCCAAATGATTATTCGGAGGTGTTACACAGGGACGCAAATATATCGCTGAGAGGTTATTAGAGTAAACGTTGGCGGGTGTGGGGGGGGGGGGGGTTGAAATGGCGGGGGTTCCCTATAGCGAGTAGATTTCGCAGACGCCCCTTCAAAGGGCGAATCCTCCCTTCGTCTTCGATTAGGGAGACCCTGCCTTTGAAGTCAACCGCCCTATTGTAATGGCATCGGCCCCTCGCGAGGGCCTCCAAATTCAATCCATACCAGAGCGTGCCTTGTTATGCCGTGCCATACTCTGTAATCTCTTTTCGAAAATTTTTTAAGAATACGGTTAAGCTTACCTAAAAATATAGTTCAATCTATTCTTGTGACCTCCTTAAGGTGGAAGACTAGTGTGGCCATTGTCTACTTTCGCGCTATTTCAAGCTGAACTCTTTAAATTTTGTATTTTAACTTATATAATTAATATTTATGTGTAGAACAGCTTCTTGTTTAGGGATTAAAATAATTTTGACAATTTTAAATTTATAAGTAATTAAGTTATTACGTTTTAATTCGGACCCCCGGAGCTAAACAAGTTAGGCAAGCGCTCAAACTACCCTTTAGTTAGGACCTTATATCTGGTTAGCTATTAATATTAGAATTATCAAAATTATTTTAAGCACTAGAGGAAGGTTTAGCATAATAAGAAAAATATAATTCAATTATGTAATTGTTAAAACAGAAACGTTCAGCTTGAACGAAAAAGAGGCTTTTACTGTATTCTTCCCCTTAAAGGGAATATAACCTCGGGTATTTGGTGTGGAACTACAACAAATAATTTTTGGTCACTCGTTGAGCTGACGCGTTCGTGTTAGTAGGTTTGCAGTTACTAGACAGAAGTGTACGACTCATCTTTGTTACTATAATAAAATAAAATATTGAGATCTGTTTATTAAATAATTAATGTAATTTTTTACCACCGTTAATCAGTTTCTTCAGAAATTTTACGGTTGACTGCTTTTTGCAAGTTGTATTGTATTTGATTTTATACTTCATATTTAGTTTTTATTTTATTTTCTACAAATAATAATTTGTTGTTCTACCTGCTTGTTTTATTTTTCACTGTTGCGCACTCTACGGAGCATTTGTTTGGTTGAAATAAATAAATTCATTATTATTACGGAAAACCGAAACTGTGTGGGAAGGTGGGACTCCCGACGAAACAAATCTAGCTTTAGACTTGACTAAAAGATTCATTTTAAAGTTCGATAAGCATGAATGTATTTAGGTAAACGTTTTTGGGTTCAATGCCCACCTTTTACTCCTAAAGGGGCATTCAATACAAACTTTCTGAGGGCTAAATAGTACTAAAATCTTGTACCAATTTTAATAATTAGTTAGTTTAAGCTATTGTTCCCACTTTTTGAGATTAGGCCTTGGCGAAACGTTCGTAATAAACAATTACATATTTTAAATTAAAAGTCTATATGATAATTCTGATCATTTTCCTCAAAAAAAAATAAATACATAATAAAATAACTAATTTAATTAGTTTAAATACAACACCACCTGTTAGGTATAGGGCTAATTTCCAATATTTTTTTTTAATTCATTAGCATGTATATTAAAAAAATATGGAAATTTTAAATTTTAAATTTAAAACGATTTTATAACAAAAATTACTAGGCCTATACTATAATTTGAAATTTACCGCGATGTTAAATTTAACGCATTTTCATTGGTCTGTTCAAGGACGTTGGGTAGTTGATATATGTGGGGTGGCGAAGTGGTTAGCATTTAGCAAAAATCGTGCAGTGTGAAAGGGGTTTGAAAATATATTATGTAAAAATAGTTATTCTAAACAACTTTTTGTATAATATCAGAAGTTTTTAAATAAAACCATTCAATCACAAATAAAATCTAACTATACATTTTTCTTCTAACATTCTTTCGACAGGTGGATATGCAAATTAAAGCTGTTTGGAAACTTCCGAGGTATCACCAATTCTTCCTGTGCATTATCGATACTTTCAATCATATTTAACGTGCACTAAAAATGCTTAAGCGTGATTTCAAAACGACGAGGTTCTATTCTAAGTCACCATAACAGACGACCTTGAATGACTATCGGTCAAAAGTTCTGTGAAAAAACATTTTATAAAACATAGAAACTTTACCCTTTGCACCCATCTCAGTTTGAATTACAAAACACCAAATTGTGCAGGGTCGGGTAGGGCGAAAATACCAGGTCAAACAGATTCTAAATAAGCCTTTCTGACACGACCGGAAAAATAAACGACGCGACCGGGCGCCGTTAAAAATTAATGTTTTGTGCACGATCGGGCACCGAAAAAGCTCGACTCGATTGTACATGTTTCAAGCGAATGTGTTGATAATTCAATTCAATTCATTTATTTTATAGATAAAATTTTGGCGTACATGTTTGTATTTATTATAGGGCCAAGTCAGCTTGCGACTTATCCATTATTCCATACTAAAAATAATTTAGAAGTAGGAATAAAAATTATCAGGTTGTTACAGAATTATCAATTAATTAACAATTAATTTCTTCTCGTTTTCCTCTTTTTCAAATTATGATCGTTTGCCTTACATTCGCTCAAATGCCAAACGACCCGGCACCAAAAAAGCTCGACTCGATTGTACATGTTTCAAGCGAATGATTGGAATACGTATAAATAAATTTCTGGTCACTAAGATAAACTTTTACTAGGGATCGTACGGGGTAAGATTTTAGTCGGGTACAGTTTACGGGTCGGGGAGAGAAAAAACCCGAAAACCCGGGTCGGGTCGGGATTTACTAAAAAAGATTTTTTAAAAGAGCAAATAAATTATAATTTAAGGAAATAGACTACTTAAATATTTTTAACTTCAAAACGTTTTATTAAATGTCACCTAATTTTACAATAGAGGCACATAAGCCACACTCATTTCAAATTTAGGGTATAACCACTTAATTTAAAATGAGTCTTGCCCATGTGCGGGGATTGCCTAGAAGTAGTAATACAGAGAGCCAGGACACACTTGTAAAAGCGTTATATTTTCAATATAGAAGGGCTCGTTTAATTTCGCACTTGCTCCTGAAAGAAAACTTTAGCCTTACAAATAAAACTAACATAAACACGTGACGTTTTTATGCGCATAGGGGATTAAAGAAAAAGAGAGTGGCATTTATTGAAGCGTCTTTTACTAAAATGAACGCAACAAATTTTTTGGAGTTCTAAGATTTTAAATTTTCTTAACGTTTTTTGAAAAAAACGAACCGGGGTCGGGGTCAAGGTCTCCGTACGATCCCTAAGATATACTTCTGGTAAAACTTATTAATCTATTTCATCATTCTTACCCTCAACATTATTTTCTTTAATGAACTACGAATCTAGCACCAAAAACGTGCTTAGTTATTGAGAACCGTTTACAGCTAGGAGCGACAAACACAAGGAGAACGCAGCTAGCCTTTAAACACGCTAACGCACTGTTGTGTACAAATTTCATTGGATGAGCCTTTACGCAGAACGTTTTACGGGCAGGGGGGAAGCTAAAGCATCTAACCAATGAAAAATGTACGCAAGAAAATCCACGACATTTGACGGGTTGCGTTCTCCTTGTGGTGCTGTGTTTGTTGCTCCTAGGTTTACAGAAGCAAGAAACATTTTACAAAATTCACACTGAAAATCGCGATTCAAATTGAGCCAGTAAAAGCATATGTTCGGGGATTTGTTTAAAAACAATTCCAAGACACAATACGAGATGTGTGATAATATAAAAAAAAAAACATTTTATAGTTTGACAGCATTTATATTTATTTTTTTTATTTTGCCTTCATTTATTCATAAAATTCAGCTCTTATTATAGTTACTCGAACTAAATTAAAAATTAAAATCTAACTAATAATGGACATTTTCTAGAAAGATAAAAGAATATGTCCATACGACGATGGCACTATGCAATTGAGAAAATGGAGGGTTTCAGTTTGAAAGGGGAACTTAGGTAGTACATCATGTTACCAACAATAACTTCGAAATGTTCGGCGCCCGCAGAATAATAGTAACCGGATACGTGACACAAAATAATATTAAGTCTAAAGGAAACACTAAAACCTGTGATGCACCTCCAACAAATTCAAATCATTTTAATGAATCATTCCGTATGTAAATACGACAAACGATTGGCTGTACAATTCCGCAGTCGAGTAAATAATGAAACGCGCAAATCGATTCTGCCTATGTTTTCCGAGCGCTCTATTTATTGACATAATTTATCAATTCAAATTTGCCGAGTGATTTGCGAAGAAGGACGAACTATCACAAATTTACTCATCTGTGGACGGTAAAACGCGTTATTTGGCGAAAGTTAATAAAAAATAAATATAATTTTATAGACTGGTACTATCTCCGTTGCCTAAGCAATGGCGGCCATTTCGGGGGGTTCTTTTTTCTCTATTAGAAAAAAAACATGGGTGACGCGTATGACAAGTATATTCAGATACCACACTGCTTTCGCATCTCTACAAGAGGAGCCGGGTTCGATTACAGCGTGTAGCACTGACAAAAGGGAGTACCCGAGGTGTTTATTGCCGATTTGGTTCCAAAGGAGACGTTGCACTACCCATTCGATTTGCCATGGCAACCGAAAATGTTTTTGACCACTTAAAACAAAAAAATCTCCATTTAAAAAAGCATGGGATTTTCTCGATACGAATTTTTTTTTAAATTTGTAAATCACGAAATAGGTAATTTGGACCACATTTAGGTAAATTTCATCAAGGGTAAAATTGTAACAATTGTTGGGTAAAATAAGGAAAAAATCTTATTTTGGTTTTAAGTGGTCAAAAACATTTTCGGTTGCCATGGCAAATCGAATGCGTAGTGCAACGTCTCCTTTTGGGAAATTCCTATATCTCATATAGGTCTTCATTACGGCCGACTTTGAACAAAATTTGAAATAAACACCTCGGGTACTCTCCTTGTGAGTGAAAATTCGGAATAACTCCTTCCGCGTTGAGTTTGCAAGTTCATTCTAGTTAAAGGGGCTTTTCTCGAGTTCTTCGGTGTCGCTTTTCAATAAAACTTCTTGAGGCTAACGGTAATAATTAGCTGTTGGTTCGCCCCAACTTTCCTACGCATTGTAACCTGGCCACCTGATTAAAAGGCATTAAATGTTGCTAAATAACTCGGGTATTAAATTAGCTTTTTCAGAATGATTTGGTAACGAGTACCAAAGAATAAAAAAAGTGAAAGTGTATAAAGAGACTGACTTCTTGGCAAGCGTTTACGGAGAAATATGTTGCCTGTTGCCACGAGGTCAACTAATTATTTAAATGACGAAGAGAAACAATTGCGAAGTAGGGAAGGCCTCTTTTTCTCTGGAAGACTAATAGCTTCGTCATCAAGTGATACGCAAGAGCACCCGCGTATAATATCTACAGTTTTATGATAGACTGAGTAAAATAAGAGAGAGTGAAATGGGGAACATTTCATAATTTGGTCACGCTGTGTCGGCTTCGACTTTCTCTCTGCTTTTATTATCAAAGTTTATTTCCACATTCAGACCTTTCCTTTGTGCGCGTCCGTTATGACTGGAAATGTAGGCCGTTGCCACGCGTAATTTGAGCCCGATCAAAACGATAATGGTACGAATTGCCGTCTTACGAATAGTCTAAAATTCACATCGTTTCGACCACCTTCTTAGGAAAGGGTAGGAAGACCTTTATCATAACGTACGCGGGGTACCGTCAGATTTAGGGTACTTTTGTGACGAAATGTTTGACAAGTGTCGTGAAAATCAAGCCTCAAATTATGACAACATTTCGAAACACCCGTTTACCGGCAATTAACGAGACGATCGGTGACATCGCCACGAGTAGCATTAAGCGTTCCCGATTTGAATCGCTTCGAATTACGAAAATCCTGACTAGCAGTCACTTTTGTACTCATGGTAATTTCATTCTCGTTCACTCAAATCTAATTCATGTTTAAAAAATATTGATTTAACTGGTACCAAAACTCGATGTACACTATTAAAAAAAAGGTTTATTTTCAAACCTTTAAGGGTTTTTTCTTGTCCCATATTTAACACCTTAATAGTTTTATAAAGGATGTTATTCTACACCTTAAAAAGCAGTTTTCCTGCTAGGGTGTTTATTTTCACTGTTTAAGGTGATTATGCCCTCCGTTTTGGTTCCTTTGTTAACAGTTTGTGGTATAAAACTATTCCCTTCAGGGTGTTACACTACCCCCTTAAGGGTTCTATAATACTCCCTTTAAAGTTTTAAGCTACTCCCTTAAGGGTTCTACAATACTCCCTTAAGGGTTCTATAATACTCCCTTTAAAGTTTTAAGCTACTCCCTTAAAGGTTCTAAACTACTGCCTTAAGGGTGCTACAATTATCCCTTCAAAGTGTTAAAATACTCCTTTTAGGGTACTAAACTACTGCCTTAAGGGAGCTACACCCTTACGATGTGTTAAATCACTCAATTTATGGGGTAATATAACACCCTTTATACACCTTTTCAAGTTTTTAATTTGGAACAATAAAAATCCCTTTAGTGCGTTTAAATTAACATTAAAGAGTGTTTTTTACAGATATTACACCCTTAATATACCATTAAAAACCCTTTTTCTAAGGGTGTATAATAAATCAACATGGTGAATGTAACGATTGTAATTTTTGCTAGAATAGTTCTTTTAGAAATAAAAATATACCTATGTAAATGTTGTCAAATTTGTTCAAATCATATTTCTTATTAACCTGGTAGTTATTGCTTTAATAATTATTTTTTCCTTCCAAAACGCCTTTTGAAGCAACTCAAAAACATATTTTTTTTGACAATAGCTTAAAATCCGAGGAGCCGGGATCGATCCCAGCGTGTAGCATCTGGTGAAAGGGGTTTCCTCCGAGTTCTTCGGATTGCTATCACCCTCCCACGTGGTATAACATGACCACCTGAATTAATGGCATTAAAACTCGCTAGCTGACTTGGGCCTAGGGTGAAACTTGTGTATTAGCTTACTTGATAATTATCTGTTCCGAGGACATTTCCAACTTAGACACTTAATTATTTTAAAATGTTTTAAGTCACACTTTAGTCATCTTCATCTGATAGATCGTTTTAAAATCATTTATTACAGTTTCAACACTTCAAAAAGTGTAACAACTTTTAATTTTTAATTTATTTTACTTAGGGCGAGGTACGAATTAATTAAAAGACGATGTTATTAACCTTTGGTAGGGTTCCACTTTTAAGGTTTTTTTAGAAAATTTTACATTATAATTTATCCGTTGTTTTTAAGTCGTAGTTAATTTATCTATAATGCCATATAAAAGAAGTTCATCCATTATTCCACACTAAAAATAATTTAGAAGTAGGAATAAAAATCATCAGATTGTTACAGAATTATCAAATAATTAGTTAATTAATAAACAATTAATTTATTCTCTTTATCTGCTTTTTCAAATTATGATTGTTTGCCTTACATTCGCTCAAATGCAAAACGTTAAAAGCCATAAATATAATTCCGAATTAAGAATTTTATTCAAAACGAGATTTGGTAAAGAGGCAAAATAAAGGTTTCAAGATATCGAGGAGAGGCAAATAACGCTCAATTTTATTCCCATTAACGGTATCTAGTATTACTTAACGTATTTTTTACCGTCTTAATCGCGCCACGTCTTTCAATGTGGTGCATAGGGAAATATATCTAATTATTAAAATACATAATGAATTACTTTCATCGACAACCGTAACTACAGATCGTAATCGTATTCTGTTCAATCTCCCGTGATGAGATTCCATTTCCACGAGATAGGTAAAGAACGTGGTTGCTGGAACGAAGTGCGTTCTAAGACGAGTCACCTTAGTTCGGAAGCGTGAAGGAAAGGGAGAAGCGTAACAGTAACGCCACAATGGGATTACACGCCGCTGTGACTTCGCTCTCGCTATCAGAGTAAATTGACCGTTTTGGGTTCAAATATTAGAAGGCAGTCTAAAAGCGTCTCATCCAGCGAGAGTAGTCTTAAGAAAAACTATCCAAGGGAGAGAAAACGTCGAGAAATCGGTCGCAGTAACTGTCACTGGTTGGCTTCGGGTCCCTTCCCCGCCAAGAATAAACAAACAGAGAGCCGTCTCTTAATTTCGAAATGACGGACTTAATCCGCGCGTGCTGCCGCTGTGACGTCAAGCGTGTTCCGAAACGGAAGCCGCCGAGATGACTTTAGTGGTGCGCGAAAGGTCAAAGCGATTCCGACAGCGCCAATCCTCCCTTCGCTCGCGCTTTATTTAATACGGCCCAAATTTCAATAGGAATTTATCCCTAAAGACTCTCATTGAAACGTCAGAAACGTGTGCCCTTAAAAATGACCGCTTTCTTAGAATGGGCGATTAATTGAGATTGGTGGGTCGGATAGGCGGGGACACCCACTTTTCGGTTTACGCAATAATATCTTCGCGTATATAAGGTACTTTCATCCCGGAGGAACTTCAGAACAGTCTCGACCATCATCCAGGATAATACGTGGTGCCCAAAATGATTAGAGAAATGGTACGTTCGGAGAACAATCTTTAAAAATTTCAGTCGGCAAATTACGTGAAAGGATTAATTCGCTTCTTTTCAGACCCTCTGGTCGTTGTGCACGCTAGCGCTCTTTGCAGTGGCCATTTGTCAACAGGTTCCGGATCAACCCCAAGTAGCTTTAATCCCGATCAATTTGGAGGAATTGTTAGCTGCCGAAAGTGGCTACGCTCCGGTAGCCGTCGACGACAGCTACGGAAGTTACGGACATTACGCGCCCGTTTACAGTGGCCACGCCCACGGACACGAAGCCAGTGGTCACAAGGGATACCACAAAGGTTACGGAGGCGAACACAAACACCACGAGGATAGCGCCAAACACGGAGGACACCATCACGAGCAATACGGCAAACACGGAGGCCATCACTACCAAAAGAAAGGTACCGCTCTCCAACTTACAATAGGGCCTTCACTTACGATATTTTAACCGTAGGAGGTCATCACGAGGACAAATTTGGAGGCGACAAAGAAGGACACACAGCCCACGGTGGTCACAAGAAGGGTCAACACACCCATAAAGTTCACGGCTCTCACGGTCACGCCAGCGGAGTAGCCGGAGGCGACGTACACAAGGACAAAGGACACAAGAACTTCGGCAGCAAGAAAGTCTACCACAAAGAGGAATACGATAACCATAAGACCTATCACGACATCTTTAGGTATACGTCGTTTAATAGGGAATCTGGTAACTTAACGGCTCCGTATAGCTTTCAGGGCGCGTTATTAAAATTTGATCTTACGAAATGATAAATACGACAAGCCGTTAAATATTTGAATAAGCGGTAAACAAGACTCGCGTTGCTCTTGTAAAAGGGGAGGGTTACTCGAAACAACAGCGCGCTTACAAATTCCAACAAGTTAAACCGGGAAATAGCCTTCTGTTTAGAAAGTCAATTATATCTGTATCGGCGAGACGTCCATATTGCAGTACCTGGGCGCGGCAACCAGGGGCTCGAGCGTAATCAGAGGCCAGGATGCCGAGATACGGGAGAACGATAATCCGGCCGTCTGCGTTCTCGGATTTTCGACGGATTAAGGATTTTATACTCCGTACCTAAGCCATCGCGCGGTACCGAATCCTCGAGTTAACGTCGTAGTCCGGTTTCACCGTCGAGACGACGACGCCGCTGTTAGGATAACCAGCCCAATTTTATTTTCGCCAGTTTAACGATTCGTATACGGCTCTCCAATCATTAGGCGGAATAATTGGAAATCCGTAAACAATTAGCAAATGATTGGAATTAAAACCTGTCATTAAAATCTGCCTTCCTAAGCTCGACCCGATTCCGCTTAATCCCTTTTTAATAACTTCCAAAGAATCAAGTCTGGGGATTAAGAGAGATTTTGAAGGCAAACGCGTTGAACGAAAGCGAGAGCGCTTTCTTGACGTAACGACGTTTTGGATAAACATTTGAGTTTTAATCTCTCAATTAAGTACGACGACCTAAATCATTAATCTTAGAGAATAGAAACTAATAACAATTAGATGGTCTCGAATGAAAATAGACGAGTTAGGAATATAATAGGAGAACGTTTCATTTGTCAGGGATCGGGACTACTCCAAGAAGCACAAGAATTTCGACGAACATTACGGAAAGAAGGGCGCCAAGCACAGCGACGCTCACCACGGTGACGAATTCTTTAAGCACGGACAACACGGTGACAAGTACGGCAAACACGGTTACGGCAAATTTGAAGACAAGCACGTAGATCATTACAACAAGGGCGGCAAGCACTACAAGGACGGCCACGGACATCACCACGCCGGAGGCAAACACGGAAAGCAATTCGGAGATGGAGGACACCACGAAAAGGCCTACAAGAAGGACTACGGCAAAGGACACAAGCACGTCGGAGGAAGCTACGGCGGTTACGGCCTCGGAGGATACGGTGGTCATCACGGAGGTCATCACGGAGGTCATCACGGAGGACAAAGTGGTCATTATGGAGGACACGGAGCCGGATACGGTGGATACGGGTACCATTAAACGTAGCGCGGTAATTTAGAACGAAAATTACATTTGGCCATATTCTGTTGTATTACTCGAGGATACATTTTACAGTTTTATGGACATACATGTAGGTCAAACGATATAAGCCGATCATATTTATTTATACCTGTTAATACGATGATAATTTGTGAAAAAAAATCTACAGCTCTATTAATTTTATTATTGTACAGTTCCATCGCTACCGTTTTTAACGCTCTTATATATTGTCCGTAATTGTTTTGTATAGATTGAAACGCGCGTCTCCATAAATAAAAACGCAAACGATTTAGCTTGAATTTCATACGAAAAGTACTTGGTCGTTGTAATTTAATTTCTGGGGAAAGTGGCAAATACACGTCCTCATTCGAAAATATAGTCGTATTTTAAACAAATAGAAAGGCATCTGTATTCCGTGGACAGGAGAAAACGCAGTGTATGAATCGCAAACATAAGATATATAATTCATCATATTATTTTAAATCTCATACGCTAACAAAGGGTACACAATATCGATCCGGGGAAATTGTTATTTCGCCGATAACAAAATATCTGTCTATTAGAGTTTTCGTGTATGGATTTTATAAGCCTTATTGACTCCTGACATTTAAGTCGCTCGAATCATTGCCGGATAGAAAAGTTAAACCTTTGAAATGTCTCTAATCACCGCGTTATAATCAATCGTATAAAACCTAAGCCTGAGCCCTTTGAAGGCTTATTAGAGATTAAAGTTGCTTAGATTCGCAAAACGTAAGACCGTAAGTGACCAAAGGGTTGTTTAGTTAGATTTTCGTCGACTTCATTGCGGAGCCTACATTAACAACTCGAAAACTATTTATCTTCCTCTATAGGCGAATCTTTTTAAATATCCGAACGTATAAATTTCCGGGGACCACGCTACTAGAAATTACCGTTGAGACTCAATTTGGGCGAGTTAGCTCGAATCCAAATTGAAAATAACTGACGAGCAAACACTACTTAGAAGATCAGGCGTTAAGGACTACAGTAACTAAGCTTATTTGAGCAGCATTAACTCTGCCCTATATATATACGGCAAGCGAGGACTCCCAGGCGGTACAACAGGCAGCGGCCAGAGAAGGTCCGTGTATTTATATCGTTAGTCGGTGGGCAAATATGGGTGGGCGAGGGCAACCGCCTTATGATCACACGCTGGTCATTAAGAGACGCGATACTATATGTGGACATTAGGTCAACTCGAACCGGCCGAGATAGAGTTCGGCGTTCGCGGCAACTAGGAGATCATCCGTTCTGACTTTTCGGCCCTAGCGAGGATCGCGTTACGAAGTATCCATTGGCGACAAAGTGAAGTTTGGCGTCCGATAAAGTGCTTCAGAGTTCGAACGCCGCCTGCAGTATACATATACCGAGTTTAGCAATCAGCCTAGATAGAAGATTCTCCAATATTCTTAAACATATCGCGGGTCGAAGCTGATAGCGTTAATAGCTTCGCCTTAAGGCTGCAGTTGGCCAATTTTAGGTCTAGACCAATCGTAGCTTTGGCGCGGACTCGATAAATTTTAACTATAGCGATTATTGATACGCGTATTCGATAAGATTGGAAATTAATATAACGCTGACGGAGTAATCGGCTTCCGAGATCGGCAGAACTCGTCGTGTTCGATTACCTTCCAATCTTGGTATTATATTTCCTATCGATGAATTTATTATTTGGAAATGATACCAGCGTTCGATCCGGGTTGAAGATAGCGCTGACGAATGAGCCTGACAATTATTGTTATTTTATATTATTCGCAATTTACCATACCTAATAGGTTAAAGATAAGTTTCCATTCCGACAATTTCTATATCGAATATGCAATATACAGGGTGTTTAAAAAGTTATGCAAAGATTTTGAGAAGTATGCCTGTTTTTCCCATTTTCCTAAGTTAAAAGAGCGCCAGAGAGCTTCAAAGTGTTGCCTACTAGCGTCTGGAAGTAGGCTGCAACAAGCTCAAAACCAAGCAGCAGGGAAATGCGAACATTAAGGTTTGGGTTCATGTGATATTTAAAAAAGGACTTTGTAAACAAATCGAGGTAACCAGCGTAAAAAAGAAAACTTTAACAGTATTTAAAGTCCCTGCTGCTTGGTTTTGCGCTTGTTGCAGCCTACTTACAGGGGCTAGTAGGCCACACTTTGAAGCTCTCTGGCGCCATTATCACTCATCGTAGGAAAATGGGGAAAAAACAGGCATACTTCTCAACTCACCCCCTACAACTCCTTCAAATGTTTGCATAACTTTTTGAAACACCCTGTATAGATGCGTTTAGTTTCGCTTCGACATCTCGTGGAGTGTTGTCGACATTATTTGTCAGCGTTCTTCAAAAACAGTCTTTCGCGCCTTCGTTGTCACATAAAACATTCAAATGAAAATGTAAAAAATTACAAAAGGAATCAAATAGAAAAATAATTTTAATTAATTTTCTTTTAAATATTTTAAATAACGAAAGGAATGTTGAAATATTTAATGATATTTCTGACGTTAATGTATTCTTTGAAGGAGCTAACTCGTATTACAAAAATAACCGTTTAATTCAAAACTTTCTTAAATATAATTGATTCGCGTAAGCTCTAAAGAAACAAAAAAAGACCACATCGTTTGCAATCTCGTACATCAGTTCCATCGCCTGTTTAAATGACTTTATTTACGATAGAGGTAAAGTGGCGCCGACAGACCTACTGAATTAACCGGCGAATGGTACACAAATTAATTCAGAAACGGAGCGAATAAGGAGCGAAAGCATTCATCACCATTTCAAAGCTCCCAATTACGAGAACGGAATAGAAAAATCGCGCTTGCACGCGCCCACTTTCAAGAGACAGACTTTTGCTTTCTTCCGCCGCGCCCTTTTAACGGGGTCCATTTACTACTTTACGCGGATCACTCGGTGCCAACTGAAACAGACGCAACCCGCGTAGCCATAATCCTCACCTTTAACACGAGCTAACGGTAAAAAAAAGTGACATTTTCCGCTAACGGCAGCTCGAGCAAATAAGGGAAGTGAGAAGAAAGGGAAAGCGGGCATCAAGGCGAAGGATGAGGGCGCGCGGGAAATTCTCGATAAGGCTCATTTAGGGGTCATTTAGCCTTATCTAATGCTGCCGAATAATGGCAAAACCCCCTTATAGGAGCCCGGAAGAACACCCGTTAGTGTTAATTAGTTCACAAGTCCACGGCGAAAGAGCCGACAATAAACTAACTGGGGAGCACCCAGCCACTGCGCGGACAGAAAGAGAGCTGGAATCGCCGAAATCCGACCATTTTTATCACAACCGCGAAGTCCCTCCTGTCGTTCGGACATTAACACTTATCTTTAAATAGAAATAATTAAACCCCCTTCCTGTAATTTATACCTTAAGTTCCTACGCTCTACCGCGTAGGGACATTTTTACAAGGCTTTATCGTTGATTTATGCAGATTTTTTCAGTTTTTTTATCAACGGCGAAATGTCATCCAGGAAAGGTAGCTATTAATGGAATGGGAATCTCTCCAAATAGCTTATCTTTTCGGTTCGAGGTTTCTTCGAAGTACCAGATTACGGGACATATCGATACGTATATACCTACGAGAGAGAGAGAGATAAATATATTGATGCAGCATATTTTCGAAGTCAAATAGAACAAAGATTGTTTGCGTAAATACAGGAATGAAGCAAATTATATTAAAATTCTTAGAAGTTAATTTTAAGGGATAAATGAATTTTTATCCGAGTAACGCACATTTTTGATAATGATATCAAGAATATCAGTTTCAAACTAAGAAAAGGTAAAACTTTAATCACTTTAAAATTATACAAGAAATTATACTAAATTTTGCTGACAAGTATAGGTGGTATTCACGGATAAAATATAGTCAAGATAGCTGCCAAGGCTCTGAGGCAGGGCCTTGTGGAGGAGAGAGCGATGGCACTAACTTCCCACCACAGCGATGGTGACGTCACGAGAAAACTCCCCATTAATATTTCAACCAAACTGAGTTATAATTTATCCTGGCTAAGATTGCAAACTGAGTGTAAGAGACACAACGTCATAATCACTCAGCTGCGCGACTTTTTCAACTTGGTTTGTATAATTAAGCTATAAAAAAGAAACTAAATTACCATTTTTCACGAACTAAGAAAGTGGTAGCTAGCCTAAATAGAGCCACCCTAAAATTCTGTAGGACCGAAGTTGCTTAGCTACGGCATATTTACGAGTCAGTGATAGCGCAATTTTGTTTATCAGGCTATTTAACCTCGCTCAAAATTTACGTTGAAATTTTTAGTTTCGGCAATAAGTGTGGTCGTAGACGTAAATGTTTGCTCACTCTTAACTTTACTAAATCTTAGAAAAAGTCATATCAGAAGCATATAATACGAAATAGTTTCCATACCACCAATGTTATAAATATTCAAATCTTTAAGGCTCACGCTATTAAGATAATTGCCATTACGAAAATGGTAGTTCAAATTTTATTTAAAAATAAAAAAATTACTTTGATTTAAATGTGTTATATTTGACTAAATTACAACGCATCAAATTCAAGATTATTCCGAGTTGTTAAAAAATGATTTGATTAAACAGAATTGGATCCAAATTTGGACATTAGATCAAGTCGTTTTCGTTATGGTCAGTACTTCTTTTAAAATGCTTAATTAACGCTAATGTTTTCCTCTTGAGATAGGTAAATTAGGCATCCGTTGAATATTCAAAACACGTTTCAGAAAAAATATGTTATTAGGAGAAAAATATAGTAAGTTTCTAAAACTATTAAATCGAAAAAATATGATAATTTGTAAATTAGTACATTGTTAGGCGAAGTAATACCCGAGGTACATTTTCAGTCGTGATGCGGTATACACTGGGTAGCCGATAGCGGGCACGGGCCCCGGGAAAATATAAGTTCCGGTCCCCGAGAGAGTGGTTACAACTGGAGATACGTTTCCAGAGATAAACCCGGAAGAGGAATACCTAGTTTCTTGAAACCCGGGCCCCTAGGCTGCAAGGGCCCCGGGAATTTGTACCGGCTTCCCCCCGATCTTGTCGGGCCTGGGTGTACACATCCACTGTTTACTGGAAAACTAGTTCTCATCTGAATCCGCGTTGAACCCGCCAAATTTCGCGGGTCATTTTTAAATCGTAGGTGGATACTGTTATAAACTTCTGGTCAAACGTAATATTTTTCAATAAACGGCGTGAAGGGGCTAATTTTGTTAAATACAAAACAAACGGTGGAATGGCTAGATCTTTAGGTACTTCAACCAATAAATGAGGTTCGTCACTAAGATGGCGCTAAGAAACGCCATTAAAGGGCATGATATAACGTACCGGTACCGTCTCGTATAGTAGAAGGTAAGCTAGTATAAAATCTAGTGGCACCGCAAAATCATCACTTAGGGGCCAGTTATAATGGGCTCCGGTAGAGACGATAAAACTGGCCGCTATTATCAACAACAACAAAGAGGAGATGGCTGCCCCATTAGAGTACGTAAAAAATCCGAGGATAAAAATCAGAAGGGCTAAAAAGCGGCGCATCAGCGGAAAAGGGCCCCATAAAAACAGTAGCTCAATTTCAGGTTGCACTTTTGGCTCGAAACGAGCGGGAAACGCGCGAAGGGACTGCCAGGCCGAGAGGTCAATAAAAACCAATTGGATAAAAACTCCGGGAAGAAGTGACCATCAATTACACGAGCTAGGCTGGGAAGTCTAAAACCAACAATAAAGGGTAAAACTACAACGGTTAATGCCGAGCGAGCAGCGAAACTAGGAGGAGGTAAACTCGGCTTGCCGGTTTCTCGTTTACACTGCTAATTAGTCCTGGGCGCTGCTTCACTGCCATTGGGGGATTCCCTTCTCTCTCTTTCTTCGAAGACAGCTTTAATTTGATGAAGAGCCTTAATGGTAGTTCGCCAAGACGTCGTCAGGGGGAACCACTATCCCAGGGTTAAGCCGTGTACAGGGGTGTAATGGCGCTGCCTGTTTTTCATTTCATACACCACGTCTAAATCCAACTGCGTAAGATAATATTCAACTCGTTATGCAAGATTAATTACAATTTTAACGGAGGAAACACATAAATTTATTACAAAATTAAAAATCAATCTCAAGATTGATACGAACATTTTTACCTGGCAGCTCAGCATTTGGACGGAACATCCGTTTCCTTACTTCCGCCTGTATATTTCGATGGCGGCCACGTGGTTCAAAACGTCACAAACAGGATGTGCCGTCCAAAGGTCTCACTTAAGCCTCGTCTATATGGGTCTATTTGGATTGTAATAATACATTTCTGACAGTTCACTACCTGAGAGCAAAAGTCAAGTAAGTCGAGATACGTGACTATTGAAAGAAATTCAAAATAAGAATCCTTGAGTGTTTTTATATTAAGGTGACTCAGTACAAAATTTTCAACATATATTTTCACTCTATTGTTATAAATTTTCATTATTGTTATTACGCTAGATTTCGAACATAAAACTGGTTTTTCTCAAATAGGGATTTTCAGACTTCCTTGACTCTTGCTCTAAGGTAGCGTGGTGTGGAATGTAAAAGATAGTTTAACGTTTATTGAATAATAATAATAATAATAATAATCAGCTATTCCAAGCTTAGATAAATAATACCCGAAACGATAAAATAATATTAAAAAAAAATGTAACATATTTTTTTCGGTCACTTCTGTGAATTTTCTCAAAATAAATCTATGGGACTTTACTTTTTTACTTGTTCGTAAATGAATTGAGTGATCTCAAAATTATGTTTTTGCGCGGTATACAACCACTACATATTTGATTCTAGTAGAGTTAGTTATTAATTTATATATAGAGGTGCAAAAATGTTTGGGCAATCAATACATAATGATATTAAGACTACCATTAAGCTTAGCCAATTATACGCTGAAATTACACGGTATAAACCACGTTAAGACGACACGAAAAAAATGTGTTAGGACTAAGGAAGATTTTTTGAGTCAACGCGAAAAAATTGTGTTAGGCCCGAGTTAGGCCTAACTGATTTTTTATTGCGTCGAGACTTTCTCTAGCGCACCGTTTTTGCATTTTTAAAAATGAAAACCAGTCTTAAGGAACAAATAGCGTTAATAAAGAGAATCTAGAACCTAATTGACTTCGTTGTGGCTTGAATAAATGGAGGTCTTTTTTTGAAGCGCGGATTCCGAGAAATTTGTTGCGGCGGGCTTGAGTCAACAACCCTGTACAAAGACTTTCCTCTGGTGTTTCTTAGAAAGCGACTTTGTCGTAGAAGAAGCGAAGTAAGCCGGGTTGGTGTGTCCTCTTGATGCCTTTAATTGTTTGCCGCCAATGGCCAACTCTCTCTTTCACTCCCCGCGAGAAGAGACCATATATGCCACTTGGCCTTCCTCCACCCACGACGTAATTTACCGCTATATTGGCGCCGATCGATCCTATTGATTGTCGAAGAGGCGACCGAAGCGGCATGGCGCGTTTGCGTGAGGGTGACAAATACCTATTTAAAAGTCGTTATGAGAGGCGACTCATTTGAGTAATTAGCGGCGGCGGCCGAAGAGAGGAGAGAGAGATTTACGAGGACGTGCTGCGGTATTTCTTGACGCGTCGCCGACCCTTTAATAACGCCGTAGTAGGGACGGGGAACCTTCCCCCCGACTTGAAAATGTCGTTACGAAGACGCTAAAATCGTTTGATGGCCTCTAATTTCCGTAAATTTTAAGTAATAACCCGAGCCAGGTCTTGGCACGATTCTAATTTGAGTTAAATTATTATTGGTTAATTATGAAGGAATTTATTCGTAATTATCTGTCGGGCGCGCGTCTCGGCGAGCAGCGTCGAGTCTGCGGCCAGTAACGCCCTTGTAATGGGCCGAGTCGGGAAATTCACCTTTCGCCGATCCGGATAAAACGTGCCTCAATCGCTCGATTATAGTCTATAGATGTAATTAAAATCATTCCCGAAAATTAATCCATCAATCACGAAATAACTAAGATTATAGTTACCTCGTAAGAAGAAGAATTCTGATGCGCTGAATTAGATCGTGTCAGTCAGTAGGTGTTTCAATAATATGTCACCATGGTGTCATAAATTAACCTCAATTGAAGCTGAATCTGAGAGGTCAATTGTTCCGTTACGCGTGGAAATATTCTAAATTAGGGAGTTATCTCAACAAACTTCAGACGCTGTTCATTATACCATAAGTAACATTTTACCAAGAAGTATGACACATTTTATTTTTAATAATTTTTTATATTTTATTAATAATTTTCGTAACTTAAGACCATTGTAAATAAAAAAATTTGATGAATAATTTTCTCCAAACTTTTTTTTATGAGATATTCTGTTATTTTATATTTTTTATGTTAATCTGTTGAAGATATTTTTGAATTATAGAAATATCATGGCATTAAATTTGGAATACATTTATTTTGGTTATTTTTAGTACCATAAGGCTATCATAACCCCCCCCCCCCCTAAGTTTGAATTGGGCATGAAGGCCCGATTCTAAACTAGGCAGGCGCGGGGTAAATCAAAATTAGGATCTACGCTACCTGGCGGATAAAAATAGCAAATCTTACCAAACACCCTCATCCCTACCACCTCTTGCCATCTACGAAGCATGCATTGGGGGATTTGTGCATACGTTTCAGTTTTTCACCACCAGGGGATTCATGTAGCCAGTTTGGCCAGTCATTAGCCTAACTTGAAAATCCCATTCGTTTCAAACTCAGGGGCCTTGATACTCTTATGTTAGTACTTACAGGAAATATTTAGTTTTTTAAGAAAAAAATATTATTCTATAACTTCCAAAATTTTGAACATATTATCCAAAATAAGCGAAGTTTATTGATTAAACTTTATTAATTAATACATTTATTGACAATTTCTAAATCTCAATCCCCCGTTGTTTCTACGAAAGTTTTGATACGTTCTATAACCTCTCCGCAAAGACCCTTTTCACCAACAAGCAATTGTAAATATCATTGATTTTAATTAAATATGTAAATTTAACGAAGTCTCTCCTTTTTTATAATCATTATCAGCATATTGAACTTACAAGAATTTATTGTATAATATCAACACCTATAATAAATTACAGATATTATCATAAGTAACATAATCACAATAAGTATGACAATTCCTATTATTTTAATGCTAATTTCCAGAACGAACCTTTTTTCGACACTAACATTCTCGCCAATCTCCAAGTTGGACTGGTACTCGAACTGAGTTATCGTCTTTGGTAGTACTAGATTTCGACCTAGGCATATTTAACAACTATGGGGCTCTGTGCCGAGAACTAAATCTAGATTGCGCAATAACACTAAAAATCAGTTCATTGATAATTTTTCGTAATTGACATACTTATAGAGTAGTATCGCTCTGTAGCTTTGGGCTATGGCGGCCATTTTGAGGGCCGTTTTTTATCTATAGGAAAAAACATGGGTGACGTCGACGTACGTCACGCCGATATTACTCTATTGTTATTATGTTACTTATGATAATACTTATGTATCAAAATCATTTGGCATTAACGCAGTCATGTTTATCAGCTAGTTTATATAACTTAACAAAACGCAGCAAAAATATGAACTGCTAAAAACGAAATTAAAATTCTATATCAATAGTTAGCTTAGTTTAACACAGGGCCGTGTCAAAGGCGATAGAATTTAGGTGAAATTTCAATTTTGCAAACTCGTGCTTGATTTGTTTATGTCATTAGTAAAACTTTACTTAATAAAATGGGTTTAAACAAAAGTTGTTAATATCTTTATTTTGCTAACTGATCCATTTATTCCACGACATCACCCAGTTAAAGCTGTAAAAATAAATCACTTAGCTGTGATGACATTTATAAATCCTACCTTAAACGTAGCTCTGGAATTTTTAAATTATAATTTTAAAGTGAAAAGAAACTGCCATTGCAAATCAAAATATAAATTTCCCCGTGCCCTTAAAAAGCGTCGACCTTAAGTTTGATTACAAATTTAACGGTTCGTCAGTCGAATTGTTAAAGGGGAACGGTCAAGTTTTAACCAGTTAGATAGCTCTATAGCCTATTAAAAACTAAAATTTATGGCGCAAACCGCATAAAAAAATATTGAGTGGTTAATTTTTAATAAAATAATGAAATTTCGGGAAATCGAAAAGCCGCGACACCTGGTGAGAAACCGGTGAGACACTCTCGGCTCGATTAAAATTGATAAAAAAAAAGCTCCCGCTGCTGTAGATGCGAAAGAATTTAGTTTTTTTTTAT
Organism: Leiobunum rupestre; assembly: GCF_980474605.1. NCBI lineage: Eukaryota > Metazoa > Arthropoda > Arachnida > Opiliones > Sclerosomatidae > Leiobunum > Leiobunum rupestre. Next base: position 29,412,723 of record NC_143387.1, on the reverse strand, counting down.
TTGCACGCGCGGCGCTTTCCAGTTATAAGAGACCTAAGTCTAAATTGAGCGATTTCAAAAGTTACGCTAGTTCGCAAATCGCCCATACGGGGCTAGGGGCGCTGGCGGCAGCCCCTAAGATGGCGGCGAAAATTCAAACCCAAACACCTGGCGTTATTTTTCGTTTCAACTTTTTGGGCCAAAAGCTATTTTTCAAGACAAAGAAAGGTACGTGTTAGTATATTGAACGTCTTGTTAATCTTTTGATACGGAAATAAGGCCATATTTGGAAAAGCTTGGCCGTTCCCCTTTAAATTCTGGCTTCGTAATGACACGGAGAACGCTGAAAATGGTTTGTGTCCGATAATTGACCTTTATTGGTCCGAAATAGTTTCCGAAATCTTTGCTCTATTGAAAGATTGACCATAGAGTAAGTTTCACATCCACTTAAGATTTAGTTGAATTTCATAATAATGTGAGTCAGCTTACGTTTTTAGAGAAAAAGCCTCAAGGTCTAATTTCGTGGAATTTCCGCTATATTATAAGTCCGCTATAATTTGACCGCGAAAAATAGCAATCCTTCCTTACGAAAATTTCTTGGTCCAATTTTCAATTTTTATCCAACTAAAATCAAGACACATCCAGTTTGAATCCAATTCTGTTTGCATCAAATAAATATTGATCAGATAGGAATAGAGTAGAATTTCATTCATTTTAATTGGATGAAATATAACCCCAACTGAATTCAAACCTTTTGGATGCATTTTTTTAAATCCAGTTTGATTAAAGAGTATAACATATCACATTTGATCAGATTGAAGAAAAATGTATCCCAATCAGGGATAAATTTAATATTACATTTATTTTCTTTAATTGAAAAAGAACCTCATATAATTTGTTTTAAAGGAAATGTTACACAGAGTAATGATGTTTTATATGGTTTCATTAACCATTTTGTATTATATATCTCATATTTTGATTTTTATTGGCTTGATCTCTTGGTATCGCTAGAGATCACCTAGTATTAATCTAAGTGATGGTAGTGACATCTATAGAAACGAATAGGTGATACGATGCTTTACTAGGTAGATCAAATTGGTGCATATCCTATCCTTCGAAATTGGGTTACAAACACATATTTGTAATTCACACAAAAGAGGTCAGATATAAAGTTTAACGGAGACAATAACAACACTAGCTGAGGAGGCAAACCTCGATTTAAAAGTTTCAATGATATCTAACAAACTCTTTAATCGGGCGAAAATCGCGTGGAAAACCAAAACTTTCGGGGCAAAATCAATTACATTGAAAACTATTGGGGCGAATAGCGATTGAGCTCTTAAAAGTTTTTCGAATAGCTCTTTGGCCGGCACTTTGGATATAGAAGGCGAGGTCTCGTAAAACTGCCGCTTCCCCGCCTTCATTTCGCCGCTCCGAACTCTAATATAGAGAGAGCCCCTTTTAAAATCCCGTTCGGCTATTTAGAATCGGCTCGCGGTCGCTTAGCCTCAGCCGAAAGCCACCTCGCCATACTAGACACGGCCCCGACCGATCCTTACCCTCTCTCCCTCTCTTCAAAAGTAATATAAAAAGTAATTTGAGCGGGTAATCGATCTAATTAAGCTTAATTATCTGAACAGAGGCTGCTCCCGGAGAGGCGTCTTCCCAGCAGCACCGCTAAAGGAGTGACTCCTGGGGAATTCCTCGGCCTGAGAAGAGGAGGCGGCCCGTATTCTAATTAAGCCCAATAATATGTCTAATTAAGCGTACCATTAAAAAACGGGGGAACCGGAGATAATTTTTCAAACGTTACCATGAAAACGAAAAATTGAAATTTTTTCCGAAAGAGTTCTTCCAACTGGAATTATGACACGAGGTTACGGTAACTGTTCAGTAAAAATGGTCAGGAATTCATACCTCTACCTACTAGCAACAACCGCGAGGAGAACGCGGCTAGCCTTTAAACACGCTAACGCAGTGTTGTGTACAAATTTCATTGGACGAACCTTTATGCTGAACGTTTTTCGGAAAGGGGAAAGACAATTTCGAATTTTCCCCTTCCGACGGCAGCAGGCGCTAAAGCGTCTAACCAATGAAAAATGTACGCAAAAAAAGCACGACTTTCGACGGGTTGCGTTCTCTTTGAGTGGGGTGCTGTGTTTGTTGCTCCTAGCCTCTACTTGGAATGCTTATCCAGTCGTATCGCGTATGGTAAGATCATTCTGACGGCTTTGGCCCCACCTACGACAAAAATATCCCCTTTGCGCGCGCTCCCCTCTCACGTTGTTGTTTGTTAAGTTAACAGTGTAGTCAAAAATAATGTCAGCCACATCGAGACGAAAATCTGCAGCGATAAGCATTCCAAGTAAAGGTAAGGATTCCTGGAATGGTTGATATGAACTTGTATCTTCAAGGAGGTAAAAATTAAATGTTAAAATGGTCCTCTAAAACGCGTTACGACTGGTTTTTAGTCTAAATAGTTCTTTATTATGTGAATACGACACCTTTTGATATAAATTCAAACTATTCTGAGAATTATGGGAAATTATATTTTACAAAGAATTCTTCGAAATTTTTCCAGCATTATCGTCGGCTTAGGTTTAGTTTGATAAAATACGCGAAAAAGTAGATTAGTCCATAATTAAAAGGGATAATATATCTAAATCCTAAACAAATTTGAAGAAATTAAAAAACATACTAATAACTCGTACCGATAGGTCTTCGAGCGAATCTCGGATCAAATAGATCTTCGAGTAATAAACTACATAAAAACTAAATAAAATAGCCAGAAATTCCAACGGTAGACCAGTTTCGTTCTATTTTTAACTCATCAGTACCGTGCGGGAAATCTGGCTGGCGACTGTTATATCGAAAAGAGAAACTAAGCCTAAACATTAAAAATTTCAAAACGCGTTGCATAGCAACGGAAAGCCGAATAGGGGGGAGTGTCCATAGGTGGTCTCTTCTAACTTAGGTTTAGTTTGTTTTGGAATCGTTCCGGTTTTATCTCAATTGTTAAAGGGTTATTTAATGATAAAGAAAGAGTAAAATACTTAAAACAGGTAAGAAATGTATTCCTAAACTATTCTATTGTTGCAGTTTTTTCCACAACCGATAACACAACATCTGGTCCCTTTCCTTTTGGGAGTTTCTGAAGACCTGAAAATAATATACTTGCACATATAAGCGAAAATATTTAACATTTAATTACCTGTTTTGTTTCTCCATCGTAAAATGTATCTAAACTGATTAAGCCTTTCCGATAACTTACGGAGCTGACGATTTAAACGGTCCGAGCTAAGCATTTTCGGTTGCCATGGCAAATCGAATGATTAGTACAACGTCTCCTTTTGGGAAATTTCATATCTCATATAGGTCTACCTTACGCCCGACTTTGAACAAAATCGGCAATAAACACGTCGGGTACTCTCCTTGTTAGACATTTCTAAATTATTTTTATTTAATTCATTAAAAAAGTGATTCTAAATGTCTTAAGTATGGGTCTATATAATATTATTCTATAAGTTTGTCATTTTGGGGAATATTTTACAGAGAGCTAGTAACGGAGTGACGTCATCACAAGAAGAAAATCTCCCCCTATCGAGACGTTGTCAAAAGCTACGTGTGACGCGTTAGTAAGCGGATGCAAAACGGCGACGAAGCCCGTAATGTAGTCTGTCTTGTGAATAGCTCTCAGTAAAACTTTTGCATGTGAAGAATAGGAAGTTTCACACTTATATAAAAAATTATACACTTGGAGATAATTCGTAAGATATGCTCGCGTATCGAACGTTTACACTGTCGATTATAAACGCGTTTAAAGAATTTCTCGGAAGTTCACGACGTTCACTATTTACTTTGTCATTTTTTTGACCTCAATATAAAATGTAAAGCGGTTTTTGTTTTATGTTTCATCTCTCGAGAAGAAGCGATTGAGCTTAAAATGAGATACGAAATAAACATGGTTGAAAAACTATAGAGCTAGGAGGCCTGGGATAATAAAACATCCCCGTTTCAAAATCGCGTCCATAAAAAGAGCCGTATTTTGTTTTAGAGGCGATGCCGCCATCTACGGTAAGAAATATCAACTAGAGGGACGGAAGTAAAAAGAAGGTCGCGAGGCTGTAAAAAATTCCCTCCAAAGAAGCTCCTTTCCGCTCGAGAAAGTCGCCGTTTTCAGCGTCGAAATAACGAATAAAGAAACAAGACCCCGAAAGGAATCGAGCAAAGGGAAAGCTTATAAACGGCTAATTTTTTACTGAAAAAAAGCGAGAAAATTTCCCGTATAAATTCTACGGCTCGCTTTTGCCTTTTCTCAATACCAGAGGGCTCTCTTTCTATTATCGCGCCTGGCGAGCGAAGAAGGAGAAGAGGAACAAAAATTTAATAGGTCTCGGATTTAATCTGTAGGAAAAATATGGAACTTATTCTCTTAGAAGTGTTAAAAGGCGGCCGCCTCAACGTTAGGCCTAATGTTGCGTTCGAAAATGGCGAGGAGCATTATAGTTTCCATTACAGCAGATAAGAAAGGATTTACGGCGCGGGAGCGATACGCGCGCCGCCTAGAAGTGGAAAGAGGCGGCGAAATGTTGAAGAGCCCCATCTCGCGTAAAAAATAGCATTTAAAATATAGGAGAGGTCTCGATTTTCGAGAACAGATTAGGACCGTGATATTCAAAGAGGATTTTATACACTCTTCTCGTATATGCCAATCGGTATTCTCTTTTTCCCCAACCTAAAGGATTCCACTTCAAAATTTTATACAACATTTTATTCCATTTTTTCCCAGAGCCCTTTGTTTATGAGTAACTTTTTAACGCGTCTATTTTCTTCGAGATTTCAAAGCGGGTGTTTCTATTTTGAATACGTACGTACAGACATAAAAATAAAAAAAGTTCTTCGCGTAAAAATGAATGCGAGGAGATTGAAACACCGGGTTTTAAATAAAGGGAGGAACTTGCGCAATTTTTCATTACTTACCTATGGCATCCATGGGAAATGACACGAGCCAAACCGAAAAAATCACAAAGAAACGTAGCTGTAGCAACAACACCGAAATTTCTAATTATTTAAAGTACTATGGTGATATCATTACCAATTATATTTGAATCCAAAATCAATAAATCTGTTCCATTGCGCCGAATTCCATTCGACCGAAAAAGACGCACTTTGGCGGATTTAGGTTTCGGTCTAATGGGATTGTCCCATTCGACCGAAAAACCCGCACTTCTCCGGGTTTAGGATTCGGTTTTATCCGTTTCAGCATCTGTCAGAACAACATGCAGTGTTACCTAACTCAACCTAACCTAACCTAACCTAAACGAATATCCTCGAATATTACGTCAGTCGATTAGAAAAATACAAAACCCTCCTTTGGGCTAATCTCATCAAAAACATTGGCGGAATTCGGTCTAATGGGAATTCGGTCGAATGGGATTCGGCGCAATGGGAAGATACCAAATCAATTAACTCTTTAAACAAATCCATCAATTCAAATAAGGATTTTCAAAGGAAAAATAAATGAAACCCGACGAATAAAATAACTTTTACAGCGCATTTTCTTGTTCGGGTACTTACATCTTTAAAGGTCTTAACAAAAAAATGTTTTCAATATCACAATCTTTTCATTGAGAGGTCAGAGCACTCTCGGTATTTTGCGGGACTCGTTCGGCTTGTGAAAAATAATCTCATGGTGTTATTTTGGCGCTATCTATACTGATACCCCAAACTACATATAAAAAGTTATATAAAGATAATTCAATATCCTATTATTTTAATTTGATCGCCCCAGGCATTTTGCTCAAAAAATATATTACCTAGAAATGTGAAATTTTCGGGATGTACACTATCGGGAAATGTCGTTGTTATTAGTTAATCTCAGCAAAATTGTGACATTTTAACGCTAGGTGGTAGAAGAAAACTTTCAATGAACAAGTTGTACAGCCTACTCGAAAGCCTTAAATGAAATTGGTTTGTTCGGAATAGGTCAATTTGTCACTGAGTAACAAGCTAGTAGTAGGTGGCCTGAGCCTTTTCACAACTCATTTCAAAAGGAAACTATCTAAATTGTAATGCTTGTATGAATGCTAAAAAAAAACATTTTTTAAAGGGGAACGGCCAAGCTTTTCCAAATATGGCCTTATTTCCGTATCAAAAGATTAACAAGACGTTCAATATACTAACACGTACCTTTTTTTGTCTTGAAAAATAGCTTTTGGCCCAAAAAGTTGAAAAGAAAAATAACTCCAGGTGTTTAGGTTTGAATTTTCGCCGCCATCTTAGGGGCTGCCGCCAGCGCCCCATACCCCGTATGAGCGATTTGCGAACTATCCTAACTTCTAAAATTGCGCAATTTAGGCTTAGGTCTCTTATAACTGGAACGCGCCGCGCGTGCGAAACAATTTTTTTGCGTCTTCAGCAGCGCGCGCTTTTACGTTGTTTTCTGTCTCACCGATTTCTCACCAGGTGTCGCGGCGGATGCGCGCTTTTCAATTTCCTGAAATTTCTTTATTTTATTAAAAATTAACCACTCAATATTTTTTGATGCGGTTTTCGCCATAAATTTTAGTTAAAGCTTGACCGTTAACCTTTAAACTTTTTTTATTGGTAATTAATTTTGAGAGAAAAAAACTATTTCCGAAAGTGTTACAAATATTACAAATGTACCAGTCTTATACTAAATGAGGTTCAATAATTCTATCATCCGCTGCTATACACGTTCGTGCGCGATACCGCATATTTGAAATGAACCACGGACCATAGCTGTAGTTACGAGTCGAAACGCTGCAATAATTATCTGGCGCAAGTCTTCTTCGCTAGTGACTGGCGTCTTAGAAACTTCCTCCTTCACGAATCCCCAAAAGAAAATGTCCGGCGGTGTCAAATATGGGGACCTACAAGGCCATCGCGCTGGACCATTCCTTCCAATCCAACGACCTGGGAATACGGTGTTAAGGAATTGTACCGCACCCCTTTGCTGGTGAGGAGGCACACCGTCATGCTGGAACCAAAGGTGTCAATCAAAGGTACATGTTCCAATGCTTCTGCAACTTCATTCTGTAGGAAGATCAAGTAATTCTTCCCATTAAGCCGATTCGGTAAAAAAAATGGTCCAATAACGCGATCTCCTAGTAGACTGACCAGACGGTGAAGCGAAATTGGACCTGATTGGGGTGAGGAACTTCACAGTGCGGATTTTCACCGCTCCACACGCGGTTGTTCCGTTTGTTAAACGGGCCGTCTCTGGCATTGGTCATCGTACTGGACCAGTTGCGAAAGTCTAATCCAAGTCACCTATCACCATCGTCAAGTGCTTGGTGGAGCGTGGCAAGGTATGGATGAAAGTTATGGTGGTCAAGGACACTCCAGACATAATACGTTGTCAATTCCAATTCGGAGCATGCCATTCTTATAATTGCTCGAAGGTAGGCGATGACTGTGTCTTCCATATTAATGCTATGATGTCCCCATTCGCGAAATCTGGGATTCACGTTGTCATTATCTTCAAAGTCACGAACAGCACGGGGAATAGTATGGTGATCTGGTCAACTGTCAGGATAGAACCTTTGAAATAACTGACTTACCAGACGTGCGTTTTGATAACCATCTTGGAAAGCTGGTCACGGCTATAACGAGATATACTTAATTACTGAAGTACCTTGAGATAATGATTTTAATATCGGTGACTCCGAACTTTAAGTACTTAAAAAGAAACCTAAATTTAAACCAAGTGCAAATGCAAAAAAAGCTTTGTGAAATTCAGTTGGCATAAATTAGGCATTTTTGTAGACAACCCCCTTTTTTAAATTTTGCAACACTTTCGAAAATGGTTCTTTTTCTCTCAAAATTACTTACCAATACATTTTTTTGCAGTCATAGAAACATTACAATTTAGATAGATTTCTTTTTAAATTAGTTGTGAAAGGGCTTAGGCCACCTACTACCAACTTGTTATTTTTCATGACCTTATATCTCAGTGACAAATTGACTTATTCCGAACAAATTAATATCATTTAAGGTTTCCGAGGATGGTCTACAACTTCTTCGTTGACAGTTTTCGTCTACCGCCTAGCGTTAAAAATAAATTTCCAAGACCATGAAAAATGTCACCATTTTTTCTGAAATTTACAAATAACAAAAACATTTCTAGGTTATACATGTATAGTTTATGAGCAAAATGCCTAGGGTGATCAAATTAAATCACCCTGTATAGTTTATTTTAAGATTTAATAGATGGCGCGTCGTAATGTACCGTTTTTATTCAGTGTACCATAATTTACCGCTTTAGTCCCATTCGACCGAAATCCCATTCGACCGAAGGCGGTTTTGAGGTGTCCCATTCGACCGAATTCCGCCGAAACGTGCGGTTTTTATGTGTCCCATTCGACCGAACGCTTTTATGTGTCCCATTCGACCGAACGCTGCTATATAAATTGGCTTTTGCTATGTTTTCAATTTAGTTACTGAAGTCGTTTGCAATGGAGCGGATAGCTAATAAAGGAATTTAGCTATGCCATTTTAATATCTTTGTTCTATGCATTTATTTGAAAATAAAATGGAATAAGCATGAATTATATTTTTATCTTCACCTAGTCAAGAAAAGTAACTGAACCAAAACTGAAATAGTAAACTTAACCAACTCTAACCTAACCTAAAATAACCTAACCTAACCTAAACATGGATCTTCGATAGTACATACCTTATAAATAAAATACCAAATCACCCCGCCAATTGGGCTACATTTTAAAATTATTTCGGTCGAATGGGATTCGGTCGAATGGGAATAAACGTAATTTACCTGCTCTAAATTATTATGCACTAATAATCAGCTAGGCTAATACCCAAGGCACCACCATAGGCCTAAGTCATCAAGCGACTTTTAAAGCCATTAATTCAGGTGGCCGGGTTGCAATGCCTAGGAGGGTGGTGGCAAGCCCTGCATGACACGCGAGCCAACAGCTCCCTACACTAACTATTACCGTTAACCTCTACAAGTTTATATTGAAAGGGGAAACCGAAGAGCTAGGGTGAAAACCCCTTAAACCAGTGGGGAGAGAACTTGCAAACTCAACGCGGAAGGAGTTGTTCCGAGTTTTCAGCCAGTGCCACAAGCTGGGATCGAACCCGGCGAGGCGAAAGTGCTAACCACTCTGCCACCCTACTTTTCAATCAATGAACCTTAGTCTGTTTGACATTTTATATCGATAAAAAGTTAAAAACCCTTAAAAAGTAATTTGTTTAAATTTTTTATTTTTCCGATTTGCGGAAAATTTTCTGTAAATACAGGAAAAAGGGCCGCGCGCGAATAAAGATTCTAATTATAAAATTGCTGTGGTGAAAATGGCCTATTTTTCACATTTTGAAGAGGCTTTCCGAGATAATGTTTCTCTACTTTATGTTTCAGCCTTCACGAAAACATTTTTATAAAATTCAATGGCTTAAAAATTTATTTAATCCTAATTTTTTAATAAATGTATGGTTTATCTCATAATATATACATTCAAATAGACCTAGAATAATAATGACGTATTAAAAAAGGCATTTTTTAGACAACGAGAAGGTTTATAAATGGCGCATTAGACCAAAGGTCGGTCAGCGTGAATTTGGTGATTAATGCTACCAAGAATGTATTTATTTATACTCAGGGAGAATGAATATGTCGAGATAATTTTCAGCGTTTCTCCAATTCCACCCGTTGGGGCTCCCGGTATGCTCCTCCGCTTAAAACAATTCAAATAATACTGCAATCTCATTGGTTCTTAAAAATTACGTTTTTTGACGCGATTAACGCTGCTGCGAGGACGCAAAAATAAGACCGCCCCCCCCCCCCCCCCTAGCGTGACGGGGTTAGGGCCTCAAGGTGTTCGTATCCGTCGATAGTCTCGACATATTCATTCTCCCTGAGTATATATAAATACATTCTTATTGCTACCTTATAAAAATAATAATATATTATTTCGCAAACCCTTTATATATTAAATAAAAAATGCTTTTATCAAAGCAGTTGAAAGGTTGAATTAAGGGGGAGTAGTTGAGATCAATGTAGGCGCAGATATTGAAAATGTTTTAGGTTTAAAGAGTTTTGTTTTTGGAATTTTCAAAAGCGAAATATATTTCTAAAATAATTTCCATCGATTTTCCTCACCTTTTATATATTTTAAAACCCTTCCCTTAAATTTGAGCTTTGAAACTGTAACAGTAAACTGAGAAAATTTTAAATTGTAAATGAGTACGCGTGTTTAGTTCTGATTTTTTTCTATTCTAATCGAAATATTTAAACCAATTTTTTAAATCACACGCATTTAGCCATGGATAAATTAATAGGGCTGTATGACCAAAATCTAGAAAGAAAAAGACAAAAATACGAGGTAGGCTACATTGCTTGATAGTTGATACGGCACCATATTTTTCAAATGAAAAGCTTATTTCTGGGCTTCTGGCGTTGATTTTCGATTAAAGTAGAATCATGAATAGAGTAATATCGGCGTGACGTATGTCGACGTCCCCCATGCTTTTTCCTATATATAAAAACTGCCCTCAAAATGGCGGCCCATGGTAGAATTACACATAACAACACGGAGTTTTATACAGTTTTGGCATGCCTAATGAAAATCTGAAGCTCCACACAAGTCGAGTAAGCGCTGGTAGTAAAAAAAGAGACTTAAGAGTTACATTAAAACGCCATGTTTCTTTCAAGAAAGGCCTATTAGAATTTATTGTTATTGGAAGAAAAACAATGACTTATCTTTTCTAAGCCACAGGGCAAGACACACGGCTCTCTTTGCACTTGCAGGCTCTATAGGAAGAGAATGTCATCTGTTGATTGTGAAAATAGAAGCTATAGTTACATCCCAATTTTCTCTGTTAACTTGAACACCGTCGTGATTAAAATTATAGCAAATCTCATTTATTTATGACTTTTTCTAGTTCAGTTTCTGTTATATATGTATTTATACAGTGATTTCAGTGTCACGTGATACAACGTCACCCATGCTTTTTGAGTGAAACTACTCTATATGTGTATATAGAAGTTAAATGCTGTCATTTTACACGTAATCCTTCACAATTAAAAATTTTCTCAGTTTACTGTTACAGTTTCAAGGCTCAAATTTAAGGGAAGGGTTTTAAAATATATAAAAGGTGAGGAAAATCGATGGAAATTATTTTAGAAATATATTTCGCTTTTGAAAATTCCAAAAACAAAACTCTTTAAACCTAAAACATTTTCAATATCTGCGCCTTCATTGATCTCAACTACTCCCCCTTAATTCAACCTTTCAACTGCTTTGATAAAAGCATTTTTTATTTAATAGCTGTCCTTTTGCTCTGCCTCACAGGGCATATTTTGCTTAAAATTAATGATTGTAAAAGAAAGCCATAAGTTGGAAAATAAAAAATTTTATTTATAAAAATATTTTAAATAGAACAGATCAATACTTTGCTGTAGGATATTTTACTATATTATTGGATGTAATTAACGGTACTTAAAATAGTTTTAAATATGTTATACTAAACAATGTATAATTGTTTTATGTCAAATTGACTTCTAAAAAGAAATGTACGACAATTTTCCAGGAAAATCGAGAATTTTTGGCCTAGATACGATAATTTCAGATCTGGCAACGCTGTTTCTCAAACCCACATTGTCTACCCAACAAACACAAAATCGTCCTTTGGACATCCGATTGACATCACACTCGGATCTTTACTTCGTCCGTAGGACGCCCCAAAACCGCGGTTGATGGTTAGTCGAGGGAAATTTCCCAGACCTAGGGAAATTTTTACCCCTAAAAATCCAAAAAGGGAAAAGGGAAATCAGGCTAAAAATTTGCGAAATCTAGGGAAATTCCACGTAGGTTTATTTTAATGTGAAGTTACTAATCTAAATAATCACAATATTTAAAATAATTGATTTAAGGACATCGCACTTCTTCTATGGGATTTGGTTTCGACAGATGTTTTTCAAATTGAAACATGTGATTAAGCTTGATCAAAGGAGCGAAATTGTCCATTGCCATTTTTCTCTAGCTCTTATAGCTTGTCCAGTATCACTGGTCAAAAGTGGACAAAACTTAGTGTTGTCTATTTGTTAAAAGGATTCACGGCCCATCGGTTAGCGTTCTACGTTCGCGCGTCGCTAGACCGGGCTCACTATCAATAAAGTTTTCTGGCCAAGATTTTTACACCTCTACTTCATTATTTCTTTTCTCGCAAATAATTATTCGATGAATTTTCGTACGTGGAATTATTGATTACACAATATTTTATGAGCAATAATAAAATAAAACATACCATAAAAGATATACTTAAGAAATCAGAATATATATGATTAACCATGGGCGCCCACAGACCATTTTCTTAGGGGGGGGGGCATTTTCCAAAATTATTTTTACTCTATATTATTATAAGAAATATTATTAAATGTGTTTTTTTTTCTTTATGGTCAGTTAATCGCTTCTGTTGTAGAGTAGGACTCACGATTGTTTTTATTAAATTGTTGATTTTAGATATAATTTGGTATACAGTTATGTTAGTCTAGTCGAAAATATAAAGCATTTTGCGTACTCATCTGCACTTGAAATATTGTTTCTCCATTGCAAAGCTTTCTTAATGGCCGAGGCCCCCACCTGTTACGAGAACTGGACGGATTTCGCCCAATTTACGTCTTTGTCTACAGTAAGGATCATGAGTCTGAAAAATCTGAAATAATTTTTGAACTTAACTAAACAGCAAACTAAAAATTGGGAGGAGGCAAACTCCGATCTTAGGGGGGGCAAAGGGGGCAAGACCATATTAGGGGGGGGGGCAGTTGCCCCCTTTGCCCCCAACCTGTGGGCGCCCATGAGATTACCCGTTTCATTAAATCCTCCATTCAACACTCGCTGATAGGAAAGAAACAGTCACACCATAACAAATCAAACACTTATTTATCGATTATAGTCACACAGTCGGTTTTTTTTTAGAGTTACACGGTACGGTGTCGGCTAGAGCCTTGGACACCAACACACAGTCGGTTAAAGTCACGGTCACACAACTGTTAAAACTCAATATTTAACTATTTTTTTACTGAGTTCGTTCATCGTGCGATCAGAACGAAACCAAATCCGACGCTCTGTTTTGGGAAGCATCCCGAATCTTGGCAAGAAAACTCATTTCATAGTGAGACCGGACTAGCGACGCGCGAACGTAGAACGCTAACCGATGGGCCGTGAATTCTTTTAACAAATAGACTATACTACGTTTCGTCCACTTTTGACCGCTGATACTGGACAAACTATAGAAGCTAGGGAAAAATGACAATGGACAATTTTGCTCCTTTGAGCAAGCTTAACATGTTACAGTTTGAAAAAATTCGGTCGAAAGCCAAATCCCATAGAAGAAGTGCGATGTCCTTTTATGAAAATATTAAAAGAGTAATAATTTAGCAAGAAAGCTTAATGTTTTCTATTAACCTGGCACCCCTGCAATTTTGCTTTCCACTTTTTCGTTTTATTATCGAGGACTCGTCTGCTCCTCGGAATGGTGACTGTGGTCGCGTGCAGTGTGAGAAATTATATAACTAATTATAATTAATCTAATAATTTCTAGTTTCTAGTCATCTAACTCTGTTGATTAAACTAATGGAAAAAAGTAAAAAAATCGTTATTTCGTGTAATAACGTACTGTTTTTCAGCTAATTATTCTATTACATATAAAGCCATGAAATGTATTAAGATAAATAGAAAATTATAAATATATAAATTAAAGTTTAATATTGGTTACCTAGAAGGCGCTATGTATTAAATATCACTTTCTGAAGGCTAACAAAGAAACTAGGGAAAATTTTTGTCAAAAAGGGAAGTTTTAAGTCCCTGTGAGGGAAATTTCGATTTGGCAACTTGACATCACTGTCGGTCGGACGTTAACAGACCGTACAGACGCCAAATGTCCGGTTTGTCCATGGTTTGTCTAGAGCCTATGGACGATCCTAGGGATGTCAGCTGGATTTTTAATAGTTCATCTGGGGTTTTATTTTGGATTAATTTTGCGCCAGCAACGACGTCTTAGGGACGTTAATTACTATTTAATGTTAAAAATATTTTATTCACAGTAAATTTAAAATTTTAGGTTAAACTTTATTTTATAATTTAAAATAGGAAATACATACAATTGTGAATTACAAAAAAATATTGCAAACCATACATATTTTCTGCTATTTTAACTTTGAAAGATATACATTCATTAATGCATTTCAATAAATTTGAGCTTTATAAATTTGAGCTTTAAGTGAACCCTTGACTGAGAGAGAAAAATAATAAAATGTAATGGGCCAAAGTGAACCACCCCAAAACTTACTTTTGGAGTTACAATTTGTCTAAATAAACTACTGCTTTATGAATTAGGACTTAATGTAAACCCTTGAATGATATTGAACAATAATATAACCTAAAAGCAAAATAATAAAAACAGTGGCGTAGCGTGCATTTCTTCCACCCGGGGCCAACCCTAAATTTGCCGCCCCCCCCAAAAGTAGGCAAAAATTCTGTGATACTCTGTTGATTTCAAAATGATTCAAGTCGTTAAAAAATTAAAATTTTATTCTGCGTGTTTTTTGCAACGCGAACTCTTTTATGCAATGGTCAATATTAATTTGTACCTCTTGTTCGATACCCAGATTTGTTAATCTGAACGACATTGTAGATTTTAAATAGTAACTGCACCGCGCTTCTCAATAACAATAACTGACGTTTCGTTCGAGCCGGTTAGACTCGTCGACTGTTTTCTGTTGGCGGTTGTTGCAGTGTTGCCACACCGCGCGCTGCCCGGCTAGACTCGAGTAAACCATGCAATGTATTGCGATTATGAAGTGTTTTATATTTTAAGTGGACAGTAATAACAAACTCGTTAAGCTATCGCTAGCCTCCCTAATACTGAATCTTGGGCATGAAAATCGCTTAAAATTTAAAAGTGAACAAAAAAGCTTACGTTTTTGATAGCATTAATAGTGCTTTCAAAGTCTATGGAGAAGCATGTTGGCCCCTTATAAAGATTCCACTATCGTGGAATCTTAATGATTACCAGGACAATACAAACAATTAAGAAATGAATTAAATATATAAAATTAAACTTCAAAAGAAATTTGAAAAACAAAGTTACACTAAACATTAATGATTTCGAAGAAAATAAAAATAACAACACTAACCAACGAAGAAATGAGCAATGGATAACATTCTTCCTAATGTCATCGGGCAAATTGTTCCTTCTTCGGGCACCTCTAAAAGCATCTGGCTAACTTTCGATAGTACGCAGGGCGGGACTACTTTGTATTTAAGGAAAATTTTATGAGCATTATCACGTCAGCTCTTCGAACGGATAGCGGCCAAAGATGGACAGATTCAAGATGGTTGCCATATGGAATACGATCGGGTAAATTTGATCAAGGAGACGTCAGGTAAATTAACAACCCTTATAATTAATTATGCCTTATTCCCGTCAAAAGCGTGCTTTTATGCTAGAGCTGTATTTAGGTGAATGTCATCGTAACGCGACTCGTGTTAGTCAAATGTTTACTAACGCGACTTTAAAAAAAACTAGAAACGTCGATCCGAGGTTCCGTGAACAAGCACGTCGTAACATCGACAGGAAGAGATTGTCCTCGCCTATTTTGTCCTATTGGCTTTTTACGACTCCTTTGGTCGGGTAGCGTCCTATTGGCTGTTTACGACTCCTTTGGTCGGCTAGCGTCCTATTTACTTATTACGACTCCTTTGGTCGGGTAGCGTCCTATTGGCTTTTTACGACTCCTTTGGTCGGGTAGCGTCCTATCTAAATTGATGATTTAAAAAGTGTAATTTGATTGAAATCGTGGATTAAATCGATGATTTAAAAATAATAACTTGATTGAAATCGTGCATTAAATCGATGATTTAAAAAGAATAATTTGATTCAAATCGTTCATTAAATCGATGATTTAAAAAGAATAATTTGATTGAAATGGTGTATTAAATTGATGATTTAAAAAGTGTAATTTGATTGAAATCGTGGATTAAATCGATGATTTAAAAAGAATAACTTGATTGAAATCGTGCATTAAATCGAAGATTTAAAAAGAATAATTTGATTGAAATCGTTCATTAAATCGATGATTTAAAAATAATAATTTGATTGAAATGGTTTATTAAATTGATGATTTAAAAAGTGTAATTTGATTAAAATCCTTTATTAAATCGATAATTTAAAAAGATTCATTCAATTGAAATCGTTTAATAAAATCTATGATTTAAAAAGAATAATTTGATTGAAATTGTGTATTAAATCGATGCTTAAAAAAAATTTGATTTAAATAAAATCAACCGTGATAGCTACGGATGACACTGCCGCACCTCTGATGAAATCTCATGCTTCCACTTGCTTCTTCCTCGCTTTGATATTAGTTTATATTCAAACAAATTCCCACGAGTTAAATTGCGAAAAACTTCCACGGAACGACTCCGAGATGAGAAAAGGGTAGAAATCTCACCGAAACTTAGTGGCCCAAGGAATGCATACGGAAAAAAGGAACCCCACTATGATATTCATATTTCCACCCGCATACAAAAACACGCGCGCCCCATCGCCCCCTCCCCCTTTTCTGGCCCGGAAAAAAGAACAACACCCTGAAGGTATAAAGGAAAAAAAGCTTGTAACCCTACGAGCCTCACCAACTCCTCCGAAAATTGTATTTATGGTATCGATAGCCTAGTCCCGTCACGTAAAGTCTCCTCTATTTTAGTTTCTGCTCAGTTTGAGGGCCCAGTTAGCAAACGATCGGCTTATAGGACACCGCTCTTTTTCCGTCGTTTCAAAATTGAGCAAACGTTAAACCGGGATGAACCCGACGTGTAAGCTGAGAGAGTTTTAAATTAAAATTAGTAATATTTTAAAGTGATATTGTTTAGTTTAGTTTATTATGGTAATGGATTGATGCACTGACGTGGATTGAAGCCTGTGTAGATTGTAAAATTTAACTAAAAGCATTGAAATTTAATATGTAGAATTATCAATGTACGGATTACCTTTAATGGCGCTTCTTGAAGTTATTTAAAGGGAGACTGTAACTGGTGAAAAGAATTCAGTGCAATTCCGTACGTTATGCACCAATGAATAACCTTCGATAGCGAATCTTTGGCAACTCCGAATGAAGTTTTTTATTAATTTATTTTTTAACACATTAAGGTCGTTTCAAAGCAATGTCACATTTAAAAGAAAATATAGAGAATAATAATGAGTTTTTCGTATACGTTTAATCCTAATATACATATTTGTTTTTGTTCGAGTTTTTGTGTCCATAGCTCCAAGAGCGACGCCTTGTTTCGGTTACCCTAACGTCAGGCCGGGAAATCTTATTTCCATCTCTGGCTACTTAACAACTTCTGGTGATGTCTACAAAGCCACCAGTATAGATATAGTAAGCGTGTAAGAATTTAAGGCTCACTTTTTGCTTGATTCGAGGAATATAGATGTAAAACGTTTTCGAACTCTTTTTTTAGCCGCTAACTTTACGCTAGAATTGCGCGGAACCAAATAGCGACTCCACTTCATTTGTAAGCACGCCATCTATTGAGTGTAACAAGAAGAGAAAACGCGCGAGTTTTACAGCGGAAAATGTAAACAAAATAAGGCAATGAAAAGGAAATAAAAAATGGTCGGTAATGGAAAATATAAAGTTTACATAAATCATCGGGTAACCAGCTTCTTCTGGGTTCGATATTGTCGACAACATTTCATTTATTTAGGTTAATTAACCTAAATAATAGAGTTAGCAAAATTACTCGTTATACTAATTTAATTTCGGCCCTCGGAAATAGAGCCTCGAGATATTTTCATTAATTAATTATACTTTTATTATAACTAAGTAATATTAAAAGTCCACACCAAGCAGCCAACAACCAACAGATTTTAAATTATTATATTAATTAATTGAATACAAGGGAAACACGTTGAGGTAATTTAAACTTGAGACTGTATAATTATCATATATTTGGTTGAATAATTTAAACGTAGTACTAGAATAGGAATAATAATTTGTGAGCAAAGTATTTATAAGCGTAACTAAAATGTGTCATATAAATATACGAAATCAAAGTACACTTTAAAATTTTGAAAACTGAAGTCGTTAGGGAATTTAAAAGGAATGATTTTCAAATTCAGGACCAGTGTTTGATCTCTCCTAGCCAGGTTACTTTAAATGGCGGCAGCTATCACTTTTCTGTGCCAGCAACGAGATAGAATAACCGATTCAACCGACGAGAGAACATTATTATTTTTGAAGGTTAAAAATTTTCAATTCGAAACTCAAAGCACGATCAAAATTGATCACACACTATTCGCGTCTTAGCGGGCAACCCAACCGCCGTTATTCTGTGTGTAAAGATTTTCCCGCTAGGAATATTATTATGCAAATACCAATTGAAATAAAGTGATTGTAATTTATTAACTTTTCTAGAAACTTGCTTGTATTTAAATTCTTTAATTTCTTCAAACCTAATTACTAGCTGAATGAGATAACGCAGGTGTCTTTTGTCTAAATATTTAACAGCGCAGAACCTACAAAATTCCTTTTTTCCAATTCCTTTGAAATGTTTTCAGCCATGAGAACTAAATTTGCTAATTTCAATGTGGAGCGTTGGTAGACTAAAAGGGCGAGTAAAATATTTAGACATTCTTCATAAATATCTTCATTGAAGTTTCAAGAAGATTGGGATGAGTTCTCATATCAGCAAAGCCAACTCTGTAAGCTTCTCTTGCAGAAAAATTATCGGTTACTATATTTGATAACGTAATTGATGATTTCCTGATTCCTTTCTCAGAATTTTATCCATGCTGAAAACCGCTGCCGTGGCATACAGCATCTCATTGGCTTCTGATATTCGTCGCAAAATACTTAAAAGCATTTTGCAGCGTCTCTGGTACCTTTCAGAGTTGAAACCAATTACTGACATCCATGTTTTTTAAAAAATCTTACGCGAGTCACGATGGATTAAGCTGTAAATGGAACAGCTTGGTCAATGCACTTTTATGTTGAATCGAAATCGTGGAATAGCCTGTAGGTTAGTTTTTATGTTCGTAATGTAAATTTAACAGTTTATATGGTCAACAAACGTATAAAACCAGCTAAGAAGTTTAGAATTTCCTAGGAATAATTCACTCCTTTACAGCGCACTTGAAAACGTGAAAAGCCATTTTATAATTTACTGTTGTTTTGCTATCTGCCCCAAGTCTGTTTCCCTAGATCTTAGTTTATGAAGATTCCACTTATGAGTGGTTCTGCAGAAAAATTTATGTTAAGAACGACATTTTATCTAACTATATATGTTTTCAAATCTAGACATCATCCCAAATCAATAAACACCACTTGTAACCAGGGCCAATCAATCGAGAAATATGCTGTACCCGGCCACCTGAATTAAAGGCTTTAAAAGTCGCTCGATGACTTAGGCCTAAGGTGGTGCCTTGGGTATTAGCCTAGCTGATTATTATTATTATTATTACATTTGGTTAAAAAAATAGAGTTTTTAAAATTAAATAAAAACCATTATAAATATATCTTAATTTTAAGAAATCCGTTAAAGTAGAATATAATTGAAAATAATCTTAAAAATAATAAGAAAAATTAGTATGGATCGGGAAATATCTAATACCTATATTAAAAATCAAAGATTATTTTAGAAATCATAAATTTAGAATCTACATTCTTAGAAATTGGGGAAATGTTTGGTAATCGGCAAAAAAACCTGGAAATTTTGGTTTTGACATAAAATCTGGAAATCTTAAAAATCCAAGATTATTATTGATATCATAAAATTACTGGGAATTGAAAGTAATCGAAAGATATCAGAAATCACGCGTACAATTTTTACTAAATTGAGTGGTCCCTCGCTTACAACGAAACAATCGAAATCATCGGGATTTATTAATTGGGAAATTTCAAGCTTTTGGTTGAAAAGACTAATTAACAATTGTTGAAAACCTCAATGAATAAACTAGTAATTTAGCCATGACTTTTATAGCCTTCAATGTAAATGATTACTAAGGAATATTTTGTTGTATGTATTATGTTTTCTGCATCCACGTAATATTATTGGAAAACGCATTCTAGCACTGTTTAAGTTGTGAATTATGCAGACGAAAACGTGGTCTTCGAATTCGTATCAAGGCAAGTGAATGCAATGTCGTCAAGGGTTCTTATATCGCTCAGTCTTCACGGTATTCTTCCTTTCGCGAAAGAAAGAAGCGGAAGAGAAGAGAGCGCGGAGGGTCGGCCTAAAAAGAGTGAAGTTGGAATTGAAGGGAATTTGTTTATTCTTCCATATTTTCAAAAGCTTTATTTTAAAGCCTTCCTTCTCTTAAAGAATACGCCCCAACTTCAATTTCATCAAAAATACGAAAACAAGACGGCGCGCCTTCTGGCCTTCTATAGCCACTCTTTCCCCCCATCTATCTCGCTTTGTTGTGAATGGGGTGGCGCAGTGGTTAGCACTTTCGCCTCGCAGCGAGAGGAGCCGGGTTTGATCGCAGTTTGTGGCACCGGGTGAAACACTCGGAACCATTCCTTCCGCGTAGAGTTTGCAAGTTCTCTCCCCACTGGTGAAAGGGGTTTTCCCTCGAGTTCTTCGGTTTCCCCTTTCCATAATAACTTGTAGAGGTTAACTGCATGTAATAGTTAGTGTAGGGAGCTGTTGGTTCGCGTGGCATGAAGGGCTGGCCCTCCTACGCGCTGTAACCTGGCCATCTGTTTAAAAGGCATTAAAAGTCGCTAGATTACTTGGGCCTAAGGTGGTGCCTTGGGTATTAGCCTAGCTGATTATTTTTATGTAATTTATATAAAAAGAGTATTTTTACTGTGAACTTATTTTTGTTCAGTAACCTTGATAAATTCTAAAACTATTGTTCTAGAGGTATTTTAAAATTAGTTGGAATTAATACCACGATGAACTGTTGGTGTTACAGACAAAATGGTTATTTCGAATAATTTAATTTATATTTACTTTGGACAAAACTTCACGAACCGTATGGCCATGATTTTCAAAGTGAGAGGAGGTTCTTTAAAATCGAGATTGTCTTTTCAGTATCCATTTGATTTAAATCACTGACTTTTTAAAAATCATTGATTTATGAAAATGTACAATATAAATATAAATTATCTAGAAATATCAATTTACTGAAAACTAAATTAATTAAATAAAGTTTTTAATTAGTAATCAAATTTAATTCATATTAATTTAAATTCCATTATACATTACAGCTGCCCCTGTTAGTCAATTTTTCCAAATAGAGGGATTAATCGTTTAAAAATTAATCAAAATCCGATTCAAATCAAACGAGCCAATATTTTCAGTTAGAAATATCAACAACCCCATTTAAAGGTCTGCGATCAAATATATAATCACACCAATAACGTTTATTAATTGAGAAAGTATTTCGTAGGAAGTTGATTTAAGCTGTTTTTAGTACAACTCATACCATGAACGTAATCAGATTCTGCGTAGAATGTCGCGAGTGGCTTAGGGTCGGCATTCAAGTGTTATTGGGCTTCAGAACCGGCCATCAAATCAATTGTTTTACCAGGGCTACAAGGTAACGCGCTCAGTCGGCGTGTTCGCATTTTATGAGTCGGGACTGAAGCGGTGAACACATCGACTGTCGTATCACCGGTTCAAAGTATACATTTATGAGAATGAGTGATTTTATCTATCACCATTGTCATTGGTAAATTTTTGCGCGTCGGAAAGTGAACATCCCAGCAGTCGCTAACTGAAATCCGCAGTCTGCCCGTTGCGACACGCTAACAAATAGATACAGCAAATCTCATTATGGGCACCTTCATTTACTATACATCTTCCAAATTAACTTAAATACACGTGAGGAGCTTGCATCATTAAATTGCAAATAAAGTGAATATATCATTACTAATTATGAAATTAAACGAATGGAGTTCAAAAAGAATTCTGTCAAAAACAATTTCAAAACTTTCCCTGAAATCTTGAAATACATACTTTTTGTCGATTGTGAAAGTCAATCATTCTATCAGAAGCAGTTGACCATAAGTCGGTTAGAAATCAAAAAGAAAGACTATTTATCCAAAAATTACAATTGAACGACTGCGACTTGCCAACCCGTTAGGTTAATTTTTACGCCGACGTCAGAATTCTACTGACACCCGATTCTAAAAGTTGTATGATGAACATCGAACCGCCGTACGATTGTAGAAACATATTAATTAAAAATTGCATTGGACAGGTCACCTGACGGGCAACTCACTCGCGTGCGATTTTAGACGCTACAGGATAAAGTAGAACTAATAAAAAGTTTTTTTGATGATATATGTTAAATCAAAAAGTGACCGACTTGAGATAAAATTAGTGGCGAATAACCGATAGTCTAAGTGGACTAAAGCCTACGGGCCCTAGGTAAGGTTCCACGTGTTGATATTATAAAAAGCTCGAGGCATGGAATAAATAATTACAAGGATGTATCATGTTGCTGTGGAGCAAAAACGTTTGATAGCATCTCTATACCGGGGTAAATACGCATAAAATCGACTAACCATGCGAAAAAAGTGAACCAAGGCTACGTCAATTTTTAAACAATGTAAAAAGCGCCACCGATAAATCTTATTTTTTGGAGAAAAAAAAAGTTAATTTTAACCTTTGGGGGGAAATGCAGTTTGAGATTAGCTTAAGCCACAAATTATAATTTTTTTAAGTTTTCCGTAACGTCATTAACGTGTTTTCGACGTAAAGTCTTAAATGCTATCCAAATTTGGTTCCGTATTTTAGTAATCATTCAATCCTTGGCATTCGCAATGTGGCAAAACCATTGACAGCGCATGGACAGCAGGCGGCGCTACCTAACTTGGTTCACTTTCACGCTTTCGCAGATGTAGTTACGCATTTTCAAACCGGGAGAGGGATGCTAATAAAAGTTTTTACTTTTCAGGAGAGCCAAAACGTCCTTGTGTAGATTTTTCCATGGTCGGGGAACCTAATAAAATTCAAACCTAATCCGCCACTGGATAAAAAGCTTTTCTTTTGGTGGTTCAAGAGTCTAGGGTAACCTCCAATATAAAATACATAAAAATTATATTCCTAACATTACTTACGACATTGAAAACACAAATGATATAGCAATACATAAAAACCTTTTGAACGGATATGACATTATTACCGTACATTAATAGAACCAGCATAAACCCACCCTTAATCCTCAAGGGGTCAATCCGAAACCAAGAAAAAAAACTGCTGCTATAATGTTTTTTTTTGTTGTTTTTTTTAAGAAGGAGGGGGCGGCAAAACAAATGGAAGAAAAAGTATGATATTCAGGCTCATGAATATCCTTTATAGGCAAGAATATGTAATTCGTCTATTTGGTTTTATCCAAGTTTCCCCCATCGCAGCCCGCAGCGAAATATATTTGAAGCCGTGCCCTACAACACGCCAGAGATTGGCGCTTACGCGTTACGTTAGAACCGTACAAAGACCGTGAGTTTCCATCGATTCTCTAGTAGGGAGTTCGTATAAGTTGAGCGGTGCGGATGTACTGTTTGATAAGCAAATAGCGGCTACCAGGAAATAGCCATTTTCATAACAAGGGCCCACCCCAAGATTTTCATTTGCCCAAGTTTCAAATGAAAAATTGTTCTTCTTTGTTAAGGAAATCGGGCTTCTTAGGGACAGCAAGTATATTATACTTCGACTGAATATTGAACGCCAAATATATTATTGGATCAACAATTTAAACGCTCTTCGATTTGCCGTTACGCGTTTCGTCCAAGATCGAACTGGCCCGATGGAAATTCTCGCCGGTGTTGTCTTAATTTGAACTATCTCTTTAGATATTGATTCGACATTTGAAAAACCAATAACGAATATTGAAAGAAGATAGCTTTCAATTTCCCTCTATAGATGCGATTGTGGATTTGTTAAAAATAAATGAAACTAAAAATTCGTAAATAAAGAATAGGAAAATGTTTTAGTCAGGAAGCTAGGTCGTTACGTGCGAACTAATTAGGCAATGCCCATGGGACACACGATGATTCTCCCACTAACCGTTTTCGTGGCAGAAATGAATTTTGAGCTGCTATACTACGATACCGACGTTTAATTTTTTTTAAAGATTTTATCAAAGTCGACTCAACGGCATATTTACATACCACTTTTCACCTTTCTCGTTCTTCAGTGATAAATCAGTTCACGTGATGACCACTTTTGAAGCGTAAAAATTATAATTCCGACTCGTAAAATGTTATTGCACTGTTAAAACAGTCAAATTAACGAACGGTTTGAACCCCAAAAAATCCCGAATGCCAACCCTAAAAACTAAGCAGTTGACCCGTCGGACCGACTACATTTTGCTATCAGTAGAGGTTTTGGACCTTATGCCTCCAATTCTGTAAAGACGAATCCGTTTACAAGTAAAAATTTACAATAAGAAGTTTAATGGTTTGAAATATTTGAAAGGACGACACCGTTTACAAGTAAAAATTTAAAAGTTTAATGATTTGAAATATTTGAAAGGACGACACCGTTTACAAGAAAAAATTTAAAATAAGAAGTTTAATGATTTTAAATATTTGAAAGGACGACACCGTTTACAAGTAAAAAATTAAAATAAGAAGTTTAATGATTTTAAATATTTGAAAGGACGACACCGTTTACAAGAAAAAATTTAAAATAAGAAGTTTAATGATTTTAAATATTTGAAAGGACGACACCGTTTACAAGTAAAAAATTTAAAGTTTAATGATTTGAAATATTTGAAAGGACGACACCGTTTACAAGTAGAAATTAAAAAGTTTAATGATTTGAAATATTTGAAAGCATGACACCGTTTACAAGTAAAAATTTAAAAGTTTAATGATTTGAAATATTTTAAAGTACGACACCGTTTACAAGTAAAAATTTTAAAGTTTAATTATTTGAAATATTCGAAAGGCTGAATTAAACCGTAGGTGCTCTAAAATATTTGAATTTATTCAACTACAAATTATTCTAATCAAAACTTGATTATAACGCTATTTTCACCTTGAAAAAAAATATTTTAATGACAATAAATTTTCAGATAGAGAATAAGTCGTTTTACGGAATTTGTGACCCTGACTTCTAATTAGACCTTCAGCTCTAATTTGACCTCATATATCTTTTAGCTGTTTCAACGTTATGTTTAATTTATTTTTAATATTTTGAACTTTGACCTCTAATATAGCGCCTGTTTTAATTTGATTATCCCTTCCCACCCCTGATTCACAAAATTTCAATAAAAAAAATCTGGGTAAAAGTTTTAGTTTCCGAGAACCGTATTTTCTTATAATAAAAAGTTAAGGAAATTTAAAAAACAAAAAACATTTTCGTAGTAAAACGGTTCTATTTTTAAACGCGAATCGATTTGAAGGAAAACGTGGTTTTGTCAGAAGTGGGGGGTGACGGAACAGCAAATGTAATTGCTCATGCATTACGTAACGGCAACGCCTTTTCTTTAAAACTTTCTCTGCAAAGTTCACTTATAATTTAATTGAATGTTATATACCATTAAACGCGTTATACTCGTAGCAAACCCGAAAAAAACCACTCGAAACGAATCGACACCTCTCTATTATAATCGAAACAAATCGCCAGTAATGGCTAATTCCGCACCAGTGAACGGAAAAGAATTTAAATATTTCTCGGAGAAAACGTTTAAGAGAAAACCAATCGTCGGTTTCACGCCTTTCCGCGGTAATGCCCGGACCTTAAAATACAATTTGCCCCCTTTTTTGAACGGGGGGATGAAACTATGAGAGGGGGAAGGAAGGGGTGGGGAGTAAAAAATGACTCGGGCCAAAGTCAAATATAAAATTCCATTATGCATATATAAAGTTCATTTAAAATCGAGAATCGAGACTAATAAAAAAAGGGGTAATCGGGTAAAAATCGTTTTCGAAATGGTAGAGGCGGATATAGGCTTGGTTTTCCGGACGTAAATGACTGCTCCAAAACGCCTCGTCGAAATGAGTGGGATTTCCGACGTTCGGGAGTTGTAAGGCATTGATTTTGAATAGCAATAGAGAAAGGTCTTTTCGGCCTTATGACGTTTAATTCGGGGTGACACGCGATCTCGGAGAACGAAAAAGGAGAAGAAAATTTCTTCAGTTTCTCTTCGAAATTATTCATGTCTTTTCGTTATAATGAAGGGAGGATAAGGATTTTTTTCTCTTTCTTATAAATCTTTCTTAAGAAAAAGTCGGTTATTCCTATCAAAAGATAAAAAAGGGGGTCAGACATTTTTCTTCGTATTTTCGATAAACTACAACGCATTAAAGTGACTGTTCTTTTGGCCAAATTTTGAAAACCACGGGAAACAAAGATAATGTCGGCTGACTAACGTACAGCGGACAGCTATACGCGCAAGTGGCTTTTATCTTCCAACCTTTGCCTATATAAATATCACTGTAGCTGTAAGAAACGTTTAAAAAATGTTTTAATAAAAATCTGATACTTCGGGGCACTATTTTTCATCGTATTAAAAGAAAATATGGCTCCGAATTTATAAATAAAAATTATATATATTCAAATTTACGATGATATTTAAAAATTTAAATAACTTTATTAAATTTACTTACGGATTAATACTATCAACTACATATTTCCGAACGTTTGTGTGTCTGTCTGTCAGTCTGTCTGTCTCGCTATAGGTGTCCAGATCATTTGCCTTAGAGCGACCAGAATTTGCACAATTGTTTTCAAAGTACAAAGTAAGCCCCTCAGGTTTTCCTTTGTTTTCGTGAATAAAGAATATAAAGTAAATGAAAATCGTGATATCGAGCGAATTTTAACGCCTTTAGTGCACATGGCCGGGTTACAATGAGTAGGAAGATGCTCTAATCAAACTCTTGATTCTTATCAAATTCTAAATCAACACACTGCTTGAGTTACGGATAACCTAAACGAGTTTTTATGGACCAGTCTTAAAAATGCAACTCATAAGGGGTTGCCATAAGCACCAGAAGCTGAGATCGAACCCGGTTACTCTTGCCGCGAGGTGAAAGAGCTAACCGTGAAATAATTTTTAAGATAATTCTACGCAGATTTAACTATTTTCTTTGCACGTATCAATATTCATATCCTTAAAGTGTTACTTTTAGTACAGTTTCTGTTAAACCATCGAGACCCGTCTTTTTGTTTAATTAAATAAATTTATTGAGGCTATAATTTTTACATTTATATTAAATAATTTTTGTATAAAATTTTACTTTTTTGTGAATTTCAATTGTTTAGCTGTATGTTGTTGTACACTTGCGGATCGTATTACTTGCAACACCAGTTACGACATAAATTTGAAATCATAATTTTATTTTATTAAAAATATTAAATTTTAAACTAGTGGGAAGTACGAAAAAAATTAATTATTTAAAATAATTTTGTTAGAAACGAAAAAAGAAATGCTATTTTGAAACCCCAGAAAAAAGGCCGTTTACATAGTTTTGAAACTAAGAAAGCGATTTTTACCTGGTAGATAACTTCTCCGTGAACACGGACGTATCGCGTGTGGAATACTTCTACAGGGATTTGACCTATTTCATTAAAAATGTCTACTTTACCCATAAAAATCAATATAAACGGTATTTTCGGTATTAACGTACGTAGGGCAATCCAATAATAAATTACTTTTATCAAAATGACCAATCTACGTTCTCTTATAAGCCAACTGCTAAAACAGCGCCGGAAAGAAAACTATACATTAAGTTAGCACTTTAAAATGAAATATTATTTCAATATTACGGTGTAGTGGGTAACAAATCTTGGGTCTAAATATTACAGTCTTTCCCTCTTTAAAGTAATTTATAAGGAAAGAAAATGGAGGGGTAGGAAACATTCTTTTACGCCCCCCCCCCCTCGCCTCGTAACCTACCGAGAAGAGAAAAAAATCAAATCAACTTTATACAATTTTTTCACTATTAGAAAGGAAAAGAATGAACCAATCATTCTTCGCTCCTCCATTTCCCTCTTTCGTACTGAGGCCACGCGGCCGTCAAGTATTCTTCCAATCGATATTAACTTCTATATATTTTAACAACAAATGCAGTCTTGGAAGAGATAATATCCTTCAATAGCCTCCTTTTATGGA
The DNA here is from genome assembly GCF_980474605.1 of Leiobunum rupestre. Lineage (NCBI taxonomy): Eukaryota > Metazoa > Arthropoda > Arachnida > Opiliones > Sclerosomatidae > Leiobunum > Leiobunum rupestre. The sequence goes on along the minus strand of NC_143387.1, from coordinate 29,384,625 downwards.
AGTTAAAATGAATATTGCGATAAAATCGAGAATTTATAATAGCTTATTCTTCTAGAGAACGAAAAAAACGTAATCACGATTACTTATAAAACTACATTCGAAGAATATTGATCCGGTAAATAAAAATTAATTTGACATAAGGTTTAAACATGAAACAAAATCACGATTAATTATAAAACTGCATTCGAAGAATATTAATCCGGTAAATAAAAATTAATTTGATATTAGGTTTAAACATGAAACAAAATCACGATTATTTATAAAACTGCATTCGAAGAATATTAATCTGGTGAATAAAAAATTAATTTGAAAACAATAAAAATATTATTGTTATTATTACATCAATATTAGGTAAAAAAACAATAATAATAATTATTATAAAGTCTTCTGAGCTAGTTATAGATTTTAACCATAAACAATTTATTGGTAAGTATATCGCAGTCTTGGAAAGGTATATGCATTTTCAGTGAGATGGATAACATCAGAATTTAGTCAGAGATGTAAAATAGCATAATGTGGTAGGTGTAAAATTCGTATTTGGAAAACGAAACAAAAAATTTGTGGAAACGTTAAAAACAAAACGTATGTTTTATATTTTTTCAATTAAAACATTTTTTGTATTTCCTACAGGCTGTATCGAATTTCATTCACAGAGCTTTCATCTTCTAGTGACTGATCTTGGTGAAATTATCACCATAATCGTTACATTAATAAAGTACAAAAGTGAAATCCTCAACAGCCCATTAGGGAATACATTTTTGAAAAACCTCGCATCTATATCAGTAAACGTGTAAGGCAGTTTTTGAAGAGTTTGCCTATGGATCAAAAAGAGGGTATTTCGCGATCATTTTGGTAATACAACGTTCAAGAAAGCTTTTACGAATTCAGAACACATTGATATTCTAAAATGTTTTTGAAATAAAAAATAAAGTTGCGTAGAAAATGTTCGGCGGTGTGATAAACCTTTTTCGGCGAGCGCGGTAAAGGCGGCGCGCCGAAAATTAAATGACTCGGCGGAGGCGGTTCGGCGACGGCGGCGTTGGAACGGCGGCGCTAATCTCTAAGTGAGTGTTCTAAAGCCAAAATTAAGATCCCTGAATTCGTAGATTGGGTGGGTGGCTTTTGTTCGTTGCCATACTAACTCATTTGGTTTCGTGCTGTGTTTTGTTTCGTGATCTCTGACAAGTAATAATGTAATCATAAGAATTAGCTAGTCTCAAGTCATCGAGTGACTTTTAAAGCCATTAATTCGGGTGGCCAGGTTACAATGTGTAGGAGGGTGGTGGCAAGCCTTTCATTCCAAGCGAGCCAACAGCTCTCTACACTAACTATTACAAGTTTCAGTAAATTAACATTTCTAGGGAATTTATAATATTGTACATTTTCATAAATAAAATTAAGTATAATATGTGATTTAAATCAATCATTTTTAAAAAATATTATTTGATTTAAATCACGAGTTAAATCAAATTTCTACAGAAAAGACAATCCAGCTTTTTAAAGAACCTTCTCTCCCCTTTGGAAATCATTTCTATACGGCTCGGAAAGTTTTGTCCACATTAAATATTGATTAAATTATTCCAAATAACAATTTCAGTCTTTAACACCAACAGTTCATCGTGGTAATAATTCCAACTAATTTTAAAATACCTCTAGAGCAATAGTTTTAGAATTTATCAAGGTTATCGAACAAAAATAATATCACAGTAAAAATACTCTTTTTATATAAATTAAATTAAAATAATCATCAAGGCACCACCTGAGGCCCAAGTCATCTAGCGACTTTTAATGCTTTTAAACAGGTGGCCGGGTTACAATGCGTACGAGGGTGGTGGCCAGCCTTTCATTCCACGCGAGCCAACAGCTCCCTACCCTCACTATTACCATTAACCTCAACAATTTTTATGGAAGGGGAAACCGAAGAGCTCGTGAGGAAACCCCTTAACGCGGAAGGAGTTGTTCCGAATTTTCACCCAGTACGACAAGTTGGGATTGAACCCGACTTCTCTCGCTGCGAGGCGAAAGTGCTAACCATGCACTCCGCCACCCCACATCATGTCACGGTGGCCGTTTCAAGCAGGGCCATCTTAAGGCATGGGCTAAATGGGCTACAGTCCAGGGCCCCCCACCAGTTTTGAGGCCCCGGAAAGGCCAGCCATACAGCCTACTCTAGGGATAAGGGTTTAGTTGGTTAAATATTATGAATGCTCATTCAATATTATGTGTCTTTTAGTTACGTCTAAAGTAATTTTACTCATCGCCACATTTTGTATCATACGGTACCTAAATTTTCAAAAACCTAACACTGTCAGTAAAAATCTCATTTTCAGTAGGCCTATGTTATACTTTTGAAATTAAAAGTTTTGGTTTGATTATTGTGGATAGTTGAATTTAGACAACGGACATACAAATTTAGCCCAGGGTCCCAAAGGGTCTTAAGAAGGGCCTGGTTTCAAGGTGGGCTCATGCAGTTACGACATAACGTAGAAGTTATACGCGCACGTTATCACTTGAGATATCCGAATGGGCATTATACTTAAAATAATACATAAAATAAATTCGTTTGCAATCTCGCGAAACAATTTGGTATCTAAATGCGAAACGTAATCTTAAGCTATAAACATAAATCGAAGTTCTCAACGAGAACTTTCAATGACCAAATGAATTTCGTTTTTTTTTGTAGTGATACTCCAGACATATCTCTCTAATCAATACACTTGACAATGACTTAGCAGAGGGAAGCGAGTGAGCATTATCACCTCTTCCATGGTTTGACAGATACTTCTGTCTCGGGAAAAACCTTACGGGTGGAATGATAGACTTTTTTCTCGGGGTGAGGAAGAAAGTTGAGCGTCGGTTTGGAACGTGGCTCGGTTTGTCCGCTGTCATATCAAGTTGACGTCTCCGCTGCCCTCCGCCCACCATCCTTCTTCCGAGAGAAAACGAGCGATAAAAGTGGATGTCTCACTCTGCGAGTTCGCGGCTTCACGCGACCGACACTTTCCTTCTTCCCGATGTAATACCTAAAAGAATTTCTCCGCGATTGTTCCGTAGTGTGGAATTCCTTTTTATTTCCAGTATCCGATCCCCGAGAGAGAGAGAGAGAAACCCTCTCCTCCCCATTATTTATATCTTTCCTTTCTTCCTACGTCTTCTTCGGACCCCCCTCGCCAATCTTTTTCCTTTGTTTTGGCTCTCTAGCGCGGGGCCAACAAGTCATTAAAGACGAAGCGAGAGAAAACCTCCTAATTCATCTTGGCACCTTCTCCTCTCTTCGCGCCAAAAAGGAAAATAACTTACAACAGGAGCGGTAGCTAGCCCAAATTCACAGCCAGACGTATTCGTACGGGGAAAATGGCGCCGTTCTCACTAGCTTTGTTTGGTTACGCGTAATAGCGTTGTTATAACAGCCCCTAACCACGTCAGTCAGTCGCGATGATTTCTAAAGAGGCTTTCCAGGATAAAAATTAATTATTGCCTTGGGCCAAACTATAAGAAAATATGTTGCGCGTCATTTTTTCGAAGGTATTCGAGATATATATTGTTTTACAACTACACTTTTCTCGCCTAACCTAAGCACCAACAAAATTGTTGTTGAACATACACTTTTCTGATTGGATAACGTAATAATGACGTAATCTTGCGGTTTTGTAAGCTAGGTGGCGGATCTGTCAATAAATAAGAAACACTCTAGTCTCTAGCAGTTGTTATCATCGTAGACCGTTCTTCTAAATTGGTCCACAGCGAATTAGGACACGTCTACCGTGTCGAAAAAACAATTTGCGGTGAGTTCCTCTAAATTCTTCTTCCGTATTACAAAGGGACTTTCGTAGAACCAAGTATTAACGCGAATATATATATTTTTGATCTCCATACCGCCAATTCGTAAGTTCATTGGGTCCTTCAAACTGGCGCCAGTTAATCACAAATTACAAAAATTAAATTAAATTAAATATTCAACGGCGTTAATGAATAAATAATGAATGACATAGGAGCTTGACTTTAATTAATTATCGTACAACTTAAAAAAATAGATTTCGTTTCATTTAAAAAAAACCCAAGAAAATAGAAACGTTTGATTTCGATATTACAGTGTTTTGGAATTTCCATATTCCCCCAGACGAAATATCCGACCTCTCCGGATGATTGATAGGAAACTTTCTTATCAAGCGCTCTATAATTTCACGTACGAGTTTCTGGTTTAAAATAAACGCAGATTGAGGATTTCATTATAACTGTATCTAACCATCCAGACACGCCCAAGACGTCAAGAGCCGCCGCGATAGCCGAAGACGCTCGTGACTTTTTAAATAGCAGAATAGGGAGAGAGAGAGAGAGCTTGTGGAGTGTTTGGGCCCAAACACCGCATTAGCTATCTTTCTCTTATTTCACGAGATAGGTATAATGGCGTATCAAGAAAGAAAGAAAGATGGGGGGGGGCAATAGCCCAAATCGTCTTCTAATATAGCTTCCAAAGTGCTTGACCCCTTAAACGGGCTTTATCTGTATAGTCTCCAAAAGCGATTTCGCCAGAGAGTGGTCGTAGCGGAGAGCGGGCCTTGTTTCAAGCGGCAGCGGCTGCAAAAAGGGACAACGCGCCGTTGGGAGGGGCGCAATCATGTAAAAGCCATTAGGCCTCCATCCCGGAGATAAGGAAGGCTATTATTTTGCCAGTCAGATTTGAGAAAAGTCTTACCTCGCGACCCCCCCCCCCACTCTCTCTCCACACCCCCTCTTTGCCTACCCTCCCATTCCCCCATTCCTATTCCCTAGCTCGAATATATCCTTTCTTCCACCAAAATGTACTCTATTATGGAGCCGCGGAAAGACGCTTTCCACAATAGCGTGCTTTTCAACACTTACGTGGAGACCCCTTTTTTACGGATCAGCAAATCGGCAGAAACAAAAGTACAATAGATTTACTTTGAAGGATATGCCGAATTCCAAATATTTCATTGGCCAAGACGTTCAGCTTCTAACCGTTATTATATATTATACAGTGCCAATGAATATTTATTTAGAGTTTATAGCCGATGAAGAATCTGAAAGTTAAAGAAATTGATGGAAGATCTTATACTTATTTATTTCATTTTCATTTCTTTTATTTGATTTATTTTCATTTAAGGAAAACAATGGTTTTTGATAGCTTTCAAAGTATCTGAGTTAACAGTTAACCATTACCACGAATTTACTATTAACAAGTTAGAATAGTTTTGAGGTCTGCTGGAATGAAGCACGCTCTAACCCATCCCAGCTTTCTAAATTGTACCTATTGAGCGCCATCTGCAGAGTGGTGATGAAAAATCTCTAGCTCGGTAAATATAGTGCGTTCCAATGGGCTCGTTTCCTTATCTATGAATTTAACTTTACCTTCATTAAAGCAACTATATATAATTCGGGTTTAAACTACTTAAATATTGACTTAATTGTCAATAGTGAAAATTCAAACAGTTACGACTTAATAAAAACAAAAGAAAGTCAAATTTACATCCCAAAAGTAACTCGGGTACTAAGGCCTAAGGTAAGAATCTAAATACAAAAAAAACTTCAAAAATTGCATTTTCAGAACTCATCAACAGACCGCTCCATTTATCTAGAAAAAAAATTAAAAAAATCTTATCATCTAAATAATTGTTTGAAACGTCTTGTATCTGTGTAATTGCCTTCATAAAAAAAATATCAGCAATAGTATTCGATCACCATGACGTTCTCAGTAACCTGTCATTTTGTAAAAACTTTACAATTTTCTCCGCCCAAAAAATTAAAACAAGGCGTATCTGAAGTCATTGAAATAATACCGGTAGCTCGTTCTTATCAAAATCGTAAATAAATCCTGGCTAGAGCAATTTTCCAAACGACGCAACAAATTATATAGGATATGCTAAATCGATTCGGAATGGAATACCTTCTATGGATTTAACAGTACACAGCTATTGGAATGACTAAGCGAAACGATTTCGTCAGAGCGTGCTTCTGGAATGGGGCGGGGCTCGATGGGTTTCTAGTGACGCATTCAAAGAGGCAGTACAACGTGCTACGCCCTTTATCAGAAAATTAAAGGGCCACATAATCATTTGAGTTTCGTGAATAGAGCTGGGAAAATGGCAAAATTTGATTCGTTGTATCTACTATCACCAGGTATAGGGAAAGGAGAAGAGCTACCTGCAGTGGCGTAGCGAGGGGCTCGCAGAGTTTGCAATTGCTGGCGGAACGGTGCCCTAAAGGGGGCCCTTTTGAAATTTTTATCTACTTACCCTAGAAGCACGTTTGGAGCCCGGCTGGACTTACGCGAAGTGTGTTTAGTCAGAGCTGATTTCTCCCTTTGGTTTTGATTTCTATCTCCCAGCTTTTTCTTTCGAACACAGCCTACTTTGCAGGGCTACCCCCAACTTCCAAAAACTTTCAAAGGCCTGGAAGTCGTTGGCTTTTATTTTATTGTCTATTGATTTCGACGCAGAGTTGCCAAATGTGCGACCCGGATCGTATTTGTACGATAATTGAAACCGCGGTACGATATACGATCCTAAGGCTGGATCATAGATAAAATAACTTCGTATATAGATAGGAAACTTCAATGGGGCAAACTGACTCTCACGAGATTGCCCTGACATCTAGTGACTGCGCCAGTTGGCTGTATTCTCAAGAGCGTAGAACGTATTGAGAAATTTGAGGTCGGAGTTTTGGGAATAAACGTATTTTGCAACGTAAATGTCTTCAAATATACCAGAAATAGCGTTTAAAACAAACTTGAAATCTTTACTAAATGCTATATCTTTAGTGCTATTTTTTAAATTTGCTCTCAGTTCAAGAAAAAGTACTTTTAATACATATAGCTCGCTTAAGCCTTTGCAATTGGGAGTGCGTCACACCAAGGTTCTAGTACGGACTTCGTGTAGTGCGAACTTCACCAAATAATATTATTCGGGTGCCGCCACCAGATGTCAGCCCAAATTCTGGCGTCACTTCTACAACATGAAGTTTCCTATCTATATACGAAGTAAATTTATCTATGAGCTGGATCGTACGGCAAAAATACGATCTTACGAGAAAATAAGTACGATCCGTGTAAAAACTGCTTAGCCTATCTCCCAGATTCCACACTCCCACATCCAAAGACGCTCTTGCGGTTTCATAGGAGGCGTGATAGTTGTCGAAACGAACCGGAAATATTCACAAAATATTTTCTCACCTGTTTTTTCATACATAAAAGTGAGCTAAATTATACGTCATAATAGTTTTAACAAACTGTTTTTTATCTTTTAATATCTTTTGGGCTTAAGTGGCTTGTTTTCAGCCGTACGATCCTTTTTAATCTAGTACGATACAAATCCAAACTCGGTACGATAATCCAGCGCTTGGAATCTGACAACCCTGTAAATTCGACGGAGATTTTATGGAAGGGCTCATAAACAAAATTAGGTAATTAAATCACATAGTGCGCGCGTTCTATAAATAATCATGGAGGGGAGAAGAGACAAAAATGTCAGAATCTACTATTAACTCAAATTTGAAATCAAAAAGTGGAGCAGAAAAACCAAAAATTCGCAAACAGAAAGATGAAAACGTTAAACAAGAACTGCAAAAGATTCCAAAACTAACGACGTTTTTCTCTAAAAATTAGCTTTAAGGGCACAACGGTTAGTGAACCACTTACAGAAGTTGAATCAGTACATCTATACAATTTGAGGAAACCGAACCAGTAATCGTTGAGGCTGACGAAACGGGAAACCAATCAAGGCCTAACAGTGGATTGTGCATGAACATTCTACTTTTAAGTCCCACTTTAGGGGGCCGGTCGTCTTCGGTTGCAGGCGGGCCCAAAATCTGACGGTACGCCACTGTCAACCTGGAATTAGGTACGATTTTTTCAAATGAGTCTGTGACTCTTTAGGCCTATAATACACTACGCGAGCATGAACCAAGAATCTAAGGGGACTCACGGTACCCGATATTTTGACATGGTAGGCGTGGCCTAAATCGGAAGGCTTACTGAGGTACATCAGCCGCTTTGAAGCGCCTCAGGAAGGCTGTTCGGGGCTAAGGCAACCAGCATATGTAAGATAAAGTTAGGTTAGGCTTAGTTCATTAGGCTTAGAAATTAAATGGATTCCAGTAAATTTTATTAAAAAAAACTTAGCACTATGCGGCTTACTGGTTATTTTTAGTCAACACAATGATTAAATACCATTACTTAAACTTTTAAAGAACCAATTTCAAAATTGAACGTGAGCGCTTCAGCTTCTCAACGGATCTACGTCGGAAATCGACTTCAGCGACGCCAAGTTTGTCCACATTGAACTAAAATTAACCGTGATTTTCCTATTCCCAGTATTAATGCGTGCTTTATATGCCTGAACAGTGAGTCCCCTTAGATTCTTGGTCTATGACTGTAGCGCCCCCTAAACTCGTTTCGGTCGCCAATATATAACATGATTTAGTAATATATTTTAAACGAAATTTTTCTTAGCGAGGAGTAGTTAGAGAAGAAAAAAATATATAAAGTAGACACTGTTTTACGCTGGTACAACCCCCATAATAATCTATACAGGAGGCCTCCATTACCGTGATACATTTGATACGAGAAGGTTCTTTCATACAGCGGCTATACCGCATTTCTGTCACTGTATGATGATGATTTTTCAGAATACCTCGTTATTCGTTATTTTTTCAGAATAACTCGTTATTCGTTTTTTTTTCAGAATACCTCGTTATTCGTAATTTTTTCACTTTTGTCCCATTGGGTCGATTCTCATTCAACCGAATCCCATTCGACCGACATTTTTGTGAAAGCATGAAGCCTAACCTAACCTAAACTAACCTTACCTAGCCTTACCTAACCTAACGAAATAAACAGATTTCAATTTTCGAATAAATGGGATTCGACCCAATGGGATTGCAAAATTAGAATTCGATCAATTGGGAAAGTATATTTTTTGATTAGATCCATTGGGAATTCGACCCAATAGGATTCTATCCAATGGGAATATACCATTTTTTCAAATACCGCGGTATTCGTTTATCATTATTAATAAGGTGATTCCGAAACGATCGGTGGTCACATGATTTGGTTACTTTCTGTCGTATGGCTAAAGCATTTGAGCGCGCACGAAATCTATTAATTTATCAAGAAGGCGCACCCAAAAGAATTAACTCTTTTATACATATATTTATCGATATTATATTTCAGAACCAACTATTATTAATAAGATAAAATAATAATAATTTGAATAAAAGGTGGCATCAACTTATTTCTAAAAACTGTCCGCGAAACCGCAGTTGAAAATAATAATCTCGGTGGAATTTCAATTAAAGCGAATTAAAATAGCGAATTTAATCAACGGTGCTAGAATGAGTAATTTTCGTCGTAATATCGTTTATTCAGTCATTAAGTACCGCGCCATTATGAGGTTGAAATCGTTAATTTTTCTCGCTTTAAGCTTAACCCAACGCGTTCCAGTAAGTAGCCACCGAATTATACGGTAAAATATTCATTATTCTCATTCGTGAATTCATGAATGCGGCGAGGTTTCCACGCGTTGTTAGCAAATTAAATAAACACGCGCTGAGTCTCGGCTGTTGCGTATTACGCTCGAAGGAGAAAGAGTAATTTCTAAGGGAAACTTTTAACTCGAGCTGGCAAGGACGTGATTTGGCGGACGAACGTGCTCGAGTAATATCTTTCGGCGCCAAACGAGAACCCAGTAAGCCTAAATCGGCTGGCTTTCTTTTCGTTCGGCGTCAAAACAGGTGTTTCCCGGGAAAAAAATAAACCTTCGCATTTTCGAGCTTATCCGAAAGGTAGGGGGCCCCCTCGCGTGCGGCACGCGAAACTCGTATAAATATAGTTCGAAGCCAGAAGAGAGAAGAAAAAATATTGCTCTTATTCTTAAGTCCCACTTCAATATTTCAATTTAAGCCTCATCGCGAGACCTCCGAAACCGGCCTTTCTTTTGATTAGTGAAGAAATTAAGCGACTTCTTTTACAGGAAATCTAGATTTCTTATAGCAGTCACGTTTCAATGCTATATGCTATAAATAATACAAAAGGTTGATTTCATTTCGCCAAAGTACCCGGAATTCATCTACCGAGAGCTGGACAAAGGCTTATTAAGAGTGCCTAATACGGGTCATTTTCAAGATTAATTGCCATCTCTTTCAGGAGTAGTTAACTATTTCAAATATAATTTATTTATTTAATGATTCATGTATCTAATATATACGGATTCTGTTATTATGTCAACGCTAGGCAATTATTACTTATGGTCGATTTATAAAAAATATCAAATTATAACGAAAAGTAAAAAAATGTCAATAAACTATTCTATTAAAAAGTTGATAAGGCACTTATACATTTAGGTCAATTAAGAAAAGAATTTCACTTTTGTATAATACAGTTTTTATTTTTTAAATAAAAAAAATTGTTTTTTTAGTTTTCAAAATTTTTAAAATTAAAAAAAAAACTGTATTATACAAAAGTTGAATTATTTTCTTAATTGAATAAACTATTCTGTTAATTCCTAGTTAGTAATTAGTTTTTACCTATTTCAGTAATCGTCGTGAAGATATTCGTTGTAAACCTTGTTCGGCTTCGTTGACTTGTAGTTCTTACGCAAAAAATATTTTCTTGCAATTTTGGAGTACACGAAGGAAAAAAAAGTGATTGGACGACACTCCAACCATGGTAAATAGAACGTAGAATAGCAGTCTGCAGTTCATTCTTCTACTTCGACGTCGTATCCTGTTTCATCAAAAAATACAAGCAGGACATCCTGACTAATACCAAATGTTTTCCAAGGCTAATGTGAACTGTTTGGTATAAACTATCATTGAAACTATTTATAATATCTAGTCTTAAGCCCAGTATCGAACTGATTTATTCTGTCATGTGACCTTGGCTTTTTAGCCGCGTTCACACGTACCTTCGGAAACGTTCCGAGTGCTCCCGCAACGTTTGGATCATGCCGAGTGAATAATCAACAGATTAGCAGCGATTCGTGACGTCAGTACGTCGGCTTTAAAATCCACAATCGTGAATTTATTTGCGACTTATTTCATTTTTATATTGTTTGTATCTTTAAGCAAAAATCTTTAAATTTTCAGTCTATTTGAACCGCATCAATTCAAAGAGAATCAAAACGTTTCGAAGGAGATGTGCGCTTACGTGTGCACGCCAAACGTTTCCGACAAAACTTTCAAACAGTAAAAATTCCAAATTTAAATTTTTCAAAATTAAAATAATTGTTGAATCAATTTTATTTAAGGAAATAACAAAACTTTCAAACAGTTAAAATTCCAAATTTAAATATGCAAAAATAAAATAATTGTTGAATCGAATTTAATTTAAAGAAATAGCAAACCTTTCAAACAGTAAAAAATCAAAATTTAAATATTCAAAATTAAAATAATTGTTGAATAAAATTTTATTTAAAGAATTAAATGACAAAACCTTAAAACAATAAAAATTCCAAATTTAAATTTTTCAAAATTAAAATAATTGTTGAATCAAATTTTATTTAAAGAAATGACAAAACTTTCAAACAGTAAAAATTCGAAATTTAAATATGCAAAATTAAAATAATTTTTGAATCGAATTTAAAAGATCAATTTTGTTAATATCGCTGGAAAAGTGCCGAGAATGGAATAATTGAAATCGTTTCAATCTCTAAAAGCGTTAATTAAAATTACTTAAAACTAACTGTATCTCTCTCTCTCTGTCTCTTTTCTGAATCAGATGAGAAAGAGACAAAAAAGTCTCGTGTATTTAAGCTCTTGGGGGATTAGTCCCCCCCCCCCCTGCTTTAGATACGTAGGCAGCGACGACAGCGAGGGGGGAAGCGATGGGGGACAAACGCAAATCTGGGGAGACTTACATGAATAATTCAATCTAATCCATTGTACAAATTAGAATGGCGCAGAAAGAATTCGCTTCTTATTTAAAAATCGAAACTTCGCCGAGGAAATTAAATTTTTTCTAAAGCCAAACACGTTAAAAAAACGGAGGGTCGATATTTCAAGTTCACTAAATCATTACCTTTCCCCTTCCACCTATTTTAGCTTCTAGTCCTTTTAGAAACTAATTTGCCATCGCGCGTTAGATATTTCATCTGGTCTGAAGTATTTATTGAAGAGATGTACCGCGGATTATGATTTACATTTTTAAGGAATAGATTTCATATACGAAATATTATAGTTCTATGTTAAGTTAAAAGGAACCACCTATGGACTGCATTGTAAAGGATTATATAATTAGCGAATTAGTAGATTAGTCCATTATGAAAAGGGATAATAAAGCTAAACCCTAAACAAATTTGAAGAAATTTAAAAACTTACTAATAGCTCGTACCGATAGGTCTTTGAGCAAACCAAAAGACGCGAAAAAAAACGGCACTATAAAGGTATTTATTACCTTTCAATTTATATTAATGAAGTATTATTCAGGTGAAAAGACAACGTTTATTAGTCTAACTCAATATTTATCCTATTACAAACCCGGAAAAGCTTATAGGCAAAGTATTTCTCATTGAATTGGGAATAATACTGCTAGAACTACAATTACGATTTCGGTTGCCAAGGTTACGCGAGACCAGGGGCGTGATTCTACTCTTATCGTTAGGAGTTAACGAAAGAAAATTTTCGTTGGCTCCATTGAAATTATATTAGCTAACGAAAAATTATTTTCGTTAAGTAGCTAACGATAAGAGTAGAATCACGCCCCTGTTCTGATAAGACTGTACGAAATTCATCTTTATAATTAGGCGGTAGCGCCATCTATATTTTGTAAAGTTGTATGGCTAAAAATAAATAATTATTAGCTAACTCACCGTAACTTGAGTTAAAAAGGATCGTGTTGACAGAATAAAATTAATTTTAAACAACTTCAAAGGTTTGTTTGTTACGAGTAATCATACATTTCAATTTCGCATCAGATTCGCGAAAAAATTCAATTGCAATATAGTTGCCACCACTAGAGACAGATGCCGCCACGGTAGAACGATAAAGTTGATAAAGTCTCCTTATTGAACGAAATTGGTCCCGCAGCAGCCAGATTTAGATGTACCTCTATTTATTCCCAACTCAATGGTATTTCTTTAACAATTATCCTTTATGAAATAAAAAAATAAAAAAAAAACACAGGGTTTCCCATTTAAGCGAGTAAAAAGATAAAATGTTCGAAGTAAATACGTGTGAAATTTCCTTTCCTGATCCCAGAGATATTTTCGAATGAAAGAAAAGCAAGAAATATTATACTTCCTTATTATCCCCCGGAGTGTTTTAAACATTGCGGCGTTGGGAACTTATTTATCAAGCACCGATTTCGTTTATCAAATGACTGCGGACGTGAGCGGATATCAAGCTAGCGAGGTAGGGTGAGCTGAGCGGCTCTTTAAGCAAAATGCCCATCCCTGGTTGTTAGGCAGATTTTTTTCTAAAACAAACTTATCCGCTGTTCCCTAGAAAGAAAGACCACGGCAGGATCACCCTAATTTAATAAATTAGACAAGATGCGAAAATAAAAAATTGGATTATGTTGGAATTGTCAGTATGTTGAATACCGCCGGAGCGTTCGAGAAAAATATTAAATCCGGATCTAGAGCAAAACAGACCTTCCGCTAGATGGCGGGACAAAAACTAAATAACGAGAGCGGGACGGCTTGTATACCCGAGGTTCTAAATTGAATGGGAAAGCGCGTAGTTTGAATAAAGATTCGAAATTACCGGAATAGAAAACGAGAGAAGGAAATATACCCGAGATACTTACATAAGTACCAAATCTACAAGTTTTAGTTTCTTATGCAAATGAGAATCGTCTAGACGAGAACGACCAAAATGAGAAACACCCGGAGAGTGCCCTGGCTGCACCCACTCGACATTTCAGAGGCGAAACACCCGGAGAGTGCCCTGGCTGCACCCACTCGACATTTCAGAGGCGAAACTTTGCATCTTTCGAGCGAAAATAAAACTTAAATCTCGTAGACAAAAAGAAGAAGGTTTTCGGTAATTGCTTCGACTATTACGTATACAATGGTTGTTATATAGATATAATCTGCAGGACGCGTCGAAACAGGCGAACAGCCAGCGGTCACATTTGGCATTTTTAAAGCGCCGTTTGGTTCTACTTTGTCTTACGAGTAATTTGAGACCAAGATCGAAAAATAGGATATGCCATGTTGAAAGTTTATTTTCATTGATATGGCGGTTTAATAAATCTACTTTTCACTGGATTTTAAAAATTAACGCAATTTTGAAATACAGTCATTCGTCCTTTTGGTTAGATCAGCGATAATGTTTCTAAACACTTAAAATTCGATACGCGAAATTGGAATTGTTTTGATATCTTTTTAGAAATTAACAGGGTTCTTCAAAATACTTTTTTTTTCAAAATGCAAATTTCTTTCTCCATAACTTAAAATGCATTTGGAAAATTGGTTTTTCTCAATTAGTGCAAAATGTAAAATGTAAAATTGTTTTTGTAGCTCAAAATACAAATACAAAATGAATTTTGAAAACGGTTTTTCATTTACAAATGTACAATGTTTACTTTTACCACTAACTGTGGTAGCTAATTATTAATTATTAATTAGTTACCACATTTAGTTTGTAATTATTAATAATTAATTAATTAGTAAATAATTTTTAATAATTAATTAGTAACCTAACCATCCTCGCAGCCAGCGTGGGAAATAACGCGGTGGCACTGTACGAATGTTCGTCTGCTTGAGTGAGTAAGTAACTGAGTATCGCCATCTATGATTACTTGGGAGTTAATAGCAGAACTGCGATGATGGAACCAGCGTAAAAACATTTTGAAAATGTTTTTCCACATATCAAACCCACAAAATTCAAAATATAAAATGCAAAATACTTTTTCTAACTCAAAATGCATTTTGAACAACCCTGAAAATTAATAATATAGATGAAGCATATATGTTATAAAGTGTCTACCGAATTTGTATCGTATAGTTTAAGTTTTATTTATAGGAGACATTCTTACGAAATCCACAGCGCTGACGTTGAACGTTGCTTTATTGGACGAAGATTGTTTACTTTACAGGTTCCCCTATGAGGGTTCGTGTTGCGGTGTAAACCTGTCTATTAAAAGCGGGTTAAAACAGTCAGTCCGCAATAAGACTACGACTGCACGTTCTCTCTACGCGTTTTGTAGCAAGAGCTTAACCTTTAATGAAAACCTTCCAGGTTAAATACCCATGAGCCAGAAAAACCCTCCGAGTCGGGAATCCCTCGAGCATCGAAAACCCTTCGGGTCGGGAAAATACTTGTCTAAAAAAAACCTTCCGGGTCCGTAAAATCCTAGTCTAAAAAAAACCTTCCGGGTCCGTAAAATCCTAGTCTAAAAAAAACCTTCCGGGTCCGTAAAATCCTAGTCTAAAAAAAACCTTCCGGATCGGGAAAATCCTAGTCTAATAGAAAACCTTCCGGGTCGGGAAAATACTAGTCTAAAGAAAAACCTTCCGGGTCGGGAAAATCCTAGTCTAAAATAACCTTCCGGGTCGAGAAAATCCTAGTCTAAAGAAACCTTCTGTTTGCAAGCAGATGGATATAAAACCAAACACTTATAGCAGTGGAGAAGTCCCGGAGCTATTTTTTTCTCGAAAAATGGTTGAAAAAGAATTACAAATAATATTGGGCACGAGCTCCAAATGCAACTTTAATTTACACAACGCGGGGATTTTATTTTCATCAAAATGAAGCATCGTTTCGTTGGGAAAGAGAAAATCTCTCGCTCCAGCTGGCTCGGATATAAAGCAATGAGTTATCTATCGCGGTAGGGTTTTTATCGTTAAGGCAACTATCTAGCGGCTTATTTCTTAGAGCTATACACGTCGTAAAATATAGATGGCGCTTTCCCGTAGTGAGCCTTTGACGAGGATTAAGGCCCTGTCCTTCGCAAATCCCCGCGCGCCCCTATTCCCCCCACACACCACTCTCTATCAGTTGAAGGGGACCTCCCCGCGTATACCGACACTCTTCTCTTCTCAATCCTTGTCATAGAAGCATTAGCTAGTGTCCTCGAAGCTTCGCTAACCTCTCACCAGGGGCGCGCAACCCGCCGCTAATTACTATGGCGCCTCTTTTCACTTTTTTTCCCCGCCATCGTCAACGCCGAGCGTAACGCGTTCTTTTTTCTTCGCCTCCTTTCCCGCGACGCTCCCTGGCTTTCTCTCTTTTTAGAAGGGGAACGCCATAAAATTAAGTCATAAAAGTTTTGACCTCGGGGAGCGTGACCGGCTCCCGCTTCCACGGTGGAACCGGCCCAAATGAATGTTAATTACTAACGGTGTACATTGTTTCGAGACTTTTTTCGCCTACCTCTGTTTTGAGCTTTAATGCGAGCGACCATTTTGAAGTGATTTAGATGTCTCGTTAACGCGCCTCCAAACGGACTACGTTAAAAACTATTCGCAATTATTTCATTTTTAAAAAGGTGTTTCGTATATATCCACTCTCAAATTGTAATGAAAAGGTTATTTCGTACCAAAAAAAAATCAGCGTAATTTGATATTTTTCACTCTACCAGTTTGCTTGATGAAATTGCGTCTGCTTCTAGGTTCCGCGTAGACTAACAAATGTGAAATATTTCTTAGTCTACGGTTAGTGGAACAGAACCTGAAGTTGGAGCATGTAGAACGCATTTCTTACTATGTGTTTATAGAGCCTTTAAATTTCAAAGGGCAACTACCACTTTGTCTTGGTTTCGTTATGGTACAAGGGCCAGGAAACACGAAATCCTTGACCAATCAGGTCCTTGACTGAGGCAAGGTTACGATTACTGACTGGGATTGTATTTTCAATGCAACTATCAGCTCAAGAGATTTTAGGGTGTTTTCTTACAATTTCTGTTATTTTCGTAGGATTTTATTTTACAATTTTGGGTGGTCCTGGGACAGTTATGTCGTTTCTTAAAGTCCTAGTTTTTTTCTGCCTGTCCCCCTTTAAATTAACTTAGTGGAATACAAATACCCTGGTGGTAGGCCAACCGATGAACATGTTGGCCTAATTTAAAGTTGGACAGGCAGAAGAAAACCTAGGTCTTTAAGACTTTGGAATATGGTTTTGTTTTGTTTTTTGGAATTTGGGCTGATTTTGGAAATATTGGACACTTTTAGCTGTTTTTGGATTTTTTTCCTGGTTTTTGCTATTTTGAGCGCTTTTCGGTGTAACGATTTGGAATATTCGTAGGTGTTTTTCCTTTTTTGGGTGGGATTGGTGCTTTTTCACTATTGAGTGAAGGATTATAAAAATATTAAAAAAATTCTACATTTTATTAGGTTTTGTACTGCTTTAAGTCTGTGGTATATTTTACCCCAAAAATACACCAACATTTGCAAAGATTGGCACGAAATTATATTTTTCGCAAAAGAGATCTCTTGTTCAAAGGGAAACGGTCAAGATTTAACCATTTATTTAATTTTTAATAAAATAAAGAAATTTCGGGAAATCGAAAAGCGCGCGTCCGCCGCGACACCTGGTGAGAAGTCGGTGAGACAGAAAAACAACGTAAAAAATTTGTTTTTCACGCGCGGCGCGTTCCAGTTATAAGAGACTTAAGCCTAAATTGCGCGATTTTAAAAGTTAGGATAGTTCGCAAATCGCTCATACGGGGTTAGGGGCGCTGGCGGCAGCCCCTAAGATGGCGGCGAAAATTCAAACCCAAACACCTGGCGTTATTTTTCGTTTCAACTTTTTGTCCAAAAGCTATTTTTTCAAGACAAAAAAGGTACGTGTTAGTATATTGAACGTCTTGTTAATCTTTTGATACGGAAATAAGGCCATATTTGGAAAAGCTTGGCCGTTCCACTTTAATAATGTTTGACGTTTCAAAACAAAGTTCATGACAATGATAATTTAGCGCAACACATTTTCGACTCTAGTAGTAACCTCACTAGCTCATCCAATTAACGTTTCAGTAAAGTTACCGAGGATTAGACACTACTGAAATATATTAGTTTACTTTGTTTGCTAAAGTCTTGACTTTAGAGGATCTTTCCTGAAACAAAAAAAAACTTTAGGCTTCAAAGTTACGTGAAGCATATGATCTTGACACGGTTGGTCACACCAGACTATGCGCCGGGTACACCGACCATAAAGCCTTTGACGTTTGCAAATTGACGTGACAGTTTTTTTTAAAGAAAAGCCATCTGAATCACTGAAACCTCAAACTTGATCCGCGTACTCAAAAATCAATCCTGTCTTTACTAGCTCACACGCGTCAGACGTATAGCGTAGTTGATACCGTAAATTTAGCAGCCATTGGTTGTCTTTCGTAGCAGACCGGATCTAAACAAACGTAAGTCGATAAAGTGAAAATGATCTTTGTCATTTGGTAGGCGTCCTAGCGCGGTAAATGAATAATAAACAAAAAACACGAGATGACTGACAATTTGATAGAAATCCAGTCCGCAACAGTCATTGATGTTACGTAGAATCGCTAATTAATAACAACACGTCTAACGAACCAGCCGTAATTAAATGTAACGCTCATCAGAGAGGTCTATTGTTTTCCGGGAAAGTTTTCGTCGAGTTAAGTCGCCTAAAACTAAATAATTAAGCGGAAAAGCAGACGTTACGGTTGGCGTATCATTCCGCGCGCGAATGACCCGCCTCTGGTGACAGTTTTATGAAGTTTCGCTCGAACAGTTTCTTGACGTTATATCCCCCGTATTAAAACCGGGGAAGCGCTGAGGACGACGTTAGCGGGAAGCCGCCTCGACCAAAAATTAAGAAGTTTTAGAGTAATCAAGGAAGCTACAAAAGAAAAATCCTCGGCAGAACTTTTTTCTCGGTCGCATTTTTCGCTGACAATTCTAGAAGTTTGTCTTCCGCCTAAGGCTCACCCAAGAAGGAAAAAAACCAGCGATGCCGAGCTAGTTTCTATACAAAAATTACCATTAAATTTCGACTCTATTTTACCGCGACGCGGGGTAAAACAGCCAGTAAAATTCCCTCGTGTGAAAGGATGGAAATATTAACAAAAGAAAGCGAGAGAGTCGTACATAAACCCCCGAAGCCTGGAATCAAAATGTTTCAAAATAGGGGCTCCCGAACTGTTTTTTTTTTCATCCCTACAAAACACTCAAAACAGCCCCAGGTGGTATTCTTAATTTAAAGTAGGTTTAGATTTGCTTTTTTTTTATTCATTTGGGATATCCTTCTGGGGGAGGGGGCCGCGGAAGTACGAAACAAAATCGCGACAGAAATAACGCGCTCTGGATCTCATTAAAGATGCTAATAGGAATAAACATTTATTTTTTATTTTCGAAAGTTCTATTTAGTTGGTAGACGTAAATTAGTGACGGTTTATTTTATTGAAAGGAACTTATTCGATTCCGATTTCGTATTGAGCCCCAATAATAAAGGAATTCGTCAACATCAACTTTCATGAAATTTGTAAGGCTTGTTACTGTGGTCATTGGCAAACGTTTAGGTTGAAAAAAAATTGTTTTCGCAATAGAGTAGTACAAATGTTATTTCGTTTTCCGATTTTTTTTATTTTAAAATAAGATCAATTATTTTAATGATAAATGGATTTTACGAAATCGAGGATGGTACTTTCCACGTTATTTCAGTTTCTTCGTTGTCCACGTTATTTCAGTTTCTTCGTTGTCCACGTTATTCCGATTTCCTGGTATTCCAGTTTTTAAATTTTCCACGCAGTGGCACCGCCAGCAATAGGCACGAGTAGGCACGTGCCTACGTGGAAAACTAGAGGGGGCCCTATTTTTTTCATATTGGTCAATTTTCCGTAGCCGAATTAATAGAGAAATTGGTGAAAAATATCAAACTTGTGACTATCAACTAATGCACATATTTTATGGGTTTATATTTACTGCATATAATAACCAGGGCCGTGCTTACAGGTCTCGCGACCCCGGGCGAAGTGCATGGTCGAAACTGAGTGTAGCGGCCCTCCGGTATATACATCCCTATGGTAAAATTTTAGCGGCCCTGGGCGACCTCCCTGCTCGCCTCCCCCTAAGCACGGCCCTGATAATAACAGGGGGTAAGCGCGTAAACAAAAACGCAACGGGTGCCTTACGCGGCCGTCACTTCTCCTCCCACTGAGGGGGAGTTACGCGCGTGGCTAGACGAAACACGAAACCGCACAGGTGCGACAGAGAGAAAAATAAACAAACAACAAGCTATCTTGTGACTAGATTTAAGGCTTGTATATAGTTCTCTTCGCTATATTTTGACGACTATTTTGAAATGACCGTCAGTGTATTATTTCAAAGAAAAAAAGGGTGACTCACTTTCTCTTTTTTGTTAACAGTCTGTTTTTAGGTTTGTTAGAGCCTATTTGAAAAATCATTTACCATTTTCATATATCTTCATTTAGAACTCGCGATCATAGTTGAATTATATACATATAAATATTGTAAAATAGTGTAGGATTAAATTAATTTTGAGACCTCGTTTGAGACAACCTAGTTTAAAATGAGAAAGCGGAGAAAACGCAAAATGGCAGAGACTCTAATTAAACGATATTTTGAGTCCATAATAATGACTAGCGATGCCGTTCAATCTCGTGATAGTTTCGAATGGGTAGGTAATAAGCCCTGAAATAGATTTTTCCTGCTTCGTGGGTGCGTGCTTACAGCAGCCTACTTCAAGGGGGTAGTAGGTCAAACGTTGAAGCCCTCTAGCGTTCTTTAAACTCGTCGCAGAGAAACTCGACAAAAACCTGCATACTTCTCAGCTCATCCCCTACAACCACCAGAAATTTCTGTACTGACTATATGAATCATCCTGTATATAAGTTGACAAAGTAACTTTGTTAGTTCTAGTAGTAGTATAGTTTCAGATGGTTATTCATACCAGCGAAAACACGTTTTAAATTCGAAAATAACTAGCTAATGCTTAATGTTTAAAATGGCTATTTTTATCTCCCTATATAATAATGCATAAATATTTTCACACATAGTAAGCGTTATTTACATTTTTGAAAGCATTTCAATTTTTAATGGGCCTTGGCTGTATCACTCGGCGATTTCCAAAGACTAAGGGGAATTCGCCTAGAGTTATTAGTCTTTATTAACATAATAATTTACAATGGCGAAACAGACCATACTTATGTTTATTATGTTACTTAAGTAAATATATTAAAAATTGGTGGACCCCAAATTGTAGTGCCTACGTGGGAAAAAATCCTGGCGGCGCCACTGTTTCCACGTTATTCCAGTTTTGGTACTTTCCACGTTATTCCAGTTTCTGCACTTTCCACGTTATTCCGGTTCCACGTTATTCCCGTTTCTAAATTTTCCACGTTATTCCAGTTTTAACATTTTCCACGTTATTCAGTTTCCACGCTAATCCGATTCTACGATCATATTCTTAATTTCCATAGAGAAAATCAGCTGTTAAGTTGTCAAAAACATTTTTGGTTGCCATGGCAAATTGAAAGCCCATTCTTGTCCACCCTTTTAGGGATTTTCAAGGTACATGAAGGTCTACTTACCACCCGAGTTTTAACCAAATATGAGTTAACCACCTCGGGTAGTCCTCTTGTAAGTACTATGTCATTAAGTACGATAACATAAGATAAAAATTAACTAAGGCTGTGTCCTGATCTAGATTTAACAAGTTATCTAGTAAGAGATATCACTAATAAGGGATGTCCCGAGAAACGGATCTCCCTAGTAATTGAGGTCACTAGTAAACGATGTTCCAAGTAAGAACCCAGGTGTTATTTATTGCTTATTTCGAGCACTGTTTTCTATATAATTGTTCTGCCTCTATTTATCCATGTAAATAAATGCTGTTCTTATTCTCGTCACCTGACAGCCACAACCACGTAACTTGAGTTACTTGGTTTTTTCTTTTAAGACTGATTTTAAAACTTCACGTTATTATGTAACTATTAGTGAAATTCCCTGCTGTTTTTTATGAACACGTAACTTGAATATGTCTTGCCTTTTGAAGCAAAAACCAGTAACTTTGCGTCAACTGCTTAGTTATATATCGCTGCTACGGTTACCTATAGAGACATTTCCCTTTAGGGTTTTTCATGAAGGTCTACCACACCCCCGAGTTTCAACAAAATCAGTGCGTTACACTTCGGATCCTCTCCTTGTTAGTATTGTTGGACTATAGAATCAGACCAACCCATTGATTCGCATATCCCGCTAAACTATTAATGGTTCGAATGCTTCGTTCGTTGCTACCGTCTCATATCCTGCTTGATTGGATCCAAAATGTAATACTAAAAACTCGTCAAGAGAAACAAACGCGATATGGTAAGCAACATTCAAAACCCTTGTGTGATTTCGTAGAAATCGGTTTCTCATTCATCCTGATAGATCCGACCCGTTAAACAACGAATCTGAAACCAAAGCCAAAACTCAAGGAACCCGCCCAGCTCGGTCTCGAACAGCGAACGAGTGACCTATAATCCACGAACAGTTGAAGATTTCTACCTAACTTCCTTGCGAAAGAGGTTCAGGTTGCACCCATTCCAGTAGAAGAGAGCGCCGTGAAAATTAACCGCTAAGTAAGCGAAAAATAATTTCTGATTTCCCGCCGAATCACCAATTAACACGGTATATTTCAATTAAAAAACACGGTAATGCTTTTTAAAATTAATTGGATTGGGACTTAATAAGAGCTCTTTGTAATCTAAATGTATGAGTAATTTAACACTTAAAAACTACGTCGTGAAACACGTGCTAACTGGTGACATGATCAACGTTTAAGAAACGTATTTTCGTACGTTTTAGAAACCTCTACTGGCATAAAGCAAAGTTATTGTAAATTGATTGAAACTTTAATTAAATTTTCTTAAAACATATTTTTGTTACAAAAAAAGTGTAAAAATGTATCCAGACTGTTCCCTCTTGGATCTCACTAAGAATCCTTTAAAATTTTTGTCTCTTCTTACCTATATAATTATCCCCTTTTTAAATTTGATATTTTTATACTTTAGTATTTATTTCTGGTTAGTTTTAATTTCAAAGTGATAATTAATGTCAACTAATATTTTGAAACAATTACCAAAAGTACTACAAATGAAATGTAACTCCCAAAATTCCGCAGTTTAATTATAAAACGGGTAGTGCGGAGATTTCCTACGTACGTTGAAATACATAAATGCGCGGGATATTAACGTTGTTTCGTAAATATTCAAGCTATTTAAAAAATTATTTGCACTCTTGGTTTAAAGAACATTTAGTTAAAATTAAAAAAATTAATTTTCAAGGCGAGCCGTGTCGAAATGCACAAAAGCTTCTTTTATGATGTCTGTGTATTTTTAGAGTGTTTCAACAAATGGACTACAGGTGGAGCCAAAATTGCTAAGTTGGCGATTTTTAAAACCTTTCATGTACGAGGATAAAAAACCCAAAAATACCTTAAACTCTGACCCTTCTAGATATTGGCAAACCATGTAAAAACACGTATGGTGTCAAAATATATCTTTTATATTTTTTATTTTTTTTACTTAAAATGTTTTATTTTGGGGTTTATCATTCGAAGACCCCATAATAAACAGGCTAGCCACCTACCCCCCCCCCCCCCCCCCCCCCCCCGAAAACGTGCAGAGGCGTGGCTTAACCTGTCAGTTGTAATGTTTCTCGAATAAGAAAAATTATATTAGGGTATTTGCGTATTCAAGAAAGAAAAAATCATATTTTACATAAAAAGATTTTTAATTTAAAAAATGGCAAACCTTTGAAATGATTTACTAAACTCCGATCACTCTTAAAACCACACATGTTTTGAAAGACCTGTTAAGGCACTTATAAATTCGTTTCATTCACAGAACAATATGGGTGCAGTATGGACAGCCTCCCAACGCAGTAACTTCAACCTACAAAATCAAATAAATAATAATAATAAGAAGAATAATAATCAGCTAGGCAGCACCCTAGGCCCAAGTCATCTAGAGACTTTTACTGCCTTTAATTCAGGTGGTCGGGTTAAATTGCATAGGAGGGTGGTGGCAAGACCTTCATGCAACGCGAGCCAACAGCTCCCTAGTCCTACACAAACCATTACTGCTAACCTCAACAAGATTTCATGGAAGGGGGAACTGAAAAACCCATTTAACAAGCGGGGAGAGAACTTGCAAACTCAACGCGGAAGAAGTGGTTCCGAGTTTTCTACCAATGCCACAAGTTGGGATCGAACCCGGCTCGTCTTGCTACAAGGCGAAAAAGCTAACTAAAAAGCGTTAGTTTTAATTATTATATAGACAACACCATGGAGATTAGTTGCCCATATTTCATAAAGTTGAATAATATCATTGATCTTATTTGAAATTTCAATTGTTTTTGTTTTAATTATATACCAGTATGACTCTGTCATGTTTGAAGTGTTTCAAATGGTTTTGAACAACTGAGTTCAGTAAAATATAAAATACTGGAAGATGACCGAAAAAAACACAACTTTAATTTGGGGCATGCGGCGTGCAATCTTTCCCTCCGTGGCCTCAGTGGCGTAAATACGCCAATGCAGCCAATGCGGTGCATTGGGGCCCATAATCTTTTACTCAGTCGACTGTACGATCGGCTGTCTCATATTTTTATAGAGAGTATTACAGTGATGTCATTATCACAATATTGGAAGCCAGTGACGTAAATAGGCCAACGAACCCAATCGCGTACATTGGAACGCGCAAAAATTGACATGTCACAGGGGCCCATTTTCTTATTTTGCATTGGGGCCCAATTTTCCTAGCTACGCCACTGCGTGGCCTACCTTTTTACAGGAATGCTTTTATACTTTATGTAATTGTCATTTTAATTGAATAAAATTTCCTATTACGATCATTTTTAATTTAAGATAATTACGCGTATACTATAATTCCAACACACACCTAACCATTTATCTCTTAAAATTACACTGATAATTCGATATACGCGAATCGCATCAGTATTACATTTATGATAATGAACGTTTAACATCAAACTGAAACTCGCCCAAAGCGAAGAGGAATATTTAAAGAAGCGAACCAGGCGCCATCTATCAATCAAGGAGAGAAACACGTCGTTTCCTAATGATTTTAACGGGTTTCCGGTTGACTGGGTTTCTTCGATGTAAAAATCGTTAATGAATGAGCTCTTTCATTACAGGAGAGAAGGTGGAGGCGAAATTAAAAGGCCGAAGAGAGGAAGGGACGGATCTCGGGCAGGGTCAGAGTTCATCGAGCCACTCTTTCACTCGATCGCGTTTCTTACTTTTCAGAAATAAAAACCCGGAGCGGCGGCGTTGATCAATATCTTGACAAACTGGTCCTGCTCAAGAAGCGAGACCGAACTCATTAATTTAAAAATCTTGCCTCGCTAACGGGACCCGGCTGAACTCGTAAGTTCTACTCGAGAGGACCTCAACAGCTCCGAAAATGAGAGAAACTGGCGCTAGCGTTTATTTATGACCCGGGAAACACGACCGTCTCAGCCCCATAATACTCTAATCGATACCTGCCTGACTCGAATAGAATTGTAAAATTTCGAAAAGTACTAAGAGTAAAAGTAACGTTCAAATAAACCGACTCGTGCAAGAGAACAATTTTTAACGTCACCGTGGTTTAAATCCTCTTTTAGTATTTTCCACTTGCTAAGTTAACGATTTGTTTTGTGGATATTACTAGAAGCTTTGGTAAAACACACTTTATACGCGTATTCAGTACCACCTCAGATATTTGAAAAAATATCCTTCGTAAGAAATAAATTACCTCTACGCAGTGCAAATCGTACGAGGAAAAACCCTATGAATGTGACAATTTATTTAATTCTTGGCTCAGTTTTCGTGTCGTTTGGTATATTAGGTAGTTAATTTTCGTACGATATGGGTTTTTGTTCGCAGTGGCGAATACACCGCGGCGTTAGCTCCGTATATGGACCGGCTAAACGTCGATAAAAATTTAATTTAGGCTTCGTTAATTTGGTATTAGTTCTCTCTTTATTCAACCATGGTAGTGCCGTACCACGGATACTAATCAAAAGGGAGCTCCCCCCCCCCTCCCAATTCCAAATTATAATTTTATTAGTCTCTGACTAGGTCCCGGCGAGAAGGGTATTTCTCCCCAATGGCACTCAATAAAAATTTAATTGACGCATTGTTCGATTGTTATTCGTTCCCACTATCTAGTCATGCAAGTGCCTGTGTGTTCATAAATATCAAAACTATTGATAATTAAAGATCTCCGCGAAACATCGACTTCTCTTCAATGCAACTTGATAAACAATTAAAAAGTCGTTCGGTTGGTATTAGTTCTACCTAAACATTTCTTCGCTTTCATTCGAAAGCCATAGCAATTTGAGAAAATAAGGGCCCATAAAAATGGGCATTTGATGTCGTCGAAACCATTTAAGTAAAATTTGTAACTGATACCTGAATCGATAGGAAATATGACTTAGGCCTATGGTGGTGCCTTGGGTATTAGCCTAGCTGATTATTATTATTATTATTATTATTATTATTATATACCAGGCGTCCATTAAATTGGGCACTCAATTTCGTTGAAACAGTGAAGTATATGATACATCAATATATAGGATATATTGAACCCTTACTACCGCAATATCAATTTGGACAATAGGGGGAGCATAAAAATTTTGATTTTAATTTACCTGAAACATGTAGTCATTTTGGGTAGTTCAAAAATTTAGTTTTGACAGTAAGTTATTGTTCTAAAAAACTTATCAAATATTCTGACAAACCAAAGGGTAACCATCGCTGCAGCGCTATCGAAGATAACTAACATTGTTAGTACAGCTAGGCCCAGCGAGTTAGATAGCCAGCCTGGTAGCTAAGCTGTAAATGGTAATAATGAAATTAGCTCGTATCTTCCATGAGCAAACTACTACAGGACTCTTAATGTAACTAGTGATGTAAAATACCCGGGTATTTATAACGCAGGGTAAATACCTTAGGTGTTTATAAACACCATTAATTTCTTTATTTTTATTTTTTTATTTATTCAATTAAGAGTACGGTAATTGAAAAACCCACAAACACATCAACTTATGCTCATATTAAATTTAATTATTGTTTCTTACTTTTTGAAAGTTTTACATAGTAACAATAACATATATGATATAACTATTAAATATCATTTATTCATTTTCTGGACGATCTCTGCTGCCCCTGGCTCTCCTCAGACTCCTCATCATGACTATTTTATTAGCAGACTTAACACTAACAGTAACGTGAGCAATTAAGGATTTTATTCATTTCATTTGGGCCATTAAAACATTTCCTGATATGCTTTGTCATTTTGTTGACATTAGAATGTTTGTACTACTAACAGTAATATTTGAATACAACACCTTCGTTTTATCTTTGATAACTCCCAGGCTAGAAATAAAATAGACCAAAATAAAACTGCATTTAAAAAAGGTAGTTTGCCCAAAAATGCCCTACCTAATAGGCCCAAACAAAGCAAAAGATGTTGACAAGGAGGATAACCGATAGTACCACTCCACCCGATACTAACTGACGCCCCAATCATAAAAACCCTAGTTTTGGGTATTAACCCGGGCATGGGGTAAATACCTATTTAAAAATACCCTACCCACTGGGTATTTACCCGACTTACATCACTATGTAACCCTTTAAAACTTCGTCTTCCAAATGTCGCGTTGAAATTTTACATGAATGGCAGCGCCATCTAGTTAAGTTCTTTGAAGTTAAAAATTTGGGACAAGATGGCAGCGTCCATGGAGTTGGAGATTAGATTATTGAAAGGTAAAATTAACGGCGAATTTTCCTGTTTAGTTATACTAATCTATTTTATTAACTAATATGATAAGAATGGTTGAATATCAGATATTCTTGAGAATATATTTCAATCTAATCTTTGCGAAACGGTTGAAAAACTAGAGGAGGCACAAAATAGCCCTCGTAATGAATCTTCTAAAAGGCTTGCATAATATCGAATGGATATTCAATAGAAAGAGTACAGCTCAAGACGTAATATTAACTTCTTTAATTACTGGTAAAGCTAGATTTTCCATAAAAATGGGCATTATTATTCTTCAAAATCATTATCTTCTAATAACATTTTTTCGGGGCCTTAGCTAAGAGATTATTTATAAACTCGTAAATCAGGCTAGGGAGATACTCGCTATTTTGTACCAGATTTTTAACTCTCGCGAATTACGCACGGTAAAATAAAAGGCAAATTATTATGTTGTCAACGTATATAACATTTTCATTAACCAGTTGGTTATATTGGTTATGGTGCCATGCGTGGAGACAGTTATTGCAGCGTTTTATTTTCGTTTTAAATGTGACGTAGTTTCGTCACTGGTGATTTTTCCTTGGTTATACAAATAGACATAGTTCCCCGGGAAATATCGGGCACCCCAGCGAGTTGTGTTATTAAATCTTGAACTTCACGAACTAACTAAAAACCGATTTGATCTATTTGACTGAATTTCACTATTTAGTAATCACCAGAAATAAATTTGGCATATATTAAAATAGTATAATTATATTGAAACCTAACCAAACCAACCTCGCCTAGCTTAAACTAACCTAACCTAAACTAGCTTAAACTAACCTAACCTAAACTAGCTTAACTCAACCTCACTCAACCAAACCTAACCTAAACTAACTTAACTCAACATCACTCAACCCACCCTAACCATACGTAACTCAAACCTAACCAAACCTAAGCTAAAGATGAAAAAATTAGCGAATAAGTAGATTAGTCCATAATGAAAAGGGATAAAAAAGCTAAACCCTAAACAAATTTGAAGAAATTTAAAAACTTACTGATAGCTCGTACCGATAGGTCTTCGAGCAAACAAAAAGGCGCGAAACTTGGACCAAATAGATCTTCGAGTGAAAAACTAATTTAAATTAAATAAAATAGCCAGAAATTCCAACGGTAGACCGGTTTCGTCCTATTTGGGACTCGTCAGTACCGTGCGAGAAGGCTGGCTCGCGACTATTACACGGAAAAGAGAAACTAAGCCTAAACATGAAAAATTTCAAAACGAGTTGCGTAGCAACGGAAAGCCGAATAAGGGGGGAGTGGTGGAGAAAAGTATATACGAAATGTAACGTTAAAAGGAACCAGCTATGGACTGCAATGCAAAGGATGAAAAAATTAGCGAATAAGTAGATTAGATTAGATTAGATTCGCTAATTTTTTCATCCTTTGCATTGCAGTTCATAGGTAGTTCCTTTTAACCTAACCTAAGCCCCCTCTGACCGTGTTATACGTGTTATACGTATCATTTCATTTTATCATTTCACCAATTTGTATATATTTGTATATATCACTTGTTCATTTAACTTAATTTAACTTTTTTATTCCTTTTTTTTATATTAACTCGAAACCTATTATATCAAAGTTTCTTATTGTTGTTTCTGTATTACTATGTACCTGAGAGCCTTTGCTCCTCCCTGATTTAAAAGGGATCTTATGGGTAAATAAAATTCATTCATTCATTCATAAGCTAGCCAAACATAATCTAAATTAAACCAACCCAACTTAATCTAACCTAATCCAACCTAACCTAAGCCAACTTCAACTAACCTAACCTAACCTAGCCTAACTCAACTTCACCTAACCTAACCTACCCTAACTCAACTTCACCTAACCTAACCTACCAAATCTAAACTAACCTAAAGAACCGAACCTAACCTAACCTAACAGAAACTAATGTAACCTAACTCAAGCTAACCTAACTCAACTTAATAAAAAAGAATAGGTCAATAAAATTGGACATATGAAACATTTCTTTTCGAAAATTCGGACAATAGGCCGATAAAAATATTTCGCCTAAGTTGTTCTCTTTCCCTCACTACTAGAGGATTTCGGAAAGGGGAAGGAAGTCTGTGACGTATGTTCAACAGCAGCGCCATCTATGTACAGATATCAAAACTATAAAAAACGTGAAAAACAAATTTCGTCTGCTGCAGTATTTTTGTGGGAAACATAAGCCTTAGCAAGAATCGTGGCCGTACGCGAACGTTTCTTATGATTAACACGTAAATTGTAAGTTAAAAATAGCAAATGAATCGTCTAATTGGAATTGGAGGATCTGTTTGCTGTTTTATTTAAATTTTATTTAATTTACATTTACCAAAAACATTAACAAACCTTTTCTTTGGAGAATCCATCGCTTCAAACTTGCCGATTCGCGAATTGCGAATTCGGTAGACTGCAAAAAAAATCGTCGAAGTTGACCGTAAATTCCGACCAATCAGAGAAATCTTCTTTTTCGCAGGTTTACGCGGGAGAAGTACTGATGGGAAATCTCCTCGTAGGATAATATTTTTATCGGCCTATTGGTACCATCCTCTTAAAGCCCAACATTTTGTCAATTTTTAAAACTACGTTTTATAAGAATGACTTAAGATAAAGTTTTTTTGTTAAGTAACTGACGGTCTGTTCAAAGCACACTTCCCATTAAGACCTTAATTTTTTTTTTAAATTATTTAAAATTGGCGATTAAAGTCACAGTTTATCCATAGTTCTCGATATGTAAACAGTGCCGTATTTCCGCCTAGGCCAACTTAGGCCGTGGCCTAGGTGGCCATCCTTGGAAGGGGCCCTCCAGTGACCGTAATTACTGTATTCGAAAGCATAAATCTATAATATCAATAGTAATTTAAATTGGAGAAATTCCTAGGTAGAAAATTTTATTTTAAAATTACCAAAATTTCTGCCTGGCAGTTTACGAACGCAGCCTTAAATCGCAATGTTGCGTAATTATCGCGTATTTAGTCGACGATTGTTAAGAGCTTTTTTTTAGTAATATAACCGTAGAGCTCAGACGTCTACGCTGAATCAAGGCTGTAGAAGAGACGGTTGAGGAACTCGAGCTCTTTTCTAGTGAAATGCTTTCCCCCACTTTACCCCTCTGGCTCTTTCTCTTACTGCTTCTACCATCTAGCGGCAGCGCGTCGTAAAACAAAACAAAAAATATTTCGTCTGTTTGTCTAGTAACCGTTGGAAATGCTAATTCTTTTTCTATCAGTCAGGTAATATACTAATGAAAAATACAAAAATAACAATTTAGAACGAATTAACTAACTGGTTATCTTAAATAATTAGGTTTATCTTCAGTGGCGGCTTAAAAAGGCTGGGTCCCCGGGGCGGCGGCAGTGTTTTGTGACACCCCACAGGACCGTGCAGAAGTGTTCACGGGTCCATCTTCTTCAAGTTTAATCGTTCTGATTTGCACCCCCCCCCCCTCGAGCTTCTCCGATGGCACCCCCTGCTGAGATCTGAAAATAGGCTAGATGATGAAACAATCAGCAAAATTCATTATTTTAAAGCACCCAAGGATCCTGAGCGTTTGAAACAATGGCAGGATGTATTTCCAAGTAAACCTCTGAAATCAACAAACATACTATGTGAACTACACTTTGAACCAGATGACATTTTGAAGACATTTCCGCATTTGATTGGTGGTGAGGAAAGAAACACATGTGATTGTGCCAAATGGGGGTTAAGAAAAAGTGCGTTACCAATATCTGAGAATTCGGTGGGATACATTATATGATATCACCAAAATTAGGAAGTGCCATGTCGCCAATGTCATAAAACAATGCATTGTCTCGCCCACCATTCAAAAACGTTACAGTGTTTGCAAAAGAATCCTAGAAGATCAAGTCATTCGTGAATCTAAAAATGTAATAATATCTAATCCGGCTCAAAAGAGTTGTTCTGAAGATACAAACTTTCCCATATCCATTAGTTGAAACAAGTGATGTAGTGTAACTTGCCTCTCAGTCGGTAACATCATTGACTACTATAGATCAATTGGCTCATAATACTATAAGACTATATTGGTTTCACTGCACGCGTAATTAATTTTTATGTAATTTGTCGATTGCATTTTATCTGTAGAAACGTAAACAAAAGCTTACCTAGTCGAGAAAAAAAGAAAACACTAAGCAATTGCTCTAAATTAACCTAGAACGGTGTTAATAAACTAAAGATTTTTATTACTTAATTGCTTTTCTTATTCTTATATTAATTTATTTTTAAACTTTCATATTCTTATATTAATTTATTTTTAAACTTTCATAACAAAATAAATAAATAATAGAATATAACTATAAAATAAAATATATATTTTAAAATAAAATACAATATAATTTATATTATATTGTATTATATTATAAAATATATTTTATTTAGAATATTGTTTAAAATTAAGAGCAGAAGGGCAGATAATCTTTTCTGTATAGCTTGGGAGTTGCGCAGCGGAGCTAAAACTACAGGGGAAAGTTCTTTGCTAACGCTAGCGCCATCTAGATAATCGTTTAGTCATTACACT
This sequence comes from Leiobunum rupestre, assembly GCF_980474605.1. Lineage (NCBI taxonomy): Eukaryota > Metazoa > Arthropoda > Arachnida > Opiliones > Sclerosomatidae > Leiobunum > Leiobunum rupestre. Next base: position 29,352,367 of record NC_143387.1, on the reverse strand, counting down.
TTTCACTGCCATAGGAAAAAGCTAGAGTTCCTCAACCGTCTCTTCTACAGCGCATGAAAAGGGGGCCCAGACTCCTTATCTGCCTATGGGCCCAGGATCTCTAGGTCCGGCCCTGTATGTAAAGCGTTTAATAGATGCTGTTTTAAAACTATTTGCTACAGTTTCAACACTGTATAACATACAACAACTATTTATTTTTTAATTTGCTTATTTGCGGCTGAGATAGTTGAGCCTTACACTAATCAATACTGCTCGATGCTTCAGGGTTCCTTTTCCCACCTGGTGTCAGGAAACGTTAGAGTTTCACATGTTTATTGTAAAATATTTACTTTACTGTATCAAATATCTTTTAAAAATAGATTTATAACTGAATCTCAGTTTTATTACATTTTTATATTCTTTATTTATGAACCATTGACAATAGTTTCACATTGAGCCGAGATGACGATGATTCGCGGTTTCGAACTTGCTTATTTTCGCGTTTAACTTCCTTCTCTCTGGTAATAATCAGAATAATTTAAAATATGAAATGTTTGAGTTAAATATTTCATTTGTAAATGAAGAACAGCAACGTTTATGTATAAAGAATAAACTTATCTCTATTTTCCAATAGATTATTTCGAAACTGTTCTGTAATTGATTTAAAGCGGCATAGTAGAAAGTCTGGAGGGTTTATTGGCTCGCCAAGTATTAACACGCTCTATTATCTGAGAATTTAAGAGAGAGAAGAATTTGACTAGTTTGCCGAAAGCGAAAAGTTTTTGGAAAACAATTTGCTTCCGTTCTTAGCGCCCTCCTCCGAGCGCGTCCTCGTTCACGGCAGTTCGTTCTTTTCGATATAAACTCGTTATTTCGTTAACCCTAAATGCTATCTAAAGCGTGCGCTTCTACTTTTATTTCGAAACAGCCAGAGGATGGCCAAACCAAAGGGGGAAAAACGCTTTAATTTCCAGAGCAATTCCCAATAGGAAAACCCGGGGTTCCACTAAATTTTCGTCCAAACAATTGAGAATGAACATTTTAAAAAAATAGTTTAAAACAATCGCTGGAGGGGAGGGGACCCTAATAATCTGTTTAGATCGAAGCTTATCTGCCAACTTTTTATTGCCCTAATTTAATTTAAAAGAGAGTTCGCAACTTCAAAGTTTATTAGCTTGGTAATGGTGGCAAAAACAAAGCATACATGTGGTATTTTCGATGTTTTGTTTGCTCTCTAAGAGACTGAAAATAAAATGTTTCTGTGGGCTTCTGTTGGTTTTTTTTTCGCGTTAAAAGCTAAAATAGTACCAGAAGTATATAATATACCTTTTATAGAGAAGTATTAATCTTCGTATAATACTAATTTTATTCATAAGCTCCCGATACCTTTTCAAAATGCGCTTTAAAAAAAAGGTTCTGGGCGTATTTTAAGTATTTAAATATATAAATTTTAAAATTTAAGGAATATTAAATTAAATATGTATTGTTAATTCAAACCAAACCAAACCTAATCTAACGTTAACCCAACCAACTGAACCTACAACAACAATTGCAAAATGCCTAGAGCCTGGAAAGGTGCACGTTTAATTTAAAAAAATAATAATAATAATCAGCTAGGCTAATACTCAAGGCACCACCTTAGGCCGAAGTCATCTTGCGCCTTATAATGCCTTAAGCAGGTGGCCGGGTTACAATGTGTAGGAGGGTGGTGGCCAACCCTTCATGCCACGCGAGCCAACAGTTCCCTACACTAACAATTACCGTTAACCTCTACAAGTTTTTACAGAAAGGGGAAACCGAAGAACTCGGGGGGAAAACCTTTAAACCAGTGGGGAAAGAACTTGCAAACTCTACGCGGAAGAGATCGACGTGTCCGACATTCGTAAAAATACGGTAAACTCTAGAGAAAAATCATTTTAGAAATCTTGAAATCAACTTAAAAAATCCCGAAATCTCGGCGAAAATCAGCTCCAAAATATCGAAATCGGCCTAAAACATCACAAATTGCGCTCTGAAATCTCAAAATCAGTTTCTGATTTCTGAAATCACTTTGAGATTCCATATCCAATTTTAAAACTTCGGTATCCTCTTCTTAGAGGGATATTTATATTATATTTCATTATATTTTTTAAATGCCCAATTTTCAATTAAAATTAAAATGTAGGTTTAAAGTTAAGAGTGCGATGCAAATGACTATTAGAAAAGAGACAGTGCGTGATTAAGAAAACCACAAAAGAAGAGGATAACTTTGTGTAACAAGGATAGTGCCCGATTTTGTTCAAAGTCAAGCGTAATGTAGACCTATATGAGACATGAAATTTCTCACTACCCATTCGATTTGCCATGGCAACCGAAAATGATTTTGACCACTTAAAACAAAAACAAGATATTTTCCTTATTTTAACCAAAGGTTCTTAGAAATTTACCCCAAAAATGTTCCAATTTACCCAAACTTGATGAAATTTACCTAAATTACCCATTTTGTGATTTTTAATCGAATGGGTAGTGCAACGTCTCCTTTTGGGAAATTTAATATCTCATATAGGTCTACATTACGCCCGACTTTGAAAAAAATCGGCAATAAACACGTCGGGTAACCAATGTTGTCAATATTATTGGCTTTGAATTTAATTATACCCTAAAAACCAAAGGTCTTAAATTTTGATACTGTTGGGCTTAAAGAGATAGAGTCAGAATTTATTGGTGTATTAGATTCTTGCATGAAGTATATAAATAAATAAGGATAATAACATAAGCCTATCATAAGGTCTAGGCCAAATTTTTGACGATCACATACCCTTTATTAAGAGGTAGGTATTCAAAATATGCACCTCCTAGACCCTAGTGGCTACGTCCTCAACTGTGCATTTCTGAAATAAATTTCGCAAAATGCATTTGGAATGCGTACAAACCGTGCGCAAACGTTTTTACCAGGGTTGGCTCAAACCCGGGAAAAACTGGTAAAAACCGGAAAAAATTGAAAAAAGTGGAAAAAACTCTTTTCATGCTAAATTAACGAGGGGCTAACCACTCTTAGAAAGTCTGTACACCGGATTACGCTTAGATTACCACTGCCAAAGGCAGGGACTTCAAAGATTACGCGTAGTCCCATTAGTACAGTCAAAGGTACGACTCTGTACACCGATTACGCGAAGTGATCAGCCCCTCGTAAATTAATCATTGATCTATTAAGTGACTAATTTCGTCATTGCAAATAGGAGAGATGAAAAAAGGCCAGAAGAAGAGTGAATAGAATAGAAGAATATACTGCTTTTATTATTTATTTTTTATTGAATTTTGAAACTAGAGGTGGAATAAAACCATGGAAATACGATTTTCCACACGGTTTTTAACAGGAAAACTATAGGTGGAAAAAACCGCGGAAAAATTGAAAAAAGTGGAAAAAACTCTTTTCATGCTAAATTAATCATTGATCTATTAAGTGACTAATTTGGTCATTGCAAATGGGAGAGATGAAAAAAGGCCAGAAGAAGAGTGAATAGAATAGAAGAATATACTGCTTTTATTATTTATGTTTTATTGAATTTTGCCACTAGAGGTGGAAAAAAACCATGGAAGTACGATTTTCCCACACGGTTTTTAACAGGAAAACAATAGGTGGAAAAAACCACGGAAAAATTTAGTTTTTCCACCCTTGGCAAAATTGTGCCAACCCTGGTAGTGTATTAGGTTCACGTACAGTGTAGTCCGCCGCCGTTCGTTCAATTACTCTCGAACCGTTTGCAATACAAAATGAAACGATACGCCGGTCGATTAGACTTAGAAAACCCTCGTCGCCATTGTCAATTATATTTGAATCGGGTGCTAAGAAGTTGGTCATTTGCCCAATTTTGTGGACCCCCACGCTTCTTGGCGATTAAAATTTGAACGGATTTCGCGTTATTACTCTTAAACCGTTTGCGTGACAAAAACACCTAATATGCCAATCGATGGGGACTATTAAAACCTAGCTGCCACTGTTAACAATTTTGAAATTGAAAAACAAGAAGATGGTCATTGCACTTTCCAATGGGACAGAATGTAAATTTCATCGATTTTCGAATTTCCCGCAACACCCAGGATAAACCAGATAGCTTTTAACGAGGTATCAATTAGGTGATAGACTCTTATTTATTTCACGTGTTCCTGTTAATTATTTTATCTGTTCTAAGGTTCACGTTTGCTACTATTTTTGTTTTTGCTATACACAATTTCGAAATATTTTTTCAATGTTTGTACTTTTTTAAAGTTTCTCTCACATTTTTCCAATTTTAGCCATTTTGGTTCATTTTCACCTATTTTGCTCAAATTGATCGATTTTGATTTTTTCGTCAATTTTTATCTATTTTTGGAATTTTAAAAATTTTGAAATTTGTTAAAATTAACATTTTCCGTTGCCATGGCAAAGCGGTTCCCATTGAATAACTTCCCTTTAGGATTTTTCAAGATACGCGAAGGTCTACCAATCCCCCGAGTTTGAACAAAATCGGTGGGTTACACTTCGGGATGTCTCCTTGACAGTTCTCTAAAATATTAGTAGCACGTGACACATAATTTTATAGAGTGATAAAACACTGGAATAATTAGGGTAGTCCATAATGAAAAGAGACCAAAAAGCTAAACAAAATCGGTGGATTACACTTCGGGATGTCTCCTTGTGAGTGTGTCTATGGTTCATCTTTAAACTGCCAAAGCTGAGAGTTTTATACGCATAGATTTAGCTTCAATTTTCAAGACAGTCAGAGAGGGGTTTACTTAACCGCCTATTTCTTAATTATTATTAATATTTTTAATTTCGCGTATTTCCAAATGACCATTGTCCATTTATTGCTCGTTTCAAGATCATTTAAAGTCACTTTGAAATACAAAATGTAAAAATGGCGGATATGGGGACTATAACCACTATCAAACGACTCTTTGATCCTCGTCAATTAAAAGCAAAAGGGGAAAGTTGCAAATCTTTTTAATAAGATTTAACCTTTCTGAAGGAGGTACAAAACAAAGCCCACGAAAAGAAAAGCATTCTCTTAATGAAAGGTCGCGGCGTAAAAACGGTGTTTCGCTTTGAAGATGGCGATGGCCATTGGGAGTCTAAGAGCGCCATCTAACGTACCGCGACGCAATTAATAAAACACGTTTCAGGACGCGCGCGCGCCCGTATAAAGAGAGTTAGAAATAAGATTTTTATAATCTTCGCGAGAAAGCTTTTAGCCCCGTAGTTAAAAAGATTACAGAAATAAGAAGTCGGCTCAGGGGTCCTTTGTAGCACTTTCCCGCGCGTCACCCCAGGCCACCGCCTGTTCGCGTTCTATCCCGGTTGAGCCCCGCGTTGTAGAGGTGAAAGATGGCTAACCGAGCCCCGCCGAAAACAACCTAATTTCCTGATGCTTTTAAGGCCACTGTTATACTCCGTGCGCTACAGGTGCGCCCCTTGCGGGGATTGAGGGTAATACCGGAGGAAAATAAGCTCCGACCCTATTAGGCAAATTGCTGAAACAAAAGAGAGAAAAGAGAATAGCCTTCTCTCCCTTCGACGCCATCCATTCAAATTAGAAGTGGTCTTGTCGGAAAATAAAATGCAATATTTCGACGACTTCTCGCGACAATGATATTTCGATCTCCGTTTGTCACTTATCTTTTACGGTTTTGTATTAGTTGTAATGTCATCGATATTAGTTGTAATGTCAATATGTCATCGATTAATAACGCAGATTCCTGTCTTTCTGAGTTTTTAATGATCTGCGTATCTAAAAACCATTTACTCTAGCTTGTTAATTAATAATAATAATAATAATAATAATAATCAGCTAGGCTAATACCCAAGGCACCACCTTAGGCCTAAGTCATCATGCGACTTTTGAAGCCATTTATTCAGGTGGCCGGGTTACAATGCGTAGGAGGGTGGTGGCAAGCCCTGCATGCCACGCGTTCGAGCCAACAGCTCCCTACACTAACTATTACCGTTAACCTCAACAAGTTTTTGTGGAAGGGGAAACCGAAGATCTCGAGGGAAAACCCCTTAAACCAGTGGGGAGAGAACTTGCAAACTCAACGCGGAAGGAGTTGTTCCGAGTTTTCACCCAGTGCCACAAGCTGGGATCGAACCCGGCTCCTCTTGCTGCGAGGCAAAAGTGCTAACCACTCCGCCAGCCCACCTTAAAGGAACTATGAACTTAAAAAAAATTATCGACCTCATTATGAAGTTCGCGCATACGCCGCAAGCGAACTTAGCGCTGTCTGCAATTGCCTGGTAACAATGGACATTAAACTCTTTCACCAGCTCCCTTCTCGCTTGAGAGCAAGGCCTATTAGTAATTTAAACTGACGCTTACTTCAGCGAAATAATGAAAAATTACTGACTACCTTCGTTTCTAAAAGTAATAGTATTTATCAGTGTTTCTGTCAACATAAGACAGTCCATTATCTGGTTTAATAGCTGAAGTATTCAAGTGTAGCGTTTCGTTCTCTATCGACTCTTAAATAAATATATCGAGCACAACAAGTATACACTCATCAACATTTTAGTATAGTATTAGATCGAAAAGCTTTTGGAGAAGGGTTGTTTTGTAGTAGAGTTGTAAGTCGGGAAATATTCCGTATTTTCCCGAAAAAAAGAATACAAGTTTTAACTCCAAGATTAGCCTAATATTGTTCGCAAAATTAAATTTAGCCCAATTTTGTCGAATCCAAAAGTAAAACTAAAACCCTAAAAACTAATATACGTTTCAATTTTTTCATTTTTCCAATTTGTGGAAAATTTTCCGCATTTAATTTTTCTGGAAAATTAACAACTCAATTTTGTAGTGACGCGAAATTAGGACCAATTTATATTTTGTCTTTCCGTGTTATCATCTTGGATTAATAATAGTAGTTCCTAGAAACTACTATTATTAATCCAAGTTATCATGCTATCACCTTTCGGAAGAAAATATCTTGGAAAAAACTACATTCTGTTGGTAAGGATCTCGATTGCGCTTGGACAAATAGTCGACCATCTAGATGGTTGTTGTAATAGATATCCGTCGAATGCCTCGCTTTTGCAGTTCCAAGCTCTTTGAGATTCGCGTGTTTGCAAGATCGAACTATGGCTCCCAAAGGAGCTCATTCGCCGTTACGCTCCGGTTTCGACAAAGAGAGCGGGAAACTCAAACAGCGCAGGTGCGTTCTACGTCACAAGATGTACAGAGGCTGCTGCGTCTTCTTTTCTCGTACCGCCTGACGGAGCGAGCTGGGCATACTCCTCCCCTCTCTCTCTCGGCAGCTTGTGACGTCAAGAGAGCTTTTCATCACTTCCCAAAGGATTTTCCTCCAATAACCGAAGTACCACGATTCCGGGTGAGCGAACCTTATTTCGTTGTAAGCGTTTTTCGAACTTTGGACTGCTTCTTATAAACCATCCATTGTAAAGGCGATTTTTACATCTTTCTAAAATTGACGTTTTGGTATTCTCCGGTGATTGTTTGAAGTTCTACGCGCTGGTGTTCTGGGAGAGGTATCTTTTAACATATGCATAGGAAATATCATAAGTTAATGATACCTGGTATCATTAACTTATGGAAATATTCATAGCATTATAAATGTAAAAAACAAATATTAAATTGCGACTGTTAATTAAATTAATTGGAATTTAGATTTCGGTATAAAAGTATTATATGTTAGTATAACATTCCACGGTTTTTCCACCGACCCCTCCCTTGTAATATATATCGTTTTGCTACTACATTAGTATTAAAGGTTAAAATATACTAGCTCCGTATAAGTTAAAATCTGCCATACCTCTAACGTTAATTTATTTATTTATTATTGATTTATCCCATAAAAAAATCAAAACCGGTATACGTGACTCCCTGTGGCGACTTTTTGCCCTATCTTTTTGGCTTCTTCAACTTCCGTCGATAGCTTTCTCCTTCGATACCAGAGGAACAGAAGCGCGCGAAGTTAGCCGGTAGAGAGGGGCTAGCCCTAACGACGCTTGTTTTAAATTTGACACGGGCTGGCGAAATCCTTGATTAGGGGGAAATTTAAACAAGCTATTATATTATAAAGTTATGGTATTATAAATGAGAACACAAATATTTAAATGCGATTAAACTTTAAATAGTTTCGATATAAAATTTGAGCGAATAACAGTGCAGGATGGTAGATAACAGCTTCTCACGTAAGATATATATTATATGCATCTGGTAACGCTTTTACAAACCTCTCCCCCTCCCCCCTTTACCATCTTTACGAACTTGGTAACCGTCCCCTAATGACGGAAGAGTTACTCTATATGACAAATGATAATTCTAAGTTAACTTCTCCAAAGAGAGTTGATGGAAGCAGATGAATCCGTACAAGCATAAATGTATAAAATTTTTACATAAGTGTGACACTTACTATTCTCCACATGCAAAAATTTTACTGACAAGGAGACGACCCGAGGTGTTACACACCGATTGGTAGACCTTCATGTAACTTGAAAAACCCTAAAGGGATTTTATTCAATGAGCAACGGTTTTGCCATGGCAACGAAAAATGTTTTTGACAACACAAAATGGAAATTTTCCCATTGAAAATAACATGGGATTTTGACCGTTTCCAAGGGTCCCCCTAGGAAAATGTTATAAAAATTGACGAAAAAAATAAAAATTGATCACATTTTGATCAATTTGAACCAAATGGGAAAAAATAAATCGATATGTCTAGAATTTGAAAAAATGTGAAAAAAAAATAAAAAATACAAACATTGAAAAAAATATTGCAAAATTGATTGAAATAATGTTTTTTCAAAATTGAAAAAAAAATATAAAATTGAAAAAATATTGATCAAAAACAGTAGTTTCGATCAAAATTCATAGGAATTGACGGAAATTTATAAGTTGTGTAAAATTGGATTAATGTATAGATAAATTGCGATTTTTTGAAAAACCAAGTATTTATTTTGGTCAAGTTGATCAAACTTTACGAAAATTGGAAAATAATAGATCTAAATTAGCCCAATTTTAAAGTTTTGTAAAAATTATATAAAGATAAACTAAATTTTCCCAAATATCTCAAAATTGTTTGAAATATTTTTTTTTAAATTGAAAAATGTTAATAACACTAAAAAATATTTATCAAAATCAATAGTTTTGACCCAAAACGATCAAAATTGATAGGAATTGATGGAAATTTATTTATATAGATAAATTGCTTTTTTTAATTATTTTCTAAATTTGGAAAATAATAGATCAAAATTAGCAAAATATTTAAATTTTGTAAAAAAAGGTATAAAAATTAAAAACAAATCAGTAGTTTCGATCAAAAACCGCATTAATTTCCAATCTATACCCGTAATTGTTTTGGTTCTAAAAGTTCTAATATATTATTTACCTAAATAATAAATAAAAAAAATAAATGAAATTCATTAAAAATTATTTATATTTTTTTATTTATTTAACGAAACGGTTTTTTTTAAACATAAGGTATAATAATGTTTGGTTTTTAAAATAAATGTTAACTATAGCGAAATAAATTTTGTTCAGTTAGTATATTTTGTCGTCAATATTGGTTTGTTCGTGTATACGGTAATACCTAAAAAACAGCAGGAAAATTGGCGGGTATGCTAAAATCTTGGCTACCAGTAATCCACGATGGATATTAATCCGTTAAATGTTGTCCAATGTTTAAAGCAATTTGTGGAATTAGAATTTCCATTATACAGTAAAAGTTAAACTTTTAATGATTGTGAAAAACCTTTTGCGAAGGAGTTATTCAAGAACCTGTATAACATTTTAAAGGAATACACATTTCTAGAGGAAAAACTAGTTGGTATGATTTTATATTTAACAGGTGTAGTAGAAACACGTAAAATAAAATAAAACTATAGATAGTACTAAATATATTTAATTTTGTTTTTGGTAGAAATTACTTTATAATTTCGATTTACATCTTTTTAATGTAATATATAGTAAATTACGTAGTAAACTAATTGTTATTGTAATATTAAATAAATTAGGTAGTATAATAATTTTAGTGTAATAATTACGTAGTATAATAATTTATTTCATCTAAAATAATTATTAATTTTTAAAATTTATGATAAACTGATTTTAAATTAGGGAAAATAATATAAATAATTAAATTAAAATTAAAATTATTAGTAAAATAGTGATGTATTTTAAATAAAATTAAAATTATTATAAAATAGTAACTTATTTTAAATTAAAATTAAAATTATTAGTAAAATAATTATTTATTTTATATAACAATAAAATAAATTAAGTTAATAAATTAAAATTAATAATAACATATTATATATTTATTAAGAGTTAGCAAGTAACTTGCGCAAAATATATATAAAATAAAATAAATTTACTCGACAACGAATTTTTCTCGTGCACAAGCTTTAAAAGTTTATTGTATATTATACATTAGAGGTCGGGGACGGTTAATCATTAGCCATGTTTAAATTGATATTTTTCGGGAAAAAAATGTAATCAAAGAAATTTACCGGTTAATATTTCGGAAAATGATTAAAAAACATGTATTATTCGGAAAACTTGAGCTTTTTATCGAAAAAAACGACGTTTTTTCGATTAATTTTACAAATTTATCAAAAAATTAATCGGGTAATACAGAAATATAAATTACTTGATCAAAACATTTTACGAATAATTTTGAGAGCTTTATCTATTGAATAAAAGTTAACCATCCCCGACCTCTATTATATATTAATAAATTAAATTTAATTTTAATTAATAAATAATTTAACGAAAGTAAATATTTTCATTAAAAAAAGTATAATCTAAAATAGTTAAAAATAAAATAAATAAAAGGAAACAGTTAATATTATTTAATTAACTCTTTGATCGATCGTGTCTTTACTCGACGCCGCCATTTTCGTACAGGACTTGAGCTCCACCGTTAAAATGTTTCCCCTTAAACCGGATTTGGGGGTCTGTAAGACAATGACGGCTGATTTGGAGAGCGCGTAAAAGAGTGAATAGGAAATAATTAAAATTATAGATTATATTAATAGTTTAAATTAAACATTATCGGCATTTTTTAATGGTTTTAATATAATACTGAAAAAAATATTTATGAAAAGAAAATTCAATTTCCAAATTTGGAAAATAATTTAAAAAAATTCAATTTATCTATATAAATAAATTTCCATCAATTCCTATCAATTTTGATCGTTTTGGATCGAAACTATTGATTTTGATAAGTTTTTTTTGTGTTATTAACATTTTTCAATTTTGAAAAAAATATTTCAAACAATTTTGAGATATTTGGTCAAATTTAGTTTATATTTATATAATTTTTACAAAACTTTAAAATTGGGCTAATTTAGATCTATTATTTACCAATTTTGGGCAATTTTGATAAAATTGACCAAAATAAATACTTGGTTTTTCAAAAAATCGCAATTTATCTATACATTAATAAATTTTACGCAACTTATAAATTTCCGTCAATTCCGATTAATTTTGTTCGAAACTACTGTTTTGATCAATATTTTTTCAATCAATTTTGAAATATTTTTTCAATGTTTGTATTTTTTTATTTTATTTTTTCACATTTTTTAAAATTTTAGCCATATCGGTTCATTTTCTGGTATTTTAAATTTTTTTAACATTTTCCTAGGGGGGACCCTTGGAATCGGTCAAGATCCCATGTTATTTTCAAAGGGAAAATTTCCATTTGTGTTGTCAAAAACATTTTTCGTTGCCATGGGAAAACCGTTGCCCATTGAATAAAATCCCTTTAGGGTTTTTCAAGTTACATGAAGGTCTACCAATCGCCCGAGTTTGAACCAAATCGGTGTGTAACACCTCGGGTCGTCTCCTTGTGAGAGTAGACAGACTGCATTACGGGCTTCGTCGCCGATTTGCGTCAGCATGCTCCCACGTCACACCTAGTCTTTGACAGCGCCTCGCTAGGGGGAGATTTTCTTCATGTGATGACGTCACTCCGTTACTAGCTCTCAGTAAAATATTCCCCAAAGTGACAAACTTATGTCACAATATTATAGAGTTATGTCACATTATTATAGACTTATGTCATAATATTATAGACTTATGTCACAATATTATAGACTTATGGTACAATATAATAGACGTATGGTACAATATTATAGATTTATGGTACAGTATTTTAGACTTATGGTACAGTATTTTAGACTTATGCTACAGTATTTTAGACTTATGCTACAATATTATAGACTTATGGTATAGTATTTTAGACTTATGGTACATTAGTATGGACTTATAGTACAATATTATAGACTTATGGTACAATATTATGAACTTATGGTACAGTATTATAGACGTATGGTACAATATTATAGATTTATGGTACAGTATTTTAGACTTATGGTATAGTATTTTAGACTTATGCTACAATATTATAGACTTATGGTACAGTATTTTAGACTTATGGTACATTATTATAGACTTATAGTACAATAGTATAGACTTATAGTACAATATTATAGACTTATGGTACAATATTATAAACTTATGGTACAGTATTTTAGACCTATGGTAAAATATTATAGACATGGTGCAATATTATAGACATATGGTGCAATATTATAGACTTATGGTACAGTATTATAAACTTATGGTACAATATTATAGACTTATGGTACAATATTATAGACTTATGTTACAATATTATAGACTTATGTTACAATATTATAGACTTATGTTACAATATTATAGACTTATGGTACCATATTCTAGACTTATGGTACAATATTATAGACTGATGTTACAATATTACAGATTTTTGGTAGAAGTAATACCCCAAGGAATGGGAAGAGTCGAAGACATCGAAATTCCGGAGCGGTGGTTTCCAGTTTCCCTCTAATAAGCGGATCCCACCCTGTCATGGAGAAAAGCGCGTGACAGACGAAAACGTGACACCACCCCAAATTTATTGCCTAGCTTTTAATTAGCGTAGCTCTTTGGATTCTAGAACCTGTCGTCTACTAAATTATGGTTCAGCAACGAATCTAGAGATGGTGATAGTGTAATTAAGCAATTTCGTCTGCTATTATAGTTGGTCGAATGTTTCGTGATTTTTTACGATCAGCTTATTGACTGCTTGATTTAGAATATTTACGAGTGGCATTATTGCTATTCTACTCATTCGCTTGGTTATCTTGGACTCCACTATTCGAGTCCAGTAACGATCCAGCACTTTTAAACTAGGCGCCACGTTTGAAGTTATCATTATTTATGTCCGCGGTCTAGAAATAGCGACGATTAAAGCCCGCTAGGCTCTCGGGCGCCGCTGAGTAAGAAGCCGGAATTCGTTTTATCCGCGTACGACGAGAGATACGAGGCCGAACCTTTCGCGGGCCAAAATGTAGGCGCGTCTTTCGGAAATTAAGCCTTAGTTCTTGTTTTCGCTCCCGACCCGAAAAAATGGTGTCGTTTTTCAAAAGCGTTATCGGAAAAGAGCCGACTTTATTCGTTCAAATACAAACAAATCTCGATTTTTAGCTCAAAGCGCAGAGAGAATGAAAATATGAACCCGACGCCAGAAAGGACCCAAAGTTACGAGCGAGAGCGAAAAATGCGAACCGTTGCGTAAAGAATAAAATACTTGTACTATTGGAGATAAGGAAATACTCGTGTTTGCCCAAAGGCCCACCGAAAATGCCGCGTAGAACAGTAAAAAAATGTTAAACGCGAGCTGTTAAATTTATCAAAGGGCTCTCGGGTGATATGATTATTATTATATGGCTCTTAAAAAGCTAACTCTCGTAGCGGACCAAACTTTCAAGTTCTAGTGCCGTCATTTTTCGAGAGCCGGACAATTTATTTTTTAACTCAAATCGGACCATTGAGACCGAAGCATTCCATCTTAATTTCTATTATCTTCGTTCTATAGTCTTAAAAATCTAATAAAAATATGATTTTCCTTTCATCTAAATGTCCTCGTGAAATCTAAATTTTTTTTCCGCAAAGCCGTCGTCAAATAAAAATATATATTTTTGTTTCCCACGAAATTTCCGTGAAATCTAAATAGGCTTTCAAGCCGTCGTAAAATCTAATATAGGTTTAACGCAAAACCAATTTGAAATATAACTAGATTTGTCTAAAACCTATTTCAGATTCGAGACTGCTATTGGAGGGGGGAACTATTTTAGATATTATGACGCCTTTGAAAGGAGGAACTATTTTATTTTAGGACGGGTTAGCACTTTCCCTTGTCAGCAAGAGGAGCCGGGTTCGATCCCAGCTTGTGGCTCTGGGTGAAAACTCGTAACCACTCCTTCTAGCTGCGTTGAGTTTTGCAAGTTATATCCCCATTGCGTAAATGGGTTTCCCTCCGAGTTCTTCGTTTTCCCCTGCCATAAAAACTTGTTGAGGTTAACAGTAATAGTGAGTGTAGGGAGCTGTTGGCTCGCGTGGCATAAAGGGCTAGCCACCACCCTCCTACGCGTTATAACCCGACCACCTGAATAAAAGGCTTTAAAAGTCGCTTGATGGTGGTGCCTAGCTGATAATTATTATGATTATAACTATTTTAGATTTAACGACAGCATTGAGAGGAGAAACTATTTAAACTATTTTAGTTTACACGACGGAATTGAGAGGAAAAACTATTTCAAATTTCATGGCGGCATTGAGAGGAGAAACTATTTAAACTATTTTAGTTTACACGACGGAATTGAGAGGAAAAACTATTTCAAATTTCAGGGCGGCATTGAGAGGAGAAACTGTTTTTGATTTAACAACGGAATTGTGAGGTGAAACTATTTCAAATTTCAGGGCGGCATTAAGAGGAGAAACTATTTAAACTATTTTAGTTTACACGACGGAATTAAGAGGAAAAACTATTTCAAATTTCAGGGCGGCATTGAGAGGAGAAACTGTTTTTGATTTAACAACGGAATTGTGAGGTGAAACTATTTCAAATTTCAGGGCGGCATTAAGAGGAGAAACTATTTAAACTATTTTAGTTTACACGACGGAATTGAGAGGAAAAACTATTTCAAATTTCATGGCGGCATTGAGAGGAGAAACTGTTTTAAATTTAACAACGGAATTGTGAGGTGAAACTATTTCAAATTTCAGGGCGGCGCTTGATGGTGGTGCCTAGCTGATAATTATTATGATTATAACTATTTTAGATTTAACGACAGCATTGAGAGGAGAAACTATTTAAACTATTTTAGTTTACACGACGGAATTGAGAGGAAAAACTATTTCAAATTTCATGGCGGCATTGAGAGGAGAAACTATTTAAACTATTTTAGTTTACACGACGGAATTGAGAGGAAAAACTATTTCAAATTTCAGGGCGGCATTGAGAGGAGAAACTGTTTTTGATTTAACAACGGAATTGTGAGGTGAAACTATTTCAAATTTCAGGGCGGCATTAAGAGGAGAAACTATTTAAACTATTTTAGTTTACACGACGGAATTAAGAGGAAAAACTATTTCAAATTTCAGGGCGGCATTGAGAGGAGAAACTGTTTTTGATTTAACAACGGAATTGTGAGGTGAAACTATTTCAAATTTCAGGGCGGCATTAAGAGGAGAAACTATTTAAACTATTTTAGTTTACACGACGGAATTGTGTGGTAAAACTATTTAAAATTTCAGGGCGGCATTGAGAGGATAAACTATTTAAACTATTTTAGTTTACACGACGGAATTGAGATTAAAAACTATTTCAAATTTCATGGCGGCATTGAGAGGAGAAACTGTTTTAAATTTAACAACGGAATTGTGAGGTGAAACTATTTCAAATTTCAGGGCGGCGCTTGATGGTGGTGCCTAGCTGATAATTATTATGATTATAACTATTTTAGATTTAACGACAGCATTGAGAGGAGAAACTATTTAAACTATTTTAGTTTACACGACGGAATTGAGAGGAAAAACTATTTCAAATTTCATGGCGGCATTGAGAGGAGAAACTATTTAAACTATTTTAGTTTACACGACGGAATTGAGAGGAAAAACTATTTCAAATTTCAGTTCGGCATTGAGAGGAGAAACTGTTTTTGATTTAACAACGGAATTGTGAGGTGAAACTATTTCAAATTTCAGGGCGGCATTAAGAGGAGAAACTATTTAAACTATTTTAGTTTACACGACGGAATTAAGAGGAAAAACTATTTCAAATTTCAGGGCGGCATTGAGAGGAGAAACTATTTAAACTATTTTAGTTTACACGACGGAATTAAGAGGAAAAACTATTTCAAATTTCAGGGCGGCATTGAGAGGAGAAACTGTTTTTGATTTAACAACGGAATTGTGAGGTGAAACTATTTCAAATTTCAGGGCGGCATTAAGAGGAGAAACTATTTAAACTATTTTAGTTTACACGACGGAATTGAGAGGAAAAACTATTTCAAATTTCATGGCGGCATTGAGAGGAGAAACTGTTTTAAATTTAACAACGGAATTGTGAGGTGAAACTATTTCAAATTTCAGGGCGGCGCTTGATGGTGGTGCCTAGCTGATAATTATTATGATTATAACTATTTTAGATTTAACGACAGCATTGAGAGGAGAAACTATTTAAACTATTTTAGTTTACACGACGGAATTGAGAGGAAAAACTATTTCAAATTTCATGGCGGCATTGAGAGGAGAAACTATTTAAACTATTTTAGTTTACACGACGGAATTGAGAGGAAAAACTATTTCAAATTTCAGGGCGGCATTGAGAGGAGAAACTGTTTTTGATTTAACAACGGAATTGTGAGGTGAAACTATTTCAAATTTCAGGGCGGCATTAAGAGGAGAAACTATTTAAACTATTTTAGTTTACACGACGGAATTAAGAGGAAAAACTATTTCAAATTTCAGGGCGGCATTGAGAGGAGAAACTGTTTTTGATTTAACAACGGAATTGTGAGGTGAAACTATTTCAAATTTCAGGGCGGCATTAAGAGGAGAAACTATTTAAACTATTTTAGTTTACACGACGGAATTGAGAGGAAAAACTATTTCAAATTTCAGGGCGGCATTGAGAGGAGAAACTGTTTTAAATTTAACAACGGAATTGTGAGGTGAAACTATTTTAAATTTCAGGACGGCATTAAGAGGAGAAACTATTTAAACTATTTTAGCTTACACGACGGAATTGAGAGGAAAAACTATTTAAACTATTTTAGCTTACACGACGGAATTGAGAGGAAAAACTATTTCAAATTTCAGGGCGGCATTGAGAGGAGAAACTGTTTTTGATTTAACAACGGAATTGTGAGGTGAAACTATTTTAAATTTCATGACGGCATTGAGAGGAGAAACTGTTTTAGATTTAACAACTGAATTGTGAGGTGACACTATTTTAAATTTCAGGACGGCATTGAGAGGAGAAACTGTTTTAGATTTAACAACGGAATTGAGAGGAGAGACTATTTTAAATTTCAGGATGGCATTGAGAGGAGAAACTGTTTTAGATTTAACAACGGAATTGTGAGGAGAGACTATTTTAAATTTAAATTTCAGGACGGCATTGAGAGGAAAAACTGTTTTAGATTTAACAACGGCTTTGAGAGGAGAAACTAAATTAGATTTCAGGGCAGCATTGAGAGGAGAAACTGTTTTAGATTTAACAACGGCTTTGAGAGGAGAAACTAATTTAGATTTCAGGGCAGCATTGAGAGGAGAAACTGTTTTAGATTTAACAACGGCTTTGAGAGGAGAAACTAATTTAGATTTCAGGACGGCTTTGAGAGGAGAAACTAATTTAGATTTCAGGGCAGCATTGAGAGGAGAAACTGTTTTAGATTTAACAACGGCTTTGAGAGGAGAAACTAATTTAGATTTCAGGACGGCTTTGAGAGGAGAAACTAATTTAGATTTCAGGGCAGCATTGAGAGGAGAAACTGTTTTAGATTTAACAACGGCTTTGAGAGGAGAAACTAATTTAGATTTCAGGACGGCTTTGAGAGGAGAAACTAATTTAGATTTCAGGGCAGCATTGAGAGGAGAAACTGTTTTAGATTTAACAACGGCTTTGAGAGGAGAAACTAATTTAGATTTCAGGACGGCTTTGAGAGGAGAAACTAATTTAGATTTCAGGGCAGCATTGAGAGGAGAAACTGTTTTAGGTTTAACAACGGCTTTGAGAGGAGAAACTAATTTAGATTTCAGGACGGCGTTGAGAGGAGAAACTAATTTAGATTTCAGGGCAGCATTGAGAGGAGAAACTGTTTTAGATTTAACAACGGCTTTGAGAGGAGAAACTAATTTAGATTTCAGGACGGCTTTGAGAGGAGAAACTAATTTAGATTTCAGGGCAGCATTGAGAGGAGAAACTGTTTTAGATTTAACAACGGCTTTGAGAGGAGAAACTAATTTAGATTTCAGGACGGCTTTGAGAGGAAAATTATTTTAGATCACACGACGGCTTTGGAAAGAAAACCATTTAAGTTTTCAGTACCGCTTTGGGAAAAATTTATTTTAAATATAAATCATTGCAAATTTATAGTTTCAAACTTAAGAAGATTAAATCAGGCAATTTCCATCTTTTTTTTTTCATATTTCCTCGAAAATAAATTCCCGGAATTTGGTTTGTGGAATAATAAAACTAGTTCTAGAGGAGTGAATACAGCTGGTTTAATTAAATTTCTGGTTCTTCAAATTTTATTTTAAAAAACTCGATAAGACAAATAAAAATGACAGTGGTTTGGAAGGCGATTTCTTACTTAAGGCTAAAGTATTCTTGCTCACGAAAGTTTATTATTTTTGTTTAAGGGGCCGTTCACAACAGCGTAACGCGGAGACATAATAATTACCAAATAGGAAATCTCTGAAATGTTACTTAACACATCACAATAGGTGGTTTTTTTTTCGCTTGTCCGGGGACAAAAAGTGTAAACTTTTTACCCTAAGACGTTTTATTCGCCCGTTCTCGGGGTAAGATTTACCCTGTCCCGAATTTTGTTCGCTTGTTCCAAAGCTCTAAGGTTACACTTTTTACTCCTCCACGAAAGGAGGTCGGCTGCCCCAAAATTAGATTTTTACTAAGGCATGTACAAAAGTACTGTAAAAGTTTCAGGTAAAAGTCATAAATATTTAAAGGAAAAGTCCAGGTTGGGTAAAACTTGGGTCTATTTGAAAGATCATGTTTAAATATACTAAAAAATATCAGTCGGAAAATTGTATCTTTTTTTAATGACGAGAAATTCATTTTTAAACGAGCGAAATTTACCGCCAAGCAAACTGCCATTTTCTTTCGCCTTCCCTCCGCAGACCGCGCGCGGGGAACAGAGCGCTATTAAAGCCTGTTATAGCGCGAACAGCGCGTGATTAAAGTCCTAAAACGTCACCCCGAAACAAAAAATGGCAGATCGCTTGGCGGTAAATTTCGCTCGTTTAAAAATTAATTTCTCGTCATTAAAAAAGATACAATTTTACGACTGATATTTTTGAGTTTATTTAAACATGATCTTTCAAATAGACCCAAGTTTTACCAAACCTGAACTTTTCCTTTAACTATTTAGGACTTAAGAAATGGTTTTGGATTTTATAATTTTCGCATTAAAAACCACGTTAAAATCTTATAACTTAGGTTTTTGAAAAAGTCAAATATCTCAAAATTACGAGGTGTAGGGGGAGTAACCTAGCTTTGTCGTCTGCTTAAATTTCGCTTCACGAAAACATGACGGGCAAGCTTTTTATAAATAACCTTTAACCTTTAACTACTCCCTTCTTACTCCAACTGGTTTTTTTCGTCAAGACAGAACTGAAGTAAAATGACGTCATATGGCTACACCTTTTAACCTGCTCAAAAAACCCAGAACAGGCCAAAAAAACCACCTAATTTATTACCGAAAATATATTTTCAGCAATTTAATACGAGTTTTTTCATTTATAATAGTCATTAGTTTTCTAAGTAAATAGGCTCAGGAGCCTAGCGAAGAGTGTTTCATTGGGGAGGGTCGAAATTAACTTATCACCAAATTGAACCGAAGGGGTAGTTTAATTTTGAATACAATTCAATAATTTTAGAGGTTTATGCAACTATTATTGGAGCGGAGCGCCCTCACTAGAGGCCCAAATGGTTTTCTGGCTTTTTCTCAAAGACTATCCGACCACATTTAATGTAAATTTGCAAACATACAAACAGAACTAATAATAATAATCGAAGGACAATTTTTGATTTTCTAGTGGGGTGGCGGAGTGGTTAGCACTTTCGCCTCGATCCCAGCTTGTGGCACTGGGTGAAAACTCGGAACAACTCCTTCTGCGTTGAGTTTGCAAGTTCTCTCCCCACTGGTTTAAGGGGTTTTCCCCCCGAGATCTTCGGTTTCCCCTTCCACAAAAACTTGTCGAGGTGAACGGTAATAGTTAGTGTAGGGGGCTGTTGGCTCGATCTCGTGGCATGCAGGGATTGCCACCACCCTCCTACGCATTGTAACCCGGCCACCTGAATTAATGGCTTCAAAAGTCGTTTGATGACTTAGGCCTAAGGTGGTGCCTTGGGTATTAGCCTAGCTGATTATTATTATACCTTTTGCTAAGATAAAAGTGTAGTATCTGGCTTAATGAAAAGATAAACTTAGTATACTGGAGAGTGGAGACGAAAATTAACGTGAGACTTATTACGGAATATATTTAGTTAGTTTATGACGAGTTTAGTGCTCGGATTTCGATTCATTTTTATCCATGAATAAAATAAGCTCGGCGATATTTAAATAATATTTATTTAAATAACCAATAGTTGAATAAAAATTATAAAATGTTTAAATAATCGAAAGTGAATAAGCATATTATTTAAATAAAACAAACAATTATTTAAATAAATGCCACTTTTATTCAAATAAATGCTTGGTTGCGTAAAAAACATAATTAAATAAGTTAAAATGATATTATTTTACCAAGGTTTTTTAAATAAATCGGAAAATTTGTGGATAATGAATAAACAATTCCGAGCACTACGAATAATATGTATACATAAGATTGTATATATACGTCAAAAATAGAATTATTTTTCTATGTCACTTGTCGAAATTATTTTAAATAATTTATTGGGTTCCTATAATAAAGGTCGGCAAAATTTTCATTTTACGAAATGAAATAAAATTAAATGAAGGCTTAGCGCAAATCCCTTTAAAAGGGAGACCCCTTTTCGTGCCCTTTTGAATTTTTCCCTTTGTTTCAATCTCAAAGGCAAATAAATGTATGCCTATACCATAGGTTCAACAGGATTATATATAAGTGTTTTAACTTCAAATGAAGTGGACAGTAGGGCTAACGTTAATTACTTTCTGATTGGAAAACCAAGCGCAATATATTCGATTTTCGCTTCTTGATAATCGATTCTAAGGCTTAAGGTTACTGTTTTTTGTAAGTCCAACGTACTGGTTAATTGCAAATTTGCAATAATGGATAAAATACTTCGTTATTTTTGAAATTTTGTTAAAAGTAGATGCTATTAACAATGATTTGATTGTCCGAGAGATCTCTCATCATCAAAGACAAAACCCAATATCTGGTCTCTCATATTTTTAATAGATTTAAACATATATAAAAGAACTGCCAAAAATTATATCAAATGATACCCATTTCTATAAATTGGTCGATTTCACAGGCATTGAAACAATTCTCAATTAACCAACAAGAGATTCACGTAAGGGAGAACGTCATTGGAACCGGCTCAGTTTCCTCTCCAAATATTTAATTTATTTTTGTAAGACTGAGATACCGCCATCTCTTGGCCGAAGCCGAAAGTATTAATAATAAATAATATTAAAATATACTTCTCAATGAGTACTTTATATACTATTAATTATTAAAATTAGATTATACGTAAACTAAAACTAAAATAACAAAATAATATTAATTAAATGTAAGTAATGTGCTATATACTATTTTAAGATTACCAAATATTAGCTATTTATAAAATAATATAATTATTATAATTAATATAATAATACTAATAAATAATGTTTCGTATTCCTTTCAAGAGATGGCGCTCAGGAACCTCCAAGCGGCAGGGCGTCGGTATATTAGCTTAACACTGGAGCTATAGGCTGAATTCCTTTTTCTTGCGTAAATTAGTTCTTGATGCAGTGGCGTAGCTAGAAATTCGTCAAGGGGGGGTCGAAGTATGTGAATGTTAAGAGGGGGTCGAGAAGGGGGTGGAAATTTAGTACAGTCAAAGGTAGGCCCAAGGGGGGGTCTGGACCCGGTAACCACCCCTTGTCTACGCCACTGTCTTGATGAACCCTTTGACCTCAGTAATTTGAAGTTAAAATTACCCATGTTGATTTTATGGTAAAATATATTGGTATTAAGTTTCCCGCCGACCGAAAATGTTTGCAATTTTAATGCAATGAACGTTATAATAATGTTTTTTACACACAATCCCTAGGGATTTGTGTGTATTAGTTTCTCACGGTACGTTAGAGGTATAAAGACACATGATACGTGAATCGATTGGAAATATCATGCCCTCGCCGGCATTGTTAACAGTTGTGAGATTGAGGCCACGGAAGTGTGGCATTTTAGTGATTTTTAAATTAAGACTGACTTGGTTGAAAATTATATTTTTAGTTAGTTCTAGGTTTTCGGTTGCATTAAGAAATTTTAATTTGAAGTGAGATTTCTGGCCAATTCGCGGGACCTCATAACCCACGTACGCACTATTACGCATTATTGTGATATTTGAATTTCGTACCAATTGATACCTTATTTCCAAGACCAGGTAAATTGGGTTTGTCTAAAAACCAGGTAGCTCAATAAATTCGGTTTGTCTAAAAACCAGGTAGCTCAATAAATTCGGTTGGTCTAAAAACCAGGTAGCTCAAGGTAGGTTCTATAAATTCAGTTTGTCTAAAAACCAGGTAGCTCAATAAATTCGGTTTGTCTAAAAACCAGGTAGCTCAATAAATTCGGTTTGTCTAAAGACCAGGTAGCTCAATAAATTCGGTTTGCCTAAAAACCAGGTAACTCGAAAAATTCGGTTTGTCTAAAAACCAGGTAACTCGAAAAATTCGGTTTTTCTAAAGACCAGGTAGCTCAATAAATTCTGTTTGTCTAAAAACCAGGTAGCTCAATAAATTCGGTTTGTCTAAAAACCAGGTAACTCGAAAAATTCGGTTTCTCTAAAAACCAGGTAGCTCGAAAAATTCGGTTTGTCTAAAAACCAGGTAACTCGAAAAATTCGGTTTGTCGAAAATTAATTTAAATTTACGTGTTCGCGTTTCACTACCTTATTTCCAAAACCTTGTAACTCGAAAAATTCGGTTTGTCTAAAATTAATTTAAATTTACGTGTTCGCGTTTCGCTACCTTATTTCCAAAACCAAGCAACTCAAAAGATTATTTTTCGATAAAATTCCTCTTGGATGTATTAAGTTAATGTACAAGATGATTGGAAATTTCTTGAAATTTAAATTTAATATTTAAAATATAGTTAATACACCGGGGGATTGTTAGTACTCAAATATCTGTGACATCTTGTTTTCTTCTATAAATATTAAAACTTTTAGCCATGGTTTATAATTTTTTTTTTAATGTTTAATTTTTATTATTCAATGAGTTATTAAAGTGGAGTGGAGGGCAAAGTCGACTAGCGATTTATAGCCCTCCGGTATACATTTAAATCTATAACATGAATATAAAAAATCAATTTACAAAATAAAAATAAAAAATAAACAAATTACAACAGAAAAAAAAATTACAACATTTTGATGAATACACCGATAATATATATCAAAAAACAATTATACAGAAAAGAACACTCCGAAAAATTCCTTTTACTTAAGACAGTGTTATTTAAAAAAAAATATGTATACATTTTTTAAGACATTTGACTTGATTAAACGTTTTACTGCCTGATAAGTTTTGCTTTTTGTTAGGTCAATGTGTATTTGGTTGTAAAGTTTTACTCCAAAGTAAAATACAGAGTTAATTTTTTTAGAGATATTACATTTAGGAGGTCTAATGAAGTCGTCTAGTCTAGTCACGGTTTTATTATGTTTTAACTCAAATAAATAATTTGGACCGTTAGTTATAGTTTTATAGATGAAATTTATACATGAATATTCATAAACTTGGTGAATATTTAAAATTTTACTTTTATTATACAATTCTTTAGTTGGGGCATTCCATTTCATATTGAAAATTGATCTTAGGGTTCATTTCTGTAGTATTTTAATTTTATCTAATAAAGTTTTTTTCTAAGTCATGAAGTAGCAGCTTTTCTAAAATTTAACAATTTGTTTTCTTCTGTTACGAAAATATGACCAATCTACTCTAATAGTAATTACTCTGAAAACCGCGGTTTGGTTTGGTTTTAACTAAATTATTCCGTTATATAAATCCTTTAATTGTAAGTTTCCATTCTTTCTTCAGTCTTTAAAAAACTTTAGTATCGTGGATAAAAGTCGATTTTTGCGTTACGTAATTTGTGAACTGCCCCTAAATCGATTTAATTTTCTATCACCTTATTGACACAACAACAAAGTTAGGTTAAAAGTACAAAACCTGATTTCACAGGAATAAACACATAAGGGTATTATTATTATTCGTGATAATGTGAAAGTCGCCCCAAAGAAGATCCATTTAAAAATGTAAAAAATGTTTGTACAAAAATTTCTCGATTTCACGTTTATACAGTTTCATAAATTTTAGGTCATTTTGGAAATTATTGAGAAAGTGGCGCAATTTTTGGGCGTAATTTTGTTCTATTAACTTATTAGTACGCTTTTAAGCTTAATTTTTATTAGCGCTTTTAATTTTTATTAGCCCTTTTATTTATGTACTTTTTGGACACGTCTTTGTGCGTGCAAGAATGTATTTATTTATATTTAGGA
Organism: Leiobunum rupestre; assembly: GCF_980474605.1. Classification (NCBI taxonomy): domain Eukaryota; kingdom Metazoa; phylum Arthropoda; class Arachnida; order Opiliones; family Sclerosomatidae; genus Leiobunum; species Leiobunum rupestre. The sequence continues at coordinate 29,327,623 of NC_143387.1, read as the reverse complement.
AGAATGATTATGTTGCGACAATCGCCGGACACGTTGAACGCCTTTCCCGCGTCTCGCGCGGTGGGAAAGACAAAACGTCACCGGCGTTTGATTAGGTGACGTAAATTTTAAGCAGCCAATGAAATACCGAGACTATTCGTTTTATTTTAAGTGGAGGAGCGTACTGGGGGGACCAACGGATGGATTGAGAGAAAGGCTAAAAACCGTCTCGACATAGACATTCTCCCTAATTATTTGAAACTAATAGATTTGCTCTAGAAGTATGGTACACTCCGCCGCCGGAAATTCCATGAAAATTATCCGATATCGTTGAATAGTTTGAAAAAGAGGATAACCATTACACCTTCCCCTGGTCACTGCCAGGAGAAGGTCTAATGGCGTTTTGAGTATTAAGGGATTAAGTTCGACCAATGGGAAGCATTACTCATTTATCAGTTAGAGTTTTAAGTAAACTATTTTATACAGTGATATAACGAAATGTCATTGATTGAGTAAACATGTCATCGAACAATATTATTAAATGTTTGTCTCACGAAGGATACCTCAACTATATACAGAATATCTTGGCGATTTATTAAATAATTAAATATGAAAATGGTAATTTCCTCTCTGGAAATCTGCGTTACCGGTCATTGTATGTTCAAAATGGTGGAGCACTTTTGTTGGGCGAAACCTGTTTTAAAGGCATTGAAAATCACTCGATGAATTGTGCCTAAGATTGGGCCTTGAGTATTAGCCTAGCTGATTATTATTGAGTTAGGTATTGTAAAAATAATCCACAGTTTTTTTTTATAAATAATCAAAATTTTTGAAGGTGCTTTAAAGATTTGGGTACATTTGTCCGAACGGTGGTACAAATGTCCGAATGATCATTTTTCCGAATGCCGGAAAACAGGATCGTATGTCTGAAAACGTATTTCATTTGCCCGAAAAATTTATCACAACTTTTGTTGGTGATTTAGTCGTTCAATTTATGTTAACTTTACTGGCGAATTTCATTTGTTTGAATAATCGTTTGTCCGTTTTTTCGAACATTAGGAATTGGTTGGTTTTTTTTAAATGTTGTTAATATAAGAAAATAGTAACATTAACGTGAACCTAACCTAACCAAATATGAGTTAAAATATACAATATATAGATATAGCAGCAATTAAGAAAAAACAACTTGAACAAACAACGATATTTACAATGTAGTTTTTATTTTTAATTCTTGCACTAAAAAAAATCCGGACCAAAAAAAACAGCAATGAGAAATACTAATTTAGCGACAGAATTCGGACAAGTGATGCTACGGATTCGGACGAATGAAATAAACAAGTTGTCCAATTCGAACAATTGAAACAATTGTTATTGCGGCGGTTCGGGCGAATGAAATTCGAACAAATTTACCTACCCCGTTTTAAAATTATTAGAAATAATTTTGTAGGTCCACCAATAAATAAAGCCTAAAACGGCGTGTTCGCGACTACGGTTTAAGGAAAAGTATTTTGGCCACGCGATATTAAACAAACGAATTGTACGAACATAGTTCCGCGTATTGTTAATAGGAGAGCTCCGCTGGGACGTAACGCACGAAGGCTTCAAAGGCAGCCCATAAAGAAAAATTCCAGGCTGGGCTCGTTTCGTTTTTTTCAGTTCGATCTTCGATTTTCCGTCCTACGGCTAAGCTATTTAATGGTAAAGCCAAGCTAAAGTAAAGTTTGGCAAAAAGAGGGAGGGGACAGAAACGGCACCACCCCTACAGCCAGACTGAGAGAGAGATCTCGGTATAAATTGTTTCACTCGTAACAGATGTTACTTCTTTAAAAACAATGAACTATTCGCCCCTACTATTTCAAAGTCTTTGCTCCTTTAAAGGGTAACGCGAGCGAAAAAATAAAAAAATAAAGTACTACTTCTGTTAAGCCTTGGCTGGTTGGGTCACAGATGTTTTGATAAAGCAATATATTCTTGCTAAGGAACGTTTTAAAAGGGCCCTTTGCCAACCAATCTAAGCATAAAATTCTTTTTCCTCGCCTTCTTTTTATCCCCTTGTCTTTCTTTCTCGGAGAAGTTTTAGGACATATCATTCTTGGGAGAAAAATAAAAAAAACAGTGTTGAAGAATTAGCCGAGGCTTAAAACGTAATTATTTTAACACTATCGATATTTTCGTCATTCGTTTTCGCCACAAAAATAATTCTATATAGCCCTACACAATCGTAACGTTCGTTTATTTTCCGGTGTTTAACGAAATTGGTACCACCTTTCATAATGGCGGAAACGATTATGCGTGCTCGTGGATGGAATTAAAGGGAAAGCCTGTTAGATGAAGATGATAAATAAGGTCTAAAATGGGGCCAGTGTTGTCAACGTCAACAAGATTATAATCGAGATCAATATGTAGTTCAAATCTTGTTTAAAGTTATACGGGTATTACAGGGCACAGCACCAGTTTGAAATTGATCGATACAAGCGTTTTTCGCAAAAACTATAAATTGTAGAATTACGAAATTTTCAGGGGGTATTCGATGACTAGAAGTCGTTTTAAATTTTAATTTACACAAAAATCGAGACATTTTTCAAGGTTTTGGTCGCAAAAGTTTCAATGAGAAAGTGAAAGAGCCGACTAAAAGGTTAGAATTAACTTAAATATGAGATCATGAAAAAAACAAGTTTGTTCCAAGCTTTTTATTCCATTTATTTTAATCGAAAATTGGCAAAAATGTTTCTAAGTTGGAATAAACCACTTGGAATTTCCAAAAAGAAAATTAGTTAACAAATGTGCTTCAATTATACCACCGCCAGCGGCGATGCACATCTAGGCACGGTAAGAAATATTTCGAAAAGGGTATAGGACCATTTCTGGAGTGGCAAGACGACGGTGGCCACAGGTGTACCATATACGTGATCTTTTATGAAGCCCCACAAGAAAAAATCCGTCACCGTCAAGTCCGGGGAACTAGGACGCCAACGAACACGTCTAATCCTTCCCATCCATCGATTTGGGAATTTGTTCTTAAGGTACTCCACGACATCACGGTACTGGTGAACTGGCGCTCTATAGTGCTGAAACCAAAGACGCCTGAAATCGTGCAGGGGAAGATCTTCCAATGTGTCCACTACCTCGTTTTGAAGTAATTCGGTCCATTAAGACGAGCCACTAGAAAAAATGGTCCAGTAAGTCTATCTCTTACCAAACCCGCCCCAACATTGAAACTGCTGCTGATGGTGATGAGGGTATCCCCAATGAGGATTCTCGTTGCACCACACGTGATTGTTCTGGTGATTAAATGGCCCATCCCTCGAGAAAGTGCACTCATCGGACAGTAGCAAAAGTCGCTGAAAATCCCAGTTTTCGTCAGCCATGATGTTAGGCCTGTTGCGGAATTCGTAACGGCGCTGCGTGTCTCCATTGTGTAGTGTTTTATGGAGTGTCGCTCGGTAAGGATGATAATGGTGACTGTTTAGAACGCACCAGACGTAGCTAATTACGATACTGAGGTCATTGCTCGCAACTCTGAAGCTCGATCGAGAATTTGCAATGAATGACGCAAGGACAACGTCTTCCAAGCAAAGTTGTTTCGCCCTTGTCCACGGAACCTCGGATTGATGTTGTCGAAATTGTTAAAGTCCCTTATGACTCTGAGAACAGTTGCGTGACTAGGGCTACAGTTGGGAAAATGATTTCTAAATAACTGGCTTACGGTACGGCCGTTCCGATTACCTACACCGAGAAATAGCTCAAGCATACGGGTGCGCTGATCCAAATTATAACGAGGTATATTTATATTATTGATAATTTCGAATAATGATTTTATTTCATAGTGATATGTACAGCTTTAAATACTAAATGGCAACTTTTTAACAGTAAAGGTAAGTAAAAAAAACAAATGCCTTTAGGTCTACGCTTATTCTTCATTTCATTTAAGTATGTCAAATGTTTTTTTTTTTGGTTTTTGGAAACAAACATTTTTGCCAATTTTAGATTAAAATAAATGGAATAAAAAGCTATTTGCCTCCTACGACAAACTTGTGAAAAATAGGCGGGTTTTAACCAAACCAAGTTTATTCTAAACTTTTAGAGTCTGCGCTTACACTTTATCAAATTAAACTTTTTGTCTGCAACCTACCAGTGAAAAATAATTTTAAATTTAAAACGATTACTATTCATCGAATACCCCCACAAAATTTCGTACTTCTACAATACATAGTTTTGCGAAAAACTCTTGTATCGCTCAATTTCAAACACCCTGTATATAAATTTGGAAAATGTTTATATTTGCTAAAGGTGTTAAGTCGTCTCAGATTAGCGATCTTAAAATTTGATCTTAATTTGAATTTATATATATATATATATATCATTAATCCATGTCCTGTCATGTTCCCGTTTTGGTTTTCCATCTCAACCGCTCCCCTGGAGGTCAAAAATAAAGGTTTCATTTGTGTGTACTAAAATCACGTAACGCGTAGCCGCCGCCTATACCAATGCCGCCACCGAATCTTACATAACTCTTCAACAAATAGGTCACGAATCTGTCAATCGATAGAAAATATCAGATTCTCAATAGCCCAGTATTCTTTTTGGCGCTAAGGGGCCCACAAGTTGGTCATTTGCCCATTTTAGATATTTTGGATAATTGTCGACGTTAAATCTACATACTTTTTTTAAATTAGGACCAATTTGGTTGAAAATTATATTTTTAGTTAGTGCTGATCATTTCTGAACTATGTATACGGTTGCGCTAAGAAATTTTAAATTTAAGTGAGATTTCTGGTCAATTCGCAGGACCCCACAAGGCCACAACCAGCGTACACACTATCGTGATATTTGAATTTCGTACCAGTCGATACAAGCGCCATCTAACTCCATAAAACCTTCAACGCGTTCGTGTTTCGCTACCTTATTTTCAAAACCAGGTAACTCGTAAAATTCATCTTGGGTTTGTTAAGTTAATGTACAAGATGATTGGAAATTTGTTCAATTTAATATTTAAAATACAGTTAATACATCGGAGGATTGTGTGTACTTAAATGCCCGTGATATCTTGTTAATGTACATGGTGACAGTTGAAAAATTGTATAAATTCCTCTTAGGTTATTATAGTACGCTTATTCAGGGCCGTAGCTAGAGAAAAGTGCGCCAGGGGCCAGCTGCAAATTTGCGCCCCCAATATAATAATGTGGACCAAATTTGGCGCCCCTATACCCTATCGCGCGCACGGCGCCCGGGGCGGCCGCCCAGCCCTAGCTACGGTCCTGCGCTTATTAATAGTTAATGTACAAGAGGAATACAAATTATGTCGACATTCGGCAGAAAGGTTCTCTTGCTGCATATGTGGCATTTTAATGAAACTACCGGTGATATAGGATGATCCGATATCGGATATTCCCAGTGCACCGGTATTTAAATATCTGACCCAAACTCCAGGTATGATAACAGAAGTTATTTCGTGATTTGCTTTATCGGGCTGACTGCTGAGATCTTAATTGCGGCTGAGGACAGAATTATCGAGCGATACTTGTAATAGATTCAATAAAATCTTTGAACTGTTGAATTGATGCACAAATGTGTTGATGTATCATGAAACGTAAGATTAGACATATTGCATTTCAAAAGATGTTTTTTTTGTGATATCAACTTGTTTTTTTTTTTAACTCTTGTGTAAAACTAACAATTGTAAGTCCATTTCAAACGAATCAATTAAATTTTTTGTTGGTGTTTGAGTATTTCCTTAAAATTTTTCATTGAAACCTCGTTTATAACACCATAATGGTAACTGTAAAGCTAATGTTTTCCGAGTTCCGGCAGGAAGTGGGTAAATGCTATTGACTAGGCGCCAGGCAGTGATTTCGAATATTTCTTAAAAGTAAAACCATAAGTCTATAATATTGTTATTATATACACTTATGGTAAAAATAACTGGCACCAGTTTCTATATTTAGAACTCTTAGAAAATAACGGCGAGCGAACCGACCGAGCCGCTATATACAAACTAAACCGCTAAAAACATAATTTCAATATGCTATAAAAGCAGGCTTTGGAACCTTGGAATTATAATTTTTTTTTAAAACTTGTTAAAAAAGAGCTGTAAAAAGGTAACTTAGTTCAGCAAAATTGGCTGCGTTTGTCGATATGTACCGGAAGACTAGTCGACCGCGACATCTCCTAATTTTAAATTTTATTATTTTTCATACTTTTTTGCGATAAATAGCACTGCCCACTATTTCAGGCCCTGCATAAGGGCAAACATTTTACTATATTAAAATGTTGGAATAATATTTTTAGAAATTGGTCAATTCCCAAGACTAATTTAGCAGCCGAAACTTCTTACGTATTTTGCTTATCCGAGAAAATTCCGCAGAGTTACGTTATTCCACTTTTTTTCTTAAAGGTTATTTTTAAATTGTAAACCAACGTTATGAATTTTAAGCAAAATAGCCACCATTCAGTAGCTATATCGCCCTTCGAATACAGCGTAGTTAGTTCTGTACCCCTTTAAGACCCACTAAAACTTAAAACGGGATTTTATCAATATATGCACTTTTATTATATTACAAAAACAAACCTTTTTTTACAATTTTGAATCATTTACAACTACTGCAAAATATGGCATACACCCAATGCGTTGTTCCTTTTGCCAAAAAATATAAAAGAAAAACTATGTTACACAATTTTTTGTACAGTATTAGAACTGTTATAAATAGTCAATTGATGGTTAATTTTGCAATCAAACTTCAGATCACAAAAAATTGCATACGTAATAAATTAGCTTCCAATATGCGGAAGAGGGTTTAACACACGCAATTAAAGATACACTGATATATTAAGAAAAGAGGCCATATTACTCTAAAATTTAGATTTCTTTGAAAAAATAAAATTCGCTTTTGATTGGAATAAATTTAAATTACAGAAAACATGGTTAACCTCAAATTTTTTGATTAGAATGAAACTAAAGAGGGTTGAATGATTTAACAAGAACGCGATAATGCAATTTTCTGTTTTGGAATTTTCCAAAAAAAACATTATAGATCACAACTAGAAATTTAAAATCAATTCTCATTTTTTAAATTTTCCAAACAATTAAAAAAAATCTTTACACAATTAACTCTTTCACAATCACTTACACAAAACAGTTTTATCACGTTTAATGAAAAGTTGGTAGAAATATTCACACCCACTTTTAAATTTTGTTTGGCTAAAAATTAGAAGAATCTGAGCGGGAAGGACTTTGCCTGATATTTACAAGAAGCTGATAGGGCTTTTTTTAATTATCTGAGATTCTTCAATTTTACTATGCCTGATTTAAAATACAGCCCCCTTTCTCTCTAAAATATGGAATTGGAATTGCGTTATCCATACAACTTCATCAGGGTATCCTCTGATGAGCAGACTGAGGATTAGATCCTGAATAATATAAAAAAAAGACTGCCGTTAAAGACCAAATACTGTGGAAATAATTACAGGGTCACCACAGAAAAGCTCAACTTTTTTTATAGACTTGATAGGAAATTTGTAGTTAATTTATACAAGATTAATTTTTTTCGAAGTAATGGAAATTGGATTAATAATTTCCGTTTGAACAACAGAAAAATAATAGGTTTCAAATACTTGTTAAGGGAAAACTCGTGGTTTTTAAAACAGGGTTGCCACGATAATATCAGATTCAAATTCCCGGCCCATTTTAAGTTATTTTCCCTGACTATTTAGGGCCAAAATTAGACAGTTTATAACTTTTTTTTTTTCAGAAGTTAATAAAATTAATCAATTTATATTTCAGTACAAAAGTTATTTCTACGTTAAAAAACCTTTTAAGGATTATCTAAATAATAATAACTTGAATTATTTAAAAGTGTCAAAATAAAACTGAATCCCCTGACTTTTTACAAATTCTTAAATTTCCCTGACTTTTTAGGGCCATTTTTAAATTCACTGATTTCCCTGACGTGTGGCAACCCTGTAAAAGGAATTTGTTTAATATTTGTTTTTCATAGGTAAAAGTATCAAGTGAAACAATATTTTTTTAAATATCACAAGAGAAGAGATTTCATTTTCTATGCAATTCAAAGTTTGTTGACTAAGAAAATCACCAACTTTTTAGGTTATTATTTAAATCCCTGGCTTACCCAGGTTTCGTACAAACCCTGTAATAGGATGGAAAACATTTTGGCTTAAATATGTCTGAGGAGATAACTGCAGTAATTTTGCTCAAAATGCTTTAAAACTATATATTTTGATTATCTACATAAAAAAATTGCAAAGAGTAAATTATGAACAATTCCCAAAAATAAGAAAAATGTAGAAAAATAGTTAATTATAGAATGACATTGAAAATGTAGAAAAATAGTTAATTATAGAATGACATTGAAAATGTAGAAAAATTATAAAATATAGGTGTGGTCACCCTGTAATATGAAAAATTTGCTAACAGTTATTGAGACAAAATTGTAATTACAAAGACAAACTACATACTCGGACTATTGGGAAAAGAAGCCCCACCATACATGCTACTATAAACTTGACTCCGGCTAACTGATGTCTGAGCATTTGGAGAACTTTGATGTGCTGGAGTAGGAATGTTTGCTATTTTTGCATTGCTACTGCTTATGGACCCTCGTTGACCCGGAAGCTTTGGGGTACTGGAAATAATCTGGTAGCTAGGACTTGAAGATGACTGAAATGATAAATGAGCCATTTAATTTGTATGTTAAGTAACAACGACGAGAAAAACTTACTACGGTAGAAAGGGGTATGGAATAATTTTGGGTAGAGGATGGTAGCATTGTAACGCTGCCACTTTGAAATTGACTAGGTGATGAAATTGTTGGTGGGGAACCTCTGGCTTTGTTACTTCGCCAATGTGCCTGAATCTAGGCAAAAATTGCCTTTTTAGAACTATACATCTAAACTCAGCCTTTCAATATTTACGACATTTTGCACATCAGAACTTTCTTGTTTGATTTTTTTGGGCAATAAATACGTATTGTAATTTGAAATTTTGTTTGTTTTGTGGTAAACATATAACTGATTTCAATAGGAAATTTGAATAAGGTATATCAAAAAAATTAGAACAGTAACCATGAGAAAATTTCATTAAAGAGTAAACAAATGGTATATTTGAAAATAATAAAATGAAATATACCAAGAGTTTAAGGAAATACTACTACTCTTCACACTGTCATCACAACAAATTTTGAAATCAAAACAATGAAAATTCATGCACTCTATCGGTGCCTAAAAAGCGTATATACGCAATTTATATGCTTAAATGAAAATGAGACTTACAATTGAACGAGCTATAGCTGGATCCACATATTGAGATAATGAAGATGATGTTTTGAAGGAAGATCTATGCGAAGAGCTTCCACTTGAAGAATGAAGGAGTGGAGATGGATTTGCTGAATTCTGAACCGTTGAGCTACTTCGATGAGGACTGCTTTGTATTTTTTCACTGGGAGATGCGCGGCGTGTAGGAAATCCATGAGCAGGTGGTGGTGGAAGAGAAGTGGAGTTAGCTAGAAAAATAAAGAATAAAACCAAACTCTTTAGGGTCATTTTTCGAAGCTTGAGTTGTAGAAAATTACTTGGGTCTTTTTTGCGGAAAATTTTACGTACTTTAAAAAAAAAAGAAAAAGAAAGATTTTTTCATTCCATGATTAGCCTAATATTGTTCGCAAATTAAATTTCACAGCATTTTTGCCTCATTTTTTTTTTAATCCAAACCTAAACCTCTAGGCTAGTCTAGAATAAAAACCTTTAAAAAGTAATATGTTTCAATTTTTCCGATTAGCGAAAAATTTCAAAATTTTTCCAGAAATTTAACAACATTCAAGCATTAAAAGTACAAAAGAAACTAACATAGACAGGTGACCCCCCCCCCCTATTTCATTGAATACATACTGTTAATAACACTGTTAGATGTTTTCAAGGGCAACGGAAAGCCTTTCATGCCTTCTGGAAAAATGTTAGCAGAGGAGAAGGCTTCCGGAGACGCGCGATGAGTTCTTGATGGTTTTGGACTTTCTCGAGGTGATAAAACTGATGCGCTGGACACAGCCATCCGATTTAGTTCTTGAGATGCCAAGTAATTTTGACTGGAGCTTGATGTGGTGCTGAAATTCACGGGTTCAGTTTTTTCCACAGACTGTCTTTTTAAATATTTAGCGCGACTCGGAGGTGCTTCGACTAAAGCGTCTTTCGAAGCCTGGGCAAGAGATCGTTTAAATGCTTCTTGGAACTCGTATGCTTGAAAGGGCATTGATGGCAGTGTTGGGGTGGATTTTGAACTTTTAACAGCAGAGAGTGGACTTAAATTACTGCCATGTTCTAAAACGCTAACTCGATTAGTAGTCCGGCTTGGGGTTTGTGGCGAATAATTTGATTTTAAAATACTAACTGCGGGTGTACTTGGGGTAAGAGGCGCGGAAGTTTTTGCTAACTCCGAACCAGATTTTGAACTAGAACTGATAGAAAGCCCAGGAGAATCAGCATTCGCAAAATTTAAGTCCGTTTTAATGGGTTTTCCTCCTATCTCTGGTAATGCCAAAGAGGAGCCCGAATTTGGAAAGTTGGCCAAACTAGCACAAATTATTCTGTTTAACATTTCATCAGCGTACGATTTCTGTTTGGAAGAACTTTGCGCTTGCAACTGTGCAGCCTCTTCCGAATTCATAATTGTAAAAATTCTTTTGTTCGGGGATACGCTGGAAGAGGCGGCTGCTGGTGTTGAAGGAATACCCACTTCACTTTTAACGGAAGAAACTACTACTTCAGAGTACACATCCGCTTTCATTTTAGCCGCTTCAGCTAGCGTTCCCTTAACAGAAACGTCATTATCTACAGGATCAATCTGAGGCATGTGAGGAGGGGAAGCTATAACCAATTTGAGAGATGACTGAGAGTCCTCCTCTTCATCAGCATTGCTACGTGGAATCTCCTCACATTCCTCGCTAGCAATTTGACCAGGAGATAAATTATCGGACGGGTTCATTCCATCATGGTTTTGCACTGTTAATTTCTTTACTGTCAACCACGGTTTCTTATTTCTCGTGGATCTGAAATGAATAGAACCCACATTGTATCACAAAATCAAATAATTGTTGAAAGCTACCACTTACAAATAAGCGTATGCACTTCGACTTTGCTTCAGCAAAATCCTGTAAATTAACAAGTGGGAGAGAACTAGCATTAGCAAACAAACAAATTATTTAGAGTTAATAAAATCCTACTTGGTAGTCATCCAATTGGGTGGCCACAAAGCTCTGACTTCATGTTCCAAGAACTGGTGTAAATATTCTTCAGCCGACTGTGTCCTAGTTTTTAAAACTTCAAAACACTTCAGCTTTATACTGACCACCTCGCACAGCAACATCCTTGAGATAAATCCATGATCAAACAGGGAACTACGTGCAAAATGGCATACAAATTATCAAAAATACCTTAAATGATCATTCCAATCAAATTTCTTGCGAATTTGATTTTCATTATTCTCTTCCTTAGAATTTTGCAAGGCATTCTTGTATTTTTCAATCATGGAAACCATAGCTTCGTTTACAGCTAAAAATACAGAGCAAGGGTTATCCCTATTCAATAAAAAGCTAAGTCAATTGGAAATACCTTTTCGTAGCTTGTGCATGGGATCCGCTAACTTTCCTCCTTCTTGATCTAGTCTAAGTTTTTTGGCCCTTTTGAGCAATGTGTCTTTGGTACAAGGCAGATAGGAGGCCAAGTGAGAATAAACCATGGAACGTTGACCACACTGCAACTCTCGCGATTTAACTTCAATGCTATAATAAAATGTTCATTAATTTTTTTTACAAGAACCAAAGCAAAATAATCATACCTTAATAATAAATTATTAACATTATCATTGAAGAATTTGCACTTCCCTTGCGCAGAGACTAATGCAGCCTAGAATGGTACGATTAAATGAAGTTAGAATGGTACAATTAAATAAAGTAAAAATATAAATTTAAAAAAAGAAGTTACTTGTTTAATTTTGTTTAGCATATCCTCCAAATCAGTTGGTAGATTATCAGGAAGTTTAGGAGCTCCCACGTTCTTCATAGTACCTTTAAACTCCTCACTTTCACTACCACTGACACTCAATAAAACATCCCCATTCGACAGTCCCTTTTCAGAGTTTTTAATGACGGATTCAATTACGTCGTTGACATTGTTGCTTTCCCCCTTGCCACTGGGTTCCACACCCTGATTATAATAATTCTCATTTTCCTCTTCATCCGAAGAACTCGCAATTACAGGAACGGGTAACGGACTATCGTCATTTTCCGAATCAATGATTACCTCACTGATGTGGTTTGTATTTTTACTGTTATTAATATTATTGACCAGATTAGGTAATTGAATCGGTGGAGGTAAGGCTGAAGCCGCCTTAGAAGCCTCATCTTGAATGGAAGGCGGAACTTGATTTTGCAATTGTTGCTGTAATTGAGCCTTTCGTTCTTGTAATAAAACAGCCACAGTTGGTTGGGCTTTACGACGAGCTTGTTTTAAGGCACTTAGAAAAAAAATATCGTTAAGCGTTTGGGTTTAACCAAGAAGAAAAGACTTAAAACAATTACCTTTCTTCAGTGGAGGAAGTAACTGTATTAGCCCTATCAAGTGGTTTGCGTCCCCTCTTCTTTGGAACTACAGGAGTTCCATCCCCATCAACTGTTACTTTTTCCGAGGCAGTTTGTAATAGCCTTTTGCGACGTTTCACCTCTTTTTCGAGTAATATCTCCTTGTTAAATTTTCGCCTCTGCTGTAAATCAAACATTACAAATGTGCAAAAAAAAAGGTAATTAAGACATTTAGTTGTACCTTTTTTCTTTGCCTATTGACTTCATTGGAATCTGCATCAGAAACGGTACGGAATTCCAACTCTCCCGAATTGATGTAAAAGCCACCAAATTGAGTAGTGAGTGTTGATGGAACCAATTCGTCATACTTAAGGAAAAGCAATAGGGTTAGTAAACAATTTTATTTAAATCAAATTAATTTAACTTACAGCTTCATCATTATCAATGAATGGATCTGTTTCATCGTATCCCATTCCTCTATCGATGTAGTCTTCAAAATGTCCAACTTGTTTCTTTTTCTTGCCTGGCTTAGGTCCCTTTTACAACATGGGAATTAAAATTATGTTCAAAAATAAGTATTAATATTAAGTCACTAACATATTTTTCTTCAAATTGCTTCGCCATACGGCGAACTTGGTCTTCATCATCCTCTTCATTGAAAGGATCCGCAGATTCACTCTTTTTTTCTTTCTGAAATTAGAAAATAAATTAGTAAATTAACTTTAATAGGCATAAATTTAAGAATAAAATAGTGCAATTAAAAATAAAACCCGAAATATCCTAACAGAAGTGTATATTATATGTTACAAAAGGTGTACATATCTACGACATGAAAATGAAACTTATACCTTCAGATTTGAAGAAATAAATGGGCCCCATTATCCCACCAAACCTTGAAAGCCTACACAACATTACAACTCAAAAAATACTTGGGCATTACTAGTCCAGCATTGTATATTGTAAAAATTACAATGCCTAGGGATGTTTATTTATATATATAATTTATGTCATATTTTAGCAATAAAATTGTTTTAGAAAATCAGTATAAGAATGATTTTTCCTAGCACTAAATTTTCATGGAAAAACTTATTTTAAAACATCCAAGAGTGTGCACAGGTACAAGCTTCAAACAAATATTATTAGCAGTATTGAAAAATGAATATATCCCTCTAAGATAAATATTATATACTTCAGGCCCTACTATTATTTTCTAGAAGCACAGAAAAAAATATTAATAAGCAACAGACTTTTAGCAATGTACAGGTATCCCCACATTTTATTAATACCTATCAATATGCATAAGTCTACATTCAGTATATTGTGAGAAGAGTTGCAAACCAACAGTGGCCCTGATAAGAAAAAAAGTCCAATGCAAATTGGAGTACTCATTGCCGATTTCTCTAAAATTGTAATGGTCTATTTTCCTTATCAGGGTCACTATTATAAAAGTCTGGTATTAGAATAACTTTAATTAAAGTAGGCAAAATATTTACATTTCTCTCAAATTCCATAAAGACCTCAATTTTATATAAGTCTACTAATTAACTCTATAATTCGAAAAATTGTGACAACTCCACCCACGCAAAAATCCCAATAAAAATATCAGGTAACGTCAAATAAAATGGCGGTGATACAGAGTGCCGTATTTCACCAAGCGTAAGCCTCGGGCCGAAAATCTTCACCGCACCGAAAGGTCCACTTCTCCCTATCTCTTTTTGCCAATATATTTATATCCCCTTCTCTCTCCCGTAGCGAAACCCGCCACCCTGCCTTTCTAGAACCCCTTCGACCTCAGACACTGTCAAAGAAATCAAACCCCACCCTCCGCTTGACCCCCGACGAGGCCAGCCATCTCCTCCCTCCCTCTCTCTCTCTCTCTCTCTCTCACACAAACACACAAAGACCCTTCAATGCCCTTCAGCGACTCATCCTTATCGCGAAATCCATGTTTCCCTTTTACCCCAAAAACCAACAGGAAATTTTAATTATATTATATTCACACGTCACGTATAATACAGCTAATCTCATTACTTATTCGAAGATTACGCCATTGGTTTCTTAAATATTGCGCGAAAAATTTTACACTTTCACACGCTCGTCATAAAATGGTTAATGAATTTAAGCTAACATGAAAATCGAGCTTTCTTTCAAAATAATTCGCGTTTAAAATAAAAAGGACCGGGTTATGTAAAATCTATAACGTCTTTGGTAGACCCGAGGAACATAAAAAAAGTGTCCAAAGTTCCAAGCGTAATTTAAATAATTGAGCGTTGTAGATATGACCGTAACTAATAGCTTTGAAAACATGTTTCTGTAGAGCAAATACCTACCAAATGCGCTTATTTCACCCATTTCAACGAGACCTCGCTCTAAATAGCTTCCCTGTAATTCGAGATTTTTTTGCATATTAAATAGGTTTCTTCCTGCCGACTTTCCTATCAAAATGGCGCCTAGAATCTTTCTCGAGCAAAAATAAAGGCTTTTTTCTAGTTGTCAGTAAAAAGAGCTAAAACAGGGCCGGCCCCGCGCTTAAGAATAGCGAAATATTAAGCTAATATACGCAAAGGAAAACGAAACGCTTTTCCAGCGGGAATGTGAGGTTCTATGCCGGGGTAGATATCTTCGATTTCCCGGTTGTTGACTGCGAACCTAGATTACCCGTTCCCCTGGCTAAGTCCTAAGTTCCCTAGGTTTATGGGGGTTGACGACAAAAGGCGGGTCTATCGGTGAACAAAGGCATTTTTCCCGTTGCTTTTCGGGCCTAGGGAAAAAATGGTACAATATTTTGGGCTTACCGTAAGTGTAGATCTGACTAGTTCGACGTAAGAAAACTCGGGGCAGGATTTTTCGTTGGATTCCTGCAAATCTAAAGTGAACCTGAATGTCCGACTATCTTCGTCCACTTTTTTCTCTTTGGCACTGGGCTTGACCGTTTCAAATGGTATCCTTCTAACGTCCGCCATTCCAGGCCCGCATTGGAAAGCGACAATTCAGGGGAGAATATTATCTCCCGAAATTAATAGAAAAATACGGAGAGCCAACTTTCAAAAACGCGATGATTTCGCCGCCATTGCCACCAACTCCACCGGTTGTCAATGGGCATGCGCGGAAGTCAAGCCCCCTGCATAGAGATGCGTCACGCTGATTCCCGCTCAAAACAAACTACACGTGGTGCTGAGCGCCAAAGATAAAACCAATGGTCCTACTTTCCTCTATATCGATCACTTCGAATCGCTTCAGTTATTTTCGTCCTAATATCGAAAATAGAATATTTGCTATCACATTGCTATAAACACGTTTAAATTAAATCAAAAAGTGTCGATTCGATGTATAAAATTTAATCACGGACTAGAATTAAGACTAATTTAGCCTTACCGATATCTAATTTCCAATTCACTGTTGAAATTGGCATTTAGCATTCAAATGATACGCCAATGCTTACTGTATCATTATTAGGCTTAGTAATTTGGATAAATATTATCTCAATGGGGTTATTTCAAGTTTAAAGATAGAAAAAAATCTCTCCCACATTTACTTAACGCAAAAGTTTTATATCCACTTTTGCTTAACGGTTTGAAAAAAAATTATGCACCAAAAACCAAAACTAAAAAAACTTTAATTAAAGGACTGACATAAAATAATTATTCTAAGTATTAGGAGATTTTTTACATGTCGTCAAAGAAATATTTTGATAGACAACGCAAGAATTCACCCCTTTCCAGTCTGTATAAAATGATTGCGTCACGATAGTTTCATGACGTTCTAAGAGGCAGCAGCGCCATCTATATCTAGCGCACTGAAGTGACAACTGTATTTTTCCACTTTCAATTATTTTTAAATATTGATCACTAATAAAATTTCAATAAAATTAAAATATTTTATATTTTAAACTAAACTACGGTGAAACATTATAAAATAAAAAAATTAAAATAATAATGTTTTTAATTAATTTAAGTTTGGGTGTGGTCACTAAACTCAATCTAATTTAAATAATGCCACTTTAAAGCGAAGTGTTTATAAATAAAATTATGATTAAAATATTAGTATAACGTGAAAAGGTTAAATAGTGTCTAATTATGTATATTAATTTATTCACGAAAGAGAGAAACATAAAGCGTCCTAAAATGGCGGCCTAATGCGCCCAAAAATGGCTTCTTCCCTTTATGCCTCGAAAAACTATCACAAAATGGAGACGGTTTCGTGCAAATATTCTCTCTAGGGCGCCGCGATCAAAGGCGAGGGAGCTACATTCAGAAAGAGAAGAACGGCGATGGGGGATGAAAGTCGAGCGCGCGCCACGTCGGCCCCGAAACTCTCCGACCAAAATACCTCAAAAACGAAAAGGCCGAAAATGTACAGAAGCCGGCAACGAAAGAGAAAATTCTAAAAAGCGCTTTTATAAATCGAAACACTCCGTGGCGAGCATCGCGTCGAAAATGAAGGCTCCTTATCATTCAGTCAGTCGTACTACATTTTCCCCGTTTATTAAACCTACGTAACACGGTATAGTGGGAGGGGGTAATGAAATAAAGGGGAAAGTACCCCAAAGAGGGGGAAGAATTTCGTCTACTTGCCTTGGTCGTCCAATCATCAGCAGATGCGGAACCTAGAGGGCACAAGCCAGGCCATAATATATAGTACAAGTATCCTAAACGACAACACGCAGTAGTACTCTAGTAGTCTATGGTTAGTGTAGCTACAGCATTCGTGAATGCAGGAGAGCACCGAGAAACGGCGGCTCCCGACCGCTTTTGACTTTCCTCATCTCTTTTCTCTCTCTAATGTATCTCGCTTCGGTGTCGCGGCAACTTCGCCCCAAAACGGACGGCTTCGACGTCGGCGAGCAGAGTTCCCTCGAAAAGGGGAAAGAAAAACCGCGGTCTTCGCCGGGGGGGAACTAAAAATGAAGGTTTTGCCTTCCCCTATACATCTACACTCTGCTGACGCTTTCGCTACGACAACGCACGCGTTACGACGGCCAACTTTGATCATAGCAATGATCCTATATGTTAACATATAGGATCCTTGATCATAGCGAACACCTCGTGATCCAAGTTGGCCGTGCCGTTACGCAGGCGCCACGTTTTATACGAAATCAAGGCGCGTAAACGATAAAATTTTCACGTTAAGTTTAAAACATTTTATTTTACTTTATGTACAAAAGGTTCGATTTTAAAAGGTTTTATCAAAAAAATTCTATAAAAATATAATACCCTAGGGGTGTGTCTAAAAATCTTTTAAATTTAATTTGTTCATCATACAAATTTGTCTAAAAAAATCTTTTAAATTTAATTTGTTCATAATACAAATTTGCCTAAGAATCTTTTAAATTTAATTTGTTCGTAAAATGTTTACCCAATTGCTTCATTATGTCAGCATGACCATTATGAGGATCATTTTGTTTGATTACTTTGTAGTTTTCTTTGACGTATTTCGCAAAGGGCGTCAAGGTGGGATTTGATATCTTCCCAGAATTTGTCACTGCGGAAGCCACTACTTTTCCATTTACTAAGAGCTCGAAACGACCGCGGCATCTCCCACACACTTTCCTAGTTATATCTAATGACTTAGAATGTCTTCCAATACTAATTTATTATAAAACATCAAATGGTTAGAAATGAAAGAGATTACTTTCTAAATAATAATTTTACCTTCCAGCGCACTGAGTACATCTGTAGATGTATTTGGTTTTTATGGGGTAGTTGTGGGTGCGTTTTATTGGTGGCAAGGAAGGCAATGTTTGGTTAGCCAGCGCACACCAATTTTTCCACACCGTGCCATGATGAGCGTCTTTAATTCCCGAAATAATCCATGTGGCTGCGTGACACATTTCGTGTACGAGGGTATCCCTTAGACGGTCTAAAATTAAAAAGTAACTTCACTCAGGGTTGCCACAATATTATCAGATTCAAATTCCCTGACCAATTTAAGTTATTTTCCCTGACTTTAAAGGCCAAAATTAGACAGTTTTTAACTTTATTTTACTTTTATCAGAAGTTAATAAATTAACATACTTGGTGCCATCTGCTAAGACTTTGGGTATTTAAAAATATACCTCAAATGGCATTACCCTTTGTAAAAGAATCTTCGGCCTGGTCAAATTCGTATTGCAGGGTTACCACAAAAAATGGTTAACATATTTATAGGAAAAAATTCAAAAAATAGGAAATTTAATTTTTTAATCGCAGGCCGGGTTGCCACAATATTTTCAGAATCATATTCCCTGACCATTTAAGATCAGAGATTTCCCTGACTTTTAAGGGCAAAATTAAACAATTCTTCACTTTTATATTTCCCAGAAGTTAATAAATTTAATGAACTTATATTTCAGTACAAAGGTCATTTCAACTTTAAAAACTATTTCCGGGAACTAAATAATTATCACAAATTCTTAAATTCTCTAACTTGTGGTAACCCTGTCACTAGTGAAAAATGATGCTATGGTTTAGTGCGTAACTTACCAGGGGCATCCAGAACCTTTATAGAAAGGTCAATAGCAGCCGTTCGAATTTCAGTACCAGGAGCACTGGATACAATTCTTTTGCGAAACGTGCAAAAACCTGCTGTGTGGGTCATTCTAGGCTTCCAGGTAATAACCATTTTGGGTGGCAACTGAAGATTATGAAAATTAAGCATATAATATAAATATAATTTTCTACAAAAGCAATTTGTAAAAATTTACCTGATTCTCAAAAACGTGTTTGTTGTAAATTGAATACAAAAAGTACGCCAAATCCTCCTTTTTCTTGGCAAAATTCTTAACATACATAGCGGCATCTGGATGCATGTCATTTTTAGGGTAATTTTCTGATAATGACGCTACAAATGTATTTGCTTCCTTTAGTGAACATTCTTGACCTGGTTTAAAAAAAAGAAGAAGGTTAAAATGTCAGTGTACATTTAAGCGGGAAAAACCTTATTACCTCTGGAAGAAGGCGATCTTGATTCAAAATTATTTATAGTTTTGAATTTAGATACAGGGGTTTTGGTTATGTGTAATTTATTCAAATTAGGTTCAAACTTTCCAGGTTTCTCGTTGGACACTGTCTTCTTACCATCAGTTGATTTTTTAATTTCAGTTGGTTTCTTGACTAGTTTTTTTGATTTGGTTGAGATCTTCAATTCGAGTGATGAATCAGTGTCGGAGCTGATAATGATTCGTGAAGTTTTGAATACTTTTTTTCTATTTTCAATTATTGGAGAAGGATCACTATCCAAATTAGGGAAAAGAATTGGAGAATCTGTTGGTGAAGATTCGCCACTTGCGTTATTTAAAGTTACAGTATTTTTCTTAACACCCTTTACTTTGGGCTGAGTCATTGGTGGATATTTCCATTTTTTGGTTGGTAGTGTCTTGGTGATTCTTTCAGATAATGGAAGTATTTCATCATCACTACTGCTAAAAATTGCATTTAATAAGGCCTATTTAAAAATGTAATAATGGATACAAATATTAAGAATAAACTAACTAATAATAAACTTGAGCTTTAACTTACTCTTCGGGGTTCTGCTACAGATAAAAAATTTGGAGTTGACTTTGGTAAGACCTTTTCAAAAGTCTCAGTCGTATGATCAGAAGAATGGTTCTCATTCAGAATAGGTGTTTTAAAGCTACATGTCTCAGTCTTGAGTTCAACTGAACCATTTTCTTTTAAAACAGGCGATTTAAAGCCACTTATCCTTTTTATAAGTGGCTCTGGAGAAGAATCAGTATCTGAAAATTGGGGTACAATTTGTACAGCACAATTTTCCTTCATGTTTCTACAACTTTCTTTCAATCCAAATAGCTTGTTATTATGAAAAACATGTTTATTATCCGAACTGGAATCTTCTATGACACTAGGCGAAAGGCTTGAAGAAGAGCAATCAATAATAGCACTTTGGATATCTTCAATGAAATCCTTATAAACTTTATCACCACTTCTTTTTACATTAGTTATGATTAGTTTTGGACTACAGCACGGATTTGATGACTTTCCAGAACAGCTCAGATATTTGCTTGACAGCTTGCTTGGTTTGAAAAGTCCTTGAAATGTATACAATGGTTTCATAAAATTATTACATTTATTATACCAAAAATTATACCTTTAGAAACCATATGTCTTGACTTTTTCTTTTTTCCACTGCTGGGCCAAGGGATTGGAGAGCTAAATACATTTGACACTGGTGATTCCATGATAATGATTTAGACTTCAACAACTATATTGAAACAAATAACTGATAAAACAACAATAAACTCTTAATAAGCACAACGAATAAAGTGCTAGGTCTATGCATTTCCAGAAAAAAAAAGATATACTCATTTAAGAAGCATAAGAATTAGAAGAAAAATGTGAACACAGCGCGTTTGACGTTTGTTGTTTTGTTCAGTGAATAAAAAAAACGTTAAGGCGGGTAAAATTTGATTGAAAAACTTAGGGCTGTACATAATCACGGCCAACTTTGACACTCGCGCCATAGCGGCCCAACGGGGGCATATTCGGGGAAAAATGTTGCTCCTCTCTTGAAAATAGTGAGGCGGATAAGTCCACTTTTTCATCCGAATACTTCACTTTTTGATAAAAGCATGAAACTTTCCACATATGTACTATAGGTCTAGGAGATCATTTTAAGAATGTATGCCCAGCCGTCCGCCATCTTGGATCCAAGATGGCGGCCAGTTTATGTTGGAAATTCCGGTTTTTATTTTTTTCTGGAAGTTCTATTAAAGTTATCGACAAACTGACAACGGAATTAATATTCGTAGGTATTTGGACATTTTCCTAATTTGTTTCGAATTCATCCGCCATCTTGAATCCAAGATGGCGGATTTTGAAATTAACCCCGCAACTGAAAATACGTATAAACACACAGTTTCATACTTCAAATAAGCCAGTTTGAAGTGCAAATGATATGTCTTTTAGCAAATTTCATATTTATAGGATTTTTTCAAATCACTGTCATTTTGAATCCAAGATGGCGACTTTTTTTTTGTGTGAAATTAGGTTTTTATTTTTTCCTGAACATCCTAGTTGAGCTAACGACAAAATGACAACGATAACAACAATCGTAGGTGTTTGGATATATACCCTATTTTTTCGAATTTGTCAGCCATCTTGAGTCCAAGATGGCGGCCATTTTATGTTAAAAAATCTGGTTTTAATTTTTTTCGTCGGGCATATTGGACCCAAGATGGCGGATTTCGAATTAAACCCCGCAACTGAAAATATGTATAAGCCCACAGTTTCTTACCAAAAAAATCTATACCCGATGTGAAAACTTGTCTTTTGCTTAATCCCTAATTGCCTTCCCTAATTGTTTTACTGGAATGCCGTAGATGGAATTGAAGATGGCGCGCATTATAGTTATCCCCACAATTCAATGCAGATATTATTACAGGGGGAAATTTACACTCTACCTTCGTAAAGTATGGTCTGGCGGTTATCTCAGTGAGATAGACGAGACGTTAGAGCATGAAATGTCTCAGATCTATCCAGTGGATTGTGTAGTATATTGAAACTTCTGCCCTCTCTGCTTTAATGTCGTGTATTACTTTAAGAATTGATAAATTTAGACAAAATTGTAAAACCACGTCGTGTTATGGATAAGCGATTTTCTATAGTAGTTACAAACGAAAATGAAATTACAAAGCTTTCGAAAAACCAGAAGACCTTTGACTGGGAGTTATGCGTTATTTGTCAAGCGACTTTGCCTGCTTCTGATAGAATGGTATGTCCAGCGAATAGAAATGGATTAGGTTATGAATCGCTGTGTAAGGATCTCAAAGATTTTAGAACAGCCGGATTGCTTCCTACGGAAATTCCGTATGATACTATACTTAATGTCGGAGGTGAGTTGAAGGCTAATTTAATGTCACATAAAGCAAAATACCACTTTTCGTGGAAAGTATAGCCAATATAAACTAAATAGAGCATTGAAATGTAAATCAGCACCCAATATGTCTTTCACGAGGTCTAAATGCGGGACTGAAAATTTTTCTAAGGCTTGCTTTTTTGTGACATGATATGTGGAGACTGTGGCGGCGCTACTGAAATGCACCAAGTAATGACGTTAGAAGTAACTCAAAAGATTACCCAGTATGCTCAAGAGCTTTCAGATCAGAAAATTTTATCGAAACTTAGTGAAGGAGATTTGATAGCTACTGAAGCTAAATACCATAGGAAATGTTTAGTCAAATTTTATAACCAAAGACGAAAGATTTCTACCAAGAATTATGAAACGAACTCGAACATTAGAGTATACGAATCTATGGCATTTGCGGGATTACTAACTTATATTGAAGATAGAACTAACGACGACGAAATATTTCCAGTTTTTAAATTGAAAGATTTGTTAAGAATATACAATGAGCGGTTACAACAACTACTAGGCTATGAGCCGACTACAAATGTCACAAGACTGAAGGAAAAATTACTCGACAGTATTCCGGAACTCTTTGCGTATACCCAAGGACGTGAAGTACTTTTAACTGTCAAAGAGGGAATGGGTGGCGCCATTCAAAAAGCTTGTGAATATGACGCAGAAAGAGAGCTTTTACATTTGAGTCGTTACATTAAACAAATAAGAAGAGAGGTTTTAAAATCTAAAATTACATTCACTGGACATTTTGATGCTGATTCACAGATAAATTCGATGCCTAAAGAATTATTAACCCTAGTTAATATGATTTTATATGGCCCAAGTATAACCGAGCTAACAAATAATACAGAAAATCAAGAGTCTTTGACCATTGCACAGTTGCTCTGTTTTAACATGGTTAAAAATTCTCCGAAAGAAACCACTATTAGACATGAACGCCAACGTGAAACTCCAATGTCGGTTTATTTATCTCTCGTGCTTCACTCCGAAACTAGGAAAAAGAAATTAGTTGACACGATTCATAAATTAGGACTAGGAATATCGTACGACCGCGTTTTGCAGATCTCATCTGAATTCACCGAGTCAACAAGCAAATATTATGAAGAAACTGGAGTGGTCTGTCCAATCGGCCTCCTTGGTGGAATTTTCACTACTGGTGCCGTAGATAATATTGATCATAATACAAGTTCACTTACGTCTTTGAACTCTTTTCATGGTACAGCGATATCTCTAAACCAACACCGATTTCCAAGCGAACAAGGCATTACTAGAGGTTGTATACACATTAATAATACTGGAACTAAAAAACAAATTGCTGAACTTCCAGTTGCTTATACTCAAGTACAACCAATTTTCGATACGGTTGATACGAAACATAACGTACCGTTATCACCTTCACTAAGTTTATTACCGACTGAATGCGTTCCATTTTCAAGTGAAAATTGGTTACAGAATATTGGAAAACAATTGAATAAGGACGACCACGAAGTCCAAACTGATGTATCGTGGGCTTCCTATCAGTCTACAAAAATTAACAAACCTATACACACCACATCATGCGCTTTGATGCCAATGTTCCAAGATTCAGCGCACTCTGACGCTATGATATATCATTCGATCAAAGTAATTGTCCAAGCTACTGAGCATTTAAACCCTGGTCAAGTTCCAGTACTAACTTGTGACGCCCCATTGTACGCTATTGCCAAAAATCTTCAGTGGAGATTTCCTGATATCATTGGCGAGGAAAAATTAGTGACTGTAATGGGAGGAATGCACTTAGAGCTGTCCTTCTTGAAAGTTCTAGGAAATTTGCTAAACAATAGCGGTTGGATTGAAACCTTGGTAGCGGCACATGTCACCACCATAGGAAGAGCGCAATCGCTTATCTCAGTGTCAAATTTAACCAGAACAAGGTACGCACACCAAGTTACACTTTGCGCTTTACATTACTTGAAGAAAATGGCTTACGATAAGTACTGCAAAGAATGTGGACAAAATCCAGAATGCTATGAAAAATGGCAAGAAAGTATGAGCTCTAAAAGCGCGCAATTTAAATACTGGAATTTGGTTATGGAACTCCAATTAGTCCTTTTAGATTTCATTACTTCCCTGCGCAGTTCCGATTTTGACTTGTACGTAAAGAGTTTGAGAAAAATGGTACCGTGGTATTTTACTTTTAATCATTCAAATTATTCAAGATGGCTTCCTATCCATATAAAAGATATGGAGAATTTAGAGACACAGCACCCAAGTATTTACGAGGAGTTTTCACAGGGAAAGTTTACCGCTAACATTACCGGAAGGAATTTTTCGGCGATTGCACTCGACCAAGCGCACGAACAACTAAATAAGATTGTTAAAGGTGACGGCGGAGCTATCGGATTGACTGAAGATGCGGAGGCTCTTAGGAGATGGATGGTTGCCGGACCAGAAATATCCAAAGTAATAAACGACTTCGAGCGGCTCTTGTTTGAAAGAAACCATTCAACATTAAGTTCTCACCATGAAAGTCAGCCAGCGTTTCAAAACACTTTCTTTTTGAATACCAAGGCGTTGATCAAAGAAATTAACGAACTAGGAAATCCTTTTGATAAGTTTGACAACTAAAACAATTAGGGAAAGCGCACGTACATGCTTTGACATTGGGTATAGATTTCTTTGGTAAGAAACTGTGGGCTTATACATATTTTCAGTTGCGGGGTTTAATTCGAAATCCGCCATCTTGGGTCCAATATGGCCGACGAGTTCGAAAAAAAAATAAGGAAAATGTCCTTATAGGGTATATATTCAAACACCTACGATTGTTATTATCGTTGTCATTTTGTCGTTAGCTCAACTAGGATGTTCAGGAAAAAATAAAAACCTAATTTCACACCAAAAAAAAGTCGCCATCTTGGATTCAAAATGACAGTGATTTGAAAAAATCCTATAAATATGAAATTTGGTAAAAGACATATCATTTGCACTTCAAACTGGCTTATTTGAAGTATGAAACTGTGTGTTTATACGTATTTTCAGTTGCGGGGTTAATTTCAAAATCCGCCATCTTGGATTCAAGATGGCGGATGAATTCGAAAAAAATTAGGAAAATGTCCAAATACCTACGAATATTAATTCCGTTGTCAGTTTGTCGATAACTTTAATAGAACTTCCAGAAAAAAATAAAAACCGGAATTTCCAACATAAACTGGCCGCCATCTTGGATCCAAGATGGCGGACGGCTGGGCATACATTCTTAAAATGATCTCCTAAACCTATAGTACATATGTGGAAAGTTTCATGCTTTTATCAAAAAGTGAAGTATTCTGGAGATATCCGCCTCACTAAAAAGTTTCTTTTTCTCTTTCTCAGTCGCGAGTGACGTCTCTGGAGTTCGTGTTTTCGGGAGGCCGGAGGGAGCAAATAGTTTACTTTCATTTGTCTGTCGTTCCTTTTGGCTTAATAAATATTCTCAACCGATACGTTGAAGTAAAAGTCGCCCAATTTTAAATTAGATTAACCAGCAATTTTCAATTTCAGTTTAATTTAATTTAATTTTATATCATTATATTATATTATATTCATTATTTTTTGTAATCTACTATATTATATTATATTTAATATAATTATGGAACGACGAGCCTCGGTTCGATACGTCTCTATAGGATTCGTGCGTAGTTTAAATTTTGGTCATCATAAGTATCGCCGCCTACCGACCGAGGGTTAAATTGAATATATGAAAGCTGTCTGCTCGTTCAAAATTCTCTCTGTGCGACAACTGAAAGTTTAACCGAAAAACCTAGAAATTCAAAAGTTATCTGCTATTTCTTCACATATTTAGTTGACGGTTATTAAGGCAGATGGCGCTATATTTCCTAAGCTCGAAGCTTATAATACCAAAAAAAATATTATTAATACATATTTTTAAACCTTTTCACGGGTAATAGACCCATGTTGAAAGTTGGGGGACCGAAAATTAACATTTTTACCTGGCAACTCAGCATTTGGACGGAACATCCGTTTCCTTACTTCCGCCTGTATATTTCAATGGCGGTCACGTGGTTCAAAACGTCACAAACAGGATATTCCGTCCACAGGTCTCACTTAAGCTTCGTCTGCGGACCCTCTTTTGTTATGGGTCTATTCTTCGTAAAAATAATATTAATATTTTATTTCTAATTCCACCAGGACCTAAAACTAACATGGATCGATATGATTTTATAATCTGTTATATTTCATAATATCATATGTTAAAATCTATTATATTTCATAATATTATATGTTAAAATCTATTATATTTCATATTAATATATTTTATAATCTATTATATTTCATAATACTGTATTTCCATTGGTAAAATTATTATTTAAATATTATGTTACTTCTGTTAAAAATAAATAAAACTACGGCGACGGTACTCACGTTTGCGCAGTGAGATAAATATTTATACTCGATTCTCACGACAAAAGGGAGAGAGAAGACTTGTTGCCTGACATCCAGTGACGCGTTTTTAGGGGGGATATCTTTCCCCGTTGTTTTTTAACGGGAGAGTTTGGTTTTCTTGTATGAAAAGAGGCTGTATGCGCCAACCTATATAAGAGATTTTTCTAGGAACCTTGGGCTCTCGTGACGATAGCACGAGCTTTCTTACCGATAGATAGCGCCTTATAAGGATAGCCTGAAGAAATTATGCGTTTCTGATAGCTGTCACGTAGTCTAGATTATCTTTGCTATCACCTCCGCATTCACTCCCTTTGAAATATTTTATCTAGACCTTTATATACGTTTCCTATATCTATGGGCCAGCCCATTCGCCGAAATTCCACGAACAAGGATTTTCCCATAGACATAATAAAGAAATAGACACCTTACGCGGAGTTTGATTTGCCAAAAATATACGGGAGCGATAACTAGCAGGACAACCGTCAGTTGTTCCGTAGTCCTGGGGTACTACGTGTAAAGCGCCACTTAAGTTAGGTGGCGCTTTAGTCTAGGCGCCTACTGGCTCTCCATTTCGTATCCGCCCTGCCTTCCACAAGGCATTGTCTCCGCAAAGGCTTGTGGATTTTAGGACGGAGACGTTACGAAGAGCAGTGAGCGCTTGGCCTAGCTACTAGAGATCGGCGTTTGAATAAGAAATTATCCAATTATTTATTTTTATTCATAACCGACAATTATCCCAAAAATATCAGAAAAAAAACGCTTTTTTTCATGTTAAATCGTTGTTTATTCGTATAAAATGTTCGTTAATAAACAGTTAACCAAAGTTTTTATTATTAATCGAAATTTTGCCGGTTAATTTATTTGTTCCGCCGATCTCTACTAGCTACACCAAAGATAATTTAAACTCGTACCCTAGATTCGAAATCACTCTCTCACGCGTTGCCGATAGCGTTTACCCACTTCTAAAAACCGTTAAAGTTCGAAATACTGTCTAGCAGACGAATGTTTTGGTAACTCCTAGGTTACTTTGAAGCTTTGTAGGTGGCGCTAAAACCGTTATGTCCAAGTATTTGACACACCAGGCGCCACCTGTAGCCGAGCCGCGAGGCATTGGTCGGGGGAATACAAATTTCTTCTCCAGGTACATATGAATCCTCCTAGGTAGAGCGAAGCCTTTATTTTAATTTATTTCATTTTCTTTGGCGGTATTAATTTTATCATAAAAGGGATTGGGCCTGGTTTAAGGGCTACGTTCAGTAGCTTGCAACAAAACGTTGCAGTATTTCGGAACCGG
Organism: Leiobunum rupestre; assembly: GCF_980474605.1. Taxonomy (NCBI): domain Eukaryota; kingdom Metazoa; phylum Arthropoda; class Arachnida; order Opiliones; family Sclerosomatidae; genus Leiobunum; species Leiobunum rupestre. The sequence continues at coordinate 29,299,486 of NC_143387.1, read as the reverse complement.
TTTTCTACTGTACGCTTTTTTCCATTTCCGGCGTGACCATGGACTGTAAATTTTAGAGGACGAGTAAAGCGTTGCCTTCCCCTGTAGAATTTTGGTTTCCCCGAGCATCAATCACTTCGAACTAGAGAGAGAGAGTCCGTCAAGGTCATTTGTACCACGCATAGAGATAGACCCCCCCCCCCCCCCCCCGCATGTTATCTGGAAATCTGGCCGACCGAATTACACGCGCTTTAGTTTTTTTATGACCTTGAGCGACTCCCGTCAGCCTGATCGGTGAACGGGGCGTAAAATACCTCGGGAATACCGGTCCTCTAAAATTTACAGTCCGTGGTGTGACGTAGCGTTGCTGAAACATTTGAACCTGCTCTTCCAGCCGGTTTCTTCGTTGTTAAACGGAATCGTGACGTCACAGCACGCGGGAAGGCTAGCTGCCGACGACACAGCAGACGATATTTTATAAAAATTACAACATCGTAAAAAAGCGTTCAACAAGGCCAAGGTTCCTAGAAAAATCCCTCACTCACAACAGGGGAAGGCATAGGGGTCACAAAAAAACTGGTTTTGAAGCACACTGCAAGTCTGGATTTTATGTTACCCCTATGCCTCCCCCTGTTGTGAGTGATGGATCCCTTTAAGCTTCACTGAACGTAGGCAAGGTTATTATCCGAGATAGATCTTTTCGTTTCGTTTATGATTCTCTACCAAACCCGTGGCCTCGTTTCATGTTAAAATTGTGTATTTTTTAAGTAGTTTTAATTTACAATTAATTTTCATTACACTTCGTAAATCTTGAACTCTTTTTTCAAAACTTATATATTTTCATATCATATTAGGCCGTATTCTTAAACTAGCGAAGTAGATAGTAGTAAGTACAAAGGAAAATTTTAAATCTCAATTAATCATGTCTTCTGTTTTACTGTACCATTATTTATAGTAGCTCATGTGAGTCTAACTTAAAAAAAAAAGTCGAAAATATCCAAAATAAACTATTTTATCTCTGTAAAGTTCTTTCCAACATTAAAGGAAATTTTTCTAACTCCACAACCAGAAATACATGTATTTCTGCCACAACTTATATCGATTTTCTAAATATCTACAAAATTGGTATCAGTGGTAGTACCTAACGCTTAAGAATATTTATCGGATTTAAAATCAGATGCAAAAACTTTATCGGTGAATTTGAAAAACGGGTAGTACGTTTATGTTAGCTAACATGTTTTATAATTAAATACTCAAGTTTATGTGATGTTTTTGTTTCTTCTTCTTCTTTATTATACGCACAAAAGCTGCCATTGCTGCTTATAGGCACTCAAAAATTTCGGTTACAGATAATACAAAAGTTTGAGATTGTAAGCCTATTTCCTTACCTTTAACAACTGCTCCTAGCCAAAAGGACGACAGCGCAAGAGACAATAGCCTACAGGGAGGGTTTGTTACTGGAAACCTCGTATAACGTACACGATTGGAGTTAACGAGTCGAAGTCTAGGGTTATGCTTAAACTACTCATAGGGATAAAAGGACGGACTGCCAAGTTGCCATTTGAATGGTTACCTTTAACTATTAAACACAAAAATTAGGTTTAACTCTACCAAAAGCTCTGCACCAAAGACTCTGCAGAGACTAACTGATATATGACATACATTTTATAAACAAACACAGAAACAATTCCGAGATTATTGACAACAGTTAAGTCTTATTTACGAAAATAAACAATACGTCATACCATCACTGTTTCGGCTCGGCACCCAGTTTGCGGTTGCGGAACGGTGACCGCTAGTTTTATGGCGCACAGACACACACACGCACACCGGGGTTTCTGCTGCCAGAACGGGACTTACGCCTTTCTAACTCAAACCGCCAGGTTGGCTCGATTCATCACGACTTACAGCATTTTTGGATAAACCGCGGGCCAGTTGCCCTTTAGCTTAGGGGTGCTTCCTACTTCGCGTCAGTGGCCAAAGTTACCCAAAGGTTGGGTCTGCTCCAGGAGTAGTGGAGAGGGTGACCCTTTTTCGGTTCGAGTCCCCAGAGTGGTTGTCAAGTTCGTTCTCTCAAAATCCGCCAAAATCTTTGGTTTTGATGGTCTTGTGTTCCCGCGCTTTTGGGCTCTGCCCAATCACTAGTTCTTTTCCTGAACGGTCATCACTGATGACATCCAATGGTCGAGCGTGGGAGCGAAAGTCTTTAAATTCAAACTCCCGAAAATAGTTGTTAGTCGAAGGGACGCTCGTTTAACATGAAGGGGGTACCGCCGAGCCAAACACAATCACAGTGAAACTTTTAATTTTCGCACTTAGGCGTTAAAAGTTTCTATATGAGTCACTTTATGACCCCAAAGCGAGGAAAAACTCGCTTCCTATTCATTTCGTTAAAATCGTATCAATACAAACTCTCAGAACTCAAGTCATAAAAACGTCACACAGGAATAGCAAAAATATAAAATAACATGACACTATTGGCAGTCCCAAGACGACCTGCGCCAAGGGGTAGAGAGAGAACGCCCGAGGAAGTTACAAAAACTTAAAGAACGATACAATTAAACTGCAACTAGAAAGCTCAAGAATGCTAAAATTAACAGGCTAACGTAAGCCTAAAATATGGTCGTTACAAGATATAAAAAAAAATACCAGAATACAAAAGAAAAATAAAGCAATAGGAATACAGTAAAACGTTAAGCACAGGAGGGGGTGAGATAGGAGCGTAGGGTACGGGCGAAGGAATGTTTTGAGGGTAGAGACACTAATTAAGTCTTGAGGGAGGGAATTAAAAATGGAGAGGGTGCGGTGTGTAAAATGACGCTTGCGGTAAAGTGTTAACGCGAGGTAGGAATATATTTTTGTTGTGTCCACGAGTGAAAGTCAAATGTGGGCGCTCGAAAAATTATCCTTCGTGAAGGAAACTAGAGCCTGACACAATAGAGAATAGATCGGTTAAGTCATTTGTTTGATGTCTTTCTTGTAGCGTGGGAATGAAAAGGAGCTGTCGGTGATTGACAGCTGAGGCATCGCGCAGCTGAGGGACAAGCTTGGTGAGCCTATTTAACGACTTGTTTATGAGGGTAATGTCCTTCTTATAATGTGGGGACCAAATTGGTGGCGTGAAGTCCAGTAGTGGAAGGATAAAGGTTTTGAAGAGAGTCTTGATCAGTTTCGGGGACTTGAAGTGAAAAGTCCTCCGGGTCATCCCAGTAAACATGTTTATCTGTTTGGCTACAGTGCCGCGGTGATCGGAGAAGGACAGCTTCTCATCAATGTGAACCCCAAGATCTCGGATGCAGCGCCTTGGTGGTATGGCTTGGCCACCCAGATAGTAAGTGTGACGAGAGTTGTTTTAGCTAAGATTAAGAACGTTTGATTTGGCTGCATTGAACGAGAGGCCAGCCTTAGCCACCCAGGCTTCTACCCTGGATAGGTCAGACTGGAGTTTAGCGCGGGATGTGCTGGTCGAGAGCACGTGGATGAGTTTTGTGTCGTCTGCGGTACAAGACCGTTTGGGTAGAAAGCCGTGTTGATTTTCCGAGAAGAATGACGAATCCATCAGGTTTTGCCGTAGAAAGTCTTTGACAAGTGATTCCAGGAGTTTGACCACCTGACTAGTAAGACTGATGGGCCGATAATTGTCGGTTCGGTTGGGTCCCCTTTCTTTGGGATAGGAGTCTTCGGGAACAAGACCCGTGGTCAAACTTAAGTTGAATATGTATGTCAAAGGGCTGGCAATACTGGATGCAGTACGTTTTAAAAGGTTGGGATGAATGTTATCAGGGCCAGGTGCCTTATCTGCATTTAGGCCTTTCAATTTTTTCAGTACGACAACATTGGAAACTTGGAAAGAGTCCTCTGGAGATAAGAGTGCTTCGCTTGTCTTGTCAGTGGCAGATGGTATTTGTGCTTGTGATGGAGTAAATACAGATACAAAGTAGGCTTTAAACGCATCCGCAATGTCGGTATTGAACTCCAGGTTTTGACTTGCGCTTCGAATTGATGAACTTGAAAAACGCTTTAATGTTTGTTTTCATATTGTCGACAGTGACGGATTCAACATTTTGTCTGGCTTTGCGGGACAGCTGCGAAAGATGATTTCTTGCGGTTTTGTAGTTATCATGAAGAGTGGCGAGATCGAGGGATTTTAGCTTCCTGTGTTTTTTGAAAGTTTTCCAAGTCTTTTCCTTGGCGGAAATTTTCGAGCATCAGACCTCTTAATACGGAGAAATTGACTAGCGGCAGAAAGTAGTTCAGCGCAAAAAATATCCCAGCATTCCGAGACAGACCGAGAGTGAAAGATAGTGGGCCAGTCGAGGCCGGAGAGATGGGCATTCAGATTACCGTAGTGGAAGACGCAGCTTAAAAGAGCCCGCCCGGTGGTCGCTCTTGCCCAGAGGGGAGACACATAGGACATCGTAGACGAGCAGCGGTTCGTTTGAGAGCACCAGGTTCAAAGTGTTGTCGTTATGTTTAGAAAACCGAGTGGCGATGGATACAAATTGGTGAAGACCATGCAGCGTTAATGCATCGAATAAGTCGTCGTCCGCTTGCGCAGTGGTCTGTGTTAGTTCAGGGTTGGGCCAGTTTATAGTGGGATAGTTGAAGTCGCCCATTAAAAGTAGGCATACATTTTTTGAGGATGCATAGTTGTTAACGTGCTGTAAAAGGAGTAGAAGGTCTGGTTTGTTATGGTATGAGCCAGAGCGATAGACGCACACGACCAAGAAGGAGGCTGATAGGGTGTGGAGCTCAATAGCAGCGTGGTCAAGACCATTATAAGGTTTAATTTTGCAAGATGAGCAGGAATTCGATAACAATTCATCAGGAACTGGGCACGATCGATATTCATATTAGACGTAGATGGTGGTACCTCCCCCGGACGTGAAAGTCGGACGATCCGAGCGGTATAGTACATATGAGGGAAGAGCGAGTTCAGCATCAGGGACAGCACCATAACCAGGATTTGATTTCAGGTGGGGGGGGGGGGCACACAATGGAAAAAAAATTGTACATACAACCATACCTGTCAGGGGGATTACGGCCCTGATAAGTTTAGTGTCGAGCGTAGAAACCTGTAAATAGAGTTCATAGCGGATTTCTTGAGTGCGAAGGCTACGGGCGTTGAGAAGGAGACAGGAGGGTGGAAAGGTATGTAATGGTGAGGTGGTTGTAGGTAATGTGGTGGGTAGTAGGGTAGCAGCAGGAGGGGGGGTGAGACGGCCAGCATCGTAAATTTGACCCCAAAGGTATGTAGTTCGGCGATATATACTGCTTCGGTGAAAAGTGCTGGGAGCCGGCGTGTTGAGGCGGGCAGGGAATTTGCCCGGGGGGGGGATATCGATTGTTTGTTTGCTTTGACGAATGAGAACGCTCTGTCGAAATGGTTAATATTTGTGCTTTTACGCATTGCAATTAAAACAATACCGGAATAGGTTTCATTAAATAAGTAGGATTAAGTTATAATATTATTTATATAAATATTCATTCTTATTTAAAATCTTTATATAACTATAGGTTTCCCTTATCTAAACCTACAATACTTTCTCAATGGATAATTGCTGTAAATCGCGACAACTGGACACCTTCAAATCATGATTTAATTAGCAATGATCACTTTTTAGAACGGGATATACAAATTGTAAATACCAAAAGGTGGGTCACGCCAACTCCGGTTTTGTTTCCATAGACTTAAAACAAGTAAAAATAGTCTAAATTATTTTTTATTTAATGTAAAGAAATTACATCCACTTGAAAGTTAAATAGAAAAAACCGGTGATGCTAACCTCTCACCTTTAAATTTTGACCAAGGATCATTTCGTGTAGGTTTAATTATGTTATTATAATCTGAGCAGGATCTCCCTTTGATTATGTTATTAAGTTATTATGAAAAGATATTCCTCTCTCTATCTAAGAACTAGAACTTGCTGTATTACGAAATATTGTTGGCATGGACATCTTCCCAGATCTCCACGAACATATGTTTGATGCTGAAGTTGGAATCTAACATCATCGCATCAGTTTGATTAAGAAAGTTATTAATTTATATTGCAAATTAGCGAACGATAAAAATATAGAAATGAATTGTCAAAACTCATTTTATTTCAAGGACAATAGCTACATACTTTTTGTAGAAACATCCATTTCATCAAAATTCCATTTACTTTTGTTTATAATTTAGAATCTCAGAATGTTTCCACAACACCTGTATAGTACACGAGTTACTTAAGCCTTTGACAAAATATCATTTCGAGAACTATAATTTTTTTTATTTGGGTTTCGAAAGAATTAATTGATTTATTTACAAGTTATAATGAAAATTAAACTTATTTTAAATTATCACAGCCGAAATATTCGCGAATCACGTCAGAGTACCTAAAATACTACAAACACGAATATGTGATTATGTGATGATTTTTTACCGTTCGACATTGTAGAGAGCCAAACAGATAAACATGTTTACTGGGATGACCCGGAGGACTTTTCACTTCAAGTCCCCGAAACTGATCAAGACTCTCTTCAAAACCTTTATCCTTCCACTACTGGACTTCACGCCACCAATTTGGTCCTCACATTATAAGAAGGACATTACCCTCATAAACAAGTCGTTAAATAGGCTCACCAAGCTTGTCCCACATGTATAGGCCGACCAAGGATCATATATTCAATCTGTCAATGTTTGCTTTTTTAAATATCTCTCAACTCGAGTAGGTTACATTCGTATAATTAAATGTGTTAGGATGATATATTATTAATGAAGATTTAATTGCTACTTTTTCTAAACCCCAAGAAAATTTAGAACTCCATACCGTAGAATCGATGAAATATCAAAAAGGAAGTCGGCCCGACTTCATAAGGCAGTCGGTCAAGCGCCTTTCGGTAGTCGGCTCAGGGTCCAACATTCAAGGTCGTTTGACCAGTTTACCCCTAGGACATTTCGACCATAAATAGTGCAGTTGTCCACCCGACTCCACGAATTATGTCTGCCGCCGACGTTGGCCCGACTCTGATTTTCTACCGGGGAAGTCAGTCCACCAATGTTTCGGAGTACATACGACGAACATTTAGACTTCGCAGAAGTCAAACATGCGACGTCGGGCCGACTTTATTTCAAGTAGGACATTTCGACTATAAATAGTGCAGTGGGCCAACGTCCACCCGACTCAGCGAATTACGTCTGCAGCCGACGTTGGCCCGACTCTGATTTTCTACCGGGGAAGTCAGCCCACCAATGTTTCGGAGTACATACGACGAACATTTAGACTTCGCAGAAGTCAAACATGCGACGTCGGGCCGACTTTATTTCAAGTAGGACATTTCGACTATAAATAGTGCAGTGGGCCAACGTCCACCCGACTCAGCGAATTACGTCTGCAGCCGACGTTGGCCCGACTCTGATTTTCTACCGGGGAAGTCAGCCCACCAATGTTTCGGAGTACATACGACGAACATTTAGACTTCGCAGAAGTCAAACATGCGACGTCGGGCCGACTTTATTTCAAGTAGGACATTTCGACTATAAATAGTGCAGTGGGCCAACGTCCACCCGACTCAGCGAATTACGTCTGCAGCCGACGTTGGCCCGACTCTGATTTTCTACCGGGGAAGTCAGCCCACCAATGTTTCGGAGTACATACGACGAACATTTAGACTTCGCAGAAGTCAAACATGCGACGTCGGGCCGACTTTATATCAAGTAGGACATTTCGACTATAAATAGTGCAGTGGGCCAACGTCCACCCGACTCAGCGAATTACGTCTGCAGCCGACGTTGGCCCGACTCTGATTTTCTACCGGGGAAGTCAGCCCACCAATGTTTCGGAGTACATACGACGAACATTTAGACTTCGCAGAAGTCAAACATGTGACGTCGGGCCGACTTTATATCAAGTAGGACATTTCGACTATAAATAGTGCAGTGGGCCAACGTCCACCCGACTCAGCGAATTACGTCTGCAGCCGACGTTGGCCCGACTCTGATTTTCTACCGGGGAAGTCAGCCCAACAATGTTTCGGAGTACATACGACGAACATTTAGACTTCGCAGAAGTCAAACATGCGACGTCGGGCCGACTTTATATCAAGTAGGACATTTCGACTATAAATAGTGCAGTGGGCCAACGTCCACCCGACTCAGCGAATTACGTCTGCAGCCGACGTTGGCCCGACTCTGATTTTCTACCGGGGAAGTCAGCCCACCAATGTTTCGGAGTACATACGACGAACATTTAGACTTCGCAGAAGTCAAACATGCGACGTCGGGCCGACTTTATATCAAGTTGGACATTTCGACTATAAATAGTGCAGTGGGCCAACGTCCACCCGACTCAGCGAATTACGTCTGCAGCCGACGTTGGCCCGACTCTGATTTTCTACCGGGGAAGTCAGCCCACCAATGTTTCGGAGTACATACGACGAACATTTAGACTTCGCAGAAGTCAAACATGCGACGTCGGGCCGACTTTATATCAAGTAGGACATTTCGACTGTAAATAGTGCAGTGGGCCAACGTCCACCCGACTCAGCGAATTACGTCTGCAGCCGACGTTGGCCCGACTCTGATTTTCTACCGGGGAAGTCAGCCCACCAATGTTTCGGAGTACATACGACGAACATTTAGACTTCGCAGAAGTCAAACATGCGACGTCGGGCCGACTTTATATCAAGTAGGACATTTCGACTATAAATAGTGCAGTGGGCCAACGTCCACCCGACTCAGCGAATTACGTCTGCAGCCGACGTTGGCCCGACTCTGATTTTCTACCGGGGAAGTCAGCCCACCAATGTTTCGGAGTACATACGACGAACATTTAGACTTCGCAGAAGTCAAACATGCGACGTCGGGCCGACTTTATATCAAGTAGGACATTTCGACTATAAATAGTGCAGTGGGCCAACGTCCACCCGACTCAGCGAATTACGTCTGCAGCCGACGTTGGCCCGACTCTGATTTTCTACCGGGGAAGTCAGCCCACCAATGTTTCGGAGTACATACGACGAACATTTAGACTTCGCAGAAGTCAAACATGCGACGTCGGGTCGACTTTATATCAAGTAGGACATTTCGACTGTAAATAGTGCAGTGGGCCAACGTCCACCCGACTCAGCGAATTACGTCTGCAGCCGACGTTGGCCCGACTCTGATTTTCTACCGGGGAAGTCAGCCCACCTATGTTTCGGAGTACATACGACGAACATTTAGACTTCGCAGAAGTCAAACATGCGGCGTCGGGCCGACTTTATTTCAAGTAGGACATTTCGACTATAAATAGTGCAGTGGGCCAACGTCCACCCGACTCAGCGAATTACGTCTGCAGCCGACGTTGGCCCGACTCTGATTTTCTACCGGGGAAGTCAGCCCACCAATGTTTCGGAGTACATACGACGAACATTTAGACTTCGCAGAAGTCAAACATGCGACGTCGGGCCGACTTTATTTCAAGTAGGACATTTCGACTATAAATAGTGCAGTGGGCCAACGTCCACCCGACTCAGCGAATTACGTCTGCAGCCGACGTTGGCCCGACTCTGATTTTCTACCGGGGAAGTCAGCCCACCAATGTTTCGGAGTACATACGACGAACATTTAGACTTCGCAGAAGTCAAACATGCGACGTCGGGCCGACTTTATATCAAGTAGGACATTTCGACTATAAATAGTGCAGTGGGCCAACGTCCACCCGACTCAGCGAATTACGTCTGCAGCCGACGTTGGCCCGACTCTGATTTTCTACCGGGGAAGTCAGCCCACCAATGTTTCGGAGTACATACGACGAGCATTTAAGACTTCGCAGAAGTCAAACATGCGACGTCGGGCCGACTTTATATCAAGTAGGACATTTCGACTATAAATAGTGCAGTGGGCCAACGTCCACCCGACTCAGCGAATTACGTCTGCAGCCGAAGTCGGCTCGACTCCGATTTGCAACAGGGGAATAGTGAAATCGCTTTTAAATAGTACGCAGCTGTATATAGGTGGATTCTTTTCGCTTGATCCGGGATTTCGGAGTAGGTTAAGAAGACTAACGCTATGACGTCATTTTACTCCGTGGCGGCGAATAGACTAAATAGTTCAAGTTGGGGTAAAAACGTTTTTCCAATAGGCTGCCTCTGGCATTTTTAGCAGATAAATTCTGGCTAGCAGACGACAAAATCCGATTTATTCTCTTTACTCCTCCTTTTCTGGCTTTTCAGAAGGAGTAAAAAGAGTATCCCTAGAACTCCGGAACAAGCGAATAGTTTATGGGGCGGGGTAATTATCGTACCCGTAACAGGCGAATAAAACGTTTTAGCAGAAGTATATAAATGAAACAAGAAGTGTACTACTTAGCTTAATTATTAGCCTTCCCCGTGCATTCCATGAAATTTTGGAAGCAGACGTTAGGCAGACGACGGTAAAAATAGAGGTCACCAATGAGAATAGAGGTTAGAAAAATTAGTGTTCCGAGGCCAGTAAACACGTATAAGGGCGTCACCCGGTTTTTAAAAAATTTGTTATAATTTTAAAAGTCGTGTTACTTAATTTTAATCACGATTTATATTTTAAAGGTTTTTATTGTCACGGTGTTTTATTTTGAATTGAATTTAACCCGCTATTTAATTCGAACTAATCTCTAAGCCTTGGTGGTACCGTGGTAGTTTTAAACTACCACGGTACCACCAAGGCTAAGAGATTAGTTTATAACCGGTTGAAACTAGTTGTTAGTCATTATGAAAATTACGTCATAATTAATTCTGCCATTAAGACTCGACGATTTAAAATGCCACGTAAAAACAATCCAGCACGACTTTTGTTACTTCCAAAAAACAAATCTAACTTATTTACTAAACCACGATGAAGATCATCGACATCAGTTGTAAAAAATTCATCATCATAATTTACTAACGTAAGTCTAAAGGAAATGTTGGGCCTACTTTGGGTTGGTCAACCATATTTTCCTAACGTCATGCCTTATTATTGCAGCTCTAGCCCATAAACGTTGTGAAGTCATGGATTAAACAATAATCAATAAAAATAGTGTTTAATCCATGGTGAAATCAAATTATGGACAAGGTTTATAGGTATATTCCCATAAACGTAGTAAAATGTAAATATTTCTTGATACCACATCACTGGTCATAAAATATGCTAACGTTGCATTTATTTTAAGACCATATATGACCTAGTTGTAACACCAAAATTTCGTTGGTTTCCACTAATTTGATTAATTTATTTTAGTAAATATTTGAAGTTTATTGGCCGAGTGAGCGAAGCGAACCAGGTGTTACGCTTAAATAATATTCATAATTGATTTTCAAGGGCCACACCGACGTTTAAAAGAATCTGGGTAAAAATTCAGTAAATCCTCTCGAGTATTTTCACACTTTTTCAGAACTATTTCCAAAGGGAAACCCGAGGAGCAGATTACTTCCTTGATTATTAGGACACCCTCACATGACTGAAACATGATTAAATATAGATAAAATCAAATCTTTAGTTAGGTTGTACAAAAATTAAAAATGATTAATACATTACTAAATTTTGAATCAAGATGATTAGAACACCCTGCATCTCGGGAAACTTCTAAGCGTTCCACTTTAATAGCCGCCGCCTGTTCCGTTAGTTTAGTTTGCTTCAAATTCATTGACATTTTTAGCATAGGTAAAATATAAAATGACCATCAGCCGCGTGGAAATTGAATTTCAAATATTTAGTTCAATTATTTCACTAGATCAAAGATAATGTTATTTTCTGAAATCGGGTTCTAGGCATAGAAGCGTACCTACAGTTTTTCAGCCCCCTAACGTCTACACCACTGCCTAGGCCCTGTCCTAACAAATCAAATGGATACCCAAGCCGCGGTAATTGACAAAAAAACGACGATCTTCGATCGAAAGAAATAATCAAGGGCTTAATTATGTCTAATGCTGTGCTACCTGAACATTGTGAGTCGTATATTACATGATATGTAAATGATCGCTTTAAAGGGAATATAACCTCAGGTATTTGGTGTGGAACACCAACATTTCCCGCTTCCTCGTGTGGGTTTAGATATTTTGACGCTACTTCGTGAATTCTTGCTAAAATTGTCTTCCATAAATAACGCGTTGAGGTTATATTCCCTTTCAAATATTTGGCAATGTTTGGATTTTCAATTTTGTCTCAAAACTTTTAGCATCATTTCCCGCTACTATATGGCCCTAAAGGGTCCAGTTGATTTTCAGTGACGGCTAAATTTGTAATTTGAAAGGCGGCCAAAAAATTAAACTAGCATTTTAAAACTTTTAATTCCCCTTAAAATAATTAACATTTTCCTAATGGACAAAGATATTGAAATGTGACTCGACATATTAAGCTTTAAGAATAATAAAATCTGAGGGGCCTACTTATTTCCAAGTAATATCGGCGCCACCACAGCTTCGAAACAAGAATTTTACATATTTGTTTTTAACGTCGCTTGAGGGCCCTCCCTTGGCTTCTGGGCCCTTTTGCACCTGCCTAGTTACGGCACTGAATGTATGTAGTATATACACGTGAGCACTGTGGGGAAGCACAGGGCTGGTTCAAGGGGCCGTGCCGCATCTGGTATAGTATGTGTAAAGTACACATTTTACGCAATAACTCAAAAACTATTTACAATTGAAACTTCCACTTCAGAACGCCACAATGGGAGCCTTAAATCATAGAATAAGAAATTTGTACTACGAAATGTTTACATTTCTTAGCCTATGCCTAATAAACTTGTATACCAAATTTCAAGTAGTTTTTGCTGTAGAGCGGTCAGCGAGAAGAAGATGGAAGAAGAATTAAAGCTAACTTTGACCATGGGCCAAGGAATGATAAATCCAGGACATGACGATTGAAATTTCAAAACCAACGCGGCGGTTGTTTATCATTTTAACTTGATTAATTAGCTGTTCCTTTAAAAAACATATGAAAATTATCTGAAAATAATGCAAGTAATTTAAATAAATCAAATATTATAATATATTTGTATTATTCTAAAAATAAAATAAAATAAAATACCAGTTTTATAACCTATTTTCAGAAATTAACAGAATGTTTCGTCAACACACTTTCGACACTTTAGGAATTTCTGCTCCACCTCTCATTGTTTTATATGGTACTAGAAATTTAATTCAATATAAATGTATTGTTATTATACTTTAGGTTTAATATTTACAGACTCCGACTGCGGTGACTATTATGATATATGTCTAGCGGCTGGTGATATTTTACTAGCTAATTAATCAAGTTAAAATGATAAACAACCGCCGCGTTTGTTTTGAAATTTCAACCGTTACTATAATTAGTATTTATTTAAACACCGCTAGATTGCGCCCAAGAAACCGGAAATAACTGTTGGAATTTGTCCCCAATTTTGGTTTTCACCCACTTTTACCCCCCCTCTCCCACTCTAAAGTACGGCAGTCATGTCCTGGATTTATCATTCCTTGGCCCATGGTCAAAGTTAGCTTTAATTCTTCTTCCATCTTCTTCTCGCTGACCGCTCTACAGCAAAAACTACTTGAAATTTGGTAAACAAGTTTATTAGGCATAGGCTAAGAAATGTAAACATTTCGTAGTACACATTTCTTATTCTATGATTTAAGGCTCCCATTGTGGCGTTCTGAAGTGGAAGTTTCAATTGTAAATAGTTTTTGAGTTATTGCGTAAAATGCGTACTTTACACATACTATACCAGATGCGGCACGGCCCCTTGAACCAGCCCTGTGCTTCCCCACAGTGCTCACGTGTATATACTACATACATTCAGTGCCGTAACTAGGCAGGTGCAAAAGGTGCGGCCGCACAGGGCCCAGAAGCCAAGGGAGGGGCCTCAAGCGACGTTAAAAACAAATATGTAAAATTCTTGTTTCGAAGCTGTGGTGGCGCCGATATTACTTGGAAATAAGTAGGCCCCTCAGATTTTATTATTCTTAAAGCTTAATATGTCGAGTCACCGTCTACATTTCAATATCTTTGTCCATTAGGAAAATGTTAATTATTTTAAGGGGATTTAAAAGTTTTAAAATGCTAGTTTAATTTTTTGGGCGCCTTTCAAATTACAAATTTAGCCGTCACTGAAAATCAACTGGACCCTTTAGGGCCATATAGTAGCGGGAAATGATGCTAAAAGTTTTGAGACAAAATTGAAAATTCAAACATTGCCAAATATTTGAAAGGGAATATAACCTCAACGCGTTATTTATGGAAGACAATTTTAGCAAGAACTCACGAAGTAGCGTCAAAATATCTAAACCCACACGAGGAAGCGGGAAATGTTGGTGTTCCACACCAAATACCTGAGGTTATATTCCCTTTAAAGCGATCATTTACATATCATGTAATATACGACTCACAATGTTCAGGTAGCACAGCATTAGACATAATTAAGCCCTTGATTATTTCTTTCGATCGAAGATCGTCGTTTTTTTGTCAATTACCGCGGCTTGGGTATCCATTTGATTTGTTAGGACAGGGCCTAGGCAGTGGTGTAGACGTTAGGGGGCTGAAAAACTGTAGGTACGCTTCTATGCCTAAAACCCGATTTCAGAAAATAACATTATCTTTGATCTAGTGAAATAATTGAACTAAATATGTGAAATTCAATTTCCACGCGGCTGATGGTCATCTTATATTTTACCTATGCTAAAAATGTCAATGAATTTGAAGCAAACTAAACAAACGGAACAGGCGGCGGCTATTAAAGTGGAACGCTTAGAAGTTTCCCGAGATGCAGGGTGTCCTAATCATCTTGATTCAAAATTTAGTAATGTATTAATCATTTTTAATTTTTGTACAACCAAACTAAAGATTTGATTTTATCTATATTTAATCATGTTTCAGTCATGTGAGGGTGTCCTAATAATCAAGGAAGTAATCTGCTCCTCGGGTTTCCCTTTGGAAATAGTTCTGAAAAAGTGTGAAAATACTCGAGAGGATTTACTGAATTTTTACCCAGATTCTTTTAAACGTCTGTGTGGCCCTTGAAAATCAATTATGAATATTATTTGAGCGTAACACCTGGTTCGCTTCGCTCACTCGGCCAATAAACTTCAAATATTTACTAAAATAAATTAATCAAATTAGTGGAAACCAACGAAATTTTGGTGTTACAACTAGGTCATATATGGTCTTAAAATAAATGCAACGTTAGCATATTTTATGACCAGTGATGTGGTATCAAGAAATATTTACATTTTACTACGTTTATGGGAATATACCTATAAACCTTGTCCATAATTTGATTTCACCATGGATTAAACACTATTTTTATTGATTATTGTTTAATCCATGACTTCACAACGTTTATGGGCTAGAGCTGCAATAATAGGGCATGACGTTTTTGTTTTAAGGACCTTGCTCTTTTTTTGGTTGGATAGCAGTTTTTCGACCAAAACCGTTTGGGGAGTCTCTAATTTGACTGGTTGAGATTGTACCTGGTTCCTTTTCACCTGTTCTCGGAGTAAAAGCAGCACCGTAACCACAATTTGATTTCAGGGTGGGCACGCAGTGGAAACAAATAAAAAAAAAAATTGTACATACAACCATACGGTCCAGGGTGGCCACGGCCCGACCGCCCCCCCCCCCCCCCCTGGTTACGGCCCTGAGTAAAAGTGTACGGTTTTTAACCTAAAACCAGAAGTATATAAATGAAACAAGAAGTGTACTACTTAGAATTTTCGTGCGCCATGTAATTTCGTTTGCCTTCCCCCTTTCGCGCGGATGGAAATAGTGTGGTAACGCGGCTACAACGATCACATGACTTCATCGGCCAATTTACTAGGTACATAAGAAAAGTAGTGGCGATGAGCCAAAAAAAAATTCCTCAGATGAAAGGCGATTGGTCGATGAATAGTTTTTTTAGCAGACCCCGGAATTAAGAAAAGTCGAATTATTTATAGTCGAAATGTCCTACTTGATATAAAGTCGGCCCGACGTCGCATGTTTGACTTCTGCGAAGTCTAAATGTTCGTCGTATGTACTCCGAAACATTGGTGGGCTGACTTCCCCGGTAGAAAATCAGAGTCGGGCCAACGTCGGCTGCAGACGTAATTCGCTGAGTCGGGTGGACGTTGGCCCACTGCACTATTTATAGTCGAAATGTCCTACTTGATATAAAGTCGGCCCGACGTCGCATGTTTGACTTCTGCGAAGTCTAAATGTTCGTCGTATGTACTCCGAAACATTGGTGGGCTGACTTCCCCGGTAGAAAATCAGAGTCGGGCCAACGTCGGCTGCAGACGTAATTCGCTGAGTCGGGTGGACGTTGGCCCACTGCACTATTTATAGTCGAAATGTCCTACTTGATATAAAGTCGGCCCGACGTCGTATGATTGACTTCTGCCAACTCTAAATGTTCGTGTGCTACAGCCGTCGGCACCTTGACGAATAAAAGTCTGCAAAGCGTACATATATTTTTTTATTCTAAAAAGATTAAGACTTTTTGGGTCGGCTTTTAGTCATGGACCTAAAACCGACTTTTCGGCCCAAGACCGACCTGTAACCGACTCCCGTGTGCTACAGCCGTCGGCACCCTGGCGAATAAAAGTCTGCAAAGCGTACATATATTTTTTAATTCTAAAAAGATTAAGACTTTTTGGGTCGGCTTTTGGTCATGGACCTACAGGGGTTAGAATTTCTCTTTCTTAAGTTTAATCAAGGATGTATTTATTCATACTTAGGGAGAATGACCGTGTTGGGACGATCCGCGGGCATCATGGTCAAATTTATCCCTGTCCCGAGTGGGGGGAAAGGAAAAACGTCACCGGCGTGCGCTTCAGTCGCGTCGGCAGACGTCAGTTTTAGATATCGGGCTGATTGGACCATTTTTTAGGGGGAAGGAGCTTACTCTTCCGAGCATGAGGGGGATTGTGATCTACGTTATATTCCTAGGTTAAAAATCATTTCAACCGAGCTTTTGAAATATAGCGCCATCTGCCTTAATATCTATCAACTAAATATGTGAAGAAATAGCATACTATACTTTTGAATTTCAATGTTTTTTGGTTAAAACTTTCAGATGTCGTGCAAATAGAATTTTGAAAGAGCAAACAGCTTTCACATAATCAATTAGAAATTCGGTCTTGTGTGATCAATATCTAAACTGAGCATGAAGCCTATAAATAGATACGTTCTTGGTGAAGTACAATATAATCATCGAAATCTTATTTAAAATAGGAGTTTTAATTCGCACTTTAGCCATCGTTTTCGATACTTATAGCGCCTAATATATTGCTTTTATATATTTTATTAGTTTTAACGAAAAATATTTTTGTAGTAACACCAGACACAGAAAAACGAAAAAAAAAAACGTTAAACTAAACAAAATGAAAACAGATGTCGTGAGAAGACAATAGAAACTGCTCTACAACGCGCGCTTTTTAAAAACACCCAAAATATTTACCAGAATATGAACAACTGATTAAGATAGCGGAGCATTTAACCCGTTATATCTCGATAATAGTTGAATTAATTTTTAACCGAAACAAGTATAGGTGGCGTAATAGCGCTAGCTTATCCGAGGAAGCGGCTATGACATAGAAATCTTATACTCCTACCTAGAATGCTCCAGTCTACGGGAGAACCTGACGCCAAGTCATTTTGTAGCAACGACTAATGATTATATAGTCTTTGCTTAAGCTTCAGCCAATCAGCGGCCATTCATTGACTACGGCAAACCGCTAGCGCCATAACATGGCGGTTAAAAATAGCAGAAGCTCAGACGATTTTTACAGGATCCATCCGATCAAAGATAATTTAAACTCGTACCCTACATTCGAAATCACTCTCTCGCGCGTTGCCGATAGCGTTTACCCACTCAGAAAAAATTCGCTCCATGGTTTGCGCCTTACCGCAACCGATGGAGCCCGATTTTTCTGAGGTCACGTGCCGGAAAAGGGTAAACGCTTCGTAACAAAACCGTCAATGGGAAAGCTCTCAGTATTCGAATCTAGGGTACGAGTTAAAATTATCTTTGATCCGATCCAAGCTCGCAGAATTCCTATTGGTTTTTGCTGGGATTTTTCACATGAACCACTTCAACGTTTTTGTTTTTTTTATTTAATAAGTGTTAATGTTTTTTTGAACTTTTAGTTTTTTTTTCATATTTACTTATTATAAGGAATATTTAAATGCCATTGTGAGGAATATAAATAAGATTTCGTTTAGGTTCGCTTTGAAAATATTTAAGCCTAGGCCTGACATAGGCCCAACTTTTAAAATATCAGGCAATGCCAATGGCAGTTTTGGGAAAAGCAGTGACTGAAGGTCCTTAGTATTAACCTTTGTATTTAAAGGTTATTTCACATTTAAAGTAGGTAATATTATATTTATTATTATGTTTGTAGAAACTTAGATAAACAAAAATGTTATGAAAGAGTAATTATATCCCACTAAAAATACATTAAACTAAAGAATGACACTTATGACGAATTGACGACAGTCATTGAATTATACAGCAACAATCATACTGATAATTGTCTTATTTTTCAAAACTTTTCCTTCTATTTAATAATATGCTTTTTCTCTGAGGAGCTTAGCCAAGATAAATGTCTCGCACTCTGCTTAAATTCAACATTCCACTGTTAAACAACATAAGAGATAGTACTCAACGAAGACCGATATTTACAATGTTAAATAAAGTGTTTTTAAAAAAAAACGGATATTGCAGTAATTATAGTCCCGAGTGGTTATTCCACTAGGCTCACTGAACTTCCTGAAGTAACTTTTACCAAATCATCAATTTGAAAGCCCGCCGTTGGTTAACATATCAAATTGCACCGAGGCTTAAGGAAACCCAAACTTTTACCTGTACAACGACACATAACCGTGGAAATGAAACATCGAGGAGCCATAACACCAAACAACGCAATAGTTATCCAAAACGTTTGCATATATAAGAGAAAAATCTTTACGAGTAAAGAAACATGTTGTCAGAATTTATAGCCCGCTGTACCGGTAAAATCAAGAAACCACGAGTAAAGAAACAGTCTACCATGTTTAAAAACTACATTAAACTGTCTTGATCACGGCCTCCTGCACGCACTCAAGGGGCCGTGACTCGATTGACGTGGGCCAATCAAATGCGGGTTCTTAAGGTTACGTAATCTAAAATCGAATTATTTTTAGGTGGGCTTTTTTCGCCTGTCCCAGGACAAAAAGTGTAAACTTTTTACCCTAAAACGTTTTATTCGCCTGTTCTCGGGGTAAGATTTACCCTGTCCCGAATTTTTTTCGCTTGTTCCAGAGCTCAAACGTTACACTTTTTACTCCTCCTCGAAAGGAGGTGTAGAGGGAGTAATCTAGCTTATATAGAAAATTCGTCCGCTTAAATTTTGTTTCACGAAAACATAACGGGTTTTGAACATCTTCACATGTGGCAAGCTTTTAATAACGAATATGCAATTGCTAAATGCTATTTAATGACTTTAAAAGTTGCTTGATGACTTAGACCTAAGGTGGTGTCTTGGGTATTAGCCTAGCTGATTATTATTATTATTAAATAAATAAGAAAAATGAGTCCTATATTGATGATCTCACCACCGGTCGCCATCTTAAAAACCAAACAAATATATAACCTTTAACCTCTAACTACTCCCTTCTTATTCCAACTCGTTTTTTTCGTCAAGATAGAATTGGAGTAAAATGACGTCATAGGGCTTCAAAAGTCGCTTGATGACTTAGGCCTAAGGTGGTGCCTTGGGTATTAGCCTAGCTGATTATTATTTATTATTATTATTATTTTTATTTTTAACCTGCTCAAAAAACCCAGAACAGGCGAAAAAAAACCACCTAATTTCAGTAACTCAAACTAGATGGCAACTAGGAGCAACAAACACAAGGAGGACGCAGCTAGCCTTTAAACACGCTAACGAAGGGTTGTGTACGAATTTCATTGGACGAGCGTCACGAGCCATTACGCTGAACGTTTTACGGGCGGGGGGGGGAGACAATTTCCGAATTTTCCCCTTCCGACGGCAGCAGGCGCTAATACGTCTAGCCCATAGATATAGGAAACGTATATAAAGGTCTAGATAAAATATTTCAAAGGGAGTGAATACGGAGGTGACAGCTAGCAGAAACGCGTAATTTCGGCAGGCTATCCTTATAACGCGCTATCTATCGGTAAGAAAGCTCGTGCTATCGTCGCGAGAGCCATTGTCTCCTGCTTAAAAATGATACTAAAAGTCACCAACAGATGGGGTCTAAAGACTTCCGCCTGCGGAAAGGTCAAGCACTTAGTACTAAAATGCTAAGAGAGCTCGTGCTCTTGGTCACGTGCCCTCCTCCGGTGTCTGCTAGGTGTCAATGTTAGGCTTAGACACCCCGAAATTTATCTAGACCTTTATATACATTTCTTATATCTATGGTCTAGCCAATGAAAAATGTACACAAGAAAATCCACGACTTTTGACGGGTTGCGTTCTCCTTGTGTGGGGTGTTGTGTTTGTTGCTCCTAGATGGCAACGAGTCGTTGCCGTAGTCACTCTCTGAATCGTGATTGGCTGCTAATGACGAAACCTCCGAAAATGTAATTGGCCCATTTTGTATTTATACGGAATCATTCTATGTTATAAGATTTCTATGGGCTATGATCTAGCGTCTGCTACAAACCAATTAAAAAGTCATAAGAACGTTTTTTCTTAAATAAACTTATCAAAATATTGCAAACGCTGCAAAAATTAAAATGCTAGTAACATTATTTATTAAGTCAAATTTACGAATATCGATGAGGAAACACTAATAGCGTCTGCTTTAGCCGATACCTATCTAGGTTTCAATGGCAAACCATAGGTTGCGTAGCGATAGTTTTCTGTGCCGAATACAAATTGAACAAGACGGCCCAGGCCGTAATATTAGTTCCACATCAGTGTATTAGAGTGGACAAACATATACACCCTTAGTAGACACAGGTAGGCAAACTAATACAAAAGCTAATGAGGCTACGTGATTTATTATCGTTTGATAAATAAATTGCCACCCTAAGTTAAAGAGTGGATGCCGCCCACCATCAGCTGACCCGGGTGGGCAAACTAATAAAAAATCTGTTGGGCCCATGTGATTTCCTATTGTTTGATATAAAATTCACCATCCTATGTTAAAGAGTGGCCACCGCCCACCCTCATGAAATCAACTTTTTTTCCGGTAACTCTCCCTTTAAGGGGGTTGGTCGGAGGGGGCGGAAATTAACGGCACTGCGTGCGCGTTAAAGAGTTCTATCGAATGAGACCAACTGTTTTTTTTCGGTCACTCTCCCTTTAATAAGAAAGTGCCACACTTATTTATTACTTCTGACCATACACGGTTTCGATAAGAAAGTGCCACACTTATTTATTACTTCTGATCATACACGGTTTCGATAAGAAAGTGCCACACTTATTTATTACTTCTGACCATACACGGTTTCGATAAGAAAGTGCCACACTTATTTATTACTTCTGACCATACACGGTTTCGATAAGAAAGTGCCACACTTATTTATTACTTCTGACCATACACGGTTTCGATAAGAAAGTGCCACACTTATTTATTTCTTCTGACCATACACGGTTTCGATAAGAAAGTGCCACACTTATTTATTACTTCTGGGTAAATCCATGTCAAATCACCCGATGGCTCCCACGGCACCATTTTCGATTTCGTTTAAACTTTAACCACTTATATTATAGACCTTTTGAGCAAGAAAGCCAAATCTTTAGCTCTGAAATCGAAGTATTTTTGAAGATACGATTTTTTTAAATAACCTTGCAAGTAGTCGAGTGTTTTGACAAGTACAATTCTGTCATTTTTGAGCATTGATATCTAATGATCGGTTAATATCACGTAGATGTAATTTTTTGTAACCATTTTACTGGTGGTAAAGATAACTTAGTAATCATTACGAGGTTCGAAAATAGTGTCGTTAATTTGATAAAAATCGGCGAATGTGCCATAAAAAATCGCATTACAGGTAAACAGACCAACTTCGTCGGTCTTTAAGACATCGAAAGAATTTTTTTAATTTCATTAATTGACCTATATAGGATGAAATTAAGCTTGGGAATTCAAAAACGGAACCAGAATTACTCGCGGAACTATACTTTTGGAGTTATAGGGGTTCAAATGTAACGTTTTTCTCAAAATCAGGAAAACATGGTAGTGAATAGTCGCGTTTTTGGCCATGTCGGATACTGAAACACAAAATAATGTTGATACAATCTGAAAGTACAGAATTCATTATATAACATATGAAATTTTCATCTTGTATTTCCAAGTCGTTCAAGGTCAAACGTTAAGGTCAAAACGAACCCGATTTTTAAAAGCTCAAAACTGAGCACTTCACGTCAAATCAACCAGGCTCATACCACTCAAGTCACCGAATACGATTAAATTTTCTGGGCAGGTGTAGTTATGGGTAAAACTAACCCCTGTACAGCAAAAGTGCCGAAAAAAGTTTATTTGGAAGTTATAGGATAAAATAGTTGTTTTGCGATTTTCCGAAAATCCGTTGCACCCAAAGAATTAATAGCTATAACTTCAGTTCTAAGAGAGATAAAAATGTGATCGATGACTTATTTTATAGGTAATGAAATCCTTAACACACCATATTATAATTTAAAAAAATAAAAGGTTTAAATATCTGGAAATTTGAAACTTGGAAGTAAGTTATTCGCAGATCCCCAAAATAGCTAAATTTAGAAAAATTAATTTTTGGTCTCTATCGACTTATTTCGACATAATACATTCTCTGTTAAAACATTTTCTTGGAGAATTAACGTTTAAGGAAGTTTCAACTAAATTACCGTAGCCCCCCCCCCCCCCTCCAGGCAATTTTAGAGTTAGAAGTTTTCATACTTTAATTTATTTTTCATTCGGGTTTTATTTGTTTTATTTCATGAGATATAAAAATTGAAATGTTATTATTTTATTACTTTTGGAATTACTAGCAAAATGTTACTGCATGGTTAGTACGGACATATGTAACATAATTACTCATAAGTATGCCTCTATATAACATATCTGTATTAAAAATTTCAATGAGACCTTGTTTCACAGCCACGAAAGAAATCATGAATGAACTACGCGCAAAACCGGTTTAACTTCCTTCCCTCCCCGCCAGACCTGGTTTGGATGACAAAAAAGCCGTAATCGATTGGAAAGTGACGTCAATTACGTCATATCCTGTGAACAAGGTCTCATTGAGAAGACGTTCTTTTTGGCACACTTAAATATGATAAAATGGTAAAAGAGGGTTGCTCAACAACAAAAATGGTACCAACTTGCAATATGGCCTAAAAATTCAATTTTGGTGTCTAATAGTCCTTTAAATAAAAGGTCATTAAAGCCGATTATAGAGTTTGTGCTGCTGCGACTGGACCTATAACTGGTCTGTCTATGGTTTCCCTTGATACTGCCAAAGATGATAATTTTCTATTCATAGATCTGGCGGCATTTTTCAACAGGGGGGCAAGACATTCAGAGAGGGGTTTATTTATAAGCGCCTATTTGAGGATCTGCTAAGTCCGCAGTGATGCGGTATAGACAACCTAATTTGGGAGGGGATAAAGGTGGCAAGTGGGGCAGTTTCCCCCAAAATTTGCGACCAACGAATTGGACCGTGTTTGGTGTCGTACTGGATGGTAGTTTTCACGCTGAATTGAGTGCTACCAACCGTTTCTGAGTTAATACCGAATTTGCACTGAATTACTTGTTTTTTTTTTCTAAAAAAAAACAAATTTAGGACTAATAGTTTCGGACAAAAAGTACATCCAAAATGTTTTTTTTTTGTTGGAAATTTCAATAACAATTGAAAGTTTATATCAAGATTTTGGCCAGGGTCAACGTATTGTTTAGTGCCGAATCGAATGGGACCAGCCGCAAGTCCTTAGGAAGTTAGGATGAATCGTTTCCGAGTTATAACGAAATATTTCGTAAAATTGGCATTTGAACCTCCAAAATGTACTCTTCCTTCGTACCGTAATGTGGCTGTAACTTTCTTAAAAGTTACTCCCTCCATGAAAATGTTTTAACAGAGAATGTATTATGACGAAGGAAGTCGAGAATGGCCAATTTTTTTCTTCTCAATAGCTATTTGGTAGATCTAAGTTTCAAATTGAAAATTTTCCAAAGGTTTTAAAAAAACTTTAAAATAATAATATATTGTGTTAAGGGTTTCATTACCTTTAAAATAAGTCATTGATCGCGTTTTTATCTCTTTAAGAACCGAAGTTCAGGGGAGGGCAGAGGGGGGGGGCGTCCATCCCGGGCGACACTCATTAAGGGGCGCCAGAAACTGTTTGGCGACCTTTCGATCAAGGAACAAAGTTACATTTTGGAATTTTTAAAGGAAAAAGGGCACACTTCAAGAGATTTTCCCAGGGCACCACAAACCCTCGCTACGCCACAGCCGAAGTTATAGCTATTTTATTCTTTGGGTGCAACGGATTTTCGGAAAATCGCATAACAATCATTTTATCCTATAACTTCCAAATAAACTTTTTTCGGCACTTTTGCTGTACAGGGGTTAGCTTTACCCATAACTACACCTGCCCAGAAAATTTAATCATATACGCTGACTTGAGTGGTATGGGCCTGGTTGTTTTGACCTTGAACGACTTGGAAACACAAGATGAAAATTTCATATGTTATATAATGAATTCTGTACTTTCAGATTGTATCAACATTATTTTGTGTTTCAGTATCCGACATGGCCAAAAACGCGACTATTCACTACCATGTTTTCCCGATTTTGAGAAAAACGTTACATTTGAACCCCTATAACTCCAAAAGTACAGTTCCGCGAGTAATTCTGGTTCTTTTTTTGAATTCCCCAGCTTAATTTCATCCTATATAGGTCAATTAAAGAATTAAAAAAAATTCTTTCGATGTCTTAAAGACCGACGAAGCTGGTCTGTTTACTTGTAATGCGATTTTTTATGGCACATTCGCCGATTTTTATAAAATTAACGACACTATTTTCGAACCTCGTAATGATTACTAAGTTATCTTTACCACCAGTAAAATCGTTACAAAAAATTACATCTACGTGATATTAACCGATCATTAGATATCAATGCTCGAAAATGACAGAATTGTACTTGTCAAAACACTCGACTACTTGCAAGGTTATTTAAAAAAATCGTATCTTCAAAAATACTTCGATTTCAGAGCTAATAATTTGGCTTTCCTGCTCAAAAGGTCTATAATATAAGTGGTTAAAGTTTAAACGAAATCGAAAATGGTGCCGTGGGAACTTTTCTTGAAATCGGGTGATTTGACAAGGATTTACCCTCCTGACCATACACGGTTTCCATAAGAAAGAGCCACACTTATTTATTACTTCTGACCATACACGGTTTCGATAAGAAAGTGACACACTTATTTATTACTTCTGACCATACACGGTGTCGATAAGAAAGTGACACACTTATTTATTACTTCTGACCATACACGGTGTCGATAAGAAAGTGCCACACTTATTACTTCTGACCAAACACGGTTTCGATAAGAAAGTACCACACTTATTATTATTATATAATATTATATGCTCTCTGCTTCAATGTCTAACGGATCTATCTCTCCTGTCTTTACGGGCACTACTAGTTAACAATCTACTTGTACCGCTATAGAAAGTGCCACACTTATTTATTACTTCTGACCATACACGGTTTTGATAAGAAAGTGCCACACTTATTTATTACTTCTGACCATACACGGTTTCGATAATAAAGTGCCACACTTATTACTTCTGACCAAACACGGTTTCAATAAGAAAGTGCCACACTTATTATCCCCAGTCCGACCCGCAGACCGCACAGTCAGCGGGGCCTCGCGATTCAGGGGCGAGGGAGAAAATTGTCGGGTGAAAAAGCCTATGTGATACGAAAAGAGAACGGAATATGGTTGTCCGCAAATCCCCAGTCCGACCCGCAGACCGCACCGTCAACGGGGCCTCGCGAGGGGCGAAAAGGCCTTAGAGTTTTATTATATAGATTATATGTTCTCTGCTGCAATGTCTAACGGATCTATCTCTCTTGCCTTTACGGGCACTACTAGTTAACAATCTACTTGTCCCGCTTTTGAGTAAACGCAAAATTTCGTTCCGCCCCCAATGGAAGAAATGCGCCCCCCTATTACGCGGCCCGCAGCTATCTGTGTTCGAGTCCCGGCGCCAGTGTTAATATAAGTTATATTAATAAGTTATTTTTCGCAGCTCCATCTACCGTGTCGTCGCTTTTCCACGCCAAACAACATACAACACCAGGAATTCATACCTCAAACTTGGAATGGTTATCTCGCCCGATTTCCGTCTCTATCTAGGGGACCGTTTTTTTCCATCATTTTGACGTCAGAGCATACGTGTTTTCTCATACGATTTTCAATGGTATTAAATCCTAGTTTCAGATAATTTCATCCCCCTGTGTCGAAAAAGGGTTCAAACATCTTTTTGCTCTTCCCTTCGCTATCCCCGCTAGCCCGTATTGATAGCGACGGTCCAGTGGCGTAGATAAGGCCCCCGCAGACCCCGCAGTGCGGGGGGGCCCCTAATTTCATATCAAAGTATATACTAGATACCGGATAAAATTCCGAATATTGTTTTGCGGGGGGGCCTCGCGGGTCTTAGCTACGCCACTGCGACGGTCACCTCGTAATTCGGACTTCGCGGTTCTCAAGGGCATTGTAACTGTTGACAATTTTGACAGCGCTAACAATGCCGGACTTAATCCTTCCACATGGAAAGGTCGGGAGAGCGAGCTGACCCGTCGCTATCAATGGTGGAGTTTCAAACCCTAAATTTCGAAATGGCCGGGGAGTCGAACAAAAAACTACAGTTGTAAAAACGGGAGGTTGCGCGGGGTAAAAACTCCTAAAGAGGGGAGACGCGTGCGAGGGGGCGATTTTTTTTTCTCATACACGTCACTGAAAACGGTCCCCGAGATCTTACCATAGGGAATACGGCCGGATAACCATTCCAAGTTCGAGATATGAATAGTTCTTTTTATAAAATAACCTTGGCCATCTTGTTGAAATGTTGCCTCCCCCGCTTCAGCTGTGGATCGGTTTTCTCTCCCACTAAAGAGCTTATAGACTCATTCTTAGGTATTGGCTGAACTATTCCAGGGCAACATTTCAACAAGTTGGGCAAGCATAAAGACATTTTATAAAATCAACTATTCCTGACAACACTTAACGACAATCCGTCCATAGCAATAGTCCCACTTCGATATATATATCTCGATGTGGAACTAACAATAGTCCCACTTCGATATATATATCTCGATGTGGAACTAAAAACTGACCTTTGCGCCCTAATAAAAAATTAAGATCAAATTGTAAATTTCTGGTATTTCGGAATGATTAAATGTATTGCCTATAGTGGATTTTATAAAATGTCTTGCCCAACTTGTTGAAATGTTTCCCTGGAATAGTTCAGCCAATGCCTAAGAATGAGTTCATAAGCTCTTTAGTGGGAGCACTGCCTTCTATAATATTATAAAAGGCAGTGGTGGGAGAGAAAACGGATCCACAGCTGAAGCGGGGAGGCAACATTTCAACAAGATGGCCAAGGTTATTTTATAAAAAGAATTATTAATACCAAAAACGACATAGGACCCAAAAGTGTGCCAGATCGTTATAGCTCATATCAAATACAAGCAGCCCTGTTACTGAAGGGTTGTATTTAATGGCGTAGCTAAGGACTCAAAGCCCCATCCTCCCTCCCCGCAAAAATCTCAATGGGGGGCCCCCCCTTTTTAATTTTTTTAATGGTGAGCAGAGTGGACCATCAGCTACAATACTGGTTACCAAAGGGTTGAATTTTTGGTTAATAAAAAAATATTGAATCTTGCAGACCCTCCGGGATATTCAGGCAAGCAACTAGAAAGAATAGGTCTAGGATCTCTTCATTGTGCGTATATAGATAATCGATTTAGACGTTTCTGAAGTGGAGACATCCTCAAATATTATTAATTAAGTAACAAAAGTGTGCCTTTGGAAGATAAATAAATAGGGTGTATCTAACCACTTTAGAACGTGGCTATGTGTTGAACTTTCTTTATTTAACATGCGGTAGGTCTAAAAATACAATAATTATATAAAAACAGAGAAAAATTTCCCTTTAATTGGTAAAGATTCTCAGTTAAGCCAAACATTTCATATAATTACTGATAATTTGCCAAGAAGTTTATAATATCATCTTTGTCTCTACTTAACCATTTAGCGTTTAAATTGATAGTTTCTATTCCCTGCTGAATAGCTCTTTGTGTTCCTTTCACAGGATTTTGAGCAAAAAAAGTCTGAAAATAGGAAAATTAAATTAGGATTCTCACCTATTTAAAAAAAAAGTCAAAAATAATTTTGAGATGTACTTCAACTTCCTTTGCCATTTCTTCTGATGCGAAGTTTTCAGCGGCATACTGTTGATTTATTAAAAGTCAGTTAATGAGTTAATACCAAAAGCGACATAAGACCCAAAAGTGTGCCAGATCGTTATATTTTCCACTGAGATTTTCGAAGTAAAAAAGAGAGTGAAGGAGAGCTAGTCTATCTCTCAGTAAATATTTCAAAAACGCCAAGTTAGGGCTGACACACTTTTGGAGTATTTTGTTAATACTGAATTGATGAAAACCAATTGTGCAAGCCAAAACCAATTATAGAATTTCTGAGTAACTTGTTAAAGGAATACTATGTACTAAAATATGATGCAGAGATGATAACTAAAAATCGGTTTTTTCTAAGAATTTCAATGACCTTGAACCATGTCTTCAAGGTTATAAAATTTTTTCTCAAGAATCATTAGGTTTATAAACTCAGTTCCAATTAGACAAGTGCGAACCATCACATTTTAGGTCCTAAGACTAAGATCCCTCACTATGTTGAGTATATTAGGGAAGATTTGATAGCGTGCATAAGTCGTCTAACTTGTGTATTGTATATAAATCACAGTCATTGAACTTTTCATTCTAGAATGACACACAAACTATGCAACCTGAAAATTTAAAATTTGTAGCAGAAACAATTTTGACTTATTAGCCGTAGATCTTTTTTAGTTAACTCCCTGTAGAACTGCTAATACTGAATCAATGGTGATTTCATAGAATAATTTTTTCAAATGAACTAAAAACAGTTTTTAAGATAGCCCATTTAACCTAATGTCATTAAGACTTCATGATTTAAGGTCACTTTGAATCCGAAACTCAAACTCAATAGATTGCATTAAATTAGCTGTTTCAGTTTACATGCTCACATAGCAGCAGACGTGAGTAGTTCCTAAGCTGGTGGATTTTAATCTGTTAAACAGGCGATACATCAAAAAGACTCTATGCTAGCACTCGATTTTGGTTGAGTTCTTGTTCGAGTTTCAAGTAGAGTACTCGACTCAAAACTCGAAAACCATTAGAAGAGAAACTCAAAACAACTTAGTTTGAAATAGAAGCTAAGGTTTATATTTCGAGTACTTGAGAAGCTTATTTTAAACGAGTCCCAACCAGTGGCGGACTGGCCATAGAGTGAATCTGCCCGATGGCAAGTGGGCCCCATGGACCGTTCATTAAGTGGGTCCCCTTAAACATGATAGCATTATAGTTGTTAAGGTCTGGGCCCTTTGTCTTCTGGCAACCAATAATATTGGACCCAGTCCGCCACTGGTCCCAACTCTCGAGTTTTCAAAATGAGCTAAAAAATCTTGAGTTTTAAAAATAAGCTAAAAACTCGCGAGTTTTCAGAATAAACTTAAAAATTATTTGAGTTTATTTCGAAAAAGGTATAAAACTATAAATATATAACTTGGCAAGGCTAAGCTATTCTATTGATTGAAGATAAAATATAGATTCTTCCTGATTAGATAGAATTTCAAAGTTTGTAGATGTAAAAAACCAAACTAAAACCATAACCAGGGTTCGTACAAAATTTTCGGATTTCAAATACATGACTTATCCAGGTTATCCCTGATTAATTTTTGGCAATATCCCTGACCTTTTTGTTAATATTCCTACTAATTTTCATCATATTATGTTTTCATAGGTAAAAGTACAAAGTGAAACCATTTTTTAAATACCACAAACTGAATTATATTTAATAAGAGCACACTAGATCGTCTCTCTCCTCTCTCGGGAAAAGGTGCCAGTCATAAGCGCGCAAGAGAAGCGAAAAGTTTGTTGACTATGAAAATCCCAGACTTTTTACGATATTATTTAAATCCCTGACTTTTTTCACCAAATTTTAAATCCCTGACTTATCCAGGTT
Organism: Leiobunum rupestre; assembly: GCF_980474605.1. Lineage (NCBI taxonomy): Eukaryota > Metazoa > Arthropoda > Arachnida > Opiliones > Sclerosomatidae > Leiobunum > Leiobunum rupestre. The sequence continues at coordinate 29,269,299 of NC_143387.1, read as the reverse complement.
ACGTACGAACCCTGATAACATGAATCCCCTGTACGTTTTTGGTGGAGCGATACACAGTCTTTTTTTCTTTGGATTACTTTTAGTAAAGAAGTCTTAATAAAAGAATATTGATAGTGTGGAGAATAGAGTACTTGAAAGTAAGCCTCAATTTTCGAGCACTCGAAACCTAAGCCTAAATAGTAGGTACTTGAAATCCCCTTTTAAGCTAAGCCTAAATACTCAAAAAAAAAAAAATTGAAACTCGATATAAAATATTTTAGAAACTAACTCGACTCTAAATCCGGACTCGCACATGCCTAATCTATGCATAAAGCTTAGTTTCCACTAGAGTGAGATATAATGCCTTTTTGAGGATTTGAAAATGGTATATATTTGAAACAGCAAAACTCAGAACTACTAGTATCTCGTCATATGAAATTCAACCAACCAAGCTCCTCCCCTTATGCATTCACTACCTCTAAAGTTCTTTCAACAAGCCAGCCCAATGGCCATTTCAAATGCACTTACCTTAAATAACCGAGATGCCATTGGCAAATTTTCATATCGCTCACGAATAACTTCAATTTTCTCTTTAATAAACTTCCAAGTGAGATCCCGCCCAATACTTGATAAAGATACAGTGGCCATAAATGTCACAGAATTTTGAGAACGAACATTTTCCTAAGTTAAATTAAAAATTGTTAAATGACCATACAGCTATGGTAGTCCAACAAGGCCCTAGATATCAATATCCTACCGAAAGCGAAAACTCTAAAACTTTTTGTAACAACTCTTTAGAAGGCACAGAACCCAAGGCAGCGGCAATACGATTCTTTTCTTCATGTAACTCAGTATCTTTATACAGCTGAATCACTCGATCAAATGTTTTTTCATCACAGTTTGTTAATGTACCCCGATACACCTAAGAATATTATTGGAATAACAATACCATTGAGGCACAAGTTCAATAAAATGAGGTAGTACATACCGAACTTCTTATATCTGCGGCTACAGTTTTGACTCCCGTAACATGGTCTTCAAATTTCTTTTTGGCTTCCTCTATTACTTTTTCATCCTTAGCATGGATTAATTGAACTAATATCAAGTTGCGCAACAAAGTATCTAAATGGCCTATAAAGAAGACTTCAAATATAAGGAAACTGGAAATTTATGCTAAAAAAATGTATTGTTACTTTCGCCTTGAATAGGTTCCCAACCGAGTTTCAAATGAATTTTGGAGAAGAGCTGTCGGCAAAACGCGTTAAATTGCGGAAGCATACCCAAATGACTGACCAACTGACGAAGTGTTGAAATGCAATCATTAATGGAACACCAGACAGTGTAATTTGTTTCTATAGTATAAGCTTGCAGCAATGTTAGAACATCAGCGGTAGACACTTGACCCAACCGAACCTGTAATAAAGAGTTAATTAACCAGTTTTCTGCTAGAGAAGATGTGGTCCAAAAATTAAAGCAATGTCTATTGTATGATGAAGCAGAAAAAAATGGAGTAAAGGTTTTCATGATGTGCATTCATGAAGGCTTGCCATAATTAAACTATATTAAGTGACCAAAGTATTTGAATGAATGTTGGACCCATATTATGAGGGACTTAATTGCAACACATTTCCTTTCAAACCAAATTTACTTACAATTAGATGACCCGAAGTGATTTTCACTGATTTTGGATTAAATTTGGGGGATAAGTAATCCTTTATGTTACTTGAAATTTCCCAAAAGGAATAGATTCAACGTGCTTTAGATTTGCCATGGCAACCAAATATGTTTTTGATAACTTAAAAGTTAAAACCTAGTTTTCCCTATGGAAATTAACATGGAAAAAAAATTGTACATTGGGTAATTTCAGGTTAATTTGAGTAAATGAGTGTACATTTGGGGAAAATAAGAAAATTGGGTAAATACCAGTAAATTTGGGTTATATTTTTTTAAATTTAGCCACTTTACTTCTAAATTTATCCAATTTAATGTAATTTATCAATTTTACTTTCATAATCAAAATTTAGTCAATTTTACTTGCATTTACCTAATTTACACATTTAACTAATATTTACCGAAATGTATATGTGATTATTCATGTTAATTTTCATAGGGTAAAGAAGATTTTAAGTAAACAAATACATTTTTGGTTGCCATGGCAAAACTAAAAAGTCCGTCGAAACTTTTCAGTATGGGAAAGGAGAGAAAAAACATTCTTTTGTTATTGGCTCATGTTATGTTCTTCTTAAAGGCACATCGTAACAGCTGGTATTTCATTCCCTCCCTGACAGAAACTGAGATGTGTCTAATTTTAGCACAAAAATTATGGGTAACATACTAAAGCAAACAAATCATCTTGTATATTAAGGCGATCCAATGGTCCAATAGATTGATTAGCAATTGTGGATTTCAGTTGGGTTAACATTTCCTTGGAATAGTTGACTCTGTAAAATTCAACCACGCCTGGATTGAGCTGAAAATTGAAAAAAATTAAACATCATTCTGGGTACAAAGTAGACCAAAAGCATTTATTTCTGAAACAGACAATTTTTACAGATTTTGTAGCAGTATTTTTGGGGAATTATTTAGACAACAAATTAAATAAAATGGATCTAAGCTTACCTTAACCCACTGATCTGGTAAAACATTTTCCAAACGAACTTCGATAGATTTAGTCTCAAATAATATGTTTTTGACAATTGCATTTGGGTTAGCAGACGTGCTGAAGCTTACTGGTATTTTCCACAAGCTTTCATAATCTAAAAATATAGTATAAATAATAGCTTGTACTAGACACAAATGCTGTTCACGTACCAGGATGACCAAGAGAATATTTCTCTTGCGCTAATGATAAAACACGATCATTTCCATCTTGTTTAGAGGTCACCTTATCAAATAAGAAAGTTTCAGCAAATCAGTTTTTAAACTAACTAATTACTAATTAGTGGCATGAACATACTGTTAAAACGGGATATCCTTTTTGTTTAGTCCATGTACTCATCACTAAACCAACTGGTTTACCACTAACTTCTTCTAAAGCATCCCATAAATCTTCAGTTTGGGTATTTTTGTAAGAGTGACGGTTAAGATATAGGTTAAGTCCTTTTCGAAAAAACTTAATAGAGAAATTAAAAATGTTGTCACTTTGTTGAATATAACTTAAATAGCGTTTAATGCAAGAACCTCATCTCCTAGATACGTGTGAAGCATTCGAATTACTGATGAACCCTTTTCATAGGATATAATATCAAATATTTCTCTTATTTCAGAGGGATGTTGTACAGGTACCTTTATGGTGTAAAACATGGGGACATTCATTACTATAACTTCCCGTTACAAATAAAATTACCACATACTTCAATTGGATGACTGTTATCAAGGGAGTCTAGTTTCAAAGCACCTGCGAACGTATCAGTAACAAATTGAGTCCAAATATCAAATTCCGGGAACAGGTGATCAACACACAGAAACTCGATAAAAGATGCAAAACCTGTAAAAGGAAATAACTTCATTTCAATCAGCTATTTTAAATTTTTCATATTTATTGGCAATAAATTCACGATAAATAGCACAGCCCAAATCCAATTTTAGAACTGCCCACTATTTTAGGCCCTGATTCGTGGTAATTTTATGCAAAAATCACCTGTTTATTAATAAATTTACTACTTAACAACTAATCATTTCACCATTAAAATGGGGAATACAAACAATAAACCCACCTTCATTTAACCACAAATGAGTCCACCATTCCTGAAAAACACAAATTTATCAGTGAGTAATGATAAACCTACGTCACATATATTATTATTTTTGACATTAATTCAGAGGTGGTTCTTCATGAAGGCATTGCCTCAAAACTAAAAAACAATGCCCCATTCTGAAACCACCATTATTTTTACGTGTCTTATTATTATTAGTAAGAGTCTTGAGTGGTTGGGTTAGACCCAACCTAATACTAATAATAATATGTGTCTTAAATATACTAACCATTGTTACTAAATTTCCAAACCACTGATGGGCTAGTTCATGGGCTACAACTAAGGCAACGTATTGTTTGTTTATAGCCGCAGAATTTTCAGGGTCGAACAAGAGACACGTTTCACGATAAGTTATTAAACCCCAATTTTCCATTGCACCTACAAATAACGTAAATTTATTTTTTGGAGTTTGTTAAGGGCATATGTTAGATTATGGCCGTGCCCCATGTAAGACCAAAATAAGGATACAAGATAAGAAATACTATTACCGGAACCAAAATCTGCCAAAGCAATCAAATCCAATTTTGGTAGAGGATAGGCAATTTTAAAATAATCTTCATAATATTCTAAAGCTTTAACAGATGCCTGTCGCAATAAAATACGAAATTACTAAATATCTTTGTACTAGGAATGAATTTCAATAAATACCTCCAATGCAACTCTTCCTTGCTCTTTCTTTTGTAAGGGAGTGTATACTCTGACTAGTACCCCATTCGATGTTTTATCTTCAATATATTCAAATTCCCCAACAATAAAGGCTAAAAGGTAGGTTGACATGATGGGGGAAGTGGCATATTTAACTTCCCTTAGATTAGACTCAATCAAAGTATCACTAATCACATTCTACAAAATAAAAACCCTGGTTAATAGGAAACTTTTGTTGAATGATATGATGGTAGATTTTTATACCATGTTGGATAATGCAACCCTATCTTGAGGCACTATCAATGTCACATCAAATGTTGCTTTAATAGCAGGTTCATCCCAACATGGGAAAGCACTCCGGGCATCTGTAGCCTAAACACAATCATCACTTTCCATTCTGAATTAATTTTCAAATTTGACTAACTTCAAATTGTGTGCATGCTGCAAAACGTTTTTCTCCACTTGGAGTTGTGTAAGTGCTCCGGTAGAACCCTTTCAGTTTATCATTCAAAACTCCTTGAAATTCTAATTCAAGTTGTCCATTTCCACGAGGAAGAGTGGAACCAAATGATAAGCGTAAAGTCTCTTCTTTTTCAGACAATTTGATGGATTGAGGAACAATTTCTTCAGTAGAAATATATAGATTAAATAACCAATCTCCAAAAATTTTGTTAGCTCTTGAATAGTAACCCCAATGAATAAAACCCTTTCGTAATTTCTAATTTACCTCATCAAATTGGATTAAGAAAATAACCATAATGTAATTCTATTTGCCTTATCTGATTGTAAGTGGTTTAAATTATGGTCCCCAAGAGACCATTTCTATAGTTCACTCTGTAAGAGTTCTGTCATACGGGAAATACTATAGACCTAGGGTACGTTCAGTAACTAGTCAACGGAGTCAGTGTTTAACTGTTGAAAGTTGTTGAACGACAATTTGTACCCCGGTATTGACATCATGATTCTCACTGCTTGCTCAAAGTGAGCTTGATTTTCAATTAGGTTTTGCCGTCTGTCAAAGCGTCTAATCAATAAAAATGGCATGATAATTAATGAAATTAATAAAAAAAATTATGTCACTGATGATGTCCCAATTCTCAACCCTGTAGCGTGGATATATTTTTCATTCAAAGTTGATTTCACGTTTACTAGTTACTGAAGTGGTACACAAAAATGCCTAAATTGTTATTAACCATTTTTTGATCCATCCTTAAAGACAGCTTTTGACACAACTAGATCCAAAGCGTTTAGTGTGATGCTGTCAGTACTTTCTTGCACCTATAGAATTGATATTAATGCTTTCAAAAACCAGATAATTTAATATACTGTATATCATGTAATATTTACTTCTAAATTTATAATACACGTTCCATCGAAAATTAGCTTATTCAAATCGGGTTTCAATGATAATATATAATGTTTCGGAACAACATTCTTAGGTAGACGCTCAAAATTACTTTTCCCTGTCATCTTTGTTACAAAACTTCGAACGACAAAGTAGTTACTTTTCAAAATATTGCGAGATGTAGTATTATAGAAATTTAATATCGCGCCAATAAAAACCTTATTAAATCGAAAAGTTAATACTTTCATATGAAAAACGCAACGTCACGCATCCGGATTTCGGAGCCGATCTGCAGACTGCACAAAATTAAGTACACCCCAGAAATGGAAACTGTAGCTCCATCTAGTGGAAATAGTTAAAGGGGAATTGTCACCAAATCCAAAATTTACGAGGTTTTTTTAAAGAAAGATAGAAAATATATCAATGATTATATCCGTGCAAGGATCCGTGAAATTTTATAGTTATTGGAAAAGTATTTATAAAGCTATGGTACTTTTTCTGCAAACTACATCAAGCGACTCCAAAAATTTCAGAAATCGCGGTTACCTACGTGTAGCGCCAAATGAGTGAAGCGGAAAAAATTTGAGAACGGACAGCGGTGGCAGGGTTCATAGAAATCTAGCAAGGCATTTTAAAAACACGAAAATCTACAATCTACGAATATAACTCTGGTAAAAACCCAAGGAGAATGTCATAGTCCCGACTGAAAACGATAAAACCGGTAAAATAATATTTCGCTCACGAGATGGCGCAAGAGGTAGGTTTGACGAAGTGGTTTTGAGACTCTCTAGTCGAGGGGGATAAAATACGAACTTTGGTTGCTAATAATAAATCAAATACTGAAAATATTTTTATGAAATTTTTTGTATAACGATTTTCGGACATCCTCAGTCTATCCATTTAAAAGGTTTTTAGTTTCACATTGATATTGTATATCGAATGGGACTAATCTATGGCTATGAGCGAAATGTAGTAGTAGCATATGTAACATATTTACTCATAAGTATGCTACTAGCTCTATTTCTTCACTAACGGTTTGTTTCACAGATATTGCGTAACCCGCACTCTACGTAATATATGACGTCAGATTTGGTGTCATTTTTGACGTCATCGAATCTCAAATGCGGATAATGCCGTCAAGGAGGATAGGAAGGGAGGCGAAGTAGGAAGGATGAACGCGCCAGCCAGTATCCCCGCCAGGAATTTTAACACACAGGCCCGGTCTGATTTAACCCCCCCCCCCTATCTATATATTTAAATTTTGAAATGTCCGATTTTAAAGAATTTTCTTGACTATAGTTAAAATTTTTAAATTATGAAACTAATATGTTAATTTAAACGTTTTCTTAGGAAAGATAAAATTTTCTGCCCTCGCAGTTTAATCAAAGAATGATACTCTTCGATTAGAGCTTTTACCAAATTCATCAACCACTAAATTAGGGTTTTCTTTTAAACAATTCGACAAATCCCGATTAATGGACAAAGTAGCGAGATTTGAAAGTCTAAATTATCCCATAGTTGTCAGTGCCTCCGCCAGCAGTAGGCACAAGTAGGCACGTGCCTATGTTCAAAAATTATAGGCCTATTTTAGGGGCCTCTAAAAGTTTAAAAAAATTGCCTCTGGGGCCTCCAAATGTGATTTTTAAATTTTATTTATTTTTAAAAATTGGTCATCTAGCCCCCTAAAACAAAGAACTCCCATTCAATTCCAATTTCCAAGAGTCCTAAATGGCCCTAACAAAACGTTCTCTTTTGAACCACCTATACTCGAAATCAATATTACTTGAGTACACAACCAAAGGCAGCGAACTCTGTGGTTTCTGCTTTTGGTAGTGAACTCTGTTAACATTGATATAGAGTATATGACAAAAGATTTGCCCGGGATGGGGAAGTGCAAGGAAAGCAGCAAAAAATACCACCTGTTAACTTATTGTTTTTTGTTTGTTTGTAAACTTAGTTTCTAGGAATTCTACAAAAGGGGGCATAAAGTGAGAAACTGGATTTCTTTAATACGACTTAAACCGTTGCAACGCTTAAACCTTGGATAAGAGATAAGTTCTATTCTCCAAGCTTAAACGAAGGGAAATCCCCGCGGAGCTGAAGTCGAAGCGTAAAGCATCGTACCAGCCACTACTTTGAATAGAGAGCGTCCTGGCAAAGAATTTAGACCCCAGGAATGGAAAGAAAAACCGTTAATGTCTCAGTTTCGAGTTGACGGGAGAGCTTCCGGCTAGGCGAATCAATAGAACCGGAAATAAGCCTGTCAACCTAGGTATGCCTTTGGAGGCTAGGGACAAGCAAATTATACTAGGTGGAGCTGCAGTTTCCATTCCTGGGGTCTAAATTCTTTGGTCCTGGGGATTATGGTTTTTTCTTTTTTACACTTTGTCCCTTTTGCGAAATCACGTGATATCAGTGACCACTGATCGTAGGGAAAGGACCTAGACCTTCGGTGGTCGGACTTCTGACTTGTCCCAGATAACGCGCGTTTCTTCATTTCGTTTTCTGCTCCTGAACAAACAGGACATGTAGTTCTCAATTTCGATTATCTCCCAGTCAAATTTTTTCAAAGTCTCTTCCAAGACTAACTTTTTAAAGGCTAATTAGCTATTCTAGCTAAATTATTCAAAAAGCCCTTTTCAAGGCTAATTAGCTATTCTAGCTAAATTATTCAAAAAGCCTTTTTCACGGCTAATTAGCTATTCTAGAAAAAATATTCAAACAGCTTTTTTCAAGGCTTTGATATAGCTGGTATTATTAAAAAGTCTGTTTGAAGACTACATAGCTTTAACCAAGAATCCATTTAGGTACCATAAGAATATGGGAGCATAGCTCTAGCCTCTGGTATCGTCGTCGCAAACTTTGTAACGAAAGTTCGTCTGCAATTTTCACATCACGTACACAGCGCACTCAGGCGTTAGAATCTGGCATTTTAATTTCGTTAAAATGGCGGAAAAAGCAAATATCTGCTCTAATCGAAGAGTATCATTCTTTGATTAAATTGCGAGGGCAGAAAATTTTATATTTCCTAAGAAAACGTTTAAATTAACATATTAGTGTCATAATTTTAAAATTTTAACTATAGTCAAGAAAAGTCTTTAATTCAGACCAGGCCTGTGTGTTAAAAATTCCTGGCGGGGGTACTGCGAGTAAGTCAGATTGTAGGGCTCTACAGTCATCCATGCTTTTGATGTCTTTGTAAACTTTATTTAATAATAAATTTATCAATTTAGTAATAAATTTATCAATTTAGTAATAAATTTATCAATTTAGTAATAAATTTATCAATTTAGTAATAAATTTATCAATTTAGTAATAAATTTATCAATTTAGTAATAAATTTATCAATTTAATAATAAATTTATCAATTTAGTAATAAATTTATCAATTTAGTAATAAATTTATCAATTTAGTAATAAATTTATCAATTTAATAATAAATTTATCAATTTAGTAATAAATTTATCAATTTAGTAATAAATTTATCAATTTAGTAATAAATTTATCAATTTAGTAATAAATTTATCAATTTAGTAATAAATTTATCAATTTAGTAATAAATTTATCAATTTAGTAATAAATTTATCAATTTAGTAATAAATTTATCAATTTAGTAATAAATTTATCAATTTAGTAATAAATTTATCAATTTAGTAATAAATTTATCAATTTAGTAATAAATTTATCAATTTAGTAATAAATTTATCAATTTAGTAATAAATTTATCAATTTAGTAATAAATTTATCAATTTAGTAATAAATTTATCAATTTAGTAATAAATTTATCAATTTAGTAATAAATTTATCAATTTAGTAATAAATTTATCAATTTAGTAATAAATTTATCAATTTAGTAATAAATTTATCAATTTAGTAATAAATTTATCAATTTAGTAATAAATTTATCAATTTAGTAATAAATTTATCAATTTAGAAATAAATTTATCAATTTAGTAATAAATTTATCAATTTAGTAATAAATTTATCAATTTAGTAATAAATTTATCAATTTAGTAATAAATTTATCAATTTAGTAATAAATTTATCAATTTAGTAATAAATTTATCAATTTAGTAATAAATTTATCAATTTAGTAATAAATTTATCAATTTAGTAATAAATTTATCAATTTAGTAATAAATTTATCAATTTAGTAATAAATTTATCAATTTAGTAATAAATTTATCAATTTAGTAATAAATTTATCAATTTAGTAATAAATTTATCAATTTAGTAATAAATTTATCAATTTAGTAATAAATTTATCAATTTAGTAATAAATTTATCAATTTAGTAATAAATTTATCAATTTAGTAATAAATTTATCAATTTAGTAATAAATTTATCAATTTAGTAATAAATTTATCAATTTAGTAATAAATTTATCAATTTAGTAATAAATTTATCAATTTAGTAATAAATTTATCAATTTAGTAATAAATTTATCAATTTAGTAATAAATTTATCAATTTAGTAATAAATTTATCAATTTAGTAATAAATTTATCAATTTAGTAATAAATTTATCAATTTAGTAATAAATTTATCAATTTAGTAATAAATTTATCAATTTAGTAATAAATTTATCAATTTAGTAATAAATTTATCAATTTAGTAATAAATTTATCAATTTAGTAATAAATTTATCAATTTAGTAATAAACTTATCAATTTAGTAATAAATTTATCAATTTAGTAATAAATTTATCAATTTAGTAATAAATTTATCAATTTAGTAATAAATTTATCAATTTAGTAATAAATTTATCAATTTATTTCATAATAAATTTAAAAATGTAATAATAAATTTATCAATTTAATAATTAAATTGTTTAAATAATTAAATACAGTAATTTGGTCAGTTAAATATCAACGAAAATTACAAAGAAGTTCTTGAGGGGGGGGCCTCTTAATAACGCAGTGCCTACTCGCGAAATAATCCTGGCGGGGCTACTGATAGTTATTCGAAGACGTGTTTCTATTCTTTTCAGGGAACTGAAACTTCTTTCTGAGATGGTGTTTGCGACAGGAATGCATTGATATTAATTCGAAATAGGTGGACCACATCTGGTCTATTAGGGTTTTTGCTTCAGTTTCCCTGGTCCCCGTTGTAATTGTTACCACATTATGTTGTAATCTCCTGTTAGGGATAATTTTACGTTTACGTAAAGCTAATGGTTCGCTGTTACGGTCAGGTACTGCAATAAAAGCCGATTCCGCGATTTTAGTAGCTTCTTCCCAAATAGAATCGAAGCGTTCAGAGTTTATACAATCTTCTAAGGTCTTGACAGTAGCTTGGAAAATGGCAACGGCTTCCGTAAAAATAACTTTGGAACTTTGTAAATATTCCGACAGGGAATTTGTTACGCCTAATACTTCGTCTAATGCAACGGCTAATATTAAGTTGTTAAAGTTATGTAATTGGGATATATACCCACGACACTCAGCAGCCTCGTCGAGTTTTCCGTTTTCAATCAGATTCTCTAAAGTTAAGACTACGGAATCGAGTCTATTTCTAAAATAGTGAATCCCTTTTTTTTGCTCCACCATCGAGTGTCGCAGCTTTGTGGCATTTTCAGTATGTCGTACCCTAAATCTTTTTGAGAGTTTGCAAAATATTCACTTCTAATAACCGAATTGCTTTGAAAGTTGTAAATGGCTTGAACCAAACCAAGTAATTCCCTAACTGTCGATATTTTGGAGCAACAGTCAACTAAAACTAAATTTAAGCGGTGGGCGTAGCAATGAACGTACGGACAATGGCCACCTACTGCTTCTTCTACTTTAACCCTTACTCCTTTTACGTGTCCACTCATTACACTAGCTCCATCATAAGTCTGTGCAACACAATTCTCCAGTTTGAAACCACCCTCTTTTAAAAGATTTATAATTGCCAAGCTGATACTCTCAGAATCAAACTTGTGTAAATCTGTGAACCCTATAAATCGTTCTACGACACCTATTTCTGCTTTAGTATATCGAATATAAAGACTTAACTGCTCTACTCCCGCGTTGTCTCGTGTTTCGCCAGCTATTACAGAGTAGAATCGAGGATCCTCTAGGATCCTTGGTAGAATCCACCGGATTCGTTGACCTCTTGAACAATAATTTTTCTCACTAAACTTGCACAAATGCCAATTATTTCGTTTTGTATGGTGCTGTGCAAATATTTGGCATTATTCGGCATATTATCGCACTTGGCTTTTAAATCAGGACATTTTCTTTTTAAAAGATCTAATATTGCAATAAAGTTTCCCCTATCCTCAATATTGTCGGCGGACGTGTAAGTGCTCCCCTGAAGTGCTAAATCTTGTTGGGCACATAAAATAATCACTTCCACGTGTGTAGATAGGACTTCTCTGTTTCTAATAACGTCTAGTCTTTGGTGGTCGTTAACCTGGCAAACTATTGATCCACGGGATTTGGATTCCATGTAGTCTAAGTACATTTTGTAGGCTAGTTTGTGAGAAGATTTGTTGGAAGTGAAGTGTTCTTCGAATTGTCTCCCCATGTTTTTCCAATCCAAAAATCCCTTTAGAAATGCAGTGTTTCTACTGCCTAAAAAATGACGGCAACAAAAACAATACACTACATCCTTTGCAACTGAAAATTCAATCATTTGATATTTGTCATACCAAGAAGAATTGAAACCTCGATTTTTACCACCAATTAATCTTTTAGGAAAAGGATTTAGTTTAGGCTGAACTGGAAGGCAATCTTTATCTAGACTGATATCCAAGTTATTCAACGCGTGTAAGCCCATTTCTTTTGAATTGGATACGTTGTTTGATGTATTTTGTGCATGGTTAGAGTTGGGGTTTGCAATTACTTCTGCAATTTCTCCTTCAGGAGTTAGTTCCATTTCCATATCAGTACTGACGTTTGGAAGAACTTCAGCAGTATTACTAAAACAGTGACTGTTATCAGTCCCCAAGGATTCTAAACCCTTTCCCAATTCTCTGACTAGGTTTTTATCAGAACTATAGTTATGGCTTTGCGCCGACGATTCCAAAAAACGTGCCATTGCTCCTTTCTGACTACTAACGAAATTATCTTCCCTTTTCCGTTTTTCTTGTTTTTGGGACCCAGATAAAACTTTTCTGGTACTCATATTTCAAAATGCTACTATTTTATACTAATAGCGAAATAACATTTAAAAGGTTCAGAAAATAAAGCTAAGTTAAAGCTATGTAGTCTTCAAACAGACTTTTTAATAATACCAGCTATATCAAAGCCCTGAAAAAAGCTGTTTGAATATTTTTTTAGAATAGCTAATTAGCCTTGAAAAAGGCTTTTTGAATAATTTAGCTAGAATAGCTAATTAGCCTTGAAAAATGCTTTTTGAATAATTTAGCTAGAAAATGAACATCGTATTCTTAGTATCTAAAATCTCACAACTATTGAATCACTGAGATTCAACATCCGACAAGTTGCTAATCTTTTCTGTCTGTTCCGGTATGCCGTATGGTTTGATAAAAAAGAACCCCTTTCGAAATAACATTAAAAAGTTTGTAATGATACTGAAGAGTGTTACCTCGTAGTGTAGGTGAAGGTAAAAAAAAGATTTGTCCGCTGTGACTAGTGAGGCGAGTTTTTAAACGTGTTACCTGACAGTAACGCGAGTGTGGTCAACAGTCCGGTGAAGAGGGAAAGGACTAAAGAAACTATAGGCGAGCGAGCAGAGCCCGTCAAAAAGCAGTGGGGTGTCCAGGGACAGGCAGAAAGTGTACCGTTCGCAAAGCCGGCAGGCCGCTCAACCATCCCCAAAAAAAAACGTTTTGCAGGAAGCGTAAATGCAAGGCGAAGCATCAAGGGTAAGAAAATTTCAAGGGAGACAGGCAGAAGAAATACTAGGCCTTTAAAAACGTATTTTAATTTAGTTAAGTGAAAGCCTATGGATGATCTCAAACGTTTTATGGTGGGATAGTTAGCGGAAGCGTTGTATAAATTATCTGATAACAAGTTGGCAAGCCAAAATATACCTCTCCTCGGAAGAATGGTCCCTAGTGGTAATAATATCTCGACACGACCCCCAAAGATGTCTCCGCAATTCAGAGTTATTTACGAAAAACGTATTCTCGGTTCAATCCCTGCCCGGTATAAAGTTTTAATTTTAATTTAAATTATTGAGACGAAACAACCGAGTTTAATTTATTCAGAATATTATAAATTAAGTAGTTACAACAGCGAGTTAGACTTACTAAAACAATGCACAATTGAATTTAACCCTTTTTACAGTACATGTTTATCAGTTGAATATAATACGAAGCAAATTTTAATGAAAGAAATATCTACAGATGGTATTTGTATTTTTCTCGCTTACAAAATACTTGCCGCATCTTTAACGCTCATTTTATTTCAACACTCGAGAAATACAAGATGATACAACGTTGGCTGGTAGTCGACATCTATCCATTCTGCTCGCAAGGCCGACGAGATCTTCAAGCCCAGAAACAAGTCCATGGAGATCGTCCAGTCTAAGATACCTTTCGAGCACACACAAACAACTTTTCTGGTCGTTACCACGCTCAACGACGCCAAAGCTCAGTTCCTCCATCATCGCCGCAGCGTGACTCTTCACCGCAATCAAGCAGCACATTAATTCAAATACTTGAAAATCAAGCCAACTTCACTAAAAACATCTTACCATTAATAATTCGCTTCGCCGCTAAAATAAAATTATATCACAAATTTTAAGTCGATTAGATAACTGGAAAAATAACGAAGTAGCTAAATAGAATGTTTCTGCAAAAATCAGTTATTTCGCGGAAAAATTCAATACGTTTAAAAAATAATAAATAATAAATTCGCTTTACAATTTAATAGAATAGCTGAAAAAAAAACAATCATATCAAAAAATGGAAAATAAAACAAATCGTTATCTGGATCATTAAACAAAGGTCAACAGAGGTAAAATAAGTCCTTTCCCAGGCCTAACATTTTATTAGATCCACATCCAAATATAAAAAGCAAATTTAGATTTGAACTTTTACCGGCCTTTTTTTAATTGCTATTTTTCCTTCAAAAGTTTGCCTATGACATGTTGTATTTTCATTATAGTCACTTGAGAGTCAATGGCTCAACTGTAGGATGTCCGTTTCCTACCTGAAGGACCCGGGTTCGATTCCTTGACGCGTTCATAATTTAGATTAAAATTAAGATAAAATAATTAATTAATTGTAAGTTTAATATATTTTAACAATGTATAAAATGTTGTAAAATAAATTGACGCTGAGGTGTTAGAGTAAATCTCTTCGCGCAGCAGACCCGGGTTCGATCCCGGCCGGCGACAATAAATCGCAAATTGATAATAGGACGTATACCGTGAACATTTGGTGGAAACCCTGCCTTATGGACGTTGAGACGTTTATCGTAACCCTCAGCATTTGGTCCGTTCGAAAAGTCAATACATAGACGTAGGAAAGTAGAATACATACGAAACACAAAAACACAACACGTCACAAATGCACAATATACATCAACATCACTACACGACATTTCACAAATGCACTATATACATGAAAATTACAATCGCAACACATGAACATTACAATCGCAACACATGAACATTACAATCGCAACACAAACATCACAAAAGCACTATATACATGAACATTATAATCGCAACACAAACACGCACGCACGCACGCACGCACATAGATGTAAAAAGTCTATAGCAGACTAGTAGTTTGAATTTTTTTATCGTTTTTAAAGGGAATGTTATGGTATAGAACACCAAAGTTTGCAGCTCTTGCCTTTGGCCACTGTACAGGGTAATTTGAAAAATTGAAGGGGTCTTCCGTAAAGATTGCTTTACAGGTTATATTCCCTTTAATAATTCTTATGTATAGGAAATATTAAAAATATATATATATTCTAGACATTTTTATGGTGGTAATAAGATAATTTGTAATATTTAGAGATATACACTCTTAGAAAAAAGGTACCAAACCAAGTCCAAAATTGCACACAGTGTGCCAACGTAGGACGATATGTACAAATTTGTTCAATTTGGGAACCAGTAATCCAAAGTTTTCTCTCTACACGATTTTGGGTAAAATTGTGTTCAATCGTTTTCAGAAGCGTCCAATATACGCGGCTGAGAGTTAACCCCCGTCATTACCCCTACGCTAGAGGAGAAAGTATAGGGACCCCATGGAATGTGTTTTACAGTTTCTCTGTGTCGTAGAAAGGTTGACAATTTAAAACCTAGCGCCACGTAGTATTCGCGGCAGGAACTAAAAGAGTTGCACTTATCTGCCATCTATCTTTGGTTTCTAGAACTTGAAATGGGTTAATATAGCTATAGCTGATATAGTCTTTGAGACCATCCTACCGGCGCAGCGTCGGGAGCGGTTTTTTTAACGAAAAACTCCTTCCGCGACAACTTGATTTCGCTGATGCTTGGGCAACCTTTTCTCCGCAGAACACGCCATTCTTTGAAGCCATAGCTACTATAGTCTTTGGTTTGCTAATATAAACGGGGTTTTGATCCAAATTGTTTAAAATTTACAAAAATAATATAGTTTCTATTTGGTTTAATTCCACGGGTTCAGTTTTATGGAATTCCTCAAAATATAATTAAAATTGAAGCTAATTAAACATACGATAACATGATTTTTAAAAGTTGTAAACATAAAGTATCGTAATTTAAATATAACTTGACAAACATTAACTGAAATTAAAGTTTAGGTTTTATGCGCCATCTATTATTTTGAAAATCTCGAAATTACGATTGATAGCGTTGGCTATTTTTTTAAAAATTGTCTCCATATCTTAATTAGGTTTCAATATATTTAGTATAATGTTAATTTTTAACACTCTTCAAAACATAATCGTTTAAATATTTCAAAATTAATGGTCGAAACGTTCATTACCTTTTTCTTGATATCTTTTCAGAGCGATTTCGTTGTGCAGTTTTTACATTAGACTTAAAATAGAGTGAATATTGATCCTTTAAATAGCACCATCTATTATAGAATCGATGTGATTTTCAAACATTTTATCGTATGTTTTTTAAAATTCATTATAAATTATTACTTTCTAAAAATAAAAACTTCCGTATCTATAACTATAAGTCTTGAAGCCTAGAGTAAACCATTCACATAGAGTGGAAGCATCAGCGAAACTTGTTAACACTGTTCGTATGCAACATCTTGATTCCGAGGCGTGAAAAAAAAACAATTTGGCCTAAAGGTAATGTACAATATGTAGATAAAAAAGTAAGTTTATACTCATCGCTCTTCGGACTATATTTATTCACGCCTCGAAAACCAGTTGCCCCTTTAGAATGGATGTTTCATGCGCTTCCATAGGGCTTTCCACTCTATCCGAATGGGTTACTCAACTTACTCTATGTCTTGAAGCTAGCTTGTCCTTTTATGTATGCGTGTATGGGTGTATGCGTGTATGGGTGTATGTGGGTGTGGGTGTATGCGTGGATATATGTAAATTCATCTTTATAATTAGGCGGTAGCGCCATCTATATTTTGTAAAGTTATATGGCTAAAAATAAACAATTATTAGCTAACTCACCGTAACTTGAGTTAAAAAGGATCGTGTTGACAGAATAAAATTATTTTTTAACAACTTCAAAGATTTGTTTGTTACGAGTAATCATACATTTCAATTTCACATCAGATTCGCGAAAAAATTCCATTGAAATATAGTTGCCACCACATATGCCGCCACGGTAGAACGATAAAGTTGATAAAGTCTCCTTATTGAACGAAATTGGTCCTGCGCCAGCCAGATTTAGTTGTACCTCTATTTATTCCCAACTCAATGCCTCTAAATTATCGAACTCAATGGAACACATTGTTAACCAGTTATAATTATAAATAAAATTATTACTTCACTTATTCTTTCAATTATACCTTGAAACATAATTGTAACACTAATTTAAGACCCTTTAGTGAACATTTAATTTAATAGCGTAACTTGAAATCAAAATAAGGAAATAAGGCGCTCTAACTGTTCATTGTCTAAAGTCAACACTTACTTGTAAGTATTGGACGGTACTACCTATAGAAATAAATCTATTGGACCGCTAATATTAAACGTTTGTTCATTCGTTTTTATTTAAGTTATTGCTCAATATCGAATAGTTTCAGCTCCAAAATCATACAATTTAGAAATTGATGTTGATGCGTTTAGTGTTCACTATCGAACAGGACCAAAAAACTTTCAAAATTAGACAAAACAATAGCATATATTACACGAATTAAAATCCAATATCAGACAAATCACCTCCCAATTTTGAACATAAAAACTTTCAAAATTGGACAAATAAATAGTTAATATTACACGAATTAAACTCCAATATCGGACAAATCACCTCCCAATTTTGGACAATTTGAGTACATAAATTAAAATATATTTGATGCTATATTGTACAATAATGGACAAATTAACTACCAATATATCCCGTAATAATGTGCAATATTGGATCCACATAAAGTCCAACGTTGCACGTATGGTTTTTGTGCAATTTTGGACAAAAATACGTACCGTATGAGTGACAACAATTTGGATCATGTTTTATACAATAATGGACGAATTTTTCTAAGAGTGTATGCTACATTGAATAAGAACGATTCGTAATTTGCTAAATTTGGATTGGCAGTTTTTGCTACACAGTTCTTCCAAGATAATTACCAAATTTTTGTTCGATTTTTTTCACGGATGAAGAACAGGTTTATGGGAAATGTTTGGTCAGTGTTTGTTTTTTAAGGCTGAGGAGCTGTGGCCTCGGCTGTGGCGTAACCAGAAATTCGTCATGCTACGTAAAAGCTCGGAGGGATATTTAAAAGGGGAATGTATAACAGTCAAAGATACGTCTAAAAGGAAGGTTGGATACGGTAATCCTTTCCTTTTCTAGGCTACTGTTGGGGAGTATTTTTCAGGGTGGAAATGGTTGTTTGTTTTTTTACCTTTTTCGCTAGATCGCCCTGACGTTCCTTTTTATTGGGGTGAAATATCTCCTTTTTAGGTATAAATGGTTTTTAAGGGTAAAGGAGAATCATAGACTAAGAAAGGTGTTCTACCAGGACATTTCGCGTAAAAACACAATCTATGGGATAACTTTATTAAGGTACATAGCGCAATATGTTTTGTTACAAATTTTATTTTTTTTTCTTCATCGAGAATCACTTTCTTTTCAGATAAATCGCACGAACATTTGTTTGTTTCTAAGAGTAGAGGAACACCTGGGATTAATTACATAGGGATCATAAGGACGTTTTGGTAAGCGGCAAATACTCTTCCTATCTATCTATCTATCTATCGAGAAAAATAAGCGTAACCGGAATTTCGAAGGTATCACGAGGAGTGACCATGTTTGCGTGGTTAGCATGGGTGACACCAGGGGCGGATATCATGATGTGCTACTTACTAGTCTCTAGTTTGTGTAAGTTTTTATTTTTTTCACGGTCGGGTGTCACCCCAAAATCACGCCCAAATGGGTGGCACCGGGGGCAGGCAAGCCCCCCCCTAGCTACGCCACTGCATGTTTAAAAGACAGGAGATCCTAATCCTGTTTTGCTTGTGATACCTTTCAAAGGTGTGTGTGTCAGAATTTATAGCCCGGAGGTCTATCATCATAGTGCCCTACGCCAGCGTTAACCTAGCCCGGACAGGTGACAAATCCAGCATGGGTTGTAGTACCCTACTACTGATGGTCGCACCTTTGACGCCAGCCACTCAACCGAGCAGAAGGTGCAGCAATGGGGGGACCAGTTCCCACTTCGCTCACAGCAGTGGGATTAAGAATGGATGCTATAGTAACCCCAGCCGACACTCTACCTATGAAGGTAAAGAGTCAAACCCTTTGGAGAGAGCTCCTAAAGGGGAACGATGAGCACACAGCAGCCCAAGTAACCGGGTACAGCTGGCACCGGAGATCCCGGTGGGACCCCAAAAGGCCGGGAAACAGGACCGCCGTGCCCTACAGACCCTGTCAAAGGTATCACAAGGAGGTCCCTACACTTACTATTACGTATTTTTAGTCGAGAGACGGATCGGAAGAAGTTCGTTTTACGATTTAGGGAAGCCGAAACGTGCCTGTATTAATTAGTTCATCTTTTCTATTATTTCTCTTCGAAAATTCTTGATATTTTATAGCCGTGAAGCTATTGTTTATGTGGTCGTAGAGAATGTATACCAGTTGCTATAAAGGAATCAGTTGGAGTAGCAGTTTGGTGCACTATCCAGCTGTCTGCTGACCGTGGTCAGAGAGAGAGAAAGTATACACTCCGGAATTTAAACTTTGAGAATGAGAGAGAGACACTGCCCGAGTGCGAGCTGGGGAGCTTGACAAAGATGTATTCACATGGAGAATGAAGAATTATTACTAGGATATTAAAAGGGTTTTCTCGAATACGTTTAGTAAGAAGAGTGTATTTCTATATACACTCTCTAATATTACGCTCCTTAGTCTATCGAATGTTATGGAAGTTTGCATTTTAACTCATTCCATATACAGGGTGTAAACAAAAAAAAACGACCCAGTCCTAATAAGTCAAAATCTAATTTTAATACGGATTTCAAATTTTCAGGAAATATAGAACGTGTAGAAGGTAACCTGACAACGGGAATTTCGATGACCTTGAACCATGTTTTTAAGGTCATTCAAAATTTATCTCGAGAGCCATTAAAGATAAAAAGGTTGTTTCCATTAGAAAAGTGTTCCCCGTCACATTTTTAGTCTAAAGAACTCTGACCATACGTAATTTGACCAATAACAAATAAAGGAATTTTAGACAAAACAAGAAGGTTGTGATTAATGTTACCACATGTAACATAATCACTCATAAGTATGCCATAAAAACATTTTCGTTAATGAAACCTTGTTCACGGGATATGACGTAAATTACGTCACTTACAATTCCGTGACGGAATACGCGTCATCAACTTTACTGATGCGAAACGGAAGTTAGTGAGATTTAATCGCGCGCTTCTGGCTTTGCCCATGTCAAGTTTAGCTCGTGCCTCGCGATCACATGATTACATTTCCATGGTAACCTTTTCAATAGCGCAAGGATTATAAGCATTTTTGCATTTTTGGGTCCGCTCAATGTATGTTCCGCGTGAAACAAGGTCTCATTGAATTTTTTTTAATGGAAATATTATACAGAGGCTTACTTATGAGTAATTATGTTACATATGATGTTACTAGAAACCAGGTTGAAGGGCTAATAACTCGAAATGTATACTCATTTTTAAATATCAAAATATGCTAGACATACTCATCTTGTAGAGGGTCTTTAGAATTTGCAAACTCGGATGACCTTGAACTAATGGTTCAAGGTCATTCTAAGTTTATCTCGCGAACCAATGATTTAGAGAAATGGTTCAAATTTGAGAAGTTTGCATCATGGTGGTTTGCATCGGGTTAAAGACATTTAGACTTCAAAGAGTATTTACAGCCTTTTTAAATTGGAACCATTTCTCAAAATCATCAAGGCTTTTGAATTAGCTTTGAACCATTCTATTTTAAATCTAAAGAGTTAAGTTAGAAGAAACCACCTATCGACTGTGCGAAGGATGATAAAATACGCGAAAAAGTAGATTAGTCCATAATTAAAAGGGATAATATAGTCCATAGGTGGTTTCTTCTAACTTAACTTATCGTATATACTATTCTCCACCACACTCCCCCCTTTTAGGCTTTCCGTGGAAACCGTGTTTTATTGCGCTCCGTGTTTTTAAAGTATTTCGACGGTTAAAAGTGCCTAAGGGCGTTGATTTTTATATTATTTTGAAGCTTGAACTATCCTGCTATCGAATTTGGTAGTTATTTTTCCAGTTCGACCGATATTTTCGGTTTTATAACCGTTTTTCGGTTCCCCGAAAATAAGTTTTTTCGTTTTTTTACCCCCGAAACTTTTCATTTTAATTCCGCGTGCGCGCGCGTGAATTGAAATTTCAAATCTCGCGCCATGGATTTGATTAAGGCTGACGCCGCAAAAGAAGATTTTCTTGTTCCTTCTTCGGGAGCGCAGTCTACTCTCACTTTTGCGTTTACTACTGTAAACACTTCTACTGCTACACCAACTTCTCAAAGCGATGCCACCGCCGCAGCTACTATTGATGCTACAATTCCCTCTTCGGAAGAACAGTCTGCTAGTTCATCGTGAGCCGACGGCACTGCCTCGTCGGAAACCGCTAATTCGGAGCGTATTACGAGTGAGAGATTTCAACTGCATGCCTCACACGTATTCGTTCAATCGACCTTCTCAACGAGCGAATCCAAACGATAGAGGTATTTCTATCCGTTCTATTGATCGAAACGCTACTATTGAAGTCCTGCCTTCGAAAAATATCACTGATGTTTTTCGTAATAACGGATTTATCTACGTCTATTTCTCCGATGCTACCTGGGCTCTTCAACTCATTGTTGACGGCATTGACTTCCGTAACGAGCGCCTGGAGTTTCTTCCTATTGGCATAGCGCCAAAACGAGTACTCCTCTCTAAGGTTTCACCCGCAATGGATGGATTGTTTCAATCATGTCACGTTTCGGTGCCGTGCAGGCAGTGGCGTAGCTGAGAACTCAGAGGCCCCCCTTTTTAATTTTTTTATGGTTAGCGGTCCCCCCCCCCATAACTCGAGCCCCCCCCCTGCGGACCATCAGCTACGCCACTGACCCAATTGCTTGGAAATTTGCGTTGATATAGGCGAAATTAATGCAATGCTGCAATCACGAAAACATTTCTTATAAATGTTTTGTTAACGCGGGTTTTATTTTAGGAGGTTTAGTGCGAAATTGTTAGTGTTTTGGTTGGGTTAATATCGGGTTGGACAATTCTTGATGCGTAAGGCTTGGTACTGTCCTCTAGGTTGCGTTATAGAAGGCCCATCGTTTTTTTTAGAATGGGGTTGGAGTGGCGCCGCGCGCCTCCAGCGCTCGAGCGACGTGAGTGCGCGGCGCCAATACGGGGAACACTTGAATACTCGGTGCACGGCCAACTTTGATTTCTCGCGCATCTCTCGCGCTACAGCGGCCATCTCATTCGTTGACATAAAAGGTCTTAGCACCAGAACAAAGAAGAGGAAAAATTAAAAAACAAAAAAAAGTAACAGCTACAAAATAACAAACGAAAATAGAAACAAGTCGGCCCAGGCCGTAATATTAGTTCCACATCAGTGTATTAGAGTGGACAAATATATACACCCTTAGTAGACACAGGTAGGCAAACTAATACAAAAGCTAATGAGGCTACGTGATTTATTATCTTTTTATAAATAAATTGCCACCCTAAGTTAAAGAGTGGATGCCGCCCACCATCAGCTGACCCCGGTGGGCAAACTAATAAAAAATCTGTTGGGCCCATGTGATTTCCTATTGTTTGAAATAAAATTCACCATCCTATGTTAAAGAGTGGCCACCGCCCACCCTCATGAAATCAACTTTTTTTCCGGTAACTCTCCCTTTAAGGGGGTTGGTCGGAGGGGGCGGAAATTAACGGCACTGCGTGCGCGTTAAAGAGTTCTATCGAATGAGACCAACTGTTTTTTTTCGGTCACTCTCACTTTAATAAGAAAGTGCCACACTTATTTATTACTTCTGACCATACACGGTTTCGATAAGAAAGTGCCACACTTATTTATTACTTCTGACCATACACGGTTTCGATAAGAAAGTGCCACACTTATTTATTACTTCTGACCATACACGGTTTCGATAAGAAAGTGCCACACTTATTTATTACTTCTGACCATACACGGTTTCGATAAGAAAGTGCCACACTTATTTATTACTTCTGACCATACACGGTTTCGATAAGAAAGTGCCACACTTATTTATTACTTCTGACCATACACGGTTTCCATAAGAAAGTGCCACACTTATTATTATTATATAATATTATATGCTCTCTGCTGCAATGTCTAACGGATCTATCTCTCCTGCCTTTACGGGCACTACTAGTTAACAATCTACTTGTAAAGCTATAGAAAGTGCCACACTTATTTATTACTTCTGACCATACACGGTTTCGATAAGAAAGTGCCTCACTTCTTACTTTTGACCAAACACGGTTTCGATAAGAAAGTCCCACACTTATTATCCCCAGTCCGACCCGCAGACCGCACCGTCAGCGGGGGCTCGCGATTCAGGGGCGAGGGAGAAAATTGACGGGCGAAAAAGCCTATGTGATACGAAAAGAGAACGGAATATGGTTGTCCGCAAATCCCCAGTCCGACCCGCAGACCGCACCGTCAGCGGGGGTTCGCGATTCAGGGGCGAGGGAGAAAATTGACGGGCGAAAAAGCCTATGTGATACGAAAAGAGAACGGAATATGGTTGTCCGCAAATCCCCAGCCCGACCCGCAGACCGCACCGTCAGCGGGGCTTCGCGATTCAGGGGCGAGGGAGAAAATTGACGGGCGAAAAAGCCTATGTGATACGAAAAGAGAACGGAATATGGCTGTCCGCAAATCCTCAGTCCGATCCGCAGACTGCACCGTCAGCGGCGCGCTCTCCTGCCTTTACGGGCACTACTAGTTAACAATCTACTTGTCCCGCTTTTGAATAAACGCAAAATTTCGTCCCGCCCCCTATGGAAGAAAAAAACTGTTCAACGGTAAAATTTCAAGCGAATGTTTATTGAAGAAGGCGTGGCTAGGTTGGTAGGCCGTGGGGTTTTTTAGAGATTGCGCGGCGAACGGCTGTCTCTGTTCGAGCCCCGACCAGGCCAGCAATTTAAATTATATTAATAAATTATTTTTCGCAGCTCCATCTACCGTGTCGTCGTTTTTCCACAACAAACACACAAACACACTAACACACAAACAACAACACTTAACGACAATCCGTCCATAGCAATAGTCCCACTTCGATATATATATCTCGATGTGGAACTAAAAACTGACAACAGACGAAATCTAATGACAGCCAATTAAAAAACTAGGCAAAACAAAGGTAGGAACTTAACATTAATTGATTTTCGCCACTTTAAAAATGTCACAAAGATCGTTAATAATCGCCAGGTCTCCATGCTGAACTGATTTTTTTACACCATTTGTATTTGTATCATATTTGACGGTGACTAGAGAACCCAGGAGCCTAGGTCGAATTTTTTTACCACTCTCACAAGTGAAAAGAAGATGATCCACAGACTGCACCTTTTTACATTGGGGACAATATAACCACCGAGCGTGGCGCTGAACTCCTACACATTATAGTACAGTTTATAGGGGGAAAATCCTTGCTCGCGGAATTTCGACCAATGTGTTGGGTAACAGTTGGCCGTAGTAGCGCGAACAGCGCGTGATCAAAGTTGGCCGTGCTCGGTGCTATGCTTAAAAACATAGGGAACAAAGGCTTAACTTTGATTTTCCATAACTTCACGAATAATTAGTTCCGACAAAAATTTTTTGCACCATTGAATCCCTAGCATCTTAACCTTTTTTTTAAACAAAATAATTAAAAATAGGCTCAGGAACCTATAATTAAAAAATCCCGAAACACAAGAGCCTGCAAAAAATATTCGGCCCTTCCCCTAGTTCAGTTAGCGCTCCCGTTAGTTCCTCTGGCGCTCCCGCCAGCGTCTCCCCCTCCCATATTCTTTCTCGCTTTTTTTGTGAACCTGCAGATATTTTTCGTCTGCTAAATACTCTCAAGGTATCTAAGTCCCCTGGTCCAGACGGTATCCACCCCTTTCTCCTCAAATCTCTTGCCAATGCGCTTACGTTCCCACTCTATCTTTTAATTTAGCGCTCTTTTGACCAATCTGAACTCCCCCCCCCCTCCTGGAAAATTGCTAATATCACCCCCATTCACAAATCAGGTTCCCGTTCTGACCCCACTACTTACCGGCCCATTAGTAACTTGAACCAAGTTCCCAAACTCTGCGAAAATCTAGTTAATGAACAAACTACTGCCTTTTTATATTCTACTAACTTTTTCTCCCGTTTCCAGCATGGTTTTCTTAAGAATCGTTCATGTTTATCTAACCTGTTGGAGGCCACAAATTTATGGTCCAAATGGCTCGACGAGGGGTTTAGTGTCGACGTCATTTACCTTGATTTCACAAAAGCCTTTGACTCTATTCCCCACTCATGCCTTCTAATCGCTCTCCGCTCGGCTGGTATTTCCGGCGATGCTCTGGCGTGGCTCGAGAGCTACTTATGTGGGCGTAAGCAGCGGGTGGTCGTCGGCGGGCAGCAGTCTGGCTGGGCTGATGTGGACAGGGGTGTGCCTCAGGGCTCTGTCCTGGGGCCGCTCCTTTTCAATGTTCTCATCAACTCTATGCCTGAGTCTGTCCTTGTCGCGGTTGTTCTGTTGTTTGCGGATGATTCTAAGCTCTTTCATAAGATTGGTTCTCAAGCTAATTGCCGGGAGCTTCAGGCGGATTTGGACGCTGTTGTGGTTTGGGCTGGTGATCATGGCCTTTCTTTTAACGATGCTAAGTGTGCGGTTCTTCACTTAGGTCCCAAGAACCCTATTTTTATCTACTCCATCACTGGCAACCCCCTTAAGACCACCCTTTCGGAGCGTGACCTCGGTATTATTGTGGACCCCGCCCTGAAATTCTCCAGCCACTCCAATAAAGTCACTAAGCGTGTCCGTTCAATTGCGGGATGTGTCCGCCGTAATCTAAACTTCCGTTCCCCAAAAATAATTAAAACTTTGTATAATGCCCTTGTTCTACCAATTTTCGATTTTTGTTCCCCTCATTTAGCTTCTGACCAATTGGCATTGCAAAAGGCTCAAAACCGTTTTACCAAATTAGCTACTAAAATTGATAAGCTACCAGCCCCGTCGCGCTTACAATCCCTGTCCATTCTTCCAGTCATTATTCGCCACAAAATAACTAACTTATGCCTTTTACACAATTTTTTCCATAAAAGTCTCGTGCACAACTTTTCTGATTTTTTTGTTTTAAATGAGGGTTCTCGTACTAGAGGCCACTCTTATAAATTATCAAAACCCACGGCAAGCACAACTGTTCGTTTAAACTCATTCCCTAATTCTGTAACCAATGACTGGAATGCCCTTCCCCAATCTATTGTATCCGAACCCTCCCTCCCTAAATTCCATGCACTTTTAAATGAGCATTTTAACCGCGCGTTATGATCTCACCTTCTGTATAGTTTATCCTATTGTATCTGTTTCACGCATATGTATTTGAAATCTACACAAAAGCCTTGCTGGCTTGGTAGATATTTTTCTGTTAATAAATAAATAAATAAATTAAAGGTAGCAGTCCTATCTATTTATAAAAATAAATATATAAATACGTAAAAGCACTTTTAATACAATTTTACATCAGTAAAAAACATTGCTTTAGGCTTTGCACCTATCAGAAGTTTCTAATAAGACCCCTTTAAAAGTTTATCACAAACAATTGACCACTTTATTTAAAATAGAATCTCCTTCCAGTAATTCTAGCCTAAGTTTCAGATATTTTCTATAAGGAATTTCCAAATAGGAACTGTGGATTGTTGAATCACTAGGAGTTGCTATTTCGATTGAAGTGGCAATTTTCAATTAAAATCTATAAATTTCAGTTCAAAGAAATCAATAAAATTGAGTTTGATTGCAAACTAGATACATGTATACATATTTGATTTTACACTATACACTTTGTATAAACTTGGTATTCAAGAAAATTATTCGTATATTAATTTGTGGTTCTAATTAGACTATTTTGATAATACTTCCTAGCATTTCTATCTAATGAATCGACTATGGCTTTTCTGAAAGAAAAAACAACATTATTATTATTAGGCTGCCAGTTATTTTACTAAACCAAGAACATATTTAAGTTTTGATAAGAACATGCTACCACCAATTTTTCTTGTTACTGCCTTGTTTTTATTTTAAGGGAGATAGTATTGGGGAAAAGTTTATTATAAAATGCTCGGATAAAATACAGGTTACTAAGGGAAAATATTGTTAATGTTACATTTAGTATGACAATAACACAGAATAGGGCACTAGACATCTTTTAGATGATAAGCTGTTTTTAGAAGACGGACCAAATAATTTATAATAAAATGCCTCAGTCAACTAAGGCTTATTGATCTGTTAATTGAAACCCAACCCGGTGGCCAGCCTATTTTCAACAAAATCAATATTTAAGTAATCCACATTATCATTATGAGTGTGCGTGTCCTCATTTTATGGTTTCAAGTCGAGTCTCAAGTCCTGGAGAATTGTACTAAAGAGTCTCAATACCAGAGTACGCGATCGAGTCTTAATTTTCTGGTCAAGCCCAGTTCAAGCCTTAACCTT
The DNA here is from genome assembly GCF_980474605.1 of Leiobunum rupestre. Lineage (NCBI taxonomy): Eukaryota > Metazoa > Arthropoda > Arachnida > Opiliones > Sclerosomatidae > Leiobunum > Leiobunum rupestre. The sequence continues at coordinate 29,241,338 of NC_143387.1, read as the reverse complement.
ATGGAACTACTTCTAACTTCTAAGACTCTCATAGTAGTTTAAGTAAACTAAAAGTCTTAACTTAAGACTATTGTAAAAAACTAAAGCAGCATCACAAGCACAAAGCCAAACTAAAATCGGAAAAAATGCTGGCTTGGTGAGTAATGCTATCTCCGTTAAACCAAATGGCAAGCCAACCGTAAAAAATAAAAACAACTACCATAGCGCGATTACCGGATTTCACCTAGTGGTAAGCTGTTGAATGCACTTATAAAAATGAGGGGAAAAAACAAACTCCTTGAAAAATTTGGGACTCATAAGACTTGTCAAAAAATAAAGGACTCGGTGGAATATTTATTCACTCGAGTCCACTTAGAGTAATTTTTAAGCCTCGGCAAAGGACTCGGGTACTCGTACAAGTAATATATTAAGATGTTGCGAGCCCTAGTCCGAGTACTCGCATAGGCCTAGTTATCATAATATTATATATAGCCGTTTTAAAGAAAAGTAACATTAAATCAAGAGTATGGTTAGCTTATTCTTATCAAAATGTAAATGAGTTGTTGATTAATTTAATAATGATTAATTACCTAAAAAAAGACTGGTTAAATAAAAAGGCAGCAATATGGCCACAATCTACATAGCGTACTTCACAGCCTGGCCATATTTCTGGAAGTCCTTTTATACCTTCGCGAGGCACATACCCATCAAACGTTGCAGCTACAATTATTATAAGATTGGGGTCAACTGGTGTTGAAAAATTTCCTAAATGGGTACATTCGTCCATGATTCCACGCATAAAATTTAAGGCAGCCGTTTTTATATAATCTTTTTGAGCTTGGATATCACCACCTTAAATAAAATAAGATGCATAAATTAAAGAAGAAACTTCTTCTAGTTTTCTTTCTAACCATTAGAGTTTTTACTACTATCAGTGTTTCCCAATAGACGAGGTATGGCTTTAACTAGCTCCAGTTTTTGGGTATATTTAGTTATTAATTTCAAGTAATTATAATCTTTTGTAGTATTGCTTAGATTAGATGTTATAGGAGTTTCAATTTTATCTTTCAATATATCCTCCATATTTTGTACATAGTTACTAGAAAAGTGATACCCAGCCATAAAAGCAGAATTCTAAAAATAAAAAAATTATGATATATTAACAAGTCACGGTAATCTTTCTACAATGGTAAACAAGATTTACTTCTTCTGGAGAATGAACCATTTTTAAAAGCTCATCTTTATAAATGTGATCTGAAAAATATTGACTTTGAAGTAAGCTCCAGGGGATTGCCCCACTCATTACACCTTGAGTAAAAACATGAGACGCAGTAGTCCACGATAGGCAGGGAATTAACGAAATTGGCTTGTCCCAATTACTAGCTCCAATGGATGCCATCTACATAGTTAGAATTAAGAATATTTTCTAAATAGATTGTGACTGAAACTTACATGGCCTCCCATTGACAAACCAGTTAAAGCTAAAGGTCCAAAACCTTCATTTTCACACCAGTGCAAGAGCGCTAAGCATTCTAAAGCCAGACAGCCTCCCATTACAAAGATATCTGATACATTATGAAGGTTAGATCTCCTAAAATATTAAAATTATAATTTAAATAAGTAATATATTTGGGAATTTTTTATTGCAACTTACGACTGTTCTTTGGGCTTTCTTACTCCATGTAATAAATTAGTTAAGGAAACAAAGTTAGTGGGAAAATTTCTTATAGGAAAAAATTAAAAGGATATAAAAAGGGTTTTCTAGAATGATTGAAGCAATTCCTGATTCTTTTAGTAATGGTTTAGCAATCAGAGTTCTTCTTCTCCAAAAATGCTAAAGTAACTGTTCTGTTTAAAAATTCATAACATTTTATCATCAACAAAAATCTTACATGATCGCCAGTCCCAGCTAAGTGAATGCACATTGGTCTTAAGCTATTAGATTTCCATTTAGTAGGTATGATGGCTTGAAATCTGGCTGTAGCACATTCATCAGGTACCACTTCTGGTAAGTAATGAACAAATGGACTTGTAAAATGACCCTCAAGCAATTTATATTGTTGGTTTTCCTCCACCTATGTTAATGTATAGAATTTAATTATTTGTTGTCAGCTTCTTCATTAAAGTAGAATGTATTACCTTGTCAATATGGATCGGGTAATCTGATGGCACTAAATGTTTACACTTTTCTCTGTTAGATACAGTTTGTCTAAATTCGAATAATCTAAAATTACAAAACAAACAAAAATAAAAGTTAAAAGTTCTGTAAATGTGAAGTCCAATAAAGTTAATATAGATTCTAACGCACAGCGTTCCAAAAGACAACTTTTACACTCGGGCACCAGTCAAAATCTTACATTAAATGAAAACCAAACACAAGTTTATAGTCCGAGATTCCAACATTTGACTGGTTACACCAGTGCCGGTTTTTAGTGATTATAGGTCATAGGCACTTTGTTTTTGGAAATTTTGGTTACAAATGTTGTAAAACTTTCTTTTATCTCCTCCGCCCTAGTCGCTGTACCTAATGGTAAATCCAGCCATGGGTTTCACCCTTTGGGAGCACATCAGTACTGTGTAGGAACAGTACTGATACTAGGAATACTGGCTAAATCAAATTTAAAATGATCATGTTGACCTTACCGTTTCATTTTATGAGGATTCCCCCAGCCTTTCGTAAAAAACTTCGAAAGAAGCACACTTCGATAAATAGCATCTATTTTACTAATAGACGGCATAATTAACAAAATTATTTAAAACACCACAAAATCATTGAAATAATAATTAACTATAAGGAGTTCATAAATGTGTCCATGAAATTTGTCTACTTATAAAAACGGGGTAGCGACCATTATAATTTATAGAAAATATAAATAAGGAATAGCAACTCTAGTTTTGTTGCAGCTATGATCAAGTGGTTTGAGCGATGTACTTCCGGTTAAGACGATTTCAGCATAACATTACCGAAAGTTAATAGGTCTGGGTCTAACGTACCCCGAGACCATAAGGCCTCGTAGGCTCGTATATGGTTCAGCCTTGGATTAATTAATCCAAGATTCAGCCAAGGTTCAGCCAACGGGGAAAAAAAAAAGGTTTTTATTATTTTTATAATGATTTTCAATAAGTATTAGTAGTTTAAGTAGCCCAAGATGATAATATAAAATTTCCAAACCTTTTTGTAGCCGTGGGGCAAATTAATTTGAATTTATTAACCATATCTAATTACCCTAATTATATTTCTAACTAGCTGATAAACCCGGCCGTGCTTTCAGCTATGTGTTTCAATTTCGGTTTAGGACGGTCCCGCCGGGCTTTTAGCTAACATGGCGGCCACGGTCAAATCTACGAAGTGTTTGTTTTATTAAACAATAGAACATAGGTGATTCGAAAAAAAAACCAGTAGTTATAACTCAACCGGTGCAAGATAAAGTACGAAACTTGAGACAGTCATATGACCAAGCTTACAACCAAAGACTATATATACGCTTCGCTTACTAGACAGGAGTTTCTATACAAAAAACCTGTTAACACTTTCGAAACACGGGATAAGCCTTTGACCAGCCGTTAGAGGCGCCACTATAGTAACACTGCTGAAGCCTGAAGCGCGGGGAAAATTTTGACCAGTGTCTGCTATCATATGCAAGTTGACCCATTAACACGCCAGTCTATTTAGCGAAGCGTATATATACTCTTTGCTTACAACAGGGGAAATAAACATCTGAAAAAAAAGAGAAAAATAAAGCGTGAAGTTCCCAGTCGCAGCAGAAGAATATGCCATATGCGACATGGGTTTCTGAGCAGTGGACAGAAGTAGGAAGAATTATAGCGACCGTTGTTGTTTGGGCGCGTGGGCAAAAACTATGAAAGGTAGAACCTCAATACCTCATTTTAACCTGGTTTAGGTCACTACGGAATCACAAAACAAATTTTGTAGAGCTCGAACAGAAATTGTAAGAACCTGTAAATAGTATCCAAACAAAAACACATATACATTCAAATATTGTCTTTTATTTATATAGAAGTTCTATGGAAAGGTCGTAATGCTATGGCAAACCCATACGCTGCCCGTACCGTCGCTGAAAAATTCGTCTCCGCTCTAACCCCCTCCCCCCCCCCCACCCCTAGAAGTCTCCATCTTAGGCAAGATCGTGAATATATGTTGCCTGTCTTGGAACAATGAAAAAAAAATTCCCAAGAGCAATCCAATCATATCACCAACCAGTTTATCACTTTGGGGAATATTTTACTGAGAGCTAGTAACGGAGTGACGTCATCACAAGAAGAAAATCTTCCCCTAGCGAGGCGCTGTCAAAGGCTACGTGTGACGCGTTAGCAAGCGGACGCAAAACTGCTACGAAGCCCACAATGTAGTCTGTCTTGCGAATAGCTTTCAGTAAAACTTTTACATGTGAAGAATAGGAAGTGTCAAACTTATGCAACAATATGATATAATTATGCCTATACTAAGAGCCTGCTTTGTATACTGAATTGTTATCATCATTTCAAATGTTACAACTGAGGGCGGCGGGCCTTAATATCGGACGATATAACGGCCGATATTAACAAAGTTATCTATCATAACAGTAGTGTATATGATAAAATCATTGTAAAAGACGGTTCAGTACACTGTCATACCCAGTGGCGTAGCTGACTCATGCCATTTAATTATAATTCTTCATGAAAAATGATTGCAAGATCATATTCGAATATGTTTCATTTAATTTTACGTGATACATATTTTCTATCACAAATCGAATAACGTTGTTTTTTATTTCTTTACACTCGTAACCCTATATCTAAAAAAAGGTATGATCTAGCTTCTGAAGTCTGGCGTACGTGGCGCGGCCAATCAAATAAAATATTGTCATTAGTTAATCGAGAATTATCTTATATTTAAATGGTTTTTATAGTGAAAGACAGGAATTATGCGTGTTTTTTTAAAATCCACTTCATTAACTCCCGTTTCCCTTCTTTAAAGTGGCTTCGTCATAGCCCGTGAACAAGGTTTCATTAAAGTCAGCTTGGAGGGTCATTCCACGCAGGTTCGAACACTCATGTTACCATGGGTCAACAGATCATAATGAAATTTTACACACTACAAAAAGTGATCATGGCACAACCAAATACGAAATATTAGCCAATAATGTTTAATGGTTTTCAAAATACACGCGTTTGAAAGTACCCCACGTTTTAAGTTTGTTGTCTGAACGAAATTCGTACCCCTAAAGGTTTTTGTTAATACCGGTTCTCCAGATGCACGGAATAGCTTAACATTTTCTGACTTAAGGCAGTTGGTAAAGCAGATTTCAGAAATGGTAACGAAAATTTTCTACTGTTAATGGTTTTTATTTAATTTAGGTCATCTTTTAAATTTTTAAGGCGCGGGGGGTCGCGCTTGACGAGTAACCCGGAAAAAGGTCCATTTTCGAATTTAAATTTTGATACATTTTATAATAGCCCTAATGCTAAGCTTTTGTACGGTTTATGTTTTGTTTGGAGTATTTTGGTTGTAAGTCCAAAAATACGCGAAAAATAGTTTATCCACAGAAACACAGCTATCTCCTTTTTTAAACTCAAGTAATTTAAAAAAAAAAACTATTATTTCGTTTCGAATATGGTTTGAGCAATGTCTAGACATATTTTGGGAATTTGCAGAATGGTAGTTGTACGTCGTACATTTTCTTTTACTGGGCTAGGTACAATGCGCAAAACTGAGTTTGAAACTACTCCTTTACCTTTATCACATTTAATAAACGTCGGTAGAAAATCGTTTTCTTCTTGTATTTTGCTAAGGCTAAATACCAGTCATTATCATATTCCGCAGCTACATAATCGCCAACTGAAATATCTTGAAATAAAAGTTTACCTTGGTTTAACAGTGGATTGTCTACTTCAGTGAGCATAACGTTTGTACTAAATAGATCTGAAGATAAACGTTCTTCCAGAGCTGTTTTATGGAACTTAACATTGTCTTTTGAAACGAATAGGAATTTAATACCAGCAACATTTCTAGCCGACAATAGAATTTCAAAGAAGTTACAATTTGGTCTTCTTCGAAGTTTTGAAGCGATGCTCGAGAAACCAAACGTTTAGCGGTTCCACCAATACCGTCGCGAGGACTCTTACTACGCGAAGTGGCGAAGAAATTCCAATCTGCGGTCGGACCAAAGTTCAAATTGTTATGACATAACTTTAGTAGATTTTTACAATTTTTATATCGCGAAGCAGTGCCGTCGCTAAAGTAGTGCAAATGTGTGACGTGTGGTAGTATATTATTAAGGTACGAAATCATAGACTTCATAATACAGTGAACAGTTTCGGCACTGTGGTTCATTTCAACGCTGACTATACTGCAGCTTTGATGGGTTCGAATTTCATTTTCTTCATTTTTCGAATAAATTACGAAGGGATGAAGGGTACATTGGGTATTGTCCCAATGAAATACCCTGAACGGCATAGGTTGATGTTCAGAAATTCACAAACAAAAACTACTTATACAATTAAATGTCAGGGACGTGTATTAAAGAAGCAAAACACGGATGTTAAAATTGGTTTTTCCAAGTTTTGTTCGTTGCGACCGGATTGGTGCATTCCAGTTACTCGCAGAGGTGTGCGCAAGGTTTGTATTTGCGAAATACATCAGAGCCTAAAACTTATGGCATTGGCGCTTCCATCGAAAAAAACTATCAAACAGAAAATCGACAATGTATGTTACATCGCCGTGATCATTGTCCCTCAGAATTTAGTTTAAAAAATGACGTTAATTCTTTATTTGATGAAATGGAAATTGATCTTTATGATAACGTTCGATACAAACAGTGGATTCTAAAGAAGGTCGAACGAGATAACTTTATGTACACGAATCTGTTTCAGACTTCATGTTGAATCTAGCGAATATGATGGACAAAAAGTGGTACAACACCATTTCGTGGCGAAATCACAGGGGGCGTAATGCACAGTTAAACCAAGGTAAACTTTTATTTCAAGATAGTTCAGTTGGCGATTATGTAGCTGCGGAATATGATAATGACTGGTATGTAGCCTTAGCAAAATACAAGAAGAAAACGATTTTCTACCGACTTTTATTAAATGTGATAAAGGTGAATCAGTAGTTTCAAACTCAGTTTTGCGCATTGTACCTAGCCCAGTAAAAGAAAATGTACGACGTACAACTACCATTCTGCAAATTCCCGAAATATGTCTAGACATTGCTCAAACCATATTCGAAACGAAATAATAGTTTTTTTTTTAAATTACTTGAGTTTAAAAAAGGAGATAGCTGTGTTTCTGTGGATAAACTATTTTTCGCGTATTTTTGGACTTACAACCAAAATACTCCAAACAAAACATAAACCGTACAAAAGCTTAGCATTAGGGCTATTATAAAATGTATCAAAATTTAAATTCGAAAATGGACCTTTTTCAGGGTTACTCGTCAAGCGCGACCCCCCGCGCCTTAAAAATTTAAAAGATGACCTAAATTAAATAAAAACCATTAACAGTAGAAAATTTTCGTTACCAATTCTGAAATCTGCTTTACCAACTGCCTTAAGTCAGAAAATGTTAAGCTATTCCGTGCATCTGGAGAACCGGTATTAACAAAAACCTTTAGGGGTACGAATTTCGTTCAGACAACAAACTTAAAACGTGGGGTACTTTCAAACGCGTGTATTTTGAAAACCATTAAACATTATTGGCTAATATTTCGTATTTGGTTGTGCCATGATCACTTTTTGTAGTGTGTAAAATTTCATTATGATCTGTTGACCCATGGTAACATGAGTGTTCGAACCTGCGTGGAATGACCCTGGACACATTTCGAATTTTGTGATTTAGGGTACATCATAAGATATATATATTTTAGAAGTCTGGAAAATCAATATTTAGTTATGAAAATTAACTTTAAAATATTTAATAACTTCGCCGCAATTTTAAAGAAAAAGTGCTTATATGGCATCATTATGAGTGATTATGTTACATATGTTTAAAAGTATAAGAAAAACTGCTAAAAACCGGTTAAATTCATGTAGGTATCTTATCAAAAGTTTTACCAATCGTGACGTCACAACCGACAAAAGCAGAAATTGTTCAATTGTATGGTATTCTGATACATGAGCTTCTAACAAAAATAAATAATATATTGTATAGAATATATTATTTATATTTGCTTGTATGAATCGTAATTAGGTTGTTGGATGTTCTTAAGGTGGAACAATTGCAATCTTTTGGCCTATTCCCGAACTAATGTGTATTCTTTTTACTCTGTTCTGGATTCATAATAAACTATTCCACTTTTTAATCTTCTACAAAAGTGGGAGGGTAAACAGATTTGTCGTCTGCTTAAAAGTCGATTTTTGGAACTACTCGAAACTGCTTCACTGATGCATGGGCGGCTGGGCCACATATTTTCTGTTTTAGAAATCTTTAGGGCCGTGGAAGAGAGTTGGCCCTCCATTTTTAAAAAAATCATGTACTAAAATATTTTAATTTAGTTTTATTTAAAATTACAACGTTAAATAATGAAGTGTTAAATAATAAATATACATATTTGTGAAAGTAAAATAATACAGAAATAGAAATTTAGATGGTAGATAAGACTGATTCCATTTCTTTTAATTTGTTTAAAAATCCCTGCAATATAAAATGTCTATTAGAATAATTGGGTTTGGTATCAAATGACAAAAAATTCATGGTGAGCTCAATATCAAAGGCACAAATTGGACTTACTTGAAACTCTGGTAAGCTCATTTCAATAGCTTGTTGTCCTTTAGAACCATCTGGTTGATCAATTTTCATGTCAAGGACAACAAAATTAGAATTGAGGGTTTTACAACTATCTGAACTGGTAGAAACGCCCACTTTCCATGACAGTGAATTCAGCTAGACAAAACATCATGATCGAGCGTAACATTTAATGATCTCAAATCCTGTGGGCCATTTTAAATAATATCAAGAATAAATACCTTTCCCACAGGACACATAACATTTTTTCCATCTGATGACTGAAATGAAATTAGGTAAGCCTTAGCTCCGCACTTCGAAGTTCGAACAAAGAATTAAAAATGCCATAACAAAATTACTTACCATGTTTAAAAACTAACTTAATCGTATAATTGACATATAATTGAGAGGAAAAGTATACGAAAGGAATAAGAATCCGAAACTCGTCAATTGAGCGACTATTTACTACTTGAACAGAATAAATACAGTTTATACAGCCTTTATTGCTATAAAGGAAAATGTTTTACCAGCTAAAATCTAGATGGCGGAATAGGGTCCTTTAAATGGGAAAGTCCCAGGTTGACGCGCCAAATTCAAATAATGCCCCTTTTTCCTGCTCGTCAGTTTAGAGTAAAAAATACTTGAAATCTGATTCCACTGGAATAATTGCAAAATTTGAAATTGTTCACTAGTATCTGAAGCGGATTTTGATGTTTTTTAACGGCTATTAACGACCATAAAAATGGCAGTTAAATTCTGGAGAATTATTTACTCTTCTGTTAACTATCTAAATTTTCTCGGAACTAGACCAGTCTCGTGAAGAACATCACTAATTCCCCAAGATCTTCAATGCGATAACTAATTGGGATTACTTAATTACATTTTCTGGTAAAACCATTTTTTTTCCGTGGTGAGGTTTCTTCGCGACGACATCTTCATTCGACGTAGTTAAAGGCCCGCCCTTTTCTGGAGCCGCTTTCGGCACTAGCAGCTGAATTTTTAGAAACATATGCTGTCTCATGCACCCTTAGGAAAAGATAATACAATGATACATCAGTCGATAGGTAATAGTGTACCGTCGATCAATTTTGGGCTCTAGGTGGCCCATGGTTTCCGCACCGTTAGGGATAGAAATGAAAATGATACATCAATCTATGGGCTATACCGTGCACTCACTATCACTATCTTAATTTTCAAAACAAAACGGTCCCAGAAATTGAGCATGGGCTGGCCCTGACACCGTTTGCGATGGAAAGGAAAATGATACAACAATATATAGTTTATATCCTGCCCCAGCTGTCACTGTTTCACTTTTTGACACTAGAGGCAACACTTTGGCATTGGTGGTGGTCCCTCGGACCATTAGGGAAATGATAGGTAATATCGTGCCCTCGCTGTCGTATCACAATTCTGCTCACTAGGATAGCTTAAAATGGTACATTGGCTGTTCCTCGCACTGATAGGGATAGAAAGGAAAAGAGTGATGCACGGGATTTCTAGCCGGATGTCCCTGTAAGTAGCTAGGATCCAGGGGGCGTGGTTACTCATTTCACCAGGCATGGGTCGTTTTGGTGGAACAGGTTATTGGTTCGTCGGAAGAAAGGCAGGGCTGGGGATGTATATTTCGGTTGCGTTTAGTAACAATAGAATGCAGTTTCTAAGATAAAAATCCAATGAGCTAGGTGAGGTATGAAGTTACAGAAATATTGGTTTGGAAGTTTGTTTTCTTAGCGTTAATCTTACTGGGACAAAAAAAAAGAGAAAATTATGTTTACTTTAACTAACTAATGAACTTAGGATTTTGTGTAATTTAACGGTATTAATTGGCAAAAACACTCAAAATTATATTATAAAACTAACTACGAGTATTGCAATTAGCGCTATATTGTAAAATAATAATATTTATAATTAGCTAGGCTAATAACCAAGGCACCACCTAAGGCCCAAGTCATCTAGCGATTTCTAATGCCTTTAAACAGGTGGCCGGGTTACAATGCGTTGGAGGGCTGTGGCAGGCCCTTCATGCCACGCGAGCCAACAGCTCCCTACTCTAACTATTACCGTTAACCTCAATAAGTTTTATGGTAAATCAGTTCACTCAAAACACAGCGTTATGAGACGTCACTCAACTAGAAAATGGCTCCTCCAGCTGATGACCACCGTGTCGTCAAATCTTGGAGGAGAGAAGTATACTTCTCTCATCCAAGGTCAAATCGGAAACACGATGAATAAACCGGTGTCAGCGGTTAGTCATTGGTGTCATTGGTGTGGGAGAAATTGCGCTGAGGATCGCATGTCCAGCAGTGGACCTACTCTTGTACGTGGAATCGAAACAGAATACTGAAAATTCATCTTCAGCAGTGGCCGTGATTAAGATGCTGGCTCTTTCTGTTTCGGTGAACTTTGGCATGATTATGATGGCCAATACAGGTTTTCCCCAATTTTTTTTTATGGTGTGTGGCTAACTTATCTTTGGCGTTGGACTAGTTAATAGACTAACCTGAGATTTTGATTTCGGTTGGTACCCCTCCCCATTGAGCCCAGCTTATCGCGATCTACCGGATGCCAGTATAAGCGAAATTCTCAGTTGGGAAGGTGTCTCGAACTTTAGTGCAGGCGGCTACGGCCTTCGTGAATGTCGATAGGCTTAATAAATTACTATCAAACATGTTAAATTCTCAGATTCGGTGGGAGAAGATTTTCTTAACAAAAATTAAAGGAAGTAACTTCCAGTCAGCCGTCACAATACGAGCTGAGTTTCTGGGGCTCCTAAGAAGATAGGTATGGAAATTGGAAAATAAATTAATGTGGCTTTTAATATGGCGCTTATTATGTTTTAATAGGTTAAGCAATTTGGAAATTTGAACTCTCCCACCACCAAGTGTGGGTGTGGGTACGGTTGTTTATATTGTGTCTCTTGAAACATGACAATGGGCTGCAGTCGAGACAGTAGTATTATTGCCATTGACAGAATTCGGTGAACTATTTCAACGTTTCTCAACACTTTTGGGATGCCGAAACCAGGTTACTTATGCACTTAAATAATAGCCCAAAATTAGACTAGAAACTTTAAGTCTAGTTAAATGAAATGTTACAGCGTCAGATTGTTTATTTATATTTCCAAGGTAACTGCTCCACGGAGGCAGTTATAATGAAAGTTGTTTTAGTTTGGAAAATATATGGAAGATAGTCGAAAAAATACGTAACACAAATTTTTGGCTCACATTTTGTAAAGAACTGGAAAGATATCAGTAAAGCGTATACATTGCCCTTTTACCTCCGCAGTGACAAGAGCGGTTCATTTAGAGGTTGTTCGTATTTTAAACAGTAGCGTAGCCAGGATTTGGTTTCGGGGAGGGTACACAATGAAAAAAAGTAAAACAAAAAATAAAAAAATTGTACATACAACCATACGTTTCGGGGGGGGGCACGTGTCCCCTGTGCCCCCCTGGCTACGCCACTGATTTTAAAGTGTGGGTTGCACGAAATTTTATGTATGGATAATTAATGATTCTTTAGAAAGAGCAAACATTTTATAGCAAGTACAGAAAATTTCATCAAAATTGGTTAAGCGGTCTTTGAATTATTATAAAAAGAAGTCAAAATGGTGGAAAACGAGTTTTTCGACGAATTTCCAGACTTCTAAAATTATTTTCGGCACTCGTGACGTCAGAAAATGAGAAGCGTTTCATTGACTAATTGTCTGTAATACATTTCTTTACATCTGGGATTAAAAGCCGGTTGATTTAACACCCGGGAAAAACTCTACGCAGTAGTAATTGAAATAGGCATACACAAGGCTACGTAGTAGAAAAATGAAATGAAACCGAAGCAAGTCTTGTCCTTCTAGTTTAGGGATAATACTGCAGCTTCGATTTGCTCGTGCTACGGAGGAGAAAAATTCGCCCAAAATTTCTGGATTTTGGGAGCGAAAAAGGTCAGTTTCGGACCCGAAATTAGTACTCTTAATTATTAATACTCATTATAATTGAATAGTACTCTTAGGTTTGGAAATTTCTTTCGACAATGACATTTTTTGGAAAAAGAACTTCCAGGGCTTTAAAAGCAGCCTTCATTCGTTCGATTTTATTACTATCGACTTTTCGTGCAACCAACACTTTAAATCTTTGCGGCTCGTAGAGCAATCGCCAGCGTTAATTCATGTTGATGAGTTATGAATGCATGCATGTATGAAAATGCGTTCGTTTGCGAATAAATAATATTTTAAAAACACTCTCTTTGTTTTCTATAATTTATATAAAAATTACTGTTTTTTCTGAATTCCCTTTTGACTCTTCCCAATAAAACCGAATACTTCTTCCCACTCCCTGTTCGACAAAGAACATTTCCATTACGTAACTGAGAAAGTCTGCGTTTGTTTCTTCTTTATTAATTTGTTTAAGAGCTATCTTACAATGAAAACATATTTCGCCTAAAATTGTTTCTTTCAGCACACCCTGAAAAAATTTCGGAAAGGGAGTAGGTAGCGGAAGGTATTGTGTCTACATAAAACAATGACCCGAGCCAGTTCAAAGACACTCGACGCAGTTCGAAAAGAGTCGAGCCAATCTGATCTAAGAATAATGGATTCGAGAAAGGTTATTTCGAATCGAGTTTTTTCGAGACGTTTCCGAGTGGACTCGATTTTAAAAGACGTCTTTCGCAAAAGTAGGCCTGCACAACACTTCAGCAAAATAAGATGCGTGGTGTTAACAAAGAGTATAAAAACTACGTAACCTAGAGATATAATGACGGTCGAAAGCAGTAAAGGAAGTTGTAGCAACCGGGGGGGAAGTCACTCAGTGAATTTGCACTTCAAATTTCGGTACCGCAGCGCCATTACGGCAGTTTTAAGTGGCAATCATTTTGATTTAGTTCAACATTCTTGAAAATTCCTTAAGGAATGGGTTACCTTTAGGACTTGGCAACGTTAGAGAACAAACGCCTTATTCTTCACTTTTTGAAAATAAACACCGAAACAACTAATCCACAAATTCTAACTAAAAAATTCACGAAACAGTAACCAATTACTGTCACTTTTTTGAATTGACAGATATTAGACAATTAAATATCCAAAATGCCAAATTTAGCACCTCCGCAACACCGTAACTGCCATTTTTCTCCGGTTTTATTATTTTTTGTACTAAATACTGCCGTAGTGGCGCTGCGGTACCGAAATTTGAAGTGCAAATTCACTGAGTGCCTTCCCCCCCGGTTGCTACAACTTCCTTTACTGCTTTCGACCGTCATTAAATCTCTAGGTTACGTAGTTTTTATACTCTTTGGTGTTAAGACCAAATTGTAACTCGGGCAGCGTGTTTCTCGGAATAGTCATAGTCTGTAATTCGAAATAACTGTTAGGTAGGCGCTGACCAGTTTGTGATAAATTTTAGGTGGCGCATTCGTCGGCCATTTTCAGTGAAGAGAAATAGTGTGGTAGTTCAAGATTCCAGTCTGACTGTGAAATATAACAGTGTTGCCAGATTTTTGCGATAACTCTGAGAATCACCAACCTTCTCTGGACCCTTGGTTTTCCAGTCAAATGTAGAATTACGAATAAATATTGGGCACTGTGGTATCGACTACCATTGTTATAAAAAAGAGTTCTTGTTATTATCTACTTTAAGTTATATTTGTTTTTACAAAGAAGACCATCTACAGGTATTTGAACCACAAACCCCAAGAAGGACTGGCATCAACTTAAAAAAGGTGTATCAAAAATGATACGGCTTTTTTTACCGTAAACAGAAAATAGCGCGTAAAAATTATTTATTTTACGAAATAAAAAAAAGTCGTGCGCGAGCCCGCTTCTACCATACATTTGCTATTATTGCGCGTTCATCTTTTTACCTTCAAAAAACTGCCTCTACTTGCCATGAGATGGCGCGCTCTAAAAAAAGCCGAATCACATTCGAGACATAAAAAAAACCAATTACTACCTGCGATACATATCCCTTTTTTGGGGTAGGTGGTCTGTGCTTGAACTAAAGAACAAATCATATTGGTTGTCATTTATCAAAGTCTCGTTAAAAACCATTGGAATCATTCCGCCTCCGTTACAAAAGTAGTTGACTACGTTGATAATTTGCCTCTGCTACTTTTCCGTCACATCTTTTACATAAACTACATAGCTCTCCGGTGTTTTATTCTATGTTCGAACAGAGTATATACAGAATAATTATCGATGAAAGCGGTTGTGACCTCACGCGGGAGCTTGGTGTATGGCCCAAAAACTTAAGTAAAATGTGTTGCTACACACACTTCATTTATTCAATTTATCTCTAAACTTGTACTACCCATTGTGCTAGCCAGCCACTTTCAAGCGATTCGTATCGCTTCAGTTAAATATTCAACAGAGTCGAATATGAAAGTCTCGAATCGGTCAGATTTAATCGAGCCTATTTAGAAACGAGCTATAAATGAGAAGAGCTCATATCGGGACGTAATTCAATGAACGCCATTCGTTGAGCCGATTCAAAATCGAGAGCAGAATGGAACAAGTGAAAATTGATCGAAGCCGATTCGAGCACGGAATTGGAACAAGAAATAAATTCATTGATGAAATATTTATGGTGGCAATCTCCCAAGAGCATTGAATGCGTAATGCTATTTTAGACAACTTGAATTAAATTAAACACAGAGATATCCAATAGAATCCAAATCACGTAAACGACTATTATTACCTACCCCTAGCGGATAAAATCGGCAAACAAACAGATATGGTTAAAGACGCCCGTTTTACCATATCCGGTTGTTCGCCCAATTTCACCGATATTTTGAATCCGAGGGATCTCACTCAGGGTTGGACTTAAGGATTTTTTTCTAGTAATCAGCCTCCTATCTTAATTAATTTTTGTAGTCACTGACTAGTGGGGGTAAAAATGGGGTTATAAAAACCAGAAGGACAGCCAACATTTTGCTTTAACTATCACAATTAAAAAAGGAGTTACCATCTTTAAATATCTAAACCTGGCTTTAAAGAGGTTTTAAAATTCGTAACACAAAGACGAAACACTATACTTCAGATACCGAGGACAAGCGTATCTCATTTGGTTGGAAAGACTACCAGGCGACGTTGATGTTGATAAATATCAGTGAAGTCGGTTTTTGATCTAAAAATTCCAAAGATGTACCCTCAGAAACGAAGCGTATGTTTATAATAGTAAATTTTATATTCCGTTTCAACAAACAGATTACAAGATTGATTGCGGGATATAAAGGAAGAACGTGTTGAAAGCTTACATATAGATGGCCGTATCGTCTCCTTTAAATAGGGAAGTTCAGGACTAAAGCGCGGATTTCGAATAATAAAAATAAGTAAAAATTATATCATATGAAATATCTGAGACCCACCGTTTTCAGTTTGTAAGAGCCGCGAATTCGGCAGCTTAAGGGCCTGTCGTAAAACTCTGCTTTGCTAGAATCGCACATGTTAAATTCAATTTGCTAGCACGTTGGCTAGGGCTTTTGCAACAGGCCTTAAGATCTCCAAATAACCAAATATTTGTTTTCCGAATCCTTTAATGGCATCGAAGCCTTATCTAACTTATAATCTCATAATTCAACATACATGTTGTTCAAATCTTAAAATATACATTTTTCTCTCACTGAGCAATTCCTTTTTCACGAGGCGCTGGTATTGGAACCCTTTTATTTCGGCGGGAGTTCATTAGGCTAAGTTGATGGGATAAAAGGGTCCGAAGAGCGCCGATAATTTGCTTTAAAGCTTTCGGAGGGCGTCGCAGTCAGGAAGGCGCACTCGGCCGCCGATGGAAAATATTGGATCCAAAAATAATCTTTTTATCGGGGAAATGTCAGAAGGGGCCGACCATCAGCATCAACGAATTAAGATCAAAAGTCGCGTCTTGGACGCGATCGTTATTGATGGATAGGAAACACTCTAATCCGCGAATAAATTATACAAGACGCCAATTTGAAGTCACCAAGAACTTCATCGCTAAATTCGCTATATTGGTCCATATAATAGTTGTAATCTAGTTAAGGACAAGTAATGGTTGTAGGCTAGTTAAGGACAAATAATGGCTGTAGGCTAGTTAAGGATAAGTAATGGTTGTAATCTAGTTAAGGACAAGTAATGGTTGTAGGCTAGTTAAGGACAAATAATGGCTGTAGGCTAGTTAAGGATAAGTAATGGTTGTAGGCTAGTTAAGGACAAATAATGGTTGTAGGCTAGTTAAGGACAAGCACTGGTTGTAGGCTAGTTACGGACAAGTAATGGTTGTAGGCTAGTTAAGGACAAGCACTGGTTGTAGGCTAGTTACGGACAAGTAATGGTTGTAGGCTAGTTAAGGACAAATAATGGCTGTAGGCTAGTTAATTATAAGTAATGGTTGTAGGCTAGTTAAGGACAAATAATGGTTGTAGGCTAGTTAAGGACAAGTAATGGTTGTAGGCTAGTTAAGGACAAGTAATGGTTGTAGGCTAGTTAAAGACAAGTAATGGTTGTAGGCTAGTTAAGGACAAGTAATGGTTGTAGAATATTGTAGTTATAATAATAATAAGCTATGTTTATAACCTGCATTGCAACAGCGATAGAGAATAATTTAAACCGCGTGGAAGGGTTGTGGCTAGCCCTACCAAAGATAACTACTAGCGGCCCTACACTATTGCTTTAAAACCTCTTCAGGGTTTTGTGGTTTGTCAAAACCGAAGAAATCGAAGGAAAACTCCTTTAACCAGCGGGGAGAGAACTTGCAAACTCAACGCAGGAGTTGTTCCGAGTTTTTCACCGAGTGCCACCAGCTGGATCGAACCCGGACTCCACTTGCTGCGAGGCGAAAGTGCTAACCACTTCGCCCGGGTAGTTAAGGACGAGTAATAGTTGAAGAGTTGAATGGTAGTTAAGGACAAGTAATAGTTGAAGAGTTGAAGGGTAGTTAAGGACAAGTAATAGTTGAAGAGTTGAAGGGTAGTTAAGGACAAGTAATAGTCGAAGAGTTGAAGGGTAGTTAAGGACAAGTAATAGTTGAAGAGTTGAAGGGTAGTTAAGGACAAGTAATAGTTGAAGAGTTGAAGGGTAGTTAAGGACAAGTAATAATTGTAGGGTAGTTAAGGACAAGTATTAATTGTAGGGTAGTTAAGGACAAATATTAATTGTAGGGTAGTTAAGGACAAATATTAATTGTAGGGTAGTTAAGGACAAATATTAATTGTAGGGTAGTTAAGGACAAATATTAATTGTAGGGTAGTTAAGGACAAGTATTAATTGTAGAGTAGTTAAGGACAAGTATTAATTGTAGAGTAGTTAAGGACAAGTATTAATTGTAGGGTAGTTAAGGACAAGTAATAATTGTAGGGTAGTTAAGGACAAGTATTAATTGTAGGGTAGTTAAGGACAAGTATTAATTGTAGGGTAGTTAAGGACAAGTAATAATTGTAGGGTAGTTTAGGACAAGTATTAATTGTAGGGTAGTTAAGGACAAGTAATAATTGTAGGGTAGTTAAGGACAAGTATTAATTGTAGGGTAGTTAAGGACAAGTATTAATTGTAGGGTAGTTAAGGACAAGTAATAATTGTAGGGTAGTTAAATTCACGTATCACTAGAAGTGTATAATATATCTCTCACGAGATAAATATCTATCTAATAATAAATAATAATAATAATAATAATAATAATCAGCTAGGCTAATACCCAAGGCACCACCTTAGGCCCAATAATTTAAGCGGAACACGTATCTTCGAAGCCTTGGGACACTTTCCAATCGAAGCGAATTTCCCTCGATGTTGCGTTCACCATCTCACTGTTCAGGATATACTACCGTTAGATGTAAAATCCAAGTGGCGCGGAGGAAAAGGACATATTAACATTCTTTTTAGGGGCCCGTCTCAGCGCACTTCACCATTTACCCCACCCTCACTAATTTCAATCAGACCGGCCCGTGACGACATAATTTGCCCGGGGCCCGAAATTTATTTGCACGGCCCTGCGTAGTGAATTCAATTAATCGGGGGCTCTTCGCTCCATTTCTTTGGTCGCAGCTGTGAGCACGAAAATAGGCTTCGCCTTTCGTTTTTATGAAGAATCGACCAAACAAAGAGTAATGATAGAGTTGAATATTAATGGATGAATTAAATTCATGGTAATAATAATAATAATCAGCTAGGCTAATACCCAAGGCACCACCTTAGGCCTAAGTCATCAAGCGACTTTTGAAGCCTTTAATTCAGGTGGCCGGGTTAAAATGCGTAGGAGGGTGGTGGCAAGCCCTGCATGCCACATAAGCTTACATAAGTGTTTCGTATAAATCGTAAAAAACCAAGATGTTGTCCAATTTTGGGGGACCTTGACCCCAACACCAGTATTTATACAGAAGTTGAGCAAAATTCGAGTATTCATCTTGTCTTTATCGGTCCTGCGTCAGCGCTGTAAATTAAAATATGTAAATGAACGTGGGTAGAGAATCAAAAGGTAATCTGACTTGTGGGTGTGACTGACCGATTTCGTTACTGTACCGTTGGTTTGTGGTTCACAATTAAAGGTAACTAATAAAAGGTTCGTCGTGAAATAGTAGCTTTAACTCGTTTATTTTTATAATTATCTTAATTTTAACTTAATTTAGTTTCGGATTTGCTTGTTAGATAGCGTCATGGTAAAGGCTCGATTTTTAATTAAATTTTAAATGAACAGATTTAGCTTCAAACACTACAATTTACAACGACTGCAAGAGTTCGTTGAATGACTGTTGAATACTCTTATTTTGATGAACTCTTTGTACTTAAAAGTGACGCAGTCAGGATTTTGGCTTAAGAAAGCACACAATTGAAAAAAAAACAAAATAATGTACATACATATGACACATTCAATCTAATCTAATTGGTTTTAGATCAAATATTAAATTCTTCAATTAAAACGTATTTTTGCATATAGCCCGCGAAAGTACTAGTATGTTTAGAGTGAATAACATTAGCAGCATAAGGAAATAGATTGCTTCTAATAAAACCTATTGTACGGCAAAAAGTAAAGTTCCAGAGTAGAAGCTTAAGTTATATGTTCAATCAAACGGAATAAGATAAAAGTCTGAGGCAATTCGAATCGGAGCTTGCTCTTTTGGATTCGAACTACACGGTGGAGAAGTGCGGAGCGTGTCTTCGTCTAAAATAAACCTGAGCGTTAGAAAATCCAGCGATCAATAGTAGAAAGAAAAAGTGTCCAGAAAGGATTTAGACAAACTAACCTTTTTTCGTCTTCCTCTCCGTATAGTTCCGCCAAAATCGAGGCCTTTTACACCAGGGGAATAAATCCTCGCAGCGAAATTTCCTCTCTAGATAGTCTGACAGTAAGCCTTAGCGGTGTAACATGGGCAAAGAAGGAATCAAGATATTAAATTAGAGGTTTGACGCGGATTTTTGATGCGCCACTGCCACTCCAATAAGATAAATTAAGACGTATATATAATAACATAAATAACATTATAAACATAAGTATGACACCTGTTATTCTCCTCAGGCTATTTTTTAATGATAACTTGTTTCGCTGATCTTTGGGATCAGGGCCGTGTAAAGGAGGGGGGGGGGGGACAGAAGGTGGAAAAAACCTAAGAACCCGGCGAAAAAGGGCCTGGAAACATGCTTTTTAGAAGTGCCCCCGACGACACAATTTGCCCCGTGGCACGAAACGTTTCCACACGGCCCTGTTTGGAACTGCGGGTCCGAGAAATCTTCGCCGCCACAATGTTTACCAAACAAACAACCAAGTTCTATTGAAAATTTAAAAGTTTTAAAAACAATTTAACTCTTCATTAGGTAAAACAAAATGATGAATTATAGAATCGAAACATGAAGATGTATTTCAAACACTCATTTCATTTCTGAAATTAGATATTTACGAATTAGAGACCAACCTTGCTAGTATTTATTTCCATTAAACTAACCTGGCAGTGAGTTTGCCAACAAAGACAAATGACGTGTTTCCGATTAATAAAACTTCCGATACACTATCATTTACTAATATGATAATATCGTTCAGAGTCATACTTATCTCTATTATGTTACGTATGATAATTCACGCGAAACGTAGATTGACCCCTATAAAGGACAATTTGTATTAAAATACTGGTTCCCCCCGTGAAATTGGATAGCAGCTTTGCTAGGGAAAAACGAAGTCCACCTTAGTTCAGTAGAGAGGAGAAAAGGGCAATTTCTTTGCATCTTGCCGTAACCACAAAAACTATGTTCACCGATGCGACAAAGACAATCAGTAACTATCGGAAACCTATATACGGGTCGCGGAGAAAGAATACGAAATATACTTATTATTTCCTACCTATAAGCCCGAATTATTATCTTGGGCCAACATAACAAATCTAATTAGATATAGTTAATCGAAGTGTAATTAGGTTTGTTTCTTTTGGAAAAGATCTTCGTACAACCAAGATTCAATAAAATGTTTATTTAAACAAAATGTTTTTCAGTCTATTCCGCTTACAGTATTTAAGCTGTTTCAAAATAACGTTCACAAAATGTAATTATTTATGGACGCTTTGGTCATAGAAAAAGAGACGTTGATACTCCAAGAGTATGTAACACCAAAAGTATATATTACAGTCCTACAGAAAGAAGTATCAATCTCATTATAGTGCTAATTTTATGCGCTTGATTCTTGAAACGTCTACTTTGGCAGGGCTACCACTGCACTGCTTTTTCAAAAACATTTTTTTAAAGAAAATGTGGGGGAAAACATCAGGAAGAGCAAAAATATGATTTATGAATAAGTAAATAAGACAGTTTATTTTTATTTATTTTATATAATTATACCATTTTCAGAGTTAACCGTGGTACACTTCTAGATTAATACTCGGCAAATTTTAATCCAGGATGTTATATATACATCCGAAGTATGCAATTTGCGAAGAGCCTGTTTTATTTATTATGGCGTCCATGAATACTTCCCTCGTTAGAGATTATAAACTTCTGGTAAGACCCAGTGAAGTTCTTAGAGTCTCCAGACAACAGCGGATCCGTGGCTACGCGTCGGCAGAAACCTATTCCGCGGTAACATTATGATTTAGTAGGCCTCGACCCATTTCTTCTCAAAAAGCGAAAAAGAAGCTCGGCTAACCAACTTCGAACATATCTTTCCTTTGGACGAAAATGGCGTTTATATGACTGATGAGCTTTCACTATTGAACGGAAGGGGGCGCTAACTTCATCCTCTTCCGGAGTTTTCTCCGCCGAAAGAGAAGACAACGGAAGCCCGAGAAAGGAGGATACGTCTTAAGGCGATTTGCAATTTTTTTCACGAGACTGGCGAGAAAAAATCCGGATATGAACAGAAAAGAATAAAGAAACCAAACATACATTATTTAGTCTCGTAGATCAGGGCATTACGCGTGTACTGTTTCGAGATATTCCACGGTTTATACCGACCTAACTCTTTGCGTTTCCGCCTAGAAAATAAGCCCGAAAGCCGACCCTTGGTAACTTACTTTACACTATCCATAAGTAACGTGATGAACGTAAGTATGACACGGAATGATTTAAGTTAATGATAGTTTGTGGTGGCAGTTTTAGAAACCCGTTACATCCTTGTGTCTTCGTTGGCAAAATTAGTGATGGCGATAAATACGAGCGAAATCACATATAAGTCTCAAATTCGGAACTTTGGGAATGTTTATAATAGTCAATTTTATGTTGCTATCCAATAATTATTTTGCCAAAGTAAACTTTATTTTTACTATTGAAAACGTTTCAATTTTAGATAAGCCTTAGCTGATCTTTAAAATAGGTGGTCAGCGGAGATCGTGAGAGTTCTTAGTCTTTAGCCACTCAAACAATGGTCATTTGCGAAACAGACTATCATTAAAAAATATAGTTTCCCGAGAATAGGAAGAAGCGTCATACATACTGCAGCGATTCCTGAAACTTTGACAAGATGGATATCTGATTCACGTTTAGTCAATCAAAACTTCAAAAGGGTATTTAGGCTTAAAGAGCTTTGGCCATGACCGCTTTTTAGTTTTGTTCTTAACTATAAGAAAAAGCTCGGTTGCCTCTAAAATACTAACACCATGACTAAAGCGCCATCTTGTGGTTGCAAAACTATATTATTTGTTTATTAAGATAATAAGAGTAGACCCCGACGCAGCGAAATTTTGACCGGCGGCGGCAGTGCGATCGGCGTGCACTGATTTTTTTTGTCGGCGGCGGCGTTGAACCAAAATTTAACGGCAGCAGCGGCGTGGCGCGCCGTTTATATCTTAAAACTATTTTCTTAAACTTAGTATATTTCCTAAAAAATGCGTTTCTTTACAAAAATATTTAATAAAAGCGTACAGTTCTCGAATATTGTGCTATCTACGTTGGCATTTAAAATATAGGCTCCCTCTCCGTACCGATTTATGCATCTTCAGTGGAACCAGGAACAATACGCCGCGGCTAATGGAGGTAGGCCTTAACCAGGAAACTATATATGCATACACTTGGAATGTCCTACAAACAGGCATGTTTTTCAACGGAGATTTTCGCTCGCGACGTGCTAGGCTAAACTCGGTGCGTATAACTCGACATTAAAGCAGCGGTCGGCTCTATTATTGCCACCTGCATTATGAAAAGGCCCTTGTTATTACAGATGACAATGAATCTATCCGGTTCTACGCAAAAATTACTTTGCCATCTTTTAATGGTAACGGAAGCTAAAATTCAAAATAGCGAAACAATAACGTCGTCAGAGAGCCATTGTTGAATATTATGATTAGATAACTTAAAGGGTCCCCCGTGTGAAATATTTGAAAATGCCAAAATTATAAAAAAATTATAAAAATTGACGAAAAAAAATCAAAATTGATGAACTTTTGATCAATTTGAACCAAATGGGTGAAATGGCTAAAATTGGAAAATGTGAGAAAAATAAAAAAGTACAAACATTGGAAAAATATTTCAAAATTGTTTATAATAATTTTTTTTTCAAAATTGAAAAAAATTAATACAATTGAAAAAATCTTCAAAATCAGTAGTTTCGATCAAAAACGATCAAAATTGATAGGAATTGATGGAAATTTATTAGTTGTGTAAAATTGGATTAATATATAGATAAAATGCTTTTTTTTTAAAGAAAATTGATTTATTTTGGTCAATTTGATCAAACTTGACCAAAATTGGAAATTAATAGATCGAAATTAGCAAAATATTAAAATTTTGTAAAACATTTATGAAAAAACTAAATTCGACAAACTATATCAAACTTGTTTGAATTTTTTTTCAATTAGTTGAAATTGACTACGATCGATTATATTTCCAAAATTTCGAGTGTATTATTGGTAAAATCAAGTGAGGTTTAGTTATTTTAATTAAATTTAAAAACAAATTGAGGTTATTCTGTATTTCATGAATATTAACTACATTTGAGTAATCATATATAAACATTTGGAAGTATTTAAAAACTTATTCTGTTTAATTTTAGATTTTATTTAAAACAACTATAACTATTAGATGTGAAATTTTAAATCTTGAATGAGTTTAATTTAGGTAAAACAGAACTCTTGAATCAAGTAAATAATATTTTTGATACTTTTAGAACACTACGTATATAGATTGTAAATTAATTTTAAACAATTTCGAGGTAGTTTGTCGAATTTAGTTTTTTCCTAAATGTTTTACAAAATTTTAAATTGTTGCTAATTTTGATCTATTCATTTCCAATTTTGGTCAAGTTTGATCAAATTGACCAAAATAAATCAATTTTTTTCAAAAAAAAAGCAATTTATCTACATTTTAATCCAATTTTACACAACTGATAAATTTCCATCAATTCCTATCAATTTTAATCGTTTTGGATCGAAACTACTTATTTGAAGATTTTTTCAATTGTATTATTTTTTTTCAATTTTGAAAAAAAAAAATTATTTCAAACAATTTTGAAATATTTTTATTTCAATGTTTGTACTTTTCTATTTTTTTGTCTCACATTTTTCCAATTTTAGCTATTTCTGTTCCTTTTCACCCATTTTGTTCAAATTGATCAAAAGTTCATAAATTTTTCAGAATTCCATGTTATTTTCAAGGGAAAATTTAGATTATCTGTTGTCAAAAACATTTTTCGTTGCCATGGCAAAATGGTTGCCCATTGAATAAATTCCCTTTAGGATTTTTCAAGCTACACGAAGGTCTACCAAAAGTACCAATCCATCGAGTTTGAACAAAATCGGTTACACTTCGGGATGTCTCCTTGTTAGTGGACTTTAACCTAAATTATATATCCCGCGCGCCATATAAAATATATTGTTAAAAAGTACTAAAGTTAATGTCAAATTTACAAATCAGCTAATGGACGCTAGGGGTACTTTAATGTCCCGCCTTTTCGGGTCAAAATGTAGCTTAAGCATCTGGTTTTGATTTCGACGTTAGCGACATCTGTAAACAAAGCGGCCCAGGCCGTAATATTAGTTCCACATCAGTGTATTCGAGTGGGCAAACCCATACAAACTTAGTAGACACAGGTAGGCAAACTAATACAAAAACTGTTGAGGCTACGTGATTTCTTATCGTTTGATATATAAATTGCCATGAGTGGTCACCGCCCACCCTCAGGATACGTGGGTGGGCAAACCAATACCAAAGCTGTTGAGGCCATGTGATTTCCTATCGTTTGATATAGAATTTACCATCCTATGTTAAAGAGTGGCCACCGCCCACTCTCAGGATACGCGGGTGGGCAAACCAATACAAATGCTGTTGAGGCCATGTTATTTCCTATCTTTTGATATATAATTTACCATCCTACGTTAAAGAGTGGCCACCGCCCACCCTCAGGATACGCGGGTGGGCAAACCAATACAAAAGCTGTTGAGGCCATGTGATTTCCTATCGTTTGATATATAATTTACCATCCTATGTTAAAGAGTGGCCACCGCCCACCCTCAGGATGCGCGGGTGGGCAAACCAATACAAAATCTGTTCAGGCCATGTGATTTTATATTATCTCGGTGATTAAATTAGAATTTTCTTAGAGCAGATATTTAATATGGATTATTAACAACTGCATAAATCATATTATTGCAAGAATGCATTTATGTACTAAGAATATGGCAAGACGGAGATTCTGTCCCCATGGTCGCTTACTTTTCAGCTTAAGGGCCTGTTGCCAAAGCCCTAGCCAAAGTGCTAGCCCATTGAATTTAATATGTTTGATTCTAGCAAGGCAGACTTTTGCAACACGCCCTAAGTTCGACTGCTTTGGATTTTTCGGTCTCACTCTTTCAAGTAGACGCGAGCGTAGACGATTCCAATCTTTTACTTTTATTATTCTATGAGACCAAATTGTTTTTTCCGATCACTCTCCCTTTAAGGTGGTTGTTCGGAGGGGCGGAAATTAACGGCACTGCGTGCGCGTCAAGGAGTTCTATCGAATGAGACCAAATCTCTGGACCAACTATACAAACTATACAAGTTCGCCAAGAAGGCGATAATATTATTTAGTGCCACACATAAACGACTTCGATAAGAAAGTGCCACACATAAACGACTTCGATAAGAAAGTGCCACACTTATTTATTACTTCTGACCATACACGGTTTCGATAAGAAAGGGCCACACTTATTTATTACTTCTGACCATACACGGTTTCCATAAGAAAGTGCCACACTTATTTTTTACTTCTGACCTTTGCGACAGCTACGAGGTAGACCTCTTTGCAATCAGAGAGCATATATAATATTATATGCTCTCTGCTGCAATGTCTAACGGATCTATCTCTCCCGCCTTTACGGGCACTACTAGTTAACAATCTACTTGTACCGCTATTGAGTAAAGGCAAAATTTCGTTCCGCCCCCAATGGAAGAAATGCGCCCCCCTATAGGGCGGGCCCGAAACAAAAAGTATTCAATGGTAAAAGTTCAAGCTAGTATTACCAGAGGACGGCGTAGCTAAGTTGGTTAACTCGTCGGTTTTTGGAGAATACGCGGCCAGCGGCTATCTACGTTCGAGTCTCGGTGACGCCGATAGTATAAATTATAAAAAAAAAATATTTTTCGCAGCTCCATCTACCATGTCGTCGCTTTTCCACGCCAAACAAACTACAACAAACAAACAAACACTTAACGACATTCCGTCCATAGCAATAGTGCCACTTCGATATATTTATCTAACTAAAAAAGAGCTACTTCATGTCGAGGCGCGACTCTTGCCTTAAGCCTTGTCTCGAATAGAAATTCTTTTTTCACCCTAAAAACTCGTAATTTTTCGCGAAACTAGATCAGTTTCTACGAGATATTGCCAGCCAATGAATTGGAAAAAAAAAAACTCTACGTCTTAATTAATTCGTCCATGGTCTTACAGATTGAGTTGAGAATAAATAGAGGTACAACTAAATCTGGCTGGCGCGGGACCAATTTCGTTAAATAAGGAGACTTTATCAACTTTATCGTTCTACCGTGGCGCCATCTGTCTCTAGTGGTGGCAACTATATTGCAATTGAATTTTTTCGCGAATCTGATGTGAAATTGAAATGTATGATTACTCGTAACAAACAAATCTTTGAAGTTGTTTAAAAATAATTTTATTCTGTCAACACGATCTTTTTTAACTAAAGTTACGGTGAGTTAGCTAATAATTATTTATTTTTAACCATATAACTTTACAAAATATAGATGGCGCTACCGCCTAATTATAAATATGAATTTCGTACAGTCTTATCAGAACAGGTCCCACGTAACCAGGGCAACCGAATTCGTAATTGTAATTCTAGCAGTATTATTCCCAATTCAATGAGTTTAAGTCCCGCCCGTTTCTTGAGCTACTTTTGGAGCAAAGTGCCGCTGCCCATGAATCCTCAGACATTCCAAGTGTCTAGTTTCCTGGTGTAACCTTTTAATAAATATTTTACGTGTAGAAATGAAATTGTATTATAATAAAAAAGTATATTACTTAAAAATATAGCAAACAAGTTGGCAAGCCAAAATATACCTCTCCTCGGAAGAGTTTTTAATTTCCAGTGAAGCGTAACGATATCCGTGGTTCTGCGGTAGAACGCTCACCTGTCGTGCAAGAGGGCTCGGGTTCGAATCCCGGCCGATTAAAAATTTGTACTACACCCAATGACAAACAGAGGGCCTTTTCCCTGATTCTAAGAAACTGGGTACGCAGTGATTACCCTTTGCCCCGAAAATCGCTGGCCTGACAGACAGACCCACCCACAGACAGACAGACAGACAGACCCACCCACAGACAGACAGACAGACACGGTGGTTGTATAACCCCTCCTAGGGTACAAAGTCTCCTCGGAGAGGTAAAAAAAGAGTTTATAACCTCTACAACTGAAGAGTGTAGAACTGGTTTTAGTAAATCCAGGTGTTTTATACCTAATTAATCATGATTAACTTAGGTTTTATGAGTCATATATGAAATAAAGTAGTCAGTATACAAAATTTAAAAAAATAAAGTTTACTCCAGATTTAATTTAAAGTAGTTCAACGTCGTGAATTTATTGGAGTTATTTTAATAAATATTAAGTATGATACGCCTATTTTGCCATTTTTCTTTACATGCTAAGGACAGGGGCCCATTTGAGGTGACTAGGCGCCGTGTGATTTTGGGGCCAGTTTTTCAACCCCTTCGAGCACTAATGGAAAGTGTGACAGTTTTCCCACCTTAAAGGGGAACGTTCAAGCTTTAACCAGTTAGATAGCCCTATAGCCCGTTAAAAACTAAAATTTATGGCGAAAACCGCAACCAAAAATATTAAATGGTTAATTTTTAATAAAATAAAGAAATTTCGGGAAATTGAAAAGCGCGCGTCCGCCGTGACACCTGGTGAGAAATCGGTGAGACAGAAAACAACTTGAAAGCGCGCGCTGCTGAAGACGCGAAAGATTTGTTTTGTACGCGCGGCGCGTTCCAGTTATAATAATCAGCTAGGCTAATACCCAAGGCACCACCTTGGGCCTAAGTCATCAAGCGACTTTTGAAGCCATTAATTCAGGTGGCCGGGTTACAATGCGTAGGAGGGTGGCGGCAAGCCCTGCATGCCACGAGATCGAGCCAAGAGCTCCCTACACTAACTATTACCGTTAACCTCGACAAGTTTTTATGGAAGGGGAACCCGAAGAACTCCGGGGAAAACCCCTTAAACCAGTGGGGGGAGTTGTTCCGATTTTTCACCCAGTGCCACAAGCTGGGATCGAACCCGGCTCCTCTTGCTGCGAGTCGAGAGTGCTAACCACTCCGCTACCCCACTGCTTATACGAGACCTAAGCCTAAATTGCGCGATTTTAAAAGGTAGGATAGTTCGCAAATCGCTCACTAAGGTGCTGCTGGCGCTGGCGATACACCTTAATATGGCGGCGAAAATTCAAACCCAAATATTTGGCGTTATTTCTCGTTTCAACTTTTTGGGCCAAAAGCTATTTTTTCAAGACAAAAAAGGTACGTGTAAATATATTGAACGTCTTGTTGATCTTTTTATAAGCAAATAAGGCGATATTTGGAAAAGCTTGGCCGTTCCCCTTTAAGTAGACAAAATGGGGCACATCAAAATCAGGCGTCTGACAAAGGAGTGACAATTCTAAGCAAGTTGTGACTAATATCAGAAGAAAATAGGTGGGAAGTATGTTTCAGTAGCTTTGGGCCATACAAGGCGACCCTTGTTAATAACAAGTTGGCAAGCCAAAATATACCTCTCCTCGGAAGAATTGTCCCTAGCGGTATTAATTTCTTGAGATGATTCTTAAAGATAGATCTCCGCAATTCAGAGTTATTTATAAAAACGTAATCCCGGTTCAATCCCGCCCGGTATAAAATGTTAATTATAATTAAAATAATTGAGACGAAACAACCGAGTATAATTTATTCAGAATATTATAAATTAAGTAGTTACAACAGTGAGTTAGACGTACTAAAACAATGCACAATTGAATTTAACCCTATTTACGGTACAAGTTTATCAGTTAAATATAATACGAAGCCAATTTTAATGAAAGAAATATCTACAGAGGGTATTTGTATTTTTCTCGCTTACGAAATACTTGCCGCATCTTTAACGCTCATTTTATTTCAAATTAAACATCTTAATCAGTCGAGAAAACGTTTAAAATAAATTACGAAGTAATGATGACCCAGTTTCAAACCAGACCAACATAACTGTAAGCGCACGATGTATACAACTCGATAAAAATATACGACTGAAAAAACGAAATAAAATACAAATAAGACGAAAGATTTAAAATTAAAAAAAAACTGATCCTAATAAAACGTGAAAATACTCTCCACGTCACGCACATTCGAAGTACGCATAAGTAACGTTATACTATATCCAGTTTAAAATATTAGAGTATCAAAAAATAAAAATACCGAATAGAAAACACACAATAGCAACCCAATCCATCAGACTTCAGAAACAAAACTCATGGAAAAATATTATAACGCAGTCAAGCAATCAGACTTCAGAATCAAAATAATTCATAGAAAAATATTATAACGCAGTCGAGCAATAAATTAGTTCAAATACTTAGAAATCAAGCAATAGAAAATATAATATCAAGAAGCGCAACACCTTACCATTCACAAGTACGATTTTTCACGTTATTATAATGAAACCGGATAAGCTTTTGGGCATGACTTACGCTCTTAAAGGTTCCTCTAAGACTGGACGATTTTGCGGGAAAAAGGAAATAAACTTAAAAAATAGTGGATACAAATATAAGACAGAAAAAACCAACAATACCAAAGATTAGACAAAAAAGAACGTAATCTCGATCAATTAAAAAACACAACAAAAAGCGTATCCGAAAAAATAAACATACTGACAATTAAAGAGTTTAACAATGTCATTGAATAATATATTACAGATTTATAACACGACGTAAAAGGAAACAATAGGTGAAAACTATTCGCTAGTTTTGGAGTAATTTTTTAGGAAATAGCGAGCAACTTCAAAATACGGTTTGGCTGTTATACTATGGAAGAAGTTGGTAGTTTGGGGTAAAAGGTGTACTCTTTTCGTCCCAAAGCGAGCGAATAATTTTGGCCTAATAACACAGCGGCAACGAAGCAAAAACACAGCGGCAACGAAGCAAAAACACCGCGGCAACGAATCAAAGTCCTAAAACCGCGCTCCCGGGTCAATTCCCGACGAAATAAAAACAAGTTCACAAAAATAAAAAAACAAAGTTCAATAAAAAATATCCACAGATATTGTATTCATCCGTTTAGTAAAAAACCTCGCCTTGTCATAATGGTTCATTTACTTTAATATGTACCCTAAGGAAGTCAATGGCTCGGCGGTGAACTATCCGCGTGGTAAAAATGCGACCCGAGTTCAATTCTTGATCACGATCAACTTTTACATTAAAATACTTAATTATTTAATAAAATATAAGATTAATATAATTTATAAATACTTTATTAAATATAAGATTAATATAATTTATAAATATTTAATTAAATATAAGATTAATATAATTTATTAATATTTTATTAAATATCAGATTAATATAATTTATAAATATTTAATTAAATATAAGATTAATATATTTATAAATATTTAATTAAATATCAGATTAATATAATTTATAAATATTTAAAATGATGTAGAATAAATTATAGTACCTAACGTTCTAACTTTGTAAAGGACATTCGCCAAAGCGGTTTTTTAGAAAAACAACGTAAAGTAACAAGCGTTGGTGGCTGAGTGGTTAGAGTAAATCTCTTGCACGAGGCAGACCCGGGTTCGATTCCCGGCCGGCGCTAATAAATCGCAAATTGATACTAAGACGAATACCGTGTACAATTGGTGGAAACCCTGCCATTGGACGTTGAGAGGTTGCATAACACTCAGCACTCGGTTCGTCCCAAAGTCATTAAGAAGAAGTTGGAGATAAAACGCCCGTACAAACACAACAGACTCAACATCCACAACCATCATAACACAAACACCATAAACTCAAAACCTACAACCGTCATAACACGAACTCAACATCCACAACCATCATAACACAAACACAACAAACTCAACACCCCCAACTATCATAACACGAACTCAACATTCACAACCTACGCATAAACATTACAATAACCAAATACTCAATCCAACTGAATTAAACCCGTCACTACGGTGAGCGTTAACGAAAAAACACCATCCAAACCAAACCCATCCGCAAAATAATCCGTTAACTCTCACCGTCACACGGTGGTTTTGCCAACACTAGGAAAAACTGCGAACGCAGAGATTGAGACATTGCCTACATTGATTAACCTTTGCACGGAAAATGCGAACGCGTTCGCCGGGCAGACACACAGACAGACACGGTGATTGTATAACCCCTCCTAGGGGACTTTGTCCCCTCGGAGAGGTAACAAGTTGGCAAGCCAAAATATACCTCTCCTCGGAAGAATTGTCCCTAGTGGTATTAATTTCTCGAGATAACCCTTAAAGATATATCTCCGCAATTTAGAGTTATTTGTTAAAAATATTAACCCATTTCTATCCCGCCCGGTATAAAATTTTTATTATAATTAAAATAATTGAGACGAAACGACCAATTTTAATTTATTCAGAATATCATAAGTTAAGTAGTTACAACAGTAAGTTAGACGTACTATAACAATGCACAATTGAATTAAACCCTTTTACAGAACAAGTTTATCAGTTAAATATAATACGAAGCAAATTTTAATGAAAGAAATATCTACAGAGGCTTTTTGGAATTACTCGCTTACGAAATACTTGCCGCATCTTTAACGCTCATTTTATTTCAACACTCGCCCTTGATGAAGATACCGTAGATATCTGGTAGTGGACGACTCGTTCACTTCCTGTTGACGTTGTGACGCATACAACATTAAAAAGACCAATGCCGTCCAATTTCCAATATCATATAATGACTCGCACACCCAAGAAATCATTGACTGCGTTAGAAATCGTAGATATCCAAATATCCACACCAAATGTATTTACAAGAAGCAAAAACCTTACCATCAACAAAGCACAGAGAGCCACTTGACAAACCGCCAGCTCTTAAAGCAATTAACGTTAAATTATCTCCTTTGAATTAACAGAACTATATATAGGTCGTTAAGAAAGTGGACCACCCACAGGGTCTACCCTTTAACCCTCTAATCTCGGCTGACTGCGCTAAAACAAGATTTAACCTTTAAAAAATACCAGATTAGGCCTTCATAAATTCATTAATAAAAAAAGACTTTATTACCTATTATGCTTACGATGCCTGTCTTAATTTCAGTGAATCTAAGCAGCTATCGGTGGTTCTGTGGTAGAGCGCTCGACTGCCAAGCCGAATGGTCTGGGTTCGAAACCTGGGTGGCGCATTTGTTTTTAATCAATAGAGAAACGCTAAATTAGAATTTCTTCGATGCAATAATTTCAATTTCAATTCTATTTCAATTAAACCAAAATTTCGTACTCTATTAAATACGCTTCCGATAAAGCTGAAGGTCTAATTTTCAATAAGGCGTAACAAGTGTCGGTGGTTCTGTGGTAGAACGTCCGCCTGTCAATCAGGAGGTCTCGGGTTCAAATCCCGCCCGATGCGATCGCAAATTGATACTAAGACGAATACCGTGTACAACTGGTGGAAACCCTGCCATTGGACGTTGAGAGGTAGCATTACACTCAGCACTCGGTCCGTCCCAAAGTCATTAAGAAGAAATTGGAGAGAAAACGCCCATATAAACACAACAGACTCAACATGCACATCCATCAGAACACAAACACAACAAATTCAACACTCACAACCTACGCATAAACATTACAAAAACGTAATACACCAAACCGTCACGACGGTGAGCGAAAAAACACCATCCAAACCAAACCGCAAATGCATCCGTTAACGCTCACCGTCACACGGTGGTTTTGCCAACCCTTTGAGAAACTGCGTACGCAGTGATTACACTTTGCACCGAAAATGCGAACGCGTTCGCAGTCCTGACAGACCCACAGACCCACCCACAGACCCACAGACAGACACGGTCGTTGTATAACCCCTCCTAGGGGACTTTGTCCCCTCGGAGAGGTAAAAACCAGATTCACGTCAAATAAATTCAAATTTAGCCAATCAGAGAGAGGCCAAGAATCGTTCTTAATTTCCGTAGTGGCGCCACCCAATGGTCATAAAACTAGTGACTATTTACTTGGCAAAAAACGTCGAGAGACTCGAGAGTCGAGACAGTTTCATGTACTGTTATGGTACTTAATTTAGTTAATTAAGTTTGAAAATGAGTGTTCAATGCAATTTTTTTTGTCGAGTAACAAGAGACAAGATTGGCCAAACCAGTTTTAAAGGTAGAAATAAAGGTAGTCAAGTCGAAATTTTGACAAACACTAGCCCGGCCGCTAGTACATGTAGTGATGACAAAACTCAAACAGCTAACAAGACTGGTGATAAAAATGTCTTCGAACATTCAGCTATGCAAACTAATAGATTCATTGCGACATTACAAAAATCAAATGGAACTAACGAAAGCTTTTCGCAGCCAGATGTATCTACAAAAACATTAAAACTAGACTCGGGTAAAACTTATGTTTACACCTAAATTTTGATTACATATCATTAAATTTCTAAAGATAAATAAAAATTTTCAAAAACATTGTTAACAATACTCACAATTACATAAATCCGTAAACTTTAGAGAGGCAGATGAGAAACAGACGACACTGCCATTTTACTTACGTCATTAAGCAGTTGATGTAACCATCCGCGGTTTCCTGATAAAAAACCGCTCTCTACGAAATGGCGCGAAAAAATCAAGAAAGTAACGCCTCGCGAAATTTCCTAAGAAACGTACTTCCCCCTATTTTCTTCTGCTAATATATACAACTGCCAAATAACGCGTCCCATCAAAAAGCTTCATAAATAGAAATACGCTTAATTCAACAAAATAGTAAATTAATGTCTGTTACACGTATAAACTTAATTTAAATTATCTCGAATTTGAAACTTAAATTCGTTTTAACATTTCTAATTGCGAAATGGTAATTCTATACGTTTTATATCTATATATTGATAAATGAAAATTAAGTTCAGTTCCACACGTCATATTCTTCCCGTAACTAAAAGAACAACTTTTTCAACTAAATTTCATTCCATTTATTATTTGTTAGTCAAGTTTTAAAACGCCAAAATAAGGAGACGTTTGAAAGAAAAAAAAATTAAGGAAAATAAGGGCTTCTATCGCGTAAAATATTTGTTCGACAAAACGTATTATTCAAAATAAGGCAGAAACTCGGGAACTAAGTTTATAATTCATTTTCGCGCGCTGTCATAAAAACACTCATAACTTATTCTATATGGATGAGAAAGAAAATCAAAGGGTGAAATCCCGCGCGTTGGAATATACGCTCTTCTCTTTATTAGATCAAGCGGGCTGGATGCGCGGGACACTAAAATCTATATCACCTCGAGACTAGCCTGAATATTGCGGGAAATGTTGGTCAGGTGAATAGAGAGAAGAAGAAGTCCGGAGGGTGGCGGAGGAATGTTCCAGAAGGTGTCGGGATTGGGACAACAGCGACGCTTTTTTTCGCCTTCTCTTCCAGAAAAGAGTCGATTGTTGGAAATTACTTATGACAAGGTCTAGCACTTTTTGAATGGAATCGAAGGGGCTTACGAGTTTGGAATAAGTAAATAGCATTTCGTTCACACTCGGGTTCCTCGCCAGCGTTTCCGTCAGAAATTCTCTCGAAGGAGATTACTTTCTTTATCACGCCCGAACCGACTTTCCACTCTCCATTGTTGTCTTTCCGCTCGTGTACTGTTTGACAAAACGTTTTAACGGTGGTATCGAGGTAGCTCGTAACTCGGAAAGCGAATATTAGAAATCAAAGTTACCCGAGACTAAAACCAACGAAATACGAGGGTCCTTTCCCCTTTGGAGGCGGTACTAGGTAACGGCTTTACTTATATCTATTCTTCGAAGAAATATACCCGATAGTGAGGTCGCTTCAAAAATTGATCTACCTAAACATCCTTTAAAACCGAAGAACCTTTAAATTAAATTGATACGAAGAAAAAGTTTAATAGCCTTCGGCATCGGGGGTCAGGCACGAGCTACTCTTTTAGCACTTAAGCACTATGGGCGGGCTATCCGCGTTCCCATTCAATCACGCCGTAGTAGCCAAATATAAACGCCTAGCCTCTTATAGCAACGAGAGTCGCTAAGTTACTTGTTAGTCCCGATAAAAAACATTCCACCCACTTCAACTTTTTAAATTTAGTTTTCAAAATTTAATTTAATATCAAAGAATCGATATTCTTTAAAGTAGCCTATAAAGGCGAATTCCTTTCGAACATGCCCAGTGACGAAGAGGTGCCGTAGTCGGAGGGAAAGGTACGGGTTCCCCTTGAAATGTTTGGTTGCGCTAATACATTTTTTAAATTAATTTGATTTAGTTTTAGCTGACACAAAAATCCTGTCAACACCACTGTATGGGAAAGCTGAATCGTGATAAATTGAAAGGTCGAATGCGAACGGGGCCCATCGTTCGAGTGATTGAAAAGCGAAACAAGAAGAAACGGAGGAGGGGAGGAGGGGAGAGTCGTTCGTACCTTTTGTCCGCGGCGATGGTGCAGCTTCTGCTAGAACGAGAGCTTTCCCCGATAATAGAGGTTTCCCGCCGCCGGAGATGCGACAGTATAGCTCTAGGATTCCCCGAGTTCACCTATACGAAATGACATTGTCGCGGGGACGGCGATTGGACGACGCGCGTGACCCGCTGGCGACAATGAAAAGCACCAGTCGCTCGAGGTTAAAATTTAATTTATTTATTAAATCAACAAGTTCATCCCCGCTTTCTATCCAGCGGAGGCTATAAACACCATTCAACTATATGAGATGAAGTAAACATTCAATCTAATTAAACTCCTCAACTTCCATCAGTCGTCGTCTTGCCGCAACCGTCATCGGAGACTTCTGATCTTTGACCACCGCGGGGGCCACGACGAAATTTAGTAGAATTAATTTGGCAATTGACGTCGGCCGTAACCCCAACCACGGTGTCTTTGCATTGACCACGCTGTAGCGATTTCACGAAACCTCGCTCACAATGTACCATTTTGTTTATTGTTTATTTGTGAAATATATCGTGGAAGTTGTCTTTATAAGAATACGCGTATCGGGCACGAGATAATGGGATATGTTTAAAATGTCTTCCGAGTATACACGGTATTTCAAAGGGGATTCTTGTATAATCTACCCATCAAAGGTGTACAAAAATCACAGTTTGGCTTCCACTAATTCTCTAAACAACCGGGTACGCTTCAAAAGAACGGGTTAACAATTTTGAACTACATAAACTATAGTTTTATTTTAAAACTATATCCTTTCAAATGAAGCGATATTTGCTCCACCCGAGAAAATGAATAGAAATCGGAAACGTCACTGGAGTTACCATGGTAACAAATTTCTGAAGGGAAAACTACAACGAATCACTATAGTGAAATTTAATTTACATTTTCTTTAGAATTTCGTAGTTTCCTAATATTATATACCTAATTATATGAGCTTTCGGAAAAGCTTAATAGGTTTCAAATAAACGTTAAAATACTTCTTTCATAAAATAACCAACCGAGCGTTTTGCTCTCGGCTTTGCACGGCGCCAAAACTTTGACAACAGCTTCGACAATATAAAGACAAACCGCTTGTAGCGCAATCTCTATATATGACTTTGAAGCAGCTATTATATATTCCTAGCTTTTAATTGATGAGCTTTACTAACGGCACAGCGACTACCCATTCGTCCGTTTGGTCTAACACTGCAACTAATTATGTCGCCAAGTTGAGTCAGCTGCAGTTGCTTCAGGTGAGATTTTGAAGACCCAGCTCTCATATAACATCCATTCGGAGTATTGTTCAATCTAGTCGTTCGAATTTGGTTTACAGAATTTGACGAATTAACTAGTTGAATGGCGATGATAGTGTCAATGGAATTTAATGAATAATAAAATTGAAAATCAATTACGCTAGGGACTATCTATATTCAACTTGTTATTACTAGATTGAATTTAAAAATAAGTCGCTATACATAAAATATTTTGTTCCATTCCGAAATTTCTTACCAGAACTTAATAGGCCAGATCGTTTCCGATTCGATGCTCACGTGAATATTAATTATTCTAATCTGTATTTATTAATGGGCTATAGACGAATAAGTATAGCTGCCTTTCGAAGGGTTACGGCATATAACAATACATTTTTTTTAAACTTTTCAACGAATATATTTTTGTTTGGCAGCGCATTCGAAGATTAAAATAGAATAACAGTAGATTTTTCTTATACTATACATCTTTTGAACAGCGTTTGGTGCTTCTTAATTATTCAACATTATATTTTAAATATTTGGGCAATTCTTGGGTCATTATATGTATATCTAAGTTAAATTTTTTGTTGTCCTAACAAAGACATTTAAAAGGTTAGTACCAAAATACCAGGGTATTTTCGTTAGTCCGCGCGATAATTGTTTTAAGAACATTATTCTACTCCGTCTAAAAAGTGGTTCTGATCCGTTTCGTGACATTCAACACTCGATAAATCACTATCACCGTCCTCACCACTCGAAACGGACCGCACAGTCAAGCCTTCGACGCACGTGTCCTGGGTTCCCGCGGCGAAAACGTCGGCGATGGACATATCCGAGGCCTCGTCGGGCGTGTTCAGACTACTGGAGCAATTGGGTGGCGCCGTGTTCCAAGTGCCAGTGTCACCCGAAGACGTTCCGCCCTCCCCGGACCAGGATCCCTGGCCAATGTCCAATCTCACGGAAGAACCTAATTTGGAGCGTGCCGATAAGAAGGTCGCGTCGGACAAGGAGTCAAAGAGCCCGCTACTACCTTGAGGCGCGTGCAGTGAGGCGTTAGTTTGCCCGACCCTAAGTAACTGTCCAGGATCACCCGGCATACTGACGGCTTGACCCTTCTGATTCTCCATCGACGTTGCGTCGTCCGTAATGGAGACGCAACAACGGCTGGGACTCAGCGCGGGGTACGAACCGGTTTGCGACATGAGGTGTAATTGTTGCTGCAGCGGTAAGGTGATGGCCGGTAAACTGCCGCGTAACTGTCGTTCTTGATCGACAACCGAACGACCCAAACAAAATTGCTGTTGGCAGGGATCGGGAGGCTTCTTGACAGAATACAGTTTCGAGATGTGCAAAGTTTTGCCCTTCAAGCGCGTCTTGGCCGATTTTTCGTACAATCCGGCGCGAGGGTCGTCACGAAGGTCCCAACTAACCGACGAGCGCTTTGTCTTGTCCAGCAAGGATGAACGGATGCTTACGTCCAGATCCTTAAAAAAACAAGAGACAAATAGGGTGTTTCTGAAACTTATGGCACAAATAAGTGGGTTGTTGTTTCAAAACGAGTTAGAAAATTTCCAAGGAATATATGTCGTAAAATGCTCGGTCTAACTAAAAAAACCAACGAAATAGACAAATAAATACAATTGAGGCACTATGTTCGAAGGGTATGTAGGAAATAGAGCGCTTGACTAAAATAGCATTTGTTAAAATAGCGTTTTCAAAAGCGCGTTTTTCAAAACAGCATTTTGTTGCAACGGCGCTTTGTTAAAACAGCGGTTGTTGAAATAGCGTTTCTCAATCTAGCCAGTGACGTCACTGGTTAGATGCCTCGCTACCTCTCTCTCTGCATTTCGACTTTCTCGCCCAAAACGAGTATT
Organism: Leiobunum rupestre; assembly: GCF_980474605.1. Taxonomy (NCBI): domain Eukaryota; kingdom Metazoa; phylum Arthropoda; class Arachnida; order Opiliones; family Sclerosomatidae; genus Leiobunum; species Leiobunum rupestre. The sequence goes on along the minus strand of NC_143387.1, from coordinate 29,202,000 downwards.
AGAGATGCGCCCCCGTTGTCCGTAAACAGCGTTTCTGAATATAGCGTTTCTCAAATTAGCAATTTTGAAACAGCGTTTTTGGTCAAGACAGCGGTTTCTTAAAATTTATATGAATTGACGATGGAAAATGTATAACATACATATGAACTTCAGGGGTTAGGTTAGGTTAGATTAGGTAAGTTTGCCATACTAACTATCGGCAGAAACCATTAGGTAATGAAATTTGCCGAAATTCCAGAAAAATATGTATTACAATAGGCCTATATTATTAGTGCTATAGAAAGCAGCGCCGTTTTGGGAAACGCTGTTTCGACAAAATACGGTTTTGAGAACCTCCGCTATGACAAAGCGCCGTTTGAACAATTTGTTGTTTTGGGAAACGCTGTATAAAGAAACGCTGTTATGACAAAGCGACGGTTGAACAAAATGCTGATTTGAAAAACGCTGTTTTGGAAAATGCTGATTAAACAAATGCTGTTTAGGAAAGCGCTGTAGTCCCTACAAATCGTTCGAAGAGCTCGTTATATAAAATACGAGAGGTCACGTGATTACGTTAGATTCATCGTGCAGTTAAAGTTAGAGAGCGCACGCATATTTTTGTTTTTGTTGAGCTCGCGCGAAAACGCACGAGACCTTCTGCACGGACATATTCGGAAGCGCGCGCTCCAAAAAATAACACTTTTTATACATGTATGCGTATATATTATTTTATAGAAAGAGCTATTTCTACTTAAGCGCGTTCGTATTAATAACAGGACTTGATCAGGGCCCTAGAAATCTAACGCCTGAACCAGTACGCAACCGAGAACTTTAGGACCATTAGACATTTTAGACTCATTATGACTAAAAGACTATAAACCACTGTGTTAGATTTATCAGACATTAGTTAGATATATTTTAAGTAATATTTTCCATTGATAATATAGTATTCGAACCTTTAAACGATAAAAGTTGAAAGAAATGTATGTCGAAAATTTGCAAGTGGATACGTAATTTATGACGAAATAAAATATTCTCAAATATTTCATTTTCACAAACGCGACAATCTCCCGTTCATTTCGTCCCACCAGTCGGTAGTCCTAACTTCGAAACAACTTACGTCCTCTTCGTCGGAAGCTGACGAGTTTTCCGTGACGGAAGTTGAGACGTCCATCCCAATCAACGACTTGAGCCTGACCACCTCTTGTTCCAGCTATATATTTAGAAGAAGGAGAGGACGAGAAAAATAAACGTAGGTATAGACTCGGTAAACAAGGCGACGTAAGCAAAAATTATCTTTTAATTAATCAACCCAAAAACCACCCAAGAATACTGGGAGGTGAGGCGGGGTTATTTTGACGCCAAAAGAAACGATTCCGAAAATAGAAGGGTCCAAAATGTAGCCACAAACGGGGCGCGCTTCTTAAGATCCCTTCCAAAGCCCCCGCGTGACGGCTACTGGCAGCTACACCCTGGCCCGACGGAAGAATTCCTTTTATGGGGGGAATAAGGCAGCGGCGGCTCTGTTTGAAGAATGTTACATTGGCACGAAAGGAAAATATTTGGTCTAGATTTGGAGGGAAACTTGTTACGGCGAAGAGCGTCAACTCTTATCCACGAGAAAAGTATACACTCAAAACGGGGAAAAAATATAATATAATACATAAAATATGGAGGAAAGCGTTGTTTAAATGGTGCTCGAGCACGAAGGTGATAAGGTGATAGCGGCCAAGAAACTCAACAAATTCCAAATATCCAATCATAAAAACTCGCGCACAAAGTTGCAAAAATAATATTGATGGTGTTTTAGGTTTATTTTTATCGATAACTTGTAACAAATGGGTCGAATCTATCCGCTTTCAGATCGTTAAAAGTTTTACGGAATAAAAAATGCACGGGCTAAGAAAAAATATTAGTTCTTGATTTCACGGTAAATAAAAATTACGCAAAGACGATGAAATATATTAAATCTACAAATGGCACATTTATTCACGTTGATTTTCAATATTTAATAGTTAATTTCGTAAATATGTCATTCCAAGTAACTGCAGAAAAAAATCAGAAAAACAAAAACGAAAAAAAAAGAAAACAAGGTTTATCGTTAAACCCTACAACTGTTTAGAAAATTCTTCCGCCACTAGATGGGGTAAAAACTCCCTCGGCATCGTCTTGTCTAGGGTTTGACTCAAATAGATAGTCTCCAAACAGAGGTGAGTAGGAGCCGGGAGTAGTGGCTCACTCCTGTAATCCCAGGCGTCCGGGAGGCAGAGTTTGTGGATGGCCGTGTGAGGCCTACCACCAATCCCCCAACGGGTGGTCGGAATACTTCCGCCACGGGTGTCCCCACCCCTGTCCTCACGTATCCCCCCGTTGGCGTGACCGTTACACATATCTCGCCCTGATTAATCAGTTATTGTGTGCTGGTGTCTAAGGCCTTGGGTCGACACCGATGTGTGGATGTCAAAAAAAAAAAAAAAGAGGTGAGTAGGAACCGTTACGTTTCTTATCATCGTCTTTTATACATCGGCTATAAAATAAGCAAACTTAAAAATAAGAGTAGTTACATTGAAAATGAGGGAAACCTTAATTAAAACACCTATTTAATTAAAATAAATGATTTAAATTGGAAATATGCACTGATAAGATTTTATCTTCTATTATTAACCAAATAAAACGAACTTCATCTATTAATCTTACGCTACTTAAAAAAGTTGATTTAAAAATTGTCAAAATGTATTCCGTCAAATTTAATATTTATGAAAACTAGAGGGTTAATCCCAAAATTTCTGCGAACAAATACGAGAATACATTTCATATATTTAACTCCTTAAGAAAAGACTGCTCTAACCAACACAATTTGGCAAGAAAACTGATAAAAAAATAGAATAAATCGTCACATTCGCAGTGTTTCCACTGAAGTCACGCGCGACTTGTAGCCCGATCGTGTCTAAATTTCATTCACACCATGCGTTTGCTAAAGCCAATAACAAAGAGATGCCCACATTAATTCAAGAAACAAAAAGTAGCCTTCAATTTCCTTATCGAAAGAAAATGTATCGTTTATTTGTGTTAAAATAACCCCGATGGTAGTCTTCCCAAAAAAATTCGTTTTCATCGTAAAAATTAATAAATTGTTCATCTTGTTCAATGCTGAAAGCTTACTTCGAGGTTTCCGATGATTTTTGCTTGCGTTTCAACATTTTAATTACGGATAAATGGAACAAATCAACCTATGTATACCGTGGGTGAAACGAAGAAGAAACCCAGATTCTGACCTTCCCTGCGGACTCCCCTGAACTAGTGCGCGATAAACCCACCGACAAAAATGGTATCGTGCGAACCAGACTTTAGTCTTCACACTAGACCCGAAATAAAACCAAACCACTGATCTCCCCCCCCCCCCCCCCCAATTTTAGTTCATTTCGAACAAACTTGGTGGCGATGCGGTCGATTTCTTACCACCTGGCTTCCTGACTTGACAACGCGCAGAAGCGGCGCTTCCGATTTGGGTAACGACTATCGTGTCAATAAAAAAACCAGGGAAGCGCGAGACCTTAATGGTTTTAGGGTTGTGGTGGAAGGAAACACTCTTTAATCATCTAGATAAACCAAGTCAATTTCATCAAAAACCGAACCAGGGAATAGAAGTGAAGCCGATCTTTATATCCAGGGGAAATTCTTATAATTTATTTCACTCGCGTGCATTCGAGAAAAAAAAGCGATTTTTAAATTTTCATTGACATATTTCAGCAATTTCTGGTTAGCGCGACTCTCGCGAGACCCCGCATTCGGTCGAACTAAGCAATATTTTTTTTCCTCCAAATGAAACGATAGCGAGCGGTACGGTTCGCGTTACTCAAAAGCCCATTCCGTCATCTTTCTATCAAAAGCACGTCCCAAATTTATATATACGGGTGTACATAAGGCCCGGCAGTACTGATATAGAAAGGGGTCGCTCTCTGATCCGAGAAGGAGCTTAGAGACGTCGGATCTCCCTTAGGTGTTGAGCTTTCCCATCTATCGGTTCATTTCATCCGGCTTCGGCGCTCCCCGTTTACATTAGCGCCATCTCGTGGGCCTATATTTCAACAATTACGACTCCCTCATCCTGGTCCTTGGTAGTGCAGTTCCTCCCTCCGCGTTGCTTCCCCGCGCGGGATCTTTAAGTCAACAGCGAGTTACGAGAGTATTTGGATAACCTTCCACGCGACAAAAACTAAAATGGAAACGTAATATATATATTTCCGAAGCATTCCTATATACGCCACGAGAGAGAGCGGCATCTCTTTGCAAAGAATAAAGGAAATTGAATCACTCTCCCCTCCAGCCCTTGTTTTAAATCGAAGCGAATTTTTGACTCTTTCCGTTTGATCGAACGGTACTCGGCTGTTAGAAGGGAACCTTTTATTCGAATGATGTTTGCCTTTCCGTACGTTTACATCATACGCTCGCGACTGATGCAAATTACTCATCCTAGATCGTATGAAGCGTATAAACAATGCCTAGACCTTTATATACGCGAAGTTTCGGCGAAGGGCGGCTTAATCGCGTCGCTTTCACTGTTATCCGGTTGTTAGGTGACCGCTCGGTGAATTAGTTTGCCAGGCTCACTAGACAGCCAGTTAAATTATTAAGACTGTCTTAGCGATTGAGTCAAAGGAATATTTTAAGGGCATTTGGGATGCTTTACTTACGATACTAGTAGTTTGAAATACCAAAAATACAGCGCGAAACAAGCTAATTGGATACCCTGATTCTTATCAGGTTTCCTTTGTAGGAATTATGAAATCTTTCAATCGAAATTTTGCGCTTTAAAAGTGGCTACATACCTATTTCCAAATGTGTATAATATATATCTTACGAATGACGTATTCGTCTAGGCCATTAAAATTTTCAATGGGAGCGATTCGCCGCACCAAATCCCCAAAGCATACACCGCTCTAAATCTACCTAACGACGTAAAGGGTAAAAATTCCACAATATAGCGATATTTACTTACGTATAAATCCTACATATATATTAAATAGTTTTAGTAAATATCTATATAATAACGCATTTCGGTCTTCAAATATTTTGAAAAATCAGCGGGAGCCTGCGAATAACTTGTATAGGGAGATTGATCTACTAGTTAAGAGATATTATGCAGTATGAGAGGCGTCTCTTCCTATTCCCGTAACGTTAAAATTTCGTACAAGATTTTGAGAGCGCGCGCCCATAGGAGAGGTTACGTTACTATCCGACACACGATGTCGCTACTGGAAAATTTTTTGGGTGGGGTGCATTTGGCCGACTCCGCATTTGGCCGACTCCTCATTTGACCGACTTTTCATTTGACCGACTGCTCATATGTCCGAATGCCCATTTGGCCGACAGCTCATTTGGTCGACTTTTCGGTCGGCCAAATGAGCAGACCATATGGCCGACTACTCATTAGGCCGACTACTCATTTAGCTGAAATTCTGGTCGGCCAAATGAGCAGCCCGTTTGACCGACTGCTCATTTGTCCGACTACTCATTTGACCGACTGCTCGTTTGACCGACTGCTCGTTTGTCCGACTACTCATTTGACCGACTGCTCATTTGGCCGACTGCTCATTTGAACGACTGCTCATTTGACCGACTGCTCATTTCACTGACTCTTATACTATAGCCTGTCCTTATCTATGTCTTTAGTGTTAGGTTGACTTATAGAACGGGCAATGTATTCTAAGCATTGGCGCCTGACGGCGCCGCGCACTCGCTTCGCTCGAGCGCTGGGGGGCCGGACCGGCGCCCCCCCAGCCCCGTTCTTTATAACCAAGCTGGGCCTTCTAAAACGCGACCTAGAGGACAGTACCTAGCCAAACGCACCTAGTATCGTCTAAATGACATATGAGTAGTCGGCCAAATGAGTAGTCGGCCAAATGAGTAGTCGGCCAAATGAGTAGTCGGCCAAACGAGTAGTCGGCCAAACGAGCAGTCGGCCAAACGAGCAGTCGGCCAAACGAGCAGTCGGCCAAACGAGCAGTCGGCCAAACGAGCAGTCGGCCAAACGAGCAGTCGGCCAAACGAGCAGTCGGCTAAATGAGTAGTCGGAAAAATGAGCAGTCGGTCTAATGCACTGTCCATTTGGCCGACTGCCCATTTGGCCGAATTCTCAGTCGGCCAAATGGACAGTCGGACAAATGTTCAGTCGGTCAAATGAGCAGTCCATTTGGCCGACTGTCCATATGACCGACTTCTCAGTCGGACAAATGTGCAGTCGGCCAAATGGACAGTCGGCGTAACGTGTATTTTGTGGTCGGCCAAATGAGAAGTCGGCCAAACGAAACTCTCCCAATTTTTTAATTTTGTAAACATCCGGAATGTTTTTCATCAGTCATGGCTGTTAAACATAGTTGAATTATGCTAATTTAAAATTAATAAAATTCAATTCCATGAAAAATAAAGAAACGTAAGTACAAGAAAGCGGACTAATTATAATATTTTGATACTAAAAGAATTATTTGTTTGATTAACCAAGGAAATTCATTGGAAATTTTATGAAATGGCCGAGGCTTAACGAGAACAGAGTGGTATAAATTAAAAAATACGAGGAAACATTGAAGTTGGTAAAATGAGATTAATGTTGTATTTTTAACAGTTTCCTATCTAATCTTTTCTGGGTTTTCATGTATTCATGGTTGAGATCTTGTTTTTTAAGGGAACTATGTATGCAGAATTCTATGAAAAAAGATATCATGTTTTGGTATGCAGTTGCGCATGGAGAATCTTCATAAGCTTTAAAATATTTATTGTCAATTCTTTGAATGATTAATCTCTCCAAACGTCCTTTAATATTTGTCATGTGCGATAAAAGCTTAAAACTGGTGTCAAATACTTCATTTGTCTCCGTTATAAATTTGAAGAAACTACCAGTTGGTACGATGAGGCTGCTGAGCAGCTGATAGAAGAATTCTTTGCTGTTTTGAAAGCTTTAAAGTAAAAGAGCAGATTTGTTGGGTCAACAATTGGATTGTCATTTTTGAGTTGACTTATGCAAGAAGAGCATTGAAGGTTTGAGTAGCAGCGGTGAATTAGATATCCTGAAATGTAACTAAGAACATTTTGTTTTAGCAGGTTTGGACTTCCAATAGAATTACAAAATTCTAAGTCTTCATCGGAACATTGCCCTGGCTTTGCGAGACTACAAGATTTTTAAAATTAGAATCCAGTGGTTTCAAGAGATTATTCACAGAGGCAGCCCTGTATGCAGCTCGAAATTGTTGTGGATTGGGATGATCACGGTTGCCTCCTTTCTGTCTTATAGATCCAAGAAAATTATCTACAAAATCTTGGCTAATCCTGTCCGTTAATAAAAACTTAAAACCAAAATTATCCTTTAGATCTTCCCAGAGGAGTAGCAAGGCTTGAATTGAAATTACCATTTTCTGAAATTTCCAATGGTGTAGAGTCATTAAGACTGAAAATTGTTGGCACAGCGGATGGTGTGAGTCTATTTTTAGTTCTAATATTCATGAAACTGGCATCAATGAAATGATTCGCGCAAATTCTATGGTTAACATGTAAATATTCCGTAGTTTTATTTGTAAGCCCATCATTTACATTTTTCAGTCACAAAATAGAACTAAAATTTATATTAAGTTAATATGCCAATAAGCCTATCTAATGAAAATGCGAATTTACCAGTCTTTTTCCTATGGAAACTTATAAAAAGATAAACAAGGATTTCTTGTTTTCGATATTTCACAATTTAAAACGGAACAATATACCCCAGACACACTAAATTATTTAAAAACCTTGTAAAACTAGCATTAAAAATCTGGAAAGTTTTTGCGTCTCTTTTAAACCTAACATCGAAACGCACGCGCTGTGAGAACGGCGCCACTGGTGGCGCCATCGCTCTTACGGTAGTAGTGGACATTTTTGGGAAAAAAAAAGTTAGTACGCTTTTTTGAAAGAGAGACGCCTCTCATAATCTTTACACTCTGTATTATCTATACTTCCGCTATTATCTATATGTGTTAGAGGTATATCCAAACTAATTTTTCTATTGGTGGTACGCGAATCCTTTGCCCTTGGACAAAACGACTATCGGGCAAACAAGAATTTTGGTCTGGTCGGTGGGTTCGACTTTTGCAATTTTGAATCTCAAAGTGATTTAAGAAATCAGAAATGATTTTGAAAGCAAAATTTTCGTGTTGATTCTTAGTTTTTTTTAGGCTAGTTTCGAGATTTTGGAACTGATTTTTAAGGTGATTTCAAGATTTCTAGAAACATTTTTCTCTAGAATGCACTGGATTTGTACGAATGTCGGACCTCTCATCGAGTCGGGTTCCAAAATAGTTGTTGTTGATTGATACACTAGAGCTTTCTTTAAGATAATAGTGTGGCCAGTGATGTACTTTCGATATTTCGATCGGAGTACGCTAATGTTCAAACCCAAGGTCATCTGATCGCCACTCAAAAATATTAAAAACCGATACGAAAAATACGTCAAAGAGTAGAGAATGTAAAGAAGCGCTACCTCCATTAGCTCTCTTTGATAGACTCTGTTCTGAACCTCGGCTCGGTAGAGAACTTCCCTCTGCTCGTCGACGAGGAACCTGCGTGTGTTGTGCTCAGTCACTTTGACTCCGGTGGACGTCACGACGGCGTCGCCTCGCGGGTTTCTTATCAAAGTTAATATCTACATCGAACAAAGAATAAATTTAATTAGAACGGCTTCGCACTCCACAAATGAAGACAACAGAAAATAAACGAAGATAGACCTTACATTAATTAGTAAGTCAAGCAAGCAGCCGCTATTCTAGAACACTATTTTCTTAAAAGCTTACTTTATATCGGGTAAACAGCTTTTACGGACGCCCCTTCTATTAGTAGGCCGAGCCTAAGGGGGTCTGCCGAGGGTCCTAGGTGTCCCGGATAACTCGGGAATATATACAAAGTATACGAAGCGAGAGCCTTAAATGCCTAAATTTTCCCTTAACATGGAAAGTCACTCAAGGCGCTCGCGAAAGTTTTATAAGCAACCCAATAAAATAGAGGCGAGCGAGGTAAATGTCGACAACATACCGCGTCTGTCTCCCCCTTGTATATGAAGAGCTCAAATTTAATGGACAATAGGCTCTATTCAGTTTTAACAATTTTATCGGATTGGACGGGACATGGTAAAATTGAGTTAAAAAGTGGGGACCGGTGTTTTGAGATTTATTAAATCGCTATTGGGAGGGTAATACCGCTATAGACCCTTATGCGAGGGTGTATTTCCTTTCGAAAATTTTCTCCCCAAGCTACCGCGATAGACGTTTCCGAATTGGATAAAAATAAATTAGCATATAGTAAAGCGTTCGATTACGGATCTAAAGAAATAACAATCAATAGCTAGTCGTAAGAACCTTGAATTACGATTCACCTTTAAGCTGGTTTCACACTCGATGGAAAATTAGCAGCGTTAAGTTGAACGTTAGCGGTATATCGAATGGGAATCAATTTTCAGCTCGGCGTTTATTATCGTCTTTCCGGCATATTTTCCGTCGAGTGTGAAACCAGCTTAACACGCGGCGGTTTCGCGGGAAGGTTCAGTTTTGCTAAAATGTTAAATTAACTACGCGACATTCTAGTAGATAGATTGATCTTTTCTCAAGAGCTTTCTGAACGAAAAGGATTTATTCTTAAGGTCCAAAACGCACTTTTGGGACGAAGAGGATGCACAGCGTAGTGGTGGTCGAAATTAGAATGAGGGAAGTGACGAGAAGGAACGTCAGGACGTATCTCTCGGCGGAAATGACGTTGGCCAGGGCCACCACCAGCACGGAGGTCAGGACGACGTTGTAGACGCTCATGCCGATGTACTGCGAATCGTTCAAAGCGGGGATCTTGACGTGACGCGTCTCCCAAGCCATGTAACAACCCACCGCCAGTAGCAATCCCTTGTAGGCGTACAGCAAGCCCAACCATTTCGCCATATGCGAAGACTGACACTGCTCTCGTTGTAGCAAGTAGACCACATCCCTTTCCACCTTACTAACCTATAACGAAAAACGTATTTGCCAGTACGACAAAACGCGATTTTAAATTGGAAATGTCGCTCTGCTCGACACGAATTCGTTAATACGGAAACTGAAGATTAAAAAGCGCGTACCTGACGAGTCAAATTGCAAAGACTCCTCTGCATGGGGTCGACGGTAACCCAGACGGTGACAATAATACAATCGATGAGGATGAGGACTCCAACCAGGACTATTAGCTGCTGGTCTTGAAGCAGCTATCCGAGAAACGGGGTAAAGAGATAGATTCCAGATTACATTCCTAGAGCACTTTCTAATACACGGTACGCTGAGAGAGACTGTGGCATGCGAGGTCGTAAAAGGGGAGAAGAGTAAGTGGAATGGACGTGGCGCCAAAGAAAAGACCTCCCTTTATACAGTATGTACCCGGTAGGAATCTTTTGGTTTCGGGGCCTACTTTGGTTTTGATGATACCGCTGTTAGCTCGGATGAAAATGTGATGAACCCGATATGTTTTGATGAACATCGAGCCGAAAGCCAAAGAAAATCCACCAGAGAATAAAAATGCTCGCGCCTGGACACACGCAGATAGCGAGCCAGAGGAAGATAGAGAGAAAGAGAGTGAGAGTAAAGGTTAATAGATGAGCGGGAGAGCCCGCGGAACTAAAATCTACATTCCCTAATGAGAACTTGGGATGAATAAAACAGCGTAAGTAGAACCACCCTTTCGATGGAAGAGATACACTCTTTTTAATAAATTTATCCGCTAATGGTGGAACGGTAACGGTCTGCTTGCGAGCATATATAACGAGCCGCTCTTCTTTAATGATAGAGAGATTACGCTCATTGGCTGTATCCTTGTGTAACGTCAGATCCGAGGCTTGTATCGCGAACGTCTTCGGCTACCGCTTATGCCCTTAAAAGTCAACTTCACACTCCCCGCTATTTTCTGTTTTATCATTTTCCGCGGTACTGTCAGAGAAGAGAAATCGCGGAAAAGATATAAAATACTGCCCGCGTGAACCTGGCTTTAGTCGAGACACGGAAGTAATTGAAAGCAATAGCTAGTCTATACGCCTTCGGCGTTAAAGCTACGTTGATTTGATAAGGTACAAGCAACGGATTAAATGGAAAGCAATTTCTATAATAAAGTAAAAGGAATTAAAATTAACTGGCTAGTACTTGATTAGACAGGTCCGCTATTGGCTCTAGCGTGCTTGTTCGCTGTTCAGACTTTTGTTATACGCGACTAGATTCCAGCTTATCGAAGTTTCTAACGGGTTATTGAAGGACGCTGTCATTACTGACGTTTTAATAGACTTGGTCCTTGGGAAATTTTAATACGAAGCTTCCAAAGTCTATCGCGCGAGGATCAATTCTGTAAATTCAAACATTAGCAAATTGGCCGTTCAGGTTCGTACCATTAAACTTTCTTTAAATATATTAAATTATCTATTTCACTATTGAATACGCGAAATATTTGACATAAATCCGATGAACGAAAAATAAAACCGTCCGAGTGGTCTGGGCCTAAATGATGAACCTCTGGTATAAGTACGGGCAATATCTCTCATTCGGAAGTATCGGGTAAGATCGGTATCGTGGCCGGATACGCGGGGAGCTTAATGAATTTTCAATTAAGGAAACGCTAATTAAAGAGGGGCGTTTTCTCTTTCCCAAGAACTCGATTGATCCAATTAGTCGATTAAAAGAAGGACACAAACCGTGCACACGACATTGAAGTGGTTGTCCTCCCGAAGCGTCCCGTGGTCCAGCCCCAGCAAGACGACTCCGACGTAAACCAAAAGACAACCAACCACGGCGATATTGTTCAAGTTGGGACTCGACAACTTGATATACCTCGCGAGCGGAGGAAGAGAGAATGGAGGGAGGAGGAGACGGAAACTCAATTATTCTTAATTGAAAAGAAAATAGACAATAAAAGAGAGCCACGATTCAATTTCCTTTTTGCGTGATAAAGTGCGCCGTAAGATACTTTCGGGGCCAAAGCGAGGCTCAAAGTTTGCTAAAAGAGAGTTTGCGGTAGTTACATTAAGGAGATTACGGTTAATAGAGAGGCTAATTTACTATTTATTGCGCTTGCCAGAAAAACTGAAAGCTAGAGCTTTCTCTCGGAGCGCGACAACAAAGAATATCTAAATTACGAAAACAATTTTACTTTCTTTGACCTGTCGTTTTCAGTCATTGGCTATAAAATGTTTAAAGCTGATTGAAAGCCTTTGTTACTTTTATTTTGGTGGCGTCACGAATCAATGATTAAGTTAGAGAATAACGCGAGCATCTTTCATCTAAAAATAATCCATCTGATATATGTTAAAACTTTGAAACAAATATTTCACCGAATTTTTAAATTTTAACACATTCAAGGAATTAGAAACGGGGAAACTGACGTATCTCAACCACACTATTCTTAAACGAAATATTATATAAAAAAAATTAAAAACTTACTTCCGTCGTCGAAAATAGAGATTGAAGGCGAGAAAGGCCAAGGCCATGGCCATACCCATCGACGCCAGAGTAGCGATGATAACGAAGACCGTGTGGTGCAAAGTGGCGATTCTCAACACCAGAGTCCTCTTGGCCACAGGAACCTCGTTATCTACAATAAAAGAAGGAAGTACTCACTTATCATTATTAGAAAGAGCGGGTGCTGCAAACCGGAGGTCGCGCCCGGAAGAAAATCAATGGCAGCGCATTATTAAAATGTCAACCACAGCTTTCTCCGGAAAAATTTAGGTTGTGTCCAACCCGACTTCTTTTTTATGTGGAATCAAAAATGTCAAAAACGCGGACAAGTTCAACGACGAATTTAATTAAGTGAGTAGTCAGGCGTCCGAAAGTCTATTAAAAACGCGTTAAAAATTAGATTTAAAAAAGAACATTTTTTCGCTGTTAAGAAAATCGGCAGAGTGACACGGTCGAGCTAAATTAGATATATTAGAGATCCTGGGCCCATAGGCAGATAAGGAGTCTGGGCCCCCTTTTCACGCGCTGCATTTACTCTTATCCCTGGAACTAGGCTGTGCCTGAATTTCCCTAATTCAGCGTATAAGTCTGAGCTCTACGGTTATATTACTTAATAAAAGCTCTTAACAATCGTCGACTAAATACGCGATAATTATGCAACATTGCGAATTAAGGCTGCGTCCGTAAACTGCCAGGCAAAAATGTTGGTAATTTTAAAACAAAATCTTCTACCTAGGAATTTCTCCAATATAAATTACTATTGATATTATAGATTTATGCCTTCGAATACAGTAATTACGGTCACTGGAGGGCCCCTTCCAAGGATGGGCCCCTAGGCCACGGCCTAGGTTGGCCTAGGCGGAAATACGGCACTGAGAGCGTCTTGATATTTAGAAAATTGTCTCGAAATGGTCGAAAATTCAATATCAATTATATAGAGCAGCAAGATATTGACAAAACGAAAAACATAAGAATGGACTAAAAACCAGACTTTAATACCGAATAATTTAAAATCTTTCTTTCTCTGGCCAGGACAGTAGCGATAAAATTTTAGGGACATTTCATTGATACCTCTGATCAATTTGAAAGTACTAAAACAACGACGTCGTTCGGTACTGCATTGGCAGGAAAGATGATGCGAGTGACCTTTGTCTGAAGATCAATGACCGTTCAACTATTAAGTGATACTAATACCAATTACGCTTTCAAAGATGAACTCAAGTACCTCATCAACTCTCAGAATATTACATTTGACACTGTCCGTAAATTTACGAACAGCGTTTCAATTATCTAGATTATGGAAAAACAAAGTCGGATAAGGAAAATAATAGCAATGCAACGCTTCCACTTTTTTGGTTCCGGTTCCCGAAATTTAGAACCAATCGGATCCGGTTTCTAAACGGTTCTAGTGTGTTTTAGCATTAAATGATCTGTAAAGCCAAAATGTCATTAAGTTCATTGAAATTTTCATGTATACATTTATAATGCATAAAATGTTTACCTCGTAGAGAAAAATCGGCCAGTTCGCGTTGAAAATTAAATGGCTTTTATTATTTAATGTTTTCGTTTAGCGACTTCCGCTCATTGAATTGGGAATAATACTGCTAGAATTACAATTACGATATCGGTTGCCATGGTTACGCGGGACCTGTTCCGATAAGACTGTACGAAATTCATCTTTATAATTAGGCGGTAGCGCCATCTATATTTTGTAAAGTTGTATGGCTAAAAATAAATAATTATTAGCTAACTCACCGTAACTTGAGTTAAAAAGGATCGTGTTGACAGAATAAAATTATTTTTAAACAACTTCAAAGGTTTGTTTGTTACGAGTAATCATACATTTCAATTTCGCGTCAGATTCGCGAAAAAATTAAATTTCAATATAGTTGCTACCACTAGAGACAGATGCCGCCACGGTAGAACAATAAAGTTAAACGAAATTGGTCCCGCGCCAGCCAGATTTAGTTGTATACCTATATTTATTTATTCCCAACTCAATGCTTCCACTACCGCGGATTACGCTTGATTCTAAGGCAAGCATTTTGTAAACGAGCCTATTTTAACTTTCCCTAGACATTGATAATACATAGGGGGTGTTTTTCTTTACTGTTTGCATGGTGCGAAACAAGAGATAGTTAGTTAGCCATACGGTTTTATTGCTCCTTTTTACTCTGGATAAAGATGGACTTTGATATGAAAACAAATAATAGTAAATTTAATTACTAAATTAGTAAATTTTCAATATGCGCTAGATGGTGGTAAAAAAGTTATAGAACCGTTTAAAAACCGTTTATCATAATTAAAAATTCGGTTCCGGATCCGGTTATCAAATTTTGATATTATCGGTTCCGGTTCCTAGAATTTACCCGGCTCCTCTCGGTTCCGGTTCCGGTTATCCGTTGCATCCTTAGAAAATAATAAATAATCCAATTTCGGCAATTTAACGGTTAACTGTAGCGTATTATTATTCGGAGTCATAACTAAAATGAGCTGGCCGATAACGCGATATGACGTTACGTTATCATCGAGGGCTATTCGAACTCGCTGTAAACTATTCGGCGGCTACTTTATGAACTTCATTGAATTATGGACTTCCATTATTGGGGAGACTTTGGTCTCGGCCATTTGATAAAACGTCCCCTTATTGCCTTTAGAGACGAAAGACGAAGTACCGCTGAAGTTCAATATTGTTAGACTCTATATTTAACCGATAAACGTAAGCTTTATATACTTTTTTTTTGTAATTTCCCTCGTAAAGGTGTCTGTCCCGTTGGTTGGTGAAAACAGTCATTGCGGGTGCTCCATTCCCGGGGCGACAATAAATAACAACGCGGTGACAGCCTAAAAGACCAAAGTAACTTTTCCTATCCGCAAAATAATAAAAAGACGGATATACATTGGACCGAAAATTGGTGGTTTGCTAAAAACGACGGCGTTCTCTTTCTCTATAGATGGCCAATTATTTTTTCATTCTAACGGAAACCATATTTTTGTTTCGAAAACAAACGCAAAAAAGTGAAGTGAGAAGTAAAGAGACTGAGAAAAATCGTAGCCGCGGGAGCTTTTATTTCCACAGAACAAGCGCTCTCTCTCTCTCGGTTGCTCTCGAATCTGCGGATTTCTTCAGGGAACGAAACAAAGCCCTGCCAGTTTCCCAAAGCCAAAAAAACCCGTTCGCACGTTCGCCTTACCCCGCATTTTCACTTAATGAATCTGGTGGAAAAGTAGCGAGAAATCAAAAGAATTATTTGTGGAAATTTGGAAATCTACAAGAAAAAGGATATTTGAGAAATACCGATAGATATGAGAAATGTCGGGAAATCCCGATAGATATGAGAAATGTCGGGAAATCCCGATAGATATATAAGAAATATTGTAAATCTGAAGAAATCCGATGATGTATTGGAAATATCGGGAAATCAGTAGACATATTGTAAATATCTCGGAAAATCCACAGACACATTGGAAATATATCGGGAAATCCCCAGACATATTGTAAATATTTTCGGAAATCCCCAGACATATTGTAAATATTTTCGGAAATCCCCAGGCATATTGTAAATATATCGGGAAATCCGCAGACTCATTGTAAATATCTTGCGAAATCCGCAGATATATTGGAAATATCTGGGGAAATCCGCAGACATATTTGAAATATCTGGGGAAATCCGCAGACATATTTGAAATATCTGGGAAAATCCGAAAACATATTGGAAACATCTTGGGAAATCTGCAGATTTATTGGAAATATCTTGGAAAATCCACAGATTTATTGGAAATATCTCGGGAAATCCGAGGGTATATCGGAAATCTAGGGAAATTTGAGGGTATATTAGAATTCTTGTGAAATCCGAGGATATATTGGAAATCCTGGTAAATCCGAGAATATATTAGAAATCTTGGGAAATCCGAGAATATATTGGAAACATTGGGAAATCCTGGTAAATCCGAGAATATATAAGAAATCTTGGGAAATCCGAGAATATATTGGAAACATTGGGAAATCCGAGGATATATTTGAAACATCGGGAAATCCGTAGACATATTGGAAATATCGGGATATCCGCAGACACATTGGAAATATATCGGGAAATCCCCAGACACATTGGAATTATCTTGGGAAATCCCCAGACACATTGGAATTATCTTTGGAAATCCGCAGATACACTGGAAATCTCGGGAAATCCGCAGACATATCGGAATTCTTGGGAAATCCGAGGATATATTGAAAATCTTGGGAAATCCGAGGATATATTGAAAATTTTGGGAAATCCGAGGATATATTGAAAATCTTGGGAAATCCGAGGATATATCGAAAATCTTGGGAAATCCGAGGATATATTGGAAATCTTGGGAAATCCGAGGATATATTGGAAATCTTGGGAAATCCGAGGATATATTGGAAATCTTGGGAAATCCGAGGATATATTGGAAATCTCTTAAAATCTGCAGACACATTGGAGATCTTGGGAAATTCTCAGCCATATTGGAAATCTTAGGAAATCCACTTAAATATTGGAAATATAAGGAAATCCGCAGTCATCAGTGGCGGCGTAAGGGGGGGCGCTGGGGGCGGTCCGCCCCGGGTGCTAGGGGTGCCATTTGCCTGTCAAAAAGTTCGGTAGGGTGGCGGGACTTAGCTAGGCAGGGGGGGGGAGTGAGGAGGCCGCCCCGCCGATGAAACTTTGCCGCCCCGGAGATCCAGCCATCTTAAGCCGCCACTGGCAGACATATTTAAAATCTCGTAAAATCTGCAGACAATTTGCATCTGGGGAAATCCGTAGAAATATTGGAAATAAGTAGAAATATTAGAAATCTCGGGAAATAAGAAGAAAAGTTTTTTTTCATATTATATATTTGAGAAATATCCCAAAATGATCACGACAATTTGAGATTACAACGCCTACTACATTTTTTTACCGAATCCCGTTGCAAGTAATTTAAAAGTTATCTCACCACTGGTTAAAGGGGTTCCCCCCCTGTGGTGTTTATATATATATATATATATATATATAAAAGTATAAATGAGATTTAAATACACCGCGTTTTTAATAGTACTCATATTGCGCCATCTAGGGACGGGGGGAGAGGATCGCGAGTTTAAGGTAAACACGCCATGTCTTTTGTACTCCCCAAGTAATAATAAAGTTTGTTACTAATTACATACACCGAGTAGTTATTTAACCCATAAACCAACTCAACACCCCTCCCCCCCCCCCCCGATTTTTTCATTTTCCCCTTTCCATTAAAACCTTGTTAAGGTTAACGGTAATTTTGAGTGTAAGTAGCTGTTGGTAGAGCTCGGGTACATTTCAATTAATCATAAGAAATCCGATTAACAGTTTATTTATGGATATTATTCACGACTATTATACGATTTAATATGCAACAAATACGTTTTAAACGGATAATTTTTGGATATGGATATAAAAGAAATGAACGGAAAATTTCCTATCCGAACGCCGAGCCCTAGCTGTTAGCTCGCGTGGCATGAAAGTCTTTACACCACCCCCCTAGGCATCGTAACCCGGCCACCAAAATTCAAGGCATTGAAAGTCGCAAACTGACTTGGGACGGAGGTGGTACCTTAGGTATTAGCCTAGTGGATTATTATTATTATTATTATTACTACCCACCTTAACGCCAATAATAAAATTGCGTGGACACCTATGTAATTTCCGTGTATTCTATTTAAACACGATTTTTACTCAAGTGAGATTAACGTGGGCTGAAACGCTCCGTCCATTAGACACATCCTGGCGTCCATCATCGTCACCATAGCCAGCGCGCCGAGATTGAGGCGGGCGAAGTTTTCCCCGATAGCCTCGAAGAAATTCAATGATTTCAACTTTCCACTGTCGTAAAACACATAAAGGCAATTTGGGGCTTTTTAGTGGCTCCTTTACCGCCCCCGAATCCCAATTTTCGACCGCATTTATGAAAACCCAATACTATAATCCAAACATACGATGTGCTGGTGGGAGGAAGAAGGGAAAAAGGCACCTCTGACGAGAGAGAGAGAGCTCGTTCGCCAAAAGAAGCGAGAGAAAAGAAAAACAATAACGGTAACTTTGGGTTTCATCAGAGCGCCATCTGTTGTGGTCTAGCGGCGGTCGATATCCCCTCCCCCGTCATCGGCGTTCCGAGGGGCGCACGCCCACCCGAAACCAACGCGAACTTAACTGGCTTAACATCGGAAAGAAAAGTACGGAACGTCTCTGAGCGAGGATACCGAGCGTGGATAAGTTTAGATGACAGATAACCCTCCAGAGGCGCTCGTATCGCCTCCCCCTCTGACTGGAAAAGTAAGGAAACTTTCCAAGTCCTTTTTGTATTTACAAAATGTTAGATTAAGCAGTAGGGAAATGGGGAATGAAAAAGTTTTTATCCTATTGTCGTAGCGAATTTCAAGAAAGTTTTAATGAAACATTTCAAGAGTGAAATTTTCAACAGCCGATGAAAAATTTTAAAAATTAATCTGGATGGATCCCTTATTTTACGCTACTTAGCTCTGCAAAGAGGATTCACTCGGCCCGTCTCTCGTTTTTTCTCCCGCTTCGGTAGAGGGGAGGATTCGAGCTTTCCCTTTGGGGGTAGAAAAAATCTTTCTATCTTTTACCCCCCCCCCCCGGTTTTTTAATAACTTTGGATTGAGTGTGTTGTTAGAAAGATTGAGCTAGATATTGAGATTGAAAAGGATTTTCTTTAAAAAAGAATAAATCAATTACTATCTTACTTTTCCAGTAATAGGATTTTCTATATTCTTAAAATAAATTGCTTTCATTTTCCTATATAACTTATAATTAAAATATTTAGCGGAGAATAGGCTCAGGGAGGATTTAAACTTGTATAATGCAAACGTGGTAAAGCGCGCTGATCTCCTATCGATTTCGGAGCAAGGATTCACATTTTTTATAGTTACGTAGTCGTATTGAGGCCCATTCGTTTGAACGAGCGCCGAACTTGATTGCTAGAGACAGTTGGCTAATTGAGTGCACTGAAGACAAAATGTCTATTTATTTGGTCTATTATCCTTTACGCTAATTGGGTCGAATGAAATGTTAGTGTGATATAAGTTTCGTAAACTTCTCCTTTTACAGGGGTAACGCCATAAGAGGCCATTTCTTAAATACCCGAAGACTTTGCACAAGGCACCAACAGTCTGAAATGTAGAAAGTTTAAAATATCTATAAAATTGCCGAAGAATATTAATTTCTGTTTCTTTTAATTCCAAATTTTTCTAAGTGAATCATCACTAGTTTTAAAAGTTGTTTTTTACATGTGTGTACTAGTTTAACGTACAGTGTAGCCGCCAATGCCTCCGATTCTCGCGCCGAATTGTCAGAGTCTAGAAGGATCAAAGATATGCCAATCGATAGAGAAAATCATGTACAGGTGGACTATTCTGAATTTTGGTAATCGTGGACGTACAAGTGAGTCATTTGACCATTTAAGTGAATTTTGGCGATTTTCGGATTGGAATCTACTTACCTTTCTTAAATTAAATTCAATTTCGTTAAAAATTATATTTTTAGTTAGTGCTGGTGCTAATTCGCGGATCCTTACAACCCACGTGCGCACTATTGTGATATTTGAATTTCACACCAATTCAAGATTCATAATACAAGCGCCATCTGTCTCCAAATATTTTAATTCTGACCTTGAATAATAATGCGTAGTCATGGATTTTTCTATGAGTTAAAATTACTCTTTGGTTATGAATGCTTAGTTTTGTCAAACGACAGGGTGATTAAGATATGGTTTTTAATATACATGGTGGTTAAGAAAACGCTCGTTTTCGACAAAATAATCTTTGATTATTAAAGTACGTTTATTAAGTTAATGCACACGATGATTGAAAATTTGTTCAAATTTAAATTTAATATTAAAAATATATTTATACATATAACACAACATTTGTAATAAATCAGAATTAATTATCTTATCGCCAAAAGTTCTAAATGACGCCATCTAGGTTAAATAACAGATTTGAAATCGAAACTCAAAGGGCTTCTCAGCACCTCGTATATAATTTTTTTAGCAGATACGTTTCATTTCATAAGACTTCCCAATCTTTAAGTTTAAACAGCACCAAAACAAATAAACTTAAGTTCGAATGCCATAATTTTAAATTTTATTTATAATTCTCTTGTTCTCTTGCAAAACAATTATATCAAATACAAACTGGCTTTTACTATACTCGAAGAAAAAGGAAAAAAGGTTAGGTTCCAGAAAAACAAAACCAGAGGTTCCAGTCTTATTGCTAGTTTCACAATGGAGTGTGTTGCATTTAGTTGGGAGCGGAATACCACATGCTTATTTCATCTTTGCAAGAAAAAATAAGCTATACTTCAATAGCAAAATCTGAATGGCGATATCTTAAACTAGATAAAACACAGCGTATAAAATACGCTTAACACTTTCCAGGTGGGAAAAGGTGTAAGAGACCGTAAACACTTACTTTTCTACCAACATAATAACCCCGAAAGTTGTATCTTAAAAGCTAGAGTGACGGCTTATAAAACACGAAAGTAGCTGCTTAGGAAAAATTAGATTTCTCACTAAGCCTTGGCCCGGGGGCGGGTAAAGACTTAAAACGTTGGAGAAAAGAGCATTAGTAACAAGCAATGGTATACGCGGTCAGCGTCCTTCCACCGTACTTAAACGTTTTCCGAAATTGCAAATGAGGGTCAATAGTTAAAGCCGCCAATTTGCGACTAATTACATGTAACTGATGGAACTTGCGGTGACAGGTATATTTCACATATATAAGTGGTTTCGAATTATAAAAGCTATGCAGTGGCGTAATTAGGCCAATGGACTCAATGCCGTGCATTTATAGCGGCCAATAAGCTCAGCCGTCCTCAACGACGAGTGAACTGTCAGTGGCATTTAAGTGTAGTGTTTGCATTTTTCCATTTATCATTGGAGTCCAATTTTTCTAGCTACGCCACTGAAGCCACGCAAATAATGACTACGTCACCAGGAGCGTCACCAGGCAGTGGCGGATTAACAAATAGGCTGAGTAGGCCTAAGCCTAGGGTCCAGGGACTTGTTGAAAGGTAGGGGACCCGAAATAAAGCTAGAGCAATGTCCGGGAGGGTTCTATTAAAGCTCCAGCCTTGAGCCCGAATGTTAGTTACCCCGCCATTTCCACGAAGAACGTCTAACGACATTTCGGTCATAGCAATAGTTACACTTGAAAAAGTATATTTCGACGTGAAACTAAAATCGAAGGAGAATGAAAAAAATAGTGGTCATTACTGGTACTCGATTCCTCCAAGATATATTTATTTTACCATTAGGTGTTTCCTTTGTTTTACGAGCGGGCAACTCGTTTCTTACACAATAAAGCTTAGTTTTCACCGGGCCCTAATGCGACAAATTTTGTTCGCTTTGCGCTTGACACTTCCCTCGTTTTCTATTTTCCTGCACCGTTAACATTAAATTTTCAACAGTGACCAATAGAAGAAACGATTTTCTTACACCGCGTGCCGACAAAATTGTCAGAAAAAGTTTTTGAAAAACTTATTTGGGTCACAAAAAAAGACTTAAATAAAGAAGCATTGGATAGGGTAATTATTTTCCAAGTAATTAACAATAAATTGTAAATAGTTCAAAAGATTTGACAACCGCCGTGTCTGTGGAAATGAATAAAAATAGGCTTAGGATTTTCAGCTATCGCTTGGAAAAGCATTTGTGACACACAATCCTGGGGGATTTGTGCGTATTAGTTTCACGTATGGTGTTGGCAGTTTGGCACGATTTCTCGCGGTACGTTATAGGTACAAAGACGCGTGATACGTCCATCGATTGCAAATATCATTCCCCCGCCGGCATTGTTAACATTCGTGAGATCAGGGCCTCGGAAGTGGTGCATTTACTTATTTTAGTAATTGTTGGCGATTTAATTTATATCGATTTTAGACTTCAAATGCAAATGTTTACTTTTTTTAAATTAAGACCGACTTTGTAAATTATATTTTTAGTTGGTACTGATAATTTTTGAACAACGATTTCGATTTCGTTAACAAATTTTAATTTTAAGTGATATTTCTGCCCAATTCGCGGGACCCAACCGACTCGTGTGATACAGGCGCCATCTAACTCCAAAAAACTCGTTCGAGTTTCACTACCTTAGTTCCAAAAACCAGGTAACTCGAAAAATGCGGTTTGTTTGGAAATCAATTTCAATTTGTTCAAATATCAATTTCATATTTAAAATATAGTTAATACATCGGGGGGGGGGGGGGGGATTGTGTGTACTTAAATGTCCGTGACATCTTGTTTTCTTCTGTTACGAAAATATGACGTATCTACTCTAATAGTAATTACTCTGTAAACCGCGGTTTGGTTTGGTTTTATTTCGATTATTTTAACTCTCGTCTTATTTTATCAATAGTTCATACTTTGGCTTATACAGGCTGTCCACTAAAAAAACAAAAAATTATAAATAACTGAAAAACGTTTTTTTTTTAAATTTCAAAATTTCTATGGAACATTCCTCGTGCAAGAAGACATTTAATAGTGTAAAATTTCATGACCTTGAACCATGTCTTCAAGGTCATTCAAAAACTATCTCGAGATACGTTGGGTTTACGGAATTGGTTTCAATTAGAAAGTTGTTGCTCACCTTCAGTTTCTCGGCTTCTGATTGGTCAAATTTGGTCAAATCAAAGTTATTTGAACTAATAATATGGCGACCAAAAACTTTCTAATGGGAACCAAATCCGTAAACCTAACGGTCCTCGAGATAGTTTTGAAAGACTTTGAAGACATGGTTCCAGGTCATTCAATTTTACACTAGTAAATGTCCCCTTGCACGAGGAATGTTCCATAGAAATTTTAAATTTAAAAAGAAAACGTTTTTCAGTTATTTATAATTTTTTGTATTTTAGTGGACAATCTGTATATCAAAGTGACTGTCTTTCTCGAAAAAAATGTCAATTTACCAATAATTATAGATTAGACCAAGATGGAAGTTTAAAGGGAATATAACCTCTATTACATCTGTCTCCCCCAAAGAGTTTCAATAATGGCCGCTCCCTCCAATGGTTTTGTTCTTTGTTCCTGAGGTCATCCCTAAAATTGTTGGGGTCTTACGTAAAGTTTGATACTTTTATAGACTAAGGCGGGAACTCGAAGACAAGAGGTGGGATAATGTAAATGAGCAGGAGGATGAGCCAGGTAGGCAGGTGGGGAAAATCCCACGGAGCTGCGACCCAATTTCACTTTCATGGGCCCGCTAGTCCTAGTAAGGGGCTTTTGGTTTAAGATTTGGGGTCGCCAGTTTCATCCTGACTCCTTCGCTGAAACGTCTTGGTGTTTTCTTGGTGGTATTGGTGGTATAATACATCAATGGTGCTGGAACTTGGTAGTATGACTCAATATCGAGATTCTGAAAAATTGTTTTCCTATCGGTTGATTATCATTTTCCCTTAGTTTTAAGCCTATAAGTTGAAGAGGTGAATACTACATAATTATGCCATCTAACATTATCTTGATAGTTTTCAGTTGTTGAGAGATTAGGTTTACGGCTAGTATGTATCCAAGGTAACCTACATGACGATAGTACATTCCAAACTCAATCGATATATTAAGTGGATTATTTATTTAGATATTTAATTGTTAATTAATTAACAAAGTCTGTAGCGATAGTGAGTGTACGCTAGCAGACAAACAGCGCAAATTAAATACTTGGATATAGAGGGTTGTAATATTAAATATAGTGATAATTCAAATATTACAATAGCGCATGCGTGGCCTGTGGAGTGCAGGTAATTGGCCAAAGACTTTTTTAAAATTCCATTTTTTGTTGCAATTAAAAACTTGGGGGTTCAGGGCTAAGCGTCAATATAATTTTTTATCAATTTCTAGGTGAAAATCGGCAAAGGTACTGAAATTAGCAAATAATCGACTTGGGGGTTGCGTACTTCCCAAATTGTGTTCGTGAGGGCCTGTTATTTACTTATCACTTTACCTTTTAACTCCAAATGTTGAAGAGTTATGTACCAAACGCTACTTAATAACAATAATAATAATAATAATAATAATAATAATAATAATAATAATAATAATAATAATAATAATAATAATGATAATAATAATAATAATAATAATAATAATCAGCTAGGCTAATACTCAAGGCATCACCTTAGGCCTAAGTCATCAAGCGACTTTTGAAGCCTTTAATTCAGGTGGCCGGGTTACAATGCGTAGGAGGGTGGTGGCAAGCCTTGCATGCCACGCGAGCCAACTTCCTAATATCACCTAGATTATAAGTGTATATAGTGCACAAAAAGCCCTACTAACCATTTGTATGTATTTAATCACTAGTTACTAATTACAACTAACATAGATATAATAAGACGTGTTAAGTATCTCATAATACGCAGGAACTTCCATAGTCATTCAGGGTGTCCACTAAAAATGATCTAGGCTAATAATTCAAAATGTTTTTGGTATGAATTTCAGATTTTCAGGTCGTCTAGCTCGCGCAAGTGATCATTGGGCAATATCGATGACCTTGGACTGTGTCTTCAAGGTCATTAAAAATGTATCTCGTAACCTTTTAGGTTTGGAGACTCGGTTCCGATTCGAAAAGTGTGCACCATCACATTTTATGTCTAGCTGCGTTTTAGGCGATGTAAATTGATCAATAAGAAGCCGATAAAATGAACTGCGAAAACGATTTGGGTACATTTGTTCGAATTTCATTCGTCCGAACGGCGCGGTGGTACAAATGTCCGAATGCCGAAAAACAGGATCGTATGTCCGAAAACGTATTTCATTTGCCCGAAAAATTTATCACAACCTTTGTTGGTGATTTAGTCGTTCAATTTATGTTAACTTTACTGGCGAATTTCATTTGTTCGAATAATCATCGTTTGTCCGTTTTTTCGAACATTAGGAATTGGTTGTTTTTTTTTTAATATTGTTAATATAAGAAAATAGTAACATTAACGTGAACCTAACCTAACCTAACCTAGAATATCCACAAAAAAACAGCAATAAGAAATACTAATTTAGCGACAGAATTTGGACAAGTGATGCTACCAATTCGAACAATTGAAACATTTGTTATTTCAGCGGTTCGGACGAATGAAATTCGAACATTTGTTCCACCGTTCAGACGATTGAAATTCGAACAAATGTACCTACCCCGCGAAAACTATAAAGTCAAATAACTATAAGATTCGGGACCGTCAAACTTTTCAACAGCTTAATGAAGGAAGCGACCGCAAATATCCTTACCCGATATGTCCCCGAGAACAATTGCGCCAAGAAATGTAATGAAAATTTACCTTTCCAGTACACGGATAAGCAGGAAGAACAATGAAAGTCTAGTTGAGAGTTTTGCGGGTAGAAAAGAGCGATTCTTTTGAGCGTTCCTTCTGCGTCATAAAAAAGCGCTATCCGTGAGTTTCCAATAAAACGATAAAAATGCGATTGCAATTTCATTTACTTTGATTTTGGTAGAAAGCCGTAGTTCCTACTCTGTCGGTACCGCGGAACAATATGGGACCCTATATAAACGTTTCAGTCGATTGTTAACGAAACGGTACGAGATTGATTAGGAGGCAATAAATATCTACTTACGGAAACCCCTTCGAACTGAAGATCTTCGATAATAGTCGAGAATGTCGTGGCCATATCTTGACGCGTATAATTAAACGACTCCAAACGGGTGCGGAGGCGGGGTTTGAGCCAAGACTGCAGCCTCCACAATCGGGACGCCTCTCGCAACACGAGGCCGATCACCCAAACCGAATCGTAGGCGTGGCCCACGAACGGAGAGAAATGAGCGCTTAACGAGGACATTCTGGACTTGAGAGCTTGGAGCGTCTGAGGGTTGTAATTAATGTAATCTAAAGTCAATACACTACTTTGGAAGAAAGTACCTAACAAGCGAAAAATACTGTATTATTTAATCTTCGCCATATAGATGTCGTTGAGCGTGTATATCCCTAAGGGGACGAGAAATCTCCCACTCTATTCACGTCGCTATCTCAATCAGCGATGAGCTGGGCCCGAATGAGGGGGGAATTCCGAGCTCTTCCAATGACCTTCGCATCTCCCCTTAATATTCCCTCGTGGGGTTAGCGTATAAACTCGGGTAGCCGGTAGGGGTCTAAAAATGAGCTCTCGTTCCCTTAGAGGTACTGTCTGTGGACTATTTTTTTTTATAGTAAATATGGAACAATCGCGACTCACCAATCCAGACAAGGAGGTGATGTTTCTGGTACTGCCGATGTATCTGGAGACGGTGAAGTATCCGTCGGCGGCTTGACTCAGTTCCTCCGAAGTGCACCCTGTGCCATTCCCGTGTCGCCACCATTTCTCTTCGGGCTCCGTGAGAAGCCACACGTAATCACTGCCGTACATACCCAATTTGTACACCTATAACGGAAACAAATATATATTTAATTTTTTTAGTCTATATACAATAAAAAATTATTTGAAGGCTACAATCTTCAGTAAAACTAAACAGCGCGAGGTTTACAAAAAGAAAACAATATTTTAAAAAATAGGTAGTTGAAATACTGTCAATTAATAACGCAATATTATTGCTAGAATGTTCGTGGGATGAAACGAAAACAAATAATGCCTTTGAAAATTCCTAATTGGTTTTTAGTGCCCTCTCTACTTGCACACTAAACAAATCAAGCTCTTTTACGTTACGAATATAATAATTTGGTTTTCTTAAAGTGTTGGTTGCACGAAATTTTAGTTATGGCTAATTAATGATTCATTAGAAAGAGCAAACATTTTATAGCAAGTACAGAAACTTTTATCAAAATCGGTTAAGTGGTCTTTGAGTTATTATAAAAAGAAGTCGAAATGGTGGAAATCGTGTTTTTCGGCGAATTTCCAGACTTCTAAAATTCTTATCGGCACCCATGACGTCAGAAAATGCGAAGCGTATCATTGGCTAATGGTCTGTAATACATTTCTTTACATCTGGGATTAAAAGCAGGTTGATTTAACACTCAGGAAAAAGTCCTACGCAGTAGTAATTGAAATAGGCATACACAAGCCTATGTAGTAGAAAAACGATTTGAAACCGAAGGCTCCTTGTAAATTCTTCATGAAACGTCGGGTCGGGCGCGCCGCGTAGCGCGCGCGGGTAAAAACATATTTTTTATTTCGATACTAAGCCTAATATTATGATTAAAACCTCTTGTTTGAAAACTTCTACAAGTAAACAGAATCCCTCCACTTCAGTTCCTTCTATTTTAGGAATAAAACTACAGCTTTGATTTGCCCCAAATTGCTCGTGCTACGTAGGAGAGAAATTCGCCGAAAACTTCAGAATTTTGGGGAGCGAAAAAGGTCAGTTTCGGACTCAAAGTTAATACACTTAGGCTTGGAAATTTGTTTCGACAATGACATTTTTGGAAAGAGAACGTCCTGGGCTTCAAAACAAGCCCGCATTCATTCGATTTTTACTATCGATTTAATTATTTGTAATAATATTCTAATACCTCAACAGAAAATACATAATAAAATGTTAAGATTCAATAGATAGCATATCGTAGTATACAGACTTCATTCTGTCTTCTATAAAAATCATATTAGTTCGACTAGTAGTCGTTAGATGGCGCGACGACACACTGGGATATTTTCCCCTCTATATACTCCATTTCCACTAAGATCACACTAAAAAAGCTCGTGACGAATACGTCAGAGGTAGTCCGGTGCGCAACCCTCTCCTTAAAAAGATCCTATTATAGGCTTCAAATTGAAACCTTCGAAAATAAGTCTGGTATATATGAGAGAATTCCTTTTACGCTCTCAGAAAAGATTTCCGCGTCGTATTTCTTACACGGATTGTATTACCAGAGCGAACTGAGAGGGCTCCGAGAGCTGTAAAAGGAATTCGAGATACGAAAATATAAAATACCTGACAAAAGATTTTTCTCAATAAAGAATTGGAAAATGATCCCACTATGATCCGGTAATCCTTCTCCTGGAAAATTACAAAAATTAAGCGCATATTAAAACACGAAGATTGAACAAACTAATTAGCCTTTAATGGCACGAAAAAATTTAACGAGAAAATATTTCGGCGCGTAATTCTTCACGCGGTTTAATTTATCTTTCCATGCCATTAATAATTTCGTTAAATTGAAAGTAAGGCGAGGATGTAGGGGCGGAGCACTCGAAGCGTACGAAGCGCAACTTATTTTGTAACGCGGTAATTACACCAAATATTACCCGTAACCGCGAGTGCGCCAGACAAAAGCGGACGGGGGTAAATTTCAAACAAGCCGTAAATTATTATAATTCGTAGGATCCGAGAAAGCATTACGTTAAAATGAGAACGGGCCACCGCGTTTTCCCAAAAAAATTACGACAGATTAAAAATGTGAAAACCAGAACGTCAAGTCGTTCTTTTTCAATTACCTTAATTTCGTATTAATCATAAGCTTAATTCGTATAGATTGAGTCGGGTTAAACGTAAGATAGAAGAATGAAACCAACGACTAATGACGGTTAGTCGCTAGCAAACTTCACTTTCAACCCGGAGCGAGCGTATTTTCAGCACCGTTGTCTTACGGACAAACCCATCCTTAAGGGGCTGAAAATACTTATTTCCTCTCGAAGAAATATAGTGTAGCGAAGTCTGCCGAACCATTAGTTGGTCTTTTAAAGCGGAGTGAGTCTCTTCTTCAATAAACGAAAAGTTTGTTTGCAGAGGAGAAACTCTTCAAGGTGCTGGTGGCAGTGGCAGCTAGGAACACCTGCAGTCTCTCCTTTTGCCAGAGAGAGATATTCGGCTGAATGATTCAATCTGAGGAAGAGGCCGCTCTTTTATTTGAGGACGATTATACGGAAGTGACCCCCCCCCCCCCCACTGGCCTGGCCTCCCGAAGAGATAAACCCTTTAATGATTAGCCCTCAAATTATATGGCGAGGAGAGGCGAGGGATCATAAACTTAAAACGGGCTTACCGGATATAATTTATCCCCTCGTTCTCTCTGATATTTATAGTGAACTGTTAAAATCCGGAACTAGGCAACAGATATATAATAACGTATACTAGACTGGTTGCGGGCTCCGGTTTCAATCAATAACGCGTTCCATTTTATGATGAGCGAAGGTTTCCAAACTTGTACATTTGTTTAGAACCATCTTCGGCGTCGCGATTTTGGAATGAGGTCTGTCAACGGCTACCGCCTATAAGAAGAATTTCCGCGCTGTTGGATATCTATTATTTTTGCGGTCTTCGAATTGAGTTGTAGGATTTAAATTCATGGAGAAAATAGAAAGGAGATTACGACTGTTGAAGAAATTACATCAGGTTCCATATTGGATAACCAATTACACACAAACAATGGGTGGTTTACCAAGTGGCCTGACATACCGTACATTATACATATATCCAGAATTCATGTACAATACTGATAAGCCTCAAACGGGCGAAACCAATCAATTGCGGAAAGTTGGACTTCGATATATTTATCCGAAGATCGGAATTTGACGGATACCAGAGCCTGAACGTTCTTTTATGAATATCGAGCCAGCAGGCAATAGTTGTGAAGAATTGCATTATAAATTGCATTGACTAACTCACGTTATATTGGGCAAATCAGTGTAGTTTTAAGATCTTAAAATCTTGATAGTCCCAGTTTTAAGAATTTCATTTGACCGGATGGTGTTGTAAATATTCCAGTTCATCAAATCGATTTTAAAAAAGAAATTGGTATCATAGCTCAAATTTAATCACCTAGCTAGTCATTTCGTGTTTGAATTAATGGTTTTGTCAATTCAAGATTTTAAGTTTAATTATTTCCCTAAACATATTTTAATTAATTTTATAAAGGGATATTCTAATACATTCCCTTTAAGAGTATTCCTATAATTGGTTTAGGTTGTTTAGGTAGGTTAGGGAAGGTTCGGTTAGGTTGGTTTACGTTAGATTAGGCTAGATTGGGCTAGAGTAGGTTCAGTTAATAGGGTATAATACCCTATACAAACGAGGCTTATAAACCACGTTAAAACCACATTAAATAAAAAAAGTTCAGTTTTGAACCGGGTTTACTCCGGGATATTTATCACCGTCTGAAAAGGACCTAAAGGGTAGGTTGGGTTACGATGATTTGGGTTAAGATGGTTTCGGTTAGCCTGGGTTGGTTTAGGGTAGGTTAAATTAAGTTGTTTTAGGCTAGGTTGGCTTAGGGTAGGTTAAATTAAGTTGTCTTATGCTAGGTTGACTTAGGGTAGGTTAAATTAAGTTGTTTTAGGCTAGGTTGGCTTAGGGTAGGTTAGATTAAGATGGATTAGGTTAGGTTGGCTTAGGGTAGGTTAAATTAAGTTGGATTAGGTTAGGTTAGGTTAGGTGGAATTAGGTTAGGTTAAATTAAGTTGGATTACGCTATATTAGGCTAGGTTGGAATAAGTTTTAGTAGGTTAGGTCAGATTAAGTCGCATTAGGTTAGGTCAGATTAAGTCGCATTAGGTTAGGTCAGATTAAGTCGCATTAGGTTAGGTCAGATTAAGTCGCATTAGGTTAGGTCAGATTAAGTCGCATTAGGTTAGGTCAGATTAAGTCGCATTAGGTTAGGTCAGATTAAGTCGCATTAGGTTAGGTCAGATTAAGTCGCATTAGGTTAGGTCAGATTAAGTCGCATTAGGTTAGGTCAGATTAAGTCGCATTAGGTTAGGTCAGATTAAGTCGCATTAGTTTAGGTCAGATTAAGTCGCATTAGGTTAGGTCAGATTAAGTCGCATTAGGTTAGGTCAGATTAAGTCGCATTAGGTTAGGTCAGATTAAGTCGCGTTAGGTTAGGTCAGATTAAGTCGCGTTAGGTTAGGTCAGATTAAGTCGCGTTAGGTTAGGTCAGATTAAGTCGCGTTAGGTTAGGTCAGATTAAGTCGCGTTAGGTTAGGTCAGATTAAGTCGCGTTAGGTTAGGTCAGATTAAGTCGCGTTAGGTTAGGTCAGGTTAAGTCGCGTTAGGTCAGGTTAAGTCGCGTTAGGTCAGGTTAAGTCGCGTTAGGTCAGGTTAAGTCGCGTTAGGTCAGGTTAAGTCGCGTTAGGTCAGGTTAAGTCGCGTTAGGTTAGGGTAAGTCGCGTTAGGTCAGGTTAAGTCGCGTTAGGTCAGGTTAAGTCGCGTTAGGTCAGGTTAAGTCGCGTTAGGTCAGGTTAAGTCGCGTTAGGTCAGGTTAAGTCGCGTTAGGTCAGGTTAAGTCGCGTTAGGTCAGGTTAAGTCGCGTTAGGTTAGGTTAAGTCGCGTTAGGTTAGGTTAAGTCGCGTTAGGTCAGGGTAAGTCGCGTTAGGTCAGGGTAAGTCGCGTTAGGTCAGGGTAAGTCGCGTTAGGTCAGGGTAAGTCGCGTTAGGTTAGGGTAAGTCGCGTTAGGTTAGGGTAAGTCGCGTTAGGTTAGGGTAAGTCGCGTTAGGTTAGGGTAAGTCGCGTTAGGTTAGGGTAAGTCGCGTTAGGTTAGGGTAAGTCGCGTTAGGTTAGGGTAAGTCGCGTTAGGTTAGGGTAAGTCGCGTTAGGTTAGGGTAAGTCGCGTTAGGTTAGGGTAAGTCGCGTTAGGTTAGGGTAAGTCGCGTTAGGTTAGGGTAAGTCGCGTTAGGTTAGGGTAAGTCGCGTTAGGTTAGGGTAAGTCGCGTTAGGTTAGGGTAAGTCGCGTTAGGTTAGGGTAAGTCGCGTTAGGTTAGGGTAAGTCGCGTTAGGTTAGGGTAAGTCGCGTTAGGTTAGGGTAAGTCGCGTTAGGTTAGGGTAAGTCGCGTTAGGTTAGGGTAAGTCGCGTTAGGTTAGGGTAAGTCGCGTTAGGTTAGGGTAAGTCGCGTTAGGTTAGGGTAAGTCGCGTTAGGTTAGGGTAAGTCGCGTTAGGTTAGGGTAAGTCGCGTTAGGTTAGGGTAAGTCGCGTTAGGTTAGGGTAAGTCGCGTTAGGTTAGGGTAAGTCGCGTTAGGTTAGGGTAAGTCGCGTTAGGTTAGGGTAAGTCGCGTTAGGTTAGGGTAAGTCGCGTTAGGTTAGGGTAAGTCGCGTTAGGTTAGGGTAAGTCGCGTTAGGTTAGGGTAAGTCGCGTTAGGTTAGGGTAAGTCGCGTTAGGTTAGGGTAAGTCGCGTTAGGTTAGGGTAAGTCGCGTTAGGTTAGGGTAAGTCGCGTTAGGTTAGGGTAAGTCGCGTTAGGTTAGGGTAAGTCGCGTTAGGTTAGGGTAAGTCGCGTTAGGTTAGGGTAAGTCGCGTTAGGTTAGGGTAAGTCGCGTTAGGTTAGGGTAAGTCGCGTTAGGTTAGGGTAAGTCGCGTTAGGTTAGGGTAAGTCGCGTTAGGTTAGGGTAAGTCGCGTTAGGTTAGGGTAAGTCGCGTTAGGTTAGGGTAAGTCGCGTTAGGTTAGGCTAAGTCGCGTTAGGTTAGGGTAAGTCGCGTTAGGTTAGGGTAAGTCGCGTTAGGTTAGGGTAAGTCGCGTTAGGTTAGGGTAAGTCGCGTTAGGTTAGGGTAAGTCGCGTTAGGTTAGGGTAAGTCGCGTTAGGTTAGGGTAAGTCGCGTTAGGTTAGGGTAAGTCGCGTTAGGTTAGGGTAAGTCGCGTTAGGTTAGGGTAAGTCGCGTTAGGTTAGGGTAAGTCGCGTTAGGTTAGGGTAAGTCGCGTTAGGTTAGGGTAAGTCGCGTTAGGTTAGGGTAAGTCGCGTTAGGTTAGGGTAAGTCGCGTTAGGTTAGGGTAAGTCGCGTTAGGTTAGGGTAAGTCGCGTTAGGTTAGGGTAAGTCGCGTTAGGTTAGGGTAAGTCGCGTTAGGTTAGGGTAAGTCGCGTTAGGTTAGGGTAAGTCGCGTTAGGTTAGGGTAAGTCGCGTTAGGTTAGGGTAAGTCGCGTTAGGTTAGGGTAAGTCGCGTTAGGTTAGGGTAAGTCGCGTTAGGTTAGGGTAAGTCGCGTTAGGTTAGGGTAAGTCGCGTTAGGTTAGGGTAAGTCGCGTTAGGTTAGGGTAAGTCGCGTTAGGTTAGGGTAAGTCGCGTTAGGTTAGGGTAAGTCGCGTTAGGTTAGGGTAAGTCGCGTTAGGTTAGGGTAAGTCGCGTTAGGTTAGGGTAAGTCGCGTTAGGTTAGGGTAAGTCGCGTTAGGTTAGGGTAAGTCGCGTTAGGTTAGGGTAAGTCGCGTTAGGTTAGGGTAAGTCGCGTTAGGTTAGGGTAAGTCGCGTTAGGTTAGGGTAAGTCGCGTTAGGTTAGGGTAAGTCGCGTTAGGTTAGGGTAAGTCGCGTTAGGTTAGGGTAAGTCGCGTTAGGTTAGGGTAAGTCGCGTTAGGTTAGGGTAAGTCGCGTTAGGTTAGGGTAAGTCGCGTTAGGTTAGGGTAAGTCGCGTTAGGTTAGGGTAAGTCGCGTTAGGTTAGGGTAAGTCGCGTTAGGTTAGGGTAAGTCGCGTTAGGTTAGGGTAAGTCGCGTTAGGTTAGGGTAAGTTGCGTTAGGTTAGGGTAAGTTGCGTTAGGTTAGGGTAATTTGTGTTAGGTTAGGTTAGATTAAGGATAAGTTAGTTTGGGATATGTTGTATTAGGTTAGGTTAGATTTAGTTTTATTAGGTTAGGTTAGATTAAGTTGGAGTAGGTTTCAATATGATTATGCTATTCTAATATTCACAAAACATATTTTTTGTGTTCTTAATTGCAAGATGAAATACTTAGTGAGGCATATATCCTTTTTTGGGCATTTGTTATTTATACCATATTTTGAGAGATCTGACCAATGAGCATTCGGATATTTGCAACACATTGAACATTTTTAATTAAAACAAATGTATAATTTATTATTAAATGGTTAATTAATGATAATGTTAATAAATGGTTAATTTATATGCTATTAATTGATTTATTATTATTCTATTAAATTTGTTATTAAATTGATTATTCATTATTATTCTATTAATTGGCAATTCATTATTATTCTATTAATTGGCAATTCATTACTATTCTATTAATTGGCAATTCATTACTATTCTATTAATTGGTTAATTATTTATTATACCATTAAATTTGTTATTAATTGTTATGATGTTAAATTGTTAATTGTTATGATGTTAAATTGTTAATTGTTATGATGTTAAATTGTTAATTATTATGATGTTAAATTGATAATTATTAGGCTATTAAATTGATAATTATTATGCTATTTAATGGTTAATTATTATGCTATTAAATTGTAATTATTATGCTATTAAATTGATAATTATTAGGCTATTAAATTGATAATTATTATGCTATTAAATTGTTAATTATTATGCTATTAAATTGTTAATTATTATGCTATTAAATTGTTAATTATTATGCTATTAAATTGTTAATTATTATGCTATTAAATTGTTAATTATTATGCTATTTAATGGTTAATTATTATGCTATTAAATTGTAATTATTATGCTATTAAATTGTAATTATTATGCTATTAAATTGTTATTATTATGCTATTAAATTGTTATTATTATGCTATTAAATTGTAATTATTATGCTATTAAATTGTTATTATTATGCTATTAAATTGTTAATTAATTAATAGGCTAATACATTTTTAATTATTTTCTAATTTATAGGCTAATACATTTTTAACTATTTTCTAATTAATAGGCTTATACATTTTTAACTATTTTCTAATTAATAGGCTTATACATTTTTATTATTTTCTAATTAATAGACTTATACATTTTTATTATTTTCTAATTAATAGCACATTTTTAATTATTTTCTAATTAATAGGCTAATACATTTTTAATTATTTTCTAATTAATAGGCTAATACATTTTTAATTATTTTCTAATTATTAACATTAGGGTTTAAAGATATTAATAAAGTAGATATCAATGGCAAATGTTACAATTCTTTAGTCGAGAAGTTGTACCACGAAATATTTGAAATTTTAATATAACGTTTATAGAGCCGAAGACCGACTTAGACTATCGATCCGAAATGAATCAATCAGAACATAATGCGGGAAATGCCCTTAATGTATCAATACCGGTAACGTCAAAACCAAACGAAAAGCGACTGCGGTACGAAATCCGACTGAGATAAAGCAAATGACTCGAGAGATAGAGAAACGAAAAAGTGTCAAAAGAGAGACAAACGAGCATCTAATGTGATAATCGAAAAACCTGTAACGGGTCACGGTCTCCGCCATGGCACCACCGAAATGTTTATCTCGACAACTGAGGGCAGCCAGTGCCAGGGAATCTTGGAGGAACCATTAAAAAAAAAGACAAATTAAAGTCACCAAATTACATGTCCGAGGCTCATTAATCTTCTCGTCTAAACACATTCAGCGCCATTAATTTTATCGCCTTGTTATTTTAAAATATAGTTTTGGGGCGTGGATAAAACGACGTACGGGATTAAGTAGCGCCATCTAAGAGATTTTTTCTGCCGAGGACGGCTATCCTTCGCTTGTCGCGATAAATTTTGCTTTAAGAAATTAAGTAGTTTGTTAATTGAACTCAGCAAGCGGAAGGTTTGTTGTTGCTTTTAATTATTTCCAGACCGACAAATTAGGTTTACTGTTCTGACTATTCCCTTTTTTCCCGACTCTGTCATCCTTTGATTTTTTTCCGCAATAAAATTGCGAAAGGAAGCGATTCCTTTTTCTCCGGCTTATTTGTTTTTTTTTTCCTTTTCACGACTGTTCTAAAAAAAGAAATAAATATAATTATCAGCGAAAGAGTTCTTATTTTGCTCATTTCGCTACAGTGGGAAAGTTCTGGAGCAGATGGGCCATAGCGAGGTTTTAATTTCCAATTACTAAGTAATTAGAAAACGGAGCGGAATAATGAAGCGTTTGGCCGGTTTGATGGATTTACCTCATTTGAATGTGATACTTAAATTTCGAGTGTACAAATGCGAGGTGATAGAGCAGTTTTAGTTAAAAAAAATCAATTAACTGAAGATTAATCTCGGGGCAAGTCCAGAGGAATTTTATTTAAAACATGGAAATTTTTCATTTACCTAAAATGCTAACTAAAATCCATGTTTATCACCTTAAAATAAAAAATAACCTAATTTGTTAAATGAAAGCTTTGAGTATGTTGAAAAATACACTGTGTTAAAATATTTTTTACTAATCAAAAGTTACCTCAAACACTGTCTACATTTTTTTAAATCCAAAATTATAGTTTAAAATTCATTACCACCGAGCTACGTCTATGAACTAAATATGTAAATATTATTCGAAGCTGACCATTGTTTAACTTTGGCTAAAAAATAATTAACTTTGAAACACAGTGAGCAAGCATTATGGTAAATATAACTACATTTTACATCAGGAATAAGGTAAGATACATTTGTAGTTAAAATACGTTTTATCGACTTAATGAATAAAAAATGTTAAATATTAAATTTAAATATCAATAAAGGGAGTTTTATTGTTAAAATGATTTATTAGAAATTCAGGTATACTTTACGCAGATAGATTCACTTCCAAAATTTTTGAAACATATAATTTAGTTTACTTCCATCATTTATTACTAAAATTCGTAATTCAATTAAATGTAAAACGAAATATCACTACACTGACTAAAAGCCCTAATTCAATTAAATGTAAAGCGAAATCGATAAAATTAAGTTATCTTAAAACTCTGGCATTGCATTTTACGCGAAAATGGCACATTTATTGTCTCGATTACTAGACAATCGATTCGCCCAAACCTTGCTTATATTTAATATTCCAAAGAAGAATAATAGCGTACGATTTGGTTCGGTTACGTGATTATAAATTTTGCCACGTCAAAGGGCTCAAACTATCGGACTTTGTGTACGAGTCAGAAGGTTCGCGGTTACGGGGGATGGGAGTTAGATACGATGGAAAGGTGAGGGGGGGCGGCATCGATCCCTCCCTCCAGATAATAAAAGAGAACCCCCCCTAATTAATATCCGAAACCAATGACCAGTGAGAAATCAATAGCGCGTATATAGAAGAAAATTAGCTTTAAACGCGAATATTCGAAAACTGATTATAACTATAGGCTATACTATACATGTATACTGCTATGCCGTGATGCTCAGACCGATTTTAAGACTCGGCAATTTCTAGTGGATCTGACTGGAAAGCTCATTATATTTCCAGAAACCATTGAATGCGTTTTCGACTACTGAAGGGTTCTTCAAAATTCTTACTCTAGATTTTTAAGATCAACTATACAAAGCTTAAAGACTAAAATTGACAGGCTAAGAATGACATGATTAAATATTAAATATATTTGAAACTCGTAAAGTCATCGGGATGCGGTTCTTGATATGTTTTTGGTTAAAAGGGGGCGCTGCACAACGTTATGGGACCGAACCTGCCTACGATTAAGGGGCTTCCTCGCTTCTATTTAACAACGGCGCGCGACACATGCTCCGTGGCACGTTCCAATGAACACGTGGCAACGAGCGTGCGTCACACGCCGTTGTTAAATAGAATTATATAATTAATTTTCCATCAAATACTCAGCAACAGCCCGAGGTGACATATTGTTGTTTACCAAATAGTAACCGTAAATAATTTGGTTACCGTGTAATAAATTCGAGGAAGTTATTCAATAAGCCTTTCTATGAAGTCATTACACTTGCCGAACTTGTTTTAATGTATCGCTTTCGTCACGAAATACGTAGGAGTTCAGTTCAGTTTTGAAGGTTAGATCTTTATAAAAAGGGCGACTCGTCGAATTTTAATTCGTGACAGTTTGTTCAACTGGTTAAAATGTTCCACGCGCTCTTTAATATTTTAGCGAAAAAGGCTCGTGCATTTTTTTATTATTTCAGGGTGCACGCGCGAAATCGCTCGAGCCCAATTACGCTAAAATATCAAGACACGCGTGGAACTTTTTAACAAGTTGAATAAGACATAAATAGAGTTTATGCTAGCGTCTATTGGCTATCGTAGTGAAATGTCACTTCTACCTAGGAGCAACAAACACAAGGAGAACGCAGCTAGCCTTTAAACACGCTAACGAAGGGTTGTGTACGAATTTCATTGGACGAGCGTCACGAGCCTTTACGCTGAACGTTTTACGGGGGGGGGGGAGACAATTTCTGAATTTCCCCTTCCGACGGCAGCAGGCGCTAAAGCATCTAGCCAATGAAAAACGTACACAAGAAAATCCACGACTTTTGACGGGTTGCGTTCTCCTTGTGTGGGGTGTTGTGTTTGTTGCTCCTAGCTTCTACGTCACGAGAGACGTGCCCGATACATCTAAACAAGAAGTCCGATGTTACTTTATAGAAAGGCGAATTGGGCGGAGCCATTTTCAAATATCTTTTTGTCTTTGGGGGTCTATGTCCGCTTGGTCAAACAAAACGAGTCCGTGTCCCTGTGGCATTGGGCCTTTGGTCAAAGCCCCTCCCTTTGGCCCGTGTCTCCCAGCTTTGACCGTTCTAATATTTCAACCTCATTTCAAGCCCCCATGTAATTCCGCGTAGTCGGATAAATTTATGGCTACGCGGCTGATCACGATTAACATTTAATAAACAATGCAATTACAATAATGGGATCAGTGGGACTCCTGTACAATATAAGGGAAAATTGCCAAATACCACTGACGAAGCTCGCAAATTCGTTTCTGACCCCAACATTTGTCAAGGCCAACTGTAGTTTCCGTCGAGAAAGCTTAAAAGCTCTCTATCGGAACACCCATAAAATGAACGTTTGTACGCGCCAGTCTGTTAACCCATCCGTCAAGAAAGGCTTTCACGTTTAAACTCGAAATCCCGCACCGCGAAACCAGCGCCCAAACTGCCAAGAGAGACATTTTCTTCCAATAGATGGTACCAAAGAGCGGCACCCGTGGTAGCGCGCTACGCTTCGAGACATCGCCCGAGGGTCTTTTAGGCGGACTCACCTTGAGTTCCTTCAGATGATCTTCGTAATCCTGCTCAGTCAGGCTAATCGTGGCCGGAACGCTGATAT
The DNA here is from genome assembly GCF_980474605.1 of Leiobunum rupestre. NCBI lineage: Eukaryota > Metazoa > Arthropoda > Arachnida > Opiliones > Sclerosomatidae > Leiobunum > Leiobunum rupestre. The sequence goes on along the minus strand of NC_143387.1, from coordinate 29,162,681 downwards.
TTGCCGATTCCAAATCGCTAATCAACGCGTTGATTGGCTGAAACCAGAGAAGCGGATCTTATAAAAGTACGCGTAGAATATATCCGTGGAAGAAATTTGAGAAGGCGAAGAACGTGTTCGGCTCCACCTAGCGGTCGCTTCTCGTATGAATGATGGGAATTACGTCTCTTTCTATCTCTCCACATATATACAGATATGTGTATATGCATATATGTATAATGCAGTAAACGCGGATGATCAAAGGAGAACCCTGTCGCGAGGCGAGGATGACGGTGGGTCCAAAACACGAAGCTCAACTAGAGCGGCTTTGCCTTAAGTGAGGCGTGCCTTATAGCTGAAATCTCCAGCCACTATAGAGAAATGGGGGAAGTTCCGAAAATAGACAAAGAGACAGTATATACACATTGCCAGGAGGGGCGAGGGGCTGGAAATATACTCTCTTCTAAAAGTCATTTGGAACGCCGCCGTCCACCCGAGTCCGTTCGCATCTGAATGCCTAACTGTCCAGCAGCTGACCGTGGTACATTATACTTTTTAATACCAAATAATCTCAATTTTTTATAGATAATACCACGTTTTATCGTGAATTATTAAATATTATAGAATATTACCAAATATAATGTTGTATTTCTAAATATTATAGAATATTACCAAATATAATGTTGTATTTCTAAATATTATAGAATATTACCAAATATAATGTTGTATTTCTAAATATTATAGAATATTACCAAATATAATGTTGTATTTCTAAATATTATAGAATATTACCAAATATAATGTTGTATTTCTAAATATTATGGAATATTATGTTGTAATTCTAAATATTATAGAATATTATTTTGTATTTCTAAATATAATAGAATATTATGTTGTATTTCTAAATATTATGGAATATTATGTTGTATTTCTAAATATTGTAGAATATTATGTTGTATTTCTAAATATTGTAGAATATTATGTTGTATTTCTAAATATTGTAGAATATTATGTTGTATTTCTAAATATTGTAGAATATTATGTTGTATTTCTAAATATTGTAGAATATCATGTTGTATTTCTAAATATTGTAGAATATCATGTTGTATTTCTAAATATTGTAGAATATCATGTTGTATTTCTAAATATTGTAGAATATTATGTTGTATTTATAAATATTGTAGAATATTATCTTGTATTTCTAAATATTGTAGAATATTATCTTGTATTTCTAAATATTGTAGAATATTATGTTCTATTTCTAAATATTATAGAATATTATGTTCTATTTCTTAACATTATAGAATATTATGTTGTATTTCAAAATAATAATAATTACATGTAGATGGGTCTAGCCAAAGCACTACCCTAGACCCAAGTCAGCTAGCGAATAGCGATGTTTAATACCTTTGAAATAAGGCGGGTAGATAACAATGCTTAGGAGGGTGGTGGGAAACAATAACTATTACCGCTAACCTCAACAAGTGTTTATGGACCTGGGAGAAAACCCCTTAAACCAGCGGGAAGATAACTTGCAAACTCAACGCAGAAGGATCCGCGTTTTCAGCCAGTCTAATACCAAATATTATAGTGTACTATGCAAATATTACCATGTGATCTAAATAATATTGTATCCCCACGTACTAAAATTATTATTCTGCGTGTTAACATTGTAATACTGTGTAGTATTCGCGTTATACGAAGAACACCATGAAACATGTATTATTTACAAAACAAGTAATCTCAAAAATAATATAAGGATTTGGTATTTGTGGTTATCCCCTCGGCTATTCAAATTCCTTACAAACATTTAGAGGGAAGCCCTTAGAGTTTCGATTTTAATGCTTTTATTTATACGAGATGGCGCCAATTTAAACTTTTTGGCGGGAAGGGAAAGACTATTTACTTATTTTACAGAATAAAACTTCTAGCACTAGTTTAAGCGACGTTTTATGTAAAAAAATCCAAAAGCAAGTCTAAAAAAAAATAAAAAAACCACGAAATTTTTGTTTAGTTTAGCTAATTTAAAATTTCAGACTTCGCGAATTTAAAAATCAGCCACTAATCAGCGTTAATTTAAAGTTTTGTAGGGGAGGAATAAATGCTTGCCGACGTATTACAACAAAAAAAATCTTAGACTTTTAAACGATGCTTCATGTAAAAATTATAAAGTTTAGGTATAATTTAAAACGTCTATAAGAGTCAGACTGTTGGCGCCATCTGGTATTTAAATAACGGCCTCTAACGACGTTACCCCGTGAAAGGATCATCTCCCTTGTCAAACGCGTTTCGGTCTATTCCTAGCAAAGGTAATAATAATTCAGTCGCGAATATGAGTCGAACTAACGAGGACGGAAGAGTGTCAATCCCTGTCTGGAATGATCTAACGCCATTAGCCGTCGCCCGGTGCGTGCGCCTTATTATATCGAAGCTTAGGCGTTCAACAGTCTTCTTAATATCCCGTAAGCGGCTCTCTTCTCAATATACCGGGCTATCTCTAATTTAACGTCCCTTTTCATAGTCTCACGATTTCGGAGTCTACAAATGACGTAGTTCCCTTAATAGCCCGGTCTCCATGAGAAAAGACGTCGTCAACTTCTCAATGCCGGAGAATACTCTCCGTAGACTGTAGCGACCGAGTTTTATCGCTAATGCATTTGCGCATGATATAAAGACTATAGATTATTCTAAATGATGAACATTTCTTTCGATATAGCGGACGGCCGTCGTATGAACTTTTAACCTCACCAACCATCGTGGCCGTCTGCTCGACCACACTTGAGGTATCAAGTTAAGTCAGTTTGTTTCGTAAATCCATCAAATATCATTTTGTCTCGAGCCTTTCGCGAACCGATATGGATTTCGGAAACAATCGAATGGCTATTTATATTTGTTTTTTTGGGGCAAAACCGGGTTGCGTGGCGTAATGATCGACGGAACTTATACGCGAGTCGAGTCAGACGCTAAACCTCCCGATATCAATACCAAATCAATTTCGCTCGCGTATTACATAATCTTTACTACGTACTCTGTATCGTTCGTTTACGGCGTACTGTATCTGGCTGGAAAGACATTTGTTAGTTAAACGCGATTAAAGCGAGACTGTTTGTACCAGATGCGAACGCGGTCAGATGCCCGTGACAGAGAGTGCTTTCCCCCGTGAGTCTCCCCCTGGCGCAAAGGTTATAAATGTGGCTGAGAGAACTTATTAATGGCGACCGAGCTAACGGGACCATTTTTCATCCGCGATTGGCCGGAATATTTCATACATTGACGCACCCGCCGAGAAGGTTCACCCCGAAATTGCCCATCAATGTACCGAGCGACGCGATAATTTTGGTTTCTCTTTCTACCTTTCGGGATTCCTCGCCGAATATAACGCACCGAAGAGCGTAATTCATTCGCTTTAGCATCAAGCCGCGGGATATTGACATATTTGGTGGCTTTTGCGGAAGGAGAAAATGGCGGGGAAGTAGCGAGAAGAGATCGCTTACCAAGGTGAATTCGTCGTTGTCTTCGAAGATGGTCGCCACGGTGTCCCATTGAAAGTACCGGATGAAATGGACTCGCGCTGAATGGTGGGAAATGTCCGGAGAAACGACGCGATAGAAAAAAGGGTAATTCTTCTGGTCACTCAAAGCCGGCGACAAAGCGCCGAACGACAGCTGCACCACGTTCTTGTAATTGACCACTCTGGCCAGCCTTTCCGTCGTGTCCGAATTGGCCGGACCCAACAACATGATCATTTGAGGACGTTTAAATAAAGCGTAGAAAAACTTGTCCACCGCGACACCGGCGTCACACTGAAACGAAAAATAAATACTGTCAAAGAAACCGAAGATATATTACGTCATTTGCTTAAAAAACAACTCGATTAAAATTAGATAGTTAATGTTTGTTTGTTCATTATCAGATTTTATATTTTCTTACGATCCATCTACGTTACCAGGTCCCAAAACTGAAATTATAGTATCGAAGCCGAAAAATTATCGAATTTTCCAGAAAAATATAGTACGCAAGTACGGCCAACTTTGATTACTCGCTATAGCGTGGTAGCACTTTATCATAGTTGGCCGTTACTAACATATTTCGTTTTCGTTAGGCTACAACACGCTTGATTAGTCAAGTCGGCGGTAGAATTATAGTATAAGGTATCCGTCGCCATTTTGTTTTTTAATTTTTTTTGTTAAACAATCAATGGACAATACAATTTTTTTTCAAATAAACCCCCGCTTTTCGAGAAACATTGAGAATTTATGGTATATTTTCAAAATCATAAATTACGTTATTCTATCCAATATAGGTAGAATATTAAGAGCCATTTTGGACTTGACGATAGCCGGAGTAATGCACCTCTATTTATTGGCCGACGAAACGTCGCAGAAATATTAGAAAATCATAAATACGCACCTATATTACGAAATCAACCTAACCTAACCTAACCTAACCGGGTATTTCTCGTTTTGCCTCTACTCGGTTTGCATTTACTGTGTAAATCGTAGTTAAGTCCAAAAGCAGTAAGACTTTAGACGTGTACCCTACTATCTATCAATCTATCAAAATGAATAAATACGACCAAATTTGCTCTGTATATTCTACCTATATTGGATAGAATAACGTATTTTTTAATTTTGAAAATATACCATAAATTCTCAATGTTTCTTGAAAAGCGGGGGTTTATTTGAAATAAAATTGGTTTGTCCATTGATTGTTTAAAAAAATTGAATAAAAAAGAAAATGGCGACGGATACCTTATACTATAATTGTACCAAGTCGGCCGTATTTTCGAGTGCAAACCAAACACTCGAAGAATAATAAAATTTCAATAGGTGTTTCTATAAAATACGGGAGGTCATGTGATAATGTTTTGTCTACGTCACTTAGCTGTAGCTCTTGAAGGTAGAGAGCACGCGCTGCCGTCGCGAGACCCTTCAGAATCTGGAATCCGCGTGCAAAACTCGCGTACAAGTATAGCACTTAAATAACTTGAGCTCGCGATGTGGGCAAAAACATTTTATACTTATTTTTTTAATTGTTTTTTTTAGAAACACCTATTCTTAGCCTAAAATTTCTTAAATTATCGCACAAATATCGGAAATATAGTAAAATTATAATACAATTATCGCAAAAATCGTACTATATAGTACGCGATTGAAATTATAGTATGGAAAAATTCAAAAGGTAAAATTATCGAAATGTACTAGAATTATAGTACGGCTGGCAACGTTGTTGATCTAGTATACATCCAAGGTTTTAAAAGTGAAACACGTACTTTCGCAGGCTCGACTCAGATTGTTTCGGCGCGAGTTTCCCGCCAAACCGCGTATGTGTACACTACATCACGGTAAAAACAAGATGTCACGGACATTTAACTACACACAATCTCCCCGATGTATTAACTTTATGTTCAATTTAAATTTAAACAAATTGCAGTCATCTTGCACATTAACTTAATAAACCAAAGACGAATTTTATAGACAAAGAATTTTTCTATTTACCTGGTTTTGGAAATTTGGTAGCGAAACGTGAATACGTCAATTTAAATAAATTTTTAGACCAACCCAATTTTTCGAGTTACCTGTTTTTGGGAATAATGTAGTGAAACGTGAGTTAGATGGCGCCTGTATCAATTGGCACGAAATTCAAATAGAACAATAGTGCGTACGCGGGTTGTGAGGTACCGCGAATTGGCCAGAAATATCACTTAAAATTAAAATTTCTTAATGCAACCGAGAATGTAGTTCAGAAATGATCAGTACTACCTAAAAATATAATATTCAACGAAGTCACTCTTAATTTAAAAAATAATGTACATTTTAAGGCGAAAATCGTAAAAAATCACTAAAATGGGGCTGACCACTATCCGTAATCGGTGTACAAGCCCGTAGCTTTAGTTTGACTGTACTATAGTGATTATGTAATTGATTACAGATTAAGCACTACCATAGACTGTACTCGCTATAATCGGTGTACACAATTTTAGGAAGTGGTTAGCCCCTAGAAAATGCCCCACTTTCGGGGCCCCGATCTCACAAATGTTAACAATGCCGACGAGGGTATAATATTTCCAATTGATTGACGTATCATGTGTCATGGTACCTCTAAAACGTGCGAACACAAGCGGTGGTGGCGGACACCATAGTGAAACCATAAGTATATAATATTTTAACATAAGTGTGACACTTTCTATTCCCCTAAGTGACAAACTTATAGAATTACATTATAGAATTATGGTGAAACTAATACAGACAAAAGTAGCATAAGACCCAAAAGTGTGTCAGAACGGTATAGTAGTTAATGAGAGATTGTCGCAAAGTAAAAAAGGGAAACGAAGGGGGGTCGGAAAATACGTCATCAAAATCGAGGTACTCCAGCGCCGCCGAGTGAGGCGTTTTAGAACGAATGTCTACGGGCGAGTAAATCGAAGAGAGAAAATCACGCCAGACTAAAGGCTAAATATAAAGTTGCTAGTACTATTCCAACTAGTAGGTTATGTAGTCTATAGTGTGACTAGGTCTCACTAGAAATTTTAATAGGCGCGAAGGTACAGCTGACACACTTTTGGGTCTTATGCTACTTTTGATACAGACAAATCCCCTATAGATTGTGTGTAAAAAACAATTACCGCGCGTATTACATATTCTAACCATGTAAAATGTAAAAATTACATTGCGTAGGAATATGAATCATTTTCCATTAGTTTAGAGACTCGCTATACTTCTTTCCATAAAATCCTCCACGACTGTCTTGCCCCCTGCCGAACATTGCTGCCAGAACTTTGACAGCAGCTCTGGCAGTATATAGAAAAACCGTTTGTTAGTCCAGTTGCGGCCCCACAAATTCTATATTTGACTTTGATGGGGATTTTATGGAAATATCTATGTTTATTTTGAGCCCTCGAAGGAACGTATTTCGAGCTATAAACATGAGCAGTGTTTGGAGGAGAATACTTTACTCGTAAGATATATATATATTTCTTCTTATATCTTATAGGATGGCGTTAAACTTAAGGAACTACTTTCGGCTTTGAAGTCCCGTGGGTTTCTGTATTTGATTATTAGTACATAAAGGAAACCCTCCGCTAGTAAGCAACATCCCTCATCCGATTCCACAAAAGAAATCGTATTTACCGATTCGAAGCTATAATGTTTGTAGGTCGAAAGATCGGAACAATTCTTTGTTTCTTTCAATTTAAAACCAACCGCGTATCGCGTGAACTCTATAGTAGCCAAGAGTATAAGGGGTTCATTGAGGGAAGTGTATCAAATGATAAAACTCCATATTCGGAAATATAATAATTTTTTTTTCTACTTTGGTAAACTCTGAAGCAGGTATATAGTCTATTTCCCGCAAAGGGAGGTCATAAACGCCACCAGAGACTACAATACAAGAAACAGCAGCGTGGAGCTTAAAATACGGCGCATCCCGACGAGGAACTACTTGAGAAGAAGACCGTACCCCCCTTGCCGCCTTTCTTGCCACCGTCGTTTATAGCGTTCCGAATCCGAGTTTCGAGGGAGAAAGTTTAAATCCTCGCGAGAGACCGTTCAATTCAAATGGAAATTTTTTCAAGAAGCTGCGAGAGTCCCTTCTCGACGAGCGACACAGACTCGAAAATTGAAAGTGTATATATATAATATATTCTTCTCTATAGGCGAAATATAATACAGATACGTCATATTTGGCGGACCTTAGTAACAGTATATTTTTATCCCATCTTATTTTAAAATTTCAAATAACTTTATAGCGTCTATACGAAATAAAAAAATATATCGAATTTATATAAAAAAAAATGAAGAGGACTTATGAGGTATCCGAGACCGAGCCTAGGCTTAACGAAACGATTTACAATCTTTGAAGTAGACGCGACTTAAGAAGGAGAGGTATTTGTGCTGATTCGCGGAAGCTAAAGTCGCGCGCTTTACGGAAAAGGGAACGCCACTTTTCACCCAATTCCGAGCCGAAGATAAGCTGATATTTATTGCCTTAAAGACGGCCAGCCCCCCGGGACTTCTCCGTTTGGAGTTACTTTCAGTCTTTTATGTAGAGAAACTATACGCGTTTAAATGAAATTGCTAACGTAAACGCTTCTCTTAAGTCATACGGCGTCAGAGAGAACTTTTACTTTTCCGTATAACTTCAGAAAATGGTTGCACCCGTTTATTTTTATTTATTATTTATTAAGGGTTAATCTTTAGCTATTAACCAATAACCACCTTTCATTTTAGCCGAATAAATGTAATTGTGTAAAAGTCGAGTATTCTTTTAAATACCCGGAGAATACGAAAACGGGCTTTTCCATTGAAATGACCATTTACTTTTATCCTTACCAAAACTATTCCATATTTTTGTTTTCTCGATTTTACCATAAATATTTAGATGTGGAATTTAAATTGGAAAATAAGGAAAAAAATTGTCTCGCGCAGTCTGAAATTCATTTTTGTTTTATAAAAAATATTTTAGGGTCTCGCGATTTGGAAATTGAAAAACTATATATAATCAAGATTGATCTTTATCGTTTCGATATGTCAGTAAATCGAATACGGATAAAAAATACGTAACATTTTTACGCCGAGTAAGCGAGTACGAAAAAAAAAGAAAAAAAATTAAACGTTATTTAAAAAAAAATTATTTAAAAATAATTTTCCTTTTGATTTATTGAAACCTTCCTTTTCTTTTGTCAAAAAATAAAATGACCAAAAAGAAACACGTTTAGTCTACTCTTACGACACAGAACCGGGAGAAATGCTAACCATCGCCAAAAGTCGCAAACTTGAGACAAAAAGAGAAAATACTCCGCGAGAAATGCGGGCTCCAGCCTACCCAATCTTTTACAGTTCAATAATATTTAAGCTCCTTGAGACCTTTTCTCACTAACGTCAAAATGAAATGGGCTCAACTTTCTTCCTCGAAATTGTTTTAAAGTATAAAGTGAAAAAAAAAACGCTTACAGATGCTACGAGAGTTATTCCCAGAGAGAATCAATAAGGCTTCGTCTGCGGGGAATAAATACAAACTTGAAACTTTTTTTCCATCCTCGCGGAATGGAAGCAAAAAGCGTTTCTTTCGGGCCACGTGGGAGAGGGCTATCGAAGAGTCAAGAGTTCACCATACTCGTATGAAAAATTGGCTGAGACAGAAAAAGACTCGAGAGAAAGTGTAGCGGCCAATAAGGCGACGGTTAGCTACAGCACGAGTTCGGGTTTAACTGGACGGAATAATTGGAGTAGTTTCTGTACTGGTTATCCGCGGCGGAGGAAATCTCTCTCCATCTTCGGAAGACAAAAAATAATGGCACTGATATCTCAAATAATAAGAGTACGCATCCGATTTTTCCGATTGTTAGGTAGGCTGGTCAACTATCTTCTGGAAAAGTTCACGATTCTCTATTCAATTTCAAAATATAGTGAATAAGACGCGTATCGTTACGACATGCACGAAGTTTTTTTAATAAAACGATTCAAGTATTAACTTTGAGACCGGTTCGAAACCTCATCCAGAGATACCACCTCGTTCGGTTTATTTAGCGTACCATGGAAACGTTATATTTGGCGCATCGTTTCAATTTAAAGAAAATCGCTGGAACATTTTGTCAAATCCATCTTTCGAGAACGATTCGGAAACTCGGAGAAAGGTTGCGTATTGTTTTGGTTCTTTATATAGCTCTATGAACCAGCCATTACGTTATAACTACGAAGAAACATTTTTTCGATAGGGGCTTAAAGAGGGACCAATCAAAAAGGTTATTTAAATCATATGTACAAACGGAAAATGCTAAAGGAAAAAGTAATAAAACCGATAAAGACAAATAATATATATTAAGAAAAGTTCCATTTTGTAGATAACGCGGAGAGAAGAGTTCGAATTTGGAGATAATCTGAGGATAAGAGTTTGAATTTGGATTTATTGCGAAGAGAAAAGTTCAAGTTTGCAGATAGAGCGAAGAGAAAGAGTTCCTCTTTAGAGATAACGTAAAGAGAAAAGTTCTAATTTGGAGATAACGCGAAGATCAGTGTTCTAATTTGGAGATAAGGAGAAATATCGAACAAAAACGCTGTTTTAAAATATATCCATACATACGCGAAAGAACGCGATACAACGAAAAAGATATTTCAAATTACGACGTATTCAGTCTGACGTTCAAGTGAGCGCATTTTTGAAAAGGCAATACAAGAAAAGAGAGATAACTAAGGAAATCAGTATCAGATCCAACCATTCGAAAAGTTGGATTCAAATTAGAAATATACGTCTAACGAGACGCAAAAAATCTCCCAACTTTACAGATCCGCTAACAAAGCTTTAAAAGGGGCAAAAAGTCATAAAGAAATCCGAGCTCTGGCTTATTAGACTGCCAATTAGGCTCCGATGTAATTACCGAACACATCGCGTCGGTGGCAGTAGCGAATTTATTTCTCAACCAGATCTCCCTTTCTTTGGAGAATCCATTGAATAAGGCATCTTGTTAAGCAAAGCGAGACTGCGGCTCGGTCTCCTTGGACATTAGAGTTTTCAGAGCAACGCGCGTCAAATGAGCCAATTTGCGAACTGCAACCAGAAACGCTGGCTATAAGAGCCCGAAACAAAAATCCCACTGCTCGGCTGAAGGCCTAATGACGACGGGTTGCCTTATCTCGGACGCAAAAAGCCGCGAATAACCTTTACGCGGCTGCTTATTGTTACGCCAAGCTTTCCAATCAAAATGGCCACAAATATTTTTATTGACCGCGGCTTCGGAGCAAAAAAGAAAAGACGCTTCCCACTGTTCTACCAAAATGAGTTAATTTTTAATCGCCTGTCCTCCGCCCCCTCCCACTTCTCACATTTTGCAGCTTCGATAAATGAGTTTCCGATTGCCACGGCTTAATCGTGGCTGTGTCTCCCCCTCTCCGACATAATCGATAATGGAGAAAGAATTTTTAATTGCGTCTTTAATATTTCTTCTATATTAAATAGAGAGGTTAAACAGACGACTTTAGAGCTACGTTCACACGTACCCTCGGAAACGTTTTGGTTCGTTTCGATCGCACTGCGGTTCGTAGCGTTTGGAAACCGTTTTGTTCACGCGAGCGATTTCCAGTGAGTTTTTAAGAAAATTGGGCACGCGTAATACAACCATACAATTAGGAGTTCGGCTGCTCACGAATTTGAGTTACGTTTTAAAACCTTCTAGTGAAAAATTAATGCACCCGGAAGAAATTTGTTGTATTTTTAAAACCAATAGACTTGAAGAAATGCACTACTTTACAAACTTACAAAAACAAATTAATATTTTGGCTCACACGTTTTAACCATGTTGAATTACACGATATGTTATTTTTATAAACTATGTAACCACCGCGAACGTTTCAATTACGAAGTCTACTTTGTGTTATTTCGAACTACTATGTATGTATATATATTTAAATTAATTTACTTAAATCTTTCGAAATAATTAATTGTAAGCCCCAGCCACGCATGTGGTAATGGGGTGATGCGTTACCAAATATAACAAAATGTTGTAACAAATTTGTCATCAATAAATTAATTAATAATTAATTAATAATAATAATAGTTGGAAGACTATTTGCTTTTAAAATATTCATAAAAATTTTATTAGGCGCAAAAAATCCACTAAAATATTGTCGACTTTCTTAAGAAAAGCTCATGGTTCAAGAATCGCTATCAAACTGGTAAGTGTTCACACGACAGGATCCATCCGTTGCGGGAGCACTCGCAACGTTTCAGAGGGTATGTGTGAACGCGGCTTATGAATCGTAGCTTACTCCAGCTATTCTGGCGATGCTTCCTAAAGCATTTTGATGGTCGCGTTAAAACTTCGTTGCCTAAACTCTGCTAATTTCTCAGGGCGCCCTTGGCTTTTAAAGTTTGGTCGACAAAATGCAATTACGCATTTTGTTCTAGCTTTAGGGTGATTTCTAAAAGACGGAGACGAATTATAAAAGTTATCATCAGTGCCGTAGACGATAAGGGGGTCTTCTTAAGGACCCCCCCCCCCCATTGGTCCGAGTCTTCTAACTTTGATTGTACTCATTTTCATCCCATTTCAAGCGCCTCTCTGTAATTTTACTGTCGTAAACCTTCCTTGATAAATTTGTGTGCTATTAATAAATTAATAATCAGCCAGGCTAATACCCAAGGCACCACCTTATGCCCAAGTCATCGAGCGACTTTTAATGTCATTATACATGCGGCCTGGTTACTATGCGTAGGAGGGTGGTGGCAAGCCCATCATGCCACGCGTGTCAACAGCTCCCTACACTTACTATTGCCAAGATTTCTATGGCTCCCCCCTCTAACGCGGATGAATACTATTTTCCCCCAGAGTTGAAGCCGACTATCGTAGGTACATACGACCTTAGAGGGGTTCTGCCGTGATTAAAAAGTGTTAAATTTATTTCAGTCGTAAAAATCGCGATATCTTTAAAATTTGCTTTCTAAAACTAATTGTTATTTCATTAATTCAATTTTATTTATTATGTAAATGATTATTAGTTCAATTTGTATTTAAGAATAACAATTTGATCTCGTAATGCAATATTGGGCCAAGGCTTGACTGAACTGACTTTCTAATTGCGCTTTTTACCCTGTGTCGATTGTGGTTTTAATTCAACCGCTAACTGGGCTGCAGTTTTCTTTCGCGGCATTTTAAATTTTCAAATTTATATCTAAATTAACTAAAACTTAATTAAACTCACGCCAAACAGCTACAACCTCCCAAATTTCGCTATAAGAATTAAAAACACCGGGACCGGGTTGACCTTCTGACTGTACTACTTTTCTTTAAAAATCACGTGGTTTAGCGGTTCGACTTGTTAATGGATAATAAAAATTACGCGTGGTCTAGTTAAGAAATATCATGACAAGCATAGCCAAAGGCATTGAGTTGGGAATATTTATCTAGAGATCCAATCAAATCTGCTCCCCGTGAAACAAGTTTTTGAAAATTACGAATGTGCCGTCTCCTCTAAAATGACGAGAAAACGTTATCATATAACCCGTGGCGCCATCCATTATTTTTGAAAAAAGAAAATATTTTTGACAGAAAACGCGTCTTATTTGAACGAACCATTGAGAGATAGACGGCGCCACGGGTAGAATGATAAAGTTTTCTCGTCATTTGGGAGCAGACGGCAGTATTCTTATTTTTTAAAAACTTGTTTCGCGAAATAGTGAACTCCGACGTTTTGATTGGACCTCTAGATTAATATTCCCAACTCAATGGCCAAAGGTACGAAATCAAGCGAGGGCGAGAGTTTTTGTATGAAGTCATATCCACTTTTGCTATTACCCTACACTACCTGTAATTGTAGACTCGTGAATTAAATCAAAGTAAATATGAGAACATTTATGAGAAAGAAAGTACATCTATATAGAGCGGTTGTACTTGATTTATTTGTATTTTATTTTAAACTTTGTCCAATTGTCTAGCGTCATTCACGTATTAAAATTATAAAAGTACTCTACTTAGAAACAGTTGATTTCAATAATAACTAAACACACAATTTTTGGTCTTTGGATTCAAGAGCTCACGCTGTAAAATTTATGAATCATTAAGTACTTTATAATAAGAGCTACATGATTTATCAAATTAAATTTTATTTAAGAAATCCAGGTGTATTATGCATAATCCGGGCATTATAGAAGCGGGTTTCTGAAATAAAATTTCAATTTGACAATTCACGTGCCTCTTCTTTTAAAGTATTTAATTTTCTTATTAACGTAGACCTTAGAATGTTAAATAATCAAGATGGATCATTGCTATAAGTATATTAAACCAAAAAACTATTTTCTTTTCTCAAATAGTGATTTTTATGCTTGCTTGACTTTCGCTATGAGGTAGGGCGTTTATGAGCGTCCACGTTCTTTTGATTACAAGAAAAAAACCAATTCCGAAAAAGGTTTTCCTTTACGCAGTGGTATATAAAGGTGCTAAACAAAAAGATAAAATGACTAGGACCAAATCATAACTGGAAGGTAAATTGTTGAACGTTGCGACACTCTTTTTTCATAGGTGTGTAGATTGAGGGTAATTAAGATTTTCATTAAGTAAATCATTTACTTTCCGGAAAGTTTTTGTTTTATCCTTTTTCTCATTTACCCTTCTGTCGGATATAAAAAAGGTATAACCAGTCTTTTCATATCAAATTAAAATTCATTAGGTACATCGACACGTCAATTTAAAACTACCATTCCATTTCGTAGAGTAGTGGTGTTCAAATTTCCAATTTAAAAGATTGCCGTTTCGAAAATCACAATCACCATATCCAAGGTCGAGAGCACTATGATTACGGAAGTTATTTTTTATTAAAAGACTTTAGTATATTTTCGATATAAGCATTTTAAAGGTCGAGATGGCCATTTAGTATAGAGAGCACCCATTTGGACTGTAGGATGTGGAATATATCAAAGCCATTTGACACGCAAATAGGAGGTCAAGCGTTTAAAAGGTATTCGACATTTCTAACCTTTAATGGAGGCGAGGGTCGAGGGAAGCTGTCAGGGAGAGGGGACAGAGGCAATTCCTCTCGCGGAGAAAATAGCAGCCTAGCTTGAGACAAACTAAACGAGTGGATTTGGACAAGGAATCGACGGGGCTATTTCGGATCGGAGTGGCGGCCAATCTAGCATTATAGAGGGTGAAAACCCAGCGCGGATAAAAGGCCCCTTAGGACACGCACTCTGTACCGGTCGAGAAGTAGCAACAAATGTTAAGTTTTGAAGAGAGCGAGATACTCGCGTGGCATTCGGAATGGAGATAAGAGGCTGGACGCGGCAGCGAAGAGAGGCCACGGATCCTTCTGTTTGCGAGGATAGTGGAATCCGAAGCTTTTACCGTCTCCAGCCACTCTCTCTGTCAGTCTCTTTGGGCGATCATTTGAAAGAAAGAGAGCTTCTTCTAGAGCCAGATAAAGATGTACTATATACGACTAAATTCGCTCCGGAAATTGGATCAAATCGGAAGCAATTGTGGAAACATTGTAAAGTAACTTGGTTGGCTTGATTAATCCCCTCAGATCGACTCGTCCCTCGCGGAGATATCTGAGGTTCCGACAAGGGAAAAAAGTTCCAATATATACAATATACAGTACAATTGCCAAGGTAATTGGGTAGTTATGGACCAAAGTAGCTTTGAAGTTTTATTTCAAAACATCTAGTCGTCATCGAAAGCGATAAATTACGTAATCATTGGTGGAAGAAAAAGAAGCTCCAATTATATGGATTTGATGTTTTAATATATAAACATGTTATAAACAATTGTGAAACAATTTAGTAGTTATTGACCGAAGTAACTTAAAATATTATATATCTTAAAATGAAGAGGTTGTTGAAAGCGGTAAGTTTCTAAATGAAACTAACAGAAAATATAATATAATAATTATAATAATAATTTTAAGAAATGTTGAGTAATTCAAAGTGTACAAAAACTTTATCGATTTTAGCGTACGTATGAGTTGTTATTTATATTTCATATTAATAGCAAATTGGCAAGCTTGCCAAAATATACCTCTCCTCGGAAGAATTTGCCCTTGGGCGTATAAACTATTGGACACGGCACTCAACGATAATTCACCATATTCAAAGCGTCCTCCAGAAAAACCCAATCCCCGTTTTATCCCAACCAGTAGAATATTTTTTTTTATTATAATTATAATAAAATATTACAAATGTTATTGCCTTAAACAAATTTCCAATATCAATAGAAAAAAAACCAACTTTAGACCCAAACCGTTATTAAATTAACAAAGCAACAAAATGAGAAATAGAAAATACAAAATTTTAAATTATTAGAACGCACACGAAACGAAAAATATACTATTTTATAGACAAAAACCAACCCATTGTATTAAAGGTCTTAAACAATCAAATGTATATATATGGAAAACAAAAGTTTAAGTTGGCAAGCCAAAATATACCTCTCCTCGGAAGAGTTTATAATTTTCAGTGAAGTGTACAATGTATCCGTGGTTCGGTGGTAGAATGCTCACCTGACGTGCAGGACGGCTCGGGTTCGAATCTCGCCCGGTACTAACGCAAATTAAAAATATTTATACTACACCCAATGACAACAAAAACGGGCCCTTTTGGAAAAACCTTTTCCCTAATTCTAAGAAACTGCGTACGCAGCGATTACCCTTTGCCCCGAAAATGCGAACGCGTTCGCAGGCCTGACAGACAGACCCACATACAGACCCACAGACAGACAGACACGGTGGTTGTATAACCCCTCCTTGGGTACAAAGTCCCCTCGGAGAGGTAAAAACTGCGTGGGCTCATGACGACAACCCAACGAAGTCGATAAAAATCAATGCAAATAAAAAATCGTAGACATGAATTATCCCCCACATTATCAACACTTTCAATAGACGAAATAAAACAAGAAAAGTAACCAATATAAAAATATATAATAATAACCCAACCAAGTAACAAGTTATTTAAAATACTTAGGAATCAATAAAATGTCAATCTAAATACCCACAGTATAATAAACTTTGTATTAGCAGAAATATGCAATAACAAATATATAATAATAACAAAATCAAACAACAAGGTAATTCAAATACTTAGAAATCCAGAAGATGACAATCCATATACCCACGGTAATGAAAATTGAAATAGAAAAAACCAAAAACACCTTACCGTTAACAATTCCCGGCTTATAACGCACACAAAAAACCCCTTAACTGGATAGTAAAGGCTAAACAACAGCGTATATCTCAAAATAAATAAAACGAACGTAACCACATTAATGAAAATGTATCACACATTTAAAGCCGATAAAAAAACACGTAAAATAAATTACGAAGTTACGAGTAAAGTAAGCAAAAAGAAAAAAGCGCGTTGTATACCACTTGAAATTGTATTAATAAATGACCCTAACGGTTCAAAAGTACCGATAGACAAAAAACTAACTAAGTGGACCACCCACGGGGCATAGTAACCCGGCCACCTGAATTAATGGCTTCAAAAGTCGCTTGATGACTTAGGGCTGTAATATAATTTGGCATATTCAGCGTAACAAAATTGTAAAACAAATGTATATGATAAACAAAATTGTAGAGAAAGAATAAAGCGCGTGTAAACGGAGCGGGTTGCGAGAGCGAGGAGAGTTTTGAAAACGGAGGCGCGTGAAGAAGGCAGTTGAAGATTGAATTTAAAAGAGTGTAGATGTGTAAAAAGATTTGGAAGAATATATTAACAAAGAGTTACGTTTAAAGCCTAGAGTCGTTTAATTTTACCACACTTATTCTTCATTGGTGGCAGCGGTGGGATATTCACCATTTACCGTCGAAAATGCCACGAAATCGGCAAGAAATTCCACCCGTTATTTTCCGTTCGAACCTAGACGCTACACCGGATAAGTACGACGGAGAAGGTGACTTTGGACTATGGATGAGATATTTCGAGGTTTGCGCAATTGCGAATGAATGGGACGACGAGAAGAAGCGCAGACTTCTTCCTACGTTTCTAGTCGGCCGAGCTTTCAATACTTACGATAATTTACCACAGCAACAAAAAGACAGGTATGATAACCTGGTACAATCATTAACTGACGCTTTTATTCAACCCGAACGTCAAAGAATCCACGTATTGGGATTTCGCACAAGACTCCAGCAACCAAATGAACATTTGGATGATTTCTGCCAAGACCTTCGGAGACTTGTCGAGCGAGCAATGCCAGGATTAGATGTCGATGCGTACGAAATTCTGGTATTCGAGCAGTTTCTATACGGATTACACGCCAGCCTTCAAGACGGGGTACATCAAGCTAACCCTAATAGCCTCTCTGAAGCCTTGTCAGTGGCGAAACGTTTACAGGCTCTTCAAGAAATGAGACGAAACGATCCTCGTTACTGTCGACCAGAAACCCTTCAAGGTGTAGCTAAAACTCCGCTACCTACGCACTCAACAAACTTGACGGACAAAGAGGAATTAAATTCTTTGAGAACCACCGTGTCTCGACTAGCCACGGAGGTAGCCGCTTTACGTCTTCAAAGACACCAACCAGATACGACCACGATTCAAGATACGTACCATTCGTCGGAATCGCCTCAGCGCCAATCGGCAAGTTACTACGCTAATCCATACTACCCGTCGCCTCAAAATAACCCACCTCGTTTCGCGGTTCCTGGTTATTATTATTCACGGTATGGCTCGCCACGTAACAGGAGTTCCCGGTCATATCGACAACGTTACGCCGCCCCAGATTACGGTTGGGCTCAACCGGAGTATTTTGATTCCAGGCCAACGTGTTTCTATTGTCAAGAAAAGGGTCATTTTCAGAGGGATTGCCATCATCGTTTCAAAATGGAAGAAAACTTAAGGGAAAACCGTCATGGAAATACGCATGCCACGCGTAAATATCGCCAAGAAGCTTCAGGGTTTTCCGCTCCAAGAGACGACAACTCCGCGCCAAACCGCCCGAACCACGCGATGCAAGTAAAGGGTCACTCTGGAGTTACCTACTAGCCTCATAGACAGTGGATCTTCGATTAGCATTCTTCGAGCGTCATTGGCTCGGGATTTCGGATTAACGTTTGAGCCCCGCAACGAGGAAAGTCAAACTATATTATTCTCAATAACTGGAGAAGCTATTAAAGTTTTAGGAACCACGGAAATCGAATACGGTTTTGGATCAATTAAACAAAAATGGGTCGTTTACATTGCCGAGGGTTTGGTGAACAATTGCGTAATTGGTTGCGATCTCCTGGATTTTATGGAAGTACAACTTGACTTTGGGAAGAAAGTATTGCGTATAAAAGACATAACGCTTCCATTGCTCAAGTCCCTTCACTGTTCCGATTCAGTGTTGTGTAGAATAGCCCTAGCCGAAGAAGTTGAAATTCCGGCTAATCACGAAATGATTGTCAAAGGGGCAATAACTCAAGACACTCGCCATTTTGAATTAAACCGTCTCAAAAATCGGTACGGTTTGATTGAACCAGTCGAAAGTTTCCGTCAATCGAGTACTCTGGATCTGGGTAGGAGTCTAGTAAATTTGACAAGTGACTCTTTATTTATTAGATTGATTAATACTGGCCCTACTCCAAGCGTAATCTATAAAGACTCTATAATTGGTACGTTGCACGAGGTCAATGAAGTTGAAGATGTCTCGAAGAAACACACCGCAAAAAATGGAACCAACCACAGACTCGCTAGCGGGTTTGACCTTGAATGCACTTCGATAGAGCCTCAGGAGAAGACCAAACTGGCAGAGTTACTCCCCTGCAGCGCTACGACCACATATTTTCGAAGAATGAATATGATTTGGGACTTGTAAAGAACGTTCGACATACGATCAATACGGGCGAAGCCCAGCCAATCAGGAAAAGACCATATCGTGTGCCTTATTCGCAGAAAGATATTATTGACACTCAAATAGACTCTATGTTGGAACACAACATAATAGCTCCCAGCCTTAGTCCCTGGGCTGCGCCCATACTACTCCTGGCGTTTTTGCGTTGACTACAGATCTCTAAATGACGTTACCAAAAAAGATGCCTATCCTTTACCGCGAATTAGTGAAACGCTTGACTCTCTATCGGGAGCGACGCTCTTTACCACGTTAGATCTGGCTTCTGGGTATTGGCAAATAGACATGGATGATCGCGATAAAGAAAAAACAGCTTTCATTACCAATCAGAGACTGATGGAATGTGTTCTGCGCGGACTTCAATGGGAAATTTGTTTAATATATTTGGACGATGTTATAGTGTTTTCATCTACATTTGCCGAACATTTGAACCGACTGGAAAAGGTCTTCGTCCGATTCGAGACCAGCGGTATTAAACTGAAGCCGAGCAAATGTTTTTTCTGCAGGGACGGAAGTACACTCTTAAAACAAAGGGTGTTTTAATGGTATATTAAGGGTGTAATATCTGTAAAAAAACACTCTTTAATGTTAATTTAAACGATCTAAAGGGATTTTTATTGTCCCAAATTAAAAACTTGAAAAGGTGTATAAAGCGTGTTATATTACCCCGTAAATTGAGTGATTTAACACCTCGTAAGGGTGTAGCTCCCTTAAGGCAGTAGTTTAGTACCCTAAAAGGAATATTTTAACACTTTAAAGGGAGTATTGTAGCACTCTGAAGGGAGTCGTTTGGTACCCTAAAAGGAGTAGTCTTGTACCCTGAAGGGAATAGGTTTATACCACAAACTGTATAAAAAGTAACCAAAACGGAGGACCTAAGCATCCCAAACAGTGTAAATAAACACCCTAGTAGGAAAACTGCTTTTTAATGTGTAGAATAACATCCTTTATAAACCTGTTAAGGTGTTAAATATGGGACAAGAAAATACACCTTTTGTTTTAAGAGTGTAGAATACTTGGGACATTTGGTGTCTGGCGCGGGCATTCAGACTAACCCGAAGAATACGTCGAAAGTAGTGAATTGGCCAACACCCACTTCTGCTAGGGACGTGCAGTCATTTCTCGGACTCGCATCGTATTATCGTAAATTTGTCAGGGGATTTGCTCGTATCGCAGCGCCACTCCACGCTCTTCTCAAACCAAAAACTGTCTTCAGTTGGACGACGACATGCCAGGAGGCTTTTGAAACACTAAAGCGTCGATTAACCAATCCACCGATCTTGGCATACCCTAACTTCAAAGAAGAATTTCGCGTTGAAACCGATGCGTCGGGCCATGGCATCAGTGGAATACTATCGCAAATTCAGCAGGACAAAGAAAGGGTTATAGCGTTTGAAAGTCGCTCTCTCAACAAGAGCGAGAAGAATTATTCAACCGTTGAAAGAGAAATGCTGGCTGTTATTTACGCCATTGAAAAATTTCGCCCCTATCTTTTCGGACGCCATTTCATCATAATCAGCGACCATAACCCATTGGTTTGGCTTCGGAATATGAAAGAACCGCGCGGGAAATTCGCAAGATGGATATTGAAATTGGAGGAATACGACTACGAAATACGATACCGGAGTGGGAAAAAACACGCTAACGTGGATGCCTTGTCGCGAATGCCTGACGGTACGAGTAACGTCACGGGGGACGACTTGCATCAAACGGTTAACGCCGCGTTTTACCGCTAATCAAAATTAACCAAAGAACAACTCGAAAAACTACAATCGGAAGATCGCAATATTACTAAAATGACTCTAATATTGCAAACCGGCGAGAGGCCAAATAGGGAAGATTTGAAAGGGGACGACAATCGTCGTTTCCTATATCTTTGGAGAAACTCTAATGATTTGTACAGTCCTGATCAAAAGTTTCTGGCCGTTTTTGTTTGGCAGTCAATTTGTTTCTATTTTAGGTAGAGAGCCGAGTGAGGGCTTCACGGAAAGAATACCCTCACGAAAATATTATGCCGGTTACGATAATGCGCTATCACTAGTAGGGCACAACCCATACCGGAAATAGTAAAACCCCTCCGAAATGGCGTCACGAAAACATTAGTATAATTTGTCGTGTTTACGCTCGTTCGACGCGTTATCCTATTTAAAAACCAAATCTAAGTTCACTTTTCTAATCGGAATTGTGGTTGAAAAGTTATTGAAGAAATAGTGACGACGTAAAACACGAAAATTAACCCTAATTTGGTTTTCAAGTGAAACAAAAGCAAACGTGAAAGTAGTAATATTTGAAATAATATCGCGCGAGACCATTTATTTAATAAATTATAATTATAAATTTTAATAAATGGTCTCGCGCGATATTATTTCAAATATTACTACTTTCACGTTTGCTTTTGTTTCACTTGAAAACCAAATTAGGGTTAATTTTCGTGTTTTACGTCGTCACTATTTAATAGAACGATTTTGTTTTAAATTGAAAACTTTTAACTTGGTTTTAAAATTCCTAAAATCAGTTTTCTAAAAGATGGACAGCGCAACAAATCCCAACAATGAATTGAAATTCTCCAAAATAACTGCCCTACATTATCAGTATCGTTAGTTAAATATATATTTGAAAACGATTCAAAGAACAATAAACCATCCCGAGTTACGAGATACCATAGCTCGAAGAAGATAGGGGAGAAGAAGGCCATATTTGGATGCGGATGAAATGAATCCATCTGAGATATTGCATTTTATGAAACTCTCCAAACGCAATACGGAGGCGGAAGACGGCAAATATTCCAAATAAAGTATCAAGAATGGAAAGCGCATTTTGCCAGCCGCTTCTCTTTGGTCATGGGCCATACCCACCTTTTCCCAGAGAAGAATGATTCGAACAGATTCATTTAACCTACAGGACAGTTAAGAAAGGAGACAGAGCGGCGAAACGAAAGAAAGAGAGAGAGAGAGATCTAAGCCTAATCAGTTCGATTCGCGGGATGATTTTTACGTCCAACGCACCTGTTTCTTCCGACTCGCGAAAGGCAATATCGAGAAATGAAACTTAAGATTTATACAAGTCAAATTGCATTTTCCGCCTACGCATTGACTGAAAATGTCCCCCGCCCCCTGGTGACGAGAAAATGAAACGTCTTCCGAGAAGCTGGGGAATCGTCAAAGCCCGACGACGCTCATCATATAACGCTTCCGTAACTTCCAAGCTAGCTTTCGCGTGATGTCGTATCTCCATAGTAGAAGGCTTTTCTTCATCACGCGCTACCTTCGAGCGAAGTCCGCCATCTTGACCAAAATTCTGAAGAAATCTCCGGTAGCGAGTCGCTGGTTACTTGATAGTGTTGACGGACGTGGCGATCATATTTAACCTTATGTCATAGACGTATGGTAGTTCTCTTATTCGCTAGCGCTAGCGGGTAACCTGACGCACCGACTACGTAGTCCCGACTCGAACATCACCTGGAACTTCGGGGAAGCGTAAAAGCCCGTAGTAATGTTATCCGAGCTACTACCAGGTGAGACATTTTGTCGAATGGCCATACTCGAATCCTATTCCTTCGCTAGCGAGCTTATCGTGCAGAATGCAAAAAGGGGTTGGAAGCGAACCGTATTATAAGATATATAGAAGAAAGCCAGATGATTTACTCATAGCGTATTTTTCCCCCTTTGACTCTTCCTTTCAGGTAGACTAATGAGATAAGCCCGGACGGCCCTGGGTTTTCTTCTTTTCCGCATTACTTGGCGGCATACAAAGGATATTAGGTGGTTTGGGGTTTGCGGAAATAAATATTCGGCTTCTACACTCGCGCCGTAAAAACAAATGGGTTTATAAGGACTGCGTCACTTCGAAAAATAAGGATTCGTTCCAATAAAAGGGGCCGTTTTCAAATTACGGAGTAAGTTAAGTCGAGGAATAGATTTATTTAAATATTATTAAATGTTAAAGGGCAGGGAAAAGCCAATAAAATATTACGTAACATATCATCGCTACCTCACAGCAAGGGCCCAATGACTGTAAACTACCCAATAGCTGTTTCTGTAAAATAAAATAAAATGAACAAAAAGGAGAAACACCAACGTGACAAGAGAGCTTTATTAGTATCGTTTTTCGAGCACCAATTTCTAGGACAAAAATGTAATTCTTATATCTAGAATGGTTAGAGTTCATGGCCTTTCGAGGTGTTCTGTACTAGTACGAGGGAAAATAAAAAAACTAGCTAACTTAACGATTTTAGCTCCACCTGTAGTTTATTTGCTGAAATACCTGAAAATTACCTATTCGTTATAACATAAAATTTTTTACGTTTCGACACGCCCCGCCTAAAAAATTGGTTTTTGTAATTTTAACTAAATGTCCTTTCAAAAAAGAAAATATGTAAATAAATTGATTTGACGTTTTTGTAATTTTATTTAAATGTCCTTTCAAAAAAGAAAATATGTAAATAAATTGATTGGACGTTTTTGTAATTTTAACTAAATGTCCTTTCAAAAAAGAAAATATGTAAATAAATTGATTGGAAGTTTTTGTAATTATGTTTTAAAACCTGCGTTAATATTTTAACTCTTATTCTTCATTTTATTTTAATAAATCTTAAACGTTTTCTTAATCGAAAATCCGTTGTTTTTGGTTTCCAAAGAAGCTATTGTCCCTTACGGCCCTCAAAACCCGGGGAAAATAACCGTATTTTGAAGAAAGTTAAAACTACCGGATATGGGGCACAAAATAAAATTTTAGATAAAAAATTATTGGGATAATAAGATATTAAAAACAAAATGCTTTTACCAAAGCAGTTTTAGACATATATAAAGGATCAGATATTAATTATATTTTAGACTTAGAGATTTTCCTTGGGAGTAATTTCCAAAATAAATTATATTTTAGTTTTTTCATAAATGTTTGAAAATAATTGTAGTCAATTTTGTCACCTTTTCGTACATTGATATACATATTAATCAGATTGAAATTTATATATTTCAAAACCCTTTGCTTAAAATCGCGACCGAAACAGGTTTAGGTGGCGCCTATGATTTAGCGTCTGCTAAAGACAAATTACGTTTTATTCTAAAAATATAAGCAAACGATGCAAAAATAAAAAAAAGTTTAGTTATTTCTAAATTCAAATTTAGGAATAACGATGAGGAAAAACTAATATCGTCTGCTTTAGCAGCTACCTATCATGCTTTCAATGGCGAACCAAAGAGGGCGTAGCGATAGTTTTCAGTCGCGAATATTAAATTAATAAAATATTAAATTGTAAAGGAGTAAGTGTGTACGTCCAGGGTTTATATTTTGGAGAAACTTTACAAACTCAGTTTGTAGCTAGCGCACTTGTATACCAAAAACTATTAGTACGCAATATTTTGTGGTCGTCGAAAATACATTGAACTATAGAATTTTATCGGCTAATTGTTTCCAGGAAAGCAGAAGCTTAACGGTATAAGATGGATTACTATTAAATTTATAACGGTGATAAAAATTGTCAATTAGGTATAAATAAAGAAATTGCAACAAAAATTCTCCATAGCAAAAGGTAAAATGCGAAAAACGAGGTGCACTCGTTTAAGGGGTTTTCCCCCGAGTTCTTCGGTTTCCCCTTCCATAAAAACTTGTTGAGGTTAACGGTAATAGTTAGTGTAGGGAGCTGTTGGCTCGATCTCGTGGCATGCAGGGCTTGCCACCACCCTCCTACGCATTGTAACCCGGCCACCTGAATTAAAAAGGCTTCAAAAGTCGCTTGATGACTTAGGCCTAAGGTGGTGCCTTGGGTATTAGCCTAGCTGATTATTATTATTATTATTATTATTATAGTTAAATCGGACCAAATTTTATTTTTTAATGTTGCGGTGGAGCTGTAACGAACTGCGCAAGCGCCAGATTAAAGCCTTCCATGTTAAAAATGTTACACTATGACAATATACAGTCAAAGATTTTTATCTACTGTTAACTAACCTTAGTTAAGTAATGCAATTCTTTTACGTTTTCCGTTGAATTCAACAGTATTAATTAAGGTTGCTAGCTTCCGTAGTACTGAATCTTGAGCATTAAAAATGCTCAGTGAAAAGTGAAGTCTTAATTTTTTAGCGGTCCGACTATCAACTTTCCTGCCATTAGCTGCAATTTTTCCCATAGATGAGTTCGCTGAGCCAGAGTTAATTATTAAATAAAAAATGCTTTTATCAAAGCAGTTGGAAGGTTGATTTAAGGGGTAGTTCGGATCAATGAAGGCACAGATGTTGGAAATGTTTTAGAATTAAAGAGTTATTTTTTGGAATTATTTTAAAAAGCAAAATATATTTCTAAAATAATTTCCATAAATTTTTTCTCACCTTTTATATATTTTAAAACCCTTTCCTTAAATTTGAGCCTTGAAACTGTAACAGTAAACTGAGAAAATTTTCAATTGTAAAGGAGTACGCGTGTTTAGTTCAGAATTATGCATATTCTAATGGAAATATTTAAAATTAATTTTAAAATTGGCCGCCATGGATATAAAATAGGACTGTGGGATAAAAAATTCGAAAGAAAAAGACATACTACCAGGGTTTCTTAAGAAACCTTGATACTACGAGCTGTGTTATGTTGCTTGATAAGGCACCATATTTTTGAAACGCTTATTTCTGGCATTGATTTTCAATGCTATAGATGCAGTGCTTCCATATTCAGGGAATTTTTCCTTTTTCCGGAATTTTTCAACCTTTAAAAACGCTAAAAGGGAATAATGCAATTTAAGAGGAAAAACCGAAAAAACGATGGAAATTTAATAAAGGGTCATTATAAAAGTAATGAAAGTCACGAGTGACGATCTAAATATCTTAAGCAACTATTGAGGATATGTTTATGCAAAATTATTCAAATGTAAGTAATTTTGTAATAAATAAAACCTTAAATTTTGATTCATTTTCAGAATTAATCTGAATATCTATATAAATTAGTATTAAGAGTGAGGGATACAAAATAGAAATTTCTAGGTCAAAAACGCGAAAAACGGGATTTTTCATTTAATGAAATTATCGCAAGAGGAAAATATTATATATGAAATGTGGAAGCCCTGTATAGGCGTCTGCTATGCTGTCGTAACTGGATTCTGTAGTTTGAAACATCTGCAGTTTTGTGTTTCAAACTACTACTCGCAAATATAACCTTAATTATACTGTTTTATATGTTAAATTAAAATTTTGTATAAATACATATGAAATTAAACGGACAAAGGAGTTTGCAACTTTATATGTAAGCTAATTCTCTTAATGAATTTAATGAATTTATAAAACAGATTTGTACTAAATTCTATCTATTCAAGTCTGCACTTGTTATTTTAAACTTCTGGTCTCAAGTAGAATTATACATCAATATTTAAATTTGGCATGCATCATGAAAAACTGAAGATCCTCACAAGTCAAGTACCCACTGGTAGTAAAAAAGAGTGATCTTAGAGTTACATTAAATTGACCACATTTCTTTCTAGAAAGGCCTGATGAAATGTGTGCAGTTACACTGCAGTAGCTGTTTGAATTGTTTAAGGGACTTTCAAGAAAGACCTAGTCGAATTAAAATAAGTCATTCAGTCGTAACTTTGGGTTCACAATGTACGGCATGTTAACTTTAATAACTTTCTTGATTAAATTGATTGCAAATCTCTTTTATTGATGAATTTTTTACTAGTTTAGTTTCTATAATGAGTTTGAGCAATTTAAATGCTGTAATTTTACACGTAATCCTTTACAATTGAAAATTTTCTTAGTTTTATGTTACAGTTTCAAGGCTCAAATTTAAGGAAAGGGTTTTAAAATATATAAAAGGTGAGAAAAAATTGATGGAAATTATTTTAGAAATATATTTTGCTTTTTAAAATAATTCCAAAAAATAACTCTTTAATTCTAAAACATTTCCAATATCTGTGCCTTCATTGATCCGAACTACCCCTTAAATCAACCTTCCAACTGCTTTGATAAAAGCATTTTTTATTTAATAGCTGTCCCTTTGCTCTGCCTCACAGGGCATATTTTGCCTAAATTTAGAATTGAAAATAAAAGCCATAAGTTAGAAAATAAATAGGTTTTATTTTTAAATATATTTTGAACAGACATTTTAATATTATAGAATGTAATTTAAAATATTGAATATTATTTTAAATATTTTACTTAACATTTTGAAATAATGATGATAATTGGTTATGTAAAATTGAGTTTTAATTTCCCATTAAGACTTAGATAACAAAATAATAGGTGTATAACTGGTTCTAGTAAGCAAGTGAAATATGCTAATGTTGGTAAAACTTTCAATCAAAAACAGACCTTTGATAAGATAGTGATTAAGGGTAGCATAGCATGATTTGTGAAGAGCTTTTAATCGTTTACTTTTATCTCAATTATGTATCAAGAGTTTTCCAACTCTGCCAAGCTTTCAAATAAAAAACCAACCATGTGTAATTTATATTCACCGAGGCATATTGTAATTTATAGCCACAATGCAATATAAATAGAATGGGGTACAGTACACAGACATTATAAATAAAAATAGCCACAAAGTCAATTAATATGAATATATGTTATATTAAAAAACTAAAAACAATTCTAACGCGCGTAGTGTAAGTAAGCACATTTATCAACAGTACTTGAATGGTGGGTCTCCTGTCCTGTTCTGGCTGTACTGCCTTACAACGGTATGGTTCGTACACTACTGATCCTCAAATAACAATAATTTCAGTCTACTCACTCTTTAAGCTTTTGAATAATTAAGACGCCTTTACATAGAGGATTAAGTTTGAATGCCCAAAACGTTTATTGTTATGGAAAATTATTCAAATATTTACCATACTTCATTACTGTAATTAAAATTCCCAAAATTATTTACACAATGCTAGATGGATACACCTAAATCAACATTAAATTATTTTTTTAACTCTGTAAAAAATCAGCTGGGTAAAAAAAACTTATGGAAGAGATAAATAAAACCAAAATTATCATTAAACTAAATTTCACTTTCCACAAAATTCTTTCTGGTACTACTAAATACGTTATTTTTAACCTAGAATATATGATCGGGTTCTCCGGGCTAATTTTCCCTACGAAGCAAAGGCTTAACGGTTAAATGTTAATTACTACTCAACTGCAAGTAAATTAATTACGATAATGATAATTTTTACTTAAAAAATACTTAATTACGTATAAATAATGAGATTTAAATAAAGTTCCCATAAGAAATGCTTGATTATTTCTTGAGTAAAGTGCGAAAAACAACGTTAACTCGAAGACGGACAAAATTTGATTTTTGCATTTTTCCGGAAAACTGGCTACGAGCTGATCAGTTGGCCTTCCATGTCAAAAATGGTACACTAACTCATAACAGTACGAAGGTTCTTATCTACAGTCGACTAACTTTCGTTAAATGACGGGATTCCAATACGTTTCTCGCAGAAGTTGACAGTAGCAAAAAATCCGTATGGCTATCTCTGTACTGTACACCAACGCTGATACATTAATAGTAATTGTAGCACTGGAAGACAATAATTGTTGACAGTAAGAATAATGCCGCTAGGCATCCACAATACTGAATCTTGGGCATAAAAATCGCTTAAAATAAAGTCTTAAAATTTTTAGCGACCCGACTATTGATTCTCCTGCGCTTGGCTGTATTAATTTTAGCCATAGGAAATCGCGCTGACACCTTAAATAAGAATGGCCTACCGGCCATTCTTAATTCAAAGAGACAGTTATTGACTCTATGGGGTAAAGAAATCCCCGAAGAATCAGGGCTTTTATGATTTCCTTTACTTTTGCTATCAGCTAGCACAATGTCATAACTATAAAAACCATTAGGATTCGACATTTCTCTTTCCCACCTAAACATAGTCTTTCTCAATAAACATAAATAAATACATTCTTGAGCCTACTAATAGCAAGAATGTATTTATTTATTATTAGGAAGAATGATTATGTTGCGACAATCACCGGGCACGTTGAACGCCTTTCCCCCGTCTCGCGCGGGGGGAAAGACAAAACGTCACCCGCGTTTGATTTCCATCGCGTTAGGTGACGTAAATTTTAAGCAGCCAATGAAATACCGGGACTATTCGTTTTATTTTAAGCGGAGGAGCGTACTGGGGGGACCAACGGGTGGATTGAGAGAAAGGCTAAAAACCGTCTCGACATAGACATTCTCCCTAGGTATAAATAAATAAATTCTTGCTAATAGATAACAATATTCAATATACCGCAAAGAGATTGTCTCAAATCGTAAACAAGCGAAGAGAACAGATTAAGTTTCCGGAAGAACAGTTCCCGAATTTTCTAGAGGGCAAATATTGGTAAATGTAATTTAATCACGAGTTCGATCGGTGATATTATAATTAAGGGGTCAGGAATAATTATTTCGTAATTAGAGGTTTAGTTCTCTCATATTGGAAATTCTGCTTACGCCGCTGAAAAAGGAAATATTGAATTTATTTATAATATACTTGAACCAAATTTGTGAAATGAAGGATAATTAGTTTAATTTATGAAGTTTAAGAGCTGAGGTTATCTTACACCTGAGTTTCCTTATTACTAGGCGCAAACTAACGGGTGACGTCATTGATCTTAAGATCCTTTTTTAAAAATTTCAATAAGAGCTTATAATTTTAATATTTTTGGGAAAGTTAAAAATTTATATTTTCTAATGAAATGGACGGTGTATGGGGAGGTATGTTATAGCCCGGCTGTCGTCTCATAAGGGGGGGGGGGCAAATTACGCTCGTGGCTCAAAAAAGAGCGTAGACAGCAGGCCCATTCGGGTAATGTAGGGAGTGTGTTCCTCAACAGTGATGACGTATTGATTTTTCTCCACCCATAGATGGGGCTAAACTCTTAGTTCCGAGAATAACCTAAATCTAACGTGGCTGCTTTAGGGAGACCATCAAAAAACCGTCCAAAAAGTGAAAAACGAATGTCTATCAAACAACCGAGGAACACATTTGGCCCGTCCGGAAAAAAAAAACGCACTCTTCGAAAATGGAAGTGTCTGGAGTGTTCATTTTCATCTAGGACCTTCGCCGAGAAAATCTCTCTCTATCTCTCTTCCGAGAGGATGATGAGGGGGAAAAAACCCCATCGGGCCGTACTTTATATTAATAATGTAGAGATATACAATATGTGGAAAACTTTTTGATAAATGGAGCCCTAATTTGACATTCTTTTTAACTCGGTTTTTGGAGAAAGAAAGGTTTTGAAACTTGGAGTCGTGAAATGTGATTATGTGAGTAATTAAGGCGTCCATTAGTAACGTATTACGACGGTTTGAAAACCGATTAATAACGTCCCGAGTCAATTTATAATCTTCCAAGTTGCGCGCTAACCACTAAAATACGGTCATGAAGGTTAAGAAGAGTTAAGGTCAGAGATATCAGTCACTTTCTAAAGCTCCGCTCTTGTGCCGGCTGAAGACGGGTTTTTTTTCTAAGGGTATATTAGACGTTCAGAGCTAAAATGGTAAGATTTCATTTAAAAAATAGAAAATTACACATGGATTACTTTACAATTTTAAAAACTATTTAATTTGACGTTTTTGAAATATACAAATGTACTTTTCATTTTTAAAAACTATTTAATTTGACGTTTTTAAAATATACACATGTACTTTTCATTTTTAAAAACTATTTAATTTGACGTTTTTAAAATATACATAGGTATATATGTATACTTTAATATCACTTATAGCATATGTAACATAATCAGTCATAAATGTGCCTCTTATTATAGAAAACATGTTCATAAGACTAAGCACGTAAATGAACTGGTTGTTCCAACAAGCTTGTATTAGAGGTTTCGTGTTCTGTTTTTCGCATTTTGAGTCGACTCCCTTTGTAATCTCGCTCGAGTCCTCGAGTACTAAAAAATTAGACTCTCTCAAGCTGTAAAATCCTAAAAATTTCAACTCGCACAAACTCTAGAGTCCTATAAATTTAAACTCGCTCTAGAACTCGAGTACTAAATAAATAGACTCGCTCTAGCACTCGAGTACTAAACAAATAGACTAGCTCTAGCACTCAAGTACTAAATAAATAGACTCGCTATAGCACTCGAGTACTAAATAAATAGACTCACTCTAGCACTCGAGTACTAAACAAATAGACTCGCTCTAGCACTCGAGTACTAAATAAATAGACTCGCTCTAGCACTCGAGTACTAAATAAATAGACTCGCTCTAGCCCTCGAGTACTAAATAAATCGACTCGTTCTAGCCCTCGAGTACTAAATAAATCGACTCGTTCTAGCCCTCGAGTACTAAATAAATAGACTTGCTCTAGCACTCGAGTACTAAATAAATAGACTCGCTCTAGCACTCGAGTACTAAATGAATAGACTCGTTCTAGCACTCGAGTACTAAATAAATAGACTCGCTCTAACACTCGAGTACTAAATAAATAGATTCACTCTGGCACTCGAGTACTAAATAAATAGATTCGCTCTAGCACTCGAGTACTATATAAATAGACTCGCTCTAGCACTCGAGTACTAAATAAATAGACTCGCTCTAGCACTCGAGTACTAAATAAATAGACTCGCTCTAGCACTCGAGTACTAAATAAATAGATTCACTCTGGCACTCGAGTACTATATAAATAGATTCGCTCTGGCACTCGAGTACTATATAAATAGACTCGCTCTAGCACTCGAGTACTAAATAAATAGACTCGCTCAAGCTCTAGCGTCCTAGAAACTTAAACTCGTTCGAGTAATCAAGTAGTCGAAAATAAGATCTACTCGAGTATTAGAAAATTAGATTCGCTTTAACACTCGAGTACTATAAATTTAAACTCGCTGGAGTACTTAAGTACTAAAATATTAGGCTCTATATTTTAAGTCCTAGTCGCTTAAGGTCTCGAGTACTATAAAATTCGTGTCACTCGTTTTGCTAATAATCAAATATGCATAAATTTCCCATTCAACGAAACCTCATAGCGTATATATAAAGCCTATAATTTGCCCTCAGTCTGAAAGGTCTTTGCGCGTTGATTTTCGCTTTTAGGTGGGAAAAGGTAGTATAGGCTCAGGTTGGGAATTTAATTAAGAAATTGGAGTTTTAAGCCCATTCTAAAACGTCGTCAGATTTTGAGTACCCCAAATTCTTTTTGAAAGATCGTGGAGGGAAATGTTTCTAATTAAGTAGGTGCGGCTACGCGTTCCGACCAAACGTTCGGAGGGGAAGTGGTCGGGTTTTAACTTACAAATTCTAGAAGTTTTCGCTTATTTAAAAGAAAGCAACTCGTGAAAGGAAAATTTTAGCGAAAATGCGAAAACCGCGGATGACGAATTTAACCAATAAGCACTCGACGCCCA
The DNA here is from genome assembly GCF_980474605.1 of Leiobunum rupestre. NCBI lineage: Eukaryota > Metazoa > Arthropoda > Arachnida > Opiliones > Sclerosomatidae > Leiobunum > Leiobunum rupestre. Next base: position 29,130,077 of record NC_143387.1, on the reverse strand, counting down.
CATTTCCATCACCTTCAAAGACACATTTTCAATTGACATCATTACCAGCTTCCGGATAACATAGATCCATTCGCGTTTGATGTTGAAGGAGATCCTTTCATGGTAGTAACGCCTTTAGTGGATGATTTTTAAACGTCTCAAGTCTTCCCAGATGGCGTCTAAAATTTTATATCAGCTAAAAACCAACAAAAATATTAAATTTTTCGTCTTTAGTTTTTTAAAGTTGATCATTATAAATATTAAAACTTTTAAAAATATTCATGGAAAATATAATCAATTATAATTTTTTGTTGATCTTTAGTTCAGTAGCCGAAAGAGCGAGAATAGGGGTCAAAAACATTTTGGGTTTCAAATCCACGTACGTAGTTTTACACAGAAAGCAAGAAATTTTCCACATAGTTTCTGAATCAATTGGAGTATTTAGGGTGAAAGTTTGTTGTATACGGTAATTAATGGTTATTGTAGCAATAACTGTCGTTATTTTAAGCTAAATGCCCCACTGACATCGTTCGACATGATAGTGGCAGCTCAGATTAAACTAAATCCTAGTAATTTTTACATAAAACATCGTTTATATCCAACAAAAATATTTAATTTGCGCCATCTAGTATTAACAAAAGCATTAAAATCGAACCTCTAATGACCTAACTCTAAAAGTTTGTTTACACGTAAGATATTTGTTAATCAGTAAGCTCTTCTTTCTGGTTAGGTTTAGTCCAAGCGAGCAAACCGCGAGCTATGAATCCGTTTCCTGGCACGTGTTTTAAATAAAAAAATAAGAAAAGCTTCAGCAATTTTGTCCGGAGATGATCCCGGTGTCAATTGTATGGAGGAATTCCGAACGAGATTCTCGGGCAAATTTGCAAGTGCTCTTCGAGTTTTATTCTTACAACGACGGGTGTATCGAGCCTTTATATATGGTAATATTTTCGCGTAGCTTGTAAAAGCGCAAGGTGGTTTCGCGGCCCCTGTGCAGGTTCAAGAACCTTACAAAGAAGCGCGTTTTGAGATTTCTCTTTGAATGAAGAAAAGCCCATTATATTCCTAACACAGTTTTTCCGAAGATTTATGTATTTCTAGGGACCATTCCATTCTAGACATGGAAACCTTGTAACGGGCGGAATTTTGGGGTTCCCCGCGCGTGGACCCCTAAAACAAACGACCAGAATAGAGACGCCCTATAATTTAAATATTTTGATTTCGCTTTGCGTAGTCGCCCTAGATGTTTCTAATATATTAATACAAATATATACACCACCTTATTGAAAGGGAAACGCTCGTTAAGAATCCTAGCAAAGAACTTTTATTTTAAAGCAGAAACAAAAGGCTGGAACTTTCGCCATTAAGCATAAGGTCCAAAATAAAATACCCGCTCTTAGTTTTGAAAATTTTCAGTATAAAAAATTTAAGCAAGACCAAATGTAAAATGTACAGACGCGTTCAACAGTTTTTGAAGAAAAAAACATTATCCTTTGGACGTAAATGGTAGAATATAACGAAAGATACCATTCTTTTCAGAAAAATAAGCTAAAACCTTTCGATGGTGGAAAATCGTGCAGCGCGCCAATCAATAAAATTAGAGTTTGTTTTCTTAATTATTGCATTTAATGAAAATATAATATTTCAAAATAGCTTATATTGATTAAATCTGTATGCGTAAGATATAATGTTATTTATTCATCCCGCGGGAAAGCACCGACGTCCACCACGCCCAACCCTATAAGCGTAAATCTTTAATATGACGTATAAATCGAAACCTTAATGATAGAATGTAGGTGTCATTCTCTTCGGAAAAATTAACAAAAAAACAGTTTGGATGGTGGAAATTCATCTATTAATCTATAAAATTATAGTCTATTTTTTCATTATAACAATAGGGCATGTATATTTCACCAAAACATTTGGTATTTTCTAAGCTAATGGAGTGGCTAACAAGGAGACATCCCGAAGTGTAACCCACCGATTTTGTTCAAACTCGGGGGATTGGTAGACCTTCATGTATCATTAAAAATCCTAAAGGGAATTAATTCAATGGGCAACCGTTTTGCCATGGCAACGAAAAATGTTTTTGACAACAACAAATGGAAATTTTCCCATTGAAAATAACATGGGAATCTGACCGATTCCTAGAAAAATTTGAACAAATTTAAAAATTTCGAAAATGCCAAAAAAATAAAAAATAAATAAAAATTGACAGTAAAAACATCAAAATTGATCAACTTTTGATCAATTTGATGTCAAAATCCCATGTTATTTTCAATGGGAAAATTTTATATTTTGTATTGTCAAAAACATTTTTCGTTGCCATGGCAAAACGGTTACATTGAATAAATTCCCTTTAGAATTTTTCAACATACATGAACGTCTACCAATCGCCCGAGTTTGAACAAAATCGGTTGGTTACACTTCGGGATGTCTCCTTGTAAGTTTCACTAGGATAAAAAAAATCATACCATAAGTGGTATTACTCTAAGTACCCAAGACGCGCTGTTCTCTGGGACATGTTCTCCCCCTTTTCGTGACGTCAGCACGTGAGGTGGTTCAGGCGGCTGTTGCGAGCGCGAAAAATCCTCGAGAGAATTGAAGAGAGAAAGATTTGAATTTTATTTCTGGTAGTGGCGCCCACTAGTGTGCCAAACGGGAATTAACGGGGCGAAGGGTTAGACAGGGCTAGGCCGTTTCTCTTGTATAGAAGATTTTGGGGGAAAGAATATTCAAAACTAACCCCCTCTCCGTGAATCGAGCCGAGCCTCGGGAATCGAGAGGAAACTCGAGAGACATTCGTTTTTTCTTCCCCTTCGGTTTTCTAGTAACCAAGCACTAAAGCGTAAGCCTACCGCGGCAATGGTTAGCATTCATTTTAGTAGCAGGTATAGATAGTACTATTTTAGAGAGAGATAGTTTGGCACACGGACAAGCATGGCCCCCATAGAACCCGTTCGAAGTTGGGTACTTAGAGTAATACCACTTATGATCATACATATACCGGGTGGAAGCCTCAGCCGTGGTCCAGCCTCACTACTTCGCCTAGTACACCAGAGTGCTGCGGGTCGAACACTTCTACAGGCGCTGGTATTCCACAAATAGACCAATAGCATAATTAGAAGCGCATCTTTATCCAATCACCCGAAAAAGCATTTGGAGGATGCGTTTCTAATTCTCCCATTGGTCTATTTTTAAACTAGGAAAAGTACCTAGGCTGGACCACGACTGAGGGATCCAATTCTCCCATTGGTCTATTTTTGGCCTACCAGCGCCTGTAGAAGTGTTCCACCCGCAGCACTTGGGTGTACTAGGAAAAGTACCGAGGCTGGACCACGGCTGAGGCTTCCACCCTGTATATATATTAGGCCTAACGGAGATTTTTTGCGTGGACGGTCGCCATTACGTCTTTTTTGAAAACCATCTTTAAATGTTAACTAGATATGGCATAAAAGTCCAAGCGATTAACCAGTAGAACGTCGACATGTCATTATACATTTATAATAATAAATTATTATTATTACTAATATTTTAACTGCTTAGACCGCTCAAGAATATTTGTATGCTAATTGGAGCATATCATTAATAAAAAAAATCAAAATACTTGTTTAATAATAGGTTTTTTTAAGTATCTTTAGCATAGAATTTCTTTACATTTTTTAAGCCCTAGTAGTAAAATAATAATGAGCCGACCACTATAAGGTTCGTCAACACGTATTTAATTTCCGGTGGGGGAAACGTGGAAACTTGTACGGGCGCAATTCTTGATTGTCGGACTTCAACTTCAATTTTATGAAATTCCGTATAATGACGTTGGCTGTGTACCGATTTTTCTGTCGTCTAACCCTGAAATTCATTGGTTCAATCATAAATCTATTATTTGTTATACGAGTCTGATCCCAGTTTGTGGCATTGGTTTAAAGTGAATTTCTTTCGATTTAGTTTTTGCCCCTTTTCTTAAATACTTGTTGAGGTTAACGGTAATAGTAAGTGTAAAGCCACCAGCTGACTTGGGCCTAAGGTGATTATTAATGATTATTATTGTATTTGATTTCAAGCCATGCCAAATACCGAATATTTAAAACTTCGAATAGTTTGGTCGAATATTTTTGAATGAAGAAACAGGGCAAGTTAACTGATCAAATACCAAATAGTTTTTCGAATACCAAATACGAATTTGTTTGCTGCATTGGTCTTGATTTTAGAGCTTTAGTTTTACTTTGCTGCTCTCGAAAATTCCAAAATAAGCCAAGGCTCAATGATCTACCCAAAAAGAGGCCTAACAGCTAGCTGAGTACACGTACAGGTAGAGGTCGGCGTTTGGATAAGAATTAATCACTTTATCTTTTTTTATCCACAACCGACGATTATCCGAAAAATAAAATTATTTTTTGCATGTTAAATCCCTTTCTATCCGTGGATAATATCTATAAATAAACAGTTAACCGCAATTTCTATGGTTAATCGATATTTTGGCAGCTAATTTATCTGTTTTTCCCACCTCTACGTACAGGCCTAAATTGTTACGCCTAAACATGGTGATTGCAGCTCCACATTATGTGTCATTACACCGAAACTGATTTTTTTAAAGAATTTTACTTAGAAATTCCTTTCAAGAAAAAACCCTTTCGGTTACTCGACCAGTTTTGCAAAACTATTTGAAATACCCCATATTTCCTAACCGCCTTTTTAAATAATTGACTATTTGACCAGCGAAAACTTTTAATTGGTATTCGATCGAACTATTTGGTGTAACCTAAAATTTTGCACACCATTTATAAGCTACGCATAAAAAAATCAGTTAAGGTAGTGTAATTTGTACGAGGAGTGTAAATCAAATCTGGAAGCCAATTCCGGTCTGCCTATACCTAATTGCGTGTTCCTTATAGGGCAAATTAACTAGTATAGATCCGAATCTTTAGATCTAGGTGTCTAGCCACGAATCAGACATTGATAGATTTCTAGAAACTTCCGGATCAGTCTGGAGCTTATCCCAAATATACAAGTGGCGCTATATCTTAAAGGATTTGTGTTTACTGGGCCCCCGTACAGTGTAGCCGATGGTGACCATAATAATAATAATAATAATAATAATCAGCTAGGCTAATACCCAAGGCACCACCTTAGGTCTAAGTCATCAAGCGACTTTTGAAGCCATTAATTCAGGTGGCCGGGTTACAATGCGTAGGAGGGTGGTGGCAAGTCCTGCATGCCCCGCGAGCCAACAGCTCCCTACACTAACTATTACCGTTAACCTCAACAAGTATTTATTCCACATAACTCCCCTAGAATTAGGTTTAGAAGGGCCTGGGACATCTTAATCGAAAAGAAATATTCCCTCGGTAGCCCGCAATGAATTTTGGAGATCGGGGGCCACAAGTTGGTTGATGGGGGCCCACAAGTTGGTCATTTCCCATTTTAGTACTTTTTGGCAATATCCGACTTTAAATCTAAATTAAATTAAGACCGACTTGGTTGAAAATTACAGTTATAGTTAGTAACTTAGTACTGATCATTTCTGAATTTCTGTCGAATTCACAGGGTTCCACAACCCACGTACCCACTTTCGCAATATTGGAATTTAACACCAATTGATACAGACGCCATCTAACTCGAAAAAACATTTGCGTTTCACTACCTTATTTCCAAAGCCAGGTAACTCAAAATATTAATTTTTCGATAAAATTACCTTATTTCCAAAACCAGGTATTAAGGTGCTCGCGTTTCGTTACCTTAAATGTTCTTTATTTTTTAGGCTTCTAACATATATACGTTATGACACATTTGCTATTCCGTCGCACGGTCGCACTTAAGCCTCTAAACTGATCAAATTTTGAAATTAGCTTCCATTTTCCAATATTATTTATTTATATTATTATTAAACAACTCCCATTAAGCATAGTTTGTATCAGGTGTCATTATGTGAATTAATTCATAGATATATAAGTATATTATTAATTTTCTTCCCTTCCCTTTTTTGAGGGAGAGTATAATCTCCGTCAAATCTTTAAGAGGCTGTGCTTTTCTAAGTAATGCTAGAAAATTAGAAATTGACACATTTTTCCTATTCCCCCAAGATACGTGAAAATCGAATTAACTAGCGCGACTTTTACTTTCGTCGTTCTTAGACGAAAATAGGCCAAATACTAGATGTTACTAGATCTCACGTGGCTTTTTCTAACAAACCAAAAGTCACGTTCCTCGCTTTTCTAGAAACTTTCAAACGTAGGAAATCCCCCTTGGGTTTCGTAGCTGCTATGTGTAACCAGTTCCCTAATAAAAAAATTCCATACACATCATTCGTTGGCTAAATAAAGAATGCATTAAAATTTAACAGATCATAATTTAATCTTTATGTATTCTACCATAAGTAAGATAATACACATTAGTATGCCACTGGAGTTTTTTTATTGTAGGTCTGTCACAGAGTGATGGCGATAAATACGATAAAAAAGCGAATGTCAATATTCACCAAATTTTGGTCAGATTCCATAATCCATCAATATTTTGCCACAAAAAGCATTATTTTTACTTTTCAAATCATTTAAATTTTCACTAACATTGTAAGTCTTGGTTAATCCGTTAAAATGGCTGGTGGCGGAGACTTTTTGGGCGACGCTACTTAACGGAGAGTTGTCAGTCCTTAGCCACGTTATTGATTTTTTGTTAAGATAATAGGAAGTGTCACTTATGATACTAGTAATATCCTAAGGATATGAGGTATCATCGAGTCTTAAATATTATCTCGACACTTTTTAAACAATTTTTACACTGATGGCGTTGATATAAAGCATATAATATATAACCAATTATATAAAAAAAATCAGTTGTTATGTTACTTCATTGTAAAATACAATAACTTGTAATACTTCCACGGATTTCAGTTGATATATTTGTTTAATTACGGATGGGAAAGGTTTTGGGACAAATATAGAACTTAGGATTTGGCCAATAATTCTGTTATACCTTCTTCAGACGAGGCTTGTTAATCCGGGTTTAGACTCCGTTTATTAAACCAAGGTTTATATTTCTGTACTGAAAATGGTTATACAAATTAAACTTCGGTTTACCAAACTCAGTTTTGTAAATGGTATTAGCCTATAGAGTTAACCCATATTGCTAAATTATAGACTTTGTACGTAATTTAAATTTTAAAAGGAGATTTTAATGGAATTTTATATTCTTAGAAATATTAGAATAAAAAATGGCCTACTATTTCCTCACTTATTTAGTTAACAACTACTAAAAATTATACAATATTTTTTCTATGCTCGAAGCATTTATAACGGTAATTTTACTTTACCTACAATATTCCAAAATGTTAACCATAACTATATGGATGCCTTTCATCTAAATTTTTCCGTATAGAGTAGGGCCAGACGGGCCCATAGGGCGAAAGAGGCATCGCCCACTACGTCCTAGCCTCAAGGAACAGTTCAGCGACTTAATTGAAAACAAGGGCGCCTTTGTGGCGGCGCCCTAAGCTCCGAGTGTGCTCCGCCTTTAGGTATACAGTTCGGCTCTGGAAGAGAATGACCCCTATCACTTTACCAGATAAACATAACAACATACTATTAAAAGGCCAACGTTATAAACATCACGGCTTGGGCTTCTACAGCGCTTTGGAGACGTTTTGTCCAATTGACTTTGGCAGCGTTGTCAAACCTTTCCAGAGTTCCGGGCATAACTTTCGCGTGCCTTTGCATAGTCTCCCTCAAACACGGCCGAGAGATAACATAGAGAGGTCTCCTTGTTATCAAAATGAAAGTTAGGAAACTTTCTCAGAATGAACCAAAAATAAGAATTGTTAAACTTTCTCGGCTAGCCAAGCGTATCTTAAAAGCCTAGTTTACACTCAGGGCCGGGTTAAGCAGAGTTTCATCCCGAGGGGAGTATCAGAAAATAAATAAAACCGCTCTTGATTTCGCAGCTTAGTTTTCCCCTTAAAAAATCCTCGTATATCTCGGGCTCACTCCTGTGGCTGGCCCCCCAGGGTGAATGAACCCCTCTGCCCCTGCCCCCTTAGCCAGGTCCTACTGGGACTTAAGGACCAAAAATGTTTTCCACGCAACTAAGCCGTTTCTTTTTCAAAGAAATCATTCAACAACTGAGATATACGTATAACGTATCTGCACTGTTGGTGAGAGCGGAACTTAAAAATCCCTCATCCACGAATGATCCCGTTTTGACGAGGAAGAGGAGGCCTAAATTTGGTCGCTGCTCAGACCAACTCGTCCAACCATGAACTGTCAAGGAGGGGGTCGTACGCGACTCGTGACGCATCCACTATAAAATTGATTTCCACCGAAATAAAATTTAAAATTCAAAATCCGATTCTCAATGTAAACTAGATGGTATTTTTTCTTCTCTTTGCAGCTTTTTTATTTATATCCTTCTGATATATGTCGGGACGAGGTCGGACGGGGTCATGAGAGATCGAATGTTTGCTAAAATCATACGTAACTAGCCCTCGCTCAAACAAGAGAGCGCTTCTGTATCTTTCCTTTCCCGCGGTGGACCAGACCAGACCAGACCAGACCAGAACAGACCAGAAATTTGTCCAACCACCCGACGATTCGCGGGAAATGTTCAAACATGGAAATCGGAAAACACTCTCTTTGTTTATCCCAGGAAAGAACTAAAATCTGCTCTCCTCAAACTATCCTCAAATATTGAACTTTTTCCCACCGGTAAAACCGAAAGAGTGATTGCTTAGCATTAGTTGCCGGCCCCTCAGACAACAATAAAAACATTCTATTTCAACACATTGGAAAACAAACACGTTGAAGAATGTGTAAAATTTGACGTTTTTTTCCGACCGTTTTCCTAAATATTTACGTGATATACTAAGCGACCGCGACAAGAAGCAAGTTGATCGTCATTTTAATAATGTACACACTATCAAACCTATTTTCATCCGCGACCTTAAATCATTCAATGGTGATCGTCCTCATAGAATTACTGAAGAAAAGAGAACCTTTACGCTGAACGTTTTACGGAAAGGGGGAAGACAATTTCCGAATTTTGCCCTTCCGACGGCGGCAGGCGCTAAAGCGTCTAACCAATGAAAAATGTACGCGAGAAAATGCATGACTTTTGACGGGTTGCGTTCTCCTTGTGTGGGGTGCTGTGTTTGTTGCTACTAGATGTAATAGTTATCTATTTAAATTTTGTAAAGATTTAATTGGCTTAGGCAACGTTTGATTCTGTTTGATGTCCATTTTAGAGCTTATTTTGTTGATTATTCGCCTTTTATTTTGGCCATTTAGTTTGTGTTTAAATGTTCCTTTTAGCGCGCCCATTTAGCGCGTGTTAAAACCCCTTTAAATTCTTCAAATTATTAGTCTTAATTCTGTAACCGCCTCGAAGGCAGATTCTGCAAAAGTATCGCGTTTCTTCTTATAAAATGTAATGTTCCTATTACCATTGTTTTACTTTATTCTAACATTAACGTGATAGAATACCTATGACGTAGGAATTCAATTATGAAAGCATACTCAAAATCTTGGCAAAGAATTAAATGAAATATTAAATCTCTTTTAAAATTATGAAAGTTGTTTAATTTAAGAATGTCGAACAAGCCTGTCTATCAGACTCAAAGGAGAAAATGAATCGCCATCGAAAAATTAACGGAATCGAATAAATGTTTATACATAATTAGAAGCTAAAATTAAGGCAACATTGTAAAAGCGAATGTATGATCTGAAATATCCGAGTTAATGTGGGTAGAACTTAATTTTAGTTGAGTTTCTTCCTGGGGCAGTATCTCATAGATGTCCCCAAAATTTATAAAACAGGTATTGATCAGTGGAGGCATTAGGGTGTAAACCATAGTTTACTTTTAAACTCTAAAATTGAAAAAATTTAAAAATCATTTGGAAGATATCTTTTAAATTTATTTTAAAGTCGGTGGGCGCACGGTCATTTTGGGCAGAACCGTCCCTTGGGTAGGGCGAGAGAGACAGGGGCCCAGGGCGCCAAAATGTTAGGGGCGCAAAATCGATGATTTTCATTTAAATTAGATATTGAAAATTAAAAAAATTCTACTTATAAGGTTCTGGGGGCGCCATTTTGGTTTTTGGCCCAGGGCGCCATTGGGACTAGGTACGGCTCTGATTTTGGGCATTTATAAATTGATATTTTCGTTGTGACATTAATTGGCGCAAAAGCGTTTTGGGTAGTTGTAAAAATGGTTTAAAATTGTGATAGAAAAAAAGATTTACTTATTGAAATTAGATAATACAACGATTTTTAAATGATCGCGAGTCTGAAATATTCTCTTAGCCTTTCGTGTTTATTTCGTGACATGTTTATTTAAAAAACGTATAGACCAATGAATAATCTAAATTCCAGCTGAACGGGCTTGAAAACATTGTGCGACAGCTATAATGACGTAGGGGAATCTAATGTGAAATCTACCAGGGCTTTCATATTATGAATCGTTTTCTTATCAATTATATAATTTGTTTAAAATAAACACCGAATTTCAATGAAATTTCACCAAAGCCTGATTTTAGAAAATTTGATTAAAAGCCGCACCCTTATAGCTTAGTTACGGGATAATAGGCGAAACTATAAAGTCCAGGGGGGCTGAAAAGATGGTAGTCACGTGACTTTGTGGAGAACCGCAGCACCGTCTATCCTAACAAATACGAACTAGTATTCATTTTATTTCGCTAATGGTGGTTTAAATTTTGATCGGTTAGTCTAAATGATCTATTTATTATTATTATTTAAAACATTTTGTAATAGAAAAGTGTAAGTCAATTAGCTGTCTGCAGAATCTGGAAGGAAAATTTTTTTCTTTAACGTCGCACGGCCAACTATGAACACGAGTTACCGAATCGAAGTTGGCTGTGAAAAGGTAGTCACATGATTTTGTTTTCCCATTTCAACGCTTCACATTTCCACCCCGTTCTACTCTGTACAGCCGCTTTTGGAAACAAAAATGTAAAAACTACAATTTCTCTGGCATGATGTATGAAGCGGAGAAACTCTACATTAACAAGTTCGGGAATAAATTTCATCCCTCAAGTAAACTAAACCCCAACTACCATTAATCTGAACTTCTTTAAAGTTGTAACAAATGGTGCCACTGTCGCGTGAGGTCGCGGGGCGCTTAGAGATTACGGCGGGGATTGCGTCGCGATGTCGTATCTACGGTATATGAAGGTTAATAATGTCTCATTCTCCGAAAAAGTCACCAGAAGCTACAGTCGAGAGTGTGACTCGAAAGAGTAGGGAACGGATATCGCCGTGACAACTTCCGATCATTTATTTCTGATTTCACGCCGCCGGGTGTTGAAAAAAAAAGGAACGCGAACGAAATAATGACGTTTATTAAATATGGCTTTTAAGCCCCGAAAGGTCGAGTTCGGATTGACACGTTATATATAACAGATCGAAGGATAAGAAAGAATATACGTGGTATAAAGAGACAAATGTCAAATTCTCGAGCTGATCGATTGCTTTGGTAAACTCGCCAACAGCAAACTCGGCTCCTTTTTTTTCATAACAGCGCGATAAAAAGTAGATTCTCTTCAAACAATCAAAAAGAACTATTGAATAATTCAAATCGAAAACTGTGCCAATTTTACGGAGTTCTCGCTCAAAGAACGACTTTTTCCAGAACGAAGTTTCAACCGACGAAGGAAAGGTTTTTTCAAAGGCGCCGTTGCCATTCGGAACATTTTTTGCTCGATCGGCTGTAGGCGTAAAATAGGACCAAAAAAATGGAAAGAGCCGCGAGTTGTCTATTCATCAGACGCGAAATTGATAAGAGTCGCAGTTTTTAGAACGATAAATAGAGTTATCATCATTCGATTGAGAATGGAATAAAACAGTTGAATAAACGAGCGGGCTTGGACAACGATTAAAATCACTTACAGTCCGAGTAATAAATAAGGTTTTGGAAAGCTAGATATCAAATTGAAAATTTGCCTGAAAATCAGTGGCGGCTTAAGAAGGCTAGGTCCCCGGGGTGGCAATGTTTGGTGACACCCCCCAGGACCGTGCAAAAGTTTCCACGGGTCCTTCGTTTTGCACCCCCTCCCCTCGTGCCCAAAAAATTCTTCAAGTTTAATCGTTCTGATTTGCACCCTCCCCCCTCGAGCTTCTCCAACGGCACCCCTGCCCCCCCCCCTTACGCCGCCACTGCTGAAAATCCCGAAATTTGCACACAAAAAACGTATATCACGAGTGAAACTCGTACTTTTAAACCTCTAAATCAGTTTCGAATTTCCGAAATCACCTCGAGATTCAAAATCCCCTACAATAAAAAATTACGAGTGTTCAACCGCTCGGGAGTCGTAACGGGTATGGCGAGCCAAGAATAAAAACACGTAAAATCACAGAGGCTAGTTCCAAAAGTAAATGAACGGAAGTTATCAGACTGCTATACTCCCCATTTTTTAGGCTTTTTCCTTATGAAGTTACATTTGGACTTCGAATTTGAAAGTTAGCGCGCTCCTATGCCGAAAAAAAGGGTTTTGGTTTTTATGAAACCATTTTTATACATAGAAATAGCTATACCCACAATTCACAAGTGCAATTTATCGCGTCAAAAGACGGGGATGGAAATTAGCTTTTATTTGACTCGATTTTCTCAAAATTTTCATAATGAAAACGCCCTTCGATTCTGAGAGCTATTTCGATAACTGCGGTTCATTTACTTCTGCTTAGTGTTGTAAGTCGGAAAATTTTCCGCCAAAAACTTTCGACTCGGAAAAAAATAAAAATTATAATAATAATAATAAAGGCAAATCATTATCTACTAAAATACGTGTTAAATTGGTATTGATATTACCGATTTTTTTTAATGGTAGAAATATAATGCCAAATATAGTGTTGTAAGTCGGAAAATTTTCCGCGGAAAATGACCGAGGCCTTTTTTCCTTAAAATTTTCCGTATTATTCCGAAAAAAATAAAAAAGTTTTAATTCCATGATTAGTCTAATATATTGTTTGCAAATTTAAATGAAGCGGCATTTTCGCCTCATTTTTTCGAATCTAAAAGTAAAACTAAACCTCTAGACTAGCTCTAAATTGATTAACAATGTAACACTATTAATGTTTTGTAGTATGTTTACTGATATTAGACATTTTATATCGATAAAAAGTTAAAAACATTAAAAACCCTTAACAAGTAATTTATGTTTCAAGTTTTTCTTTTTCCGATTTGCGGAAACTTTTCCGCAATTCGTAAAATTTTCCTGAAAATTAACATCACTACTTCTGCTAGTTCACAATCGTAATTACATTTTAAAATGCCTTGTAACAGCTAACCTTGGAACCCGCGCCAATCGCGCTATAATCTGCAGGGCTTTTAGCTCTACCAAATATTAAGGGCTCACGTATTCTAGGCGCCAAAAGGTTAGGCAAAACCATTGCGGAATACCGAAAAACAAAGCTACTAGGAAAGTATACTAATCACGATAATTCGTTGAATTCTAATATAAACTCTTCCCTAATTATATAAGGGAAGGGTCGGATAATAATAAATCGAGTGTTTAACGCTGCCACCAAACAATAGGACGTCAAAAACATGTTCGTAGAAATGGGAGTGCTCGTGTTTTACCTCCGTGTCATTAGCGTACATTTCCAGTCGGTATCCCGGTACCAGATTCATGGCGTTGACGTCTTCGATGGCCAGTTGGACGGCGCTCAATTCGGAGAATCCGTCCGCGGGATGGTCCCGGCACCCGGAGTTGCTGACTTCGAACAGACCTGAAAGAGAGATTTAAAAGAATAATAAAAATACTCGTTAGGAACATTCGCTTTTAATTGATTCGGTCCACACAGCGCGCCACCCTTACTTTTAGTTCCCTACGTATATATATATATATATATATATATATATATATATGAGTAAACGTGCCGGTTTTTAATTGCCCCCAAACTTCGGCGAACGCCCTATGAATCTCAATCGTGGTGGCTCTTCGAAAGGCGCTTCGAGTGGGCAGTTCTTGATTTAAAATAAAGTCGGTTTAAAAAAGAAATTCGCGAATTACGTAAATAGAAGTAAACCGACTGGAAAGTTATTACTTAAATCTGCGCCGAATGAAAGAACTTTTAATGATCGTCCTAATTATTGGACCAACCTACTTATAATTATACGTTTAGTCGAGGAAAATTCTTCGTTTGATCGTTGCTTTCAAATATATTACGCCTGTTCTACAGCCCTTTGTGGACCTTATGCACTTATTAGCTTTCTTGGCTCCACTAGCTAAAAATCATTCACCTCGCGGCGAGAGGAGCCGGGCTCGATCCAGCGCCGTACTTAGTCCAAATGGCACCCTGGGCCAAAAACCCAAAATTGCGCCCCCAGAACCTTAAGTAGAAATTTTTAAATTTTCAATATCTAATTCAAATGAAAATCATCGATTTTGCGCCCCTAACATTTTGGCGCCCTGGGCCCCTGCCCCTCTCACCCTACCCCAGGGACAGTTCTGGTACGATCCCAGCCTGTTGCACTGGATGAAAACTTGGAACTACTACTTCCACGTAGAGTTTGTAAGTTATCTCCTCACAGGTTAAAGAGGTTTTAGCCCGAATTCTTCGGTTTCCCCCTTCCAAAAAAACGTGTAGAGGTTTTTAATGATAATAGTCAGTGTAGGGAACTGTTGCGCCTCGCGTGGCATGAAGGGCTGTCCACCACCCTCCTACACGATTTCACCCGGCCACCTGGGATAAAGGACTTAAAAGTCGCCAGATGACTTTGGCCTAGGGTGGTGCCAAAAGTATTAGCCTAGCTGATTATTATTATATCTCAACAACTACTTTAACGTTTTGCGTGAAATATTTTATGTGGTAGAATATGAAATGCTCTACGTAGTTGTGATGGAGGAGAATAGCTCTTTCTATAAAATAATATATACGCATATATGTATAAAAAGTAATTTTTTGGAGCGCGCGCTTCCTAATATTTCCGTGCAGAGGGTCTCGTGCGTTTTCGCGCGAGCTCAACAAAAACAAAAATATGCGCGTGCTCTCTAACTTTAACTGCACGATGAATCTAACGTAATCACGTGACCTCTCGTATTTTATATAAAGATATTTTTACCGCCTCGTGCCAGTTAACAGTAGGTACGTTCAGCAGCAGTCAACAAAAAAAACCCGATGGATTTGATATTTTTCACCGATGAGTTGCTGAACGCTTTTATTCAGTCATCGGTGTTTTTTAAAATGGCGTATAGCTTTTATAGTAGTTTTAGTAATGACGTCAGTCATCGGAAAAACCGACTCTTCCAGCCGATGACTTCGGTGAGTAACCGATGACCATCGTGACGTCAAAACCGGAAACGCGAAAAAGCGAAGGAAAACCATCACCGGCGTGCGCTTCAGTGGCGTCGGAAGACGTCAATTTCAGGGAACCAATGAGATGCTGGGTTGATTTGGTATTTTGAGAAGGAAGGAACTTACTGTTAGAGCTACCTTAAAAATCATCTCAACCCACAGTATTAATAAATGCATTGTTGAGCAACAAACACAAGAAGGACACAGCTAGCCTTTAAACACGCTAACGCAGTGTTGTGTACAAATTTCATTGGACGAGCCTTTACGCTGAACGTTTTACGGAAAGGGGGAAGACAATTTTCCCCTTCCGACGGCAGCAGGCGCTAGTAAAGCGTCAAGCCAATCAAAATTGTACACAAGAAAATAGACGACTTTCGACGGATTGCGTTCTCCTGCTGTGTTTGTCGCTCCTAGGTGTAATTAGCCGAGAAACTTTTTGTGGTATCTTTTCGCCAGTTCTCGAACTAAAAGTGTACCCTTTTTACCCTAAAAACTCAACAGCTACTTTACCGATTAGCATGATGTTATGTGCATTGACTAAATTTAAAATTATACGATTCGTGATATACATTTGAGGAGCTGATCACTACCGGTAGCCGATCGAAGAGCCTCTAGCTTTGAGGCACTTGAGAGTCCGTACAACATTGTAGTGGAATCAAAGGCAACATAAGCGTGGCTCAAACATGCCGAAGTACTATGTATTCATAATTCACGACTAAGCTTGATTTTGGAACACTGATATGTGACCCGATGAAAAGTGACGCAATATTTAAATTTCTTAAATAACAAACTTTTTTATATTTTAACATTCTATTTTCTCTGATAGGCATCTCGCATCAACAATTTACCCTTATAAATTTTTTTTATATAAATTTGGACCAAATTAAACGCAAACTAAATTTAATAATGATTTAAAAATGAAACAAACAACAATGTACAGTTGTAGACTCTCTTTCACGTCCAATTTGGGGGGTGACCATTTTGAGCACATTCTGACAGACAAGACTGCCATTGTGGCTGTTTGTTAGTAGGCAGTATATTTTCTTTGCACCTTTAGGTACTGCAAGAAAAATAACACTTATTTTCTTACTTTACTATTTTCAAAATGGCCAACCATATTGTCGATTTTTTAAGGTGGTCTAAGTAAACATATAGCAAAATTTTATATGGATAACTAACACAATCAATGACAGTGGCGTCACCAGGATTTCAAAACTGGAGGCGCTTAAGCCATAAGCTCTGGTCTAGAGGTCGGCGGAACGAATAAATTACAATAAAAAGTTTGGTTAACTGTTTTTTTATGAACATTTTATACGAATAAGCAACGATTTAACATGCAAAAATATTCGGTTTTTTCGTATATTTTTCGGATAATTTGCGGTTATGAATAAAAATAAATAATTGGATAATTTCTTATTCAAACGCCGATCTCTACACTGGTCAGGGGCGTCTCATTGAGTGATATGGAGGAAGGGGGGGGGGGGTCCCAAAAAGGTTTGAGACCGACTAGGAAAAATGAAATTTTTATGCCCATTTTTAAGTTTGAAGAAACTTTTCGCCAAGTGAATTGGAAAAATTCTGAATTTTAGGAGGCACTTTTCGGAATTTTTAGGTGATTCTTCAGAAATTTTTCAGGTGGCTCAAGCGCCGCCTAAAACACCCTAGCGACGCCACTGATCAATGACATATCGTTATTTCACTATACGCAATGGATAATTTAAAAAATAATCGATAACTAAGTTAGATGTCGCGCTCCAATCTGTATATTTAAAATCTATAGTCCAACCTTCTGGTTCCTTCGAAAGTGGAGAAAGAAGTATTTTCCAAAACCACCACCTAAAATCAGAGCTATTTGAGGGATAATGGTGGCAATGGCGACTCCTACAATTTGCCACGAAACAAAGTCCACGCGTGTCGGTTAATGATTAGTTAGTAAAAATAAAACCATTAGCCGCACTCGAGCTGAAGCCCGAAGGATAATGAGACACTCTTTGATCCGAATTTAAAATTCACACTAGAGACCGTTTAAACGAAACTTTGCTCCTAAAGTACTTATTTATTATTAAGCTAAAGTACGTTAACTTTCGACAAAGTTATTTGAAAACCTGATTAAGTATGGTTACTTCAAATCTATGGACTAGCATTATTAGAAGTATCTAGACTAATATTCGTAACTAATTAAATTGATCAACAAAGGCATCGTTTGCGAACAAAGTTGGACGAAAATGTTTGTTCAATTGGCAGATTTGGCTTTAAGATAGAGTGTTAAAAGTGACGGTAGGAAACCCGTTTGGAATTCCGGAGATAATAATGGGACAGGGATTCGTACTAGGACCAACGCTATTATCTACCTTGAAGAAAAATGGTTCGATTGACCGTTGGCTCCCAGGAGGTATCTTCGCTATCCGGATCGTCCGACGTCGGGACAACGGAGTCCGGAGCCGCGTAATATCCGGTCCCGTTATCGGCCACGTCCAAATCCCAAAAGGTTGACGTGTCAAAATTGAAACTGATGGTCGCATTAACGGACGTGCCTTCTTCCGGTGGCGCCGAGGCTTTCGTGCCGCTCCAAGAAGCCGCCGCCGACAGACAAAACAACACCGAGATCCGAGATACGACGCTGCTCTTCGATGGGCGTATTGGCCGCTCAAAAGATCCCATTACCACTCGTCGTCCGACTACGGACGATTGTCACTCTAAAGTACTGATCCCGCGATCACATCGTACACTCACGCTACTGCTCTTCGATCAAGTTCGCTATAACATTGAAAGTAAACTAAGGGAAACCAGGTTTCCTTAAACTATTCAGCTATTTGGACAAACAAATTGTAAGAGCGTAAATTCCGAGCATCTTCTCAAAACGGAAACGATAATATATCGTACAAGTGTAAACTTAGATTTCGTTACGGTAGTCCGTAACTGAAACAACCGAGAAAATAAATTGTTCTTCGACGGAACATTCTTCGTATATCGCGTCCTTAAGCGTTTGATTAGACCCGTCCGTGAACCGATCAAGAATGAAGACGAAGAAACTCGGAAAGGCCGAAAGAAAACTTTCGCGCGGGAAAGGTCCGACGCGCGGCCGAGCTGGACAATGTCCCCTTCGACTGTAATCAGTCACTCCGTCCACATTCGCGCACCTTGGGCCACGTACCTCCGCGCAAAAAGCTACAAGCGCGCCCGCTTCGATCGTCGACGATTCCGTTCTACTAGGCTCTACACCGAGCGAGACTCATCGCGAAGCCCACGGCTGGACTGTTACCAACCGTAGCGCCATCTCCGAACCACCCGCTAAACTAATTTGCCAGTATTAATTAATTCAATCCGCCGTTCCGATTCTTATTTCACTCGAGGCTATGACAGCTGAGAGGACGCGAAGTATACGGCCATGTCGCCGCCGAAACGTTTCGCCTATTTATTCACGGTTTCGAGGCAATTTGTGTTCAAAAAAACCTATTACCCAACTCGTAATGGGAAAAGCCGCTATCCACTCGCTTCTCTATTCACTTTCCAGTGTTTTGCCAAAAAGAGCCAGCTCGACTAAATTGTACCGAGATTGTAGAGTGAAACGTTCCAAAAGAAAAAAAGAGTTGGTTTTTGCAAGTGTAGGCCCTTAATGGTCCGGTTTTTTTTATTTAAAAAATAAGCGTTAGGAGACATAATAATCACGATTAAATGATTAAATAATAATCATGATTAAATCATTTCAATAAGGCCTAAGGTGGTGCCTTGGGTATTAGCCTAGCTGATTATTATTATTCTTATTATAATCCTTCCAATACTTATTTAATCATTTTAATCACGATTTAATCATTTGGAAACTTTTTTATTAATTTGAAAACCTGTTTAATCATCTGAAAACTTGTTTAATCATTTGGAGGCTTTTTTATTGATTTGAAAACTTGTTTAATTATCTGAAAACTTGTTTAATCATTTGGAAACTTTTTTATTAATTTGAAAACCTGTTTAATCATCTGAAAACTTGTTTAATCACTTGAAAACTTGTTTAAACACTTTAAAACTTAATTGTTTAATCACTTGAAAACTTAAATGTTTAATCACTTGAAAACTTGTTTAATCATTTGAAAAGGTAATTAATCATTTAAAATCTTCATTCCAATTCTTGTTTAATCATTTGAAAAGGTAATTAATCATTTAAAATCTTCATTCCAATTCTTGTTTAATCATTTGAAAAGGTAATTAATCATTTAAAATCTTCATTCCAATTCCTGTTTAATACCTTCAATTCTCGTTTAATCATTTCAATACTTGTTTACTTATGGCATTACTTATTAATTAAATTAATTTTTTTATTTATTTAGTAAGTTGTTTACATGAGAGGTTAGAGGGCTAAGTCAGCTGGCGACTTGTAAGCCCTCATTATATATTAATATATATCAATACATTTTGTACAATTAGTATAAAGTCAGTTAACAGACAATCTTAGCTATAAAAATTATAAAGAGACAAAAATAAAACGTTTTAACAATTTTCTTTTTTTCCTTGCGTAACTAAATGTTTAACAGAAGTACAGCAAATGCAATAAACTAAAACTATAGATAATATATATTAACAAATGAAAAAGAACGAAAGGGGGAAAACCCAAAAGTTAAATAAAGCCAGGATTGACAACCTTAGTGAGATCAGATCTCATTTTTAAAACTTTTCTGCTTGATAATTTTTTTCAATTTGACTGCACTTATTACAATTCAATCACGATTTAATCATTTCAATCATTATTTAAGAGCTTAACTCATTTGTTTAATCTTTTCTATCAATATTTATTTTTTCTATCAATTTTTAATATTTTGACATTTTCACCAAATAGGGGCCCTTTCGTTTTAAGTATTGATTTTTTTAATTTAATTAAATTTTTAAATAATTAAAAATATTATGCTTTAACTATTGGTCAAAATGTAGAAATCTGGCACATATCCCCAATATTTTCAGAGAACTTGTAAAAATGGGGAAAATAAAATAAAATTGTTTTTTTTTATTAAGGGCCCTTTTGATATGCTGCGGGGGAGCCCAAATTTTGTCGTTACGCCACTGCCTTCAAGTCCACTATTCTTTCAGCCTACCATATCAAACCATTTCGTAAATCAGGAAGACCCGAATAATTTTACAAAGGAATATTTAGTAATATTGAATTTAGTTTGTAGTTTGAAAAATGTTTCCCAAAACTTGACGAAAAGACGCGACAGTTTCCTATACAGTTAAAATACTTTTCTAAAGGTACGTTATTGTTCGCTTCTTATTGTGGATCAGAGAGACAAGGAGGAACAGCGGGCCGGCTGAGTGAGAGGACCGAAACTAGACTACCCTACGTTTCAGAAACGCATTATCGGCCATTTTTGACTTTTTGAGTTTGAATGCCCTTCATACTAATTTTAGAGTGCTGACACTAAATTTGAAGTCCGTTTTTTTTCTATCTGGGCTAGTTTCCGAGTTGTAAAAATGCAAAAACGCATTAAAAATCAAAAAGGTTTGAAAATACTCCGCGGAATCGCATTAACGACCGTCGGAAATTTGTAGACACGCATTATGTCGTTATTAACCAATAAGAGTATTCATTTCGTATAATTT
This sequence comes from Leiobunum rupestre, assembly GCF_980474605.1. Lineage (NCBI taxonomy): Eukaryota > Metazoa > Arthropoda > Arachnida > Opiliones > Sclerosomatidae > Leiobunum > Leiobunum rupestre. Next base: position 29,109,215 of record NC_143387.1, on the reverse strand, counting down.
CGTCTAGAGGGGGTAGTCACTGAGGTAAACAGGTGTACAAATCGTCGGTAATCACGGGGAATCGCTTAAGAAAATCAATGGAAATCACAAATAAATTGAGAAAAATCAGTGTAAATCACTGAGAAACTAGCTGGCATCATGCATTGCGGGACGCGTTACGTTTCTCTTTTCCGCCACCGGGTGGATTTAGCGCTGTACTTTCGACAGTCGTTTGCTTGAACCAACACTGCCTTTCGATTCAAACTTAGGGTTGATAGGCTTATGGTATTATTATACCACATAATGCGTTTTTGCCAAGAGTTTTAGCCAAATATAAACGTACAAAACGCATTATGTCCAATTATTCTGAGATTTACCTAATTTTTGCGATAGTCGTTAAAATATTTAGATTACGGACAAAAAGAAACCAGTAACAACTAGTTTTCAGTTACCTAAATACTAATTTAGTATTGTTATTTTTCGTAAAAATTAAAAAAAAATCGGTTTCTCTCGAAATGCCATTTTTGGAGATAATGCGTTTCTGAAACGTAGGGCAGTAGAGACTGTATGGGAAAGAGAAATTTGCATGTCGGAGGTGTTAGACTGGTTAAGCCCTCGCTTGAGAACGCCTGGAGAGAACGAGTAAGGTATTCAATTTGCGTCCATTAAAGCTACGTTCCTACACTCTTACGCGTTTACCCTTCGCGTTTTCTAGGCGCGAGCTTAACCCGGTATATTGTCTTCGGCGAAGAAAAGGTTCGCCAGGTGACCCTGATATATCACGCGTAACGGGAGTGAGAAAACCTCGCTTCAGACAAATTGGCCAGCCTGTGGAGTCTACGGCTCTGTACAGAATTTTCTCCTCGCCCAATGCAGTTTCAGGAGGGGGGTCCCGTGGATTTATGTTTCGCGACAGCCACTTATCTAAAAATCAATAGTTGCTCAACGCTAAATTTCTTTATTTGTTCAAGATTTAGTTTTCATTAATTTTTATATCGATTCTGATTTTAATTAAAAAGCGTTTTGTAACTTACGGACTATACTTTTGTAAAGAGCGTACATTTAATATTTTTACACCATAAAAATTAAGTGTGTAAAAATTATTCTGGGTACGGATATTTATTGGCATATAGCCGATATTTAGTACAAAAGCCAAACCTAGTAAAACCAATTGAACTCAAGATATACGGCTGTATTAGGCAACACCTAGTAAAGGTAAATTTAGGAAATTTCGAGTTAGTAGCAAATTCAAGTATAAATTCCAATTGTACACCTGATGTGAAATTTTCAAACCCCCAAAAATATTGGTCGATGAGATATACCACTAAGTACCACTTACATTACCGTAAGAAGTAAGGTAAATCAAAATAAAAAAACTGAATTATCTCGAACATAAAAATGTCGTTTGCGAGGTTTTGCCATCTAACAAGGGTAACGTCCTTTTGTTGACGTTTCTACGACGCTTTCCAATTGGGAGTTGACCTTATAGTAGCCAATTGAAAAGGAATGCCAAAGCACTTAGAACGTAACTAGTCACCGCTAACCTCTTTACCTTTTGCATTGGCGTAGTTACACTTGAAATAGGTCGGTTGACTTTTATTAATTGTACGGAATTTCCGAGAGCGTAGAACAACAGTTTCGCGTCGCTCGAGACATAAATCTCAGACGGTATACGATTCGGGGGGATGTCAGCCTGAAGCAACTGCAGGGACTGCTGTACCACGAGCAATTTCGAAGCGACGGAAGATAAATTGCTTCTATTTGGTCTGCAGAGCTGTGAAAGAGAGAAAGCTTTGGGCAGAACAAATAATCCTCCGGGGAATGTTGACCGTCGTATAGCCGCTATTACAAAGAAACTATATCTGGATGGGCCACTGGACGGGTTACGGATATCGGGTTAATGAAGAACCCTTTCGTTCCGCTCTTCAAGGACCCGCCGACCCTCTTCCATTGACCAGCGGACGAAATTACACCGGACAAGATTTACACTCTTTCTTCTTTTGAAACAAATCAAGGCTATTTAGATGGCTTCTCTATTCGCTGTGAGAAAAACATTGAATGTTTTGAATATTTGTAAATTTGTGTATTGTAAACACCCGAAATAGGTTTCGCAGTAGCATCGCTACGGGTTTTTCACAGGTGGCCTAATTATTTTGTGGCCCCTAAGAATTTTGTGGCCCTTACAACTTTAGTGACCCCTTAAAAATTTTCCAGGAAGCGAGAAGAGCAAGGTCGTTTATTGTTGCCGCTCTCATCGCGTTTACTGGACCCCCTATGACCTTGTATCCGACTTGGAGGGGACACGTGCATGCCCGGGGTATTTCCCTAAATCCCCTTTCTTTTCTTTCTATTGCCCATTCAACTTTCTCTCAATTTTCGCTCACTTCCTCCCGAATCTATCTGTTTATGGTCTACTATCTTATTGAGTAAACAAATTGATTTTGAAATTTTTTTTCCAGAAAAACTCTTCTTGGCAATAAAACAAATTTCTAGAGATAAAGAAAATTCATAAATTCAAATATGTGGCCTCTTAATTATAAATATGTGGCCCTTTTAATATAAATATGTGGCCCTTTTAATATAAATATGTGGCCCTTTTAATATAAATATGTGGCCCCTCTCAGAAATGCAGGGGGGGCTAAAGCCAACTTCAGCCCACCCTTAGCGCCGCTACTGAGGTTTCGCATCAGTGGATGAATTCGGCTTTCTTCCCTTTGCGAAACAAATATTTAAAATATCCTATGATAAAATCTAGTAAATTACATTAAATTGGAGATATTCCTGTTTCTTTAATTAATATATTGTTGTTAATTAATGGACAGGGTGATTAATAAAGCGTGGTCATGGGTCTTACTTTGTGTGAAAATTACACTTTGGTTATGATTGATTAATGGGTTAGTTATGTTAAACGACAGGGTGATGGAGATAATGTTTTTTCGACAAAATTCGTCTTGGGCTATTATAATACGTTTATTAACTTAATGCACAAAATGATTGAAAATTTATTCAAATATAAATTAAATATTCAAAATATATTTAATACATCGGGAGGATTGTGTGTACGTAAATGTCCTTGATATCTTGTTCTGTATATCGCCAAAGCTGTTGTGGAAGCTAGGAGCAACAAACACAGCACCCCATACAAGGAGAACGCAACCCGTCAGAAGTCGTCTATTTCCGTGTGGACAATTTTCATTGGTTAGACGTATTATCGCCTGCTGCAGTCGGAAGGGGAAAATTCCGAAATTGTCTTCCCCCTTTCCGTAAAACGTGCAGTGTAAAGGCTCGTTCAGTGAAATATGTACACACCACCGCGTTAGAGTGTTTAAAGGCTAGCCGCGCTATCCTTGTGTGTGGGGTGCTGTGTTTGTTGCTCCTAGGTGGAAGCTCTGGCAAAACAGTCTGTGGATAATTTTAGCCATTTCCGGTGGCTGGTGTTCTATAGGAAGGCTTCTCAAATATAACCGAATGACGTAATCTATCGGGCCGTTCATTGGAGATCGCCATCTATTCTGGTCCAAATAGGAAACGTTATCTCAAAAAGAGCCAAACACGGATGGGGATCCAAACACGACGTAGCCCCTTTGGATCGAGACCGGCAAAAATTCCGCTCACGCGAAGTAATAATACGAAATAAAAGGGGCTCTCGGGGTCAAAGCTGGGTTATCAATGATTGCAGGCTCCGCTCATTCCGGACCTTTAAGTAGAAAGCGCGTCCGAGCGAACGAATTGGCCCTTTTTAGAGGCGCGCCTCCGTAATGAATACTCCCGAGCGACGACGGCTATCCGTTCCTGGAATACATCTTTCATTAAAACAAACAGCGTCTTATTATTTCTTAAAAGGAAGCCGGAACTCGGAAAGATCTCCGGAAAGAAAAGATTCGCCTCCAAAGGTGTCTCGGAACAATGCGAGAACCGTCGAGGGACCGGCTGGAACCAATGAGGGCCCGGCTGGAACCAACGAGGGCTCTACCAGGGCACCGAGGGGACGACCATCTTCGCGAGATGAAAACTTACAACGAAAGCGAGAATACCTCTTAGTCATCGCGATTTGCTGGCGGAGAAAATGAGATTTGCTCTACGAGCTAGAAGAAAACGCTTCTTTCAGCATTTGTTAGCTTTAGCCGAAAATAAATGGACTGAGATTTCGAACCGTTCCTCGCCAAGTTTAAATATTAAAACGGATTATTCGCGTTTTATTTTTAACGCGCCCAGAATAAAGTTAATGATTCGAGTGCTTAAAGGGGAACGGCCAAGCTTTTCGAAATATGGCCTTATTTCCGTATCAAAAGATCAACAAGACGTTCAATATACTAACACCTACCTTTTTTTGTCTTGAAAAAATAGCTTTAGGCCAAAAAAGTTGAAACAAACAAGTTGGCAAGCCAAAATATACCTCTCCTCGGAAGAATTGTCCCTAGTGGTATTAATTTCTCGAGATAACCCTTAAAGATATATCTCCGCAATTTAGAGTTATTTGTTAAAAATATTAACCCATTTCTATCCCGCCCGGTATAAAATTTTAATTATAATTAAAATAATTGAGACGAAACGACCAATTTTAATTTATTCAGAATATCATAAGTTAAGTAGTTACAACAGTAAGTTAGACGTACTATAACAATGCACAATTGAATTAAACCCTTTTACAGAACAAGTTTATCAGTTAAATATAATACGAAGCAAATTTTAATGAAAGAAATATCTACAGAGGCTTTTTGGAATTACTCGCTTACGAAATACTTGCCGCATCTTTAACGCTCATTTTATTTCAACACTCGCCCTTGATGAAGATACCGTAGATATCTGGTAGTGGACGACTCGTTCACTTCCTGTTGACGTTGTGACGCATACCACATGAAAAAGACCAATGCCGTCCAATTTCCAATATCATATAATGACTCGCACACCCAAGAAATCATTGACTGCGTTAGAAATCGTAGATATCCAAATATCCACACCAAATGTATTTACAAGAAGCAAAAACCTTACCATCAACAAAGCACAGAGAGCCACTTGACAAACCGCCAGCTCTTAAAGCAATTAACGTTAAATTATCTCCTTTGAATTAACAGAACTATATATAGGTCGTTAAGAAAGTGGACCACCCACAGGGTCTACCCTTTAACCCTCTAATCTCGGCTGACTGCGCTAAAACAAGATTTAACCTTTAAAAAATACCAGATTAGGCCTTCATAAATTCATTAATAAAAAAAGACTTTATTACCTATTATGCTTACGATGCCTGTCTTAATTTCAGTGAATCTAAGCAGCTATCGGTGGTTCTGTGGTAGAGCGCTCGACTGCCAAGCCGAATGGTCTGGGTTCGAAACCTGGGTGGCGCATTTGTTTTTAATCAATAGAGAAACGCTAAATTAGAATTTCTTCGATGCAATAATTTCAATTTCAATTCTATTTCAATTAAACCAAAATTTCGTACTCTATTAAATACGCTTCCGATAAAGCTGAAGGTCTAATTTTCAATAAGGCGTAACAAGTGTCGGTGGTTCTGTGGTAGAACGTCCGCCTGTCAATCAGGAGGTCTCGGGTTCAAATCCCGCCCGATGCGATCGCAAATTGATACTAAGACGAATACCGTGTACAACTGGTGGAAACCCTGCCATTGGACGTTGAGAGGTAGCATTACACTCAGCACTCGGTCCGTCCCAAAGTCATTAAGAAGAAGTTGGAGAGAAAACGCCCATATAAACACAACAGACTCAACATGCACATCCATCAGAACACAAACACAACAAATTCAACACTCACAACCTACGCATAAACATTACAAAAAAGTAATACACCAAACCGTCACGACGGTGAGCGAAAAAACACCATCCAAACCAAACCGCAAATGCATCCGTTAACGCTCACCGTCACACGGTGGTTTTGCCAACCCTTTGAGAAACTGCGTACGCAGTGATTACACTTTGCACCGAAAATGCGAACGCGTTCGCAGTCCTGACAGACAGACACACCCACAGACCCACCCACAGACCCACCCACAGACAGACACGGTCGTTGTAACGCCAGGTGTTTGGGTTTGAAGTTTTGCCTCCATCTTAGGGGCTGCCGCCAGCGCCCCTAATCCCGTATGAGCGATTTGCGAACTATCCTAACTTTTAAAATCGCGCAATTTAGGCTTAAGTCTCTTATAACTGGAACGCGCCGCGCGTGCGAAACAAATTTTTCGCGCTTTTACGTGGTTTTTCTGTCTCACTGACTTCTCACCAGGTGTCGCCATGGACGCGCGCTTTTCGATTTCCCGAAATTTCTTTATTTTATTAAAAATTAACTACTTAATATTTTTTGATGCGGTTCTCGCAATAAATTTTAGTTTTTAATGGGCTATAGGGCTATCTAACTGGTTAAACCTTGACCGTTCCCCTTTAAGCGAAATAGTGATCACGGAGAAATAACGCCTAGTAGGCTAAAATGTATCGCATTTCTTAACCACGTGTTGAGCGTATATGAATTCTTCCTATAACTATAACAATAAGTACTCGCGAAGTTAAATAACTTAGTCGCTTAATTTTTAAATATTTGGAAAAAGGTTTGTTTTTTTGAATTTAAGTTTTCAATGAAAATTAGCCGACGAGGAATGAATGGCAGACGGTTCCCTATTGAGAAATTCTAGGGCAATTGATTGCCTCATTGAAACGACATCGTTTAGAAATCTAATTTTTGCTTTCGAAGAACGTGGAAGCTTCCTTGTTTTGACTGCGAGAAAGAAGAATGCAAATCGCTTTCCACCTTTCACAAAGACGACGTCGGATTTCGGGTCGAGTTTGCTTTTGAAACTTCAGATTCAATAATTCCGTACGAGACGGTGCATTTAACTAATAACAAAAGGAACGATTCTATTATATTCTCAAAGCGAACATTAACTTTTTTGCACGGTTGAAACTAGAAATGTAGAAAGGTTTCAAACAGGGCCGTAATCAGGGCCGTGCTTAGGGGGGGGGGGGGGCGAGCCGAGCGGTCGCCCAGGGCCTCTAAAATTTTACCATAGGGATGTATATACCGGAGGACCGCTACACTCAGTTTCGCGAATGTATTTCGCCCGGGGCCGCGAGACCTCTAAGCACGGCCCTGGCCTTAATATCTTAAAAATGGAATTCGGCGAGCAAGCTAGTAAATATTGAAGAAGTATTTTCCATGGTTTAATGCGATTTTTTTAAGATGGTACACGTGAAGGATTTGCTTAGTAAATATGATAAGTGCACCTTCAAATATCATTTCGAACGAAATCTGAAGCGCACTGAGTTGAAGTGAACCTTCGTGTGTACACCCTTAAAATAAGTGGAATTTCTTATTTGGCTTCATATACAGGGTGTTTGAAAAGGTTATGCAAAGATTTTAAGGAGTTGTAAGGGGTGAGTTGAGAAGTATGCCTGTTTTTTCCGCATTTTCCTACGATGAGTTAAAAGAGCGCCAGAGAGCTTCAAAGTGTGGCCTACTAGCGCCTGGAAGTAGGCTGCAACAAGCGCAAAACCAAGGAGCGGGGAAATTCGAACATTAAGGTTTGGGTTCGTGTGATAGGTAAAAAGGACTTTGTAAGCAAATCGAGGTAATCAGCTTAAAAAGTAATCTTTAACAGTATTTAAAGTCCCTGCTGCTTGGTTTTGCACTTGTTACAGCCTACTTCCAGAGGCTAGTAGGCCACACTTTTATGATCCCTGGCGCTCTTTAAACTTATCGTAGGAAAATGCGAAAAAAACAGGCATACTTCTCAACTCACCCCCTACAACTCGTTAAAACTTTTCAAAAACCTTTTGAAACACCCTGTATTACTGCTGAAGTTTTACCAAAAGAACGTCTTTTCAACATTGCCAAGCTAGCGTGTGGAAATGTCTGCAAAGCACGATTAAAACCTGTAGACTTTCCCGTACATTACGTCACCGTTTTACGATGCCTAGCTTATTTTATAATACTTGCCCCGAGATACTAAAGCAGAATATAAAAAAAAAACTAAATATAAACTGAATTTATACACCCTTAAATTTGAATATCTTATCACGTCTACTAGTTCCGTGGAACAATTTAACTGGAACTACATTTCATGATTCTATGAAAATGTTCGTGGCTTTTAAAAATAATCTGATTTCTATCTTGGCCCCGCGTAACAAATTTTCTGAGAAATATCACTATTTTTTCTTGGCACCAGGATACTTTCTTTAACGTCATAAGCCGAATTTGCTTTCTTCGCGTAGATTATATTAGCGTACGCACCACATCGGCAAAAAATGATTTATGGGATACGTTCCAGGTTATTTTAGCCAGCGTCTATTATTTCTTGGCGCTTTTTACCCCCCCTTTCTTCCCTCTAGATCACAATGGACGTTTTCACTGATCCGTTACCGCTTTATCGAGTGTCTTCCTTCAGCCTATATTCGTTGTCGATGCCACTTTATCCTGCCCTGTAGCCACCTCTCGTTCAAGTTTTTCGGATAATATTGATTGAAAAGCAGATGCTTCGTATTCCGTGGTGTAAACGAAACTCGGTTTAACTACTGGTTTCACAAAACGGCGAAGAAATCAAAACCCTCTTTTTGACCCTTTTCCTGACGGTCTGGACATTACTGTCCACTTTTTGACCGTGTAGGGAGCTGTTGGCTCGCGTGGCACGAAGGGCTTGTCACCACCCTCCTACGCGTAGTAACCCGGCCACCTTGGGTATTAGCCTTGCTGATTATTATTATTTTAGGACCAGCATTAAAATAAGTTTTGCGTTCCCATTTGCAATTTGAAGTTTATTTTTAAAGCTAATTTATTTTTTTTATGAGAGGAAAGGAGGGTTTAACTGCCGTTGTAGACGAGTTGCGCCTTGGACACTGAAGCGATCGAAGTTAAAATTTTCCTAAAAATCAACCCTTTACCTATCGTGTAAAGGATAGACTAAATGGGCGGGGTAAATGGTAGCCAATGAAAATTGAGATAAATATAAAAATTAATCGAGTTCGAGCGTTGACATTTTACCCACAAACCAAGAGAACAGAAACTTTAATGGTGACATCTCACGTTGGCAAACGCGTATCAGATGGACGACTTTTCCAAGTTGACTAATCCAGTCTTGGTGAACACTTGTTACATCATTTTTGCTTTTTCTTAAGAAAATCCCATCGTTACGCCATTGAATTCCTGTACAGTACGGGCCTATAAATATAACGATCCATCTCCTTCAAACAAAAGCTCAGATTTTAAAATTTCTACGGAGTTAAAATTAAATTAAAAGGGTACTTGGTATCCTGGTGCTACCCATCGTGCAATGTCATTTATTTATCTGGTAGCCAATGAAATTTAAAGGGTGGTTTAAACAAAACCGATCCGACTCAAAATAAAATTAATTAAGGCAGGTTGTCACTAAGGCGAAAACGCCACGAAGGTGAGCGTCGACGGAAAAATATTGTACTGATATTTATTGCGTCCGTTTTTAGGCCTAAGGGTGGGTTTTCATAATCACCAATCTATAGCGACGCCGAGCATCGATTCAAAAAAGATTATATTAGGCCTAACGGAGATTTTGGAGGTTATTGTGTTTTTGCCATACCAGCCGTAATGCTTGGTTTCCACTAGCGCGTGTAACGGAGAATTTCTCAGCTTTGGTACAATTGTTTTGGCACGCATCATAAAATAACATTGTAGAAAGTAAACTTTAGATCTAGCGCTTTACTCAACTTTCCGGAGCCCTAAAATTCTTACGCGCCTAGAGAAAAAGAACATTACGAAATGCGTTAGTGGAAAACTAAGCTTTAAAAGTGAATAATAATAAAAAACAAGCGAGTCAAGAGCAACTATTACGCTCTAAACGTGTTATCATTGACCTTTAAAAATAAAAAAACACATCCCAACCGATTCAGGGCAGAAACGAAAAAGTCTTTATCTTCTTACATATTTTTCAATTTTATCAATGACGTCTCATACGCTAATGATTTTTACAAACTACGGCCGGCAACATTGTTATCATTGGCAGTGTAAATGGTACAGTAAGAAAAATAACTCTTAAATTGGTATTTTTCTAACCTTCAAGATGTATCGTATAATGTGATATCTGTTCCTTATCCTTTTGAATACGTTTACGCTTCCTAAAAGATAACCTACCTATTTGTTAGCTAATTTGGCTGATATTTTTTGGCTTGGTTGTTCACGTCGGGCAAACCATTATTTATAGTTGACGTCATCTTGGAAAATGGCGGATTTGATATCCATTAGCTTCGTTATATATTCGCCTGGAAGGACTGTACAGGTTGAAGTACCTAATTTTAAACTAATTAAGGTAATGTTTATCCTAAAACTGTTTTTCGTTTTACGTCGACGCTTTTTTTTTATCTTCCAAGATATAAAAGAAACTACACATGGCTATGAAACGTTAAATAAAGACTAAGAAGTTTTAACGAGGAACTTCCGACAAAAGAAACGTCTGCAAAACACGTTGAACATCTGGTACTTTTTAGAGTACACAACTTTTTTACGATCTGATAAGAAAAATATTTCTCACGAGATACTAAAGTAGAATTTCAATAATGGCTAAAGCCCTCATTTATATTTCATTAAATATTAATATTTTATCAACATAGCCGATTTAGCAGAAAATGTCTGGGTCCGTTGGTGACACCGGGTAGACGTGACACCTACTGTTCTCGCTGGAAATTCAAAGCATTAGCCGAGTTCTTTTTTCTAAGTTCAAAATAATAGCATAAAGTTGGAACAAAAGGTAAAACCTTTCGCACAAGGGTGATCAAAAACGTATATTCAAAATCTGCCCTCAAAAAATGGCTCTTGTTATTAACTGTTTTCAGTTCTAGACGCAAAACACGACTCAAAATGTGTATTATTGATTACAGATCAGCAAAAGATATAGACTGTTTCACGACAAAACATGTCCACCATTCTCTTATCGGTTCAGCATATTTTATGCAAACTTTTCTAGTAGACATTTTTCAAAAATTCCCAATTAACGTAGGTCACCTTAACTATAAATTAGGAGAACTTTTCCAACACCTCGCTGTTCGTTAAGGGATTATTTTTAAAATAAAGAGCCGATAATCTAAGTTAAGTAGAAATCTAAGACCTATTTATATAAAGTGAATAATTTTAATACCCTCTGTATAAAACTACAAATATATTTAAACGTTTCCAATATTCAAAATAGGTTATATATTATATTTCTTGTAAAGATCAAGAACTTCTTGGACGTCGTCTGTGGAGCCCAGAAAAACCGGACACCTTTGGTGAATCGCTTCCGGTTGGACGTCCAAAATGGGGATTTTCCCAGTGGACGCCAAACCACCGGCTTTCTCAATGATGTAGGCCATGGGGATACATTCGTACAGCAGACGAAGCTAGAAATTAAGAAGATCATAATGAGTAAATCCGGGGATTAATAAACGCTGTTGAAATAGCACCTTTCCTTTGGGAGATTCTGTAGTAGCAGGGTACATAAAAATGCCGCCATATTTGAGCGTCCTGTGAACGTCAGCCACCATGGAGCCGACGTAACGAGCGCCGTAGGGCTTTCCTTCTTTGGGGAACTTCTTACTTTTCACGTACTGCGTCACCGCCTGATCCCACAGAGCTTCGTAACCTTCGTTCAAACTGTAAATTTTGCCCCTGGGCTTGACCCGCATGTGAGGGTCGGTTAAAATGAACTCGCCGATCGCCTGAAGATAAAATTATTAACATCTTATTGCAATTATTGGTAGGTAGTTTAGAGGGAAACGTACCGGATCCAGCATAAAGCCATTGACTTCGTCGCCAATCGAAATAACAACCATAGTGGCACTACCATAAAGAGCGTAACCAGCCGCTACGACGTGACGTCCACTTTGCAGAGCGTCGGTTACCGTCGGGGGCCCGGAGGATACCTACAGGAAAGGCCAGAGGGAAATATTAGTCCAGTAAATAATTTATTTTGATCATTAAAATAAATGTTTTTATTTAAACTTGGGGAGAATGAATCATGGCCACGAGAGTTCGAGGAAAAACGGCACTGCCGTGTGCTTTAATCGTCTCTGAAGACAGTCAGTTTTGGAGAACAAATCAACATGGTCATTCTTCTCATAAATAGTTCTTCCATCAACTTTAATATATAGCCTTTACAGAGTCAAATTAGAGAATCAGGAACTGCAAAACCCATGTATTTGGAAGAGCGCAAAATCTGCCCGTTCACCAATGGTCATTTTTTAAATTAAGGATTGTATCAACAGCTGCAATCCAGTCTGATTTACAGCTGTAGCAAATTATGCCACCGTATGAGAAGACAAGTACTTGGCGTTGTCTAGGAAACCTATTTATCTCGCACCTGAGAACGCCTATGACGAAATACCTTTTTATAAATGGCGAAGATGGAGCCAATTGATACCAAACAGTCAATGTTGGAGGAACCATCCAAAGGATCAAAACAGACAATGTATTTGCCTTCTTTTTCAGTTTCAACTTCGATCACGTTTTCGTTTTCCTCGGACACGAGTAAGCACGTCGTGTAGGAAGACTTTAGCATATTTATAAATAGGTCATTGGCTAAGGTGTCCAACTTCTTGACCTCTTCACCTTGAACGTTGATCTCTCCGGCAATGCCATATCTGAAATTCAAGTATTTATTTCATAAAATTACCACACAACAAGAGATAATAAATCGGCCTTTTTCTCTTTGCCCTTGGAGTTATCTTTATTTGATAAGGAGTTAGTTGAAGTGTTGAAGATGCTTACTTAATTTTAATTGGCTAAAAAAGAAGGCTCGATCGTCAACCGATTAAATATGATACAAATTAAACTGTTATAATGGCACTTACAATTTGGCGAGTCCGGCTTTCCTGACGGCTGATGACACGGCTTTAATCGCGGTTAATAAGCTATTTAATAGCTGAGTGAGATCACCTGTTGCTTGAGGAACTTTCTTCTGTTCGGCCAGAACGTATCTGGTCAGTGTCATGGAGTTGGTGTCGATAGGTGGTCCGGTGGAAGACATGGCGACGCGGGATGTACCGATTCTAACTAATAACGAAAATAATGATTTAATAGAAATATTAAGGCACTAAAATAAGCGACCGCCACGCGATGCGTTTCACATCCGAATTCTAAATCCCGGATTCCGGCCGAGGTACCGGGAGGCCCGCATAAATTGCACAATGTTGCCGTGACGTAGCGACACACCCACAGCCTCGTAGATAAAAAAAATCGATATACACTACGTTCCCACCATCTAGCGGGGGAAATGAAACATTTTTTTTTATATAATTATAAAAACAGAAAGATTAAAATTTTTATTTTATTACGTTAAATTAGCGCAAAGAATTAAAAGAATTATATTTTGGGTAATTGCATTTAGTAGCGTGTATTTCCAACAGGCGCCGCTCAATTCGGATGCTGGCGGGAATTTTGAACAAGATTTTGAATCTTCCGCAAATTCTTATTTTTTCTGTATGTGTTTTTTAATATTAAATTATATATTAATTATTTAGTAATTTATTTAGCCTACATTATATTGCCATCAATGAGAGTCACGTTATCGGTTCACAACATTCAAAATGCCTATGGACATAATAGAGTTATGAATCTTTTAACAGCCTAGTAAAATTACTCAATAGAAGCTTAATACCTTCACAAGTAACATAACAACATTAAGTATGACTCTTATAGACTTGTCCATGAATATTTTACTTATTACCACCTTTCTTTACCAAATACAAATGAGTAAAGGAATTAGCAAGTTCATAATACGAAAATTTTTTCGTTTTGTGGTTTTCTGTTGGTTTATTGGTCTCAGATTTTTAACATTTAACCTTCAGAGAGTAAAAAATGTTTTAAATAATCCATATCATTATTTGCCAAAAATCCGAATTAGTTTTCATTTTCAAAGCGTTTCAATTTTGGCAAACCTCAGCGTCAAAGAATGAACAAGCACGTGATATCAATTTCATTCGATAGTAATGTTCAAAAGTAAAGTGCACAAAGTCGCTACTGGGTGGCGATATTTCGCAATTTTGTGCCGGCACCGTGAAGAAAGAATACAAAAAACGATTTTCCCTAAGTGTCATACTTACGGAATTATGTTACTTAACACGTTATGAATGTCGAGCCAATCTAAGTTAATGACAATTTGTAATTGTATAAAAGCGGATAATGAGCAACGATGCGAATCGACGGAAAATTGCATTAAAGAAACTAATGAATATGAGAGAAGCTAATAGTCATCGCTTCGAAAATTTCACGAGATGAGCTAATGGTCATTGATTGGAAATCTCATTGAGATTTAATTCGATTCGTATCTGGTGACCAAGATGGACTAAAAATGTATCTCGTGAGAATAGGTCCTCGATCTTTCGATATGCTTACACATATCGGTAACTCCTTTAAAGTCGCCTTTACACGACTTGCGCTTAAATATAAGCCCTTTAAGGTAGTCATTAGTGCAGGGTATATATCTATTTATAATTTTCTTCGCCTATTAGGCAACCCGCCAGTCTTCGGTAATTAACGTTCAAGGGATAGTTCCGCGTATTAACTTTAATATTGTACCAAGGGTGAGTTTACAAAGGAATTAGTACTGAAATATTTTACAAGTTTTTAGTAAAGCTCAAAAGGTGAGTTTAAATCTTTATGAGTGCTGAAATATTTAATTTAAAAGTTTTCAGTTAAAGTAATTAATTCAAATTAAATAAAAACGTTCTTAAATTTGAATGTTTAACAGCGTAAATTTTGGTCGGGCCGCACTGCAGATGGTTTTATTACATCTTAAGACGAAAAATCTCCTGATCGAGCATTTTCAATTTGGTATTCTTCCAATGGTAGGTTTTTCAAATATTTTATGGCTAAAGTGATTTATTTTAATAAATAATTTGTCAATTAATTATAAAATATGTCTACACGTTCGTAGCGTATGAAATGTATAGTTAAACTAGTACGTTTAAATGTTTCTACTATGTTAAAATACGCTTTTCTAACGAGAGATGGTGCTACGTGCTCTATAAATCAGATTTAACAAATAAAATGTTACCGAATAAAAATGTGAACCTTGCATACAAACCAAACTAGTTACTCTCAGTTTTCTCACGAGGGTCAAATTTAGCATTTTAAAAATATAATTTTCACTTTATTTATAATTCCAAAGGAAATTAGTGTTAATCTATTTTTTTGTCACTTGGCAAAATGCTTTGAAACATTGTTTGGTTTCCTGTAGAAAGTCTGCCAAAATTATCGAAATATTTTTACAAGACTACACTTTCAGGTACAACATCAAATCTACATCTGGAACATAATATATTTTAGTTCATAAACTGAAAAATTTATTTATTTTTATAGCACACGTGTTACAAACAAAATTTAAATTATTCTTTTTTATATAATTACCGAAAACTGTGAAAAATAGATAACTATTTTGGGAAAGTGGTCGATTTCAAAGGATTCCTATTATAATTGCAATTTATTAAAGTAAATTTAGGTATGGTAATATATATCGATAAAACTTGAAAATTACCCATTATTTCAATTTTGCAATGAAATGAAAGTTAACTTGAGAAAAGGTTTTGTATTTTGTCTATATTTTAACTGCATTAACAAGCAATAAAGAAGATCATAAAATATATATTTAAAAATAATTTTTTTACCAAATGATTAATAAGATTATCATCAGGGTCAGCCTATTTTAAACTGGTGTGTAAAATATGAGACAAATATGAATGAGTTTTTCGTTATATTTTAGAAAACTTTTAATATTGAAAGTTTAGTTTGAGGCACAATCTTGAGAATTTACAAAATGGTAGACAGATATGTAACACAATTGGCGGCAATTAATTCTTTTAGTTTCGATCAATAGATCGTCCGAAGTTAACCCAAAAGACGATTTCCCCGATGTTCCCCGGTGAAAAAGACCCATCTTCAAATTTTTTTAAATACACATTTTTAGTTTAGGGCTTTCAGAAAGTAAATATACTATATTTATATTTAAGTCCTAAGAGGGAATATAGATATCATATAGGTGATTTTACCTTGTTAACTAATTTGACCCCCAATTTATCTCTTCAACAGTTTATTCTAAAGACTAGGGTGGTCCTTATTTATTTAAATGTAATTTTTCCAACTAATATGTAACTAATTTAAATAACAAATGTAAAGCTATAACAGTCGATACAGACCATACGCAGTATTATTTGTAATAAAATTAGAACGCTTTGTAAAAAATTTAAAACAAATTAAAACAACAGTAGTGATCAATGGTCAGTTTCAATTGCTTGTCAATATGAAGACAGTGACCGGATGTACCAATACATCAGGCCACTCAGGGGATTTGACTTCACAAGTCGATAGTTGACTTAGGCATGTTTGGTTCCTTGTGTAATAGCTTAGCTGATTATTATCATCAAGTGGGGTGGCGGAGTAGTTAGCGCTTTCGCCTCGCAGCATGACGAGCCGGGTTCGATCCCCGCTTGTGGCACTGGGTGAAAAACTCTGAATAACTCCTTCGGCATTAAGTTTGCAAGTTCTCTACCCACTGGTTTAAGGGGTTTTCTCCCGAGCTCTTCGGTTTCCCCTTCCTTAAAAACTTGTAGAGGTTAACTGTAATAGTTAGTGTAGGGAGCTGTTGGCTCGCGCCACCCTAATACGCATTGTAACCCGGCCACCTGAATTAATGGTTTTACAAGTCGCTTGGTGACTAAGGCCTAGCTGATTATTATTAACATATGGCAAGTAATTTAACGTAATCATATGACGATTATAAAATGGATAGAAATGGATATTGTAGACGCCCCCCTTTGATCACGGCCTATTGAGTTTGGAAGGAGAAATTGGAGAGGCGCGCACGGAAGCCAACCAGGGACGTTCCATTTGGAGCAACGGGGTCGAGCCAAGATTGCGGAACAAAAAGGGCGAACGCCATAATCCCTGGCGTCTAAAGAGAGGAGAGCCGAGTCAAGTACGTTCATTAATTAAATTTGGGGTAGGCGCTACTTTTAATTGGAACGTGAGGGTGGTACCTTCGCGGCCCTGGACAAATTTTAGCCGTCCGTCGGTCGCGAGGGGGGCCGGGGCGTGTAACTGGCTAATTCAACAGAAAGGTCTTTACGGGCGAGGTATAAAACGACCTCGTTTCCTACGCTGGACAATGGAACGAGCGCCACGAGTGCCTCTTCCCAATTTGACTATTTTCTTAATTACACCAGCGAAGACTTTTTCAAAAGATTCGAGCTATTGTAGCGTTAAGTCGTACTGCATTTAAATTTCGTAGAATAAAATGCGCGGAAAAACGTCTTGGTGATACGAATTTATTCATTATTATTGCGCAATTAGTGCGAAATATCGGAAGGCTATTTCTTAAATACTAGGCGTTTCAAAACATTACCAGTTGATGAAAAATTATTTTGAAACTGAAATTATAATGCAAATATAGTTAGTAGCTTAAGTCTATAATATTGTTCCATAAGTTCGTCACTTTTAGGCAATATTTTACTGAGATATAGTAACGGAGTGACGTCATCACAAGAAGAAAATCTCCCCCTAGCGAGGCGCTGTCAAAGGCTACGTGTGACGCGTTAGCGAACGGACGCCAAATAGCGACGAAGCTCGTAATGTAGTCTGTCTTGTGAATAGCTCTCAGTAAAACTTTTGCATGAGAAGAATAGGAAGTGTCACACTTATGGAATAATATTATACACTTATGTTAGTAGTAATATCACATCGCTTCCATAATACGGTTGGCGCCATCTACTATTACTTAGTAATACTTAGTATATTATTACCAGCTCTCCCATTTCATAAAAATCTGCTTTCGATAAAGCGCCACAATAAATACCGAAGTGGCGAACTTGTCAGCAATTTTGGTTTACAGTTTTACCATACGTCTATAAGCCGGCTTTCTCACGTTGCCGCTAGGGGGAAATTTTCTTCCCGTGATGACGGCACTCTGCGAATAGCTCTGCCAGTAAAATATTTCCCTCAAGACCCTTATGGAAGAATATCATGAACTTTACGGTGGAAAAGGTAGAAGCCAAGTTTTAAAGGTGTCATCAACGATGCAGATAACTTTTCCCCAATCCGACTACAGAGCTTGGAAACCTTTAAAACGAAAGAAAAAAGCAAATCGGTTTAAAAATGGGTTTGAGGTTGAATTTAAAATCAGATTCTCTCGATTTAAGCTACGGCCACGCTAGAACCTTAAAACCCGGTTTAAGTCGGTTTGGATGGCCAATTTCGACCAAGAAAACCGTTCGCCAGCGATAGGGTGAGCTAGGAATTCGTCGCGAAGAAGTTCCCTTTTCGAATCACTAGTCGGCGCTAGTGGCGGACGAAACGAATACTATGGACTCTCTTCTCTCATTTTTGCTAACTCTATTGATCTGGTCTCTATGGTTACGATTTTCTTTGTCTTTGAGTGGAGGGGGCCGTGCGTGAATAAAGTTCGCAATTTCGTTTCCGGATCGCGAAACTCCGACGAATTATCGTTCTATTTCTACTTTAACAACGAGATAATCATAGTAATGAATTCTCCGAGACATTCCCTCAGTTTACGCGCCGAACAACCTCCCTGGGCTGTATTGGTACGAGTGGCGCGATGAAACAATGGTCCCCGAGGAGGTCTCCCTTCCAGTGACGTCACGCGAGTCTCCGGTATCAGACCTGTTGAAAGTAGAAACCTGTTTGATGCTTTGACGGCTTTGACTACGCGAACGTAAAAGCTAAGATGAAAAATAGTTCTCGGCAAGAAACGCGGGTAGGCGCTGCCGACAAAACAAAGCGGACGCAAAATTACATTCCGAAGACATTGTTTCCGACGTTTTAAATTTGGAAAGCAAACACTTTATTCCAAATATATCGAAGGAACAAAAATTTCATCGAAATTACCTTCGTTAGCGAAATGAGAAAAGAAGTTAAACATTTATTTCCAACGCTGTTATATTAATCGTTGTTTACAATGTTGTCAAAAGCCTATTAATTCCGAAACCGATTAATAATGTACATTTTTAAGGCGCGTATACGTGTCGAAGTTGAGAAACGCGCTGTTAAGTGTAAAATGAAGCTTCACCCGCAACTAACGCCAAACGTCTATAACCCTCGTTCGAGAATCCATTAATCTAACAGAATGCGGAAGAGAGACGTTCGGTGGATCACCTCCTCAAAACGTTTGAGGGTTAGTTTCGGCAGTAAAATTACCCACCCACTATAGTTAGCTCTCAACCTCGAGCGCGAAAACCTTTAACAGCCTCAGGGTGAAATCGACCCATCAACCATTGACTTACCGTTTCAACTCCTCTACCATTGGACTAGCGAGGACAATGTTCCGTAGGACTCGGTTATTTGTCAATTTTTTTTGATTGAAGCTACGACGTAACGAGCGCCAGATAGCCGTAGCTTCCGTTAATCCACCATAAATATATAACTGAATATCCCTTTAAAAGCTCTACCGCTCCGTTGAAGTTTTACCGCGCTTACTTTAGCCGCTAATGGCAGAAATAGACCTCCATTTAGTTGGGCATTGAATACGAATTAATGGGATTTGGTAAGGCGGGTATACAGCCCGTAATATTAAATCGAAGTTCCATTGAGATGTAAAAGACGCGAAAATAACGGGACGGCTATCTGAAGGCGGGGATCTAAGCTCCTTTTCCCGTTTTCGTCGACGCGAAGAATAGAGCGAATTAAATTCGAGGATTTTCCAAATCTGAAATGGGCTTAGAGAGAATAGGTATCAATCGGGGGAGGAAATGAGCGTGTGTCGTACGACAAAGGCCCTCGATACGAGATCAAAGGCTTAACTAACCAGTAGGTGAAGTCATTTCCGGGAAGCTGGCGAAAACACTTATTCGAAAGACATTATAGACGACGGCTCGCTTTATCTCTCGGCCTAATTATTCATAATTTAGCTCGGATCCGCCGCTATTCAATTACGACACAAAGGCTCGCCAAACTGACAACTTCCAAAAACGAGGGACAGGAATCTCCGTTGCCGTTCACTCACGCGGCCTAAAATTATACTGGCTCTAGCTTTTGAGCAAAATCACTTTCGGGATTCATATAATAACAATAATAATAATAATCAGCTAGGCTATTACCCAAGGCTTGAGCTGATGGAGTTATCAGCTAGGATAATACCCAAGGCACCACCTTAAGCCTAAGTCATCTAGCGACTTTTATTGCCTTTAATTCAGGTGGCTGGGTTACAATGCGTAGGGGGTTTTTTTGTGCCACGTGAGCCAACAGCTCCCTAGACTTTCTATTACCGCTAACCTCTACATTCTTAATTTTTAATTCTTTGGAAATGATCGATAACTGGCCTAACTTTTCACCGAATACTTTTAAAATTAAAATATAGTTAAAGCTAGGAGCAACAAACACAACACCCCACACAAGGAGAACGCAACCCGTCAAAAGTCGTCGATTTTCTCGCGTACGTTTTTCATTGGCTAGACGCTTTAGCGCCTGCTGCCGTCGGAAGGGGAAAATTCGGAAATTGTCTTCTCCCCCGCCCGTAAAACGTTCAGCGTTAAGGCTGGTGACGCTCGTCCAATGAAATTCGTACACAACCCTTCGTTAGCGTGTTTAAAGGCTAGCTGCGTTCTCCTTGTGTTTGTTGCTCCTAGGTTAAAGTAACTTACGTCGTTAGTAAAACAAAATTAAAAGATCTGCTACTACATGGAGTTGTTTGATAAATTAAAATAAAATGTATTTATCGTCGGGAAGCTTTCGGGCCGTAGTCCTTTTTTTATTCAAAGAAGAAAGGGCTGATTTGAGTCTGATATATTTGTAACGGCCACGCCAACGGGGTGATACGTGAGGACAGGGGTGGGGACACCCGTGGCGGAAGTATTCCGACCACCCGTTGGGGGATTGGTGGTCGTCCTCACACAGCCATCCACAAACTCTGCCTCCCGGACGCCTGGGATTTCAGGAGTGAGCCACTACTCCCGGTGGCCGTAGTCCTTCTTCAGCTTATAATACACGAATACTAAAATCGCTTAACCAAAATATACATTTTTACAACATTCTTTATACAATATTATCTCCAACCTAACACCTCACTTTTTACCTCTCCGAGGGGACAAAGTCCCCTTGGAGGGGTTGTACAATCATCGTGTCTGTGTGTGTGTCTGTCTGTCTGTGTGTGTGCGCGAACGCGTTACCGGGGGCAAAGTCCAATAGTCGTGAAATCGTTGTTAAAGGTTGGCAAAACCACCGTCTGGCGGTGAGCGTTAACGGGTAAAGTTGCGGTTGTGTAGGGTGCGGTTTAGTCGTTTTTTCGTTAACGCTCGCCGTCGTTTCGGTTTCGGCTCAGTTGTAATGGGAATTTGTTGCTGTTGAGTTTGTTTGTTATGGCGGTTGTGAGTGTAGAGTTTGTGTAATGGCAGTTGTGAGTGTTGAATTTGCATATGCGTCTTTGCTCTCCAACTTCTTCTTATTGACTTTTAGGGACGGACCGAGTGCTGAGGGTTACGATAAACGTCTCAACGTCTAAATGGCAGGTTTTCCACCAATTGTATCAATTTGCGATCGCATCAGGCGGGATTTGAACCCGAGACCTCCGGTTTGGCAGGCGGACGTTCTACCACAGAACCACCGACACTTATTTCGCTTAATCGAAAATTACAAATTAACAGAGTATTAAATTTTGGTTGTTACTAAATAGAACAAAATTTCGTGTTCCATTTAAATTATTGCATCGAAGTAATTCTAATGTAGCGTATTCTCTGTTGATTTATAACGAAAGCGCCGCCCAGGTTTCGAACCCGAGCCCTCCTGCGTGACAGGCGATTGGTCTACCACAGAACCACCGATACCTGTTACTCTTCTTTGAAAATTATAAACTCAGCTTCTCGGAAGAGTATATTAATGGTTTTTAAAGTCTACATTTTTTACGTATGAAATTTTAAAAGTGAAATCTTGTTTCGGATACGCTTTTTTGTTGTGTTTTTTAACTGATCCCGATTACGTTCTTTTTTGTCTAATCTTTGGTATTGTTGGTTTTTTCTGTTCTACTATTTTTTAAGTTTATTTCCTTTTTCCCGCAAAATCGTCCAGTCTTAGAGGAACCTTTCAGAGCATAAGTCATGCCCAAAAGCTTATCCGGTTTCATTATAATAACGTGAAAAATCGTACTTGTGAATGGTAAGGTGTTGCGCTTCTTGATATTATATTTTCTATTGCTTGATTTCTAAATATTTTTCTATGAATTATTTTGATTCTGAAGTCTGATTGCTTGACTGCGTTATAATATTTTTCTATGAGTTTTGTTTCTGAAGTCTGATTGATTGGGTTGTTATTGTGTATTTTTTTATTCGTTATTTTTATTTTTTGATACTCTAATATTTTAAACTGGATATAGTATAACGTTAATTCTGCGTATTTCGAATGTGCGTGATGTGGAGGGTATTTTTACGTTTTATTAGGATCAGTTTTTTAATTTTAAATATCTTTCGTTTTATTTGTATTCTATTTCGTTTTTTCAGTCGTATATTTTTATCGAGTTGTATACATCGTGCGCTTACACTTATGTTGGTCTGGTTTTTAACTGGGTCGTCATTACTTCGTTATTTATTTTAAACGATTTCTCGACTGATTAAGATGTTTAATTTGAAATAAAATGAGCGTTAAAGATGCGGCAAGTATTTCGTAAGCGAGAAAAATACAAATACCCTCTGTAGATATTTCTTTCATTAAAATTGGCTTCGTATTATATTTAACTGATAAACTTGTATAATGTATTATTATTATTATAATATTCTGAATAAATTATACTCGGTTGTTTCGTCTCAATTATTTTAATTATAATTAAAATTTTATACCGGGCGGGATTGAACCGGGATTACGTTTTTAGTAAATAATTCGGAATTGCGGAGATATATCTTTAAAAGTCATCTCGAAAAATTAATACCGCTAGGGACAATTCTTCCGAGGAGAGGTATATTTTGGCTTGCCAACTTTTCTTTTTGTTTTTACTCTATTTTTTTTTCGATTACAATTATTTTTTAAATTTAAACCCCCCCCCCCAACCTCTAATATTAACCGAACCTTCATCTAAATTTAACAAACCTCTATCTTTTATCAAGATAGCTTCTTTAAAACATCTTTTAAACCATGTAGCTTCTTGACAAAGTACTTTAGTCGAGTCCCAATTTATTTTATGGTCTTTTTTAAATTAATACGCATGCCTAATCCATTGTTTTTATCCCGTTTATTTACACAATTTTTATGTTCCGCTTGTCTTTATGTTTGTCCAACATAGGTTTTTTTCACATGAACATTTTATCTCGTAAATAACACCCGTTTTACATAATTCTTCGATTTTAGGTTTGTTTTTATCCATTCTGATTTTATCGTATTCGAGATTTTTGAGACTACGTTTACACTGAATTGTTTTAATTGTCTTTTAGATTTTTCGGTTAAACCACTTATGTATGGTAAGGATATTACATAATCAATTTTTTCTTTCTCCATTCTATTTTTTACTAAATTATCATTAACAATTCCATTAATTAGGTGTTCTGGGTACCCACTTATCTTAAATGGTTTTGCTAATCTATTTTTATCACCAATCGGATCATCAGAGATTGCTTCAATTTTGTTTTTAAAGGATTTTAATGCGCCAATTTTAATTTTCATTATGGGAAGACTTATAGTTCAGAAATGTTTTAGCGTGGGTGTGATTTTGATATAAGGTACATATTAAAACATTTGCTTTATGTTCTATCAGTATGTCCAAGAATGGTAGAGATTGATTCGTTTCACCTTCAAACGTAAATTGTATTTCTTTAATTATATTATTGACAATTTTTAATAATTCCTTTTCATCTAAAAATTTACTTTTTATCAAAAAGACATCATCCATAAACCTTCTCCACCATTTCACTGAATTTTTAATCTTAGTATTTCTTAGTATACTATTTTCCACAAATTCCATTACTAAATTCGCTACTGGGGCCGACAACGGATTTCCCATAGCTAAACCTTTTTCTTGTCTATTAAAATTCCCCTCAAACATAAAATAAGTTTCTGTTAGGCCAATCTCCACTAATTTTAAAATCGTTTCGTAACTCAATGTTGTTATCGTATTTAATGTTTTGTCCGCTTTCAGTTTTTTTTCCAGAATATTCAATGCCAATCTGATAGGTATGCTCCCATATAAATTAATAACATCAAGGCTACAAATTTCATCATTACTATCAACATCTTGCTGTTTCAATTGAGTCACAAATTCAAAAAGTTTTTTAATGAATAGTCATTTTTTCCGACTAAAGGTGATATTAATTTAACAATATGTTTTGCTACTGTATATGTCGGATTGTTAATTGACGATACTATTAATCTAATTGGATTATCGTTTTTATGTATTTTCACCAATCCATAAATGTGAGGAACTTTAATCGCCGGTGGGAATAACGTGAATTTTTTTCCCCTATCAATTTCACCTTTTTCTATAGCTTCATTTATAATATTATGAACCTTTTTATCATTTTTTTCCGTAGGATTATTTTTAAATTGTTTATAATCATCCGTCAGGATCATTTTAATAATTTTATCTATATAGTCTTTGGCATACATTACCTCTATCTTTCGACCTTTGTCCGCTTGAACAATCTTAATCGTCTTATCTATTTTTAGAATATTAAACGCTGTTTTTTCACCTTTAGTCAAATTCGAAACCACTGATTTTTTAGAATAATTATTTTTAATTAAACCTCTTATGTCCTATAAATTGAATTTTGTATCCATGGTTAAAAATTGATAATAAAATTAAAATGACACAACTGATACTTCATGGCTTTAAAACATTATTTTAATTTTAACGTTTATAACATTAAAATAATGTTTTAAAGCCATGAAGTATCAGTTGTGTCATTTTAATTTTATTATCTCTTATGTCCTGTTTTACTTTATCAGTTAATTCTAGTTTACTCAGCTTATCCTCAGTCTGCGCACATATATACAATAAATCAACTTTCTGGACACATATTCCAAAAGACAACCATTTTGATAATAACGTCAATTAACCATTTGATAAGTTCCGGTCCGATAAATTTATTACATTATTAACCTCTAATTCATTCAAATCTGGAGTATTCCTGATCTTATCAAAAATTAGTTAAAGTAGCCTATGAGGCCGCGGGATTAGGTTTTCGGCGATCATCTTCTGTACACGATTTTGGTGTATTTTTGGGTAAATCTAAGCCGAATAAAACGTACAAGTATTAAAATGTCTTCATTCAGCGTCAACCAATAGCCGAAAACAATCCAATATTCCTAAAAAAACTAATAAAAAATTATTTAAAAAAAACTCAAAACACACTAAGTGTTGCTTGGGTAAGGTAGGTTTTAGACACAGCCAGCGCTACTCCTCACCTATCGCATTCCGAGATGGAGAAGGTGAAATTTAAAACAATTACAGCGCTAATAATTTCGTTGATTTTTTTTCTGAATGCGTCTTACGCCATCTATCGTTAAGAAAAGGAGCGGATTTAAGTAACGTACGGTTTAAGGGCACAAATCGAAGAGCCACCATTTTAATTTAATTTAAAAGCTACTGATTGGACCAGCTGAGCTCGGAATTTTTCCCCAATGATTTTTTTTTAATTTATCCAGAAAATAAAACAATATAAAAATAGTTCTTTTTATAAAGTAATGTGGCCTACTTGTTTTAATGTGGCTCTTACGTCACAATCTCTAACTTTTACAAGTCTACGAGCGCGCTACAGTCGCCAGATGAATATAGGTTTTTCTATAGCGCGCGTGCAAATCGCTCGTGCAAAGAATATACTAATAAAGCCGTGTCTCGTGACGTAAGAGCAACATTTTAACAAGTTGGGCAAGACCAATTTTTATTTTATAAAATCAACTATTAAAAGTATCAAATGTTTTTCTCCGCGTCACGAGCTTAAGCTTTTTAGTACTTTATCGGCACGTGAACTTCAAATTCCAAGTTCTTTATCTACTCCAGCGCGTGCACTCTATTTTCAATGAATATATAGCTAGTGACGTGAAAAACATTTACACATGACCAGATCGTGGTTAATTTTCAAGCGCTCGCTTGTAAACAGTTTAGGAAGCTAGTGCTAATCGAAGGCTTACTATTACCTGAAGTCTATAATATCTTCGCAAGCCCGAGGCCGATTTAAATGGGATCAATTTTATCACATACCCCAAATCATGGTATTTCGTCGTATGCTAAATGTATAAATTGTACTTAATTCATATTTATAAATCACCTATGCATCCTCTTTGATGGGGTATGGTTGAACCACCAACCCCCTTAAATACGCCCTTGATCGGGATCCTGAGACGGTACATGTTTCAAGCGAATAAAATTACAGGTTATAAAGGCAAATCATTATCTACTAAAATACGTGTTAAATTGCTTGTGATATTACCGATATTTTTTATAGTAGAAATAAAACGCCAAATATAGTGTTGTAAGTCGGAAAATTTTCCGCGGAAAATGACCGAGGCCTTTTTTCCTTAAAATATTCCGTATTTTTCCGAAAACAATTTAAAAAGTTTTAATTCAATGATTTGTCTAATATATTATTTACAAATTTAAATAAAGCGGCATTTTATTAGCCTAGCTGGTTACTAAACCTCCAGACTAGTTTAAACTGATTAACAATGTAGCACTATTAATGTTTGTAGTAGGTTTACTGATATTAGACATTTTATATCGATAAAAAGTTAAAAACCCTTAAAAAGTAATTTATGTTTCAATTTTTAATTTTTCCGATTTGCGGAAAAAGTTTTGAAAATTTTTACGCATTTTATTTTTCCGGAAAATTAGCAACACTAGCCAAAAACGATATTTGTATAGTAATAATTACGTGACTAATGCTAGAAAGCAGTAGCGGTAAAGAAACCCGGCCTATAGGTTGTTGAAAGGGCGCCAGTATACAACGACGTGGTTCAAGAGGCACCTCGGGGCATTCCGCGGTTTTTGGGAAATCATTGACAAGAGAGGAGAGTTGGAAAAAAATTTTGCGGCCAATCGATGCTTGATCTATATCTTTTCCGGAAAGGATTTTTTCTTATTGTATTCGTCGGAATTTCTCGAGATGCGCCGAATTTCAACGAGACGAAAGTGAAGGAAAGAGATTGCAGCCTGGCGAGTAATGAGAGGCCAGAGAGAGGCAAAAAAGAAAAGCCCTTGTTAGATGGCTGCTTCGCTCTTCTAATGAGCAATTGCAACACCTTTCGAGTATCTACAGGTCCCGCTTCCAAGATAAGACATGCGCTCCGAAGTCGACGGAAACGCGCGCAACCTTTTAAAGAAGTTTGCGTCTATTGACTCTAAGACGCACTCGACCTCAACTCCTTTGATCTTTTGGATCGGATGAAAAGGAAGTCCGAATGGAACGGGGACCGTCTTTGGTCAGAAATATCAAAGCGCGAGTTTTATCTTCGCGCGAAATAAAATTAGGAAATTGAGTCAGAAGCTTCCGAATATAACTTACCATGTATGTAGTTTATAGCTGACACTACCAGAGGGCGTAAAGGAGCAATGCCCCTGTCAAATATATTACTGGGATGGGTCACTAATGCGTGTGTCCCATCCAAATTTTAATATTAAAATTAGTTGAAGGTTTTAAAGGCTTAATAAAAAAACTATAATGGTTAAGAACCATACGAGAAAAATGAACGTTTTCAGTAATTTGATGCTTAAAAATTTCCAAGTTAAATTTGTGATAATCACCTTATGTTCATTTAAATAATTTCTTAAGGCAAAAGATATTCAGCCTTGGCAGTTTTTTGTTAAAGGTCGACTACATAGTTATTCGGTTTACTCTGTCTTTCACTGGAAGCTGGCTCGCTGCAAGACGCATGTGCTATGCAAGCAGCCAACTACCAGTAAAAGACAAAGTAAACCGAATAACTATGTAGTTCGCCTTTAAGAAAACGGTTTCCAAAACGTTGGGGCTCCTCTCCTGGGACCTTAGGGTTTGAGTTGCCTTGTCCATTCCAACTTCTCAATCGTTCCTACGCCCTTGGAAACTATTAAGGGCCAAAATATTTGCTTGAGCTGATGGAGTTAGCAATAAATAAAATGTTGTAGACACCAATTACTGAACCTAACCAAAGATAGAGCAAGGTCGCAACGCCCAGAATTTCTAGATGATAAGACTGGTTACGTTAAAAATTTCAAAATTCAATAAATAAAATACAAATGTTACGCGTTCTATTATTTTCCAAATCAATTTAATCATATGTTAAACCAATGTCAGCTTGTTATCAGCTAGGCGAATACCCAAGGCACCACCTTAGGCATAAGTCATCAAGCGACTTTTGAAGCCATTAATTCAGGTGATCGGGTTACAATGCGTAGGAGGGTGGTAGCAAGCCCTGCATGCCACGCGAACCAACAGCTCCCAACACTAATCAAGCGTATGGTTTCAGCCATTCTCCGAGGGGCTGATCATAATCCTTGTACAATCCTGTAGCTTTGACTGTACTAAAGTAATTACGTAATCGATTACAGATTTAGCACTAACAAAGGCTTTATTCGCTGTAATCAGTGTACAGAATTTAAGGAAGTGGTTATCCCCTTGGCCTTCTCTCCTTAAAGGGGAACAGCCAAGCTTTTCGAAATATGGCCTTATTTCCGTATCAAAACATTAACAAGACGTTCAATATACTAACACGTACCTTTTTTGTCTTGAAAAAATAGCTTTTAGCCCAAAAAGTTGAAACGGAAAATAACGCCAGGTGTTTGGGTTTGAATTTTCGCCGCCATCTTAGGGGCTGCCGCCAGCGCCCCTAACCCCGTATGAGCGATTTGCGAACTAGCGTAACTTTTGAAATCGCTCAATTTATTCTAAAGGCCCAAACACACATACGGTTCGCAAGCGATTTCGCCTGCGAATTTTTGCGCACGCGCCCATGCGCCATGACTTTGATTCTATTTAAGTCACGCGACGCGACGCGATTTGCCAGCGAAATTTCGCGTGCGAAGGCTATGTGTGCATCCGTCTCTTATAACTGGAAAGCGCCGCGCGTGCAAATTAAAAAATAAAAACTAAAATCTTTCGCATCTACAGCAGCGCGAGCTTTTTTTTTTCAATTTTAATCGAGCCGGGAGTGTCTCACCGGTTTCTCACCAGGTGTCGCGGCGGACGCGCGCTTTTCGATTTCCCGAAATTTCTTTATTTTATTAAAAATTAACCACTCAATATTTTTTGATGCGGTTTTCGCCATAAATTTTAGTTTTTAATGGGCTATAGGGCTATCTAACTGGTTAAAGCTTGGCCGTTCCCCTTTAAGAAAGTGCGTTTTAACGGCGTAGAAGTCTCCAAATATCCCTTTAAATTTCGTGATATCCATTATAATATACATAAATTATTATTATAAAACAATGGTCGTAGATTTAAATAATGACCCTAATCTTCAAATCTCGAAGCAGTCACAGGGGCGAAATGTGTGTTTTTCATTTTATGACGTCATAAGATGAATCGCAGCGATTCCTAACCCATTTTACCAAATCGACGCAGTTAAACATTCAAATTCCAAGTTTTTTTGTTTATTTTTACTACAATAAATTTGGTATTTTCATACTTTTCCATACGTAGAATTATCCTTGCTCCAGTGTTAAGGTATGTATTTAAAAAGAACGATGGAAACTAGTAGTTGGAACCGAGTGCAAGTTAGAAGGAAATTTCTATTTTTACGATAACGCTTATTCTTTGAACTCCGAGACCGGGGGGGGGGGGGGGGGTAGAGAGGGTTGGGGTAAAAACTCGGGAGCACCGAAAGCGTCGCTAACAAGTTTTTTTTAATGAGGTGGACCGTGACGTACAGTAGCTTGACATCGAGTGACAAATCTAAGAGAGGCAA
Organism: Leiobunum rupestre; assembly: GCF_980474605.1. Lineage (NCBI taxonomy): Eukaryota > Metazoa > Arthropoda > Arachnida > Opiliones > Sclerosomatidae > Leiobunum > Leiobunum rupestre. The sequence goes on along the minus strand of NC_143387.1, from coordinate 29,079,440 downwards.
AGAAATGCTTCCTTCACAAACTGTGGAAAAAATCTTTCGTCGGAAGGAAGAGATCAAAGACTAACGGCAGATGTTTTCAAGAAATCTTGATTATTTCAATAGAAATAATAGAATAATAATAATAGAAGTACGAATCGGAAAATAGGGGAACAAAATAAAAATAGATAATCAATTTGCCTTTTTATAACATGGTAAAAAAACTCGAATTTCAAATCTTTTCGGTTTAATTTAGTTTCGGTTTAACGGCATTATTTTCGGGACCTTACGCGCTAATAAGATGAGTAACAAGAGGGTAGGGGCGTGAAAGGGGGCTACGATTGTAGACAGGAAACGGGTTATAAAAATATTGATTGGTATTTGGTCGTGGAGCACCGGCTATATCTATATATACTTATATATCAATGAATTATGCATCAAAAATAACAATTCACGCCAACATTGGAAAAGGAAGCGTATATTTTCCCGTCCACATTTGCATATTCAATAGCGATTTCCAACGACAATTTTTTTCAAATGAAGCTATTAATATATGAATTACAATTTTAGTATACTACTACTTATTACTATGATTTCGAAAATTCTTCTTTAGCGTTTCTAAATTCGTTCTATTTCATGTATAATTATTTCAAAATGATCAAATTGTTTACAATTTTCAATTTTGTACACGTGTATAATAAATTTTAACAGGAAGAATGATTTAACTCAAGAATTGGTCAAATTATTTCATCGTGAAATTTTTTTAAACCAAGCATTTTGTCTTGAAGCTACACATTTATTGGTAAAAACTTTTTCTAACAACCTCATTAGTATTGGAAACTGGGTTCACATATAAAAAATTGAAAATGATAAAAAATATAAAACTTCTTTTAACTTAATAATTGCGCGCATTTGTTTTTTAATTGGTTGCTCCTATATTTGAACAATTATAAAACAATAATTATCAGCTAGGCTAATATCCAATGAAACCACCTTTGGCTCAAGTCTGCTAGCAACTTTTAATGCCTGTAATTCAGGTAGCCGGGTTACAATGCGTTGGAGGGTGGTGGCAAGCCCTTCGTGCCACGCGAGCCAACAGCTCCCTGCACTAACTATGGCCGTTAACCTTAACATGTTTTTATGGAAAAGGGAAACCGATGAATTCGGAGGAAAACCCCTTTATCTCCCAACCTTACTCCAGAGTTGGCGAGATGAAAACTTGAACTGTTTTTTTTTCCAAATAAATTTAAAACAAAAATCAGCTAAAAAAATTGTAAACTCAAAAATATATCTTCGCCCTCGAATACACTGTAGATAATGAAGATCTAGGTTTCAAAATACCTAGTTAGATTTAAACCCTGAAATATAAGTTGACGTGGAGATAATTTTATTTTATTATTACGCAGGAATTTATATAATTCGAAGTTTCATTTAAATCAAGGAATACTTCTGCGTATTGTTCCATACCAGAGTGACTGAGAAAAATCATATCACCTCGGGTAGGACTACCGAGGCCACGAATAATCAGGCCTCGGACATCCAATGGTAGTGGCGTTGGGACGGTAACCCAAAGGTCGTAGGTTCGATTCCTACCCGAGGTGATATGATTTTTCTCAGTCACTCTGGTATGGAACAATACGCAGAAGTATTCCTTGATTTAAATGAAACTTCGAATTATATAAATTCCTGCGTAATAATAAAATAAAATTATCTCTATGTTATGACTACAGGCTATCAAGGTCCTGTTATAAATTAGTTGACGTTAAATGCTACGGCACCGTCAACAACGGGTTAAATATATCCCGTCTATAATGTGAACCAGATCGAGTCATTCTTAAATTGGATGTCCGAGGCCTGATTATTCGTGGCCTCGGTAGTGCAATGGTAGTGGCGTTGGGACGGTAACCCAAAGGTCGTAGGTTCGATTCCTACCCGAGGTGATATGATTTTTCTCAGTCACTCTGGTATGGAACAATACGCAGAAGTATTCCTTGATTTAAATGAAACTTCGAATTATATAAATTCCTGCGTAATAATAAAATAAAATTATCTCTATGTTATGACTACAGGCTATCAAGGTCCTGTTATAAATTAGTTGACGTTAAATGCTACGGCACCGTCAACAACGGGTTAAATATATCCCGTCAATAATGTGAACCAGATCGAGTCATTCTTAAATTGGATGTCCGAGGCCTGATTATTCGTGGCCTCGGTAGTCCAATGGTAGTGGCGTTGGGACGGTAACCCAAAGGTCGTAGGTTCGATTCCTACCCGAGGTGATATGATTTTTCTCAGTCACTCTGGTATGGAACAATACGCAGAAGTATTCCTTGATTTAAATGAAACTTCGAATTATATAAATTCCTGCGTAATAATAAAATAAAATTATCTCTATGTTATGACTACAGGCTATCAAGGTCCTGTTATAAATTAGTTGACGTTAAATGCTATGGCACCGTCAACAACGGGTTAAATATATCCCGTCAATAATGTGAACCAGATCGAGTCATTCTTAAATTGGATGTCCGAGGCCTGATTATTCGTGGCCTCGGTAGTCCAATGGTAGTGGCGTTGGGACGGTAACCCAAAGGTCGTAGGTTCGATTCCTACCCGAGGTGATATGATTTTTCTCAGTCACTCTGGTATGGAACAATACGCAGAAGTATTCCTTGATTTAAATGAAACTTCGAATTATATAAATTCCTGCGTAATAATAAAATAAAATTATCTCTATGTTATGACTACAGGCTATCAAGGTCCTGTTATAAATTAGTTGACGTTAAATGCTACGGCACCGTCAACAACGGGTTAAATATATCCCGTCTATAATGTGAACCAGATCGAGTCATTCTTAAATTGGATGTCCGAGGCCTGATTATTCGTGGCCTCGGTAGTGCAATGGTAGTGGCGTTGGGACGGTAACCCAAAGGTCGTAGGTTCGATTCCTACCCGAGGTGATATGATTTTTCTCAGTCACTCTGGTATGGAACAATACGCAGAAGTATTCCTTGATTTAAATGAAACTTCGAATTATATAAATTCCAGCGTAATAATAAAATAAAATTATCTCTATGTTATGACTACAGGCTATCAAGGTCCTGTTATAAATTAGTTGACGTTAAATGCTACGGCACCGTCAACAACGGGTTAAATATATCCCGTCTATAATGTGAACCAGATCGAGTCATTCTTAAATTGGATGTCCGAGGCCTGATTATTCGTGGCCTCGGTAGTGCAATGGTAGTGGCGTTGGGACGGTAACCCAAAGGTCGTAGGTTCGATTCCTACCCGAGGTGATATGATTTTTCTCAGTCACTCTGGTATGGAACAATACGCAGAAGTATTCCTTGATTTAAATGAAACTTCGAATTATATAAATTCCTGCGTAATAATAAAATAAAATTATCTCTATGTTATGACTACAGGCTATCAAGGTCCTGTTATAAATTAGTTGACGTTAAATGCTACGGCACCGTCAACAACGGGTTAAATATATCCCGTAAATAATGTGAACCAGATCGAGTCATTCTTAAATTGGATGTCCGAGGCCTGATTATTCGTGGCCTCGGTAGTCCAATGGTAGTGGCGTTGGGACGGTAACCCAAAGGTCGTAGGTTCGATTCCTACCCGAGGTGATATGATTTTTCTCAGTCACTCTGGTATGGAACAATACGCAGAAGTATTCCTTGATTTAAATGAAACTTCGAATTATATAAATTCCTGCGTAATAATAAAATAAAATTATCTCTATGTTATGACTACAGGCTATCAAGGTCCTGTTATAAATTAGTTGACGTTAAATGCTACGGCACCGTCAACAACGGGTTAAATATATCCCGTCAATAATGTGAACCAGATCGAGTCATTCTTAAATTGGATGTACGAGGCCTGATTATTCGTGGCCTCGGTAGTCCAATGGTAGTGGCGTTGGGACGGTAACCCAAAGGTCGTAGGTTCGATTCCTACCCGAGGTGATATGATTTTTCTCAGTCACTCTGGTATGGAACAATACGCAGAAGTATTCCTTGATTTAAATGAAACTTCGAATTATATAAATTCCTGCGTAATAATAAAATAAAATTATCTCTATGTTATGACTACAGGCTATCAAGGTCCTGTTATAAATTAGTTGACGTTAAATGCTACGGCACCGTCAACAACGGGTTAAATATATCCCGTCAATAATGTGAACCACATCGAGTCATTCTTAAATTGGATGTCCGAGGCCTGATTATTCGTGGCCTCGGTAGTCCAATGGTAGTGGCGTTGGGACGGTAACCCAAAGGTCGTAGGTTCGATTCCTACCCGAGGTGATATGATTTTTCTCAGTCACTCTGGTATGGAACAATACGCAGAAGTATTCCTTGATTTAAATGAAACTTCGAATTATATAAATTCCTGCGTAATAATAAAATAAAATTATCTCTATGTTATGACTACAGGCTATCAAGGTCCTGTTATAAATTAGTTGACGTTAAATGCTACGGCACCGTCAACAACGGGTTAAATATATCCCGTCAATAATGTGAACCAGATCGAGTCATTCTTAAATTGGATGTCCGAGGCCTGATTATTCGTGGCCTCGGTAGTCCAATGGTAGTGGCGTTGGGACGGTAACCCAAAGGTCGTAGGTTCGATTCCTACCCGAGGTGATATGATTTTTCTCAGTCACTCTGGTATGGAACAATACGCAGAAGTATTCCTTGATTTAAATGAAACTTCGAATTATATAAATTCCTGCGTAATAATAAAATAAAATTATCTCTATGTTATGACTACAGGCTATCAAGGTCCTGTTATAAATTAGTTGACGTTAAATGCTACGGCACCGTCAACAACGGGTTAAATATATCCCGTCAATAATGTGAACCAGATCGAGTCATTCTTAAATTGGATGTCCGAGGCCTGATTATTCGTGGCCTCGGTAGTCCAATGGTAGTGGCGTTGGGACGGTAACCCAAAGGTCGTAGGTTCGATTCCTACCCGAGGTGATATGATTTTTCTCAGTCACTCTGGTATGGAACAATACGCAGAAGTATTCCTTGATTTAAATGAAACTTCGAATTATATAAATTCCTGCGTAATAATAAAATAAAATTATCTCTATGTTATGACTACAGGCTATCAAGGTCCTGTTATAAATTAGTTGACGTTAAATGCTACGGCACCGTCAACAACGGGTTAAATATATCCCGTCAATAATGTGAACCACATCGAGTCATTCTTAAATTGGATGTCCGAGGCCTGATTATTCGTGGCCTCGGTAGTCCAATGGTAGTGGCGTTGGGACGGTAACCCAAAGGTCGTAGGTTCGATTCCTACCCGAGGTGATATGATTTTTCTCAGTCACTCTGGTATGGAACAATACGCAGAAGTATTCCTTGATTTAAATGAAACTTCGAATTATATAAATTCCTGCGTAATAATAAAATAAAATTATCTCTATGTTATGACTACAGGCTATCAAGGTCCTGTTATAAATTAGTTGACGTTAAATGCTACGGCACCGTCAACAACGGGTTAAATATATCCCGTCAATAATGTGAACCAGATCGAGTCATTCTTAAATTGGATGTCCGAGGCCTGATTATTCGTGGCCTCGGTAGTCCAATGGTAGTGGCGTTGGGACGGTAACCCAAAGGTCGTAGGTTCGATTCCTACCCGAGGTGATATGATTTTTCTCAGTCACTCTGGTATGGAACAATACGCAGAAGTATTCCTTGATTTAAATGAAACTTCGAATTATATAAATTCCTGCGTAATAATAAAATAAAATTATCTCTATGTTATGACTACAGGCTATCAAGGTCCTGTTATAAATTAGTTGACGTTAAATGCTACGGCACCGTCAACAACGGGTTAAATATATCCCGTCAATAATGTGAACCAGATCGAGTCATTCTTAAATTGGATGTCCGAGGCCTGATTATTCGTGGCCTCGGTAGTCCAATGGTAGTGGCGTTGGGACGGTAACCCAAAGGTCGTAGGTTCGATTCCTACCCGAGGTGATATGATTTTTCTCAGTCACTCTGGTATGGAACAATACGCAGAAGTATTCCTTGATTTAAATGAAACTTCGAATTATATAAATTCCTGCGTAATAATAAAATAAAATTATCTCTATGTTATGACTACAGGCTATCAAGGTCCTGTTATAAATTAGTTGACGTTAAATGCTACGGCACCGTCAACAACGGGTTAAATATATCCCGTCAATAATGTGAACCACATCGAGTCATTCTTAAATTGGATGTCCGAGGCCTGATTATTCGTGGCCTCGGTAGTCCAATGGTAGTGGCGTTGGGACGGTAACCCAAAGGTCGTAGGTTCGATTCCTACCCGAGGTGATATGATTTTTCTCAGTCACTCTGGTATGGAACAATACGCAGAAGTATTCCTTGATTTAAATGAAACTTCGAATTATATAAATTCCTGCGTAATAATAAAATAAAATTATCTCTATGTTATGACTACAGGCTATCAAGGTCCTGTTATAAATTAGTTGACGTTAAATGCTATGGCACCGTCAACAACGGGTTAAATATATCCCGTCAATAATGTGAACCAGATCGAGTCATTCTTAAATTGGATGTCCGAGGCCTGATTATTCGTGGCCTCGGTAGTCCAATGGTAGTGGCGTTGGGACGGTAACCGAAAGGTCGTAGGTTCGATTCCTACCCGAGGTGATATGATTTTTCTCAGTCACTCTGGTATGGAACAATACGCAGAAGTATTCCTTGATTTAAATGAAACTTCGAATTATATAAATTCCTGCGTAATAATAAAATAAAATTATCTCTATGTTATGACTACAGGCTATCAAGGTCCTGTTATAAATTAGTTGACGTTAAATGCTACGGCACCGTCAACAACGGGTTAAATATATCCCGTCAATAATGTGAACCAGATCGAGTCATTCTTAAATTGGATGTCCGAGGCCTGATTATTCGTGGCCTCGGTAGTCCAATGGTAGTGGCGTTGGGACGGTAACCCAAAGGTCGTAGGTTCGATTCCTACCCGAGTTGATATGATTTTTCTCAGTCACTCTGGTATGGAACAATACGCAGAAGTATTCCTTGATTTAAATGAAACTTCGAATTATATAAATTCCTGCGTAATAATAAAATAAAATTATCTCTATGTTATGACTACAGGCAGAGATGGGCAAAAAATCATTTGGCGAATAACGAATAAATTACTAAATAACAAAATATCTGATCATATTTATTCGTCGATTGACAGGGCTAAATATTTTAGGTATAGTTATTTGGCAATTAAACAAATATTTTGCCGTGGTCTTATTTGATAAATAATTTAAAACATAATATTTTCGATTATTATCTGGAAAATAATATTTTACGAATATTTCATGAACATTCATTTGTTAAATTGTTTTTTTACGAAATATTTTCAGTCATTTATTTCGCGAAATAAAAAATGGAAATATTTTCTTTAATTTAAATAACGAATAAGGATTTTAGTTAATCGAGTAAACGCAAGGTTAAAAAAAATGCTTATCGCACTATAAGGAGTAAACTGTTGCGGGATATTTGACTTCCTGATAATGGCAACTTTTAACGCTAATGCCACCGACAAAGCACCTCCAGTTAGAAGCTTTGGAGGCAGTGGCGTAATGAAAAATTTCGAGCCCCCCGCAGGATATCAAAAGGCCCCTTTATAAAAAAAATGTATTTGTTATAAAGTATTAGTAGTGTCGTAGTAAATGGAATGCAATATATAATATATCTATTTAAATTAAAAACCGCGAATTTCATTTATTAAAATTTGAAAATTAAAATATTATATTCAAAAGCTACCTTTAGATATTTTTTTTACGATTTCTACCGTAGGATATTGAGTGAGATTGAATTTCAGTATTAGTTAAAGCCTGTCTTTTGTTCGTCCCGTAACCCATTTTTCTCCATTTTTACAAGTTTTTCTTGTAAAAATACTTAAAACGAAAGGGCCCCCTAGTTTGTGAAAATGAAACCCGCCCCCCCCCCCGCGTTCGCGGGGTCTGCAGGTCCTTAGTTACGCCACTGTTTTAACGATGCTACGGAAATTATGGGGTCGGTGGTATTAGATTAATGTTTTTATTAATTTACTGCCCTTCCGTACTTTTTGCCTTGGGTAAATGATACCCCTAGCTACCCTGGCACCCGGGGCGGTCAGTCCTCCCCCTTATTCCGCCACTGCTACAATCCTTTTCTCGTGATCTACGAATTTCAATCTTGGAATGTCATATTATCGCGTGAAAACCAAATTCACGTATCTTCGTAAGGTTTGTGTATATAGTAAAGGCAAATGATGCTTTCAAGTAAAAATTAGTAGAATTAATTAAATAATTAATTAATAGCTACAGTGGCGTAGCTATAGGGCCGGCGCTAGAACAGGCGAGCGAGGCGAGCGTCTAGGGCCTCGCACTTAGCGACACGTTTTGTGGTCCCCACACCTAAGGGAACTTTTAGGGGTCCCCTTACTTAGCGGCACTTATTGAGGTCCGGCACTTTTTGGGGTTCCCGTACTTTGCGGCACTTATTCGGGCCTCTCATTTATTCCTTCGCAAAACATGTGTGTTGTGAGAAGGGGCCTCGCTCACATGTCGCTGCCTCCCCTCCGACCGGTCTGCTGTACCTTCGCTGTGCCATTAAATAGTGACCACCATTGCTGGGTAATATTGATACTCTTTGTTAAAATAAAAATGGTGTCGACAATTGTATTTCGTCTCTGACACCAGAATTAACTTTAAGTCTTTGGAATTTGTATTGCATTTTCTTACAAATTGGCCATATATTCAGTTATTTTCCTTGAGTCTAGCCCTGTCAAATAAAAATAATTCGTTATCTACAAAATAAAAAATAAACGGAAGCTATTTTTGACGATCTATTTGTAAACTACGCCAACCCGAAATATCTGATGACAAAATATTTCAGTCTTCTTTATTTGCAAAATACATTTATTTCAAATGATTTAATAAAACAGATATTTTGACCTTTTTATTTATAAACTTATTTTATTAAAAAATATTTTCCTACATTTATTTAAAATATTTTTCTCTAAATAAATTAATTGTAACGTTATTTATAAATAACAACTGACAAGAAAAAATTTATTCGTTATTCGCCAAATGATTTTTTGCCCATCTCTGACTACAGGCTATCAAGGTCCTGTTATAAATTAGTTGACGTTAAATGCTACGGCACCGTCAACATCGGGTTAAATATATCCCGTCAATAATGTGAACCAGATCGAGTCATTCTTAAATTGGATGTCGGAGGCCTGATTATTCGTGGCCTCGGTAGTCCAATGGTAGTGGCGTTGGGACGGTAACCCAAAGGTCGTAGGTTCGATTCCTACCCGAGGTGATATGATTTTTCTCAGTCACTCTGGTATGGAACAATACGCAGAAGTATTCCTTGATTTAAATGAAACTTCGAATTATATAAATTCCTGCGTAATAATAAAATAAAATTATCTCTATGTTATGACTACAGGCTATCAAGGTCCTGTTATAAATTAGTTGACGTTAAATGCTACGGCACCGTCAACAACGGGTTAAATATATCCCGTCAATAATGTGAACCAGATCGAGTCATTCTTAAATTGGATGTCCGAGGCCTGATTATTCGTGGCCTCGGTAGTCCAATGGTAGTGGCGTTGGGACGGTAACCCAAAGGTCGTAGGTTCGATTCCTACCCGAGGTGATATGATTTTTCTCAGTCACTCTGGTATGGAACAATACGCAGAAGTATTCCTTGATTTAAATGAAACTTCGAATTATATAAATTCCTGCGTAATAATAAAATAAAATTATCTCTATGTTATGACTACAGGCTATCAAGGTCCTGTTATAAATTAGTTGACGTTAAATGCTACGGCACCGTCAACAACGGGTTAAATATATCCCGTCAATAATGTGAACCAGATCGAGTCATTCTTAAATTGGATGTCCGAGGCCTGATTATTCGTGGCCTCGGTAGTCCAATGGTAGTGGCGTTGGGACGGTAACCCAAAGGTCGTAGGTTCGATTCCTACCCGAGGTGATATGATTTTTCTCAGTCACTCTGGTATGGAACAATACGCAGAAGTATTCCTTGATTTAAATGAAACTTCGAATTATATAAATTCCTGCGTAATAATAAAATAAAATTATCTCTATGTTATGACTACAGGCTATCAAGGTCCTGTTATAAATTAGTTGACGTTAAATGCTACGGCACTGTCAACAACGGGTTAAATATATCCCGTCAATAATGTGAACCAGATCGAGTCATTCTTAAATTGGATGTCCGAGGCCTGATTATTCGTGGCCTCGGTAGTGCAATGGTAGTGGCGTTGGGACGGTAACCCAAAGGTCGTAGGTTCGATTCCTACCCGAGGTGATATGATTTTTCTCAGTCACTCTGGTATGGAACAATACGCAGAAGTATTCCTTGATTTAAATGAAACTTCGAATTATAAGTTGACGTGATTTGTCGTTTTTGGCAATCTCAGATTTATTTTCCGTGAAACTCGTTTTAAAGAAAAATTAAGCATTCTTGTATTACTTTTTGTTTTTTTAAAAAGCGAAAAATTTCCATCACGGGCTAAGAACGTTGTGGAAAAATGAAATCGAGGAAAGGAGAAATTGTGTGTGCCAGAAATGAAATTCCGAATTAGCGTGTCGTTTACCTGTTTATAGCACTGCGGGAATATCTGACCAAAACCACGTTTTCTCCATTAAAACGAATTTAACTAGGACAGATAAGAGAAGTTTTTGAAGCGGGAATGCGCGGAATGAGGGACGGGAAAAAAAAGATTAAAAGTTTCGCTGGCTTAAAAGACTCTTAATACTTCATCAATCTTTGGCGGGGAAACTCATCAGAAAGTGGAAGGTAGGACTGCCCGCTAGATGTCTCTCGTGGATAACGGGGCGCGGGTCGCACCCTTTCCCCGTCCTTTAATAGCGCCATCCGGTGGCATTTGATCGAAGGACGGTCGCGAGAACCTAGCCAACCACCAAGAATTAGTACAATTTCAAATGGCGGTAGCCGCAATTAACCTTTCTATCGAATTCTTCACGCTTTTCCGACAATCGATCGAATCAGTCCGTTATCGAAGCGACTCGGGAAGTACGCCCGAGCTTCGCTCCTCGATACCGACTCGAATTGACGAATCCCTCGAAACGTCGTCGAACGGATCAAAGTAAGCGCTCAGCGACTGGAATTAGCCGGCTAATAAAATCGATGGGTGAAAATACGGATCCTATAAAAGAGGCAATCTCTCGAAATGAGTGAAGCGAAAAGAAACACGACGTCACTTCGCAGTTGATCTCGGCGCGACTCGAAGCCGCGTGCGCTAAGCTTAATCCTTCGCTATCAAGTTAATCTGAACCGCGCCGGGGAGTAAGAAGCTGAAGTATCAAGGGACGAATAGCGCGCGCGAGTCAGGTCGAGCGCTGTGCCTGTTTAGTTGAGGCGATTAAGATAGAGAGAAAGAATAGGGTTTCATAATGTAATTACTTCCCATTTCGCGGGGCCGGCGTGCCAGGCTGGAAATCCTTTATTCTGCCGCAAAATGCCAGAAAATGATTAAAAGAGAAAAGAGAGGAAAAAATCATGTTGGATTAATTCTTCCGCCTATTAAGACTAATTAATATGCAAATACCCCCGTGAAGTTGCCTTTTATCATAGCGGACGCCGACGACCTCTGCCGATGAATTCATTTGCTCCAAATTGCGAACTGGATGTTGGTCGGCCTTAAAAGGGTTTTATACCCAATTTTTAAGACTATTAATTACACGGAGATCGAAAAGCGACCCTCTCAACCGAAATCGTATGTGGGCTTCGACCATATTTTAAATTTAAATCGTGGACAATTAATAGTAATCCTTGTAAAGAAATGACTCTTAAATTAAATTGTAACGATAATATTTTAGAAAATAACTGTCCCAAATTGGTCACCACTTTAGCGTTCCATTTGGCAATCAGTCGTTGGAGAAAATGAACCGCCCATTCCATTTATTACTTAGAAAAATTTCGCGTACATCAAAAATATCAAACATTTTATAAGGAAATAAATCTATAAAAGCTATTTACGAAAGTGTTTTCTATCCCTTTTAGCGCGAGTCTTTGAAAACTGGCCAACATTAGTCGAATTCGAATTAAAAATTCATTCGTTTCTATAGAAAAGCATCTTAAAGGCGCTGAAAGTCGCCGTAGCGACTCTAAATAAGTCAAAGCACCTCTGGCGAAAACAACGAGCAACGTGAGAGAGAGGGTAAACTCGGAAACAACAGGAAGAAAGTGGAAAAAGATTACCGGAAGTAGCCCGTAGAGTGTTTGGCGGTGCGCAGCTCCCAGCGAAAGCGTGAAATATTCAGGGGTTTCTGTCGAACAAATTCTTAAGTTTCCTCTCACCTCTTTTAAGTAATCAGCGTCGGTGCCATTAAGGAAAGGCCATTATATATTTAAAAGTTCCTGTTTCAAACACCCCAAAAAGGTATATAGCCTCGCGGGATTTCAGATTATAAGCATTTCACATTCTTAATCCTTTATCTAATAGCCCCGTCGACATCCCCTTGTCACGACACGTACATGACCCTCCATTTGTACGAAATTGAAGCATCGGCTAAACAACAGGTTACACACTGTTATAAATGCGAATACTATAATGTCAAGCGTTAATTATGAGGCGCCAAACCGGAAAAAACTAAATATAATCTTTGAGATGCCAAAGCGGAAAAATTTAAATATAACATATAAGGTGTCAAACCGGGGAAAAAACTAAATATAATCTTTGAGATGCCAAAGCGGAAAAATTTAAATATAACATATAAGGTGTCAAACCGGGGAAAAAACTAAATATAATCTTTGAGGCTCCAAACTGGAAAAAACTAAATATAATCTTTGAGATGCCAAAGCGGAAAAATTATAAATATAACATATAATGTGCCAAACCGGGAAAAAACTAAATATAACCAATAATATAGAATAGAAAGCACTTTTATGGAATATAAAGCACTTTTGTAGAATAGAAAGCACTTTTGTGTAATATAAAGCACTTTTGTGTAATATAAAGCACTTTTGTGTAATATAAAGCACTCTTGTGGAATATAAAGCACTTTTGTAGAATTAAAAGCACTATTAGAGAATAGAAAGGGCTTAATAGAATATAAAGCTCAATTATAGAATAGGGAGCACAATTATAGAATAGGGAGCACAATTATAGAATAGGGAGCACAATTATAGAATAGGGAAGACAAAAATTATAGCATTAAAACTTTCGTTTAATAAGAACGAAAGCTTCTGTATAATCATAACGAAAACGTTTATAGAATAGGAACTAAAATTTTATTGAATAGAAACGAAAACCTGTAGAGAATAGGGAAGAAAACTTTGATAGCTAGATTAGAAATCTTTCTTCCTAACTTCATCTTTCTCTCACTCGCTCTAGACCTCGACTCACTTAAAGAAAGTTTTTGTTTCTATTTTTCAAAAGTTTTCGTTCTTATAAATAAAAATTTTAGTTTCTATTCCATAAATGTTTTGATTCTATTCCAAAAATGTTTTCGCTTCTATTCCAAAAATGTTTTCGCTTCTATTCCATAAATGTTTTAGTTTCTATTCCATAAATGTTTTGATTCTATTCCAAAAATGTTTTCGCTTCTATTCCATAAATGTTTTAGTTTCTATTCCAAAAATGTTTTCGTTTCTATTCCAAAAATGTTTTCGTTTCTATTCCAAAAATGTTTTAGTTTCTATTCCATAAATGTTTTCGTTTCTATTCCATAAATGTTTTCGTTTCTATTCCATAAATGTTTTCGTTTCTATTCCATAAATGTTTTCGTTTCTATTCCAAAAATGTTTTAGTTTCTATTCCAAAAATGTTTTCGTTTCTATTCCATAAATGTTTTCGTTTCTATTCCATAAATGTTTTCGTTTCTATTCCATAAATGTTTTCGTTTCTATTCCATAAATGTTTTCGTTTCTATTCCATAAATGTTTTCGTTTCTATTCCATAAATGTTTTCGTTTCTATTCCATAAATGTTTTCGTTTCTATTCCAAAAATGTTTTAGTTTCTATTCCAAAAATGTTTTCGTTTCTATTCCATAAATGTTTTCGTTTCTATTCCATAAATGTTTTCGTTTCTATTCCATAAATGTTTTCGTTTCTATTCCATAAATATTTTAGTTTCTGTTCCAAAAATGTTTTACTTTATATACCATAAATGTTTTAGTTTCTATTCTTAGTATTCTATAAATGTTTTCGTTTCTATTCTATAAATTTTTTCTTTTCTATTCTATTAAAGGTTTCTATTCTGAAATAGTGCTTCCTATTCTATGTTATTGATTATATTTAGCTTTTACCGTTTTGGCGCCTCAGCAAGTGCTGACTATCTGTTACGCAGGTATGTTCTCGGTATTAAATTCGCCTCCCTAGAAAAGTCAAGCGAACGAACCTACAATAACGAGATTTTGGAATGGGGCGTGACTATCATGAGATTTTACAATGGGACGAGACTATCCTATGAAATTGTGGAATGGGGCGTGACTATCCTATGGAATTGTAGAATGGGGCGAGACTATCCTATGAAATTGTAGAATTGGGCGTGACTATCCTATGAGATTTTACAATGGGGCGTGACTATCCTATGAAAATGTACAAAGGGCGCGTGACTATCATAGGAAATTGTACAAGGCGCGTGACTATCATAGGAAATTGTACAAGGAGCGTGACTATCCTATACAACATAGAACGTTTTTCCTATTATAAAAGAGGCGTGGTCATATCCTTGTAGCGCTGTACTACTTAGAGCTTGTTGTGCCGCGAAGATTGCACAATGAATATAATTCGACTACGATAGATTTTTTCTTTCATCGACCCAATATCGAGTTAATATCGCGAGAGAGGTAGGCGTACCCTTTAACTACGAACATTTCCAGTGAATCAACTTTAGAGGTATATTGATGATGTAATTAAGTTTCCTTACATTTTATGATTCAACTTCCGGTTTTTCCGCTTCTAACCCGAGCAACTCGAGGGGAAGAAACGGAGAGAAAGAGACACAAAGGAGTTGACACATCGACGGAAAGCTCGGACCAGTACCTAAGAACTATATATACCAATTGATTTATAATCTGTCAATTACGCTCCGAACACGCTTTTCTCGTAACACGCACGCTGCCGAGAGATAATCTTTGAAAAACAGAATTGTTTTATAAAGCTGGAAGAGAGTAGGCCTATATATATGAGCGTTTTATGCCGTAACTAAGCAACGGCGGCCGTCCTTTCCTCAAAAGGGACAGAAACACGCTCCGAGGTATCTTCGATATAAGCCCCGAGAGTTAGGCGACCAATTGCACTCATTATTATGGTAATGCGCGTACGCTAACTTCGGCTCAACAATAACCCGGTCACGGTATCGAGACTCCTAGAGTATTCAAAGCGAGGCTACTAGAGCGCGGAGCCTATTAAAAGTGGAAGACGGGCGACGTTGGCGATAAGCGCTTCCGTACGAACCTCGGAAGACAGCGAGCCCCTGTACCGCCCTTTACACGCGCCCCCGCTGCGGGGTTGGTTGTAGATAGTTTTAAAAAGGTTCTTCTTCTCGGTCGCCTCGACGGCTATTATAATATCGGAGCGGCGAGGCTGCGAAAATTTCGTCAGTCACGACAAAAGGAAGTTTCGCGACTCTTTTGTGATACTTTTAATTAAAAGAGTTTTAACTGTAATCCTCGATTTTTCAGCGGCGCGAGCTTAAAAGTACGACAAAAATAAGAACGGGCCGCCGGCAGATCCTTCTTCTCCGAGTGGTTGAGTTAAAAGGACCAAATTTATGCGTGTAGATTCGAAGGGGATAACAAAAATAAATGTTCTTAAAACTCCCCTCAAAACTTGTCAAGTTTTCTTCGCACACCCTCAAAGGCCAGAATTTCGTGAAAAACGAGTCAATTGTGTACGCTATCAGGTACTTATAATCCTGAAAATTCCGAGAAAATTTTACTTCATTATAACGATAGACCTATCTCATTAATATTTGCAGTTCACCAGAATATAGAACTTTCGTAAAGGACGAAACAGTCATTTCTATCCGAAATATTAATATAAATCTTCGATATACGTAAAAAAATCAAACCAAACTAAAAATAATTAACCAAACATTATTTCTGTATTCAGGGCAATCCTTTAGTGGGAAGATAAAATCATTAGGTTTAACAGGTTTGATCTGACGTCCAAAATCGACCAAGAAAAGCTGCCGGAGACTTCCTGAGTTGGGAACTAAATGAGGGCTGGTGCTGCCGGAGACTTCCTGAGTTGGGAACTAAATGGGACTGGGTGCTGGCGGAGACTTCCTGAGTTGGGAACTAAATGGGACTGGGTGCTGCCGGAGACTTCCTGAGTTGGGAACTCAAGGGGGCACGGTGCTACATCAGACTATAGTATTTATATACCTCGTGCACCGCCTAAGCATTACAGGGGTTTAGCATCATTTGTCCCGGCTGAGCCGCCGACCTGTATACGAAGTTAGGAATCACTTCCTAAGAAACATACACAATTAAGTATACACCCGTATACTTACAACACCTACTCGTGACTCACTCGTGAGTTCGTCAAAATTTACAACGACGTAACGCATTACACGTTCGAACTCGTTCATCGTTTCGTTATCCAGAATTTGGAGTGGTCTTCTTATCAAATGGTTTGTTTTGGGACAATTACGAACATAGTGCTCTTTATCTGCTTCCAGAGCACCGCGTATGCATTTGGGCGATGAAATATGCCCTAAGTTGTACAGGTAAAGTAGAATTTACCGTGTCCACTTAGGATTTGGGTCAAATAGTAGTTCGTGTTGAAACTATTTTTAACCTTAGGAAAGTACTTTTTAGTTACTTTACCTTTCTCACTTTCCTCCCACGACTCCTGCCACCTTCGAGTCGTCACCTCATTTAGTCACCTTTTAATCACCAACTTAGTTGGCTTCATCTCCTTCTCCTCTGGAAGATCGGTTGCTGACTTTGCGAGAAAGTCAGCCCTTTCATTCCCTACATACCCAGTGTGTGACTTTATCCAAGTAAACGTGACCTGCGTCCCCATCCGTTTCAACACCTTACGGATTTTTTGGCATAATCCATGATTCTTTTTATGATTGCTTATTGCGTAAATAGAAAAAGACAATCCGTAAAAACCGTTGAGCCATCACCTGGACGTTGACCTTGCGTCCTAAACCAGCAAATACTTTCATGTATTGCTAAGAGCTCCAGAGAAAACGCGTCCACATTTCATTAATGCGACTGACCACCTTATAGACTTCTACACTGTTCCTATACACAACGAATGCCACTACTGGACAACTCAAGAGGGTTGGGTGCTGCTGGAAATTTCCTGAGTGGAGAAATCATGTGGGCAGAGTGTTGACGGAAAATTCCTGAGCTGGGAACTCAAGGGTTTTTAGTGATGGTGGGATATTCCTGAGTTGGGAACTCAAGGTGGTTGGGTGCTACCGGAAACTTCCTGAGTTTGGAACTAAAAGGGAACTCGGAACTGCCGGAAACTTCCTGAGCTGGGAACTCAAGGGTTTTTAGTGATGGCGGAAAATTCCTGAGCTGGGAACTCAAGGGGGTTGGGTGTTACCGTAGATTCTTGAGTTGAGAACTCAAGGTGGTTGGGTGCTGCCGGAAACTTCCTGAGTTGGGAACTCGAGGGGGCAGGGTGTTACCGTAGACTTTCTGAGTTGAGAACCAAAACGGATTGGGTGATTCCGGAAACTTCCTGAGCTGGGAACTCAAGGGTTTTTAGTGATGTCGGAAAATTCCTGAGCTGGGAACTCAATGGGTTTGAATGATGGTGGAAATTTCCTGAGCTGGGAACTCGAGGGAGCAGGGTGCTGCCGGAAACTTCTTGATTTGGTAACTAAAAGGGGACTGGGTGATGCCGGAAACTTCCTGAGCTGGGAACTCCATGGTTTTTAGTGATGGTGGGATATTCCTGAGTTGGGAACTCAAGGTGGTTGGGTGCTGCCGTAAACTTCCTGAGTTGGGAACTCGAGGAAGCAGGGTGCTGCCGGAAACTTCCTGAGTTGGGAACTAAAAGGGAACTGGGAGCTGCCGGAGACTTTCTGAGTTGGGAACTAAAAACAAACTAGGTGATGCCGGAAACTTCCTGAGCTGGGAACTCGGGGTTTTTAGTGATGGTGGGATATTCCTGAGTTGGGAACTCAAGGTGGTTGGGTGCTGCCGGAAACTTCCTGAGCTGGGAACTCGAGGAAGCAGGGTGCTGCCGGAAACTAACTGAGTTGGGAACTAAAAGGGAACTGGGAGCTGCCGGAGACTTCCTGAGCTGGGAACTCGAGGAAGCAGGGTGATGCCGGAAACTTCCTGAGCTGGGAACTCGGGGTTTTTAGTGATGGTGGGATATTCCTGAGTTGGGAACTCAAGGTGGTTGGGTGCTGCCGTAAACTTCCTGAGTTGGGAACTCGAGGAAGCAGGGTGCTGCCGGAAACTAACTGAGTTGGGAACTAAAAGGGAACTGGGAGCTGCCGGAGACTTTCTGAGTTGGGAACTTAAAACAAACTAGGTGATGCCGGAAACTTCCTGAGCTGGGAACTCAAGGGTTTTTAGTGATGGTGGTAAATTCCTGAGTTGGGAACTCAAGGTGGTTGGGTGCTGCCGGAGACTTCCTGAGTTGGGAACTCGAGGGGCAGGGTGTTATCAGAGATTTCTTGAGTTGAGAACCAAAACGGATTGGGTGATTCCGGAAACTTCCTGAGCTGGGAACTCAAGGGTTTTTAGTGATGTCGGAAAATTCCTGAGCTGGGAACTCAATGGGTTTGAATGATGGTGGAAATTTCCTGAGCTGGGAACTCGAGGGAGCAGGGTGCTGCCGGAAACTTCTTGAGTTGGTAACTAAAAGGGGACTGGGTGATGCCGGAAACTTCCTGAGCTGGGAACTCAATGGTTTTTAGTGATGGTGGGATATTCCTGAGTTGGGAACTCAAGGTGGTTGGGTGCTGCCGTAAACTTCCTGAGTTGGGAACTCGAGGAAGCAGGGTGCTGCCGGAAACTTCCTGAGCTGGGAACTCGAGGAAGCAGGGTGCTGCCGGAAACTAACTGAGTTGGGAACTAAAAGGGAACTGGGAGCTGCCGGAGACTTCCTGAGCTGGGAACTCGGGGTTTTTAGTGATGGTGGGATATTCCTGAGTTGGGAACTCAAGGTGGTTGGGTGCTGCCGTAAACTTCCTGAGTTGGGAACTCGAGGAAGCAGGGTGCTGCCGGAAACTAACTGAGTTGGGAACTAAAAGGGAACTGGGAGCTGCCGGAGACTTTCTGAGTTGGGAACTTAAAACAAACTAGGTGATGCCGGAAACTTCCTGAGCTGGGAACTCAAGGGTTTTTAGTGATGGTGGTAAATTCCTGAGTTGGGAACTCAAGGTGGTTGGGTGCTGCCGGAGACTTCCTGAGTTGGGAACTCGAGGGGCAGGGTGTTATCAGAGATTTCTTGAGTTGAGAACCAAAACGGATTGGGTGATTCCGGAAACTTCCTGAGCTGGGAACTCAAGGGTTTTTAGTGATGTCGGAAAATTCCTGAGCTGGGAACTCAATGGGTTTGAATGATGGTGGAAATTTCCTGAGCTGGGAACTCGAGGGAGCAGGGTGCTGCCGGAAACTTCTTGAGTTGGTAACTAAAAGGGGACTGGGTGATGCCGGAAACTTCCTGAGCTGGGAACTCAATGGTTTTTAGTGATGGTGGGATATTCCTGAGTTGGGAACTCAAGGTGGTTGGGTGCTGCCGTAAACTTCCTGAGCTGGGAACTCGAGGAAGCAGGGTGCTGCCGGAAACTAACTGAGTTGGGAACTAAAAGGGAACTGGGAGCTGCCGGAGACTTTCTGAGTTGGGAACTTAAAACAAACTAGGTGATGCCGGAAACTTCCTGAGCTGGGAACTCAAGGGTTTTTAGTGATGGCGGTAAATTCCTGAGTTGGGAACTCAAGGTGGTTGGGTGCTGCCGGAGACTTCCTGAGTTGGGAACTCGAGGGGCAGGGTGTTATCAGAGATTTCTTGAGTTGAGAACCAAAACGGATTGAGTGATTCCGGAAACTTCCTGAGCTGGGAACTCAAGGGTTTTTAGTGATGTCGGAAAATTCCTGAGCTGGGAACTCAATGGGTTTGAATGATGGTGGAAATTTCCTGAGCTGGGAACTCAATGGTTTTTAGTGATGGTGGGATATTCCTGAGTTGGGAACTCAAGGTGGTTGGGTGCTGCCGTAAACTTCCTGAGTTGGGAACTCGAGGAAGCAGGGTGCTGCCGGAAACTTCCTGAGTTGGGAACTAAAAGGGAACTGGGAGCTGCCGGAGACTTTCTGAGTTGGGAACTAAAAACAAACTAGGTGATGCCGGAAACTTCCTGAGCTGGGAACTCGGGGTTTTTAGTGATGGTGGGATATTCCTGAGTTGGGAACTCAAGGTGGTTGGGTGCTGCCGGAAACTTCCTGAGCTGGGAACTCGAGGAAGCAGGGTGATGCCGGAAACTAACTGAGTTGGGAACTAAAAGGGAACTGGGAGCTGCCGGAGACTTTCTGAGTTGGGAACTTAAAACAAACTAGGTGATGCCGGAAACTTCCTGAGCTGGGAACTCAAGGGTTTTTAGTGATGGCGGAAACTTCCTGAGTTGGGAACTCGAGAAAGCAGGGTGCTGCCGGAAACTTCCTTAGTTGGGAACTAAAAGGGAACTGGGAGCTGCCGGAGACTTTCTGAGTTGGGAACTCGAGGAAGCAGGGTGCTGCCGGAAACTTCCTTAGTTGGGAACTAAAAGGGAACTGGGAGCTGCCGGAGACTTTCTGAGTTGGGAACTAAAAACAAACTAGGTGATGCCGGAAACTTCCTGAGCTGGGAACTCAAGGGTTTTTAGTGATGGCGGTAAATTCCTGAGTTGGGAACTCAAGGTGGTTGGGTGCTGCCGGAGACTTCCTGAGTTGGGAACTCGAGGGGCAGGGTGTTATCAGAGATTTCTTGAGTTGGGAACTAAAAGGGGAATGGGTGAGGCCGGAAACTTCCTGAGTTAGGAGCTAAAAGTGGGCTGGGTGCTGCCGGAGACTTCCTGAGTTGGGAACTCAAGGGGGCAGGGTGCTGGTGGAAGCTTCCCGAGTTTGGAGCTCAAAGGAGCAGGATGCTAGTGAAGCTTTTCCAAAATTCATACTAAAAGTTGTTTCAATATCCCCAACTCAGGAAAAGTTAGCCAATTCTGGATGAATTTGGTGGGGCTATCTTTTCTAACTAGGCCTCTGGTCTTATTATTCTATCAGTTGATAAAAGCATATATTTGTAGTTATTGTCCAGCAGCGTGTAGGAGCAATGAGAGTTTCTGCGCGTCGGCTCTGCCTTCTCCCGATGCTGTAGCCACTTCGAACAACTCGAACCGGTGAAGAAAGACCTTCCATGATTGTTCGGCATTCCCGGAGAAGTGTAGTTCTGGCGGAGCTTTTAATCCATCCATAGCTTGATAAATTCAGGACCTCGTTGACTTGAAAAAACGGGTGCACGATTCTGACACCATGTATTGTTTCTAGCTTAACCAGTTAACTGAGCTTAGTTCGACATAATGATTACACTCTTAAAAATATTGGGTTGTTTTTTTACCCATTGTTGGGTCAGTATTTAACCCAACAAAATATTGGGTTGTTTCAGTTTTCACCCAAAAAGGGTTATTTTCATAACGCTATTTAGGTTAAATTTATAAATTACCCAAATATGGATTGAACATTAGCCCAAAATATGGTTAATATATGACTAAATTTTTTGTTATAATTTAACAATTAATTGGGTTGTTTTTTTACACATTTATTGGGTCAGTATTTAACCAAACAAAATATTGGGTGGTTTTCGTTTTCACCCAAAATGGGTTATTTTAATAACGATATTTTGGGTTAAATTTATAAGTTTCCTAAAATATGGTTAATATATGACTAAATTTTGGGTTATAAATTAACAATAAATTTGGTTGTATAATAGTATGAAATTATAGGCCTACCAATTTTATTCTTTGTACCTGCATGTCCTGATAAGATTTTTTTATATATGGGGATATAAAGATGCCTATAAATTGACCACTCATTAAATTTTGTTTCCACAAAAACATCCATTTATAAATTTGATCACAATTGAAAGAATATCGTAAGGCCTTGGCCATTTGCAATACATTTAAACATGGGAGCTCATTACGTTCTTCCGCTGAAATATCAACACAACATAAAAATAAATTAAGTATTGGTAAAATTTATATTATAAATAGTAATTAAATTTAAAAATATTCTATACCTTTAGAATCAAAAATTAAGAATCCTTTCAGGCACTCATGGAAACGATGCAAGAATGGCGCAAAATTTTTTATTTCCAGTCTTCCAAAGACTACAAGATCGATGGACACATTTTCGATGCTCATATCGTCTTTGGCGCGTGGGAACTTTAAATTTGATGGTATGACCCAATTTTGGGTTGCTATTATATTATCTTTAGAACAACCTAATATTGTTTAACCCAAATTTTGCGTTTCAAGATTTTCAATTACATTTGGGTTATTTTTACTCAAAAAGTAGTAAAAAATGAAATAACCAAAATCATTTAACCCAACGTTTTTAAGAGTGTAGACACTGAGTAGATCTAGATAATGTTTATTCTTCGACTGCACAAAACACTCTGGTCAATATTACAGTATTAAGGAAGGAAGTAACCTATTGCAGGTCTAAAGATTACTTTTTATACAGTTTATTTATTACGTGAATGTTTTTCCGATAACGCTACAGTACGTCACAGTGGCGTCTTTCATTATAGCCGATGACTTCGATTAGTAGGATGATGTCAAAACGGGAAAGGAGAAAATGTGTTGAGAAAGAAACCGGTATCAGTGATTACTAATCGGTTTCATCGATGAAAGTTACCGAGCCTACTGCGGGAGCTGATTCTTACTATTACCATCTCGTACAAGCTATGGCGCAACGCAGAATTAAGGAATTGTTGGTTTTCAACTTAATGGTGGCAATAGAAACACTCGTCATTTAACAGTCATCGATGAGCTACGTGACGTATGAAGTTACTGTACTAATTGCTTGGAATTTGCTTTTTTAGTGTTCTGTTAAACGATCTGGGACAAACAACCAGAAAAATAATCATTACTTCAACTAATTTATGAACTTGCTAATGATGATTTTATGTTTTAATTTAAAAAATCACCGAAAAGATTTTAAAACGTAACTACCGGTATCGCAATTAGCGCTGTATTGAAGAAAAAAATAGCCCTAGTTCAGTACATTCAATCATCGGTAAAGCCTACTCGTCGATGACTTCGATGGGCAATTGCTGAGTGCAGCCTGACGTCAAACCGTAAACACGAAAAAGCGTTCAATAAGAAACCCGTGTCACCGTCATGGGTGAGATTTACCGCGCGTGCCCCGTGTGTAAAGACAAAACCAGGGCGGTTCCTGGCGATTCGTGGGTTCATCTACTGTCGAAAGCCATCCGAAACCTTAACTAAAACAATAAACGCGTATATTCTAAAAGAAATTAATTAATTTTCAATTAGGCCTATTTAAAAAACGGAATTCATTTCTCGCTGTTTGAAAGAGTTATTTTTCCTTACATACAGTCACGCTAACGTCAACAGTTTCTGTCAACACGCGATTGACATTTTCCCCCGTCTTTCTAATAGATAATAGCAGACGGAGAATTTAAAGGTTTATTCAAATGGATTTGCGGGGAAACGATATAATGTTAAATCGCTTCCAAGAAAGAAGAGACGTCTCTTCAATCGAGCACGCGAGAAATAGCGCTTGGAAACAAAACGCGTCAGTAGATCGTAGACCAGATCGTGCGCGAATCACGAACGGCTTAAAATCATGTTCGCGCACGAAAAATGAAAACACACCCCTCGTGTCAAAAAAAAACAAAACACAGGAAACGAAATATCCGCGTGGTGGCTCGACGCGAATGACATAGAAAATTATTGAACGGCGTGCCAAAACGTCACGGACGATACGGGGGACACTTTTTCAACGAACCGCGTTTGCCGGATGATGTGGAAAAATATATTTCCGCGATAAGTCGACCGAATCACGCTAGAACTCGAGAGAAGAGAAAATAACAAAAAGGCTACAATGTATTATACAAGCCGACATAGCGGGCCTTAAAAACACCTCCTCATTTTTGATCAATCGATGTTTCTGCAAAGTGTCCCGTAATACCGCTGTCTACATTAAAAATCTAGTTTCATTATGAAAATGTTTTATCGATTCGTGGTGTACTTAAATATGAATAAGCCGGCAGTTTCCGGATAGGTCGTCCTTCTTTCAAGTTATTTTCAAATTATACCTAACATTAACCTTCAGGTTTTCTCGGAGCTCTTCAACCCGACACTCCAAAGGCCGAGAAGAGCGTTGTTGAAGTTAGCGTTCTATTGATCGCCACTTAGTTTGAAACACTTTTAGTATAATCTATTTATGTAGTTAGATTTTTTTTTACTTTAAACGCTTAGGACGATTTATGGTTAATGTAGACAAAAATCTATCTTTACAGTGTTGCGTCCTATTTAGACTTTGATGCATTTCATTCTTGGAATGAAAAGTGTTGATATGTTCATCATGGCTAACCACTTCTTCAAATTCTGTACACCGATTTCAGCGAGTACAGCTTTTGCTAGTGCTAAATCTGTAATCGATTACGTAATAACTTGAGTACAGTCAAAGCTACTGGCTTGTACACCGATTACGGATAGTGGTCAGCTCCTCGTGGAAAACAAAGCTTAATGGTGTTTAGACAGAGTTGTTGAGACCTATTAAGGTTAATTTTCATACGCAGCTTTGCCCTTATAACGTGGATTTAATCAACATTAAATATTAATTAAATAACGATCAACCTTTTAATCGCGGCTATATCGCTTTTCCTATGATATAATTTTTATGACTTGGTTTTTCATCAAGTAGCGTTTTCGGTGAATATAGAGCCACATTACTGGTACTTAACAACTGGGTTTTCATATGCTAATCGTTTGATTAGCTGCCGAAATTCCAGGTTATAAATGAACTTCTGGAGTTTTCTCTTAGGTGGCTCAATGTTCACTGAAAAGGTTTATTCAAAAAGACACTTAATCAAATTTATATTTTGTTTTGTCTTTAATATTTAAAGGAAAAGTCCAGGTTGGGTAAAACTTGGGTCTATTTCAAAGATCATGTTTAAATATACTCAAAAATATCAGTCGTAAAATTGTATCTTTTTTTAATGACGAGAAATTAATTTTTAAACGATCGAAATTTACCACCAAGCGAGCTGCCATTTTCTTTCGCCTTCCCTCCGCAGACCGCACGCGGAGCAAGCACGCGCGGGGATCAGAGCGCTGTTAAAGCCTGTTATAGCGCGAACAGCGCGTGATTAAAGTCCTAAAACGTCACCCCGAAACAAAAAATGGCAGATCGCTTGGCGGTAAATTTGGCTCGTTTAAAAATTAATTTCTCGTCATTAAAAAAAGATACAATTTTACGACTGATATTTTTGAGTTTATTACATGATCTTTCAAATAGACCCAAGTTTTACCAAACCTGGACTTTTCCTTTAAGATTTTCCATTGTTGAAAACATGACTTCACAAGAGTTTCGCTGATTAAAAAAGATTTTTCACGATTTCTAAGGATTCAGAAACTTATCTAAAAATTTTAGATATCAATTAAATATTTTTTTTTGATACTCATGATTTCCTAGATTATTTTTATGTTTATGATTATAATTATATACCGATTACGTTCATTTTCCTCATATTTATAACTTACAGCGTTGGCGATTACATACAATTACCATTAAGTGCTTACTTGGATTTTATAATTCTTAGACGAAAAACATTAAATACCAAACTTCGTTATTTTGGCACATTTTAAGTTTTTTATTTCTGCTGATTTCTTCGGTTTTCCCGTCATTCTATCCAAAATATTCTTCATTGCCCGATTTTCAATTAGTAATTTAGGATTTTGCTGATATATTTTTAAATTTTTATATTTATGGATTCTTTAAGATTTATTTTTAAATATTAGTTTCGCTTATTTTTTTAATTTTACGGAATTTTTAAGATTAAAAATGTTTTCGGAAAATTTTATTGATATTTTTGATTTTTATGAATTTTTGAATTTCATGGATTTCTTAAGATTTAGAATTTTTACTGATTTTATGTAATTGAGTAATCGATTTGTTCTATATGTAAACCAGATTATCCTCCTCGTTCAATATTTATGATGGATCAACGAATTTCATATTTCTGCCATCAGGCTGAACCAAAGTTAGGAGTGGATGCTAGACTCCCCGCTGGTTCCGAATTGCACCTCTTTACTTCCCTTATTTATTATTTGGATATATATTTCTTGAAATATGTAGCGTGGTCGCGCCGTTATTGGTTTTAAAACGTCGCGTCGCCCGGTTTGTTTTCCTCTCTTGAGTTCCTTGCGCCCATCCCGACCTTTACACTTTTTTCACGGGTTAGTGTGAAATTCGTAGAAGGGGAGTTAGTGTGAAAGAAATGGATTTCTTAAAGGGGAGGTTTAGTTGGAATTTTTAAGTAGTTCAGGACTTTTTGCTAAGCGTGTTACGTGTGTTACGTTTTTGCTACGCGTTTTGCGTTTTTGCAAATCAGATCAAATTCATTAAACTTAAGACCGTGGGTGATGCCGGGTATTAAAGCTAGTAATTAACAAATTAAATAACCTGTGGGTATGATTAATAAATAAATTAACCTGTTGGTATAATTAATAAATTAATTAACCTGTTGGTATAATTAATAAATTAATTAACCTGTTGGTATAATTAATAAATTAATTAACCTGTTGGTATAATTAATAAATTAATTAACCTGTTGGTATAATTAATAAATTAATTAACCTGTTGGTATAATTAATAAATTAATTAACCTGTTGGTATAATTAATAAATTAATTAACCTGTTGGTATAATTAATAAATTAATTAACCTGTTGGTATAATTAATAAATTAATTAACCTGTTTGCAATATTAATAAATTAATTAAAATGTTTGCAATATTAATAATTTAATTAATTTAAAATTAATTGATAGTACAAACAAAATTACTCGGCCACCTGCTGTGTTTTACTAAAATTAATTAATTTATTTGTTTGCACTATTAAGAAATTAATTATGTTGTTTGCACTATTGAGAAATTAATTAATTTGTTTGCATTATTAAGAAATTAATTAATTCGTTTGCACTAATACGAAATTAATTAATTTGTTTGCACTAGTAAGAAATTAATTAATTTGTTTGTTTGCACTATTAAGAAATTAATTAATTTGTTTGATTGCACTATTAAAAAATTAATTAATTTGCTTGTTTGCACTAGTAAGAAATTAATTAATTTGTTTGTTTGTTTTCACTATTAAGAAATTAATTAATTTGTTTGTTTGCACTATTTAGAAATTAATTAAATTGTTTGTTTGTACTATTGAGAAATTAATTAATTTGTTTGCACTATTAAGAAATTAATTAATTTGTTGGCACTATTAAGAAATTAATTAATTTGTTGGCACTTAATAATTTAATGAATCTGTTTTCATGATTAATAATTTAATTAATCTGTTTTCATGATTAATAATGTAATTAATTTGTTTTCATGATTAATAATTTAATTAATTTGTTTTCATGATTAATAATTTAATTAATTTGTTTGCATTATTAATAAATAATTTAAAATTAACAGTGCAAACCAAACGACTCAATCACCCGCTTTGTCATACGTTTCATGCATAAATTGTCACGTGTGAGGTGGAAGGGGGGGGGGTGTATCGACTTCACCACCCCCCCCCCCCCCCCCCCCCCCCCCCAACGGCGGTAGCTCTGGGGGCTACAGCTGGATTTGATTGTAGTCGGCTCGCGTGCGCTGAATTAGCATGCTCAGGGCGCACGATATAATTCGGAAATGTTCTAACTTTGTTTACACACACCATTACAAAAGCCTCGTATTATACTCGCCGTCCTTTTTCCGTTCAAAAGTAATTTGCCTTTCGTTTTTTGTTGGCGTCAATGCCCCGTCCCTGCCCGGGGGTTGCGTCATGAAGGGGCTTCACTTTCTAACAAATGAAGAACTAGGCCGTAATGAGCTTGAAACGCCAAGAATCAGGTAGTAATTATTAGAAACCCAAAAAATCACACTAAGGCGGCATACGTTACTGAGATTAGACTTTTAACGGTTGTCGCTTTCGCGCAAACATTTCGCGAGACACGTAACCGCTCGTTCCCGTTACCCACTATTTACATGCCGCGGGGATACGTGCAATAAATAGGTATTCATTTGACGTGCTGTTGAAATTCATTCATTTATCCATGTACAAGGTGTCGCGTTTGTCCTCGATCTCGGAAATTTATCCCACTTTTGTGTTGACATTTACGCGGTATATTAAAAGTAAGAATATATTTATTTAAAGGGGAACGGTCAAGCTTTAACCAGTAAGATAGCCCTATAGCCCATTAAAAACTAAAATTTATGTCGAAAGCCGCATCAAAAAATATTGAGTGGTTAATTTTTAATAAAATAAAGAAATTTCGGGAAATCGAAAAGCGTGCGTCCGCTGCGACCAGGCCCGTAGCCAGGATTTTTCAGTTGAGGGGGCCCAGATAATTCCTAAGGGGGCACGTTCAGTGCCTTACAGAGAGTTTGTCCGGTTCGAAATGTGTATATATCGCCTTAATATATGTCATAACTAAAGAAAATTAGGAACAAATATTCCTAAATATTGAAATAGAAATGATTTAAACATGATAAATTTAGTGGATTTAGAAGCATTTACATTGGCTTCTCCCAATCTTTTCCGATATTAATCGGGGCACAACGATATTGTAAGGGGGCACAGAAACATTTGGAGGGGGCCAGGCCCCCTCGCTGGCTACGGGCCTGGCCGCGACACCTGGTGAGAAGTCGGTGAGACGCCAAAAATTTGTTTCGCGGCAGCCCCTAAGATGGCGGCGAAAATTCAAACCCAAACACCTGGCGTTATTTTTCGTTTCAACTTTTTGGGCCAAAAGCTATATTTTCAAGACAGAAAAAGGTACGTGTTAGTATATTGAACGTCTCGTTAATCTTTTGAAACGGAAATAAGGCCATATTTGGAAAAGCTTGGCCGTTCCCCTTTAAACTGTCGGCAGTCATCATGATCGATTTACCCTTCCGGCACGAGAGGGGCAAGGAAACTGTCACAGGCGTGCCCTTCAATCGCGTTGCAAGTTTTAGGGAACCTATGAGATTCTGGGTTGATTTGATTTTCTCGCTTGCTTTTCCAGCGTTAAGAAGCTGTAAGCAACGCTAAAGTTATTATCCCTAAGAATTAGTTAATACCTAAATAGGTGACTCGGAAAAATGCTCATTATCCCCGAAATGTAACTTTGGGAAAGCTCCTGAATGTAGTATTGAAATCGGAAAGAAAATGATCCAATTTTGAATATTAATACGCCACTCATTAGTTAATATATATATATATATATATATATATATATATATATATATATATATATATATATATATTTATTATTTAAATAATCAGTTAGGCTGATACCCAAGGCACCACTCTAAGCCCAAGTCAGCTGGCGACTTTTAATGCCATTAATTTAGGTGGCCGGGTTAAATTGAATAGGTAGGAGGGTGGTGGCAAGCCCTTCATGCCCCGCGAGCCAACTATTGAAACGAAGTGATATATCACCCACTCAAATTGTGAAAATACAAGTCTTGGTATAATTATCACGAAACATCGAGATATTTTAGGTGAAATTTACCATTTAAAGTCAATGGGATAATGTTAACAAAACTACATAGCAGTCTTTTTAGATTCCCATAAGTCAGCCCTTTCTTAATATGATCTGATAATATATGTTCTTCTTATCTTATTTATTTTTTAAAGCATTACCTTTAGTAAAACTTTCTGATATGATATCTCGGATAAGAAACCGATTATAAAGTCGGTTAAAGTAAATGGAAGATTTTTTTTATTATTATCTGCTTATTCAAATTACTGTAAACTAGGTAATTGTGATCTGCAGATGGTTTCAAAAAGGATTTAATCTGATTTGGATACAGTTGAAAAACTCTCGCTGTTATCACTGAAGCGCTAATATATATACGGTAGAAGCCCTGTCAGGTATTTTGGGAAATCGCTCTACAGAGAGCTCTCAGTTGAATGGAATTTGCTACCGCGAAGTATGAACCAGCCCTTTAATAGTGGCTACTTTCGACTCAATTTTAGGTACTTAGCTATGCAGATTCTCGCCTGCTAATATCAATTTTGGATTCTTAGGTAAATAGATTATTTCCTTCTAATTTATGTCAAGCTAGTAGGTATGTAATATAAATGTAATCCTCTCAATAGACATAGTTCTCTAAAGCCAAGGATGGAAATATGTGTGGCCAACAATTTAAATAATTTGATAAGTGACTTTTGCGACAGCAGATTATACTATGAAATTTGCGTTACGCCGTCACTACTTATCGCCTTTTAAATCAACCTATATAATATTGCCGACGCGTCAAGTAATCAAATTTCAAGGCCCATAAATAATTTCGCATTACGCATTCTTCGTCTTTAGAATAAATTCGAAAATCCGGCAAACAAACTGACAAGGGTAGGGTGACTCAAGCACCTAAAATATGTTGACACTTAATTAAAATTCAACAGCTTGTTGTATGGTGCCACGCTGCAAATGGTACGGTATAATCAAGGTCACACCTTTTGTGGAATCTGGATCCGCTGCACCATGGTAAAACTATAAATGAAAATGTCCGTGTTACGAACTTTAAGCACCTTCTTATTTTACTTATTCAAAGTCTAATTGAAGACGAGGATTGACAATCTGAAATGTATATCGTAAATGTAAAACAAATTTATAATCGTACCGAAAACTATATTAATTTTTGAAATTAACATCAATAATCCGATAAAAATATTAACCCGACTAGCACCGTAGCTTTGAGATTTCACTTGGGAAAAATTGCGAAAGTGCCTAATTTTAACATAATGTGTTAAAAGTCTCCAACATTTGGTTGTGGTTATGTTTATGGCGGGAAATTGGTGCCCAAAAATGGTTATTCGTATTAAATTTCGAAATATACAACCTATTTTACAAATAAAAGCCAAACTATTTCCTACGAAAAAGGTGCTGTGTAAAATTATCATGACTTTTTGCACAATCCCCGTTTGAATGGTACTCCTGAAACGCCCCTTCGTTGGCAAAAAAAAAACCGGGGCTTTTAGACGTGATTCGGGTATAATGGCTACAAGGGTAAGTCTGAACACTTTCGTTTTAACAATCATATTTTAATATTGGATTAGTCAAATGCAACAAGAAAGACCTCATTTGATAGCTTTGATATCGAAAAATTTGAAGAAAAACTCCTCAAAGTCGCAGGATTCAGTCCACAAAAGTTACGGGCACACTGTCGCACACACCCTTAAATAAACGACTTAAGCGAATACAAATTTTGGAGGGACCTCGTAAATAAGCTTTCACCAATGTTAGATAGATAAAACTTTTATTCACGAGAAAAGTAAAATGTGTATCTACAATATCAATTCTTCAAGCCTCGAATAGCTTCAAGATTGAAAAAATATTTTAAAGTTAATTTTGGAACTCCGAACACCCAGGTACACAAATATTCCAGCTTGATTTTAATTAATATTTACAATTAGACCAAAACTCCTAAACTCGTTCACCAACTCCTTTCAAAATTCGAAGACCGTTGACGCAAAAGAACTATATTAGGCTAAGCCTAGGCCTAAAGGATATTTTTTTGCGTCGTCGCAATGATTGTAGCTGACGATAGAGCTAATGAGTTCAGGTTTCTCAATAATTTTACGGCGTTCGGAGATAGAGGAAGGGTTTCGGAGATACCTTAATTTGTGCGGAGTTACAGTGCAACACTGTCTTTTGGTAGAATACAGACTAAGGTGCAAGGTTGGGGGATGTGTCTTAAAATAAAATGCTTCTTGATATCATCTCTTTATTCTTTTCTAAATGCTCAGAAGTAGGTCTAATTGGGATCCAATTTAAGCATGCTCAATATGAATATTAGATATTTTTACTTAATTTTCCATTAGAAACCATTGTTTTCATCGGAATATGTACTAACTTTTATTTCCAGAAACCACGTAAACAATTCAAATTACTTGAAAATATTTTTAAGTATTGTTTTATCTTTAACTAAATGGTTCCATATTTTAAGAAAAAATGCTTAATAGCAGTTTAGGTTTTTACAGTGATAAAAAAAATAAAACGAAACTTAATCAATAATAACGTCAATTGCTACATTATACCTCTAAATCCTCCTACTCTTACTTTAACATTGTATATTTTAATAATTAAAATTATATCTTAATTTGATCAAATTGTCATTTTAACTTTATTAAATTGGTGGAGGTTTAGCTGTGAATTTATAACACTAAATCTAAATAATTCGAAATTTAATTAACTTAAGTTGTATTTTCTCTAAGTCGGAATTAATTAAAGTTTGTTTGAAGCTTAAAATATCCGACGATGGAACAGTTCCTCCGTTTTTTACGTCTCATTATTAATTTGGTTTAATTTCGCCAAGTGCTTCTCACTTGATATTGAAATTCAAAAATAAATTCATCATATTACTTTCTTTGATATACTCTACCTTACCATACTGATACTCTACTTCTTTTAATTAACTCGGCTTTACAGGCGATGCGGTGGTAAATTTGTTGTAGCTATGGTTGATATCTCGATTAATAGATAATATTGGAGCTATTGTAGATAACAACCGAAAAAATTAATTAAATCTTACTTTAGCTTATTTAACGTAATTCTTATATCTATATCGAAACTTTATAGAAATTGGATCAGATCTGAATCAAATCTTGCTCAAAATTTTAAACCCCGTTTTGATCGATCACCGTTTGACAAGCCCAACTTTTGATTAAATCTGGATAAAAAATTATTACAATATTGATCAAATTTGGATACGCTGTTTCCGATAATTTTGTTGGGTAGCAACCACACATTGACCAAAATAATTAATGTAATTTTAATTGAAAGCTAAATTTATCCACGAAAATTCATTTAAATAACTAGAGATTTAGTTTACTGCTCATTTAAAATCTAAACCAAAATAAATTTAGAACAGTATTTTCAAGCTGTTACGGCTTTTAAACGTTGTATAATACAGATAAGCTCAAATATAAATTTGAGGCAACAAATTTAAAACCTAGTTTTGACAAAAGCTTCAGCTTGTACAAACGAAAAAGGGCAAAATTGCACTTAAAAAAAAATTCACCAGAGTCTTACTGTATCTATTGAACACAAGAAACCGTTTTTCGCCATTTTTTACATACCATTAGATGGCGCTTTACAACTTAGGTTCGAATCACAGAAGCGTTATGTTGAACTAGTTTAGAGTAATTGACGAAACTACTAAGTTTTTGAAATTTCGTAGTACTACAAACTAGAATTTCCGTTAGATGTCGTTAAACAAACTTGGTCTAAATCCCAAAAGTGGTACCACCAACCAAATTTGAGTAATTGTAAAAAAAACCCCTAAAATAGTCGAAATGGTGACAATTTTTCAATATGATCGACTCGTCTGATCGCGATAGATTTGTCTTCCTAAAATAAAGAGCCGGTGGGCAACAGGTTCACGTTGAGAGTTGCTGGTCCCAAATTGCAAACGCTTTTCAAACTCTGATTGACCAGAATGTACGGCCAAATATTTTGCAGTAAAAATCTCGCCAAATATCAAGACAACTTAAAAAGTAAATTTTTTTATAATATTTGAAACTAAAGTGCATTTGTTTTTCAAATATTTTAATTTAAATGCAAAAGAAAGCGTTTACAAAAGCCTAAAACCATGAGATTTTAATTATGTTTCACATATACGTGTTAGTTTATTACATCCTGCAAGTAAAGTATTTACTGGGAGCCATTTATAGAATATCCACTTGGAATTTTACCTCGTCACTATGAGGTGTAGGATCAGCTAGAGGCACTTATATTATGGCTATAACATAATCTACGTCTGTCAAAACATGGCTAATTGACACGCTAAAGGTATGTAATTATAGACTTACACCAACACTTCCCAAAATATTATTGTAGCAGACCAAATATTATTTCCTAAGTATGGCCCTAGATGGCGCCGGTGCTGGATCAATGTATCCCCTTCGTACTCTCTTTCCGAAATCTCTAGTGGTGCGGGAAAGAAACAATTTAGGGGAAATATTTTATATAGTCCTATTGTAAAGTCGCTCTGAAAAAACCTAAAAAGGAGAAGAAACAAATGCAGACTTTGGCGGTGACGTAACCGCCAAACCGGGAGAGGGGGGGGGGGGAATACTAAACCATAACTATTAAATTCTTTTGGCGAAGAGTAAGGTTACTAAAAAGATAATTCAGAAAAATCAATTTTATTATTAAAAAGTTATATAGAAATCCAAGGGCGTGTTTTTTAGCGTGTAAGTATCAGGAACAAGGATTTTGCATTTTCATTTAAGTCATTCTCAACGTATCAACACAGCGTCGTAATATTGACGTAGGTTCCGGCGATAGTAATATAAAAAAGCTGCAAAAAATGAGTTCTTCCCTTTCCGTTGTTGTAGCGCGCGTGGGCTGCGATTTGTTTTTAAATTCGAGGGTGGTTTTAGTTTCGAGTCGCGACCCCGTTTTCCCAATAAGAAGATTCTCCCCGAAATATTTGCTCGACACCCACTGCAGTTCCAAAGCCACCTTCGTGAAATTATGGAAAACAAATTGCTTTATTGGCCTGGCTCGCTCCAAGTTTTTCTCGGTTCATTTACAATTCCTCGTATTAGTTTCGCTTTCGGTGATGTGTGGTAATAACGAGGGTAATAAAATGAATGAAATAATTATTCTTCTCCACCCTCGACAGTCTGAAACTGTTAGTACGCCCTTCGTATTTACACCGCGTTGGTACGAAAGCGTTTGAATTTCAATAAATTTAAATTTCGCATTCGCATCTCGGTGGACGATCCCTTCGTGAAATTCTCTTAAAAATAAAGGACGGGGGAGATTTCACCTGTAACGGTAGGAAGGCTACCACAGCGGAGCTTCTCTAAGCTGTTGCGCCGGTGTATACACCTTTCCCGCTCGACTTCCTGTCCTAGGCTTAGCTTGAACTGCAAAGTTCCTCGCCTCCCGAAGCCCGCTTTATTCCCATCCTCTCCCAACGACGGAACTTTCGAAGGGGTCATTCGTACAAATTTCCTCGCCCAGAAAAAAATATATATATTCTGTTTCTTTTCTTTTTGTTAATGTGTCGTCGATAGTTTGCCAGGGTATACTCCGAAGTTCGGAGAGAAAGGTTCTAATAAAAATTTAAATAAAAGGTGGAAGAGGGTTATTTGCTTAGGTCCTCGCGTTGCTAAAGGATTTAAAGGTAATAGGATCCGAGAGATTTCGGATGAACAGGACCTGGCGAAAGGAAAGAGGTGAAAAAAATTCGGTGATAATATTTAACTAGATCCTCGGGAGCTAGTGTGTCCCAATTGGTGTAAAATTAGGCGTGACGTCATTTAGGGCAGGCCCCCCCTAACCCCAAAAAGGGGAAAGAAACGTTTATTGGGGGTAAGGGCAGAATGAAGAGGGAAGTGAGGTGGGAGGGGGGGGGGGTAGGGAGTATAGGATGAAGAAAATTGAAGAGGGGGAAAGACACGCAACAAATGAACCACACGGGCGGCCCAGGAATCACCGCGTCTCAACTACAGGGGCGACAACGCTTCAGCGACGCGAACGGATACTTGTATCTCACGCTAAAATAAGCTTCGGTCTTTGACAGAAATTACACCAAAACCCGATAGTTTGCTTCACTGAACTTATGAAGAACAACGTTGGAACTGACTGCGAGGGAAACCACCACCAGTTACTAGTCTGTATACGTTATTCAAGCGAGATTCTCTCGTGTAACGAGAAAATGGATTCGACTTCCTTTAGTTACAGCGGTGACTTTGTCACGTCACCCAACTCGTCTTTGTAACGACATCGTGTCGTGTTATGTTTAGTTCAATTGATTGAAGATATGTCATTTGCGTGGTAGTAAGGAACCATGTCTTACGACTTGCCTTCCTGACACTCTGAGGCATATGACGCCATTTTCTAATAGACGGACAGCTTAGACGAAAGCCAGATAAGAAAGGTCAAATTATAAATTCGTCTAATTGCTACTACCCCCAAGAATTTCTTAAGACAATCGGTTTTCAAGAATACAGCTATCAGCAAACTAAATTGTAAGTGTTAAAAATCGAACTATTTATTTTTTTAAAATTGCCATGTCTAATGTCTGCAATTGTCCACTGGAAAATGAATTGTTCTATCTCGGAAATTAAGTACTATCGCGGTCAGTGGCGTAGTCAGAAATCCTTCGAGGGAAGGGTTCAAACTATGTAAAATACTTGAGAGGGGTCGAGAAGGGGATACATTTTAATATAGCCAAGGCTACACCCAAGGGGGGGGGGGGGGTTGAGCCGGAAACCCTGCCCTTGTCAACGCCACTGATCGCGGTTATTATTTAATTTATTTGATAGCAATGGAAAAGTCATTCCTTATTTCTGAGAGTGACCCGGCAAGGCGTCAATTTCTTAGCAAAGCCCCAATGTCTTTGTTAGAAATTCTGAAAACTGTTACTATAGCGAAAGCGTATTTCGCGTCGAAATCCTTTGTTTACGTAATGACGAGGACATCAAGATGGTAAAAGAAAACAGCGTGTAGGAAATAACCGTAAAGTCCCAACTAGTACTAAAAAAAGTCGACCACTTTCTGGAAAAGGGTTCGTAAAAGTAATCGCGTCAAAACGAGCGCCGTTAGCGTCGAGTCTTTCGGAAAAAAAGAGGGAAACGGATGAGATCCTCGTAGCCCGGACAGTGTGAGTCTTACGGCGCTGGCAGTCGGTTCACCCGAGGGGAGGCAGTGAGGGGGGGAAAGGTAAAGTTGAAGAGACGTCGTAGGTGAGAGGCCAGGTGGGGTTCGCCCCGCCCACACGTTCCTCTCGATGCGCGTGCGTCTCTGACAGATCGAAGAGTTACACGTGCCGTGTGCCAGTGTCTCCCGGCAAAAGAGCCACCATGGTGCTCCCGCGAACCGGCCGCCTCTCTCGCTTCTCTCACCAGCCAGAAACAGTCATCTTTCAGCAAAAAGGCCACAGGCGCGGATCGCTGTCGAGATTCACTCTTCGTCCTCGCATATGGTCGGTCACTAGTCGCGCGACCCTCGCTCCCAGCGACTTAAGAAGAGACACCGCGGTTCTCGCGTCTTATTAAACCGAGACTCTTTTACAAACCAGAAGACATCTAAAGTATGCAGTCGCGACGTTCTATTTCTGGGAGGTGGTGTAAAAAACCAAATTGCGCCACTTCCCGCAAACGCCGCGGAGCCAAAGTCGCCACTAGAAAACTCTCTCGGCATCTATTTCGCATCGTTTCGAGTAACGCCGAACATTCGACCCGGAGTCTCGAGGGAAAGATAACTTGTTGAATTGCGTCGAAGTTTCGGATTTTCGAATCTTCCGTTTCGTACGAAAGAACACCGAGCTAAACGTAACGTAAGGTGAGTATCCGATTTAACATCTCATATGGATCGCGAATCTTTCGAGTCAATCGGGAGAGGTTAGCTTTTTAAGAAATGAAATACGAACGAATACTAGCGTTGACTAATTCGCGCTAAGTTATAGGTGAGAATAGCCCACGTATTCCATTCAGGGGGAACGACGGCAAAAAATAGGTGCGTTCGGTTTTAACCCATAAACCCGCGCTGGGATATTTTACGAACTACGCCCAGGAAATGATTACGCGAAGGGAGAGAGGGGAAAAAAGCAGCTAAAGATGTAAAGAAGAAGAAAAACGTTCGCTAAGCGGCGTTACTCCCTCATTTCGGAATGGTTTCGAGTTAAAATAGCTTTTTCATATTTTTTCGTTGACGCTTTAGCGGGGAGCCAAGTGCCACCGGGTAGTTGAAACTGAGCGAAGTGCCCTCCTCGGTTTTCTTAGTACGCGCTACGCCGTTGACTGGCCGCGGCTCTATAATAGCGCGGTAATATAAGGTAAGCAAGCTCGGGCGAAAAAAAAGTCGTCAGCGAAAATGAGCGGGCTCGCTGTTTAAATGTTTGAAGTATGAAGAATTTTCGTTCTGGGAGGCCGCGAACGACGGACCACATTGACGAGAGAGTCTCCGGCCGCTCTCGGCGAAACCGCGTATTCCCAAATCGATTGGAATTGAT
Source organism: Leiobunum rupestre (assembly GCF_980474605.1). NCBI lineage: Eukaryota > Metazoa > Arthropoda > Arachnida > Opiliones > Sclerosomatidae > Leiobunum > Leiobunum rupestre. The sequence goes on along the minus strand of NC_143387.1, from coordinate 29,041,221 downwards.
CCCGCTCGGAACAGGCGCCTTCCCTTTTCAAAGGAGGCCGCCAAAACCATATGCAAATTCGCGAAAGGCGATGAAACTATAATTAAAATTTCCGATTTCCAGAACCGATCCGCGTCATGGAATTATTTTAATGAGCTTTGCCCAAATACGTTCAATTTTAATTCCAAAATCGCCACCTCTCTTTATACTCGCGTGTTTGGTCATACACGCCTTTCTAGCCCCTCAGTGGCGTACGCGAAAATTTGCCAAACAAGCTTGGGCTATATCTACATTTATGCTGGGTCGAGCGGGGGTTAAATATACGCCTAAGGGGGCTTTGCCTACGACACTGTAGCCTCTTGATCTCATTTTCGATTTGCGGGTTTGTTTTTGCTCTTGAAATTAATGTTTTTCTTTAGTTATCTATTTTATTTTATGGAGGAAAAAATGATGAGGCTGCAATCAAGATTAAATGCGAATTTTTAAAAAAAAATTAAAATATTAATTATATTTGATTCAATATGTAATTAAGAATACATATTTCAAGATTTATTATTGCACTTGAAATTAATGTTTTTTTTTAATTTATCGATTTTTATTTATGGAGAATAAACTATGAAGCTGGAATAATTTGGTGACTTCAAACTAAATATAAAATTTTTAAAATATTAATAATATGAGTTTCATAATATAATTAGGAATAATATTTTTTATATTAATTTGAATTTCTAACCGTTCGAAGAACGATCTGAATATTGAGTTCGCGGTATATCACCAAAAATCTAGACAAATTCGTTTAAATAGCGAATGAAATGGAGTTTTCCAATTGTAGGAAATATGCCTATCCTGGCAACAAACGAAACGCCTTCGTCATTATGATCGTCGACATTTAAATATCATCCGCTTCAATGCCTCGTATCGCGATGCTTCATTAAGCTTAAAAATAAATTAAAAACGGGCTTCCGACGATCCCAGGGTCCGACTATAATTACGTATTTCCGCATTTAACGAAGCGTTTTAAAAGCGTATTTAAAACTTGAAACGACTAAAAGGGTTTAGTGGACCAATAGGGAAGGTAGAAAACGGCGTTTTGGGCGGCACCGAACTCATCATCGTAACGAAATAAGATAATCAGATAAGTATACGGCCGAGTAATGAAAATGGAGGAAATGTATTCTCTTATTTAAGTAATAGACGGCGCTCGCGTCGTTCATTTACAAGATTAGATTTCTTAGAAAAATACCAGAGCGCGCGCTTCGGCGAAAGTTCGCGGAGCCATAAGTAAAGAAGGGTGAAAAGATCTAATGACTTGGTCGACAAGTTCTCGGTGTGCTCGGCTCCTATTCCTTCGTACCGAAAATACCGGCCGAATAATTAATTGAAAACAAGCCGAAAGCGCTTCTCTTACTCTCTCGGAGCTCTCTTTGCCTCCGAATCCGAAATTTTTCCACTCCGTCCTTCTGTTTTTTTTGTTTTGTTTTTATCTTGGGCCGAATCTGGCGACGTATAAAAGATGAGGCCACAACGCTTTCATTCCAAGTATAGGGATATTATCAGACTGTATATGAGAAAAGCGATTTCAACAGCCACTGCGGAGGCGCCTTTAAGCGATTATTTTCAACATATATTTTTTTACCGTAAAGATCTATAATAATGAAAAATAATTAGTGGTGTACCTACGCGCAAAAGACAAGAAAAAAGGTTCTATATCAGCTGTTCTAATAGATTAGGGAAAGTTCTGACTCTTAAAGAAGATGAGAAAGAAAAGTAATCAATATTTATCACCGTTTGGACTGCAGTGGGTATACTTGTCCGCTTGGGCGTTTGGACTGGAGCGAGAGGGGCTTAGGAAAAGATTCAGATACGCTGTTTTGATAAAAGAAATATCACTCAAACAATAATAGAAACAAAGGACTAAATTAGAAATAATATTCAGCTACCAAAATACATTTTGCGAAGAAAAAGATTTTGTTTCCTATAAAGAGACTTAAATGAAATAATATTTGATAAATTGTCTCTGTCACGAATTTAAGTTAAAAAAACGATTGAAAGTTCAAGAGACAACACCACGCGGGTCGATGCCGAAAGGTACACTGGGAACGTTCCTTCAATTTTAAATTTCGACGTGAGCGTACTTCCTGTTCTAGGTAATAATAAATAATCAGCTAGGCTAATACCCAAGGCACCACCTTAGGCCTAAGTCATCATGCGACTTTTGAAGCCCTTAATTCAGGTGGCCGGGTTACAATGCGTAGGAGGGCGGTGGCAAGCCCTGCATGCCACGAGATCGAGCCAACAGCTCCCTACACTAACTATTACCGTTAACCTAGACAAGTTTTTATGGAAGGGGAAACCCAATTTGTTTTTGCTATGGAACCCTAAATTATCCAGCTAATTCTGCCGGAACCCCAACTAATTTTTTTACTTATCTAAAAAGAATCTTGACACAAACAAAGATGGCCGCGCTTCGAATTATCGGAACCCCTGTGACCCTTCCATGGAACCCCAGGGTTCCGCGGAACACCTTTTTGGGAACCGCTGGACTAGAACATTAATAACATTCACTTTTTGGAATCGACCTATTTTTAAACGGGTTAAGCCGTTCTGGGAAACACATAACTTGTAGAGTAGAGGCTGCTTTACTGTTTCAATCTACACTTAGCTACCTGTTTAGGACCTTTTCAAATAAGCACCGGAAAGTATTTTTACAATTTATAAACTAGCGCTAATTAAACATTGCCTTTGTAATTCATTTTCAATATAAGAAAATTCCACGTCAAACCGCTTTAAAGATTAAACAAAGCTTTAAATAATGAATCAAGGTTCAATTACAAAATTTTGAATAGAGATACTTTTGAGCAAAATTTAGGGAAAAATCGTCTTATTTCAAAAGGGAAAAAAAAGCCAGACGCGATAAAGTTGGAGAACGAAAATGCAAAAATCTCGACGCACGGACGATTAGCTTTAATCTAAGCGTTAGTGACAAGCGGATAAGTCTCTGTAGGTATTGGACACTGCCTGGACGAAGGACAGGGACACCGTCGCGTACCTTGAAACTCTACCAGGACTCGAGGGCGCTTCGTCGTTAATTTGAGCGTCGAGAATAGATGGCCCGTTGTCACGTGTGCCAGCTTTCCGTAAGTCACTTTTCATAAAACTCTAATTTGACAGCGCGGGGAACTTGGGCCCGTCTCTTATAAAAGAGAGAGAGAGAGAGTGAGAGAGAGAGAGAGAGAGAGTGAGAGAGAGAGAGAGAGAGAGAGAGAGAGAGAGAGAGAGAGAGAGAGAGAGAGAGAGAGAGAGAGAGAGAGCGGAATAAACTGGACGAGTGACAATTTTAAAATAATATTTAACACGGCGAGATAGACCCATTCTCTCGACCCCTATAGCTTCGCTTCTCAAAAGGACACGGGCTTACATTAATCAATAGGAGGCAGGAGCGAGAAGCCGCTGATACTGGCCATTTTGACAAAATTCTAATTAGAGGGGACGATTCGTCAGGGGGGGGGGGCGAGGTGTGCCACTTCAAAGTCTTCGACCGCGAATAAATAAAATATTGATTACTTTTCATTAAAATCCGAAGCTGTTAAAGTAGAGAGAGATAGAGAGAGAGAGAGAGAGAGAGAGAGAGGGGGGGTGGGGAGGGGGGAGGATGGGGATCGTTCGAAATTAAAGCAAAACCCAAGGTAAACAACCTTCAGCGTTCTCCGCAGGATCGCGACTGTAAGCGGAACAGTTTGCAGCGCACTCAAACGGGGAAGCTGAGCTCGTCTCAGAGGATCCTAGCGAAGTCGAAAGGTAAGAGCTCTCACAGTTTGGTTTGAAGTAAAGCGCTCAACTTTCCGGTTGACGCGAAAATTTTCACTTTCAATGTCGTTTAAGAGTTTGAAGTTTACTACAACGGCGTATAACTTTTATTTCAAACTATTCCAGACATTCTAATTAGAACTAGGCACTAACTCCTCAGTTTGTTACGTTTAATTGGAAACGATTTTTCGAATAACATTCGAGCCGTGGACTAGTCCCGTTTATTTCCGCCTTTTACGAGCCCGCGTAATTTCCAGACGACCATACACCATAAATTTATAAAGAACCCCGTTATTTTCTTTCGTTTAGTAAATTTTAAGCGATAATTTCGTAAATAAATTAAATTTAAGAACAAAAATTAGATTATAAAACGTTAAAATATTTTACTATTTTCCTTATCTCGCGTAAGGAAATCAGAAGTCCATTATTCTTTGGCCTTTGTGTAATTGAGTATAGAGACATTCTTGAATGCGCAACAGCACCACACGGAGGAGGAGAAGAAGGCGGCGGGCTCGGATGTGAGAGAGATACTTCGGAAGAGAGTAATAGACTTCTGACAGTCTGCCTGGGGTAAAATGTCTCAATTTTATCACGTGGTTATCCATCACCTTACAGTTTGGCAAAAACAAAGATCTTTTAGATAAAATGTCGGGTCGATATCGAACTTTGGCATAAGGTCACGCGAAAGAGAGTGGAAAACGTTCAACGACGAAAACATTATGAGCCCAAATAAAATAGGACCAACGAATATTTAGGGGAAAATAAAACGGAATGAACAGTACCAACGGCGTGACTCTTAACGCTTTCGAAGTACAAGTGGACTTTCAGAAAAATAGACTTGGAATTCATCGATTAAATGCCGGTTAGGGTCTCGAGGCAGACGAATAAATGCTATTAAAATATCTATTCGTTGTCGTCGAAACCTGGACTGAGTATTTCTGTGTCAACGAGACATTTTGCGACTGCAACGCCACCGTTTAGCCGCGAGCGTTTCCAGCGCTTTATCGAAGCCCCCCCCCTCTCTAAATGGCCACCAATTTATAACCCGTTGTGACTGGCTAAAGCCTGTTGAATCTTTCCTCGATGGTTGAATATTACAAAGACGATAAATTGCCCGGCTATTGCTTCCATAAAAACGTTTTAAATAGACTAGATTGACAATATTAAGGTTATATATCCCTCTCGCGACGCCCTCGTCGGCTGGCCCTAGTTAGGGACACCCTTACCGGTGCCTTCCAGCTAGAGAAGAGAAGAAGCCACGGTGCCATTTTCCTAACGCTTTCGCAGATAAGGGCTTTCTCCGAGGCGACGAAAAAAATGTTTATAACGAAAAAACGGGCGTTGGATCGCGCGAAAAATCCTAGTGTAAGGACAGACTGTGGCTTTCATCGCCCCCTCTATCGTCCATCATCGAACGCAAACCTTAGACTCGTTGCGTCGTGGTTATAGCCGTAGATCGCCCCTTTTTTCTTCAACAATTTTTCCCTGACGCCTTCAGATTGCGAAATTGGCGGTGCTGCAAAAACATACGTTCGACCATTATTAGGGTTCAATTTCTGCTATCACCTTTTATGGCGTTTTACACGGCGATGTGCCCGAATGGTAGAGCCTTTTTAAAAACCGTTTCTGGTCATATTAAGTGTTCAATTTCAAGGGGAAATTGAGAAATAAACCGTCTACACTTACAAGGAGACATCCCGAAGTGTAACCCACGGATTTGGTTCAAACTCGGGGGGTTGGTAGACCTTCGTGTATCATGAAAAATCCTAAAGGGAATTTATTCAATGGCCAACTGTTTTGCCATGGCAACGAAAAATGTTTTTGACAACACAAAATATTAAATTTTCCCATTGAAAATAAGATGGGATTTTGACCTCAAATTGATCAAAAGTTGATCAGTTTTGATGTTTTTTTTGGTCAATTTTTATAATTTTTTTCTATTTTTGGCATTTTCGAATTTTTGAAATTTGTTAAAATTCTTCACAGGGTGGACCCTAGGAATCGGTCAGAATCCCATGTTATTTTCAATGGGAAAATTTAAATCTTTTGTTGTCAAAAACATTTTTCGTTGCCATGGCAAAACGGTTGCCCATTGAAAAAATTCCCTTTAGTATTTTTCATGATACATGAAGGTCTACCAATACCCCGAGTTTGAACAAAATCGGTGGGTTACACCTCGGGATGTCTCTTTGTTAGTTAGTTCTTTGATTTTTTTGCTTTAATGAAACCTATTCGTAGCAAGCTCGTGGGTGTTTCGTTTCCATGGTAACCAGTTTGTGCCGGTCATGACATTAAAGTCAGGGTCACACTAGAGCTTAATACCCAGTTTAGGTTGGTTTGAATGCCAGTTTTAACCGCCGACGATCAGGGCCGTGCAGAGGTATCATGGGGCCCAGTAGTAGTCCCTCATGGGCCCTTTTAGCCCGCAGCCCGGGGATTTTGCCCCCCCCCCTCTGCACGGCCCTGTCGACGATAATTCTTGATTCACACGTGCGAAATCGCTTCATCCCGATTCACTTATAGCCAAGGCTTATCGTCATTTCAAATTATGACCAGAATTTTTAAAATAATAAAATGTATCAGTAAACAATTAGTTAATCTTGTTTACTATACATACAGTTATATTGTTTGACATTATTTAGAATTTTATTCCCATTATTTTAGAAAATACGATTAATTTTACTTCCACGCCTTGTCGTTTTGAAAGCGATTCTAAGCGAAACTTGGACGAGTTAAACAACACGAAGCGATTTCTCACGCTGGTTTTGAAAACTAGTTATCTAAACGAAGAGATTTTTGGGGTAAGTGTGAACCTGGCTTAAGACGCAGTGGCGTAGATAAGGCCCCCGCAGACCCCGCAGTGCGGGGGGCCCCGGAGCTTAAGGGGCCCCCTAATTTCATATCAAAGTATATACTAGATACCGGATAAAATTCCGAATATTGTTTTGCGGGGGGGCCTCGCGGGTCTTAGCTACGCCACTGTTAAGACGCGAGGTTATTTGCCAAACAGGATCGTCTTATATTGGTCCTCGTGGTCCGTGACGTAGAACAATGTCATGGCGGCTGTATGCCTACGACACTACGAGCAGCCGCGAAATAAATGGCGAATCACAAAGTACGTTGTACCAGCCATGCATAACCTGCTCAAAGGCTGTGTAGCTACTCCACATAAAAATAGCCTAACGAATTATGTTTGGAAAACCACATTATTTAAGTTGGAATATAAGCATTGATAAAATGGTATTCAAGTACCTCAGTATATCAAAAATAACGGCTATAACGCCTTTAGAAAGTTTCTGTTGGATACGGACCGCTCTTTTTGAAATGTGACGTAAGCCCACGCGACAAGAGGGAAATAGAACTTTCTATAATTTAAAATAATTCACCTCCAGTACATTTTCCCGCTTTCGCTGCCACACTGAAGTACTTATACATTCACGCGTAAAAACAAGCGTGGAGTCTATATAAGGTACTACGAAAGACTTATGGCTCAAACTGAAAAACGGGCAATCTAAACGTTTTCGGGGGTCATCCTGTATTCCAGTCCTCAAGACGGTCATCGAAAACCCAAACCTTTTCCCAGGAGCAGACTTTCCCTGACCCCGTATACAGATTCGACAGGCTGCTAGGGATATTTTCGCGTAAACCCTCTCAAACCTTAAGGTAGACTTAAGCCACGTTCACACTTACCCCTAAAATCGCTTCATTTTGTTTTGGGAAGAAGCTCGGCTAAGTCGGTTAGCTTAGAATCGCTTTCAAAACGACACGGCGGGGAAGTAAAATTGCTTGTATTAACCCAAAATAAAATTCGAATTTACGCCAAATAATATTACCGTATAGTAAACATGATTAACTAATTGTTTTGGGATAAATTTTCGTAATTTCAAAATTCTGGTTAAATTTGAAATGACGTTAAGCCTTGGCTATAACCTAACCGGGATGAAGCGATTTCGCACTTGCGAACCAAGAAAAAATTTAAGTGGCTTCGAACCTTCGAACCGAGTTTATATAACCCATTTTACCCTCGAGTGTGACCGGGGCTTTAGAGAAGAGAGGGGAAGCCGGTACAAATTACCGAGGCCCGTGCAGCCTAGGGGCCCTTGTTAGAACAAACTTAGTATCAGTACCAGATTTACTGAAGATGGGGCCCTAGGCAGTGAGTAGGCAGATTTTGGTGGGGCCCTGTGGATTTTTACTGATTTTTTCAGTGAATAGTCACTGATTTGCAGTGACATAATTTGAGCTATTTTTTTGTGAGTAAACAAGTAAGGCGTCTGATCGTACGCAATCCTTAGAAGCCCTGCACCTTGAATAATTTGAGCTATTTCAAACAGTGAATATTCACTGTAAAACAGTGGGTTTTAAAACTAAAACTGTTTTCAAAACCTAAGATACGTCTGCATAGGCGACTGCTACAAATAAAACAGGGCATATAGTAAGATATTTATGATTATGTTTTTTTTATTCATGTACAGAAACGTTCTTTTCCGTTGGTGGGGGTCCATAGGCCTAGTCCTTAATCCGGCACTGCGTACTATACATATCTCGGGTTTCTCTCCGAAACGGTACAGCTATCTCCAGTGGGGCCCGGAATTAATATTTTAACGGGGCCCGGGCCTACTCTCGGTGGCCCTGCACCTCCGTAGACCTTTCCTCGAGGTGTATCGTAAGCGTCGTAAACGAGAAATGTACCGGTATTCGATCAGTCTCTTAAGAAGCAACCAATTTCACTTTCAGTCTGCACCAAACGGCTATCGCCTTTAAAGGCAATTTTCTTTGTTTCGATAGGAGAGGCCTAAGACCCTTCGAATAAGGCGTAGCGTACTGGGGTGTTAAGATCTTTTCAGGAACATCGAAAACGATGGGAAACGTAGGCCACCGCCCAGACACGGCTAATACTCGCTGAGCGGGCAGGTCGCGGTTGCAGGTGGAACTTTCTTCCGTCCGCGCTCTCGGAAGAGCCAAAAAGGAGCGCAAGAGAGAGAGAGAGAGAGAGAGCGAGAGAGAGAGGAAGCCGAAAAAGACGCGGAATTTACGAGGACAGCCACGTTTTCCTGGAAAGGTAAGAAGAATAAATTGTTGTCCCTTCGTTTTGTTGTTAGGAAGATAAATTTTTATAACTCGACGCGTTAAACGAATAGATCGATGAAGGTACGCCGCGACTCGCCAACGGCCAAGATCACCTCGACGTTCTCGACGCCCGGACTTCAACCTTTACCTTCCCGTTACGGCGGAGCCAGCGCCAACCGAGCGAGCTGCGAGGCGGGCCCGTATACGTCGGAGAATTTCCTAACGGGCGACTACCTTAACACTGATATAGAGAGAGAATGGGACTGGACCTATAGTGGCGGGGGCGATCCAACCTGGGAAATGGGGGGATTTATGTCCATTAGTAGATATTTCGGAGTTTACAACGAGCGGGCCCGCGATAGAAACCCCTTTCAAAAACCTTTAAAAATCGTTATTTACCGAGGCTATATCTTCGGCTATATAGCTTTTATACTTCAAAGTTAAAGGTTTCCCTCCGAAGATCGGCGGGGATTGGATTTGCCAGACTCGCCACTGCCAGATTTCCATTTTACTTTAAAAAATAAAAATAAAATAATATAAAAAATATTGAACTTTAAAAGCGTAAATTTCCGCTCGCGGGGCTAAAAGGTGGCGCACGTTCTTACGGGATTTATCTTTCCTTTTATATAAAGCCCCGCGGAAGTTTCAACGGTGGACCCTCGGATGCGCGGAGAGTTTTGACTCTTCTCAACGTCAGCCGAGCCTCCGTAGAAGTCAGGACGCCCGCGTTTATAAACGTCGATCGCTTAAATTCTCTAAATAGCGGGGATACAGTCTGGGCTGCATCGACGCTGATATACTCTCGATTTACGTATTTGCCCATGTACGGTTGCCGATCTCCGCCACTTTACGTAAAATGTATCACGGAACCGACCGTGATTAAAGATAGCTCATTTCAAACAAACGCGCCAACGAATAGCGTGATTCGAACGAAAGTTTTCTTTGGCACGCTTATACGCCACGTTCGTTATCACGGTGTACCTTATTTGAACAAGGTCACGAGGGCGAAACGCGTGAAATCGATACTTTCAAAGATTAGTCTTCTCGGTTGTCTTAGGTACACAACGTGCGTGGAAAGGGCTGCAACGTTCCAGTAGCTATTATTATGATGATTATTCTTTCAACTTATAGTATTTCCAATTTGATCGCTAAAATCCAAAAGGCGAAACTATAAAGTCCAGGGGGGGGGGGGGGGGCTGAAAAGATGGTAGTCACGTGACTTTCTGGATAACAACAGCGCCATCTATCCTACGAAATACGAACTATTATTCATTTTATTTTGCTAATAATGGTTTAAATTTTGATCGATTCATCTAATTATTATTATTATTATTTGAAACATCTTGCATGGATTAAACACTAAGGGATGTTCCACGGGCGAAAAACACACAAATGCCCTGTCACGTCGCCACCTAGCGGCGCGAGTCTGAAAAACCGGAAATTTATTTTTATCTCCGCTCTATCCAGGGGCAAACAAACCCACGTGCTTTTAAATAAATAATGGTATCGAAATAATAGCAGACGAATTCTAAAAATCACGGTTTAAAAGTTCCAAAAAATAACAGGTGGCGCTACAAACGCATATCCGGTGCCCCTAGATAGAAGAAAAACAAAAAATAACACCTAGCTAGCGAGGACTTTGCCTTAGGAAGCTAGCCCGTGGAACATCCTTTAGTGTTTAATCCATGCATCCTGTAATAGAAAGGTGTCTGCAGTATCTGGAAGGAATATTATTTCTTTACCGTTGCACGGCCAACTATGAACAGGAAGTTGGCTGTGATATAGTAGTCACGTTATTTTGTTTTCCCATTTTAACAAGTTGGTTAAGACTAAATTGACTTTATAGTTTCGCCTATTCGTTGGGACAGCCTAATAGTTGGTATTTTGAAATGCCGTTCTGTTCTATTTCATTCCAAAATGATATTTTCGATTAAGATTGAAATACACAAAGATAGAGATTTCCGATAATAAATTTCCGAATATAACTCAACACTTTTTTTAAAACCAAATTCATATTTCAAAAGATGTTTCCATAAATTCTCCATCAAAGTCAAATATAGAGTTTGTGGTACCGCGACTGGACTGAAAACAATTTTTACATTGTACTGCCAAAGATATTGTCAAAGATCTGGCAGCAACGTTCAGCAAGGGGGAAAGACAGTCGGTGAGGAATTTATGGAAATAAGTATTACCTGACAAATTTTGTATAAGATTTTGCTATAATTGTTTGTGAATGTTAATTTTGACTCGATCAGATTTTTGTGCATTGTTCAATTATAAGTAAGATAATAACAATAAGTATGACTCCTCCAATTGTTTTTATGCTTAGTTTCTGATCGAATGCTTTTTCACCACTGACAGTTTCAACCAGCTCCAACTTGGACTTGCAACCGAACTGAGTACTATATTATCGTTTTTGGTAGTAGTAATTTCTATTTTGGCAAATTTAGTCAATAGGGGGCTTTGTGCTGAACTAAACCATGATTGCTCAATCATTTCGATGAATTTTTTGCTAATTGTCATAGTTATTGTTGTTACGTTACTTATGGTACAATCAATGGAAAAAACACCGCTGTATTCTTTTTGGAAATCAATGTTTTGATATTGCCGCCCAGATTAAAGATTAACTATAATAATTTGTAGTTAGTAACATTTGAGTGGACATATTTTGTTAATTAAATCATAAAAAAAAACATTATAATGAAACGATTTCTTAGTTTGCTTAAGCATTTTTCAAGAACCATTTTTCCCCAAGATCATAGCGTTACCAGAAAATATCTGCTGGTTCTAAAACACGTTTGGATTTTTGGATTTCCAAACTTTAGCTAACAATTTATTTCATGGATTAAAATTGGAACAAAGACAGAACAATAATCTTAATTATTAAACTAGTAATTAACTATTAAGATACCAAAATAGTTGAGTTTCTGCGGATGAGTTTCTGTGGCTGGTTGAAAATCCCCATAATCGTCGTTTTCCCGGTGTTTTTGCACATTTTAAGCTTCTTTGCAAACGTGGCTCAAGGGTAAAGGAGACCGTGTCATAATTCCGTCTGGATTCTAGTGTCGACATGCTTAATTAATATTTGAATAGTAACTAAATAAACTCTTCTTATTTTGCTAAATAGTTATAACATATAACTTGGGGCTAGATAGAAAGGAAGGGATCTCTTAAACAAGCATAAAGTAATAATATTATCATCATTTCGTTTTTTAATTTAATTTGTTTATATTATGATTTTGACATTATAATCAACCTATAATAATTAACAAAACCTTTCCAAGCTCTAAGGTCAAGTTGTAATATAATTATAGCTACAGCGTAATAAAGAAACCCACTTACTTACTAAGTCACTTTTTGTCTTAGGCCTGTGTGGTTCCTTGGGTATTAGCTTATCTGATTATTATTATTATTATTATGGCCCAGATTTCAAATTTTTGGGATTCCCAAGTGTAAAGGAATTTGAATATTCTGTGTAAAAGGTAAATCAACAATGTTTGCCCAGGATACGCAACTGCCATAAGCAAGTTCCGTAGCTAAGATAGTGGGAGGGGGCTCAACCAGTGGCGGATACAGAAAAAAACTCAAGGGGGGGGGGCACTAAAAGACATCTTGAGTTATGGGTGTAATCACATGCCAAGCTTAAGCGTCAAAGGGGGGGCGCCCTCCTTATGTATCCGCCACTGAGCTCATCAGCACCACACACTATGGATCTACGTTCTTCCCCCTGAACCAAAAATCACGGCTGATAAACATCAGGTCCAAGGCTTAAGGTCCAAATAATGGTCGAAACGAGCGCGTCATTGGGTATCTCACTAATGGTTTCTCAGGGGAACGTGTCAGTTTTGATGAGAGGCGGCGCATGACAAGTTGAACGTGCAACTTTAATTTTAATTAGCCACTAAGGGCTACCGGCCCGATGAGAAAAGTTCCCAATTAACACACAATAGTGAATCCCTCGAGGTACGAATTCGTGCCTATTCGAAGCGAGCTCACCCCAATCTTTTACGGCACCAGCGCGGCGCTCAGCGGCACCAGCACCACGCCAGCGGCACCACCACGGGGGATTCGTCGTTTTGACGTGGCCGCTCTCGGAGCAATATCCTGTCTCGAGACACTCAATCAACGGCGCTCTCTTTGGGAATACAGCTACCAAGTTTGCCCAGGGCCGGTTTAAATTATGATGGCTACAGGCCTGACTATATGTCTCATACGTGCTGCTTGTTATATAAACGCCGCTGTTTATTCAAATGATATCCCCCTCGGATTTAGAGCCCTATTTTAAGTGAAACTTACGCGCTTTGATTTCCAAACCACGAGATTGAAGGAATACCGTTCGATTAAATAATAACACACTGGCTTCTACTGACCGATTTTGCATGAAAATAATTTACCAAAAACTTGAAGATGAATGCCCGATTAAATATACGAGTAACTTTAAATATTATTACTTGCTTGTTGAAGTTCAATTAACGCCAGATAGTGCTTCCAACGGCAACTGTTCAGTCTATTCAAGTCGTAATTTTCAGATACCTGAAGGTGACCAGTTAGTTTGATCATGTAAATTTGTTACGTTCTCCCCTCCCAGCAATCTGAACTGAAATTCAGGGCTCCCACCAAGTCCCTAAAATACCCGAAGTCCTTATTTTACTTCAAGGTCCCTAATCTACCCTACAATCTAGAATTGGCCCTTAAAGTACCCTATTTCACGTAATCCAGGGAATCCAACATAATCTTAAAATATGTTTATACATCTGCTCAAGGACAGTTTACAAAATGATCAATGAGGATTAATGATAAAATAGGTCGAACATAGTACACAAAGCCCCACAAACTTTGGAAACATTTTTAAAGGGCGGAGTTTTGGAACTTAGTAAAAAAAATAACTTTTTGTTTTACATTGATCCCTATTTGGTTCCTATTTTGAAAAATTTGGTCCCCATTTTACTCTATTTTTATCGCGAAAAGTTCCTTTTTTCCCTAATTTAATTTCAGACTTTTGTAACGATCTGAACTGATTTGCTATACTGACCAGTTATCTGAGTTAGACGTTTAGTAGATTATTCACTTTTCTATGGGGAAAATTGGTACAGCCAAAGGCAGGAAAAATGATAATCGGACCGCTTAAAACTTAAGACTTTTCACTAAGCATTTTTCATGCTCAAGATTCAGTACAACGGAAGCTAAAAACCTTCCATAAAAACTTGTTGAGGTTAACGGTAATAGTTAGTCAGGGCCGGGGGGGGGGGGGTGCTTGGACCGTGCCCCACTGAATCGTATGGTTGTATGTACACTTTTTATTTTCTTTATTTGTTTCCATTGCGTGCCCCCCCCCCCTGAAATCAAATCCTGGTTACGGTGCTGTAGTTAGTGTAGGGAGCTGTTGGCTCATGTGGCATGAAGGACTTTCCACCACCCTCCTACGCATTGTAACACGGCCACCTGAATTATTGGCTTTAAAAGTCGCTTGATGACTTAAGCCTAAGGTGGTGCCTTGGGTATTAATCTAGCTGATAGCTGATAGCTTAATTACTACAGACGAATACAACAGGAAACGTATTAGAATTGCATTACTTAATGAAGGTTAGTTAACAGTAGATAAAAAGCTTTGACTATATATTGCAATAATGTTTCATTTTTGATCAGGAAAGCTTTAATCTAGCGCCTGCGCAGTTCGTTACCAACTCCACCGCAAAATGCAAAAACAAAGTTTTGTCCGATTCCACTTTAATATTAAAAATAATCAGCTAGGCTAATACCCAAGGCACCACCTTAGGCCTACGTTATCAAGCGACTTTAACGAGTGATGCACCTCGTTATTCGCACTTTACAGAAGGAATACACCTTTTGTTAAGGGTAATTTTTGTAAATTTCTTTATTTATACCTAAATTAATATTTTTAGATCAAAATTATCATCATTCATTTAGTTGTAATCCATCTTAAACCTTTAAGCCTCTGCTTTCCTAGAAACAATTGGCCCATAAAATTATATTAGTTCATACATTCTAGGTACACATTTAAAATTTCTAGGAAACTAATTATTTCTTGTACTATAACACAGCTTACTGGAGGTTAATTGGTTAAATTTAATCTAAGAATGATTATAGGGTTAATTTTGTGTGTTTGAGATTGTCGCTTCGTGGAGCAGTATTTATAACCAACCGATTTTTGCATAGAGAGAAAATCTCAGTTGTAGAGTGAGACCTGCATTTTGACCACTATTTAGATGTATCTAGTATTAAATTTCTATAATTCAGTGGCTGTGTTGTGGCTATTACATTAGTTAAAAATGATATTTTTGAATGGTAATTAATGAAGAGCTTCTGAAAAATCACTGTGTAAGACAGCACAAAAATTAAAAGGCTTTAGGGTAATTGGTTTCAAGTAAGACTTTTACTAAAACTGCAGCTAAAAATATTAATCGACTAGAGAAGCTTTGTTGGAAGTTCCATTCATTGTCATCGCAGTTGATAATTTTGCTTCAAATTCAAATGAAGTAGTTAAATTTTAAACTTTTTGTTAAATCATTTAAAAAAATTTATTTCTGGGATTAAATATAGTAAATATAGAATACATTTTCTTGTTAATAAAGTTTTTGGGCTTTCAAGCGCAGCCCTGTAAAGATTTTAACGCTTTAATGGTTAATGGCTTAAGGTGGTGCCTTGATTATTATTATTATTATTATTATTATTATTATTATTATTATTATTATTTATTATACACAAGGATTCTACTATACAACGTTTGGGGCAGGCGAGTGAAAAGATTGTACTCTTTAATCTTAGCGAAATTATGTCTACAAGTCTAGTTATCTTAAAGGCCTAGGTTTTCTTCTGCCTGTCCCCCTTTAAATTAGGCCAACATGTTAAGTGGTTGGCCTACCACCAGGGTATTTGTGCTTCACTAAGTTAATGTAAAGGGGGACAGGCAGAAAAAAAACCTAGACCTTTAAGAACTCTCATACGCAAAATTTCAAGTGTACTAGTAGTCCCTTTCTTTGCTCGCTAGATTAAGTACGCTTAATTATTACTTCAGATAACTATTATTTTCAAGATAAACTTAAACTTAAAATAAATAATATTTAATTTAGTCTTTTGATTACTTAAAAATAAATTCGAGGCAAATTTCCAACAGCAAAGTAACGGAATTTATAGTTGAAATACACATTTTTTTTAGTCGAGTCTTTCAATCATGGCTCTAGAGTCTGAACGACAATAACATTTTGATAACGAAAAAAATTAACCTCTGTGATTAAAGATTTAATTAAACTGACAACACTTTAATGTTAGACACACTTAGAAAATCGATATAAATTTTGAAATAATTCTTAAGAATGAAGAATTTTTCCAGTTTCGAAAATCCATTTATCTGGCAGATTGCCGTGTTGAAATTCCAAATTTTGGTTAATTGCTTCAGTCAAACAAGGTTTTGAAGAAAAAACGACACTAGCAATTGGTTAACAAATAAATAAAACCTGAAAACTTATTGATATAAATAAGCCTGGCAGCTCTGTTATGTAAGTCACACTTTTGTTTTCTCGATTCTCAGGATTTTTCACTGTTTACGAGTGAACCTATAATATTTTAGCATGAGAGAGACAACGTGGCTTAATTTCTATGAATAAAAACTTTAATTCTAAACTCTCACAAATTTTTCTATTTTATTTAAAATTTCTCTGGCATTTTTCTGACTTGTGGGTCAGAATAAAGAGATAGATATTAAAACCAAAATGCTATTACCAAAGCAGTTTAAAGGCAGGTTTAGATTTAAAGATATATTTTTGGGAATTATTTAAAAAAAAAGTATATTTTAGTTCATTTCAAATGGAAATGTATATATTTCAAAATATTTTGCTTAAATTTGAGCCTTGAAACCGTAATAGTAAATTGATAAAATATTAAATTGTAATGGATTATGTGTTAAATATAAATAATTTAACTTCGATATGTTGGCTATTATGTTTATATGTATATGGAGTTTTCAGACTCAACATTGTTTTTGTATACAAATTAATTTGTAAAAAAACAATCGATTATCATTTTAAATTTTTATCAAAAATCCAAAAGTATCAACAAATGCAAACAATTCATTGATAATTGATCCATGAGCTTTTACGTAAAGTATTAGTAAACGTTCAGAATAATAGTTCAAAGCTACAAATTGCTAGTAAAATACAAAAACTTATAATTAAAAAAATGTATTAACACCAATTAATTTGTAACTTGTATTTCGAAATGAAATATGATAAAAAAAGTATGAAACTGAAAAGATAGTAGTTTAAAATTAGCTTTGTAACTTTATGTAACCCATGCCTAAATTGAAATGTAGTCATGTTACATAATTTATCAAGTAAACTTGTGGACGAAAATTAACTTGCATATAACGTTTCAAACTCTTTAATCGTTTGATTCAAAGACTATATAAGCTATAGCGATAGCTTATATAGTCTTTGGTTTGATTATACAAAATTTTATTTTAATACATAATAAACCTACGATACTTATGTACTTATTACACAAAACGGATGGACAGTGTAGCAGACGACAACTTCAAAAATGTTTACGACAACAACAGGGCCAAATATAAGCTTTTCATGACTGAAATCTAGAGTCTGCTTATACGCTACCACAAAAAGAGGGCGTTCGGATAGTTTTTGTTATACAAGCACGCTAGATACAAACTGAATTTCTAATGTTTCTCCAAAATATAAACCCTGGACGTACACAATTACTCCTTTACATTTTAATATTTTTACTAAATTCACTATTACGGTTTCAAGGCTCAAATGTAAGCAAATGATTTTAAAATATATACATTTCCATCTGATAAAGATGTATATTAATTTGAGAAAAGGCACTCGCGAAAAGGTGACCAAAGTCTACTACAATTATTTTCAAACATTTATGAAATAAACTAAAATATACTTTATTTTTTAAATCATTCAAAAAATATCTCTAAATCTATGATATAATTAATATTGTTCACAGGTCCCAACTTTGCGCGCTCCCTTAAATCTGTCTTTAAACTGCTTTGTTAAAAGCAATTTTTGTTTTAATACCAATCTCTTAATTCTGACAGGGAAATTTTAAATAAAATAGTAAAATATGTGAGTTTAGAAATAAAGTTTCTATTCATGGGAATGATGGAAGCGAACTTCCTATTAAGCCACATACTCTCTCTCATGCTAAAATATTAACAGTTCACTCGGAAACAGTGAAAAATCCTGAGAATCGAGAAAACAATTTCTACACTTGTTTGCCTCGAATTTATTTTTAAGTAATCAAAAGACTAAATTAAATATTATTTATTTTAAGTTTAAGATTCTCTTGAAAATAATAGTTATCTGAAATAATAATTAAGCGTACTTAATTGATCTAGCGAGCGAAGCAATAGATTACTAGTAGACTTAAAATTTGGCGTATGAGAGTTTTTAAGATAACTAGACTTGTAGATTTTGTCATTTCTCCATCATTTGGCTAAAATTAAAGATTAGTATCTTTTCACTCAAGAGTTGTACAGTAGGTTCAACTAATTCCTTTTAAATAATTAAGGGCCATTACCCCTTAAAGCCTTAAAATCTTTACAGGGTTACGCTTGAAAGCCCAAAAACTTTATTAACATGAAAATTTACTCCATATTTACTATATTTCGATAACTAACATCGATAACTGCGTGGTGTCTGAAATCTGCTTAACTTCTGTTAGCCGGTTTACGGTGCATTCCGATTAGTTTCGAGTTGAAACTATCTTGGCTTGCATTTTGACCGGGATCAACTGATCTGATCATCCTCCCAGGAAACCGCCAAGAAGAATAAATCTGATTTATTGAAGCGTCTATTGCGGATAATTTTATATCTGATTTATCGCAATTATTTTTTGAGTTCAGATAAAGCAACTATTAAGTGGAAATCGGTGGCAAGCACAAACGCAATATCAC
The DNA here is from genome assembly GCF_980474605.1 of Leiobunum rupestre. Lineage (NCBI taxonomy): Eukaryota > Metazoa > Arthropoda > Arachnida > Opiliones > Sclerosomatidae > Leiobunum > Leiobunum rupestre. The sequence goes on along the minus strand of NC_143387.1, from coordinate 29,022,428 downwards.
TCTAGGATTTGTTTTAACAAAGAATATGCAAAAATAAAACGTAATTACCATATAAATTGAAACGTATCAACCCCAAATCCTTAAAACTGGTTTAAATTCGAAATAATATTTTGCATTAAATGTAATGAGTATAAATAAAAATACTGAATAGAAAAATGAGGCAATTTATTAAAAAGAATTGTAGCGTCAAATACGTATTTAATATTCTGGTAATTTATCCTTTTTAATTTAAAAACACTTCGTTGAATAATTTAATCCCAGGTGAAATTTAATTGGGAGGGAAAATAATTTATTCTGAAAACCAGCTCCAAAAACTCTCGAATCAATTCGAGTGAACTAATCCTTATAAAACACGAACTACACTAACTTAACGTTAAAAACCATTTACCAATACACTGGCACTAACAGTTTAATGGAAAATAACCTCCGGCAAAAGAATTAAAATTGAAAATGTACGCTAAGTGGGATAAAATTATAATTCTTTTTAAAAATCGTGGAGCAACGGATGGGAGCGAGAATGAAACAAAAGAACGACTATATTTAAAAGGATAATACATTTACAACACTAATGTCTCCTCCGGGTTAAATGGTTTGGCTCAGTCGACCGTTTACGAGGCGGTCGAACGATTGTTTCAAAATTTGAATATATGGCGAGTGCATCCCCGGGCTGAGTCATCATCGCCAAACAGACAAATTGTTAGAGCGTTACTCGGCCGGGATTCCACAAACTATTCCGCTTTTTGGAAGAGTGCGGAGTAATGTTACGAATTCACCACTTGTATAATAAAGACGCCATGAATATGCGATTACCCGACCCATGTAGCGGCAAATAGAACTTCCGTTAAGAGCGGAGCTCAGCGCCTAAATGGACGTGACGCGCAAATTTTACACCTATAAAATGCTAAACAAAAAAACCAATCAAACGGGTTCAGATCAAGCCCGTTCAGAAGTTCAGTAGCATTTCTGCTCATTTCTTTGGAGACTATTTGGTCATACCATATCTACGGCACTGAAACCTTTCGCAAAACGTCAAACCCAAAATTTCTAAATTTTAACTTAGCAACCATACGCTCACCTAACCATGCCTTACCTAGTTTTTCATTTCTTTAAAATTTAAATTTAAATGTTTTAATTTTTATATCGATATGCTAATTTTTTAAAAACCATAAATACTGAGCTTCGTAGTAATTATTCAATAACGTCGCTGTTTCTTTATTACTCAAGCTAGCCGAGGTTTAACAAATTTTCATTAATACTTGTAAGATTAAGGTTTTTTTTTACAATTATTTTCGGTATATTTTAGATAAATACGCATTTATAATTGTACAATAATTAATTATTTTTTAAAAATACCAAAAATTATGAGCTCAGCCTCATACTTATCAGAACGTTACCGGATTAGTTACCGCAATAGTGAAGCAATTTACTTCAAATGAAAACCAAACTAAAGGTTGCTTTTCACTACGGCAAGTGTAGATGCAAAACAATAACGTCAACGAAAGGCTGGCTTTCACTAGGTCAAAAACTCCACCATAAATATCTCCGTGATGTCTAAAAATTGGTTTCCACTAGCGAACGTTCGAAAGTGGAATGACGTGCCGTTACGCGCGCTAGTGAAAACCAAGAGGCATTTTTTTTTACATTGACGCTGCACTCTCCTGGCGCTGTTTCTGCCCTAGTGAAAACTAACCTTAAAGGCTGGTTTTCGCTAGGGTTAAAACGCCATGACGGTGAGCGTCGACGTAAAAATTTAATATTAGGCCTAACATGGACTTTGGGCGTCAACCCTCAATATTATATTAGGCCTTCCACCAGGTTTTCACTACCGCGCGTCATAATGCTTTTTTCTTTACGCGGGTCAAAACGTTTGTACGTCCGAAAGTTGAGTGACACGCCGTTACGCACTAGTGGAAACCAAGACTAAAGGGGATTTTTTTTTGCGTCGACGCAAATTTTTTTATTTTAGGCCTAACGGGAATTTCTTTGTGTCGACGCTCGCCGTCACAGTGTTTTTGCCCTAGTGAAACCTGTGGGCTTCTAATTAATGCTACCCGTTTCTATATATTAACGTATATCTGTATTTGAATGCCACACTCTGGTTATATACAGATAAAACCCATCCCCCCCCTACTGATTAGATCAAATCTGATAGCCTTATTTAAATTTCTTCACTGACCTGAATTTAAGTTCAAAATCTGGTAATCAAGCACTACAGATTTTTGAAACAATATTATGTTGTCCTATTAGTAATAAATAAAACATTTGATTTGATTTTAAGCTAAAGCAACTTCCTAAAAAGCTTTTTAAAACGATTACTTTCTGATCTGATATTTCGGATAAGAAACAGATTATAAATTCAGTTAAAGAATCGATTGAATTTTTTCTTCTTCTTAAAAATGTCTTAATCTGAATTTGATACAGTTGATAAAAAATATTGGTGTTATCAAACAAAATAACTGATAACCGCTATCGAGTCTGGAAACACTATTTCTGATTATAATAAATTAGAGGTCGGGGATGGTTAACTTTAATTCAATAGATAAAGCTCTCAAAATTATTCGTAAAATGTTTTGATCAAGTAATTTATATTTCTGTATTATCCGATTAATTTTTTGATAAATTTGTAAAATTAATCGAGAAAACGACGTTTTTTTCAATAAAAAGCTCAAATTTTCCGAATAATACATGTTTTTTAATCATTTTCCGAAATATTAACCGGTAAATTTCTTTGTTTACATTCACCGTCCCCGACCTCTATAATAAATTGACATTTAAATGGGTCACAGAATCAATTGAAATTTTAGACCCGAATTTCAGGTAGATCCTCGCCTTCCGTACCTCGTCATAGCAGATACGACCAAACAAAGTTTCGCATTTTTCAAGCAACATTTCCTAAATTCAAACAATTCTGTGGTCCTTTCTAATTAAAATTTATTGTCGTAGCAACCTCGACGTGGATAATACTGGAAGATATGTTTAAGAAAAGGCTGGGATAGACAATAGCCTACATGCAATTCCAAAATGAGCCATAGATTTTATAAATTGGTTCTAAAATTTACCTTTGCATGGTTCTAATTTTTTTTAAATTAATAAGTGTATATACGTTCATAAGGGCCACGAAATTTGTGAAGTAAAACATTAACTGGGCCGTTACTGAATAAGTACACTTATAAAGCAAATGATTAGATTGTAGAGGCGCAAATATTCCGTATAGTTAACAGAACTAACGCGTCATGATAGTTTTCCATAATTCAAATATTATAAATGCAACGAGACGCGTCATGTAGTTTTAAGAATAGTATACAGAGAGTTAATAATGGCAATTAAATATACAAGATTTTCGAAATGTGATACACTTGTAAATTCAGAGGGTGCATACCAAATGCTTTAAAACCCGATACGCGAGTCGTAGTTTCGACGTAGATATACACGCTGGACATACGAAACTTTTCCCAGCTACGCGACCCTTTAACGAAGTGTAACCCTAACCTCGGATACCACGCGCCTCGAATATCGTCATTATGTCGAGGCTATTATTACGTCGACTTTATTCAAGCTACGTTAGCAAAGCGCATTCGCATTGACGAAGATTTGTCGACAAATTCCGGTCCTGGGTCTCGCTTATCACTACGGGTTAGGTACGTTGGATTCCTAAAAGTGTTTTTGGCCACACCCTGTATATTTACAGCGGCGAACAGGCTTCCAATGACGTCTGAGGCCAGGCGTTACGGTGCGTGGGGCCCTAGGCAGTAAGAGATGAGATAGGAACCCAAAAATAGTTTGATTCTGAAAGCTGGGCCCTAGGCGGTCACCTCGCTCGCCTTGCCCTATAACTCCGACCCTGTAATAACAGTCTCTGAACTAGTAGGAAATGTTTCGAACGTCATCCATATTTCTTAGTTTACAAACTTGGTCCATTTACGGAAATGTTTGTTGCAATTTAGGTAGCTTCGTTTTGTAATCTAAGGATTTTACGAAAGTTTCCGGAGTGAGAAATTGGTTTGGCAGTCAGTTTCGGGAACAATCTGGGAAAAGTGAGGGCGCGAGATAAAAAATGGCTGTTTCAGGGCGTTCCTGTCGTAAGAGGAATGAGAAAACACGGATGACATTGAAACTTAAGGTGAATAGATGTCTCTGGGAGTCGGCGGGGTGCCATCCGGCGAAGCCACGGTGTGGTCCCGAAACTCGTCGTCGAATGCTAATCAGGGGTCGGAGGGGGCAGGGGGGGGGAGAATATACACGGGCGCCACCTACAATCGGGGAATCGGAATTAGCAGAGCGCGTCCGTCGCTGCTGGAAAGGAATCGCTACGCGCGGAAACTGGGCGGTTTCGACTTGGCGCTTATCTTGACGCAATTAGCCAGCGTCGATCCGAGTTCGTCAATCGAAATTTGAATTCATCGCCTAGACAACGCGCGACGCCACGGGATATCCACTCGCTAAAATCAAGACAAAAGTTCGCGTTCCTCTCCCCCCTCCTTTTCCATATATATTTCAATCTTGTCGTAACTTTGGCGGAATTCTTTGAAACCCGTTACGGGTTGACTTACAGGAATGTCTCTCTCAGTTTGACCTGATTCGTATCTAAAAGTGCAAAGTTCGTAGTCGAGGCATTTCAAAGACACTGCAGCGTACGAGGAATATGGACAAACTAGAGGAATCTCAATACAATTGATTAAAAGTTTCAATTTGGCTAATATAAAACGTAGAATGGCACTCTTTTGGCATAAGAGTTCTTCGAATTCTTTTGACATTACTATAGTTTAATATCGCCGCTGTGATCGGCAATATCCTCAGTGTACTGAGGCGTTCAAAATCTAAGAAAAAGTTGCGAATCTAAGAATATCGAAGATGTTTGCGCTAAGCGATAACGCGATTTAGGTATCCTTATAACGTAGGTACCGGTACGTCTGAGAAAGGCCGGGAAACGATCAGGAAAAAACCACAGACAGTCTCGTTTCTAATTGTCCAAAAATCCCCATCGACTTCTAATTAGCGAGAACGAAAAATAGCGCTCTTCGAAACCGTAACGGGCCTCCGAATCTAGTATCGCGATAGAGAGGCGGCTCCAGTCGGCCAACTCGTAGCGACTGGTAACTAAAGTAGTAACGGCCGAAGGACAAGCTATCTTAATAGCGGGTCTGATAGGGGCGCGCGGCGAAGTGTTTCCGTTCGTTTTACGCTGGCAAAATGGGGTAAACGAAGCGGGGATAGGCGGGCTACGGGTCCTTAATATGCAAATGAAATGATTTCTCGAATTTCTTTCCTCGACCGATTCGAAGAGTGGGCTTAACTAAAAATTCCTAATTAGCAAATGCTGGATTGAAGCGAACGGCTAGGCTGATTGCGAGTAACTCCCTTCCAGGTCCTTCCCCCTATTCTCGCCCCCCCCTTCCGTTGGCCGCTCTAACGGGCTGATTTCGTAGAAAGCGCCTCTCTTATCGCTCTTCCAAAATTGTTAATCTCCCATTTTGTATGAGAAAGCTGAGAGCGAGCGCGTTACTATTCATTAATTTTAAAAACTCTTCGCACCTCCCCCCTCCAAACTTCTTCTAATCTTTTAAGATTAAAGAAACATTCGCTCTATCGGCGGCTTATACGGGCGCGATGCTGGATGAGCGACGGGGCTCGCGTTGCCATAAATAGGTCCAAAATCGGGTTGGGAGGCAGCCAAAATACCATCTAGTCGAGGGTTATAATCTTTCGAGCGAAATTGGAGCGCGCAAAGAGCCGTTTGTGCTCGATGGAAAATGGACACTTTGTTCGTATCGCCATAAATTTGACGACGGCAGCTTTGGGTTTACAAGACGGTTAATACGCGATACCAATTTAACCGTTTCAAATACGTTGACTGTCTTCGAAGTCACGTTAATACTCGAGTCGAGTATCTATTCGAACGTTCCCTCATTAGAAAACTTAAAAATATAATTGCTCAAATCCACGCGTAACGGTTCTCCACTTTTCGAGTTAAGCATTGGTCGAACAGTCTCCAATAAACCCGCGCCAGAATATATGGCTTTCCTTGATAAACTTATAGTAGCGTACGCAACTACGAAACATTGACGATAGCTGGGCCGCTGGACAATGGTTTTCGCTAACGTAAGCTGACATTTCAAACTATACGAAAGGACGACATGTTGCTCTATTTTTGAAACAGTTTTTTAATTATAAAACTGGTATATGTAAATACATTTCACATATACAGGGTGTTTCAAAAGGTTATGCAAAAATTTCAAGGAGTTGTAGAGGGTGAGTTGAGAAGTATGCCCGTTTTTCCCCCATTTTCCTACGATGAATTAATAGAGCGCCAGAAAGCTTCAAAGTGTGGCCTACTAGCCCCTGGAAGTAGGCTGCAACAAGCGCAAAACCAAGCAGCGGGGAAATGCGAACAATAAGGTTTAGGTTCGTGTGATAGGTAAAAAGGACTTTGTAAGCAAATCGAGGTAACCAGCGTAAAAAGGTAACTTAAAAAGTATTTGAAGTCCCTGCAGCTTGGTTTTGCGCTTGTTGCAGCCTACTTCCAGGGCTAGTAGGCCACACTTTGAAGCTCTCTAGCGCTCTTTAACTCATCGTAGGATAATTTAAAAAAAAACAGGCATACTTCTCAACTCACCCTCTACAACTCCTTAAAATGTTTGCATAACCTTTTGAAACACCCTGTATAAATATAACACGGCTGAAATAAAAATAATCCCGTTGCTTTAAATTTAGAGACACCAAAATTCTCTTGAGAAGAAAAGTTTGAAAATTTCGTCTTTAATCAGTGTATTCGTTAAATTGAAAGCCAAAATTTTACAAGATTTCCCGCGCTCTCGTTTCTCATTTGAACAAGTTTCCCCTCTCGCGATCTGAAAAGCAAATTTTTCCATCTAGGGCTTCCTTCGCGAAGACCTTTAAAAAACACGAAGACATCCCGCCGAACTCGGATCATTTGCCGCGTGCGATCCGAGAAACAAAACGTTTTTCGGGCAGAGCGGCCTTCTTATCGCGATGAAGCTATACGTATAAATCGGCTATATTCCGCCTTAAATATTTTAACGCGTAAAAATTCATTTCAGGGTATCGTTTGCGGGGGAAATTGGTAAGGGAGCACGTACCCGTTCATCGTTAGGACGCGTTTCTCCGCGTCCAACTTCGAACCGTCGCCCCGCGCCGAAGCCGCTCGCATCGCCGATATAGCTTTCGGAGTTGCGACGGAGCGATAGGCTCAAACCCCGAAAAGATCTCTCTATTACCTCGGAACACGAGCAAACAACCAGGGCACGAAAGGGCTGCGGGGACTCCGACAGCCAGGCAGCCATATAGCGCCAACGCCAGTGAAAAATCAATACGAAACATTTCCACCGGCAACACTCTCCTCTCCCCCCCCTCGTCTTTAACCCCCCTCCCCCTCTTTCGTATTTCCTCCTTCATACGCGCCTGTATACGCCTCCCCTTCAGTATCAAAAGGCCAAGTCCCCAAAATGTTGGAACTCGTAAAGTTTCATTAAGTTTGATAAATTTCCAGTCCCTTTTCTTTCCGGGGCCCTGAGAAAAAAAACCCTTTTCGCGCGTTGCTTCATAAATTATACGGCTACGTGTCATATTGTGAATTAAAGGGAAGAGCTCCTCGCGGAATCAGGTGAGCGACCAAAGATTTCGACGAAATTATTCAAAAACACGCCGCTCAAATTAATAGATCAAAGCAGTCAAAGGGAGGAAGACGCACTCGTTGAAATTTTAACGTAACAATTCATTTTGGGCGTCGTTTTAATTAGGACTACATAAAGGCGATTTGGTATATTAAATATTAATTTGCGTTCACCTCGCTAATTTCACAAGTCGGTTAGTTGGGCTTTTTTTCTAATTGGCGTTTGAAGACGCTAGTTTTCCAATGCGGTTGAATTACTTCATCGTAAATTCTTTATTGAAATTTGTTTTTGCAGAAAACGAGTTTTTCCAATAATACGTTAAAATTAACAATTTTTCGGTAACACCTATTCACGGAAAAAGAGTGTTTTTTAATTTTTCTGGAAAGGTTTGTTAATTTTGTTTTTACGCCAACGCATTTACGAGCAAATGTAATTTTGAATAGTAATTAGATAAATTTATTTAAGCCATGTAAGTAACAATATGAATTAATAATCTACGTCCAATTAATTTCCTTCCAATATAAATGTTATTTCATCTCTTCGAGTATTTATCTAATGACGGCCCAGTTCCGTCAAGTCTAATACGCTCGAATATCGAAGTTAATATTAATACTTGGGTAACTGTCATTTTGATAATCGAGGGTTTACGTTAATCCGATCTCGAGCTACAACGGCGTTTGACTTGAGACTGTCGATGGGTTATTTATCTCCAATGCCGCCTCCGTTTGCGAAGAGCGTAATAACAAGAAGCTGGTCTAAAAAGGGACATTCTCAACTGAAATATCTACCTATTTTAAACCCCATTTTCACGCTCGCTAGGAGAGGGTAAAAAGTACTTAAAATCCGCTTCCGCTGAAAGATATTTAATTTTCCGCTTCGATCTGTTTCAATCAGATATTTTCCGCTTCCGCTTGGAAAACCGGTGAAATTGGAAACTGTCCGCTACTTAGCCTAGCTATAAAACTTTTGATACCTAGTACCGGAACTCCGGAAGTAGTTTTTTTATGTTTTTACACGCTTCTAGCGACCTTGAAAATGTGGCTTTAGGATGGGTTTGTACTTCGAAGATCATCTAGGTGGGCTGGAAGCTTTTGATAAAACCTTCGACCCGAAATTATACCTTAAAGTATTTGATTTCCATCGTGGGTTTTTGAACCTTACCTCGAACCTACACGCGATGGACAACCACCCGACCATCACTTAAATATTAAGCGGTAGGATATTCGTGTCGTCAATTTCCGAGCTTGACGAATACATTTCCGGAATAGAGTGGAATAAGCATTGACGTCACAATATACGAAAGGCAAGCGCGGTTCTTGATATATTCAGACTGCTATACTATACATCTCCATACAAATGGATTCCCGACTGGAGGAAAAGAAAATCCGAATTTGAAATGGGGAACGATTGCACGTATAATTATACAGGTCGTCGCAACCCCAGCGAGAAAGAGAGTTCACGCGAGCAGCCGAGAAAACCAGCTTCTGTCTCTGGTGGGGGAAAATGGTTGTGAGCCCTTTTTCTCGTCTTGAGAACACTCTTAAAACGATATACATCCCATCCAGGGGGAATCTAGCGGCTGGGTACCCTCCCCTTAAGCGCCCATAATAAGTGATCATGAACTCGGGGGTTGGAATGGAGGAGAGGGTGAGGAGTCGTAACATTCTTTTAATTTCTCCGTCGTGGGTCTTGTTCAATCACAAAGATTAGGTTTTAATGGTTGTCGCAATATGTTAATGGAGAGGTCGAGGACGCGCTACAAGAAGTCGCTCGTATACGACTAAGCGACGCGTTCAATCCGCGTCGTAGACGTATACGAAAGCCCTGGTAACGCCGAACTGGGATCGTTTAGAAGTTGCGGCCATCGGCAATAACTTAACTCTTTAACGACTTCCGCAACTAGTGCATTAAGCCAAGTGCAACATTGAGGAAAACTAATTATGGGGATCATAATAGCTTTTCTCTTTTAGTTTTTTCGTCGGCGATCGTTAGATTAGGCAAACGGCGAGACAGGCCGAAGGGCTCGCCTCAAATGGAGAATCAATATAAATTAATCAAAAAACAGGGGGGGAGTGAAAAACGAGGGGGAAAGAGCTCGTTGAAATAGCAAACACGGAGAATGATGACTCGAAGTCACTTAGAATTAGGTTTAGGGGTTTTGCCACCGCAAAAATCGAACCACATATTCTTAATTGGGATTCAATATTATGAAAATGGAATTGGTCGTGGCTATAGCAACGAAAACATAAGCTGTCACAAAATTCTTAAATTCCGCGAGTAAGTTGGGGTCCTATAATCGTAAAAAGTCTATATTGGTTTTTCAAATAGAGCGTTCTATAAAATCGGCCCGAAACCGGCCAGACTTTTCATACAGACTATGAGCTATAGTTCAGAAGGGCTAACAACACTTGTTATTCTTTGGTTAAAAAGAATTCGGCTTATGTCCTGTCTTCATATTAATATTTTAGAGACGTACCTTTTAGGAGTTGTAGGAGGGACCCGAGGTGTTGAAGTATGTTTGGGGTTAAGAATATTTTCATGATCTAAGTTTCTTTTGAAACCCGTGGATTTGGGACTAGTATTTCGCTTATTGGCCATCATACATTTATTACAAAAATAGTTTAAAATAAGAAAAACGGCGCGGAAAGCCGGAAATTAGTTAAGTCTAACCTAGCAACTACGCTACTCCTAAAAATCGACTGCTCTCAATTTCTTACGGGTTTGCCAGATAAATATTTTTCTCTCACACCAAAAACCGGCCAAACCTTAACCTCCTCCGAACTCAAAAGGGGGAAAGCACACCACACCGATTTTATAGAGCGCTCTATTGAACTTGAGCGAATAATGTTTTTATAACAGCATTTATAAGACATAGTAGCGTGCGTTTTACGAGATTGAAATTCTCCTCAGCCAGTAAACAGGGACGTACATTGGGGGGGGGGGGCAGGGGGGAGGCTCCCCCCCAAAGTTTTGTAGAGTTGGCAAATCGAGGTGGACTTGGCAAAATGAAAATTATGAAACATGTTAGTTAATTAAAAAAACTCCTAAATCGATAGTAAACAAATCATTTAGAATTTCCCAGCAATTTACTTCCCTAAAGTCATTAACTATGTTTGAGATTTCTATGTAGTTGCTTCTCCTTATGTATAACTTTCAAGACCTGATTTCTACGCTAGGCAGCTAGTGTGTCGGAACTTTAGTTCAGCCTTGCGGTAAAACCTTTTTAAATAGTCATTTTTCCTACAGCACCTTATAAAATGGAAAGGCAGATAGACGCGTGATAGAGAATATCGGTTGTTCGTTATTATTTCAGTGTTCATTTTCTACGTTAAATTTGGCAATCTGTATAAAATTTATAAAAATAGTTTTAATTTCTATAGGAGATGTTACAGTTTTTATAGGGAAAATTAGGTAAGTCGTGAATATTATAGTGATATTCTTTAGGAAAGTGAAAATTTCACAAGCCAATATTCCTAAAGTTGCGTTGGATAAAGATAACGTGTGATCATATGGTGTGATACAGTGTCGGTTGTTCTTACGTTATTATTTCAGTAATAAGTGATTGAATTGTTTATGTTATATTTCGGTATGAATAATTCCAGTTATTCAAAGCAGTTCAGTTAAACAACAACTAGTATTCGTCAAGATGAAATGTATCTATTTTTTACTACAGCGGGTTACACGAAGAGAAAATAGTAAGCGGGTTTGATGGGATTTTTAAATTGCTGTAACATCGTTCAATCTCTGTTTTCTTCTTCGTGTATCTCCTTTATATATAAAGATAGTACGCAAATGCTTCACTCAATATAACTAGAAGCCGAGCCATTTTCGCCATTGAATTGGGAATAGTCCCGCTAGAATGACATAGGCGCGTTCGGTAGTCGTGGTTTCGCGAAACAAATTCTGAAATTTCCAGTCGGCGCACTCAGCCGTCAACTCTATCATTATACTGGTGGCGCCATCTATAACTTCCAAAGTACATTAGTACCATTAATTCAATTGTATAGTATATAGTTCCCGCCGCTAACAGCGGATGGCGCCACCAATTATAATTTTAATGAAACATTTAAATTGAAATCTACCGTAACAATCCAAACTTAGACGACTTGACAAACTTTGGTTTTTACTTGGCAAATTTCACTTACCTCCCCCCCCCCAAACGTACTCTCTTCGGTACGCCCCTGCCAGTAAATGGACAGATCACAATAGTTATTCCTTGAGTTTTTAACAGTAGAATGAAACGCAATCTACACGTGGTTGATTTGATACGGTTTCGCTGTTTGGTACCCACGCGTGTGGTAGAATGTTCGGAGAAGTGCGAACGCCATCTGGGGAGTGCGTACAACTTCCGATGACGCGAGAGGAGAGGAGGCCGCCGTTGGGGGGGGATTTCGGAGGAATCCTTTTTATAAGGAGGGGTGGAGAGAGACCAATTAATGCAAAAAGAGTTCGCGGGAGCGGAAATTCATTTCGGAGCACGAACCCGACGACGATAAAAAAATCTGCGAGCGCGAGCCATGATTGCGTTGGAACCCAATCTCAAAGAGCAGAAATAGGCTCATTCTTCAAATTAGGCAAAGAAAATGGCGCTACCGAGGGACGTCAGGAGGGGCCCGTCTCAAACCACCGAGAAGAGTTTCTATCTTGGCACCGACATCTATCGGCCTTGGAAAGAACTATTTCGTCGAGTTTTGACGCCAATGCATTAATGTACTTGTATGAGGATGTGACGTCATCGATGAATATACGCAACCCCCCGATTCGATTCCTTTCGTTCGGTCTAACTGCGCCAGATGTTGAAACTTGTTTATTTTTACTACTTTTATAATATAATCGCTATAGAAAGAGCTTTCATTCTAGAACAGCGTAGGGTTCGAATTACAATTGTTAGAGTTCCGATTGACTTAATAGTAGATTCCACTGAATCAAATTTTACAGTTTATTTGATTTCCGCTCAAACAACGGAGAAGCAAACGCCACGTTATTAGAGATTTAGTTTCGGAAGCGGCTTATAGAAATACCATTTGAAATGCCCGAAACAAATATTGTTTAAAAGTAACTAATAATAATTACAGTCTATTCATTCGGTTACATCCTTCTAAAAACAAACAAATACATTCTTAATATTTAAAGGGCGATGGGAGAAGGGGATGGCTAACAAACGCTTCAACGGATTCTCCCGTTTGAAAGTTATAAGAATGGCGAGGAGCGTGAACGCGTTTCTAATTAGTATTCTCGAAGGTTCGCTTCCTCCCGCCGGCGCTGAATAGCGACAACTTCCATAATCTAGCCTCTTTAGAATCACCGCGAATTCTTAAAAGCATACACGGTCTATCCGGTAGTAGCGCAATCGGGCCGAGACACCGGCTGAGTCGTAGAAAAGCGGAGTACGCGAGCGGCCGACTCTATCGGGTACTTTATAAGCGCGGGAATTAAATAGCATCCAGGATGACAAAGCCGGCCCGAACAAGTTAGGACTCCTCGGAACACTTGTTGCGCGGAGGTATACGAGAGAAACGCTCTCCGTATATAAATTCGCTTAAGATTTCGCGTCGGGAGTTAAACGGCTTAAAGATAGCCGGCCAGCGCCGCGGCGTAACGCGAGAATAGACCACTCGGGGCGAGGTTTCGAGGAGTTTGCGTAGGGTTTCTCAGTAAGGGCGAGTGAGATACCGCGCACTCGCGGGATCTCCCTTTAAGCGGATTGCCGACTAATCCGCAAAATAACGTTTCAACAACTATATAGTATAATTATAAAGACTTTCTACGGCCGGCCAAGCTTTGCGGGCTTCAATTAATTACGGTAAGTTTGCGGAAGGAAAGGAACGAGATAGCGGCGTCGAGACCGAGCTGGAGCGCCTCCCTGGATTAGAAAAGCCCTCATTGTCTTAGCCCCTAATGATTTCTAGGCACGCTTAAAGCTCATCGCGCCTGGCCAGCGCGGGAACCAAACCGAATTCGTGGCGTACTTAAGTTGGCCCGAAATAGGCCCCGGGGGCTCTCCTTTCAAAGCGCCACGGGGCTGACCCGCGCCACGTCCGCGCCCGTCTCAGAAACGCGCCAATTTGCGAGTCGACGTGATTATGATACAACAACGCTACCCACACCTACTGACGGATTGTTCGCGACGCGATTGTAATTTCAGCACGGCCATAAACGGGCTTAGATTCGTCGAAAGTTTCCTCCAGTCTATCCGTTCAGGTCCTCCTCCCCCCCCCCCTCTCGTTTCTCCTTCGAAATTGTAACCGCCCAATTACCCCTTTACAAATGTTTCGGCCAATGTACTTTATTCGTTTCGTTAATTATTATTCGCGATCTCTCGCTGTCTCCTCCTTCTCTTCCGAATGAACTAAGAATAGCGAATATAATATAACAGGTTGCCGCGACTGTTGAGCGCCTAAAGTATATCCCGACTTCGAAATAACTGCGGCGAGGAATCCTCTGAAAAGGAGCGCCCGAATGTTCACGCCGCCAAGATTCGCCCGAGTAATTGTCCGTAAAATGCGTTTGTGAAGAGTCAGAGAGAGAGAGAGAGAGAGAATAAACAATATAAAGGATTGTTGAATTTCCGAAAGTGCCGCGGAAAACGGACGGAAAAGTAATTTAACCGCCGGTTACGCATCCTCACTGCATTGGTCTTAATGCCAGGTTTCTGTAGCGGTTCACTCAACCTGGTTCGTTGGTCTACTCTCGTCAAACAGTCAAGCTTCGCGACTGATTGCGAATTGGCCAACCAAATACGTCAAAATATTACATTTCGACAACTATATCTAACTCAATTGAAATTGATAATAAATTTAATTTGCGGTATTGTTTATCCGTTTGTTTACAATTTGGACCTACAAAATGGCGACCTTTTAAATTGGAACATTGTATAATTTAAGTAAAGTAAAAAATATGTGACTTCCAACAATTTGGTTATTAGAGAGTAATTAAGTTCGATCTAATATAGTTTTTTAACTTTAAAAAAAAATAGTTTTTAATTCAAAATTTTAAGTATTGATTAGAAACAAAACATATATGGTATTTTAGTATGGTACTTACGTTACTACTATGAATATATTAAATGTACACTGAGATTACACACATGGTGTTTAGTCGCGTAAGGCTGAAAACATTGAATTCGTAATATAGTTTAACAGTGGACTAATAACAGGGTTTTTTCATGCATAATCTAATTATTGGATTTTATAGGTTTATAAATTATTGTTGTAAGTTGTAGGTTGCATTTTGTATCACAACCCCAATAAATAGTTCCGTAAGAAGGTTCTGAGTTCACAAGTGCGTAATAAACAGACCATAAAGTTGCGTCATTTATAATATTTTTCAGTTGGTATAATTTAAATAAAGAATATCATTAAGATTATGTAATTTGGATAATTTGAACACCAAATTTTAAAAATGTATCAGTCTACACTTACTACCATGCCTTTACCCAAAAAGTCTCTATCTCAACGATGAATGTCTACAAAATCTAGTAGTGTATATAGCATTTAGAATTTCATTAGTAGAACGACGCCGATCACGAACATATACATTGAAAAGGTGGAAATAAACACCCCTTGAGAAGGATAATAAATTCATTTTGTCCTGTTTTTTTCAAGCTCGACCTTTCTTACCTTTATTACCAATTTATTCTAACCGTAAAAGTAGCTTGCAAATTGCGTATTGAACGTTGGCGGGTCTGTTAAAATTGTGACAACATGATAAATATCAGAATTTTGAGCGTTTTCGCCTGATTTATACCGGTTTGATCGATAATGATAGGTCATTGCGCGCCATTTAAATTTATATTGTTGCTGTTCTTTATTTTTCCGAATAAAGGTCATTTAAAATCGACTAGAAGACTTTCGGAGAAGATAATTTTAGAACATTGATTCTACACAGTTTATTATATATAAACCTCATAAGCTAACATTTTACTTCAGTGGGAAATATGTATTGTTACTCAGTTTATATTAGTTACTTTTTTAATACTAATTTATGTAAATGTGTAAATATGCCCTCAACACACAAGCTATGCTATTGTTGCGGGGCAAGTGCACAAAGATAATTTTTCCCTCGAAATATGTACAAATGTAAAAACCAGTGCACAGTAAAACAATAATAATATTTACCGCGTACTCTGGCCTATACCCATAAGTTACTTAACCCGTTTGACCATTTGGTAACATGTCAGTCTATGGGTTGCGAAGAGATGTGAAGTCAGTATAGTCAGTTTCATCGAAACCTAAGCTCAGATTCCCGAACTAAGAGGAGTTTTCAAAGAAATATAAATTTAACCTATTTTGATCGTTGAACAAAGGTTCCCTCTGCCTCCGGTCGGTACACCTCTGGTTTCTTCGAGTGCAGACACCTCTGAATTGAGTTCTCAATATTGAGGTTTTCTATCAGTTCAATCACCTATACTACAAAAAATAAAAAGCTCTCCTCAGCACTGCTCCGAATATTAGTCTCTTTGAGGGCAGTTAACTAGTTCCCTTAAGCACAGTTCCCAAAAAATAAGGCTTTTCAAAAGCACAGTTCCCAAAACAAGTTATCATAAGTATAAAATCTCGTACAGTTCCCAAAATTGTGGCTTTTCATAAGCACAGTTTACTAAGCAAGTTATCATAAGTGCAGTATCTTGTGCAGTTCCAAAAATAAGACTTTTCATAAGCACTGTTTACTAAGCAAGTTATCATAAGTGCAGCATCTTGTGCAGTTCCCAAAAATAAGGCTTTTCAAAAGCACTGTTTACTAAGCAAGTTATCATAAGTGCAGTATCATGTGCAGTTCCCAAAAATAAGGCTTTTCATAAGCACTGTTTACTAAACAAGTTATCATAAGTGCAGTATACAAAAGTGCAGTACCTTGTGCAGTACCTCGTGCAACACCCAAAAGTGCAGTCCCCTTCAGTCCAGTACTAAAAAGTGGAGCTCTCTGCAGCCAAATTCCCAAAATTATGACAAAACAAAAGCATGGACATGGTACTTAATTACTGTGTCTATGATGAGCGTTACTACTAGTACTTTTACTATTGAAGACGAGTAATTGTACTTTTTAGATATGAATACGAAAAACTGGTAAGCATGTTTTCTTGGTTTTTTATGTTTCTTCAAAATATTTGTACATTACGTAATAAAACTTTTATACAACACAATAAATGCAATTAAATTTAACAGTTAATATTTTAAATCTGGTAGAAGCGCTGACCGGAAACAAACCAAGAAAAGCGTACTTTACTAAAAAGTAGTTTAAAACATTTTAAGTAACCACCCGACTATACATCGTTAATACAAGCAAAAAAAGGTAAATGATAGTTATTCTGGATTTCAAAAGTGAAAAAGTACAAAGTCAAAGTAAGATTTTATTTTTTAATATTGTAAATTTTACTATGCAGCTTCAACAGTATAGACGACCTTCAAGGAAGGTTTGTTTGAGAAAAGCGGGTACAGGATTATCACTTAATTCGAATAGTTTGAAACACTACTATGTTTCAGTAAGATATGGCAAAAATAATTCGTTAGTTAACTTATATCGTTAGTTTAAATTTCGTTTTATAAGAAACTTTGTTTGTTGGCGACTAATTGCAGGAGCACTGTTTAAAGGCATTAAAGATCGCTCGATGACTTGGGCCTAAAGTGGTGCCTCGGGTATTAGCTTAGCTGATTATTATTATTATTACCTCCTGACTTCACCTTTAAACTTACTTCTATCGCTCCTCTAATTATGTACGAATTAAAATGTTTTTTCTTAAGTCCTATTCAACGAACCATTATTTTTTCACAAAACATTTTTGGTCAACAGGAATTGGAAACCGAGTTTTACCGTGTTAATTAAGAAAATATTTCGACAACGTGTGCTGACCACAGAAACGCTTTTGTCAAATTTGACGGTCCAGTTTTAAATCGAATAATTTTTGTACACATCCTTTTTATTACACGAAACGAATTGATAATATTAAATACATTTGTTAATATATGGTGGTTTCTTTTCGCCTGTTCTCGGACTCTTTTTACCCTAAAACGTTTTATTCGGCTGTTCCGGGGATGAGAATTACTCCACCCTATAAACTATTCGCTTGTTCCGAAGAGGTAGGACTACCCTTTTTACTCCATCTAAAAAGGAGGTGTAAAGGAGTAAATCAGATTTGGTCGTCTGCTAGCCAGAATTTATCTGTTAAAAAGGCCACAGGCAGCCTTTTTGGAAAAACATGTTTACTCCGACTCAAACTATTCGCCGCCACAGAATCGGAGTAAAATTACGTCATAGCCTTACTCTTCTTACCTTACTCTGAAATCCCGGAACAAGCAAAAAAAAGGCATTTATAAACTAACATTTTGTTATAGAAGAGTTTTTTTTAAGGATCTCTAAAACGTGTCGTGGAGCTTGCGAATGAAAACGCAACGTTCAAGAGTCGAAAAATATGCTGACCAACAAATAGGCATTTCTATAAAGTAACATTGGCCTTCTTGTTTTGATGTTGCTGCTGCGTCAAGGTTGACGTATCAATGACGTTTTACTACGGAAATCAATGGACATAAGAGTAAATTTGACGAGGCACCCTGTTTTTAAGCTTAAACTGAACTGAACTTGTACGTATTTCGTGACGAATGAGCTACATAAAAACAAGCAAGCGTAGACATAGAAAGGCCTATTTGGGCCAAAATGCTGACTCGTGTGTATAAGCCTTAAGACTCTGAATAAATCAGCAAATCAAACCGCAAAACAAGTTTTTCCATTAGAAGCTAAAAACAGCTTTCGTTTTAGTTTTTCTCAATTTCTTAAATTTTTCAAGTAAAATCTTTACATTTTGGGAATTTCATCCCCACTTCCATTGAAGTTACCGACAAAATTATTTGGTTATGTACATATACCGAGATTTAGTTACAAGTTATTGAAGATTCCCAATTCAAAAACGTTAGAATTTTATAGATCATGTTTCCTTTGCATTTCCACTTTTAACAAGCAAAGCACAGGAGCCTTTTTTGGACATTTTAAGTGAAAAACACTCAGTACACCCCTGACGGGAAATAAGTAAAACAGGAAATTGCTCTGGTGAGAAGAAGCTGGTCAGTATTCTCGTGACGTCATCATTGCCATAGTGGAAGTCTGGCGTATTTCTCTTGGCCCTCTCCCCATCAGACCCGCGTTAGAGCTATGACGTCCATATGACGTCTAAATGTATCGTGAATACCTCCTCCTAATCTATCTGATTAAATCCAAATCTTTAAAATCAGAAAATATTCTCAGTTGAATTTCGATGCTTTAAATAATTATACATTCATAAAAACATCATTTTGAAATACCTTTTCTTTACTAGATCTTCTAACAATTTAAATCATGTTTTAAGAAACTTTAATAAGTCTCTGTTAGCGCAATGCCGCCACCGCCCCCGATTTTTTCTCAGCGCGCCGCCAACGATTTCAAATATTTCTTAACAGGGCTACAAGATTTTCCGTTGATATCAGTCTCTTTGCAACTTTAACAAAAATGCAGTTCTTTCTTTATCACATTTCAATTATTACTTTGGTAGTGCAAATAAAATAAAGTCTATTTTCTAGGCGTTTACGCGAACATCTTAAACTCCTAGAAAAGGGATTGCTAAAATGTCCTACAATGAAAATGAAATTTAAAATAAACGCCGCACCACGCCGCTGCCGATAAATTTTGGTTCAACGCCGCCGCCGTAAAAAAGGTCGGCGCATGCCAATCAAGCTGCCGCCGCCGATGGAAAATAATCGGATCGCCGCCACCGGTCAAAATTTCGCGGCGTCGGGGTCTAGTGGAAGATATCGAATAGCCATTAAAACTTTTCTTACAGGGAGATTTTGTCCCATTGTTCATTCTTTCGGATGGTGTAGAGTTAAGATGAGAGATTCCGAGGTACAAGAAATCCTTTTCTCTGGCGAGTTTACATTTTACGTAACTTTATACGTAGTCTGATCGAACATGAACAAAGTCTTTCGGAATGACAAAAGGTTTTTCTCAGGCGGGCATTCAAATACGATGCTTTTCGCGATTTTATCGTGCGCTTTTTATTTTTACAATAGCTATAGTAGATATAAGATTAACACGAATGGTCCATATTTAATGGAAAGATTTACTGAGTTTCTAAAGATTAGTAGTAATAGAGAGGTTAAGCAAGCGCTTGTAGCTGAGTGTACACGTTGCTGTATTGTTTACTTTCTACAATACTACCAAGCAAAGGTGGGAGCTGAACAGATTACCTGTGCAGGTCTGCAGATAACTGCAATCTGCGCAGATCAGGTCAGATCAGATCACGATTGAAAATATTTTTTGCAGGTTGCAGGTTGGACACAGGGCCGGATTAACCAATAGGCCGAATAGGCCTGGGCCTAGGGCACCAATCCTACAAGGGGCACCAAGAGGGTTCGAAAAAAATAAAAGTACAAAACTTAAATCATTTGCTTTTTACAAAATATTTTCCGGAATAATTTTAGTAAATGCGTCCACCCCTATGAACCAAAAACGTTTGATTGTCACATTCTCTGACGGACTGCCGTCTAGCCCCTGACGACATACTAAATCTGGCAGAAAAATAATAATAATAATTTATCAATTATAAATTGAGGAAGCGCCTAGCTCGCTATTGAAAGGGGCCACCAAAATTAACTTGGGCCTAGGGCCCCATAAAGTCTTAATCCGGCCCTGCTTGGACAGGTGAAAAGAGTGGCAGATACAGGTTGGGTAGATCATATTATCACAGATTTGCAGGTTTACCTGCCAACCTGCCATATATACGAAAGGTCCGCTTTACCGCAACATAAAAGAACTAAGAAAACGAGTATGCAATATGCACACTATGCTGTGACAAACTGGTGCCTGTCCTCGCTAAAATAAACGCGGGGAGAATTGAAATGTGTAGCTTCTCGGATTACGTTTTCCCTTACTCTTTCCACGCCAGCTCCAGTCTCCGGTCTCTAACTCTCTCCATGCCGTGGCGCGCCTCGACTTGATATCAATTTTCGAAAGTCGGTTTGGTTTTAGTTTCGTTTTTGACATTCTAGACTCTAGTCTCGTCACTCGGGGGCCTTAGCTGCAAAATACGTTTTATTTTGGAGACCAAGAATTAAATTTATAAGGTGCCGGCGACTTTGGGTTATTATTTTCTTTGTAGGTTAAGACGTCAAGTGTTTAACAGACCATTTAATATTTAATATGTCTTTTAAAACATTACCAGTGGGAGACTCTCACTGGTAATGTTACTTGCTTACTCTTTAGCATTTACCTCAATAAAATATATATATTAATACTTCTCTACATATGTCTTTATTAGTATTTCTGCAGGTGACCTGCGCAGTTTGCAGGTTGGACAGGTGAAATAGCCTGCAGGTGCAGGTTGGATAGATCATTGGTTTCAGGAAAAATTGCAGGTTGCAGGTGGTACAGGTTAGAAACTTGGCAGCTGCAGGTTGGACAGGTTGTCGCAAATTGCTGCAGGTCCTACCTTTGCTACCAAGTTCCCCTTTCACGTTTTGAAGGGGTGACACCTGTCACAATTTTTTCGTACAGCAGAAGTAGAAAGGATCGAATTATTATAGTGTTTAGTTATGGATTACCCATGGTGCTATTAATATCGATAAATCATAGCTGCCAGGCGGTAGAAATACCTTGAAAATTTAAAGGAACAAAAAAATTACTTAAAATAAAATTACAGGGAGTCTAGAAATTGAAATTTTGAGTATGAATCATCGTATTATGCTACCTTTGATAAGGACCCTCAAAACATTTCTAAAGATCCAAAGAGATCCTTATTTGATGTACCTGACCCAAAACATCAAGTTCAAATATTACCTTACCTTATTTTCCCTGTGCGCTTTTGTAAACACATCTCAAGGGGTCAGATTTCTGAAAAATGGGATTTCTCGATCCAAACACCGGCGAATAAAAATCGAGGGAATAATTAGGTCATAGAACCCGCAAATTAATAGTCATAATTTGGGCGATATTTAACGGTGATATATTAATTTTCCGCGCGGCACTACTAATTAATTATACGTACGCTTAATAAAAAAAACATAATGACTGCGTAATCCTCCGGGGATTAAGGAAATGAATTAATCAACGCCAAAATAAAAAAAGTAAGTAATCGGCGCTAGAAAAAGCTAATGAGTTCGTTATTAGTCATACTGAACAGTGGCGAAACCAAAATTTAGAGAGCTTTTACCGTCTGTGTCTCTCCAGACGAGGGAGAGAAAAAAAGCAATGGGCCGGGTCCGACATTTAACTGGCAATCATTGGCGAGGGGCGGCAGCCCTTTCGGCTTCGTGTTTCTACAAAGCCAAATCCATCCCACGTGCCACGTACGCCTTTGTTTTCTTTCCTGGGTGTAGACGCTGTAGAGTCCACGTCACTGGGCGGCCTTACGTCAAACCGCTTTATAACAATTACGCGAAATATTATTTTTTATTATCCAAGTCAAAAGCGAAATTTAGAGGAAACTAAAGGAAAATCGAACAATTTCACTGTTGGGCGATAAAGATCGGTCATATAGAGTAGTTTATTTAATTTCTTTACTGTATGCGTAACTGTAATTAGGCCACTACAGGATTTGTTTCGAGGTAGCTAGGTAATGGAAAATATACCCCGAAACCCTTGCAATTTTTGAAAAAGGACATACCATTAGCTAATTTGGGGGTCCCCTACAAATTACCTAGCTTACCACCGAGATCCGCCACTGTAGGATCGCCGTCGGGTCAGGTTTGAAGTAACAACTTAGTCATATTAAATGATATTTATTGATTTTCTAGATATAGTAAAGTTTGAATTTAGCGTTAGAAAATTATAATTTTTTTAACCCTGTCTCGTGACTCTCAGGGAAGCATTTTACACTTCTATATTTTCTTTTAGTTTGTTGTATAACCACGAATATTAATTAGTATATCTTTTGAAATTATGTATTATATTATGTACTGAAATCGTGTTATACGTGATAGAAATTTTTCGGGAATATAACAATTCCGCGTGTAATGTCAGTGGAAAATATTCTACCTTAAATATCTCGGGTCAAAGATCAAATCATAAAATTCCACCATCGTTCCGATACGTAGGACCGTGTATTCTACCGATTTTCTAAATTTTGCGTAAATTGGTAAAAATTCACAATACACACAAAACACAAGTAAATATTTCACCTACACAGCTGATAGAGCATTTTTAGTTACTCAACTTAAACGAAATCAAATAGGTAAAGTCGTTACTATAATCCAATTATCGTGTAGTTCATTAAAGCTTATGGAAAAATAAGTTATTGATATAAAGCGTAGAAATGAAGGGAATTTAGGGTTAGTAGATATCACATTCAGTCTTCAATAATTGTCATCGTAATTAGCCAAAAGATCTTAAAAGAAATTGGTTTGAAAAACTTCAAATTTTAAATTGTATAAATAGGCGCGCGCTGGTTTGTAAGGGATAATCTAATAGGCTTCGTGCGTTGTTTAAATTTTGGTCATAAGTATCGCCGCCTATCGACCGAGTTTTAAATTGAATATATGAAAGCTGTCTGCTAGTTCAAAATTATCTCTGCACAGCAGTAGACGATATTAAGGCTGCAGGCAGATGGCGCTATTTTCCTAAGCTAGAAGCCTATAGTCTAAGACCAATGCAGATAAATACAGCGAAGGCCGCGGGATTCTATTTTATTATCAGCACCTGTTATCGGTTATAATGAGTAATTATCCGTGCGACGAAAAAATATTATCAAGATTCACTCGTTTTGATTTTAAAAATCCTTCCTATTGATCATTTTTATTTAACTTAAGAAATTAGGTGTACAAATAGTGAAAATCGATATAATTATTTCCTGAAATCTAAAAATAGAGTACAAATATTAGAAATATTTCCGATATTTCTGGAAATCTAGAAATACATTAAAAATATTAAAAATCTAGAGAAATCCAAAGAAATATTATAAATATCAAGAAATTCAAAGAAATGTTGGAAATCTAGAGAAATAAACGGAAATATTTTCGATATTTCTGGAAATCCGTAAATGCAAAGAAATTTTGGAAATCTAGAGAAATAAACGGAAATATTTTCGATATTTCTGGAAATCGGGAAATGCAAAGAAATTTTGGAAATCTCGAGAAATCGAAAGAAATGTTGGAAATCTAGAGAAATAAACGGAAATATTTTTGATATTTCTGGAAATATTTGGAAGTAGTTAAGAAATATTTGGAAATATTTAAGAAATATTTGGAAATATTTAAGAAATATTTGGAAATATTTAAGAAATATTTGGAAATATTTAAGAAATATTTGGAAATATTTAAGAAATATTTGGAAATATTTAAGAAATATTTGGAAATATTTAAGAAATATTTGGAAATATTTAAGAAATATTTGGAAATATTTAAGAAATATTTGGAAATATTTAAGAAATATTTGGAAATATTTAAGAAATATTTGGAAATATTTAAGAAATATTTGGAAATATTTAAGAAATATTTGGAAATATTTAAGAAATATTTGGAAATATTTAAGAAATATTTGGAAATATTTAAGAAATATTTGGAAATATTTAAGAAATATTTGGAAATATTTAAGAAATATTTGGAAATATTTAAGAAATATTTGGAAATATTTAAGAAATATTTGGAAATATTTAAGAAATATTTGGAAATATTTAAGAAATATTTGGAAATATTTAAGAAATATTTGGAAATATTTAAGAAATATTTGGAAATATTTAAGAAATATTTGGAAATATTTCAGAAATCTAAGTAGTTACCCCCTCGGCGTTTATAAGCGTGTTTTTAACGAATACCAAAAATAACAATTATTAAATGAATACGATTTATTTTGAGTATAAAAATAATGAATCTTATTATTATTAGATCAACCTTGAGATTGTAAGTGCTCCGTGTGTCGGGATTCTCGCGAATTAGAACGCGCGTATTAGGCAAAGTTTCAAAGATAAATTTGTCAAGTGCACGGACCAACATTGTCAGCTAAATTTACAAAGTACAAACGCCCCTTTCGTAGAATTCGTTTGGCTTCCGGCGTTGGGATTTTTTCCTTCCAATTCCGGCCACGCCCAAGCGGTATAAGTCAAATCAGTTGACGCCTTAACCGCCCGAAACGTAATAAGGGGGAAGCCGGAGTAATACAAACGTCATATCCGCGATCGAAGATATTCGGTCTCGTATTCGGATGAAACGTTTATGACGACGTGATTTTCCAGGGAATGTACTTGACGAGGATTCTCGCGGCCAACCTTTCAACTTCCCGGGTGCGTAACGCGGATGATTTAAGTCGCGCCTCGTCCTCCGCCAGACTCGACTCGCCTCCAGACCGAGATGGTCCGTGTGGACAGCTCTTAATGGTTTATTTGGCCATTAAGAATTTACGGGGGCAATCACGGTTCCGAGCGTAGGCTTGTATGTAGATTGGAAGTACTTTCCCGAATACGCTATAGTGGATGGGATTATCTAACCGGAGAGTTATTGCCACTCTATAATCTAGATTTCAGCCCTTGGAAAATACTCGTACCCAAACTAAATATAAAAGGTATATTCCGCTTCTCCTTATTGGCGCGTATGCCGCTTAAACCGGGAGTTTCCAACAAAAGCGTGCCAATATGGCGGATGAGCGTCTGATTTGTTTTATTGTTTGAAAGAGGTATACCAAATACGATGCTAAATCTGATCCCCTGCCTAAAGGGAAGAAATAGTCCAAATGAAAGAGGAAATTACAAGCAGTGTTGTCCCGCTTATAAACTACGCTCTCAACCCATGGCCTTCTATGTCGAGGGGTAGTTACTTGTTACACGTTTGTTCACCTGATTACTGATTTCGAAACACGCGCTGTGCTTTCTACTGATTTGTTACAATTTTTCGGTGATTTCCACTGATTTCTTACAATTTTTCCGTGATCGTTAGTGATTTCACACAATTTTTCGGTGATTTCCACTGATTTCTTAAAACAAATTCTGTAATTGTCAGTGATTTCACACAATTTTTCGGTGATTTCCATTGATTTATTACAATTTTTCCGTGATTGTCAGTGATTTCTTACAATTTTTCGGTGATTGTCAGTGATTCCTCACAATTATTCGGTGATTTCCAGTTAATCTCTTAAATTCTTTCTCGTTATTACCTACGATTTGTACACCTGATTATATAAATGATTACTCCATCGTTCTAAGTAAGGTTTTTGTAATAAATCCATGTACGTTTGTAGTTAGTGTCATTCTTCCAAAGTTTCCTTCGCGTAGAGATAAACAATTATAATTATTTAATAAATAAATTGTAAACTTTAAAAGTAACGATGTCCGAGTGGTCAATCGATAAAAACGCGGGATTGAAATTAATACGGTTAACGATCCTTACTGACCCATGGTATTAAAATTTTATGGAAAATCGGAGGAAGGTAAGTTTAGAATTTCTTGTCGTTGTCTTTGGCAGAGACAAATACATCGGTCAAAAGCGGCCCGTATCACGCGATAAATTCAAAGAGAAACCTTTCTAGAAGCTCGATTAGACGACGGAGGGGGATTGGCGTACTCTAAATGGTGAGGGCCTACACCCCTTTGACGAAACTATTTAATGATAAATATTCAAAAGGGGGTTGTCGACATTCCACCCGCTTGTTTTTGCGGCGCTGCTAAGTGTCGCTCTCCGCTGGCTCGGTCTCGTTATCGAATGAAGTATGAGGAACAATTATGCGAAATCGCCCTCGAACGACGTTTTAAGGAGCGCATACCACCACCGCAGCCTGCTCTCCCCACTAATTATACGCTGCTAATTAGCATGGAGACTAAAGAGTGGCTTCGCGCGCAATCCCATCCGAGAACTGAAATTCCACTCTGGACGTCCTTTTCGACGAGCTTTCCAAATATTATAAAACCCGTTCTTACGAACGACGTTAAAAACTTAGCGTACCATTGTAAGGTTAATCAGTCAAAGAAAAATGTTGCAACAACGTTGTTTTTGACGAATTGGCAAGTTTTTGCCATAGGGTACTTTAAGATAGGAGGACAGTCATGTTTACTTATAGCAATCTCCGTCGAGAGCGAGGAATACAGGTAGTAACTGTCATAAAATGTGGAAACGTTTCGCCTTCGCTTGATTTCGTAGCTTTGGCTATGTTTTTCATGATATTTCTTTTAAACTTAAATAATAGCAGACAACGCGTAATTTTTATTATCCAATAAGAAGTCGAATCGCGAAACCACGTGATTTTTAAAGAAAAGTAGTACAGTAAGAAGGTCAACCCGGTCCCGGTGTTTTTAATTATCAAAGTGAAAATTGGGAGGTTGTAACTTTTTGACGTGAGTTTAATTAAGTTTTAGTTAATTTAGATATGAATTTGAAAATTTAAAATGATGCGAAAGAAAACTGCAGCCCAGTTAGCAGTTGAATTAAAACCACAATCGACACAGGGTAAAAAGCGCAATTGGAAAGTCAGTTCAATCAAGCCTTAGCCCTATATCGCATTACGAGATTAAAATGTTACTCTTAAATACAAATTGAGCTAATAATCATTTACATAACAAATAAAATTGAATTAATGAAATAACAATTCATTTTAGAAAGCAAATTTTAAAGATATCTCGAATTTAACGACTGAAATAAATTAAACTCTTGTTAATCAAGGTCGTATGTACCTGCGATAGTCAGCTTCGACTCGGGCAAGACTTTTTGTACGAAGTCATATCCACTTTGGCTGACATATATCAACAGTTACTATTTTCAATGTTCACGTAACTATTAAAAGCGTATTTCTCAAAAAGGAACCAGTAGCTACGTATCATTTTGGTTTTCACGCACCATCCACGAGGGATTCATTAATTTCACCGCCATTGTCGCCTTATATTTCAGAAATCTCACGAAACATTAGTGCTAGACGAATAAATGATGTAGCAATCAAATATCAAAAAATCGTTAACCCCGAGGGGTTGGTCACTCCGCGAACTTGGTGTACACTGTCGTACCTCTGACTGTGCTCATAAGAGTTCGTGAACTCTTAAAAATTCGTACCTTTAACAGTACTAAATACGCGAACTCGGTGTACAAGTCAACCGGGAGTGTCTTACCCAATTATCTCTTGATTTTCAAACGTACATTTCTTAATTGAAGCTCAATTTTATTTAAAATAATTTTTTTATTAGCTTTTAGCCTATTTAACCTACGATTTCGATTACCAATAAATTTAAAAATATATTTTTCCCCCGAATTAGTGGTACCCCAAATGCTAGCGTTACGCATCACCATAATTAAAGGCACAGAAAGGTAATTAATGCATCAATCATTTTGGGCCATCAGGGTTCATAACTAACGGGCGATTGCGCTAAAACGGTAAATGTTAAATCGATAAAAAATATTTAGAGCTTAGAAGGTGCTATATCAATTTGGGTATTCGGTGCAGTGGAGCGATTATGTTAAGAAATCAGTGGCTGTGGAACGGATGGGGACATGGCTATGTATTTGCCCCACCTAATTTGTTCGGGGCCAACTCAAATTGGGAAACAAAGAGGAAATATTTGGCATTAATGGGAAATGGGACCAACGCGATTGCATAGCCGGTGGGGCCAACTACTAGCCAGTCCGGCTCTGTTTGTTTGGTCTTCCAAACAGCGGAGAAAGCACTAATGGCGGACGTGGAATAAGACAAGGAAAATCTTGTACCTTGGCAAGAGCATTAAGAGTCAGTCTTTAGCAAGATTGAGCTTTTTAAGACCAGAATGTTTGATTATTTTGGAGCATACCCGAGGCGGTAGCGGCAGTATATAAAACGAGACGGTTAATCGCAGTCCCTAAAGGTTTGGCTTTTACCTCATTACCTTTACTTGGTTCTTACTTTGGGCCTGGGCGAACTTTGTACAATGATACGTAATTTCTCTAAGCGTGTGCCTCAAACCCGAAAGCCATTGCCTATAGTACGTTTTTCCCTGAACTAAAAGCATTGGGCATTTGGGTGCCCATAACGTTTTCTTTAAGGCAAATGTGAATTAGTATATTTTGAGAACTCGAAACTTTAGATCAATTTGGGCATGCGTCAGAGCGGTTGGGTTAAGCGATAGGAAATGTCAAAGGTTATTATGAAACTTTAATGAGATTTGGCGAGTTTATAAAATTAAATCGACTCTTTTCCCTGGTTCCTGTGTACCACGTCCTCATGTTGTGCACATAATCGTTTGGATTTATTTTGAGGGTGGATCTACATAATCACGTGTTTTGAGAAGCGGGAAAATATGCCATAGTCACGTGAAGGAAGGTCAAACGTGAGGTGTCCATTTGTGAAGAATAATAGTCCTTTCAAACAACACGAACATCCTGCAAACGCTGTTACTTGTTTGTTTAACTGTCAATGTTTTACGTTTCCGGTAAAAAATGTTATCGCGAGACTTAATCAGCGAAAGTTATTAGTACTCCGACGCGTTTTTACGCCGCAATATCGAAAAGACCATTTGAACTGATATTTTTAGACAGCGATTGGCTTCAGGAATCTCTCGTAGTTTAGTCTTCAAATTGATTACTAGTCGTTATCGGTAGATGGCGCTGATTATACTCCTTCCGATATTGAAAACGACTGGCAATTGTCTGGAAAGCCGTTTAAAGCGCTGTCAGGTCGCGATAGACACTTGGCTGCGAAATTAATAGGGGCAAACAACATTCTCGAGGTAATAAGACAAATCTTCTTGTCGGAACAACAAAAATTTCTAGTTGTTGCCACCAGGGGTTCCTCTGATTAAGGTTTACGTCCGCCTAATGGCCGAAAGGAGGAGGCGTAAAGGCGGAAATGGCTTCCAGAGCCGCGAGTACCCGCCGTTTTCCCGCCTTTTTTTCGATACAGCCATTAACAGAGAAAGAATAAAAGAAAATGTTCACCTCTCAGACATACGAGATGACCGACCAGAATGTATCCGAGTTACAGGCAAAGGACTCCTCATCTCGCCAACGGAGAGAGAGAAGAATATTCTGCCCGAATTAGAAGGCACGTCACCAAGTGATACGCCTAAAGAACCTTGCCAGCCGCGAAACTATTTGCCCGATTTTTCTCGCTGTTTTCTGGCCAACTATTCCATTATAAAAGAGCGCGAATTATTTTGGCCTGCCCCCCGCCGACCACTTTATGAACAATTTCGAGCGATACTTTAGCTAAATGTAAAAGCTTGCTAGTGGTGTAAATTAATCACCTAATGTAAACATATTACTTCGACGTTAATCCAAAGTTCAGTAACACTACGCTTATTTTAATTAAATTCATTAATAATTGATTTTATAAAATAAAACGTGGTCTTGCCCAACTTGTTAAAACGTTTCTCTTACGTCACAATATATTAGTATATTCTTCGCGAGAACGATTTGCACGCGCGCTATAGAAAAATCTATATTCCTCGCGACTGTAGCGCGTGCTCTTAGAATTTTAAAAGTAAGAGACTGTGACGTAAGAGTCACATTAAAACAAGGAGGTGCTTATTTTAATTCAATCAGAATACATTATTCAATAACATAAACATTTTAGAACTGCCGCATATTTGAAACTTGTGACAACATATTGAACGAATATTTCCATTAAATCGTGCGCATAATGCAAAATTTGTACACAATGTAAAAGTTACAAGTCAAGGTCAAACATCAGTTTATAGTTTTTACGTTCATTTTTGCATTATCTTCAAAAACAATTCGGTCATTTCCTAATTTATCCTTTAAAAGAATACGGGTAATGGTCATACGCGGATCTTTGGAGCTGTGAAATTTAGCTTTAGCTACTCTAAAAATTTACGAATTGCGTCAAAAGAATGGCACCTTCGTTTACAGTGGGGAAATGATAAAAAATATGAGAAGGTGGGTATCCATCCAACGCGTATGCTCGCTCCATCTTAAAGAACAGGTCTCGAGGAGACCGTAAAGCGAGACAGATAGAGTTTTCCATCTTTAGCGTATTCTGTTTTGAAACAACGCAGAAAGTTCCGGCTCATAGATGGTCCGATAGTGCTCTTGACAAATGGGGGACCTGCGCGTTGGGCTCGTCTGGACAACGTCTCGTTTACTCATTTTTTGCCGACGGGCTACTTTCGGACGGCATCTTCTACCTCTTTCTTCTTTTTTATTTCATTGCCCCCAAGGAGGGGAGGTTGACGCCGCCGAAACTACCGCTGCCGCCGTCACTTCCAGAATTGGAACTAAAACCCTGACGGTGACGGGAGAGGAGAATAGTCCAGCTAATGGAAAGCGACGACCGTAACTACAAAGAAGGACCAATGCATGCCTGTCAGGTCCGTAGCCAGGATTTTTCAGTTGAGGGGGCCCGACAATTTCCTAAGGGGGCACCCTTAAAAATAAATTTCTTTTCTAAGACCTATGAGGCTATGACTACTTTAAAATGAGCTTATAGGTCCACACGGGTCACACTGACGTTTGGTATTGGAACATGTGGTTTAAATAGATATAAATTAAATTTCTATAAAAGGTAAATCGAAGTTGAATTTCCAATCAGATTAGTTTGGTTTTAATTTTTTTATGTTTTTAACACAAATTTTTCCATACTTATACTTACAATGACTTGATTAATCTCACGCGAGCCGACGAGCCGATTGCGAAACTAAAATAGAGTAAACTGAGAACAAATTGAGAACGTTCTATTGTTGTGAACACGGAGGAAATAAAGTGAAATAAGCCGCAGTTAGTATACTTGGGTAAAGCTAAATAACGACGACACCGTACAATAGCATATAGACTACAGCACAACGGAAAATTAAACTTAGTATATTCCAATCAATAATTCTACTTGATTACGTGCCAAATTACTGTTTCTGATACAGGTAAAACATTCAACTTCAAATGGTGGAAGTTATACTAATATAATAAATCGAGGTATACGAAAGTAAAAAATATAGTTTGGAGAATTGAACTTAACTTAATATAATATGTGAATAGGATGTTTTTATTGGTTTTGTTTACTCACTTTGCTATTTTTAAGGGGGCACATAGACGTTTTGAGGGGGCACAAATAACTTTTGTGGGGGCCCGGCCCACTCAGGCCCCCTCGCTGGCTACGGGCCTGGTGCTTGTAGACATATAACTCCAACTTCAATTTTATTTTATTGCTGTTAGCAGATAATGTACAGTATAGAAAGGCTTCTCTCTTTCGAAAACGGGTCGCACGATTTTTACGTTGATTTATTGTCATTCTCGACCTCCTTTCACCTGAGTTCGATATTTGTACAAATAGTATTCCTGGTTTTAATATGCCTTTCTATAAAGTAACATTGGCCTTATTGTTTTGATGTTGCTGCTGCGTCATGAGTGACGTATCGATGACGCTTAACTACGAAAAGCCCTGGACATAAGAGTAAATTCGACGAGGCACTCTGTTTTAGGCATAAACTGAACTGAACTTCTACGTATTTCGTGACGAATGAGCTAAATAAAAACAAGTTCAGCAAGCGTAGATTATTTTATAGAAAGGCCCATTAAATGTTATTTTTTTTTTGTAAAGTGCAATTTTTTATATTTTTTTTATGAATTTTTGTAAAGTGCAATTTTTTAAATTTTGTTTATGAATATTTTGTAAAGTGCAATTTTTTAAAACAAATTTATGAATTTTTGTAAAGTGCAAACTTTTTTTTATATATTTTTTTTATGGGGAGTAATGTACAATATCTGGGTAAAAAAGTCAGTTAATACACTAAAAAATGTAAAAACTACACCATCGCTCTTCGGACTATATTTATTCACGCCTCGAAAAC
The DNA here is from genome assembly GCF_980474605.1 of Leiobunum rupestre. Classification (NCBI taxonomy): domain Eukaryota; kingdom Metazoa; phylum Arthropoda; class Arachnida; order Opiliones; family Sclerosomatidae; genus Leiobunum; species Leiobunum rupestre. The sequence continues at coordinate 28,990,097 of NC_143387.1, read as the reverse complement.
AAGCTGGCCCGTTAGGATGAATGTTTCGTGCGCTTCCAAAGGGCCTTCCACTCTATGTGAGTGGGTTACTCTATGATAAAAATATTCATTATTTTTATCTTTAACTCACGGGTTGTTCTTCGTAAACTTCATTATTTTATTTCACATATATTAACCGGGATACTATTCAGTATGGACATTATAATTTAAGTACTTAAGGTATACTAGTCTTGCCACCTTACCTAGTGTTTCAAGCTCAATGTAAAATGACCACGTACCATAAAGAAGGTATCAAATATGTTTACACAAAGGTATTATTTATTGTTATGAATACCGTATATTTATAACATGGACATGGTTATGTTTTTTACGGGGAGGGGAGGGTAGTTTAATTTAGTTTCAAAATAAGAGGGGCGCCAAAAATCCCCCTTGCCCGGGTGAAAAACTTTTCTTGAGCCGGCCCTGGGGTCGTTGCTAACTTGTTGTTAAGATAAGTGCTTGCCCATGTTTAGTTGTTTAATAAATGACCATTGGCATGGTAGTACTGTTTAGTTTTAAACCTACCCTAGTTCGTAAATAACCCGCATGACATAGTTGTCAAATAAAGCGTCGGTTGAAAGCAAAATCCACGGAACTTGAAATACGTGGTTTTGTCTGTATAGAGTTTTTTAAATACAACTATGATTTCTGATAACTATGGCGAAAACCGCAGTATTTTATCGTAAATGTTCGTCGAGGTATACACGTTTTAAATGCGTGTACCTTAAAAATTTCTTACTATTTCAAATTATAAAAATAAATTTATCAAAATTACCGCCAAAACTTTACGTGGATTTTGCTTTCAGTCAACGAAATGTGAGTTTAACCGCTAGATGGCTCTGTGCGGAACTAAACCCGGATTGCGCCCTAATTCTGACAATCAGTTCGGTGATAATTTTTGCTCATTGTCATACTTATAATTGTTATGTTACTTATGCTTGTACCAATATGGTTGTGTCTTTGCCACTTTTTGGTATTCGATTATGCAATGAAATAATATTATCACCTTCTTGGCGGGCTTGTTGTCTCCAGAAGCGGCATGAGTGCGAAACCCTGTCGCACACCCTAACTTTCAGCCAGCAACGAAATTCCACGTCTTCCTCGCTGAACGCGTGTTCCCACTACCATTTTCGAAGTTCTTTCGTTGCGGGTAAGTCGGATATGCTAGATACAATCTACTAGCTGAATGGTTTAACGTTCGCCAGTTGTACTTGTAGCCACTAGAATTTGAATTCCAGTTAAAGGGCAACGCAAGTGACCATGCAGGGGGGTAAATTATCTTATAGATAAAAAGAACGACTGCGCATGCGCTATCTGCCATAGCCTTTCCCTCTGTAAAAAAAGCAGAACCATATTTGCCGAATTTATTTTGTATAAATGCGCCTCTCGCGGTTTTTATGCAAAATCCATGCATTCTTTAGTCGCGAAAATGGCCGAGGAAAGTGAAGTCTCCGTGCTTACCGACAAAACGGATCCTAAACTTCTACAAAATAAATGTAATAAAAAAGATAAATATTCTGTCGGGGTATAATAGGCCTCCGCTGGTGTGGTTTCTTGATTTTACCGGTACAGCGGGCTATAAATTCTGACAACATGTCGGGGTATAATGATAGAGAAATTGTTAAGGGAGACGGGATATAGGAGTGTGTGTGGTGTTGAATTTTCTTAATCCAATGTGAGGCTAGCGGCAGAGATTTACCGCGTCCAAGGCCTAATGTTTCAACTTCCATTATTAAAAATATTCAATTCACAAATAATTTTATTCCAAAACATTGTTAAATTGAAAATACCAAAGTCCAACTCTCGGAAACTAACCCAGTTCTTTTCTCCATAATAAATAAATTAAGCTAGGCCTAAATTCCTGGGTTCGTTGATTGGGAGCTAACTCAGCGAAGAAAATCGAAAAATTCGCGAATGAGAGCGAAATTGCGCCACGTAGCTACACCAAGGAGAATAAGGCTTTCGCGCTGTATAAAATCATCCTTGGAAAACCTACTTACGGCTTGTTGAAGAAAACATAGTTCCCCCCCTGCATGACCACTTGCGTTGCCCTTTAAAGGGTCTGATGGAGAATGTAGAACAGCGTCACCCGAAATTCACCAAAGAGTTGTCCACGTTTGTGAAATTCCAGAGAGGGTGATATTTTAGTAAGGTCAAAGATACGACCAATGGAGCTTGATCATGCCAAGTATAAAAATTTTCAATTTAGATTCAGCGATACCTTTGGGTTTGATATTTGATATTTGAGTTAATTTGACAGGGAAACAAATATTTTTATTTAATTTTTTTTTCAATGGTGTCTTCTCCAAACCAAAATTCTTCTCTCGTAAAAGATATACCTAAGATTTCTGATTCTACGGTTGATAGCGAAAGCTCCGTTTTCCTAATTGTATAGCGACATCTAGTATCGGTCTTTCAAGGAAAAATGTATCATTCATAGTTACGAAAAAGATTGATTTAAGTCCTAATTGGGTTCCTGCAACTTTAAATAAAGTGGAATTAAACTATTAAATATATTTATTTCATAATAAACAGCAAAATTGCTGGTAGTTAATACGCCATTATTTTTTAGGTAAAAATATTTTAAAACAAGTCCCCGGCAGATGACGTTACTGTTTGTTTGGATTGCAATTTTTCGTAGGCCTTGGCATCACTTCTGGCTTCTGTAAACAGATTGACTCGTACGTTCTGGGTAACCTAAATAAATGCTTGATTCCAATAATTCTAAATATGGTTATTTTCAATACATAGTTTGCACCGAAGGGAGGGGCCTATGGTATCCATGGGAACCGGGGGGGGGATTTAAACCATTTCATTCGTAGCTACTAAATAGGTAGCCATTTTGTTGGTAATCTCATCGAAGCGACAAAACTTACGAAAATTAGAGTTATGCTTTCAAATTTTTAAATTAATATCGCTATGAGCCCTAAAAAAACTAGTTTAAATTCTAAACCCGGGTTATTTAAATAAAATAGTAAATTACGACCGAAATATCTACGAAAAGAAGTTGGCAAAGTTGATCAAATTAGGCCTTTGCGGTGATCCCTTTTACAACTACCTTCGATATCGAATAAAAGGACCATTTTCGGCTTCACTCTCTAATTGAACTACTCGAACAATTTTTAACCAGGTAGGTAACCATTTTTAACGTGAAACTTATTTCTTAATCATTTGAAAATAGTTAAAATCCGCAAACAGACGATTGAAACTGTTAATCCTCCCGTTTTACTAAGAAATCTACACCAGCAAAATGGCGGCATTAAACCGTTCATTCTTGCTTAAATTACATATTTATTCTTGGTGCATACATGTATATCTATACTTGGAACTGCGTCATTGATGACGTAGGCATGCAAACTATGTATTAGTTATTATCTTTAACTCACACTGCGCATGTGTGAAGGTATAACAAGAAGCGGCTATTTCTTAAAAACCAGGAGAAGCTATATTTATGTCTACTGTATAGGAAATTTCTACTGTGGTCTAAACTTTCGCGTTACTAGTGTGTACTGACGAAAGCGTGACTTCCCCTGCTAGAGCTATACTCCTTTTAATCCTTAAAACCTATTTGTTTTCAGTAACCTTTTACATGTATGAAACTAATATTATAGAATTATAATGGCCCTTGTTTGTTTAGTGGGTAAATCTATAAATGATGTTTAAGAATTGAAGTACTAATTTGAAATTAAAGTGTATGATAATCGTGATCCTCGCAAAGAAAACCTAAATCTGTCATACTCATACATGAATCAAATTTACATATTGTTGGGCACCTAGATTTTACACAGCGATAATGCAATAATCAGCTAGGCTAATACATAAGGCACCACCTTAGACCCAAGTCATCTAGCGACTTTTAATGCTATTAATTCAGGTGGCCGGGTTTCAATGCGTAGGAGGGTGGTGGCAAGCCCTGCAAGCCACGCGAGCCAACAGCTCCCTACACCTTTAACCTCAACAAGTTTTTATTGAAGGGGAAACCGAAGAGCTCGGGGAAAAACCCCTTTAACCATGAAGGGTACCATAGTTCATTTAAATTTATAAACTCAAATTTTTTCGAAACATATTACTATTTACTAAAGTGAAAACATTTCACTTGGTACTTTATTAAATTTATAATTAATGAAATTACTCCGTACGACGAAAATGACTAATTTCCAAAATATGTAAATTTCTATATTACTATCTTTGGCCATTTACTAATTTAAAGTAATTAATTAAGCTTATTACATGCTAAATTACATGTTTTGTAAATGACACTATCACTAATTTTGTATATTACTAAATTATTAATTTTTTACAAATTATTAAACTTCAATTTTTACAAATTATTAAACTTCAATTTTTACAAATTATTAAACTTCAATTTTTACAAATTATTAAACTTCAATTTTTACAAATATTAAACTTCAATTTTTACAATATGCCAGGTTAAGAGTTTTGAAAGATGTTAAATTACTTCTTTTAAAATTACTAAATTTCAAATATGCAAATAGCTAAATTAATACTATTGTATAATACCAAATTAATAATTTTGTATAATACCAAATTAATATTTTTGTATAATACCAAATTAATAATTTTGTATAATACCAAATTAATAATTTTGTATAATACCAAATTAATAATTTTGTATAATACCAAATTAATAATTTTGTATAATAACAAATTAATACAAAATTAATAATTTTGTATAATAACAAATTAATACAAAATTAATAATTTTGTATAATAACAAATTAATACAAAATTAATAATTTTGTATAATAACAAATTAATACAAAATTAATAATTTTGTATAATAACAAATTAATTCAAAATTAATAATTTTGTATTATAACAAATTAATACAAAATTAATAATTTTGTATAATAACAAATTAATACAAAATTAATAATTTTGTATAATAACAAATTACTACAAAATTAATAATTTTGTATAATAACAAATTAATACAAAATTAATAATTTTGTATAATAACAAATTAATACAAAATTAATAATTTTGTATAATAACAAATAATTACTAAATTAATAATTTTGTATAATAACAAATTAATACAAAATTAATAATTTTGTATAATAACAAATTAATACAAAATTAATAATTTTGTATAATAACAAATTATTACAAAATTAATAATTTTGTATAATAACAAATTAATACAAAATTAATAATTTTGTATAATAACAAATTAATACAAAATTAATAATTTTGTATAATAACAAATTAATACAAAATTAATAATTTTGTATAATAACAAATTAATACAAAATTAATAATTTTGTATAATAACAAATTAATACATTCATTTTATGAAATTATTAACATTGTCATTTTAGAATTATAGTTAATTACTTATTTAATACGTTTTTCATGAATATTAAATAATTAATTTGAGTTTATAACTAATTTACTATTAGAGCTAAATAAAATTTTGATTATCTAATTTAGATTTAAAAAGCCACAGACCAAAACATGTTTGTGCATAGCTGTTCACTTTCAAAAATTAATTAATTGGCTTTCTATAAATTTCACCATAAACGTAAAATGTTGATAGGACCCTCCAAGTCCTCATTAAGCGAGAAGCGCTAGACATTTGCCTATGTTGACTGTTCGCAAAAGCAGGCACTGATGAAAGTCATTAATATTTAAAAACAATACACGGACGTTTAATATATGAATTATTCTTACTATGGTTGATCCAGCCCTATGCATTAAAATCACTAGAAATAAAATTAAAAATCACTTTGCATAGTAAAATGTTTAAAAATATTTATTAAAATGTTCTGACACTAGTTTTTTTACCGTTCGGTAATATCATCAGGTGTGAACAGAGTCGTGAGGGCGATTTTTCAGCTTTTAATATCTCGGTTAATTACGTGTTCCAAAAATAGCTAAAAAAGAACTACGATCGTCGTCACGGTTAAAGATTACATTTTTTTATTATCTTTAAGATTTTTTGAAATTTAACTTTACATAAATATAACTTTTTCAAATAACATTTTGTGATTTGGATTATTTTTCGCGTGTTGTGCCGAGGGGTAAGACACTCTCGGATGACTTGTACACCGAGTTCGAGTACTTAGTACTGTTAAAGGTACGGATTTTTAAGAGTTCACGAACTCTTATTAGCACAGTAAGAGGTACGACATTGTACACCGAGTTCGCGGAGTTACCTACCCCTCGTGTTGTGCTAACCCAGATGAACAATATTTATTGTTTTTTACATCGTTTTCATGTTCATTTTAGGCTTAATTTAAAATTTCTATTAGTTTGACCCACATGTACACCATTGCATGTACATGATATTTTGTATATCCCATATTTTTCTGTGATAGGGATTTTATATTTTTCGGGGTCTAATTGGTTATTAAGTTTATTGCCAGGTTTAAATACAGGTTTGATATTACACTTAACTTAGAAAGTAACTGCCTTCCATTCTTACGTACTTAGAGTCCATAAAGTATGTTCAGACGAAATTTCTTTATTAAACGAAATGAACCTAATCAAGGCCATCGCGAAAGATAAAGGCTATGGTGATAATGTAGTTGCTCGTAAGTAATTATCTTTAACACAAATATCCCCTATGACGAAAGAGAAGACTCCATTTGCAATAATCCCATTTGTAAGAAATATATCCGAAAAACTAGGAATCCTTCTAAGTGGTTGTAATATCAAACCTGTATTTAAACCTGGCAATAAACTTAATAACACATTACGCCCCAAAAAAGATAACAGAAAACTATGGGATATAATAAATTTTAAATTCCGCCAAAAACAAACACAAAAAATATGTAAAAAACCATAACTATTAATCATCTAGTTTAGTAGAACCTGCGAAAAATAATCCAAATCAGATAATTTTATTTGAAAAAAGTTAAATTATTTTAAAAAGTTATATTTATGTAATATTAAATTTAAGATAATCTCAAGAAATTGTAAATGTAATCTTTAACCGTGACGACGGTCCTATAGTTGTTTTTTAGTTTATTTTTGGAACACGTAATCAACCGAGATATTAAAATCTGTAAACCTGACGACTCAGTTACCGAATGGTGCCTAACAAACTAGTCTCATAATATTTTAATAAATAATTTACATATTTTACTATGTTAAAGAGGTTTCTAATTTTATTCCTAGGGATTATTTATTGTCGTTATTCTATTCCTCGTTTCGATTATGGCAATATTTAGAGCCGCAAATTTTGAACGAAACAGGCGCGTATATAAATGATGCAGTCAACGTAAGAATCATCGTTTACAATTCCGTTATTATCAATAACAATAGCTAGAAGGGTGAAACGGCGCACTACGTAAAACAAGACAAAACAGAACATTGCTAGCGTAAAATTGCTATCAGGGAGTTATCCGCGGGTGTACGAGAGCGGCTAGGTTAGAGGCGCCCTGGAAAGGCAAGGGCTTCTCGCTGGAAGAGAGTCAAATGGAGAAACGGAGGTACGTGACCACTATGGCCGTGGCGATAAACCTTCTTCTTCTTTCAAGTGCGGCTTTTCTCTTTTTCCCTTCCGCGGAATCGGTTACGAGGCCAGCATTTTAAGCTTTATCACATCCGCATTCGGTGGCCGCGAAAGGGCCAAAAGGAAACCTAGAAGTCACCAACACGCGGTAAATATCCCGCCTTAAAACGAACGCCACGGATTGGCGTCGTGGCCTCCATTCGCGGGATAAATCAGGGAAAGGATTCCCCTAAAACTGACCATTCAAAGATGGACACCGACTTACGCTATTGACCCCTTAAAACTATAGCGTTCGAAATGGCTTACGCGTTTTAAGGGCGTTTATTTCAGGCTTTTACGACGTCAATATGCCGTTTTACCGCGTACACTAAAGGTGGTTTTAGTCGGTTAAACGCGCTCTTTAATGGTGGTTTTTTATTCCTATAAGGAATACTTTACCCTCTCTACATCTTCTCGCTCGTAGCGCCGTTAGATTTAATAAGGCTAGTTTAAAAGTATTTATTTGGTACGTTGAAACGGGACAAAAAGAAAAATACTATCGAGTCGAGAAAGCTTTTACAAAGTTGCTAAAAAGCGATTCGCTTCGGAAGGAGCTCGCCAGATATAAGCGAATAAATGGTTTGCGGAGAATGCCCGCGGCCATTCTAGGACTAAAAGCTCACCTTTATGCCGTATTTGACTAAAACACAAATAATAGAGTTGTTACAAGAATGTTTCCGCGTGAAACGGAATGAAATAAGCAGAGCCAGAGGGATTAAGTTTTACTGTCTTATATTGCTATAAAAGACGCGGAGAAAACGTGGATAATAGGTGAGCTATACGAATAATTTTTTCGTTGCTTAAAAAGCGCCGTGCTTTATGTTTAATGTGATTTTCAACTTGTTTTTATATCTGCGTCGAATTTGGGGTTCTTTATTTTTACTTTTTCCACGATAAAACTCGGGTCTACTTGAAATAAGTACCAAAATCAAGTAAAAATGAAATAGACACCCATTCAGCGATCATCTAGGAAGTTAGGACCTGGACGTACAAGCTACTCTTTATTAAGAGATGGTTTTCAAATGGGCAAAAACTGACTAGACTAAAAAAAAGTGTTCAGCTTGGTTGTAATGTATTTTTCTATACGCGCGTAAAAACGATTAAACCTTGGATTAATTAAACACAGGGATATACCGCTCCAGATTAAAACTCCATTATGTAGCAGAAAAGATTGTTATATAAACCCTCTATCAGAGGAATTCGGTGAATAAACGGAAGTCCCCATTGCGCATGCACGAAATCTTCATATTTTGAGCCAAGGCTGAATGACATTATTTCTTTTAACCTAAATAATTTGGTAAAACTACAAGTTTCGGTAATTAAGTTCTTACCGTTGACTCGGTTGCTTATATTGCTTGACTCTGATGGTGTAATACCTAGCAACTCAAATGTATGATCTCTAAATATGTTTTGTTTCAATTGCTGTGATGGAGAATCGTCATGCCTACGCTTACCTCTCTCTCTCCCCTTGATCCTCTTATCGCGCATGCGCTTTAGTCATTTCCGTTTGGGCACCGATTTCACCCTTAGAGGTTTCATAGCAGTGTGTCAGAATTTATAGCTAGGTGTACCTAGTAACAGAGACCATACCACCGGAGGCCTATCATCATAGTGCCCTACGCCAGCGTCCACCTAGCCCGGACAGATGACAAATCCCGCATGGGTAGTAGTACCCTACTACTGATGGTCGCACCTTTGACGCAAGCCACTCAACCCAGCAGAAGGTGCAGCAATGGGTGGACCAATTCCCACTTCGCACACAGCAGTGGGTTTAAGAGTGGATGCTGTAGTAACTCCAGCCGACACTCTAACTACGTAGGTAAAGAGTCAAACATTTTGAAGAGAGCTCCTAAAGGGGAACGACGAGCACACAGCAGCCCGCATAACCCGGCACAGCTGGCACCGGAGATCCCGGAGTGGCTCCAAAAGGCCGGGAAACAGGACCGCCGTGTCCTCATACGGAGGCCCGCCGCCCCACAGCAGGCTACCCAATCCGCCGAGGTGGCCAGTTTGAACGGACCCTCTCCGTTAGCCTGAGCCGAAGCTCAGTATCCAGCCCAAACCTGACCGAAGTCGGAGGTGGAGATAGGACCATTTGATCAGAGCTAACATCTCCCAGTGCGCCACCGCCCTTATGGGTTACAAGAGCCGGACCCCAACTCCCCGGTAAAGCCACCAGTTATTGCACACTCTAACCCATTTAGAGGTTTCATAGCAGTGTGTCAGAATTTATAGCCCGGTGTACCTAGTAACAGAGACCATACACCGGAGGCCTATCATCATAGTGCCCTACGCCAGCCTCCCCCAAGCCCGGACAGGTGACAAATCCAGCATGGGTAGCAGAACCCTACTACTGATGGTCTCACCTTAGACGCAAGCCACTCAACCCAGCAGAAGGTGCAGCAATGGGTGGACCAATCCCCACTTCGCACACAGCAGTGGTATTTAGAATGGATGCTATAGCAACTCCAGCCGACACCCTACCAATGAAGGTAAGGAGCCAAACCCTTTGGAAAGAGCTCCTAAAGGGAAACGACGAGCACACAGCAGCCCAAGTAACCCGGCACAGCTGGCACCAGAGATCCCGGTGGGCCCCAAAAGGCCGGGAAACAGGACCGCGGTGCCCGCATATGGAGGCTCGCCGCCCCACAGCAGGCTACCCAATCCGCCGAGGCGGCCAGTTTGCCTGGACCTTCTCCGTTAGCCTGAACCGAAGTTCATTATCCAGCCCAAACCTGACCGAAGTCGGAGGTGGAGATAGGACCATTTGATCAGAGCTAACATCTCCCAGTGCGCCACCGCCCTTATGGGTTACAAGAGCCGGACCCCGACTCCCCGGTAAAGCCACCAGTTATTGCACACTCTAACCCATTGAGGGCCAGAGGTTTCATAGAAATCGTTTCCGCGTTTTTGCTTCTGTGGGATATCCCTGTGTTTCATTCATCCAAGATTATACGTCCTAGTCGAAACGAAACTTTAGGCCTAACGAAGATTTTTTTGAGTCGACGCGAAAAAATTACCGATATTTTTTGCGTCAATGCTCGCCATCGCGCAGTTATGGCCTTTTGAAAAATTAAACCAATGGCAAGGACAAAAATTGCGTTTATAAAGTGAATGTTGACTTGGGCTGACTTGTGTATGGATTGTAATTGGCGTCTTTGGCTAGTCAGACAAATCTGATAATCGACCAACCGGAAATATTCCATTCAGAGATCACCTTTCAATAGGGTGTAGTTAAAAGAGAGGGGCTTTTAAATCTCAATTTAAATTTTCATAAAAAAGTCAACCAAGCCATAATATTATTCATAAAAGATATATTTGCTCAAATGAAAATTTTGAACTCGAATGCTTTCCTAGGCATCATTCCCAAATTTATGGGAAAAGTAGGACCACACTTAACAACACCATAAGCAACTACTACTACTACACTTCGGCTAAAACAATAGTCAAACTCGAAAAATATTTATATGTGGAACTAAAGGCGTTTTGAGGGCACTGTCCCTATTGAAGACAAAGGTACATTTTCACTTGAGGACACAGGCTGCTACTTTCACTCTTGAAGACAACGGATGAAGCATTTACACTTGAGGACACAGGTAACTACTGTCCCTATTGAAGACAAAGGATGGTACATTTTCACTTGAGGACACAGGCTGCTACTTTCACTCTTGAAGACAACGGATGAAGCATTTACACTTGAGGACACAGGTAACTACTGTCATTCTCGAAGACAAAGGATGGTACATTTACACTTGAGGACACAGGTAGGTACTGTCATTCTCGAAGACAAAGGATGGTACATTTACACTTGTGGACGCGGATAGAGCGCTTATTGCTTAGGACACACGAAGGTACTTCTAGTGTTTACGAGCATGAAAACACTTATCTTAGAATCACGGAAAGGTAACTTTGTTCTTGAGCACATGGAATAGTATTCTTAATCATGAGTATTAGAAATTATATCATCCACGCATCATGGAGCCACAAATGTCTCTGCCAGCTAGGATCAACAAACGCAAGAAGAACGCAGCTAGCCTTTATGCTGAATGTTTTACGGGTGGGGGGGGGGGGAGACAATTTTCAAATTTTCCCCTTCCGACGGCAGCAGGCGCTAAAGCGTCTACACAAGAAAATGCACGACTTTTGACGGGCTGCGTTCTCCTTGTGTGGGGTGCTGTGTTTGTTGCTCCTAGCTGCCAGTACATAATACAGCCGGGTCCTCACGTGTTACTGGCATCACTTTAGTGCATTTCTTCAACTGTACGAGTACCACCCTCCTGTGTCGTCAAATTTACAGGAATCATGACGTTTTTAAGCCAAAATATTACCTCTAGTTAATGAAAATAACACTTACGTGTAACTAACAAATACGTATAATCGCTCCAAAACTGCTATTTCCGTTATGGTGTCAATCTTTCCTTCAAAAAAATTGGCCGCCATTTTCTTTTAAAACCACGCGACCGAAGACGCAAAAACAAATTATATTACTGAGGCGCGCGCTTAAGGCCAGTTGCCATGACACTGGACGAGAAAAGGAAAACGTTAGTGTCGCTCTAGCCCCAATAAATTTAAACCCCAAATTTAGTGACTAAATAACCTTTTAATATTAACAGTAATGTCACCTATGTTGGTGCCTTAGTATTAGCCTAGCCAATTATTCTTTGCATTTAGTGGTTCGACGTAGCACAAAAGATGCCAGGCGATATATATAAACCGTGTTGAAATATACCTAGATGAAAATAACCATAAATTGTTTTGAATTACTACATATTTTTTCTATCAATTTTCATACCATTTGTTTTAAAAATGTGTCTTAAAAAAGAAAACTAGTTTTGAAATATGTCCGCTGTATTGTTTTAGCAACGACGAAGTCCCACACTTAAAGCAATTATCTTGAATATAAAAATAAGCACTTACAAAAACAAATAGTCAATTTTACGTTTATAATGATCTATCATTATTTCACCAAAGTAAGCCTTAGTTTTGTAGAGTTTGAAATCTTCCCGATGTATTGGACGCCACCAGGACGAGGTGTCGAAATACAATACTTACTAGGATTGCGCGCTCGTTGAAAATAATTCTTATGGGAACCTTATGGGTGGCTTAGTATATTGTGGAAAATAACTGCTTTTTTAAAATAATAATTTGAAGCAAGTTGTACAAAATAAAATTGAAAGAAGTTTTCGAGTAACTGGCTCGTGAAACGAGATATTTTCGGCGCATTTTACGACGAAAAGTGCAACGCTGGACTAATGAGAAGAAAGAAACGTCAATTTAGAAATGCGAAATTTAAGCCGAGTTAGGGAACGCGTTGGACGGCGATCCGAAAGTCCCGAATAAGTGGAAGAAAACAGACACGTTTCTGAGCAATCGGAGCTACATTCGTCATCCGCTAATTGAAGAGTCTCCGAAATGTTAGACAGGTCAGGAAGCAACCTCAATTTTAAGACCGCGAAAGCCGGAACTCCAAGATCCTTCACCTTCTCGTCAGCTCGCCCTCACCTAGGCGCTTCTACCCAATACATGGGAGCGCACCCCTCGGCTAAGACTCGGTCGCGTGAAGCCTCGGCAAAAGGCCGCTCGATCGAAGTTCGGAGGGTGGAAAATATTCTCAGAGACCGAATTTTGATAATGTTCGCTTCGCTAATCTAATTTCAGGGGCCGTCTTTAGACGGAGCCGCTCCGAGGATAACGTCAAATTGAGAGTTCTCTGTAAACTGAACCCGCAGACCTCTACCTTCTAACTCTCCTGGCCACGTTCCCTTAGCCTCTAGCTAGAGCATCTCTATTATAAAACACTCCTTCGCTTGTTCAAAGGAGGAACAGCAGGGGGGGCTCGAAGTAGGGGCAGCGCTGAGAGGAGGCGTCTAGGGAGAAAGGGCAGTCTTCACCACCAAGCACTCTCCACTAGGCAAAACGGTCTATTTATTACACGAGAATGAGTAGCCATGGAGACTTTAAAAAGGCTGAAAAAGTAATGGTCTTTAAGGAAAAATGGAACAAACCTGTTGTTCCCGGGAAAAAAAAGGAGTAGAGACTATAGGCTGGTTGCCATAGAAACAGAACGTGACCCCCTATACCGTTATGGACAATAATAAAATGAAATCATCTTATCCCATCTTCAATCTAGATTCGATTGCTTTTCGATTCGAGGGTTCGAATCGGCCCTATTCCGCGGGAATAATATTTCTCGAACGCGTTATGTTCGCCTAATGGATTCCTAAAAAGGCGTCAATTTTCCTTTTCAACACTTCCGCGTTGAACTTTAATTTTAAAATGTCGATTACTCTGCTGAAACGTTGGGTATAGAGATAATAAATAGGTCAAAACGCCTGTAAAAGTGTTCAACACGCGGTGCACCGATGTCCAGGGAGAAGTTAATTATCGGGGCTAAAGACAACTATCGCCATCTCTACGCGAGCGTCTTTAGTTGATTTCATACGGAAATTTAAAGACTTAAGCGGAAATGAAATTAACTAACGACAGGTTTTCACTTAACCGCCAAGACGGCGAGCGTCGGCGCGAAAAATCCCAATTAAGCCTAAAACTTAATTACTGTATTTTTCTTTGCGCTCGTAAAAACGATTGTACGTCCGAAAGTTGAAACCAAGGCTAATATCATATTTTTGCATCGGCGCTCACTAACTAGTGACAGGCAGACTGTAATTTGATATTAAGAAATAGATTTATAAGAAATCGGCAATTACAGACGCATTATCTTCTCATTCGCGCTTTAAACAAAGCAGAATGTCCAGGTGGTTTCGAGAATTCCTTCTTAAGGATAATTTTCTCAGAAGCGAAATAATTTCGAGAGGAAAAATAACACCAAAGGGGTGGTGAAGCGAAAGTAGAAATAACAAGCGAGCAATCGGCTTGTTTAATTAAAGACGCGATAATGACCAATACCGAGAACTCTCGCGATATGCTCTCGGAGTGAGTACCACACAGCGAGAGAGAGAGTGATAGTGTTTTGGGTGAGAGCGAGCAATGGCGGTGGTGAAAGCGCTTTAGGATGGGAAGAGTTCTTGGATAAACATACTCAAGGATCATTAGTCAAGGCAAAACAAAGAATGGGGAGTACACCTTCGCGCGAGGGTGGCTGCTGCCAACGGTTATTGTTAGTTTAACGTCTTCAGCGCGTGGCAGGGGCGTTGCTTCCTGAGGGCTACCGACCACCGAGATGAATCGCGACAAACACCGACGTTTAGAAACTAGTTAATTTCCCAGAAATAAACTACTCTTTTCAAATTTAATATCTAAAGCGACAAATCCTCGTTGTATCCCTTAAAGGTACACTGTTGGCGTTTGATGCCGGTACATTTTTTCTTTTGTATAAAATTTGGTAAAACATTTTTATTTTGTTACAATTTCTTTGGTTTTCAATTTTGTAGTTTGATAATTCGTGAATTGTAAAATAGAGGATGGCCAACCTAAACTAATAGAAGTTTAAAAGCGGTTAGACTAAAATTTTCAATATGTTAGTCTTCAATAGTTCTTTTTATAAAATAACCTAGGCCATCTTGTTGAAATGTTGCCTCCCCGCTTCAGCTGTGGATCCGTTTTCTCTCCCACTAAAGAGTTTATGAACTCATTCTTAGGCATTGGCTGAACTATTTCAGGGCAACATTTCAGCAAGCTGGGCAAGCGTAAAGACATTTTATAAAATCAACTATTCAAAGAGGTCTCTTTCAGACCCAATTGCGAGGCCACGTAGTCTCACCCTCACGAGAGATTTTTTTAGACATTTTGCCTACTGCCCCTCCCTGTTCACGGGCTCGTCACACTGAACATAAGTATTAAATTCATCCGTTTGAGATACTTTCAAAATATTGGGTGCCTTTCTCTAATACGAAATGCCTTAGGACACGCAATCTACTGACTTTCGATTCATTTTGAGCCATAGAACACGCCCGGAATTTGCGGCACAATGATGAGAAAAGGCGCTGTGTGATGGCAAATCGAACGTCCACCCTTTCCGAAAGTGGGCCGAAGAGGGAACTTGTTTAAATTTAAGGCGATAGGTTGAACGCTCTCTTATCAAATAACGTTATTCAATCGGCGACAAGAAAGCCCGCGAGATAAGGCCCTCCTCCTACTTATTAGTCCGAGACTACATTATAACCAGACCCTTTCTATATATGCGTATCAAGTTTAGAGTCATAAGTATATAACGTTACCTATAACTCGTACGGCGGAAGATACAATATTTCGGACTATAAAGAGTTCGGAATAAATAAGATACTGCCCAAAATTCAATCGCCAAAACCACGCCCCACCCCCTCTCGCTTCTACATTGTTCAATTCGGTCGACGCTAAACGCGGCGAAAATATCATCGTATCCAACAAATCTGAATTTCTAGAGAACGGTTTTGCATCTTGTTTCGCGGAGACAAACGTCTTAATTAGCAGAGATTACAAAAATTCGCATCTTTTACGCATTAAGCCGACTAATAAATGAGTGAAAAATTCAAAAGGACTTAATATTAATTAATTCTATAATAAATATATATTGGTTGGGCATATTTTCTTTCAATATTACTTGATCGGATCTTATTCTCCCGAGATGACGTTTGCGAGAGTGGTTTTCGGTACCTGAAGAGATAATTTCCTCTAAGAAGCCAATTGACTTTGGCCAGGACTTTCGAGTTTCCACACACTTCAGTTGAAACACCGTTGACGGGTGCACTTTAATTTAGTCATTGTAGAGGTTATTTAGACGTAAAAGCAACCTTCAATATATATTACAGAGTCTTCAAATCCATACTTCCTGGTTTCTATAAAGCAGCGCGAAAATACTAAATAAAATACATATTAGGAGCCACGCTAACATTTGTCTCAACAAAGTCTTTTAATCTTCTAAATATCGTTGTCTTTTGGATTTAAGCCATAAAATTTTTACGTTTCAGACTGCTGGCGCCATCTGGTAAGATTTAAAAATCTCTAAAAGCCTTATCCCTATGAAATTACCTTCTCTATTGCCAAAGATGTATCGATCCATTCTTACCAACTACACTAAACGGTATTTTCTATCACGTGGACGTCACGACAGTAGCATTGGGTTTACTTTTTAAATTTAATAACTATGATGAAATAAGAAGAAACTTATACTGATAATATTTTAAATTTTAGGATATCGATCTTAAACTTGGAAAACATTTTTGACAATTTAATATAGTCCGAGTAAAAACTGAGTGGCGTAAATAAAGCAATTCGTGTCTGAAATATTTCCGTCGAGGCTATTTGATTGAGCGTAGCTTTGTTACGTGTCAAAAGGTACACGTCAAGTAAACATGGATTTTTTCTTGTTATTACTAGCTGAGAAGAAAATACTACTTCTACTAACTACTATTCACGTATTAAAAAAGCCAGATAGCAGTGTGTTAGCCAGAGTTGGTTCAAAATGGTGACGTCCACATATTGACGTCGTGAGATATGATCGTTTAAAAGCGTGTTATAAGTAGAGTCGCTTTTCCCCTGGCGGGAGGACGAGGCTAGCGCGAGAGACACGTTTCAAAAAAGAGACGAAGAAAAAGGATAATAATATGATTTATTAGCTCGCAAAGTAATCTGTTATATCCTTTGAGAGATATTCCCGGAACCCACTTCGTAATATAGAGAACATTAATATTGCATGTAAAATATATTAATGTTCTCATTAGACGAGCCACTTTTTTTCGCAAAGAAACTCAAGAGGTTAAGCGAAGGACCAGCCTTACTTCAAAGTGAAATGCTTCGAAAGCGCCGCTAAGTTAGCTTGACGAAACTTCTACAAAGAACTGAGGAGGACTAGTACGTATCTTCGGCAACAGAACTATCGTCGTCATCGCCACTTACAGCGTGATAATAACACTTTTTTTTATTAGGGTCGAGATAATGTTTAACTAGTTTTCTCAAACGGCTGGCTGTCGGACTTACTTTATCGACATTAACGTTTGAAAATCACAGGTGGTAACGTTCGCGTTATCGGAAAAAAAGGTAAATAATTTTACAGGTACCATTGACTTAAAATTTTCAATAGACCTTGTCACGTAAAATATTTTAAAAGTGAACTAAAAGAGAAAGAATTTTCTTTACCGTTAATCGGATGAAAAAAAGACCAACTAATATTTTTGGCAAAAGGATAATACTTTTAAAATCAAAATAAATCTTTTCCAAAAGGAAAAGCTTTTGCTCTGTAACTTTTCCCGTATGGTTTTTCCCCCAATGCGGGAACTAGTTTTCAATGGCTGACTTGCCATCGCTAGGAAACCACTCGCTCGCTGCATATACAAGATGTTGCTGGATGGGGCTATATTTTGCGGTATCCCTCAAAATAAGATAATCCTAATCTTCCGTAAGAAGGCTTTACCTCGATAAATAATTAGGCATCTTAATCCGATTTATGGAAGACAAAATCTAACCAAGTTATTTTTAGTTCCGTAGCGGTATTCGCCACACGAACAAATCAGAAAAATCAGAGTTATCGATATTACGAAATGTCTTAGAAAGTAGACTTTAAAAGTGCGGAAAATTGAAGGTTTTTCAGTTTTATTGCAGTAGATAGCCAAATATAGTACTGGTGTTGTAATTAAAGTAAATAATAAATTAGCTTAAGGATTAGGTATCAGTTCCATGAAAAAATCGGGTAATTTATTAGTACGACGTATATGTACCTAAATATTAATTAATTTGTTTGTACGTCGGCCGGCATGATAAATTATAAAGTGACAAAGCATGGCCAGTGTTTTCGTTAGGTAAAAATATTCTTTCATCTTACCTCCACATTTCTCTACTTAAAGTTTTTGATGGTTTCATTTTACATGTAAAATTTAAAAAGGAATAAATTAATTTTTTTTCTCTTAGAATTAAGCCCCATCTTAACATGTCGGCCCAGCCGGAATATTAGTTTCACATCGACGCCAAGTATCAAAGGTTAAATAGTTAAGCTACCTTCGATGTCTTACGACGTTCAATAATAATCCAATATAACTAATTAACAACGTTGAAAAATATTCCTTTTATAACATATCGAAAGAAATTATCTAATTCAAACATCCCGCCAATTATAATCCTATTCTAGCATTTTGAAAGAAATTGTCTCATTCAAACTTCCCGCCAATTATAATCCTATTCTAGCATATCGAAAGAAATTGTCTAATTCAAACTTCCCGCCAAAGAAATTGTCTAATTCAAACATCCCGCTAATTATAATCCTATTTTAGCATATCGTAAGAAATTGTCTAATTCAAACTTCCCGCCAAAGAAATTGTCTAATTCAAACATCCCGCCAATTATAATCCTATTCTAGCATATCGAAAGAAATTGTCTAATTCAAACTTCCCGCCAAAGAAATTGTCTAATTCAATCATCCCGCCAATTATAATCCTATTCTAGCATATCGAAAGAAATTGTCTAATTCAAACTTCCCGCCAAAGAAATTGTCTAATTCAAACTTCCCGCCAAAGAAATTGTCTAATTCAAACATCCCGCCAATTATAATCCTATTCTAGCATATCGAAAGAAATTGTCTAATTCAAACTTCCCGCCAAAGAAATTGTCTAATTCAAACATCCCGCTAATTATAATCCTATTTTAGCATATCGTAAGAAATTGGCTAATTCAAACTTCCCGCCAAAGAAATTGTCTAATTCAAACATCCCGCCAATTATAATCCTATTCTAGCATATCAAAAGAAAATTTAAAATAATAAAGAGTCGAGATACTTCATGAAGTATCTCGACTCTTTATTATTTTAAATTTTGTAATTATAACGCCATGACTTTAAATAGATTTAAAATCAATGATTATATCAAAAGAAATTGTCTAATTCAAACTTCCCGCCAAACTAACTGCAATAATTCAAACTTCCCGCCAACTCAATAATTCAAACTTCCCACCAAACTAACTGCTTGATGTGTAGCTCCATCTACCGTGTCATCGCTTTCCACGCCGACAAACACTTAACGACTTTCCGTCCATAGCAATAGTGTCACTTCGAAAACATATTCGATGTGAAACTAACAAGCCGGCCCAGGCCGTAATATTAGTTCCACATCAGTGTATTCGAGTGGGCAAACCTATACACCCTTAGTAGGCACAGGTAGGCAAACTAATACAAAAACTGTTGAGGCTACGTGATTTCTTATCGTTTGATATATAAATTGCCATCCTAAGTTAAAGAGTGGGTGCCGCCGACCCTCAGGATACGTGGGTGGGCAAACCAATACAAAAGCTGTTGAGGCCATGTGATTTCCTATCTTTTGATAAATAATTTACCATCCTATGTTAAAAAGTGGCCACCGCCCACCCTCAGGATACGCGGGTGGGCAAAGCAACACAAAATCTGTTGAGGCCATATGATTTCCTAGCGTTTTATATATAATTTACCATCCTATGTTAAAGAGTAGCCACCGCCCACCATCAGGATACCAGGGTGGGCAAACCAATACAAAAGCTGTTCAGGCCATGTGATTTTATATTATCTCGGTGATTAAATTAGTATTTTCTTATAGCAGATATTTAATATGGATTATTAACAACTGCATAAATCATATTATTGCAAGAATGCATTTATGTACTAAGAATATGGCAAGACGGAGATTCTGTCCCCATGGTCACTTACTTTTCAGCTTAAGGGCCTGTTGCCAAAGCCCTAGCCAAAGTGCTAGCCCATTGAATTTAACATGTTTATTCTAGCAAAGCAGACTTTTGCAATACGCCCTAAGTTCGACTGCTTTGGATTTTTTGGTCTCACTCTTTCAAGTATACGCGAGCGTAGACGATTCCAAACTTTTACTTTTATTGTTCTATGAGACCAAATTGTTTTTTTCGATCACTCTCCCTTTAAGGGGGTTGTTCGGAGGGGGCATAAATTAACGGCACTGCGTGCGCGTCAAAGAGTATCGAATGAGACCAAATCTCTGGACCAACTATACAAACTATACAAGTTCGCCAAGAAGGCGATAATATTATTTTGTGCCACACATAAACGACTTCGATAAGAAAGTGCCACACTTATTTATTACTTCTGATCATTCACGGTTTCGATAAGAAAGTGCCACACTTATTTATTACTTCTGACCATACATGGTTTCGATAAGAAAGTGCCACACTTATTTGTTACTTCTGACCATACACGGTTACGATAAGCAAGTGCCACAGTTATTTGTTACTTCTGACCATACACGGTTTCGATAAGAAAGTGCCACACTTATTTATTACTTCTGACCATAGACGGTATCGATAAGAAAGTGCCACACTTACTTATTACTTCTGACCATACACGGTATCGATAAGAAAGTGCCACACTTATTTATTACTTCTGACCATACACGGTATCGATAAGAAAGGGCCACACTTACTTATTACTTCTGACCATACACGGTATCGATAAGAAAGTGCCACACTTACTTATTACTTCTGACCATACACGGTTTCGATAAGAAAGTGCCACACTTACTTATTACTTCTGACCATACACGGTATCGATAAGAAAGTGCCACACTTACTTATTACTTCTGACCATACACGGTTTCGATAAGAAAGTGCCACACTTACTTATTACTTCTGACCATACACGGTATCGATAAGAAAGTTCCACGCTTACTTATTACTTCTGTCCATACACGGTTTCGATAAGAAAGTGCCACGCTTACTTATTACTTCTGACCATACACGGTTTCGATAAGAAAGTGCCACACTTATTTGTTACTTCTGACCACACACGGTTCCGATAAGAAAGTGCCACACTTACTTATTACTTCTGACCATTCACGGTTTCGATAAGAAAGTGCCACACTTACTTATTACTTCTGACCATACACGGTATCGATAAGAAAGTGCCACACTTACTTATTACTTCTGACCATACACGGTTTCGATAAGAAAGTGCCACACTTACTTATTACTTCTGACCATACACGGTATCGATAAGAAAGTTCCACACTTACTTATTACTTCTGTCCATACACGGTTTCGATAAGAAAGTGCCACGCTTACTTATTACTTCTGACCATACACGGTTTCGATAAGAAAGTGCCACACTTATTTGTTACTTCTGACCACACACGGTTCCGATAAGAAAGTGCCACACTTACTTATTACTTCTGACCATTCACGGTTTCGATAAGAAAGTGCCACACTTACTTATTACTTCTGACCATACACGGTTTCAATAAGGGAGGTCGAAATTGGGGCGGGGGGAGGCGAAGTTTGAGGTTAACTTGACCCTAAAACGCCGTAAATAAACGTAAAATAAGACGGAAAAAGGAACGAGAATTGCGACAACTTAACTAGACAAATCCCCCCGCATCGCTAAAAACGACTAGAAGTTCCGAGTGAAATTTGAACAGAGCGGCATGCATGTAAACTTTACAAAACCATTGTCCTGAACTGCCAAACTTTGTTTATTCTTTAGAATAAAGAAAATCTAAGAGATTATAGACAGAAACTGAAATAAAATTAACTTAAAAAATGGCGTTTTCTGGTATTTTATATTCCATTTCGTTAGCCTTTAAGATACAATAAGCACTCTAGCTTGTTTCACAAAGATAGACAAAATAGGTAAATTAATAAATTTTACGAACTTCTTTGCGGGAAACTGGCTTAAGATAGAAGGTTGGGGCTTCGTTTATTTTGTTAATGGATATTAGATTAAGAAGGATTACTAAATACGTTTTTAACTTTTTATAATATTTATACAGAAATACAAATGGTAGACAAATTTATCTTTTTGTGACGTGTATATCGCCTGAAAATTATGTTCTTTATATTAGCCAAAACGCTTTCAACATTTTTAAATTCAATATATTTCAGTTTTTACTATGTCCCCTAGGAGGGGTTATACAATCACCGTGTCTGTCTGTGGGTCTGTCTGTCAGGCCTGCGAATGCGTTCGCATTTTCGGTGCAAAGTGTAATCACTGCGTACGCAGTTTCTTGAGATCTCTGCGCTTGCAGTTTCTCGAAGGGTTGGTAAAACCACCGTGTGACGGTGAGCGTTTACGGATTCATTTGCGGTTGGGTTTGGTTGGTGTTTTTTCGCTCACCGTCGTGACGGTTTGGTGTATTACGTTTTTGTAATGTTTATGCGTAGGTGGTGAGTGTTGAGTTTGTTGTGTTTGTGTTCTGATGGATGTGCATGTTGAGTCTGTTGTGTTTGTATGGGCGTTTTCTCTCCAACTTCTTCTTAATGACTTTGGGACGGACCGAGTGCTGAGTGTAATGCTACCTCTCAACGTCCAATGGCAGGGTTTCCACCAGTTGTACACGGTATTCGTCTTAGTACCGATTTGCGATCGCATCGGGCAGGATTTGAACCCGAGACCTCCTGCTTGACAGGCGGACGTTCTACCACAGAACCACCGACACTTGTTACGCTTCATTGAAAATTAGACCTTCAGCTTTATCGGAAGCGTATTTAAAATAGTACGAAATTTTGGTTTAATTGAAATAGAATTGAAAATGAAATTATTGCATCGAAGAAATTCTAATTTAGCGTTTCTCTATTGATTAAAAACAAATGCGCCACCCAGGTTTCGAACCCAGGCCTTTCGGCTTGGCAGTCGAGCGCTCTACCACAGAACCACTGATAGCTGCTTAGGTTCACTGAAATTAAGACACTCATCTAAAGCATAATAGGTTATAAAGTCTTTTTTTATGAATGAATTTATGAAGGCCTAATCTGTTTTTTAACGAATGAAATTTTAAAGGTTAAATCTTGTTTTAGCGCTGTCAGACGAGATAAGAGGGTTGAAGGGTAGACCCTGTGGGTGGTCCACTTTGTTAGTTTTTTGTTATTTATTTACGGGTATTATTAACGACCTATATATAGTTGTGTTAATTCAAAGAAGATAATTTAACGTTTATTGCTTTAAGAGCTGGCGGTTAGTCAAGTTGCTCTCTGTGCTTTGTTGATGGTAAGGTTTTTGCTTCTTGTAAATATATTTGGTGTGGATATTTGGATATCCACGAATTGGACGGCATTGGTCTTTTTCATGCGGTATGTGTCACAACGTCAACTGGAAGTCTACGAGTGTTGAAATAAAATGAGCGTTAAAGATGCGGCAAGTATTTCGTAAGCGAGAAAAATACAATTACCATCTGTAGATATTTCTTTCATTAAAATTTGCTTAGTATTATATTCAACTGATAAACATTTACTGTAAAAAGGGTTAAATTCAATTGTGCATTGTTTTAGTAAGTCGAACTCGCTGTTGTAACTACTTAATTTATAATATTCTGAATAAATTAAACTCGATTGTTTCGTCTCAATTATTTAAAACTAAAATTAAAATTTTATACCGGGCAGAGTTTGAACCGAGAATACGTTTTTCGTAAATAACTCTGAATTGCGGAGATATCTTTGGGGGTTGTGTCGAGAAATTAATACCACTAGGAACCATTCTTCCGAGGAGAGGTATATTTTGGCTTGCCAACTTGTCTTTCTTTACTAAGGAGATGGGAATTATTCAAAAGCGGAGGTTTTAGACGCGTACAACTTCTTATTAACCTCTGGTAGAACTGAATTTAATTAATTCTAACACGCCAATACGGTGCAAAGTTGTGGGAGCTGTTACCCCATCTAGTGTCAGACGCTAGTACGAAAAATATTTGCCGGGTTCACCTTAAGAGGAGAGTGCTGGGTTTACCTATGTGCTGAATGAGTTACCCCTGAGGAGACCTCAGCGGTCGTTACAAAAATAAACATTTGACACAGATGAACTAGAGCCTTGAATTATATTTATTACTTTTCCGGCAAATCATTGCTTTCCAGAGAAGGGCGATTAATTATAATTTTACCGTTAACTGACTAAAATCTAACGATGCCTTTTCAAGTTCGTACCCTTCTGACTAGTTTATAAAATAACCTACGAAATCTGCACCGGTCAAAAAATGAAATACCAATTTTGCTTAAGCTGCTCATATTATAAAATAAAGTGCATTGATAAGCTACATAAAAGTACGATTGGTTTTTTAATTACATTAGCTGTCGTGTTATTAGTATCCCCAAGATTCTACAATGCCAATTTCTTCATAGTTTTTAGTTAATATAAAGAGCGTTTTTGGGGTTATGTATGTATGAGCTATTTCCATTAGAGACCATATTGTAATGATTTTGTTTCGTTACAATTTGATCGGACTTTTTTAAATCTCAAAATTGAAATTGATCAAACTTGGTCTATTCAACGTTAGGAAATTTTTGTTAGGGGGTCGTTTTTCTTATTAACATTTGCAGATTTTATAATCAATATTATTTCACTTTCTTTTCATGGTTGGTAGCTTTTCTGACCAAAATTGGTCGGTTTCTGTTCATACGGTACCTAAGAAACCTTTCTTTTCAAAGTTGACCGATTATATGTTTCAAGTGGGCTGGTTGATTGTTCAAAGTTGGCACAACTTTTTTTCATATTTTGTTGGTAATCTGCTCCAAGCTGGCCTGTTGAAAGTTCAAAATTGAAAATTTAAATTGAAGTCTGTGCATATAGCCCATGTAAAAAATTATAATATATCGAAAATCTGCTCAGTCTCAAAGTCATCACTTTACAAGCAATTTTATCCAAAATTGTTCACTTTTCAAACACAAAATCAGTTCAGATTGTATAAGAACTAGAAACGAAGTTTTAATGTTAAATTTTAATTTATAGGCTCTAAAGTAGCGGACAATTTTAAATTTAATAGTCGACCCCGTATGCGGAACAGTTGGGGAAATTTACGTGTTGTGGTTAAATTCGCGATAACAAATCTATATGCCATTATCGTCTTTGAGGCAGAAGTTGACGCGAGAAATCAACGTTACCTGATAATAGAAGCTCAAAGGTAGGAGGGTCGTCTAGCGTTCGAAGGTAGTAAGAGGTAATTAACGTTGCCTTTCTAGAATAGAAAAGACCATTACCTATTCGGGAAACACACTTTCGGGATGAAAAGTATATCTATCGACACAACACACGAAAGCGACAAGCGCGTTACACACTGCGCCGTTGTGTGTCTATGTTACGCGATTAAATCGATTTCTTCTGGTAATTGACATTTCTAACTCCAACCAGTCATGCACGCTTGCTTCGTGGAAAGGAAGGCGCGGAATACGCCGATTGCTGTCATAATATCTCCACCGCTGCTATACTCTTTCGAATACATACATTTTCAATTTCGCTTCAATTTACAACCCTCATAAATGAAAAAGTCATTTATTTTTCATTTCAAAATCAGTGGCGTCGGAGGGTGCTCCTCCCTCAAATTTAGATATCGTCTAATTCGTAAAGCAAGGAGAATGTTTTTTTAATGTTTAAGAATAACGTCAACCTAATTAAGAAAACATTATTATTTTTACTTTGATTCAGTATTTACATTGCTTAGAATCTAGGAGAAAACTATTGGGTAGAGCGAGTATCATTTCTAACCCCCCTAGACCAAGAACGTATTGAAGTTACTAAGAATATTTCAGCGTAGCATTAACCCCTGGTACCATCCTCACCGCTTTTGTGTAGAAAGTTCGTCTGCATTAAAGGAGCATTCAAAGTCATACCATGTAGCAAACTTGAATGGGAAAGCGGACGAATTTAAGCTACAAAGGCTGCGAGGATGGGAATCTGAATCCTGTAGTCCAATATTCTTAGTAACTTCAATATATTCTTGCCAAGACCCAAGTCATCTAGCGACTTGTATTGCCCTTAACTCAGGTGGCTTGGTTAAATTGCGTAGGAGGGTGGTGGCAGCCCTTTATGCCACGTGAGCCAACAGCTCCTTCAACTTACTATTACCGTTAACCTGTCATGTTATAGGTCACTTGTCGAATTTGTAGTGAGCTATGCTTCAATTCATTGATATATTTTTGTCGAATCCGTAATAAAATTTCTTATTTACATTTCAAAAATGTTTTCCTTTCTCATCCATTATAATACTTTTTCTTTAATCATGAAAACATTTCTAACAAGGGACGTTCCTTTCAATTGACGTTCCTTAAAATTAATGTTCCTAACAAGTGACTTTCCTAACCAGGGACGTTCGTAAAAGTGGTAATTCTTAACAAAGGACGTTCGAAACAAGGGGCGTTCCTAACAAGGGATGTTCCTAACAAAGGATGTTCCAGGCAATGGACGTTTGTAACAAGTGACGTTCCTGACAAAGGAATTCCTTACAATGAAGCAAGGGACGTTCGTAACAAGTGACGTTCCTGACAAAGGACGTTCGTAGTAAGTGACGTTCCTAACAAGTGACGTTCTTGACAAAAGACGTTACTTACAATGAATGTTCCTTACAAGCGACGTTCGTAACAAGTGCCGTTCCTGAAAATGGACGTTCGTAACAAGTGACGTTCCTGAGCAAAGGACGTTACTTACAATGAATGTTTTTAACAAGCGACGTTCGAAATAAGTGACGTTCCTGGCAATGGATGTTCGTAATAAGTGATGTTCCTGACAAAGGACGTTACTTACAATGGATGTTCGTAACAAGTGACGTTCTTGAAAATGAACGTTCGTAATAAGTTGCTTTCCTGACAAGTGACGTTCCTGACAAAGGACTTCCTTACAATGAACGTTCCTAGCAAGAGACGTTCGTAACACGTGACGTTCCTGACAAAGGACGTTCGTAACAAGTGACGTTCCTGACAAAGGACTTCCTTACAATGAAAGTTCCTAGCAAGGGATGTTCGTAACAAGTGGCGTTCCTGACAAGGGACGTTCGTAACAAGTGACGTTCCTGACAAAGGAATTCCTTACAATGAAGCAAGGGACGTTCTTAACAAGTGACGTTCCTGACAAAGAACGTACGTAACAAGTGACGTTCCTGACAAGCGATGTTTGTAACAAGTGACGTTCCAGACAAAGGACATTACTTAAAATGAATGTTCCTAACAAGCGACGTTCGTAACAAGAGACGTTCCGGACAATGGACGTTCGTAACAAGTGACGTTCCTGACAAAGGAATTCCTAACAATGTAGCAAGGGACGTTCGTAACAAGTGAGGTTCCTGACAAAGGACGTAGATAACAAGTGACGTTCCTGACAAGCGATGTTTGTAACAAGTGACGTTCCAGACAAAGGAATTCCTTACAATGAAGCAAGGGACGTTCGTAAAAAGTGACGTTCCTGACAAAGGACGTTCGTAACAAGTGACGTTCCTGACAAAGGACGTTCGTAACAAGTGACGTTCCTGACAATGGACGTTCGTAATAAGTGACGTTCCTGACAAAGGAATTCCTTACAATGAAGCAAGGGACGTTCTTAACAAGTGACGTTCCTGACAAAGAACGTACGTAACAAGTGACGTTCCTGACAAGCGATGTTTGTAACAAGTGACGTTCCAGACAAAGGACATTACTTACAATGAATGTTCCTAACAAGCGACGTTCGTAACAAGTGCTGTTCCTGAAAATGGACGTTCGTAACAAGTGACGTTCCTGACAAAGGACGTTACTTACAATGAATGTTTTTAACAAGCGACGTTCGAAATAAGTGACGTTCCTGGCAATGGATGTTCGTAATAAGTGATGTTCCTGACAAAGGACGTTACTTACAATGGACGTTCGTAACAAGTGACGTTCTTGAAAATGGACGTTCGTAATAAGTTGCTTTCCTGACAAGTGACGTTCCTGACAAAGGACTTCCTTACAATGAACGTTCCTAGCAAGAGACGTTCGTAACACGTGACGTTCCTGACAAAGGACGTTCGTAACAAGTGACGTTCCTGACAAAGGACTTCCTTACAATGAAAGTTCCTAGCAAGGGATGTTCGTAACAAGTGGCGTTCCTGACAAGGGACGTTCGTAACAAGTGACGTTCCTGACAAAGGAATTCCTTACAATGAAGCAAGGGACGTTCTTAACAAGTGAAGTTCCTGACAAAGAACGTACGTAACAAGTGACGTTCCTGACAAGCGATGTTTGTAACAAGTGACGTTCCAGACAAAGGACATTACTTACAATGAATGTTCCTAACAAGCGACGTTCGTAACAAGAGACGTTCCTGACAATGGACGTTCGTAACAAGTGACGTTCCTGACAAAGGAATTCCTAACAATGTAGCAAGGGACGTTCGTAACAAGTGAGGTTCCTGACAAAGGACGTACATAACAAGTGACGTTCCTGACAAGCGATGTTTGTAACAAGTGACGTTCCAGACAAAGGAATTCCTTACAATGAAGCAAGGGACGTTCGTAAAGAGTGACGTTCCTGACAAAGGACGTACGTAACAAGTGACGTTCCTGACAAAGGACGTTCGTAACAAGTGACGTTCCTGACAATGGACGTTCGTAATAAGTGACGTTCCTGACAATGGACGTACGTAACAAGTGACGTTCCTGACAAAGGAATTCCTTACAATGAAGCAAGGGACGTTCGTAACAAGTGACGTTCCTGACAAAGGACGTACGTAACAAGTGACGTTCCTGACAAAGGACGTTCGTAACAAGTGACGTTCCTGACAATGGACGTTCGTAATAAGTGACGTTCCTGACAATGGACGTTCGTAACAAGTGACGTTCCTGACAAAGGACTTCCTTACAATGAACTTCCTAGCAAGGGATGTTCGTAACAAGTGACGTTCCTGACAAAGGAATTCCTTACAATGAAGCAAGGGACTTTCGTAACAAGTGACGTTCCTGACAAGCGATGTTTGTAACAAGTGACGTTCCAGGCAATGGACGTTTGTAACAAGTGACGTTCCTGACAAAGGAATTCCTTACAATGAAGCAAGGGACGTTCGTAACAAGTGACGTTCCTGACAAAGGACGTTCGTAGTAAGTGACGTTCCTAACAAGTGACGTTCTTGACAAAAGACGTTACTTACAATGAATGTTCCTTACAAGCGACGTTCGTAACAAGTGACGTTCTTGACTATGGATGTTCGTAACAAGTGACGTTCCTTACAAAGGACGTTTCTTACAATGAATGTTCATAACAAGCAACGTTCGTAACAAGTGACGTTCCTGACAAAGGACGTTTCTTACAATGAATGTTCATAACAAGCAACGTTCGTAACAAGTGACGTTCCTGACAATGGACGTTCGTAGCAAATGACTTTCCTGAAAAAGGACGTTCCTTACAATCCGGGTTGTCTCCTTATTGGTTTGGTGATAGCAAATTTATAAGGGTCAATAGCATATAATTGCATTAACAATTTGTTATGTATGACTATGACAAACTCAAATGTTTCAAGCAGTACTTTTTAAAAGACCTTGTTTCTTCGCAATACTTTGTTTGGTTCGAACTAAATATTTAGTCACCTAATTTGCTTATTAAAATGTAATTTAAACTATATTTAAATAACTAATGGAGGTATCGGACGAATACTTAATTTAAAATTTCGGGCGCGCCTTCAGTGGAAACAAACACTTAGTATAATTACAAATTTTTAATATCACTAGAACCGTTAAATAGCAAGCTCTAAGCAAATCATAATACATGTAATCCCCGTACCAATCTTGTGGTAGTAAATACAATTTCTTAATCTAAAAATGATCTTTAAATGTTATTGCAGCAAAAACAAAATAAAAAATGCAGTGAAATTTTTATCTAAACTAGTTGCCCTTCTATATTTGCGTATAAAGTTTAAAGGCATAAGTATATAACGGTACCTATAACTCCAACGGCGGAAGATAAAATATTTCGGACTATAAAGAGTTCGTAATAAATAACTACTCTTTAATTTAGTGGGTAGTTAAGACTATATATGTTGGAACATAAAACTAATAAGATCCTATTACGTCGCTTTCTCAAACACGGGTGTTTCTTGCCCTGTTTTCACTAGCTTTCAGCTATTATTAAAACGATTTTGTCATCCGCGTCCACTTGGTTCCAACAGCGGCATGAGTGTGAAGTCTATGATATTAGACTTTGTACGAGTAACATATTTGAAAGACTTTAAAATAAATTATTGTCCGTCCGAAATGAAAGGAGTACGCCATTACTCTGACCAAGTGAATGACTACGTAGGATCTTCTACCGTCTTTGGTCCCACGGTTGCATGGGTTTCAAGTTTATGACATTCGACTTCGATCGAGTGACATCTATGAAAACGTACTTTAACATAATTTAGTGTCCATGCGAAATGAAACCAATACGCCACTACTCTGGCCAAGAGAATGATAATGTAAGCTCTTCGGCAATGGCGCCAATAATCGCGTGGGTTTTGACGTATTCACGAAAGGTACGAGACGTCGTCTGCTACTCGATTTTCGGGCTGGATTATTCAAACGACGGTGATCATCTACGTCACTCTCACATCATCTGTTGCGTCGTCTTCAATTCAAAATTAACACTTTGCAAAATGATTCAGAACCTAAAACTGGCTATTAGCTAGGAGCATAAAACACAACACCCCACACAAGGAGAACGCAACCCGTCAAAAGTCGTGGATTTTCTTGTGTACGTTTTTCATTGGCTAGAAGCTTTAGCGCGTGCTGCCGTCGGAAGGGGAAAATTCGGAAACTGTCTTCCCCCCGCCCGTAAAACGTTCATCGTAAAGGCCCGTGACGCTCGTCCAATGAAATTCGTACACAAGCCTTCGTTAGCGTGTTTAAAGGCTAGCTGCGTTCTCCTTGTGTTTGTTGCTCCTAGCTATTAGAAATAAGAGTTGTGTTCCTGAAGGTATTTATTTTTCAAAAGTGAGATTTAGACGCGTTTTGTGTGGCATTTATCAAAACGAGCGTGGCTGCTCTACCAAGAAAGGTAATATTTTAGGTGTAGAAATTTTGAAAAAGAAGATGTCGCTACGTTAATTTTCTTCTCACATGGACAATGCCTTAAACATGGAGCTCTATCGAGGGGTCGGTCATTTGGCCAAATCCCGTACAAAATTTTGAAAAAAATCCAGAAATCCAAAATCCAAGAATTTTGCTCCCATAGACTTTGTATGACAAATCCACAATAAAAAATCCTGGATTTTTAAAAAATCCAAAATCCCGTACACAAAACAGGCAAATGTCCGACCCCTCGAGCTCTATGCTAGACCTGTATTTTATGGGGACTTCATGAATCATGATAGGCTTATGACAATAGTAATAGTAAACAATACAACCATGTAAATTAAGTCCTAACAGCCCGAGGAATTGAACCCTAACTCCGAGGGTGATCGGTATTGAAGATACGCGCTTCATTGCTGTGGTTCAAAAAGTAACCGAGACTTAGCGAAAAGACGATCTAGCGCATCGCCGCGATCCGCCATTTTATTTTCAATTATGGACCATAATCCCCCCTAAAGGAAAGCTAGCCCAACAACTTTAAATATTTTGAAGTGTAGTTGTAACGACATCTGGTGTTAACCTTTTTCCAACGTTTAAAATTAGATAAAAATAATTTTCAAAAATTTAATTTGAGTTTAAATTCACGAAATGTAGCAAAGCTAATGAAAACACAAGCAATTAAGATTCCTTTAACAAATTTATACCAATAAATTAGGCCGTTCTTAAGCTATAGGTTCGCAAAAAAAACGAATAGGGCAAAAATTTAACCCCATATGAAAGTGCCATTGAAGAAATGTCGAAAACGGGCTTATTTTCCCATAGCATTAAAATTTTAAAATCAGCACTACATATTATATATAATATATACACTTTCACGGTAGTCAAAGTGTAGAATATAATAACAGAATACGCAATGAATTATTTAAAAAAATTTATGATTAATAAAATAAATTTTTAAAATAATTAGTACATTTTACTAAATTCAGATTGTGCAGAACCGGCCACGGTTTGGTAGAAGGCTTACAGTAAAAATTAACGATATAGACAACACCAAACAAATTTAAGATTTACGGGGGAAAAACGATACCAATTACAGCTACTTATCATATAAAAGGCGTTTAGTAAAGTTTCAGTAACCTGATTGAGACAAAGAAAGACCAAGAAGCGATATACTAAATTTGCTAGAGACTACAGGTTTCAAATATATACAGCCTGCTACTTTGGAGGAAAAAAAGGGGGTAGGCTTTGGTGTTGGTATGTTGGAAAGTTCCGCCATATCTTAACGTAATAATTGCAGACGAGTTTTCAAATTGGTAGTAGCTTGGCGTTTGGCTAGAAGTCGCCACAGTCCTACGAAAAAGCTCGAACGCCGGGAGACTTTTCGGTGACAAATAGCATAAGTGGATAATATGCCTAAGTATGACACTTCCTATTCACCCAATGCAAATTTTTAATGATAGTTTGTTTCGCCAATGACCACGTAAACCATTACGTACCGACGGACTGACAATTTTCCACGAACTGCTCCTAGTATTTGGAGGAAGCCCGGTAAATCGTGGACGGTCCGCCGGCAGCCTTTTCGACGGACCAACCAAGGCCTATTTAAAATTGAAATACTTTCAAAAAGTGCAAATAACGCTTACTTTTGGAATATAATAATAAATTATTGGAACGGAAGAAAATAAATATTATAAACACTGGCAGCATTTCAGAAGTTAGTTTTTTTCGCATTTCTCGCCATCAAACTAACCAACTATTTTGCCGAATTCGTTCTGTGCCATACTTATGTTTATTATCCACTTATGCAAATAGTAACTAATGGCCTGCGTTATACGGGTCGTTTTACCAACGACCAAGCCTTTTTCGTCTAGTTTAAATCACAATCGCTTACTTTAAAAAATATCGGGTATAAAATATTTCAAAACACCATGAAGCTATTTAAAAACCTAGACGTTATACGATTTGAATACAGCCTCAAATTAAATTAGGAAAACGGAGAAATAACAAGATCAAATTTACTCTTTCGTACACAAAAGGAACTGTTGGTAACAAAATTTTATAATAATATTTATACGAAGAAATATTTTTTCTCCGGATAAAGGATTTATCACTCGTGGAAATTTCGCGTTACGTCCGGATTGACTTCCCTAAGCCTTTGTCGGCGTTCGTGACCGGAGGTTTTTCTTCGGAGGATTTAGTCGTCGACTCAGCGCCAGATAATTCAGGAAATTGCGCTGGACGCCTGGCTTATCTTTAAAAAAAGCCCTACTTCTTAAATAAGATAAAAAAGAGAGCGAAAAAATCGGCGAAATTAAATTAAAGTGATAGAGAAGTCTTTTGGGGTCCCAAGGAAAGAGTAAAAAAAGCACGATTTTGCGCTAGAATCCTATTAATTACTGGTGCTGGCAAGTTTATTCCGAAATGAACTTAAGATCCCGAAGCCAAAGGCTAAAGGGGTTTTGTGTTGGAGGGGACTTTTGCATCCAGACTCGCGCAAAGGAGAAAGAGGATTAAGGGGGCCTCGCGCCAAGGCGTAAGGTTACAAATTGTTCCCGGGGTCTTCAAATTGTCGACAAGAAAAGAGATTTTTAGTTTTAAAAAGGCCTCGTATAGGCGAGTGTACGACTGCCGCGTTCGTCACAGTCGCTGCCGCCGCCGTTGCCCGGGACAAACTCGTGTTATTTTCCCAAATATCTTAAGATATCCTCCAAAAAAACTATGGTTTAATCTTATTTTATCGCAAACACTTACCTAGTGTAACTCTACATGTCCAACTTTTCATGGAAAGGTAAAGGGTCTCAAATTTCGTGATTGGCATTTAAACTAAATTAGTTCCATATTACTAAATGTAAGAGAAGAAATAAAATCCAATCTTTTAGAGCAACCTGGCTGAACTGAACAAAATTTCCCTGATTTTTACAAAAAAAAAATGCGAAATTCCATGATGTTTCGGTCGGAAATCGAATTCCTCTATATTTCCAGGCTTTCCAGGTTTACCAGGTCTATAGCAACTTTGGCGGTAACACTGCCGCTATAATCAGTAGCGGTAAAAAAACTTAAGACTGACATCGGATCTGACGGTAGTGAAAAATAATAATCTGGTACCCTATATTTTATATTGGTTATTGGAATACAGTAAAAGAGTTTCTGAAAGTGGAAAATACTATGGTATGAAAATATCAAACTTGGGTGCCGCCATTTTGTACAAGCTACGTCTATTATGGCTGGTTACATTGTTTTAAAAAATTAAAAATAAACTGATTAATGTCTTATAACGACATATTAAGAAAACAAAACACTGTAGAGAACGGGATGAATATAGAATATATAACCAACTTTATCATTAAAAAGAGGGGTCGGACATTTGTACAAAATCCCGTACACTTCTCAAGAAATCTCCGACGAAATCGCGAAATCCCTGACGAAATCACAAAATCTCTGACCGAATTTCAAAATCTCTGAGGAAATCGCAAAATCTTATGAAATCCCGAAATCTTTGACGAAATCGTGAAATCTCTGACCAAATCGCGAAATCCCTGGCGAAATCGCGAAATCTCAGACGAAATCGCAAAATCTCTGACGAAGTCGCGAAATCTTATGAAATCCCGAAATCTTTGACGAAATCGTGAAATCTCTGACCAAATCGCGAAATCCCTGGCGAAATCGCGAAATCTCAGACGAAATCGCAAAATCTCTGACGAAGTCGCGAAATCTTATGAAATCCCGAAATCTTTGACGAAATCGTGAAATCTCTGACCAAATCGCGAAATCCCTGGCGAAATCGCGAAATCTCAGACGAAATCGCAAAATCTCTGACGAAGTCGCGAAATCTTATGAAATCCCGAAATCTCAGACGAAATCGCAAAATCTCTGACGAAGTCGCGAAATCTTATGAAATCCCGAAATCTTTGACGCAGTCGCGAAATCTTATGAAATCGCGAAATCTCTAATAAAATCGTGAAATCTCTGACCAAATCGCGAAATCTCTGGCGAAGTCGCGAAATCTTATGAAATCCCGAAATCTTTGACGAAATCGTGAAATCTCTGACCAAATCGCGAAATCCCTGGCGAAATCGCGAAATCTCAGACGAAATCGCAAAATCTCTGACGAAGTCGCGAAATCTTATGAAATCCCGAAATCTTTGACGAAATCGTGAAATCTCTGACCAAATCGCGAAATCCCTGGCGAAATCGCGAAATCTCAGACGAAATCGCAAAATCTCTGACGAAGTCGCGAAATCTTATGAAATCCCGAAATCTCAGACGAAATCGCAAAATCTCTGACGAAGTCGCGAAATCTTATGAAATC
The DNA here is from genome assembly GCF_980474605.1 of Leiobunum rupestre. NCBI lineage: Eukaryota > Metazoa > Arthropoda > Arachnida > Opiliones > Sclerosomatidae > Leiobunum > Leiobunum rupestre. The sequence continues at coordinate 28,954,594 of NC_143387.1, read as the reverse complement.
CCGAAATCTTTGACGCAGTCGCGAAATCTTATGAAATCGCGAAATCTCTAATAAAATCGTGAAATCTCTGACCAAATCGCGAAATCTCTGGCGAAATCGCGAAATCTTTGACGAAATCGCGAAATCCCCGACGAAACCGCGAAATCTCCGACGAAATCGCGAAATGTTTGACGAAATCTTTGACGAAATCGTGAAATCACTGAGATTTTGAAATCCCATACGCTTTTTTTTTGGAATGTCCGACCCCTCGATTAAAACACAAACAATGGATGTAAGTACAAACATTAGATTTCAGCTCGTAGTGTTAATGAAGTTCAAAAAAAGTACTCAAGCAGAAGCCAATACGAATATCTGAGGAATTTTGCAAAATCAACTCCTACAATCACTGCTATGGAAATGGCGGCAATGGAAATAAAGCAAAGTGTGCTCGTGCGAAACTATTTTGGCTCAGAGTGGCTTGCTTGTTTCCGTTCTCCGGTAGTATCCCCGCAGCAGCATCCTTGGCAAGAGCGGCGTCTCCCCCGTGATAAATATATTATATAAAGGTTCCCCCTTTGGCTGGCGCTATTTTGAATGCGAAGCCCTGGGATTTAGTAGAGACACCTCTATACGTCAGTAATTTGTATAGACATTTCACAATACGCCTGTCAATGAACAAAAAAAGTGAACCTGCAAAGCTCCTGAAGCGAATACAAAGTTTTTATGGCGTCTAGCCGTGCAAACTTGACGCGGTAATTACTAAAGGAAAATTATCTTATTTATATTTATATATAGGTTTGAGACAAGAATCTATAACCGAAGCTTTACAGTAATATATATATTTCTTAATTTCTTTCAAGCTGTCAGCCCTCTTTTTCCACCAAAAAGTCGGTGTTCAAAAAAATGGCGGAAAGCCGAACGGCCATTATTCCAACGGAATTAAATCCCGATTTGGATTTACACATTATTAACGTAAGAACTGCTGTATTAAATTTATGTATAATTATTTTTCTCAATTTTTTTTAATTACAACTTGTTTCGGAAACGAGGTTTAAAGATAGAAGAGGAATGTAAACTGTAGCTTAATTAAAATTTAATTAAAATTGAAATACAATTTTTGCATATCCTATGTGTTTAAATAAAAAAAATATTCAAACTTGTTTCCACTAAAGGATACTTACAAACACCTCTTACACCTGTCTGTTCTTGGCCGCAATGAATGACGGTTACCAAAGTAAAAATTTCAGCCAAGGATTTCCACAATAGTAATGTGTTGGAATTCGGGTTACCCTCATTAACTGCCGATTTTAGTAAAAAAAATTATGCTAAGCTAGTTTTCTTGTCCCTTCTTCAAAACAACAGTGCTGTTTTCGGCAAGTAACTAGGGTAAGGGATAATTACTTTCAGAGAGTAGCTATTTTAAGGGATAGTTAGTTTCGGTGAGTAGCTAGGCTAAGGGATATTTAGTTTCGGTGAGTAGATAGGGTAAGGGATAATTACTTTCAGCGAGTAGCTATTCTAAGGGATAGTTAGTTTCAGTGAGTAGCTAGGCTAAGGGATATTGAGATTCTGGGAGTAGCTAGGCTAAGGGATATTGAGATTCTGGGAGTAGCTAGGCTAAGGGATATTTAGTATCGGTGAGTGTCTAGGCTAAGGGATATTTAGTTTCGGTGAGTAGCTAGGCTAAGGGATATTTAGTTTCGGTGAGTAGCTAGGCTAAGGGATATTTAGTTTCGGTGAGTAGCTAGGCTAAGGGATATTTAGTTTCGGGGAGCAGCTAGGCTAAGGGATAGTTAGATTCGGGGAGTAGCTAGGCTAAGGGATAGTTAGATTCGGGGAGTAGCTAGGCTAAGGGATAGTTAGATTTGGGGAGTAGCTAGGCTAAGGGATATTTAGTTTCGGTGAGTAGCTAGGCTAAGGGATATTTAGTTTCGGTGAGTAGCTAGGCTAAGGGATATTTAGTTTCGGTGAGTAGCTAGGCTAAGGGATATTTAGTTTCGGGGAGCAGCTAGGCTAAAGGATATTAAGTTTCGGAGAGCAGCTAGGCTAAGGGATATTTAGTTTCGGGGAGTAGCTAGACTAAGGGATATTTAGTTTCGGGGAGTAGCTAGGCTAAGGGATATTTAGTTTCGGAGAGTAGCTAGGCTAAGGGATAGTTAGTTTCGGGGAGTAGCTAGGCTAAGGGATATTTAGTTTCGGGGAGTAGCTAGACTAAGGGATATTTAGTTTCGCGGAGTAGCTAGTCTAAGGGATATTTAGTTTCGGAGAGTAGCTAGGCTAAGGGATAGTTAGATTCTGGGAGTAGCTAGGCTAAAGGATATTTAGTTTCGGGGAGCAGCTAGGCTAAGGGATATCTTGTTTTGGGAAGAAGCAAGGCTCTTAACGTTCCAACACAAACAATACCCTTTACCCTCAGGAAAAGATGTCAATTGCTATTACAATTTAATTGATTATCACAATAAATGTCTACGCCATGACTAGAACCAAAGTTAACAGCCGGCGAATACCTCACCGGGTTATTTGTATCCGCAACACTTATTATCGTTGCTACGACAGGCGGTAATTGAACCTCAACTCTGTCTAGTCTTAAAAATATTTGCGTATCGGCACAGGTTTTATAATGCGTAAGACATTTAAGAGTTCAAAATTATTTATTATGATGTAATGAAAAATGAATAAGGACTCCGTCTCAAGCTCCCATTTAGGCTAAAATTTGAGACGGGGCCCTGCAGCTATGAAGACTACCGAATTGAAAAATTAGGACTACCGTGATGCACCACATACCAGAAACCGAATCCTTTGAAAATGCTATTAACTCTTAAAGGTTTTTACGTCTCCGAATTATCACTCGTTCCATCTTCCTCTTATTTTTTACCATCAAGATCACGTGACCCCTAAATCTGATCACTAGCATTGTTCAAAAGTATTAATTCTTGATTATTTGAATGGGTTAGTCAAACATTTCACGCGTGAAGGAGGGTTGCTCGTAAAGGATGGAAGAGGGGGTGGTGAAGAAGTCTCCTGACTTAACCCCTTGTCAATTCCAAATCGGTCCTAACGCTTGCTCGAGAGTAAGCAGCAAAGTAGACCAGAACGATATCTTCCATGTTGATGGTATGATAACCAGCTCCTCCTAACCACGGATTGACATTACCATAAATTTCAAAGTCACGAGCCTTACGCTTGCTTTCACCAAAAAATAACTCTAGCATAAACGCGCGTAGCTCCAAAGAATATCGAGCCATACTTAACTTTAACGAATAACTTGTCAGAATATTTTTAATTACTGAAGATGTGACTTTAAATACTTAATACCTTTTTCACAAAGCATTAAAATTAAGCTTAAAAACATGTTTGTTGCATCAAGATCTTAAATGTCTAATTGCTTGACTGAATAAAAAACGTATTCTTTGGTACACTTAATTAAGAAATGACTCCGCGAGAGCTAATTTAGGTAGTACCAGCTTGTTTTTGTTCATGACGTAATATCGAAGTTAAAATTGACCTTTTTCGATGGAACAAACTTTATTTGTAGATTTGAGAAGCGTTTTGTCTGACGTCTATCGGTGAAAAAATAATGTTTAGAAAACTACGAAATCTTATCAGATTTTTCGGAAATTTTCAAATTAAACAAAGACCTTCCCAAGTATCAAAAACCTTTAAATTGCACTTATTCTCTTAAACGTTTTTTATTCGGAAGTCAGATGAATTTTTGTTGTCGTGAGCTCCCTATAATTCATTCAAATGCTATTAAATATATTTCAACTTCGGTTTCTCTTTTCCATAAAACTTTGAAGAGGTTTCAAAGCGATAGTTCGTGCTTAACTATCCACCGCCCTATTCACCTGTTGCAATGCGGCTTATAAAATTATCATTATAAATAGCAATACTAAACTGGAAATAATTTTTTAATTTTAAGTGAAATGTTCCATATAAGTAAACAATTTGTTACACAACCATATTTGAGAACAGTGATTTTATATCTAAATAAAATATCTATAGTACTGGCGATCAGACCACGACGCTTATCTCCAAGCGATGAAATATAAACGTTTTCTACAGATAACAGCAATCGAAATCAAGAACCAATATATTATTCACGCGTAAACACACCTGGAATCGCACGTAACTTATTTCGCAACCCGACAGCGAACGGATTAGATATATAATTTCGTACGAAGTGCCGTAAAAATTGCAGTCATTATTTCGGGACCCACCATATAATAATCCCACCGGGAATCTGGAATGATATCGAATGCGAATCATCTTATTTTTAATCAAAAGACCAGCGGTTTTTTCATTAAAATATTCATATAGCTCGGCCATAATACAAAGCCTCAACGGGAGACGCGGACTCACGAGAGCCGCGTCTGAACCATATTATAGACCGCCTCTCTTTCTCAATGATAAAGCTATTGCCGCGGCTTATTTTTTTTCCGCACCAAAGTGTATTACGACGAGGCGAACTTAAAACGCTTCTATGCTGTAAGAAGAGGGTGCAGCCTGCGAACGAATAAGCTCGATACTCTCCACGAGACAAGCGCTTCGTCTTAGAGAACGATGTACTAGGAGTTGGACTACAAATTACAACCGAAGCTATATCGGGCAAAGGGAAGAGCTTTACGGCAGAGCGCGACCCGCTCGCTGTACAGCGTGGAATGGGGTTATCCATCATTGGCAAAGATTCTTCGTTATTGCTACCGCGCGCTTGCCTCCTTCTTACCCGCTGCCCCTATCAAAAAATCCTCTTTCAATACGTACTTTCCCCACTATTACCCTCAGCCACTCGCGACCTGTTCTAGTCAACAGGGATCAGTTATAAAATCTCGGAGGTTTCTTAGAGCTTAGAAAAGGTCGAATAAAAACGAAAAACTGAAATGACGCCCGATATTAAGGGTGTTTTTTGAGTTTGGTAGAAATTTTACTACCTAGGTGGGATGTGGCGGTTTTACTTTAATGGTTCCGTGAAGAACTGTTACCGTTTAAATGGCATTAAAAGGTTATTTAAATACGAGAGTATATTAAAGTCATTCTAAATAATATCACCGCCGAATCGTGGCAATATTATTAATTTAGCCACATTTCTGGTTAATTTTGAAGATATGTTTATTTTTACCTCTACCACTTTTTGAACGTGTTTGGTTATCCGTTTTGGGATCAAAATAACTGGTTTCGTCGCGTACCACTTTTATAGGAAAACTCAGATTTTTTTCATCTCTAGGTTCTTCAATATGGACTTTCGAAAATCCAACCCTCCTTTTCAATATTTAATACGCTTCCGTCGAGCGAGGTCGGGAATCTTCGACTTGGCCTACAGGGAACCAGCCGTTCTCCAACTACATTTCGGAATATTCTTTCCAACGTTACTTTAAATACACAAAAAATGGGCCGTTAGGCACGGGATCTATAAAATCTCATATTAATAATATATGTTAATAGCGTGAGTCTATAATGTATGTACGTAAGTATGACACTCCTAAAACTTCACGAGTAAAGTTTTTAGCAAGACTCTCGTGACACCGACTTACGCAGCGGGGTTTTACTCTCTAATCTCTTGGATATATGCGGAATTTATTTCCTTGATGACGTCACTACGAGACGAAGATTACTGAGGGGTCATACTTATGGTTTATTTTTTATTATAGACTTAAGGCAATAGTTTAATTAAATTCCACATAATTTATTTATATTTGAACTTTTCGTTATTTCGATAAAATTTATAATAATTGAAGAACCGTTTTCACGATACGAGAAATTAATTTTTAAGATAAACAGTTAATTTAACAAATTAAATACGCGTTAGATGCTAAATATTAAAACTATTGAGTAAAACCACGAAGATTAACGCTATGGTATTCGTAAAAAACGGTGACTCAAGCGAGCTTGATTCTTGAAAAAGACTTTCGAGGATTCGGGGAAGCGCGGATTTTGCAAAGCAACAAGTCGGGAAGTTAAAAGATGTTTTTATGAACGGGCCCAGAATTGCAATTTCCCCGTCTTATTACAAGCGCGGAAGGAATATTCTTTTGGCCAAAAATCGATCCCACAGTCGGATAAAAAATAGATATATTTCTCCACTCATCCTCCTCCTTTCTCGCGCTCCTGTAGACACGACCTCCGCGCCATATCTTCCGCTAGGAATTCCAGAAGACGCTCATGTACTGGATAATAAAGTGCCGTGTTTGGCCAGATCGAGAGAACCCCCAAAAAACGGCGCTGTTAAAGCCTCTAAAAAGACTATAAATTTATGCTCTTCGCGAAGAAAATTATTGTTATTAAGAAAACAAAGAGCAAAATTCATCGGAATATACCACAATTACGTCTTTTTCGCGTAATTTTTGTTGTTTAGATAGAGGTCGGGGATGGTTAACTTTTATTCAATAGATAAAGCTCTCAAAATTATTCGTAAAATGTTTTGATCAAGTAATTTATATTTCTGTATTATCCGATTAATTTTTTGATAAATTTGTAAAATTAATCGGAAAAAAGCTCAAATTTTCCGAATAATACATGTTTTTTAATCATTTTCCGAAATATTAACCGGTAAATTTCTTTGTTTACATTTTCCCCCGAAAAAAATCAATTTAAACATGGATAATGATTAACCGTCCCCGACCTCTATGTTTAGAAGTACCCCGTACCAAATGTTTGTAAAAAAATCTTTAGATATATGCGGGTAATTTTTCTACAAGAATTGGCTTTAGAATACCTTTAGGATGTCTAAAGAGCAATTATTATATAGATAATTTTATGAATATATATTGAACTTCTTTAGAACTTTTCAATTCTAATGCTTTTAAAACGTTTTACATAATTCATTTATTATGTCTTGAAGCGCTTTTTACATTTTCTTTAGAATGTCTTCAGAATGGTTTAAAATGCCTTTAGATGACTTCATATACCTTTTAGAGATCTTTTTGGCTCTATTTAGAAAGCATTCAAATATATACACTATATTGGAAACTTAAAAGTACGAATTGGTACTACAGTACTTTAATCTTAGACAAAGGCTGAGAAGCCAAAATTTAACCCAATTTATTTATTTATTCCCAGGAATCGAATGATTTCAAATATTATATTAATATTATATTTTGTTGTGAAATATCACATACAGATCGGACCAAACTATATTCTCTAGAAATATTTACAGCCAAGGCGTATTGAAAACTTAAACATTTTTAAAAGCAAAAGAAAACTTTGTGAGAGAGTAATGATTCCTTATTGAAGAAAACCTGGAAACTGGAGACCGGATCATCCATCGAAGAGTGGTAACCAGATTTTCTAGCGGAAACTGGAGACCATTTTTAAATTTTAGTTTATTATTAATTTGTAAATTTCATAAAAATTTTAATTTTTTACTGGTAGGAAGAGTTAGAAAGCTTTAGAGCATACTTTGAAAATTCTAAACTAAGATATTAAGTCATGAAAAAATATGTTGGTACTACCTCTTATGGTACTACCTTAAATAACTTTTTCGGAGTGATGACATCAAAATGTTTAAACGTATGTCTGTTGTTGGACTTTTGATAAAGGAGGCTTTGCATGGATGAAAGTTGAAACAGGCAAAAACCCTCCAGACATAAGCCACTGACCCGGGTCGTCGCTTGCTCGCCTTTCTAATGTTTGATCTAGGACGCGCAACAAAGTAGGCAAAGACGGGGTCTTTCAATTGATATTCGGATGACTGGATCCACGGAATTGAAGTCGCGAACAACTTTGATAACAGTATGGAAATTCGGTCCACTATCAGGACACAAATACAAAAGTTTTCGATTACTTTCTTCAAAAATTATTCTTGCACACGCAAATAACGAAGCGTACTAAACATTAACGTTTAACTTACAAGAACGATAGTAAATAAGGAAACCAAGCCTTAAGTGCTAACTGACCTTTCCCACCCATAAAAATATGAAATTGAGAAAAACATTACTTGTAAAAGTGTTTTTCTTACAATAACGTTTGGTGATATTCAAAGTTTTTAGTGAAAAATAGGCGTATTTCTACCAAACCAACTTCATTTCCAAGTTTTAGAGTATGCCCTACAGCTTTATCATTAAATTGTTTTCAAAATCATAAATATTTTCCGGAAATTTACTAATTACCTTATTAACAAACACTGAAAATTTTATATAAATAATTTTTCAGAAAAATGCTTGGGTGGATCCAATTGCAACACCCGGTATAACTTATCAATCAAAGTAAACAATCTAGCCTACTGAAGCGTGAAAAGTGCTCTACGTTAATCAATATAGTTTAGAATTCCATTTCCCGCTTTTGGAGCGCTCCGCGATCGACCTGGGAACACAATAAGATCACTTTCGTTATCCTACGAGTTAGTTGAATCTGTTATGCAACTATAAGGTCGAGCGAATTTTACGCGGCTTTGTAGTTTTTAGTTCCACATCGAGATATATATATATATCGAAGTGGGACTATTGCTATGGACGGATTGTCGTTAAGTGTTGTGTGTTTGTTTGTTTATGTGTTTGTTTGTTTGTTTGGTGTGGAAAGCAACGACACGGCAGATGGCGCTGCGAAAATAATTTGCAGTTTTGGCGAAACCGGGGTTCGAACTCACAGTCAAAAACTCCGACTAATGACGCCTTTACGCTCTCGGCCACTGGAAGATTCCCAAGATTTGTTCGGAACTTCTACTGTATTCTCGTTAGTTTTAGCGGCGCGGGGGGGGGGGGGGGGTTGGCTTGTTAAGTTGTCGAAATTCTCGTCCGTTTTTACGCCTTATTTTACGTGTATTTTCGGAATTTAAGGTCAAGTGAACCTCAAACTTCGCGTCGGGTGGTGGGTGGTGGGCGGTGGGCACACTCGCTCGCTTAAGATGCCTCGCTCGAAAGTGAGTACTCGAATAAACGAGCTCGAAAATTTTAAATGTTCGGGTGGTGAGCAGTGGTAGGTGGGCACACTCGCTTAAGATGCCTCGCTCGAAAGTGAGTACTCGAATAAATGAGCTCGAAAATTTTAAATGCCCTCGTCCCCATATGTACTTATAAATGCTCTAAAAGCCCCACAATGAGATACTTATTTTCTTATTCAAATAAATCAACAAGAGACATTGAAAAACTTCATCACTCGTTACACCACACAATAGGGTCAAAGACAAACTACGAGGTCAATCCACACCTGACGAACTTCCTTTTGGGTAATAAAAGCAATAATGGAACCATAAAGAAACAATAATAAATTGAAGTCACTATCGGGAGAAGGTATTATATTATTAAGAACACGCGTACGCTTAAACAGTTAAAGCATTGAAGACTCTATTTCCCTTCACACACTTACGTACCGCCAAGATTAATTATTGGACTCCCATACTCATCCAAAAACTAGGGGCATTCGGGCATATGTATTTTTATATCTATGAATGTAAATTTTTATTACGATAATCTTTGCCGTATACCATTCGCAAAACTTAGGTATATTAACTTACAAGTTCACGTAAAGACTACCCGTTTATAGCTCTACCACAAATAGATCGAAATTTATAATATAGCTTTTTGTCAAATTACCTTGCAAGTTAAGTCAAAACCAATATGCATTAATCAAGAATGAATTTATGTACTTAGAATATGGGAGACCAAAAAATCCAAAGCAGTCGGACTTAAGCTTAATTACATTCAAGGGTATCTTTTTTTGAATTTGTGCAATAATAGGAATTTTGGTGTTTGAACCATACCCAAATGTTTGATATAAATTTCCTAAAATAAACATATTTGAATCCCAGTTTAAGAATTTCTTTAAATCATTTTTCCACTAATTTCAATAATTTAAAAAAAAATTATGTTTGTCGTGTTTTGCTTACCTATTTAACCTTTGATACTTTACGTCTATCTAACGATAGGAAATCAAATGACCTCAACAGCTTATGAATTGGTTTGCCCACCCGTGTTTCCTGAGGGTGGGCGGTGGCCACTCTTTAACATAGGATGGTAAATAGTATATCTAACTATAGGAAATCACATGGGCTCAGCAGTTTTTATATTAGTTTGCCCACCCGGGTCTCCTGATGGTGGGCGGCATCCACCCTTTCACTTAGGGTGGCAATTTATATATCCAACGATAAGAAATCACAAAGCCTCAAAAGCTTTGTATTAGTTTGCCTACCTGTGTCTACTAAGGGTGTATGCCTTTGCTCACTCGAATACACTGATGTGGAACTAATATTACGGCCTGGGCCGACTTGTTTTAATTTAGAAAGTTTTCTAGATTGTTTTGAAATTTTTGAATGTTTTTTTATAGGCCTTTCCATAAATTCACTAAGACTGCTCAACTTGTACTGGAGATAGTTCAGTCAAGCCTATGAACGAATTCATTAGGTCTCTTTAGTGGGAGAGCTGGGGAAGCATTGTAGAAGTGGGGGAAAACAGAAAACCAGAAGGCCACGCTATTTTATGGAAAGGCTTATTTGTTTCTTTTGAGTAATTTTTTATATTGTTGACACAGAAACCAAAACATTTTAACACTTTACTTAAAATATTTTTTATTTGGTTTTGGAATGCTTAAAATACATCCCGAGGGGCTGATCACTATCCGTAATCGGTGTATACAAGCCTGTAGCTTTGACTGTACTAAAGTGATTATGTAATCGATTACAGATTTGGCACTACCAAAGTCTGTACTCTCTGTAATCAGTGTACAGAATTTGAGAAAGTGGTTAGCTCCTCGATACATTAAAAATTTGCACCGATTTGCAAAAACATTTAATCATATTCTAAGCTACATAAAACAATACTTAAAATTTCCAATCATTTATAGACAGATTTAGTGTTAACAATTTTTTATTCTAGTATTACCCTCACGAGCTTGCCTCGCTAGGACCAAAAATAATAAAAAGGGTAAAATCGAACAATTCATTGTTCTAAAAATTAAATTTACTTACACCTCAAAATGTGTGAAAAATATCGTAGCATTCACTATCCGCTTTCCAAATTCCAGCAGCACCAACGCGGAAAGCTTAGAGCGCCTGCTGGATATTTCGAATCTCAGTCAAATATGGGATTAATAGCGGACATCGAAGGCTCGGATGCTGAAAGTAAACCCCCGAAAAGACGTTTAGCACAACCGCAACGAAAGAAGAAAGAAAAAATGAGAGCGTATATATCTGGAAAGAGATGGAGAGCGAGACGCTGCTGGTGGTTGGAAACCCGAGAGATGTCTGGAAAGGAATGGAGCATTCAGTCTCTTAGCTCAATGCAAACCAAATGAGGGCGAGGCTTAGCGCAAGAATGCGCAAAGGCCCGACGGGAATTCCACGACCGTACCGAGTTAAGTCGGTAAATATCTTAGTCCCCCGACATACAAAAGCAGCGAAAGGCTAAATCCCGCGGACGGCCAGACTACTTGCCCCTGAGCGCGGGCTGCCAACCAACCAGCTCTTTTTTGCTTAGGCGCTCACTCGCCGAAGGGCTCAAAAACAGACCAGAAAAAAATATCTCCGTAGTGGAAAACTCGACCTGCCAAACTCGGAATAAGTCACGCGACATTTTTATACAAACAAAAATTAAAATATTCGAAATAAAGTCTAATTATAATTATTCATTTTATAAATATTTATTGTAGATTAAAGGGAATATAACCTCAAGTCGTTTTTTATGTTTTTTATGTAAACAATTTTGGCGGGAAGTCACTAAACAGCGCCAAAAATATCTAAAGTCATAGGAGGGAGCGGGGAATGTGCGAAGTTTGGTGTTCCACACCTAAAACCTGAGGTTATATTCCCTTTAAGGAAAGTATATTCTAAATGGAAAAATCGAAATATAATGGAAATTCATAAACCTTTTAATATTTTAATTGATTTAAAAAGTCAAAGTATTTTACAATGAAGGTATTTAATTCGGCTGGACTTTAAATTCTTGAATTTTTGAAATAACTTTCCATATGAAAAATGCTTTGTTTTTTTTAAATAAACAATTGACGGAATGATTTGTAGTTACCTAAAAATAGATGAGGAATTGTTACAGGAAGAGTCAAAAGATTTTTAAGGATTCATACGACAGGAAAGTAAAATTACCGGCATAAATTGTAAGATATGGTTTATGCTTAATTATATCGGGTATCCTTTGAGCAGCGTCCTTCACTCAATAAGGCCGTTGATAGACCAAAATTTTGAGGTTTTCTCGCATAATCTATCCTATATAACTCTGATTAAGGGCAGTATAGTCTAAAAGCCCCGTTGTTGACCACCGTAACGGTTATGGAGATACGATAATGTATAGCAACGACGATTTCGGCGCGGCGCGTACTGGAATACTTATTGGGGAATTCCAAGTCACCAGAAGAGAGTATAGACGCTGTAGGCCTTATTCGAGTCTCTCCTTTCCAGCCGGAAGAATCTCTTCTCCGGGGCTGACTCTTCGCGTCCCATCTTACAAAGAGAGCCGCGAGAGATAAAATCTAACTAGGCGAAAAACAAAAGCATTATATATAACGGGGCGGAGAGGGGTTAAGGGGCCCTTTATAAAGCGAAGCCCGTACTCTTATAATCCACTTAAACTATAGTAACAAGCAGGAATTTCTATCGACCCCCGCAGGAAAAATATCCAAACACGCGAAACGGGCCGCGGCAATATTGGCTCTTTAAATAAAGATAAATTAGGTATAGGGGACTGGCGGAATGTTCGCTTTTTTCTTTTCTTTTAATATAGTTTATTTGCATTTAAGGTTAAGCTAGAAACGACAGGTTTAAATTCAATTGAAAAACGACCTTCTATTCCGCGCCCCTCACCCACCTTTGCCAAAGGAGAGCAATTTTCGTATTGAACTTACGATTTTGTTTTTAATAACCGCAGTCTAGTCCCTTTAGGCGATTCACGCGCACGCCGCGCCGGTTGATGGAATACGGCTATTTGGATGGCCGGATATTTCGGGTGCCACCATCCGCCGTGATGGATCAAATACTCTGACGACCCTACCGCAATATGCTATTTCTCAATTTTTGGAAATTTCGGTTTCATTTACAGTGATTTAGTTTTAAATGTACAAATATACGTCAGTGTACTTTAGAAGGTACTTCCAGTACAAAAGAAAAATTTGCAACCGAAAATTTAGAGACATAATTAAAGGTTTTCACTATAGTGTCTGGGATTTAGATGTTTAAGAATCGATACACTAGACAAGATTTTTTTTTGAATATTTTCTAAATTAGCCGTTTCAGTTCATAAAGTGATGGAATTTCGTCTGTTAAATGGATGATAAACCAGAAAGCTTCTGGAATTTCGTCTGCTTAGCGGATGATAATTCAGAAAGATTCTGCTTGGCAGTTTACAAACTTCACGATTTTTAGAATCTAAATTTTAAAAACTTTCAATGGTTCGGGTCAGTGGCGCACCAAAAACGTTTGGAATCACATTTTTATCCTAGCTTTGCATAAGCGCCACTCGTTCGTATGCAGGGTTGGAAAGTTTTTATGATTGGTGGGAAACCGCGTCTTTTTACATTTTAAAACGGTGTGGGGAAAACTAGTTTTGCTGTGATTTCTTCCATCAGGTGGTTTCTAAGTTTAAAAAAAAAAGGATTTTGCCATGGTTTTTTCCCAAGCTGAAACCAGTGGAATAAAATTGGATTCTGCCGTGGTTTTTTTACACATAATTTTCCCAGATTGAAACCGGGTATAATAAACTGGACTCTGTCGTGATTTCTTTCCATATTTTTTAAGGTTGAAACTTTTTGTCGATGCTTTTTTACTCCTATTTTTTTCAGGTTGAAACCGGGTGTAATAAACTGGACTCTGTCGTGATTTCTTTCCATATTTTTTTAAAGTTGAAACTTTTTGTCGATGCTTTTTCACACATATTTTTTTCCAGGTTGAAACCGGGTGTAATAAATTGGATTCTGTCGTGATTTCTTTCCACATTTTTTAAGGTTGAAACTTTTTGTCGATGCTTCTTTACACATATTTTTTCCATATTGAAACCGGGTATAATAAACTGGACTCTGTCGTGATTTCTTTCCATATTTTTTAAGGTTGAAACTTTTTGTCGATGCTTTTTTACTCCTATTTTTTTTCAGGTTGAAACCGGGTGTAATAAACTGGACTATGTCGTGATTTCTTTCCATATTTTTTTAAAGTTGAAACTTTTTGTCGATGCTTTTTCACACATATTTTTTTCCAGGTTGAAACCGGGTGTAATAAATTGGATTCTGTCGTGATTTCTTTCCACATTTTTTTTAAGGTTGAAACTTTTTGTCGATGTTTTTTTACACCTATTTTTTCCAGATTGAAACCGGGTGTATTAAACTGGACTCTGTCGTGATTTCTTTCCATATTTTTTAAAGTTGAAACTTTTGGTCGATGCGTTTTTACACCTATTTTTCCCAGATTGAAACCAGGTCTAATAAACTTTACTCTGTCGTGATTTCTTTCCATTTTTTTTTTGGTTGAAACTTTTGGTCGATGCGTTTTTACACCTATTTTCCCCAGATTGAAACCAGGTCTAATAAACTGGATTCTGTTGTGATTTCTTTCCACATTTTTCTTAAGGTTGCAACTTTTTGGCGATGTTTTTTTACACCTATTTTTCCCAGATTGAAACCGGGTGTAATAAACTGGATTCTTTCGTGATTTCTTTTCACATATTTTTAAGGTTTAAACCTGAAACCTGGTGCGGAAAAAACCTGTTTCTGCCAATGCTTTTTCCAGGTTTATTTCGTGATTAATTTCCACCTGTTAATTCCCTAATTAAACCGTGCTATATTCTGCTTTAGATGGCTTTTAAAACTGTATTTGAAAAATCCACTTAAATTTGAGTAAAAGAACAACAAAAAATAGTGTAGTCAACCTTTTACCGTCAGCACCAAAAATGCCAATTGTTGTAAGCGAGTTTAAATTTTTTTAAAGGAAATAGGGTAACGAACAAAAATTGGTCACCCTCTTCGGTTATTCACCACAGTAATAACAGCTTATTTTAAAGCGTCTTCATTTAAATATGTAATTGCTTACGAAGCTAAGAATATCGGCAGCTGTCATCATGGACACTGTATCTCTCTAAGAGGACGGGCGAAGCCATAGCTTCCACTGTTCAAAATAACTAACCTCACTCACAGCATGGACACTGTATCTCTCTAAGATACAGTGTCCATGCTGTCATCTAATATAAGATTAT
This sequence comes from Leiobunum rupestre, assembly GCF_980474605.1. Lineage (NCBI taxonomy): Eukaryota > Metazoa > Arthropoda > Arachnida > Opiliones > Sclerosomatidae > Leiobunum > Leiobunum rupestre. The sequence goes on along the minus strand of NC_143387.1, from coordinate 28,939,499 downwards.
AAATGTTTGTTGGTAGGTCGTTTCTAAAACTAATTCTGTTCCGATGGAATTCACCTTATTAATAATTCATTTATTAACCCTGCTCAAGTAGCTTGAAATTCCTTTATGTTAAGCTTGAAAATAGATTGAAGATAGAAACAGCATTTAATCCTTTGTGTTAACAACGGAAAACCGATATTTCAGTTTTCGTAGCAGTGCGCAGCTCTTTATGACAGTTTTGACTAGTTTTCCCTGTTTTATTTATGGGTTTTTACACTTTATTCCATCCATCCCGACATAAATTACCCGCCTACCCTGTTTCTAAGCTTATAAATTGTCAACGCGCACTAGCAAACTTCCACAAGAGTTTCGCAACAATTGGAAAAGTGTTACATGAGCCTACACGTTCACGTTGAGACGCGTAATGGTTAGACTGATTACTTGTAAAGTTAGATCCGTAATACCAGAGGTCATTAACAAAGTTTCAACCGCAAGTTCAAATTATTCTGAAATAGTAGACAGTTTCAGCAACCCATTACTAGGCGTAAACGCGAACGTCTACGCCAGATCCGAGACATTTATCTGACGTTTGAAACGTTGGGAACACAGGAATTCGGCATTTGAAAATGCAGACGAAACTTACAAGAAAAGCAATTTTTTTAAATAGTTAGGTCGTACAGCAAACAAAATGTTGTGTTACTTTTTTTTTAATGAAGTTTTATTGGGTGCATATGGAATCGTGGCTTTCGCACCATTTTTTTAAATTTAGAAAGATGTAATTGGTGCATCTGGCCATTTGGCCTTATCAGTATCCTATTTGAAACATAGAGGGCGTCGTATTTCAATTCGCTAGACGTAAATGTTTTTAAACAATTTCTGCTGAACGAAACTTTGACCAACACGTCGGGAAGAGACGTAGACGTTCGCGTTTACGCCTAGAAATGGGTTGCTGAAACTCTCTAGTGTTTAATGGGGGAGGGTCATATTGGGGGTAGGCTCAGCGACAACTCGTTTTTATTTTTTCGTTTGGTTAAGCAATAAGGAGGAGGGGGGGGGGGTTGAGGGTCTTTCTTTTTTTGCCTCTATCAGCTTCTGTTATACCGCAATGTAAGGGGGTTTATAAATGTACCGAAGCAGAAATTTCTTTGAAAAATTCTCATTGTTTTTCTACCTTTGAAATGGGGGCGAAGAGGTTTTTAGTTCTCCATTTCCCCCCTCCCAAAAGTAATTTGGCCTCTGGGTTTAATTCAACTTTCGACCAAGTTTTTTATGAATAAAAAACCGAACTAATAAAGTCGATAAAGTTTTGAAATGACGACGACAGGGAGAAGGAAAAAATATATAAAAAACGTGCCTGACTATTCGTTTCGTAACGGCTCTAGCTCTATCGAAGGAATCTTATTACAAGGTGTATTTAACTATTCCGACTTTGGGATTTCGGGTCGTGGCGAGGTCATTCGTGGCTGAATCGGGGCCCATTCCCTCGATTCGTCTATTTGTCATTAGTCACTCTAATATTTAAGGAACTAATCGGCAAATGGACTTATTTGAGACAATGGTCTACGATAAATAAGGAAAAGCGGTACCTTACCTCTGTTATTTAAAACTTCCTCGAATTATTCTTCACTCACTGCTAATGAAAGTTTCTCCCCGTTCTCTCCGAATGCTCAGATGTTGAGAGATTTGTGATCATTAGCCCTGATGTTTCATGAATAAAGGGAAACTCGGGGCCGGTTTAATTATTATTTTACGTATTGTCGATAGTTGTTTCCGTAGTCGGGTACCGAAGACGTAAAGTACTCGAAAAGAACCACGCAATCGCAGTTCGACTAAGCGTGAGGGGCTGAACAGTAACAAACTGGTTGATTTCTACCAACAAAACTCCTGTAATTCCCCATCTCTGTTCGGCAAAGTTATAAACTTTGTTTCGCGCCGCCATTTTATATGATGGCTGTGGGTAGTATATTTCTTTGCACCTAGAAATATAAATATAGAAACAGCAAGATATATAACATTCAATTTGTGTGTTTTTTAAATAGCTAACCAAAAGGTAGATTTTTTTGCATGTATAGCTAAGATGAGCTACGTAAAAATGTATTATTAACACAATATTGAGATATCGTTATTTCATTGTACGCAATGGTTTTTTATGCATTTCCCCTGTAAATGAATAAGATTTCACGCTCATTTAAAAAAATTGGACAAAACTTCACCCATACATTGTCAAAAGATAAATAGCACTTTTGCAGAAGCCAGCAGTCCAATACATTGTCAAAAGATAAAAAGCTCTTTTGAGAAGCCTGCAGTCCCATACATTGTCTAAAGAGAAAAAGCACTTTTGCAGCTTCCTACATTCCTTTGCATTGTCGAAAGAGAAAAAGCACTTTTGCAGCTTCCTACATTCCCATGCATTGTCGAAAGAGAAAAATCACTTTTGCAGCTTCCTACATTCCTATGCATTGTCGAAAGAGAAAAAGCACTTTTGCAGCTACCTGCAGTCCCATACATTGTCAAAAGAGAAAATGCACTTTGGCAGAAGCCAGCAGTCCCATACATTATCTAAAGAGAAAAAGCACTTTTGCAGAAGCCAGCAGTCCAATACATTGTCAAAAGATAAAAAGCACTTTTGAGAAGCCTGCAGTCCCATACATTGTCTAAAGAGAAAAAGAACTTTTGCAGCTTCCTACATTCCTATGCATTGTCGAAAGAGAAAAAGCACTTTTGCAGATTCCTACATTCCCATGCATTGTCGAAAGAGAAAAATCACTTTTGCAGCTTCCTACATTCCTATGCATTGTCGAAAGAGAAAAAGCACTTTTGCAGCTACCTGCAGTCCCATACATTGTCAAAAGAGAAAATGCACTTTGGCAGAAGCCAGCAGTCCCATACATTATCTAAAGAGAAAAAGCACTTTTGCAGAAGCCAGCAGTCCAATACATTGTCAAAAGATAAAAAGCACTTTTGAGAAGCCTGCAGTCCCATACATTGTCTAAAGAGAAAAAGAACTTTTGCAGCTTCCTACATTCCTATGCATTGTCGAAAGAGAAAAAGCACTTTTGCAGATTCCTACATTCCCATGCATTGTCGAAAGAGAAAAATCACTTTTGCAGCTTCCTACATTCCTATGCATTGTCGAAAGAGAAAAAGCACTTTTGCAGCTACCTGCAGTCCCATACATTGTCAAAAGAGAAAATGCACTTTGGCAGAAGCCAGCAGTCCCATACATTATCTAAAGAGAAAAAGCACTTTTGCAGAAGCCAGCAGTCCAATACATTGTCAAAAGATAAAAAGCACTTTTGAGAAGCCTGCAGTCCCATACATTGTCTAAAGAGAAAAAGAACTTTTGCAGCTTCCTACATTCCTATGCATTGTCGAAAGAGAAAAAGCACTTTTGCAGATTCCTACATTCCCATGCATTGTCGAAAGAGAAAAATCACTTTTGCAGCTTCCTACTTTCCTATGCATTGTCGAAAGAGAAAAAGCACTTTTGCAGCTACCTGCAGTCCCATACATTGTCAAAAGAGAAAATGCACTTTGGCAGAAGCCTGCAGTCCCATACATTGTGAAAAGATAATAAGCACTTTTGCAAAAGCCTGCAGTCCCATACATTGTCAAAAGAGATAAAGCCCTTTTGCAGAAGCCTGCAGTTCCATACATTGTTAAAAGAGAAAAAGCACTTGTGCATAATCCTGCAGTCCCTTCATTGTCAAAAGAGAAAATGCCCTTTGGCAGAAGCCAGCAGTCCCATACATTATCTAAAGAGAAAAAGCACTTTTGCAGAAGCCAGCAGTCCAATACATTGTCAAAAGATAAAAAGCACTTTTGAGAAGCCTGCAGTCCCATACATTGTCTAAAGAGAAAAAGCACTTTTGCAGCTTTCTACATTCCTATGCATTGTCGAAAGAGAAAAAGCACTTTTGCAGCTTCCTACATTCCCATGCATTGTCGAAAGAGAAAAAGCACTTTTGCAGCTTCCTACATTCACATGCATTGTCGAAAGAGAAAAAGCACTTTTGCAGCTACCTGCAGTCCCATACATTGTCAAAAGAGAAAATGCACTTTGGCAGAAGCCAGCAGTCCCATACATTATCTAAAGAGAAAAAGCACTTTTGCAGAAGCCAGCAGTCCAATACATTGTCAAAAGATAAAAAGCACTTTTGAGAAGCCTGCAGTCCCATACATTGTCTAAAGAGAAAAAGAACTTTTGCAGCTTCCTACATTCCTATGCATTGTCGAAAGAGAAAAAGCACTTTTGCAGCTTCCTACATTCCCATGCATTGTCGAAAGAGAAAAATCACTTTTGCAGCTTCCTACATTCCTATGCATTGTCGAAAGAGAAAAAGCACTTTTGCAGCTACCTGCAGTCCCATACATTGTCAAAAGAGAAAATGCACTTTGGCAGAAGCCAGCAGTCCCATACATTGTGAAAAGATAATAAGCACTTTTGCAAAAGCCTGCAGTCCCATACATTGTCAAAAGAGATAAAGCCCTTTTGCAGAAGCCTGCAGTTCCATACATTGTCAAAAGAGAAAAAGCACTTGTGCATAATCCTGCAGTCCCTTCATTGTCAAAAGAGAAAATGCCCTTTGGCAGAAGCCAGCAGTCCCATACATTATCTAAAGAGAAAAAGCACTTTTACAGAAGCCTGCAGTCCCATACAGGACTTTTGAGATGCGTCCAAATAATAATCACGTAAGGTTTTAACATTCAAATCACTTATTTGCTTTTTTTTACATTTTAAACACTTTTTATACACTATCACCAAATGATTTGTGTGTATTCATTTCACGTACAACTACTTCGTCTAAAGCCGTAGTTGGCATAGCTTTTTGAACTTTAGGCTGAAAACGGTAAATTATACATCAATCAGTACATCTTTTATGTTGCTCTTACGTTACGATGTCATAGCTTTATTAGAATAGTTTTGTCAAGCGCGATTTGCACGTAAAAATCCGAGGTTTCTCGCGCCCTAAGCATACGCTCGTAGTATTACCAAAGTTAAAGTTGTGACGTAGTAGCTACATTCAAACAAGAAGGCAACGTTAATTTATAAAAACACCAATTCGTTGATATTGGGCCACAATTTGAGCAGTACCCTTATTTATGACTTCACTATATTCTACATTATGATAATAATAATGTGAGTCGGAGTCTAGAAATTTGCGCACTGTTCACTTTTATTTGGTATCCATTTCTCGATTTCGTGGAAAATTGTATTTTTAAGAAAGCGTGCATTGACGCTTGGACTTATTAATACAGGAACGTTTCGGCTGCATCTTTCTCTCGATTACAAAATGCGTAACTCACTCTGTGCATGTGCGAAGGTATCACAAGGAGTGGCCATTTAAAAAAACAATAGAAGTCGATGTTGAAACATCAATGGCTATAAGTCGCTATTGACTGGCCCTTCTAAACCCTAAAAATTGTATCTCATAATTGTGAAAAAATAAATACACTTGAACTTGAACATGGTTGCTCCTTGTGATACTTTCGTACTCGAACAGTCGCCGTTACGCATATTTTTACCAATAGAGGGATTGGAATCAGTGTGATTGCTAACGAAATTCTGTAACACCGAAGTGTCCCTGTGTTCATTAGTCCAAGATTTACTAATGGGCAAGGTAAGTAAGTGTAAGGAGCTGTTGGCTCGAACTCGTGGCATGCTGGGCTTGTCACCACCCTCCTACGCATTGTAACCCGGCCACCTGAATTAAAGGCTTCAAAAGTCGCTTGATGACTTAGGCCTAAGGTGGTGCCTTGGGTATTAGCTTACCTGATTATTATTATTATTATTATTATTATTATTATTATTATTATTATTATTATTATTATTATTATTATTATTATTATTATTATTATTATTATTATTATTATTATTATTATTATTATTATTATTATTATTATTATTATTATTATTATTATTATTATTATTATTATTATTATTATTATTATTATTATTATTATTATTATTATTATTATTATTATTATTATTATTATTATTATTATTATTATTATTATTATATTTATTATTATATTTTATCGGTAAATTCAGGAACCATTAAGAGTAGAAGGATTAATGATACATCAATCTATAGAGAAATTCAAGCCCTTGATATTTCCATGAAAATGTTTCAAATAGCAGTCGTTCATTTGCCCATTGTACTGATTTTCTCGATTTCCGCCTTAAAATTTTCACATGTTGTCGTTGGTTATGAATATCTGGGTCGGGCTAATGAGGAGCTACTTTTGGGCTTTGGTAAAGGGACAGGTAATTGAGAAAGTGTTGTAATTGATTTTTGTGTGATAAAATAAATCTTAAGTTGGTAATGTATTTGCGCTTATTATGTTAATATTATCTTTAATGAATATAATATTAATAAAAAGGGTTGTAATGGATTTTGAGATCTAGTACAGTAACTCATAAGTTATTAATGCGTAGAGCGTTATTCATGTTTAGGTGAGAGTGATAGAAAAGTTGTTCTTCTCGGATAGGGTCATTGAAAAAAAATTCGTCATTTAACAGATCGCGGGATTGTGTGTACTCAAATGCATCGTTTTTAGCATATTTCCATTTTTACCTCTCCGAGGGGACAAAGTCCCCTAGTAGGGGTTATACAACGACCGTGTCTGTCTGTGGGTCTGTGGGTGGGTCTGTGGGTGTGTCTGTCTGTCAGGACTGCGAACGCGTTCGCATTTTCGGTGCAAAGTGTAATCACTGCGTACGCAGTTTCTCAAAGGGTTGGCAAAACCACCGTGTGACGGTGAGCGTTAACGGATGCATTTGCGGTTTGGTTGGTGTTTTTTCGCTCACCGTCGTGACGGTTTGGTGTATTACGGTTTTTGTAATGTTTATGCGTAGGTTGTGAGTGTTGAATTTGTTGTGTTTGTGTTCTGATGGATGTGCATGTTGAGTCTGTTGTGTTTATATGGGCGCTTTCTCTCCAACGTCTCCTTAATGACTTTGGGACGGACCGAGTGCTGAGTGTAATGCTACCTCTCAACGTCCAATGGCAGGGTTTCCACCGGTTGTACACGGTATTCGTCTTAGTATCAATTTGCGATCGCATCGGGCGGGATTTGAACCCGAGACCTCCTGATTGACAGGCGGACGTTCTACCACAGAACCACCGACACTTGTTACGCCTTATTGAAAATTAGACCTTCAGCTTTATCGGAAGCGTATTTAATAGAGTACGAAATTTTGGTTTAATTGAAATAGAATTGAAATTGAAATTATTGCATCGAAGAAATTCTAATTTAGCGTTTCTCTATTGATTAAAAACAAATGCGCCACCCAGGTTTCGAACCCAGACCATTCGGCTTGGCAGTCGAGCGCTCTACCACAGAACCACCGATAGCTGCTTAGATTCACTGAAATTAAGACAGGCATCGTAAGCATAATAGGTAATAAAGTCTTTTTTTATTAATGAATTTATGAAGGCCTAATCTGGTATTTTTTAAAGGTTAAATCTTGTTTTAGCGCAGTCAGCCGAGATTAGAGGGTTAAAGGGTAGACCCTGTGGGAGGTCCACTTTCTTAACGACCTATATATAGTTCTGTTAATTCAAAGGAGATAATTTAACGTTAATTGCTTTAAAAGCTGGCGGTTAGTCAAGTGGCTCTCTGTGCTTTGTTGATGGTAAGGTTTTTGCTTCTTGTAAATACATTTGGTGTGGATATTTGGATATCTACGATTTCTAACGCAGTCAATGATTTCTTGGGTGTGCGAGTCATTATATGATATTGGAAATTGGACGGCATTGGTCTTTTTCATGTGGTATGCGTCACAACGTCAACAGGAAGTGAACGAGTCGTCCACTACCAGATATCTACGGTATCTTCATCAAGGGCGAGTGTTGAAATAAAATGAGCGTTAAAGATGCGGCAAGTATTTCGTAAGCGAGTAATTCCAAAAAGCCTCTGTAGATATTTCATTAAAATTTGCTTCGTATTATATTTAACTGATAAACTTGTTCTGTAAAAGGGTTTAATTCAATTGTGCATTGTTATAGTACGTCTAACTTACTGTTGTAACTACTTAACTTATGATATTCTGAATAAATTAAAATTGGTCGTTTCGTCTCAATTATTTTAATTATAATAAAAATTTTATACCGGGCGGGATAGAAATGGGTTAATATTTTTAACAAATAACTCTAAATTGCGGAGATATATCTTTAAGGGTTATCTCGAGAAATTAATACCACTAGGGACAATTCTTCCGAGGAGAGGTATATTTTGGCTTGCCAACTTGTTAAATTATGTTTTATGATACTTATTATATATATAACAAAAAACTCGTTTTCTTCAAATAGCGATATGTAGATTACATCGAGTTTTACTATCAGGTAATTTTGTTGTATTAGTTTGAAAATCAGTTGAAGCTGCTTTTGTTATTATCTTTTTAGGGAAATTATATTTAGTGTTTAAATTTAAATTTATGTAGATTAAATTTATTTAAACCATGAATATTCCCAAGGTGATACGCGTAGCTCACTTATAATATAATTTATTGTGACGTCAAACCGTTACCTTTTAGTTTGGCTGTTCGAAACGTATTTGCTTATTACGGCCCAGGTATCTGGCACCTCGAAAATTAATTTAACAAACAACATTTTTTTATCTTACTAAAATTGCGCGTACAAATTATTCCTAGTTAATCGTGAATTAACTGGTTTAGATTTAATGAGGTATCGGCGAGAGGGAAGCGTCTGCTTCTGTAAGCTGGTCTGCCCTATTCCTATTCGCGTAAGAAAACACGACGCCAAATAGGTCCCTCCTTTCGCTTTCAAAGATAGTTTAATGGTAGAGTTGGGGTGGCCCAAAACACTAATACTTTAATACTTCTACATTCTATGTGGGTTTTACACCATAAATACACCATTATTTGCACCAATTGGCAACAAAATATAATCATCCTCACTCCGTCACCTATTTTAACTGTGTTTAAAATTTCCAAGCAGCAACAAAATTTACGCCAGTTATCGTTACAAGCAGATTAAAGCAAAGCGTTTTCGAGTCCATTAGGAACCCCCACTCGGCGAATTAAGCTAGGAAGTTGTGGAATTTTAAGGTACAATTTAGCCTAAGGCGTAATTAACTTTAGCCTTAACTTGAATGTGTAAGGTAAAATTCCGAATAAATTAAGAAGATTTTGAGAAAAGCGGTCAGGGGCCCTTGTTGAAAACTAAAACCAAAACGCACTTGTAGGGAGAGCTTAAATTAACTGGCGATTAAAGCGGACTGAAACACTCCAATCGCTGATTTCTTGACCTGACACGATGGGTTACGTGAGAATTAAAATGAATTGAAACCAAACTTCTTTAAAAACAAAACAACTACTTTATTTAAACTGATTTGACTAAGTTATTTTACTAAATGCCCTAAAACAAGAGGTGCTTAACGAGGAGACGGCCGCAGTCGCTCCTTTCTGGACTAAAACTCTTGCTTTCTAACGGTTTTTCTTTCGAATAAATCCTTTTTCTTTCTTAACAATGACCCTAACGGCCAGTTATCCCTCTTTTGGGGTTTTTCCAACAAGTGACCATCCCGCGGATGGTCGACAATTTGTCCACATTCCCTTTCATTTCTCAACATGAGGAAACAACTCCCTCTAGCTACTTCGGGAATTACCACACTACGCTTTTTTCGCTTCCCTTCATATGGGGGGCTATTAGCTATTTCTTTGACAAAAGGTATTGGCCCAAATGGCGCCTACAAAATACGCGGGGAAATACCGATAACTAACTTGACAAAACATACAATACACTACCGAAATTACAAATATTACAAAATTAAATTCAACATAACAATACACTAATTTACCTATAAACATTAAAATTATTAGTTTACATTTAATTAATTAATTAAAATTAAAAACCATTTTAAACAATCGAGATTTAACAGCCCTTGAGGTCTAAAGTTCGTCGCTAATCGCTAGCCGGCTACTTAGTACTTAAAGTTTATGTTTTCTTATTATTTATGAATTTTAAGTGGTATTTGTACAAAGACGCCTTAATTTTCATGGATTTTTTTAAATTTAAACATTTCTATTTTAATTATTTTTTGGCTACAAGTGCTCTTGATTTAATAAATTCCATCAATTCAATTTATTATACACATAACTATACCACGACATACTATAAGCAGAAATTGAAAATCTACGGTCAAAAAAATCTTAAAAATCTCAGAAGACTCGGGTGTCCACAAGCCTGACTGAATAAAGATTTCTACCTGTTTTCTGAGCTACTCCAATTGCTGACAACCACCTCCGTGTTGTCGTTTCGTGTCAAACGTGGGAAATTGTCGGTTAGTGCTCTTTGGAAATTCACCCTGAAAAGAACGAATATGAGTAGAGGGAAAGTGAGGGTGTGGCATCGATCCCGGGTTCGGGTTTGGGTTCGGGATCGAAATCCGGGATTTAAGGGATGAAATGGGGGTAAAATCATCGAAAAGTCAATGTATTTAAGGTATTTCTCGCGACGATTTGTTTTCCCGTATATCAACATATTGTGTCCAGGCCAACTTATTCATTTATCTACGCTTATCTCGAAAGATACTTGAACGTATATCTTATCGCGTTTTATCGTACGGAATAAGTTGAAATGATGTAAAAATTGATAACCTAGGCGGCGCGTGCGCAGATTACCCCGGGGGACGCGGTTAATTTGAATTGAAGTGTTTTGACGTCATTGAATATTCGTTGTTAAAGTAGAATGGAAATATTTTTTAACTTCATTTTAATATCATTGTAGTACGCTTGGCACTTGAACCAATCTCACGAGTATTTCTTAAAACGAATATCTCGATCGCGTTTTATCGTACGAAATAAGTGGAAATTATGTAAGTTGTATGATTAATAACCTAGGCAGGAAGATAGCGCGCGCGTGCGTGGATTACCTGGGAGGCGCGGATTGCACGGGCGCGCGGTTAATTTGAATTTAAAACATGGATTCCCTCTCCGAAATAATTCATATACCCAAAATTGGACCGCAAGTTTTTCTTTTTAGGGGAATCTCTATGGGAGTTTAACATTACTATAAAGCTAATAGGTCCAGTTTGGGGTACGTTTGGTCCGAAATGGGGTACATAGGGCCAAAAATGTTGACTTTGGTCGTTTTAAGGGTACTTTTGGTAATTTGGTCCATTTTTGGGTACATCAGAAAAGCAGTTGGAAAAACGAAGAGCCTATTTTTTCCACCCATCTCCAAACTCCAAAAATGTATTGCTTTAATTTATTTATCCCTTCCGTAGGTATAAAATAAGATAAAAACCACTTACCTATATTTTAATTACGGTAAATTAAAAATACTTAATTAGTGTACTAAGTTACGTTTAAAAGAACCTTTTGTAACAATTCCAATATGTAAATATAGGTAAGAGACAAGGCTACCATCTATAGAAGCGTTTTACAGTTCATTTAAAAATATATATATATTTTTTTTAAATCATCATCTCGTTCGTAATTGCCTTTCTATCTCTTCAATTTTAAAAGTATCCTAATGAATTCTATATTTTTAACATTAACAAGTCTCCAAATTATACCAACTTTTAACCAATTTTCCCCAATTGTACTAATTTTTAACATAATCTCCCAAATTATTCTAATTTTACCATAAGCCAACTTAATTTCAAAACTATTGTCTATTTATGAAAATTGAGTTTTGTACGTATTTTGAATTGTTTCATTTTTATCCATAAAATGGGTGATTTGTAGGAAATTTATATTATTTTTATTGGCTTTACAATATTTCAAGTTAATTTATAAAATTTATAAATGAGTTTAATTAAATTAATAATTAAGTTTCGTTCGTATATTGAATCGGTATTTATTTATAATATTTTTTTTTTCACCTAGATTAATTTTTTTATCCCCCACACTCTCGATCTAGCTCCCTACTATACGTGTCCATTTATAATATCAAAATTGAACCGTCATGAATAATCCATATAAACGTAAAAGACGCGGGCGTCTTGAAGTCCAAGTTTCGTTTCCACTGAAATAGAAACAACAAGAGGAAAGGGTCTTTCTGGTGACCTAACATTTAACATTGCTGGACGTTTTATATTTATTGTGTTCTGTTACTTATAGTCATATGGATTTCCATTCATTCGAGGAAGTTAGTGAAATAGTGGAAGAGTATAATAGGACGTGGTTAGATATGCAAGAAATAAAAGAACATTTGGACGAAATAAAAAAAAGCATTTAAAAAAGTGGGAATTGAAGTTAGAAGAAGCTTGTCAAAGGGAAATTGTACTGAGAAATAAAGTTAAAGATATAAAAACAAATACAATTGGATTGAAAATATTGCAAGATAGTTGGAAGGGAGCAGAGAAGTAAAGGGATAATATTGTATGTCATTTATTGGCTTAAGACCTGTTAAATAAAATATGAAATAAAATAAAATATAAAATAAAATATGAAATAAAATAAAATATAAAATAAAATATGAAATAAAATAAAATATTTCCCGGGGGACGCGGTTAATTTAAATTTAAGAGTGTTTTGACGTCATGGAATATTCATTGTTAAAGTGGAATGGAAATATTTTTAAACTTCATTTTATTATGTCGAGTGATTCAATAATTTAAAGAGATAAACTGTTATATAAGACGCGTGTGGCATTGGGTAGTGGGGGTTTTTCCGGGAACTTTCCCGCATACGAGCGCGTTTACCGCGTATATTTCCGTATAAGGGCGTTTTCCGCGTAGTTTTTAAGCGAATGAGCACGTTTTTCGACACCGGCGCGTTTTCGCGTAGTTTTCTGCATTGGGGATCTTGTTTCTTGGTATGTTGATGAAAACTCAGAAAAATTTGAGATATACTAATAAAATATTACTCTGATTGACGGGAATTTTCGTCACTGCTTATCGAATGTATAACACCTTTTAAGGAAAATAAATTTTTGAGCCAAGGCTGCCATCTTTAGAAGCGTTTTACAGTTCATTGAAAAATCTTTTTTTTTTAAATCATCATCTCGTTCGTAATTGCCTTTCTATCTCTTCAATTTTAAAAGTATCCTAATTAATTCTATATTTTTTACATTAACAAGTCTCCAAATTATACCAACTTTTAACCAATTTTCCCCAATTGTACTAATTTTTAACAGAATTTCCTAAATTATTCTAATTTTTACCATAAGCCAACTTAATTTCCAAACTATTGTCTTTTTATGAAAATTGAGTTTTGTACGTATTTGGAATCGTTTCATTTTTTTTATCCCTAAAATGGGTGATTTGTAGGAAATTTATATTATTTTTATTGGCTTTACGATATTTCAAGTTAATTTATAAAATTTATAAATGAGTTTAATGAAATTAATAATTAAGTTAAGCTGAACGTTTTATATTTATTGTGTTCTGTTACTTATAGTCATATGGATTTCCATTCATTCGAGGAAGTTAGTGAAATAGTGGAAGAGTATAATAGGACGTGGTTAGATATACAAGAAATAAAAGAGCATTTGGACGAAATGGAGAAGCATTTAAAAAAGTGGGAATTGAAGTTAGAAGAAGCTTGTCAAAAGGAAATTGTACTGAGAAATAAAGTTAAAGATATAAAACCAAATACAATTGGTTTGAAAATACTGCAAGATAGTTGGAAGGGAGCAGAGAAGTAAAGGTAATAATATTGTATATCATTGATTGGCTTAAGACCTGTTATATAAAATATAAAATAAAATATGAAATAAAATAAAATATAAAATAAAATATGAAATAAAATAAAATATAACATAAAATGAAATAAAATAAAAAAAAATATAAAAATATAAAAATATTAAAATTACTAATTTTTAACAGAATTTACTAAATTATTCTAATTTTTGTCATAAGTCAACTTAATTTTAAAACTATTGTCTATTTACGAAAATTGAGTTTTGTAGATATTTTGAATAGTTTCATTTTTATCCCTGGTTAAAAGTTATTATAATTGGGGATATTTTGTTAAAAGTTAGTATAATTTGCGAGATTCTTTTTAAAAAAACTGCATAGTTTTGGTTATTTTCAAACAAAAATAGAAAATTAAAGCCTGCTTTTTGATTTTGGATACCTCGGAGCTTAATAACAACGCTAATCACTTGCATATTGTAAAAAACAGTAACCTGAGATTAGAATTAAAATTTGCCAAACCGTTACCGGAGCCGATTTCCATTCTAATTTACGCTGAGTTTCTTTAAGTATTTTTTCAATCCTTATACCTATATTTACATATTGGAATTGTTAGAAAAGGTTCTTTTAAACGTAACTTAGTACATTAATTTATTTTGGAAGTCCAAAACGTATTAAGAGCCCTTCAAAGTACTATAAAAGGATTTAATTTACAAACTAAATTAATATTTTCTTCAAACTTTCAATTCGTTATAATTTGAATTTAAATGAAAACATCATGGATTATAGATGCGTAATCTACTATTAGACCGAACGGATTAAAAAATACTTAAAGTAAGTGGTTTTACTGATAAACTCTAAAGGGTATCTTAGATTATTGTTTTTAATTTTATTCAAGTTCAAAACGTATAAAGAGTCCTTCAAAGTACTATAAAAGGATTTAATTTACAAACTAAATTAATATTTTCTTCAAACTTTCAATTCGTTATAATTTGAATTTAAATGTAAACATCATGGATTGTAGGTGCGTAATCTACTATTAGACCGAACGGATTTATCCATTTGAAAGAGTCCCTCTTTTGATACCTGCAAAGTATTGAACGATTCTATCTTATTGATTAAAATAGGTCTTAAAATCATATCTATTAGTACAATTACAACATTTGAGAAAGACGCTTTTCCCATTGTGAAAGTGGAATCCAAAATAAGAATCACTTCAATTTAAACGCACTTTCAATTTCAATATAGACTATTTTACCATTCTCGAGTATTTCTTTTTTCTTTAAAAGCTGAATAAATATTAGAAACGACATCAGTGATCAAATAATTGTTTCCGAGTATGACAGACGATTTATGATATTAAAGAGTCATTTTTCAAAAGTAAGATTGTTTTCGGGTATTTTTTAAAGCTAGCTTAGAAATTACATTATTTTTTATATTTAATTATTTAGTTGTAATGTTAAAGTTTGGTGATGTTGTTAATTCTTAATTAATGGTAGCCTTCACTATAAACTATTATAAGAATTATATATGAATTTATAACCACGCGTGTATTTACCACTAGTGAATGCAATATCTGTCGAAGAATTGAAGAAAGACGGAATCACGTCATTATTAAGAACTGGTAGCTACTTCTGTATATATTGTGACGGTTCAGTTTTTCATTTTCCAACTGACGGAGGGTTAGCATGGTACTGTGACGGATACTCAATCTGTTTGAAGTATCGTAAAGCTGTTTATTTCCATCTAAAAGAATTTTGAGTATAAGAATTCCACCAGGTGTATTAAAAGCATTACCACGCATATATTTGTGTTTAAATTGTGATATGTTAGGGACAAAGAGAGCAGCCAGTTCGTCATATTGCGAAGTAACTGGGGGATGTTGTGTATTTCCAAAAATTAAAAAAAAAAAAAGTATGCGTGTTTTTCTAGTATTTTTTCACCTATATTTACGTATTGAAATCTATTTTAACGTATTGAACGTAGAGTCAGAGGCTTTTGCAGTATTTTACTACCTATATTTACATTTTAGAAAGCTATTTAAACGTATTGAACGTAAAGAGTATATATTTGTATATCGGAATGTAATTTAACGTATTCGTATACCCATTTGAAATGAGCTAGTCGAGACCTTTTTTATTTTCATTAACCATATCACACAAAATATAACAAACGTAACAATGGATTGAGCAAAAATCTGCTTACTAATACAATGGCTAGGAATTAGAATTAGCAAGAGTTAAAATAACTAATTTACAATCGCTTACTAGAAAATGATAAAAAAACTTTTTTTTGCATGAAAATGTGTACATTTAAATACAAAACAAAACAATTTTTTATATTTATTGATAAATAATTCAAATTAGATTATAAAATAAATTAGTTTCATTTTGTAATAACAATCGTACAATCTCTGGATACTATCGAAGCTATGTAAAAATATTATTAAAATGTTTAATTAATCGATAGTTTTTTTTTAAATCAATATACCTACTTTATAATATTGTCCTACCACCATATGTATCAACGCTATTCTAAAATAAATCATTTAACATATAGTTATTCTAAAATAAACCATTAAATTAAAATTTAAACTTCTAAATAAAACAATACTTTACCTGGACGTATACTATTTTGCTATTAGATCCACCTATAATCTATAATATAAATTAATCATTTATAAAACCTTTAATTATTTTCATATAAAATATATTATAAGTAAATTACCGCATTGTTGATGTTTAATGATTCACCTTTTTTCGAAGATAAACAAATATAATCTCTTGATGCACCGTAATCAGTCGGTTTTTGTTTATGATTTTTAATTATCTGAATACTGCTTACTGGTGAATCATCTTTTGGATTTTCCAAGTTAATATCTTGATGCATTTTCTTTACATTGGATTCAATAGATTCATTATTACTTCCTATTATCTAAATATAAATAAAATAATTACTTAGTAACTATATAATATAAATACAAAACTATTTTATTTATATAGATTAACGAAACTGTAATAGATGAAGGTGTATCAATTTCTCCAGATAAAGATCGAAGATTATTCGATGCCATTTCACTATAGAAATAATAACTAATATTTAGCTATACTATGAACCTTAGTGTATAATTTCTTTATTCTTTATATTTTATTTTGAAATATATCAAAACTTTTTTAAAACTTTTTATAAGTTATTCACATTTTTTCTATTTTTTTTTACCACAATTAGATATAATATATAATAAGAAATGTTAACGATGTTTATCAAATCCCCCAACACCCGCAAATCAATTCCGATGGATTTATGTAATTTACTTTTTATTATATTTATATATATATATTTTTTAATTTAATAAATTAATTTATAAAATAAACGATTAACCCTTTGTCAGCAGACACAGGAAATGAACAATTCCTATAAAATACATACATTAAGACAAAGTTAAGAATTATCACCGAGTATTCCTACTTACATTTTAAGATTCCTCGGAGTCACTTCCAATATAATACAGATGGTGAACTTTCGAAATCTGGTCTAACTATTTTACGGTTTTCCCTTTTTATACTCTGAAATTATTGATCTTCGATATATTATTTATTAAAATGGGGTTTAAAATTAATTCCATTCTACGTATACGCATTTTGAAGTGTATCGCGTTACGTATATAGGAATTTATCCGGTCCTCATACGGAATCACGTGTACAATTACAATACTTGAGAACGATACGTTTCTCATACTTAAACTTGAAATATTCGTTTAAAAAAATACTCGTGATATAGATTCAAGTGCCAAGCATATTTAAGTACTACAATGATATTAAAATGAAGTTTAAAAATGTTTCCATTCTACTTTAACAACGAATATTCAATGACGTCAAAACACTCTTAAATTCAAATTAACCGCGTCCTCCGGTATTTTATTTTGAAATATATCAAAACCTTTTCAAAACTTTTTAGAAGTTATTTACATTTTTTTTTACCACAATTAGATAAAAATTATTTTTATAAAGCATTATAACGTACGTACCCTCGTCCAATAAGAAATGTTAACGATGTTTATCAAATCCCCGAACACCCGCAAATCAATTCCGATGGATTTATGTAATTTACTTTTTATTATATTTATATATATATATATTTTAATTTAATAAATTAATTTATAAAATAAACGATTAACCCTTTGTCAGCAGACACAGGAAATGAACAATTCCTATAAAATACATACATTAAGACAAAGTTAAGAATTATCACCGAGTATTCCTACTTACATTTTATTTTATTTCATATTTTATTTTATTTCATATTTTATTTCATATTTTATTTTATATTTTATATAACAGGTCTTAAGCCAATAAATGACATACAATATTATCCCTTTACTTCTCTGCTCCCTTCCAACTATCTTGCAATATTTTCAATCCAATTGTATTTGTTTTTATATCTTTAACTTTATTTCTCAGTACAATTTCCCTTTGACAAGCTTCTTCTAACTTCAATTCCCACTTTTTTAAATGCTTTTTTTATTTCGTCCAAATGTTCTTTTATTTCTTGCATATCTAACCACGTCCTATTATACTCTTCCACTATTTCACTAACTTCCTCGAATGAATGGAAATCCATATGACTATAAGTAACAGAACACAATAAATATAAAACGTCCAGCAATGTTAAATGTTAGGTCACCAGAAAGACCCTTTCCTCTTGTTGTTTCTATTTCAGTGGAAACGAAACTTGGACTTCAAGACACCCGCGTCTTTTACGTTTATATGGATTATTCATGACGGTTCAATTTTGATATTATAAATCGACACGTATAGTAGGGAGCTAGATCGAGAGTGTGGGGGCATTTATAAATTTTATAAATTAACTTGAAATATCGTAAAGCCAATAAAAATAATATAAATTTCCTACAAATCACCCATTTTAAGGATAAAAATGAAACGATTCAAAATACGTACAAAACTCAATTTTCATAAATAGACAATAGTTTTGAAATTAAGTTGGCTTATGGTAAAATTAGAATAATTTAGGAAATTATGTTAAAAATTAGTACAATTGGGGAAAATTGGTTAAAAGTTGGTATAATTTGGAGACTTGTTAATGTTAAAAATATAGAATTAATTAGGATACTTTTAAAATTGAAGAGATAGAAAGGCAATTACGAACGAGATAATGATTTAAAAAAAAAAATAGATTTTTAAATGAACTGTAAAACGCTTCTATAGATGGTAGCCTTGTCTCTTACTGGACCTATTAGCTTTATTGTAATGTTAAACTCCCATAGAGATTCCCCTAAAAAGAAAAACTTGCGGTCCAATTTTGGGTATATGAATTATTTCGGAGAGGGAATCCATGTTTTAAATTCAAATTAACCGCGCGCCCGGGCAATCCGCGCCTCCCAGGTAATCCGCGCACGCGCGCGCTATCTTCCTGCCTAGGTTATTAATCATACAACTTACATAATTTCCACTTATTTCGTACGATAAAACGCGATCGAGATATTCGTTTTAAGAAATACTCGTGAGATTGGTTCAAGTGCCAAGCGTACTACAATGATATTAAAATGAAGTTAAAAAATATTTCCATTCTACTTTAACAACGAATATTCAAAGACGTCAAAACACTCTTAAATTCAAATTAACCGCGTCCCCGGGGTAATCTGCGCACGCGTCGCCTAGGTTATCAATTTTTACATCATTTCAACTTATTCCGTACGATAAAACGCGATAAGATATACGTTCAAGTATCTTTCGAGATAAGCGTAGATAAATGAACAAGTTGGCCTGGACACAATATGTTGATATACGGGAAAACAAATTGTCGCGAGAAATACCTTAAATACATTGACTTTTCGATGATTTTACCCCCATTTCATCCCTTAAATCCCGGATTTCGATCCCGAACCCAAACCCGAACCCGGGATCGATGCCACACCCTCACTTTCCCTCTACTAATATGAATTCTTAATAACAAGCCCGAATTCTGAAACATTTGAAAGCTTGTCGTGGTCGTAGAAATAGCAGCGATTCGTCGTAATAAAACCATACGTCGGAGCTCCAAACGGAATAAAAATATAACGATACATAATAAACGTTCTACTTTGACTACAAGTTTATAAATGTGAAATGCAATATTTTTAATATACGACAGGTGATATAAAATCAAACGCGCAGCGAGGTGGGGTGGGACCCGCGAGTAACTAGAATTTCCAGCTGAAGAATGGAGAACCATTCTCCATAAATAAATACGAAGAGCCGAGATAAAAGACCTCGCAATCTTACCCTCTTTTTTTCATTAAATTTCTATTTGTGCCTTCCAAAAAAAAACTACGCACCTTTTTTTCGTTGAGAGGAAAAGTAGAAAAAAGGTTGGGTCGTAGGTAAGGAGATCGGGCAGCACGAAATTAGGCAGTGTCAAGGCAAGAGGTCGAGTTCCCACTTTCACTATTTCGAAAAAATAGCAGATTTAAGTGTACAACAGTATTGTCACAAATAAATCAAACAATATTTCCATAATAGAAATAAAACGTACTGTACTTACTGTGTCCTTACCTTAGGTTCTTGGTACTCCTCGAATTAAAATTACAATAACGTCACCTGATTAAACCTCAAATTTCTCTAAGACCCGTAATAAGACCTAAGGTTACCACAGGAACCTTCAACAATAGAACGCCTAAAACATAGCCATTTTAATTAAATTACGCGAAAAGGCAGAAAAGTCCATAATAAGAAAGGGGCAAAAATCTACACCCTAACAAATTTAAAGTAATTATAAAACTTGATAATTAAAACTTGATTTTATCCTCGAAGACCTATTGTTCCGAGTATTTCGTAAGTTTTATAATTACCCCCTTTTAATTATGGACCTTTCTACCTTTTCTCGTAATTTAACTGCATTACAGTCCATAGCTGATCTTTATTAACTTAGGCATTTTAGGTCCAGATGCGTTAAAATACCATGATGTAGACAAATGTACGGTTGAAATCCAGGGAAGTCGCGAACGTCCCAGATGCGAACGCGAGGTGCGGGGCTTGAAGACGACGGCAAGGTGACTCTTAAAGGAAAAGTGCTGAAGGAAAACTGAGAAATCTCGGGGCCTAACAGGAAATTAATTGGGAGTAGAGTTTCACCAAAATTAATTTCCTCCCTAAAGATAGAAATCTTCGCGCGTGGGCCCCAAAAAGACGGGGGTGACGTAAGCCGTCGTTGGAAGGGGCAGGAGGGGACCAGCCCCAAAAAACCTTTCCCCGATATTTAGCTTGAATTTAATTGTGTGGATATTCGAGAAAAAAATTAGAGGGATGTAAAAAAAGCAGGGAGGGTTCAGAGAATGAGCCAAACGGAGAAATACGTTCGTAGGATCCCGTGCAACAAAAAAAGCCGAGCTGTAAAATTTGATAAAGAGATCGGGTGTTTTTAATTAAAGTGAAGAGATGGTACGTCTCCCATTGAATATTAAAATCTCGTTTTTTGAATTCGGGGTCACGTCGCACCACGAGCGAAGACTCGAAAAGAATCGCCAATTAAATGGAATTTGTTTCTTTCTGGAGTTTCATTACCCACGCATTTCGGGTTTCGTCCTTCGCCGAATCACGTCCCTGTACCTACCGACAGTATATCTTATTACGTTATGAAGTTGGGGTAATACGAAACCTACATCGTACTTAATTTAAGAAATTGGTTCGCCGATTACGTCATGTTGCCCTTTACTAAAGTTACAATCTCGTGCTTTTCGAAGAAATATACCCATTACTATATTGTTTAATGTAAATTATAAAGCGATGTAATACTGTTGAAACACTTTATAAATTATAAAGAGATATAATACTGTTGAAACACGTCATAAATTATAAAGCGATATAATATTGTTGAAACACGTCATAAATTATAAAGCGATATTATACTGTTGGAACACTACATAAATTATAAAGTGATATAATACTGTTGAAACACGTCATAAATAATAAAGCGATAAAATATTGTTGAAACACGTCATAAATTATAAAGCGATATAATATTGTTGAAACACGTCATAAATTATAAAGCGATATAATATTGTTGAAACACTTCATAAATTATAAAGCGATATAATACTGTTGGAACACTACATAAATTATAAAGCGATATTATGCTGTTGAAACACGTCATAAATTATAAAGCGATATAATATTGTTGAAACACGTCATAAATTATAAAGCGATATAATATTGTTGAAACACGTCATAAATTATAAAGCGATATAATATTGTTGAAACACGTCATAAATTATAAAGCAATATTGTTGAACGTTATAAATCATAAAACAAGATCATTTTGTTAAAAGTCGTTATAAATTTTAAATCAATATTGTAGATTAACGTTATAAATTACAAACGTTGAATAACGTTATAAATTGTAAAGGAAAAGTGTTGAAATGTGTAATAAGTTTAAAAACAAGATTGTTGATTAGCATTATAAATTATAAAGCAATGTTGTTGAATCGCGTTATAAATTATAAAGAAATGTTGTTGAATAGCGTTATAAATTATAAAACAATATTGTTGAAGAACGTTTTAAATCATAAAGCAAGATTACAGATCGTTACAAACCATAAATCAAGATTAAGAATCGTAATAAATAACGCGTCCAGATTAAAGATCGTTATCAATCACGCGTCCAGATTAAAGATCGTTATAAATCACGCGTCCAGATTAAAGATCGTTATAAATCATAAAGCAGGATTAAGGATCGTTATAAATCATAAAGCAAGATTAAGGATCGTTATAAATCATAAAGCAAGACTAAGGAGTAAGGATCGTTATAAATCATAAAGAAAGATTAAGGGTCGTTATAAATCATAAAGCAAGATTAAGTATAGTTATAAATCAAAAAGCAATATTACAGATCTTTATAAATCGAAGAGCAAGATTAGGGATCGTTATAAATCAAAAAGCAATATTACAGATCTTTATAAATCGAAGAGCAAGATTAGGGATCGTTATAAATCAAAAATCTGTGTAGATTATAAAGCCAGATAATCTTATCTATGATCGTTGTAATTAGTGTCCAAACTAAAGTCGGATGCCCGAGAGAAGTCAATACCGTGATCTCTCCTTCATGAGCCGCGAATCATCATTGGTTACGATTTTTTAGGTCGTTGCCAGGTAATAGAAAGATTCAAGAATAAATGGATTATCGATCTACCCTAAAATAAAGAAGTTTCGAAGAGAGTTGTGTGAGATGGCAAAGTCGAAATGTTCTCCATTCAGAGAGCTAACTTGCCCGTTTAAAATTTCAAGAAGGCTAACGCGAGTGCTTCCGATCTAGACAAACGCTGATGGTGATCTTCCTGAAAGATGGATTCATTGGCAACACGAGAGGATATGAAGTGTCGTCGTCAGGGTGCGGGGGTCAAGGCGACTCGATCCGCCCGAAAGAAATGTATTAGTGAAAGACGGACAAGATCTATTAACGAGCCCGAAAAAGTACCTGTTACGGGCAATGACATGGTGGCCAGATCCATAATTAATGACAGAGTCGGGATGAAGCACTCGCCTTTGACACTATAGAAGCGCGGCTTTAGAGACGTGCAAAGGCCTAAGGATCTGCCGGAATTATTTAGTAAAAGAAACGTATTGGCTCTTCCTATCTACCATCAAGAGTCTTTTTTTCCTGGACTCGGCCTTTAAATATTTAGGAGAAGAAAAACTACCAGCCCCTTTTTTTTACTTTTTGGATGCGGAATTCGGTTCTTATTTACTACCCGCCGGAATATCTACGTTTAATTATTCAAAAGTTGATCAAGAAAGAAGAAAAAAGATTATTTATCTCGTGCCCCCCAAGAAAATATAAGCCGCTTTTAAGTTTAGTAAATGAAGTTTCATTATTAATACGCGCGTATAGATAGAAAGATAGATATACGTATAATAAGTATGTGTGTAAGTTTGTGTCTGGAACATCATTTACTAACTTTAAAAGATGCTTATATTTTATTTACGAACACGATAGATATAATAATAATACTTATGTATAACTCAAATACGATATTCAACTAAAAATTGAAATTAGAAGTATAGTTTCTCAATCAAAAATATTTTGTGAGACTACCATTAAAAGTTTACGCATTACATTTGCGTAGTGTATAATATAATATAATCTAATAGTATAGACTAATATTTCGAGCTCTTTGTCAATCGCGATGGCGTTATTATTTCTGACCTATTCCGGGTTTCTTATAACTTGGTCGGGAAAAAACCACTTGGTCAAAAACCGATTTCTTTGAACTTGGTTCGCATTGGTAAGCAATGTTTCAAATTAGAGCTTTTTGGGTATAGATTTTTTTTCTTTCCTTACTTCTCGCGGACTGCGAAGAATAAATGGAGGTCTGCGGGAAAGACCACCCCTCGGGGGAATTACTTGGTCTTTTCAAAAATAAAGAGTTTGGTGGGCGGTTTTGGCCTCGAGATCACGATTTCGTTTTAGCTGACATCACCAGCCATTTTCCATTGATCTCAAGCTCAAAAAGACGTCCTCCGATTGCAGCGAGGGTCTCCACGAGGAAATTCGAGTCGATCTACCTTCCGCAATTCCCAGAAATTTACCTTCGGAAATTATTTTAGCTTATACTTCAAATTTATGCGACACAATTTGTTTCAAAATTAAGCAGTAATTTTAATTATTTGCCAAACTCAGAAACGCTGCTCCAAAAGCTAGTGAAAATGGTTTAGTTAGGTACTGAATTAGACTCGCTACTTACTAAACTCTACTCTAATTAATAAAAAATAAATAAAAATAATGGAAAAAACAAACAAATCTTTTGGATTGCGAAAAAAAACAATTTTCTTTGAGAATGCTATTTGTACCAATATAAACACGCGATCAAACCGTTTGAGTCGTTTTTTTCAGTCAACTGCAGAGTCACTTTGCTCGCTTGGAAGGCGTTTGAGCTCATCTAATAGTTGTTAAATCAAATCAAATGAATAAAAAGTAAAAACTATAATATTCTTCGCGATTTTAGCCTCGTAATAGTAAGAGACTGTGAGGTATGAGCCACATTAAAACCAGAAGGCCAAGTTCCTTTATAAAAAGAATTATTTAATTTCGCCTAGTTTCATCAAATTAGGTTGTTTTTAATTTTGAGTCAATTAAATTTGACGCTGTGGGACAGACCAAGTCGATAAAGTTTAAAACCTACGAGTGCATAAAAGGGCGATTGAAAATAGGCATCATGACCTTCGAAATCGGTCATCTTGACCTTCAAAATGGTTATCTTTTAATATGGGCACCACCGTTATAGAAAAGGAGTCACGCGTGTGTATGTAGAAGACCCTCTTATGAAAGGCGATATTTTTCGATTCGTTTCGAATGAGTAAACTAAAAAGAGAGCGATCGTTTCGATATTACCAAAAGAAAAACTGTTTTCCAAAACATATAAAAGGAAATAACCTTAGTAAAACCCTAATAACTCGCCAGTGCCGCGAAAGCGAAGATATATATCCCATCCGTATCTTATCATCTCTAGTAGGTTCTCGCGAACCCCGGTAATGTTTTTGCGGGCATAAAACATTCAATTGGTTCGGGTTCCCCGTCGCGCGCCTGCAACGAAACTCGACGTCAATTGCATAATGGAAGGAAAAAATTGGTGGCCGGTATACGCCGCTGTACGAACCGAGCGCCGAAAGCTTAGAAAATCCATTTTACTTTAGCGCGGTCTTCGGGTATCGCTCGCTTTTCAGATGAGGAACTATCACTTCGGCGTGGTTGGAACTTGAAGCATCGTCTCAATATGAGCGAGACTCCAGTTCGTACGCCTGCTTCTGACGTACTCGCTCCGAAGGAACCAGAAAAGCGATTCCGGATGAGCAAACGCATCCCACCTCATCCCCCTGCAATGGCAAAGATCTTTATTTTCTTTCTTATCGAGAAAAGAATTACGCAAAATTTCCAGCTCTAGTCGATCGATATACGGTATATTTTACACGAATCAACCGCGTACGTAATTAAAGTTTAGTCTGTTCCAAATGGAGACTGAATTTGAACTTTATCATAAGATTATCATAAGGTTCCCATAAGTAAAGGTCAAGCATAGAGCCCCATGTTTACGGCATTGTCCATGTGAGAAGAAAATTAACGTGGCGACATCTTCTTTTTCAAAATTGCTTCATATAAAATATTATCTTACTTGGTATGGCAGCCTTGCTCGGTGTTTGATAAATGCCACACAAAACACGTCTAATTCTCAAATTTGAAGAAAAAAATTACTTCAGAAACAAGTTATCTTATTTCTATTAGCCAGTTTTAGGTTCAGATGAATCATTTTGCAAAGATACGTGTTAATTTTAAGTTTTAAAGCGATAAAATTGTGAATTAGCCTTGGCTACGGTGCTAAGGACCCGCGGCGGAGATTTACCCCGCGTGGTTCTAAGTTTATAATAACGTTCTGGTTCTGCGCACGGCTTGTGCGCATTCAAAATGCATTTCGCGAAATATATTTCAGAAATGCACAGTTGAGGACGAAGCCACTAGGAGGTGAAGATTTGAATACCTCTTAATAACGGGTATGTGATCATCAAAAATTGGCCTATTTGCTTATGGGGACCCTATGATAGGCTTATGACTTTATCAATTAACCACGTATCCACTTTGAAATATTATAAATATTCGAAAGCATGGAGTTGCTATTCCTGTATTGTACCTTCATTTTCACGCTAACTAGTAGTGGTTACAAAAAGTAAAAAATCATTTTCTCTTGCAAGCGTGAAATTGGGACTTAATTTTTAAAATCAAAAATGGTACAATCAATATTTTATACCGTTTACCGCAAAGTTCAGACTAAACTATGGCTGTATTACATAAATTAATTATCAAGGCTGCTAAGTCAGGGTCCTACGCCGTTACTGTTTATTCCAGAAAATGTTTCATTGTTTGTCAAATGAATTACAGGTAGCGCCCCAATTCTTATGTAAGCGATTGAATTAAATTTCTCTAAATGACTCTAAGTCAGCTTATATCGACTCCATACGAAACGTCAAACTCATTCGAGTTGACTATAGGTTTTAAATATGAAATTCTCGCACATAGAAAGTTAGCCTAAGTAACAAAATAATAAGTATATTTCCGATTGATTTAATGGTACCTTTTCGACAATGACACTCTCGCCTACCTCCGACTTGAACTTGCCACGGTTTATAGAATATACACAGGTTGGGGCGCTTGGGATATGGGAGGGTCCCAGTGGCGGCTTAAGAAGGCTGGGTCCCCGGGGCGGTGGCAGTGTTTTGTGACACCCCGAGGACCGTGCAGAAGTTTTCACGGGTCCGTCTTCGTCAAGTTTAATCGTTCTGATTTGCACCCCCCCCCCCTCGAGCTTCTCTGATGGCACCCCCTGCTGCCCCTTAGGCCGCCACTGGAGGGTCCACTTACTCCCTACTCCCGCGTTTAGAAGTTTGAAATCAGGCTAAGGCACCGAAAGCGTTATCTGGCGAAAACTAGTTATTTAATTTTACTGAATGCTTCGGGACTCCAACCTTGGATGAAAAATATTTTTCCCAAGCTCTAACTCATGGCACGTTTTCTGAATTTCATATTTAACTAAGGTAAATATATTGTTTATACTAATTCTTTATTTTTCATATTATTTAATCCTAAAACACCTTATAATTTTCAAAATTGTATTATGGAATGTGTTTTAAGCTTCCTGTTAAAAATATGATATTATTATTAGGCCTTAGCGTAGATAGACACGTGGATTTTTTTTCTCTATAATTTTGGTTTTAAATTAAAATTTTAAATATATAAATTAAATAAAAACAGTTGAAGCTTTTGTTGTATTTATATTTCAAATTAATTTTTAACAAATTGTATATAAAGTACATTAGTACTCTTTGTAACATACAGGTGGCGCATAGATAGCTAAGTCTGGAACAGGGTTGGCAGGCAGTAGAAAATAAGGGGACCTAATCGCTAGCATGTACGAAGGTACAGGGAGCTCCAACCTGTGTAGATTCTATAAACCGTGAACTTGCAACTGATCTGAGTGTTGTATTATAGTCCTTGGTAGTAGTAGTATATTCGAACACCAGGGAGCTCTGTGCTGGTATAAAACAATGATTCCGCAATAACGCCAAAAATCAGTTGGGTGGTTTTTTTGGCTGATTGTCATGTTACTAATTAATTAAGCGCGAAAGATTTCACGCGAAAGTTACAGATTAATTACGATACCAATCTATGGCAAACATCGTAACAAAATGGATGACATTTTGATATTTATTCTTATTAATAGAGCTAATAGACTGACGGGTACGTCGGCTATTTTGATATTTAATTTCTTCTCTTAACTTACCGAATGCAATCATAAACAATAGAGACATCTAACGGTACTTTTTGAGACGAGCCAGTCTAGAAGCGAATCACGCTTTAGGGGAGTTCTAAAGGCGGAAAGCTAGTCTTAAGCTAGATGATGAGAGAGGAAACGGGTACGCTATTCTATATAACGCCATCTATTAATAATACAGCGACTCTCGCTAGAACGGCCGCGAACAGGTGAGGAAATATTAGGGGTTGTTCTTATTATCTCGAGGCCAACTGCGCTAGTCAACCGCCGCCGCCGCCGCCGCCGCCGCCGCCGCCGCCATCAAGTGTGTATATATATATTCCGAGAAACAGGAAGGCCTTAATCGATACGCGAGAGGGTCATTTATAAGGGTCAACTGATTCATTATGCATTAGGCGGCCCCCGACTAGCGTATATAGAGAATTAATTGTTTGCTCTTCTTCCAATCTTCTTTCTTTCGACCTCTTTCGACCAGTTTTTTCCGCGGCTCAGCGGCACTCTTTTCGCCGTCTTTCGTTTCGATATCTTTAGCTTTGAATTGCGTCTGGATCAAGGCAGTCTCACTCTTCCTTTCTCGCGCTTTCGAAGATCCGGAAAAATAAGAGAAGATGCATTCGGCGCGTGTACACCAGCGGTTCATCTTGAGAGATTCATTTCCGGATACATTTCTTTGAGATATGATCATCTCATAATGATTTGATATCGGGGAAGTTTAAACTCGAAGGAGGGCTCCGTAATACGTTTCGATCGGAGTAGCTGCCTTTCTCGCGGTTAATTATCGAGCACTTTGATGATGAACCAATAGATTCAGCCCGTAACAAAGGAACGGTATTTATATCTCTAGAAATTAATCCTTCCAACCGACATAGGTTATTTTATCTTATATAACCTTGCTTTTGGCAACTGTATCAAAATCAGACTGCCGATTTCAAGAGTTCACTGTTTCACTGTTAATTAACTGAACAAAAACGTAAAAACCAAATTTATTTTTATTTGAATAAATTGACTATTCGTTTCCTTTATCCGAGATATCAATCCAGAAAGTAAACGTTATGTTTACTTTTCTTTTTAAAAGAGGTGGTTTCGCCTAAAATAGCTAAATCTTTATCTAATTTCTTTTATTTTTATTAATAAAACCACGTAATATTATTAAAAATCTGTGACTTATTAAAGGAATTTTATATTAAAAAGCAGATTAGTTAACATACTCAGATAAGGCTAGCAGAACTGATTCAAGAAAATAAAATTTGTTCCCCATTTTTTATCTGCATAAATCAAGAGCGTGAGATGCAGATATCAGATATTCTTTAACAGTTAGTAATGGGAACCCCTAATATCATAAGTAACATAATAACTTAAGTATGATAATTCCTACTGATTGAATAGTAATTTTGTTGCCGAACCTTTTTTCGAAACTCTCTCCCAACTCCGACTTGGACCCGCAACCAAATTGAATGGTATATTATCTTCCTTCATTGGTAGTAACATAAGTCTTTAATATTGTTCCATAAGTTTGTCACTTTGGGGAATATTTCTAAGTAACGAAGCGACAACATCAACAGAAGAAACTCTCGATCCCCCTGGCGAGGCACTGTCAAAGACTAGGTGTGTCGCGTTAGCAAGCGGACGCAAAACGGCGACGAAGCCCGTAATGCAGTATGTAAAACTTTCGCGTGTGAAGAATAGGAAGTGTCACACTTACGTTAAAATATTATACACTTCTGGTAGTAGTAAAATTGAAATATTATACACTTGTGGTAGTAGTAAAATTGAAATATTATACTCTTATGGTAGTAGTAAAATTGGTCTTGGGCATTTGCGGCCATTAGGGAGCTCCACGCTGGGCTAAACCTTGATTGCGCAATATCTATGAAAATTAGTTCGTTGATAATTTTGGCTGATTGTCCGGTTTTAAGAGATTGGCGTTAACGTTCTTTGGGTTACGTCACCGCGGTGAAAACTTCGGTGCTGTTGGTGAGACGCTATCGTATTCGATAAGGACCTAACAAAGGAAAATAGGTACGCGTAAAGTAATACAGTGACAGGTAGACGTTGAAGCGGACGTTCGGAATACAGCATCGCCTTCGAAAGAATTGCTTAAATCAATGGAAACAGTTGAAGGGAAACGGTACAAAGAGTAGAAAGTGCGTTTGCCCGAAGAGAGCTTCTTCGCCGAGAGATATAGGCGTATAGGGCGCAAAAACGGTTTCCTTGTCATCTGTTAAACCTTCGAGCGAGACCTTTAACCCCGGAAAATAAGCATTTTCCGTCGACTTGAAAGTAGCCCGGACAGACGCGCCGAGTTACTAGATTCTGTTTTTTCCGGCTCCGCTTTACTTCTATTTTGACAACTGAAGAGCGCCGAAACTTTTCGGATGCGTCAAATTGCGTTACGGAACTTGATAGATGTTGCGTCTCAAGTCAACCGTGTATTATATCCTCGCCCTTTTTATTTCACAAGACGGAACAAAATGCGATGGAATACTCTACCGCGTGTGCCGCTCGAATATACAAGGTGTTTCCAAAGGTTATGCAAAAATTTTAAGGAGTTGTAAGCAGTGGTGTAGTCCTAAATAAAAAAGAACCGGGCCGCTACCTGGCTACGGCCAACTTCGATTTCGCGCGTGATCGAAGTTGGCTGTATCGGCCGCTATAAATGTGCGTCCAACTTCGATGTTTATCGTGATTGGAGTTGGCTGTACCTAGGTAATGATTTGAAATTGTTATGGTACTTTCCTACCATAGACATATAAAATAAAATACATCCCCGATTTTACACGGAGCGCGTGTGCCAGCAAGACATAGCAGTCATGAGGCAAAAACTGCGGAAAGCGCCTTCTATCGGTGACATGATTAAATAATTAAGTGTATCGAGAAAATGATTTTTTGGTAATCTGATGGTGCTTTTTAATTTTAATCATGCAAATAAATATATTAATTAGTAGAAAATGAAAGGTAGACAAATCGTAAATTATATTATTTTAAAATAAAAATAAAAATTAAATTAAAATAAAATAAATATTAAAAATTAAATTAAAAATGTAAATAATATTTGACCAGAGAGAATTTAGATAGGGAGCGGAAAGTGGGGGTTGAATTGTCGCTCTTAAAACCACGTGACCGAAATAACAGGGCAGATCGGTTTAATAAATAAGTATTAAATAAATGTTTTAAATAATTAAGTTTTAAATAAATAAGTTTTAAATAAATAAGTATTAAATAATTATTTATAAATAAATAATTATTTAATTCTTATTTATTTAATAATTATTTATTTAATACTTATTTATTTAATACTTATTTATTTAATACTTTTTAATACTTACTTATTTATTTAATACTTTTTAAAACTTACTTATTTATTTAATACTTTATATAGAGAATGAGTACTTAATGTACTTACATTTTATATTTTTATTGTGCATATTAAACGGATCGCAACATTTGATAAAATTCATATCTCGTAATTAAAATTGCGTAATGGTGGTCGAAAATATTTTTCAAACTCTCAACTGCAATATCGTCTAAGCGAGCTGTTATCAGACTTTTTATTTCATCTTCTAATTCGTCCATTTTCTTTATTCCCTTTGTCTTACACAATGAAGTTTTATAACACTCTTCGCTCTTTAGTTCACCGACCGAGCACTGTTTCCGAAAATGTGAATCTAATTCCATCGCTAATCCCGAAGTTCTAAAGTTCCAAACACGAATAAACTACTATAACTCTACATTAAATTCAAAGAATTTCACTTTAGCTATGAACATCAAATTACAATTGTTCTAGAAAAAGTCGCTAGGATTTAAGGAGTAACTTTATTTCTAAATTCTTAACAAGTGAGATCAGACAAGAAGGCTGCTACACTGTCATATTTGCTTTGTTCCTATAGAAATATTCTAGTCATACTTCCAGCACCTTTTAAAGAAGTTCCTCACAAATCGCGTTCCAAATTAAGAATGTTTAAAATATACTTAGACAATGTATAAACAGATTTTAATTTACGTTTTCCAAAATATTTTTTATAGAATTTTTGTATTAGTACTTTCTAAATTAAAAAATATTGTTTACAATTTTATTAATAAATTTGCGAAAATAAAGAAAATTCGAATATTGTTTTTTTCAAACCTTAAAAACCAAATACTCTAGGAGTATAGTATATCAAATTCAAGCTTACGTAAGGGAATATTTAAAAATAACTTGTATTTGAAAATCGAAGTTGGGACTTGGGCCTTTATACGCTGTCGAAGGTGACCCCCCATTTTAGAAAAATTCTAAGAAAACTATTATTATTAAACAAACGGTTAAAAATAGAAACTTCATATGGTGTTTTTGAAATCTATAGTATGTATTACACTAAAACCGAATATTTTGCTTAAAACGTATTTGCATATTATATTTTATTCAACGATTCCTTTTGGGGTACCAAAATGAGCTTTACGTCACTTCGAAAAAGTGACTTCTGTTCATATTGCTCTAGTTTTGCAACAGCTTAATATTTTTCGCTAAAACTTAGTATTTGCCCATCAATTTGTCCTTATTTTACGTGGTAAAAATTTCATTTGGATCGGCCGACCCATGGTTGCATGAGTTGTCGATTTGACGTGGAATGACCCTTAGGTGCTGTATACCGTTGTCTACAGTATACTTTCAAGAAACTAAGTGAACCAAAATTATTTTTGGATGCATACTAGAGGAAAATACTAGAGGAAAATGTTTTGTCCGGGACATATTAGAGCAATATCAGTATGAAACCAAAGAAGCCCTCAAAGCTAAAAAAGCGTTACGAAAGAGTATCATGGAAAAGTCCAAAGAGTCTACGAAACTCATCTCTCCAAAGAAAAAGCTTGTAGTGGAAAATATTGGAAAGAAACAAATCGCAGAAGGAAAAGCTAGAATCTCCTCTGAAGAAAAACAAAATAAGTAAAGGATCTCAAACTAAGGAAGAAATTCCCACAATTAACATTCCAGAAATTAAAACAAATAACAGGGGTGAGAATTATTCCGGTTTTTTTCCACTTTCCTACGTTGAGTGAAAAGAGCGCCAGAGAGCTTCAAAGTGTGACCTACAAGCCCCTGGAAGTAGAGCGCAACAAGCGCAAACCAAGCAACAGGGACTTTAAATACGGTTTAAGTTTACTCTTTTACGCTTTAAATTCATTTGTCTACCATAAGTATAGAATTTAATACTCCCTTCAAATGACCACAAAAACAAAATACATCATAATCAATACAGCTTTTAAATCGGACAAAAGCAATTCCAAAATTTGACGATTGTAAACTGCGAAACAATTTTCGAATTGGCAAGCAAAAAAAAATCTAGTAGTCTTGACAGGCTTTTAAACAAGATGTATGGCCAACAAACTGAGTAACTGAATAAAGGGTTTTAAATTTTACCAATTTTTAAAGGATTTTGCTCTTCAATCCTACTTTCTAAATTCTAGGATGATTCTCGGGGTTTCTCTTTGTTTGAACATTTGGCAGCGCGGGAATTTTCCCAGAGAGATTGCGACTGAATCAACACCGCTCGGAAGCGATACAGCGCAGCGCACTCATAAATAGTATTAGTAAAAGAGGGGGAAACATAAAGAAGACCAGAAGTATATATAATATATCTCGTACCAGATTCATCTCCCTACGCTGCTAAATATTATTCACTTGAAAAAAGTACCTTAGCGTACTCTCGCTGCTTATACAAAATACGTTTCGAAATAAAATATATTACGGAGACGAAATTCATCACTCAGGGACTTTCTAAACCTATTACATCGAGAAAATGTGTTCGTAAAAAGTAAATTTTCTTAAGATGTGTAATATTAAAATTTTACATTGTTAGGTGCAGTACTACACGCGGTAAATTTTAAGCCGTGAAGTGGTGTTTGCTTCCGTTACCATTTACAACTGCATCCATTCTTTGCCTACTTCTATAGCAAGAGGAATATTATATACTTCAGAGACGATCTTTAGTTACATTTTGTCATTAAAAAATTTCTGGAAACCTTAATGCGTTCTTCTACTTTAAATTTGTGAGAATGGTTGCTATGGTTTTCACCTAAAAGCTACCAGTTTCAGGGGCTTTAATGAAATATCGTGGATCCGTCCTAAAATAAATTAAAGCTTACAGAAAACGGATGAACCCCAGTCCCAAAAAGGTCTTCGTAAAATATGAATTGTTTCGTATTAAATGTAAATAAGAAAAGATATTTATTTTTAATATAATTCTGGAATTGAAAATCAGTATATTCGACGAAATAATCGGTGGAAACAACAACGGTAACGTTCGGGTTTAATAAAACTAGTTTCGATGGAATTAGGGCAATACATTTCATTATTTAGCTTCGGGGAGAGCGTGGGGGGGGTGGAAATAAATTGGAAAAGTATATATCGGGGGATATTATTGTTAAGCTTCCTCCGGGTAACGCGATTCGTAAACCTTCTTAAATCTTTGCGAGCTTCTCTCTTTTTCTTAGCCCTCCAAAATAAATATCAAAACCATATTTCTTTTTCCAAAAGGAAACACTCTTAGCTCCCTCTCTCTCTCCCTCCCCGCAACCAAAATAGAGAGAGATATCCGCGTCGGCATGAGATCAGATCTCCAAGCACCCATTTCCCAACTTCTTCTTCCCAAATCCCGCGGCCCTTCAGTTCTCCTCATATTCTATACGGACGCTATCACGTGAATATTTTAAAATATCCATACGTAGAGGGCGAATGATTCGCGGAACATTCGAAGAAACTACACCGCGCGGCTTACCTAAGAAATGGACAAGTGATTTTGCCTAAGAGGCTCGTTTCAAATTTGCCATCTTCAGAGAAACTCTCGAACTGAGAGATTACCTGGCGTTGGAATCGATGGAATTTCGAGGATAGCGGACGACAAAAAATTGTCGTAGCGGAAGATTTTATATTTTCCTAAAGTCTGTCGACGGTTAAGGCGTAACGACTTAGAGACTTTGGAGACTTAATTTATCGAGAACCGGGGTAATTCATCATTGGATTTTGTCTTGGGGAAAAAATTGGCCGCGCCAAACAAAAAAGCGTACCTTCCGAAACCAGCGCGGTTTTAAAGAGCGTCTCTCGAAAACGAAATTAAAAATCAACTGAAAAGGCTCCCTGGGACCATTTAGCGGGACCGAGCTCTACGCCGGGTTTTTCTAAATCAATTACTTGATGGCATTTTTCGAAAGTGAAAGACAATAGAAAAGTCTCCCTGAAATTAAAAGCCCCAATAATCTCTTTACACTGTCAAGACTCCGAGCACCGATAAACAAGGTGGACGAGCCACAATTTACTTTTAAACCAAAGTCTCGATCACCTAAACTCGTGTAGCTCCACCGGATGCGTAGCTAAATTATAATATTTTTCCAGCTCTTTTGAAGATGAGGCTGTATCCATTTTTTATCCGTTGTAAAGCTTGTAGGCACCCGCTAGATAAAAATTAAGTTTTTAAAAACGTATAAATTGTTTTATCCCTGAGCATCGGTGTATTGCGTGTATCACACTATTGCAAGCGTCAGGCCTATTTTCTATCCCTACACTTAAAATTAAAAGGCCTTATTTAGATCCCTAAAAAATCGTTATGAGATCACCAAAAAAGTTACCCGATAAAATCACATACGCTTAAAGAACACAAATTAGTAGGTATGTTTGAAATGGGCGGACAGCGTTCTTTCAATGAGCCTGTGTGTTCTAATAATGTATCAATTGTGATCCGAACCTTGCGCTTTTCATGAATATAGCCAGTTATAAAATTATTTAAATTCACATAGTGTTCTTAATGTGTTCTCAAGTAATCTAAACGTGTTCTCAAGTAATCTAAATTCGTTTTTTCAATTTGCAGTACACACATATATCTGTAACAACCTATTATCGTAGGTTAGTTATAGACAAAAAATGATCTACTGGTTGGCTAAATAGGAAAAAATAAATGTTACTCTTCTTGCAAAGAAAATATAAACAACCATGATAGTAGTGTTGCCGCTTATGGTTTGTAGCAAAATGACTTGTACTCGTAAGTATAATATTATGTTGATCTGTAGATAAGTCACGACACTGAAGCTTAGACCAACTCAATGTTAAACCCGCGTTTCCAAATGGCAACTGGTCGCAAACGCCCTCTCGTGGGAGAGTTAAGAAATATATCACGTAAGACCTAAGAGCCTGATAGTGAAATTGTAATATAAGTTTGAATTGAACCAGAGAGATACGTAAAAAAACTTTGTAGCTTAGACTACTATATTAAATTTAAGGAGTAATGTAAAAGGATGTGGACTATCAGATTTCATATTTTGAAGATTTATTACGTAACATTTGTTTGAATAGTCAAGTTACAGAAGACCGCCGCTAGTGTCAGGTGTTGCTCAAAGCTAAATTCGCTTCCTATAGAGTGTACCGTCCCTTATTTTCAGGTTTCAGACTGACGTTATGACTAGCTTTATTAATGAAAGTGACGCAAATCCATATACCCATTAGCCCGACCACCCTGAATAGTAATAGTAGCTACTTTGGTTTTCGAAGTTTTGATTTCTAAGTAAAAACCAGAAATGAGAAAAGCAGTCTGTTTTTCTTCTTCTTTTTTTTTGCAAAATAATTAATCTTTTTTAGGCTTTCACTGTTACTAAATCCATTTTAAAAATTTCGTTCGTGTTTTTGGTTGCGTTTTATTTCCCAATACCAGCGATGGCCGATTACTTTCGCACTATCGATTTTTGCGTGCATTAAACATGGTTAAGTCAGAAACGAATAGTTGTGGGTGAAAACTCGAACATGTTTAGTATGAACTTCGGATGGATAAAGGACTAATACGGATAAATACTTGATGTCATTGCCATTATGAAAAGCAAAAGTTGTTTAGTGAATTTATAAAAGATGGTTCAAAAAGAATACGTATAATAGTTTTTTCTTAAGTTAAAAAAGTGTATCTAGGCATACTTTTTTACACATTTTGAAATGCTTAAACAAATCAGTATATTTCATCAAAGGTACATCCAGGATTTCATTTCAGGTGGTGTTTGAGCTGCGCACCCCCTTTCTGATCTTAAAGCCACTTAAGTTTGCACCCCCCTTTGATCCATTTCGTGGGGTTTGAACCCCCAAAAATTCCCATTAAAAACGCCTTTGTATTTCATAAACATAAATAATTAAAGATCATGCCTTGAATAAGCGTTAATCGAATGTCGTACCCTTAATTGAAAAGAGGGTGAAAAAGTATAATTTTAAGGCTATGTTAAGGGGAGGGAGCGCTAAATTCTATTCAATTCCAGCAACGGACCATTTTATGGGCTCGCGTAGATGCTTTACAAAAACTCCATTATAGCAGCAGGCAGACTTTCGGTGGGGTTGACACCTTTAGTATAAGGATAAAAAGGTTTGTTTTCTTTGCGCGCGAGTCGCGTGACACCGAATGAGAAAAGGCAACTAACTTAATAGAGAAATGTGCTCCGCTCGAGCGCTGGTCAGTCGTAGATTTGACCATAAGGCCGTAAAAGGAACGCCAGCCAGATATATCAGCCCTTGGGGGGAAAATGACCCGGCGAGCCTCTAATTGAGCGAAAGTCGTTTTGACCTCCCGAGAAATGAAATTGACACAAAGGAGAGAAAGTGGCGATGGCCGCGTCGAATGAGTAGGCTTAATCATCTTTTATATTTTTGGTCTCTTCTAATATTTGGACACCTCGCGACCAAAGAAAACACCCCGGAAATATGTCAAGGTAGCCCGGCACTCTTCTAACAGAATCAGTATTAATCCAGTCTTGTTCTCATCCGACGCGATCATCTCCGACGTCTTCCAGCCTTGTCCGAAAAAGGAAAATTCCCAAACGACCCCTCTGAGGAAAAACTCCGCTAATTGCTTACCTTAGGACGCAAAAAATACACGCTTTCAACTGTCAGCAGAGCCAATCTCGGCGAAATCTGTTAGGTCGCTTCCCCGGGGGGATTTTTGACAGCTGGCACTGCGATAAAATTTATTCACGGGGCGTAGTTGGACTTTTGGAGACGAAACCCACCAAAAAGGTGATAATATAATTTTGAAGATGTATCTGATTATAAACGTTTATAGTGAATGTTATGTAAAAAAAATTGTCTTATAAAGTAAAATAAATAATTTAAATTTGATTTAGTTTTAAATTTAAAAAATCCCTTAACGGTCTCTGTTCCTGAATGATTCAAAAACATTTAGGTAAAAGTTAGCTATATCGAAATCCGAGAATGAATTAATCGAGAACGTGCGAGTGTGAACGGGTCCTTCTTATATATGTCTAATTTCCCATCACTATCAGCTGGTAGCGTTCCCGGGCGTCCGGTTACGAGGGGCGGGCAGGCTGCCTCCCCTCCCCAAACGATAAAGTTCCGGGCCAGAGATGGAACTGCCAATTGCACATGTGCAACACGTTTCAGGGAAAAACTATTTCACCTCATCTTCTCGATCTGTTCCATCAGACTCGTAAGACCTACCTGCAGCTACCGTAGCCCACGGAAAGAGAGACGCCAAAAAAAGCTCCAGTTCGCACCTTCTTCCGATGCGAGGACAGCCGCAGTTCGCTACTCTCTATACGCGTTGTTGGACGTACGGAAACTGTTTTTATCGTCTTAGCGGCGAAACCGAATTCCGAAACGTATTAAAGGGCCAATTTCGTCGATGACTTTGTGTCGGGCGGCCGACGAGAAGCTCCAATTTTGGGAACCGAGGCTTAAGTTATTTCGGCAAAACGTCGATCAAAGTCGTGGGAAGAGAGCAGCCTTCCGTTTTACGCCAAAGCCATCTTCTCCATTCGCTTTATACGAGGAGACAACTATAAGCTATCGCGCCGGGGATTGAAGAGCGAACGCGACCTCCAGGTGCGCTAGTAAAGCCAGCATCCGCGACTGGGAGCGATTACCACGTTATGAAAAAGGGGAGGGGTAAGAAATATATGTCCGATAATAGGTAGATTTCGCGTGACGTCAGTACTCCGCTGGAGGGAGGAACGTAACGCTTCGTCCCCCTTTGACCAGGCTGTGAAGGAGCTTCGATTGAGACCAGCAGCCGGGGTTTAGGGCGCTACATCGCGACGTTCCTATTGGCTAAGATTTATACTGTACATCGCAACGGGTACATTTTTTCCTATCTTACTGTTAGAAGGAGTTCTTCCTACTCTTTCTCATTTTGATATTTTTCTATGGCTCTCTCTCTCTCTCTCTCTCTCTCTCTCTCTCTCTCTCTCTCTCTCTCTCTCTCTCTCTCTCTCTCTCTCTACTTTCGGGAGTGAAGCGGGAAAGAGATCTTATCGGGGGTAAGCGCTTTAAAAATTGCTTTTTGAGGCGACAGAGGGCATCACCTGCTACTAACCGAATTCGCCATCTCTTTAAAAATTCCCCCTCTCTCTGTCTCTCTCTGTACTGGAGACATATATAGCGGGAAAAGCAAAGACGCTCGGAGAATTCCGTAAGTGTGTGATTTCGCGTTTTAAGCGAGCCCCCGAGATCTGCGTTTTCAGATTAGAAACGCCTTTACGGAATAATTGCTTTATTAGACATTTAGAGCAAAGGCGCCCATTTTCAACTTTTTGAGCTAGAACGAAAAAAATAAATAAACCGACAATGAAAAAACACTCAAAACGACCAAATTTATTCATATATTCAACAACAGTAACACTTTATTAGTTAACATACAGCCATTTATCGGCCAAAGCCTCTTGGACCCTGGAATTTTATCTGCTTACCTGGTACTTTCTCGTTTTCCAACACAAAGACTCAAGATATCAAAAGTAGTTGCAGCAGCTAGTTGAGCTACTGGCCGCTTGGTGTGTTAATATTCAATGAAGGCTAATTGGTCGATTAAAAATTAAAATTGGTATAAATTAGAAATCCGGAGAAAGGCTTGTAGACGCCTGGTAAAGAAAAATTATTTCTAAAAAACTTGCTCCTCTCATTTTGAGCGGTTTTTGAAAATATTTAGCGAAATTAAGCGGTAAAATACGTTTTTAAAAGAGCGCAAAACGGAAATGAGAGTAATGAAAATGTAACCGCTCAAGAAATAGCGAAACGATTGGAGCGAAAATTTCACCGCTCAAAAAAGAGCGAAGAGCCAATTTCGGCTACCTCATTGAAAGTATGACGTTTCGATTAGAATAAATGAAACTGCATTGCACGAAGTCTCCTAGGCATCTCACGACGTAGCCAATAGTGATTGGAGAATGCCACAAAAGGAAAATAGACCTCGTAGTGAGTGTTGAGGTGAAAAAGTGTGCTAAGCCTGGTTTACTACAGGGAAAAAGAACCACAACGGCGAGCGTCGACTTTTAAAATCTCAGTTAGGCCTTATACAATTTGGTAGTTTTTTCGTCGATATTTCGCGTTGTGGTATTTTTAAGAAGTTCACAGATTCATTTTAAAAATTTGGGTCGAATATCACGGAGCTCCTCCCTTTCTATAACTCTTTCTGAGAGATTAAATTTTCACTCCTCTCTTTTCGCTCTTTTTGGAGCGGACAATTTTCACTCCTCCCATTTCCGCTTCGTGATTTGGTTGCCGTACCCTCAAAATTTAAACATTCTACGACCCTTTAAAGAGAGCATAGCCCCAGCAAGGAGAGGGGTAAGCTTCCAACGCAGGGAATTTTTGTAGATTGTCGTTTCACGAGGTTATATTGAGAGTCATACACCCTTTAAAGGGAAAACGGCGTTGATGAAGTGAATGTCAAGCTAATCTGGTAACCAACCAACCGAAAATATCATCATACCGTGATCCCGACTTCGCTACCCAGAGGGAAGCTAATAGAGAGAAGGTGATCTAAAATTTGGCGAAAATTTCAATAAAAAGAACTAATCCAAATTCCAAGAATTTTCCTCATATCGAATTTATTTAAAAAATATGCAATAAAATCAAGATTTTCAAAAATTCTAAATCGAGTAGTAAATAAATTTTTATAAACCTGTATTAACTATCATACATATCTAAACTAGTAATTAAATAAAAGAATTTGACATATTTTAGGTGATTGGAAAACTTATTAAAAAGTTAGGAAAAATAAAAACACTTTCATTATATTCGTGAATCAATTTCTTTATAAACAATTTTAAAATACATATATACAAAACCTACTAGGTTTTTTAATTCTCTTGATAATGGAACGACGGTCGTTCCGAAACTACGAATTTTAAAATTATTTATAAAGAAATAGATTCATGCATATAATGAAAGTGTTTTTATTTTTTCTAATATCATAAGCATGAAGATCCACCCTCTAGGTTTATTCCTTATTCGTAAATGTCATTTTCAGTGCAATTGAGCGGTTGAACAATCGTTTTTGAAAAGATATGATAAAACATTTTCGATCTAAAAAAGAGTGAAAAGAGAGGAGCGAAAATTGTTAAGCTCAAAAAAGAGTGAAAAGAGAAGAGCGTAAATTTTTAGGTTCAAAATAGAGTGAAAAGATAGGATAAAAACCTTTCAGGCTCAAAAAGAGTGACAAGAGAGGAGCTAAAATTTTCACCCTAAAAAAAGTGAAAAGAGATGAGCGAAAATTTTCAGGCTTAAAAAAAGAGTGAAAAGAGAGGATAAAAAATTTTCAGGGTCAAAAAGAGTGACAAGAGAGGAGCGAAAATATTCAGGCTCAAAAAGAATGAAAAGAAAGAGCGGATTCAAAATTTTCAGGCTCAAAAAAAAGATTGAAAAGAGAGGAGCGAAAATTTCCGAGCTAAAAAAGAGTGAAAAGAGAAGAGCGTAAATTTTCAGGCTCAAAAAAGATTGAAAAGAGAGGATCCAAAATTTTCATTCAAAAAGAATAGTGAAAAGAAAGAGCGGATTCAAAATTTTCAGGCTCAAAGAAAGAGTGACAAGAGAGGAGCTAAAATTTTCAGGCTAAAAATAAGTGAAAAGAGAGGAGCGAAATTTTTACCGAGCGGATATCACACGAGCGAGTGCGAGAGGTGCGCGAGCTGAGCGGTTTTTTAACAAAAGTGCGCATCACTGAAAACGTAAATTACCTTCTCCCTGAACACCAGTGTATTGCGTGTGGAACACTTTTACCGGCGTCAGGCCTATTTCATACCTAACGATATTTAGGGTAAAACACTGCGAAGGTTTACTGGCAGTAAATGGGGTAAGCTCTCTCGCATCTTCGCGTTGTATGCGCGTGTTCGGACGAAATAAATTATGTCCGACTAGAAGCGAATAAGAAACTGTATGCAACTAAACCCTCAACTTATAAATAATTCCTATCTCCATCGTAAATAATGTAAATTAAAATACAATGATAACGAAAGTGATTACAGTGATTACGGACATTACCGATGACGGCGAATACAGAGCGACAAAAGAGATTGCAAAAGTATAACGGTGATTATTAACAAAACTGAGTATAAGATGATAACCCGAGGGGCAGATCATTAAGCTTTAGAGTGGCCTAATTTAATCATGATTAAATCATTTTAATCGCGATTTAATCAATATAATCACGATTTAATAATTTTAATCACGATTTAATCATTTAATCACGATTTAATCATTTTAATCAAGATTAAATCATTTTAATCAAGATTAAATCATTTTAATCAATATTAAATCATTTTAATCACGATTTAATCATTTTAATCTAGATTTATTCACTTTAATCTTGATATAATAATTC
This sequence comes from Leiobunum rupestre, assembly GCF_980474605.1. Lineage (NCBI taxonomy): Eukaryota > Metazoa > Arthropoda > Arachnida > Opiliones > Sclerosomatidae > Leiobunum > Leiobunum rupestre. The sequence goes on along the minus strand of NC_143387.1, from coordinate 28,896,995 downwards.
TAATCATTTTAATCACGATTTGATCGTTTTAATCACGATTTAATCATTTTAATCATGATTTAATCACTTTAATCTTGTATAATCATTCTAATAATTTTAATCACGATTTAATCATTTTAATCACGATTTAATCATTTAAATTATGATTTAATCACTTTAATCTTGATACAATCATTCTAATCATTTTAATCGATATTTAATCATTCTAATCATTTTAATCGATATTTAATCCTTCTAATCATTTTAATCGATATTTAATCATTCTAATAATTTAATCGATATCTAATCCTTTCAATCATGATTAAATAATAATGCTAGTTATCTGCCCCTCGTAATAGCCGTAATCATTTCAACCCGAGTGTACTCATATAACTGCAAGTGGTCAGGCAGGTTAGTTGTAATGCGGGTTATAAAATATTTTATTTAATTATATTGTTAAAGATCCGCAGTGTACCCAAATTTGGGGCATTTTGGGAACAAACAATTTATGTCGGAGTTGGGAAAAGGAACGAGAAGCGTTCGCTTCGAAACTTGACGTACCGTACGGAAAAAAGGCGTAGTTATTATAGGTCGTATAACTCGAGCCTAGGCGAAACACCGCAACATTACCCAAACATAAAAAAGTATAATATTAGGAGAGCATCTTTTCTTAAATAATAGTTAATAGGGCAGGTATTTATTCCGCGCCGCGGACGCTCGAAAAGGGTGAGTATGGCCCATTTTTCGCGAGAAGGAATTCAAGAGTGTTTCCTGTCCGTGAGAAAAACATTCTGGGAGCGAAACCTTCATTATGATCAAGTTTGCAGTCTCTCCCTGGCGGCGCCGGAGACCCAAAAAAACCGGCTTTGTTTATCCGCTACAATGAGCCCGTGTCCAAAAAATTCCCCATTAACGCCAGCGCCGGGAACCAGCTTCGTCCTGCCGTGAAATTAAAAACCGACCCTTGCCAGTGCACCCCTTCCTTCTTGTTATTATTATTAAACGTACGCGCCGAATAACGCGAAATATGACTCAAGTTGGTTTTATTAATCCCAGTTTACATTATTAAATATTTTTTAATTTAAGCGTCTCGAAATAGGCATTTCCATAAAATAACGTGGCCTTCTTGTTTTTTTCCCAATTCCGCATTGTTGTCCTAGCTTTCCCACTAAAGAGAGCTAGTGAATTCATCCATAGGCTTGACTGCTCTATCTCAAAAACAAGTTGGCCAGTAGTAGCCGAAGTATTATGGAAAGATTTTTACCTTAGCACAAAACTTTAAAATTGGCGTAAAAATCACACGATCATAATTGGTGTTGATTTAACTTTTTTATTTAAAAAAAAACTTTCCTTAATGAAAAATGTAATTATCGAAATTTTATTTCGACGTGAAATTTCAATCAAATAACTTTTATTTGAAGTAACGATGAGCATTATTACACGAAATAATTGTAATAAAAGAAAGAACACGATCTTTAAAACGTTTTGAGGTTATTACCTCTCCGAGGGGACAAATCTGTCTGTCTGTGTGTCTGTGTGTCTGTGTGTCTGTCCAGAGAACGCGTTCGCATTTTTTTAATATAAAATGTTGTTAGTGTAATGGAAGTTATCTTACGGATCAATGGCCCCTTTTAATATGTACATTTTTGAAAGAAGCACCTCGAGGTAACTAAAAATATACACATTGCTGGGTGTAGCGAGTACACAAATATTTGGGCTTCAAGCAAATTTCTCCAATGACGGTTTAGAGAATACTCCACCCTTGGGAGCTAGCGACAGTTTCACGAATTTTACGCATATTTTGTTTTAGCTTTATAAAAGAAGCTTCTTAAACCGGGCTTTGTAAATCGAAGTTAATTTTAACAATGTTTTAACTCATAAAGGCAAATCTTAGTTTAAAATAAACGAAGTCGGCTTATTTTATCGGTGCCTGAAGTCTTTTGTTCATCTGTGGACACCTTTTGCCTATTATCAGAAGTATATAAAAATTCCTTTCTTAGAGAAGTATACAACTAGGATGTAAAAATGAAACATATTTTAGCAGATTCCAGACAGTTTTCAGTGAGCGCCTTTTTTCCCAAACACCGCGTCAAGTTCAAAGCTTACAAAGTGTTTTACTCGTTTACCAATATAAAATGTAAAATTACATTGGCTAGAGATATTTACTTATTTATCAATCAAACATTTTCAATGAAATAGGATTAGAAAAGTAAGTATAAGAACGAATTTCCAACCGCGCTAAATTTTCTTCCGAAACGTATTTTGTAAAGCCAGCGAGTACACGTGTCAAGCCAATAGCGTTTGCGGTATAGAATGACGAATAATTATCCTTAATATATATTTTACTTACTTTTGATTTTGACCCGCATAGGCTGGTAGGAAAACAACGATGACGCAATCTCCATCCACGCTTAAATTAAATTCCACTTGATTTCCATCTCCTTCTATCTGAAATAACAGTGTTTTTCGTAAAAAAAAACCTCGAATATTTTGAAATGAATAAAAAGTCGCGTGGAACAGGACAGCGTATTATTAAGAAAAGAGAATAGTCGGTGTAGGGAGGTGGCTTTTAATACGAGAGTGTCAAGCCTATATTATACGTGTCGCGGGTAATACCTTCCCGCGGATCGATCCGATATAGCGCGGAACAGAGCCAGGGTAGATCTTATTTGAATGCAGCCGAAGCCACTGCCGGACTCGTAGCGAGCGGCTACAACTACTTCCCTGGCTACTATTTCCCATATAGCCCGGAACGAAACCCGAGAATAAGTTCCGAGATAACTCAATAAACAACGCGCCCCGCCGCCATTGGCCGCGGCTCGGTTAACCCCCCTCAATTCCCCGAACCACCAGCCCAAACACGAAGCGGGGACATCAAAGGATTTTACAGTTCCAACTTCGAACGATTGCTTAAATACAAACGCGATCGCCAAATTGAGCAAAAGAGAAACGAACGTAATAGACCGAAAGTCGATCTTTTGCAAAACTAGATCGCAATAGGGGTCATCTGAAGGAACCATCGAGATGGATCAGGCTACAATTTGGAAAATTAGTCGAGTTACGTTACATTTTGCGAAACTTTTAAAATTCCCACATATATCGAGAAAGTACCATAGTATTTAATTTACCGAAATACGTATCACGTATTTTATATTTAGACATTTTGGTGTACATAGAACTCCACGGAGAATACCGTATGGAACTACAGAAATTTGTTACAACTTAATTTCATATTGTCCCAATATTTAAATGAACGGAAAATCTAATTTCACGAATTTACAATTTGTCAAGAAAATTTATAACTTATTTTAATTACAAAAACCACTATCATCGAAAAATGAAGTTCGGACACTGTCGAAGTATCACCGGCATAAGCTCCCCAATTGAGACAGCGCGGATACCGTACACCACGTTACTGAGGACATATATATTACATCACAAAAACATACGACGAATAATGGAGGTTACAAGAATGCCGTCTCAATTGGGTATCCCGATCGGACACGCGCCTTAGAAACAACGTGGAAGCAGCCCGCGAACTCGGCGCTGCAAAATCCTCGCTTTAAATATTCGATGCGGAAAAAGAAGAAAGCGGATGCGGGATATTGCGAAATTCCAGCGCGTCCCTCCTTTTTGTTCTCGGCGAACACGAAGCCTCGGCGCTATCGGCCCTGGGGACCACTTTTAAACTTAGCCAATCTCCGCTAGTACGGACTTTTTTCATTATGATTATCTTGCAAAATATTTTTCCTCTCTAATTAAGATAATATCGGCAAGAATTTCTGTAATCCAAGCTCTTTATTTCCTAAAGCGGTAAATATTGACGTATCTACGGAATAAAATATCCCGCTCTAGCCAGAAATAACACTATTAAATTCGAAATAACTTTGTCTACAAAAGGTAGAATGTCGATATTATCGGAGTGTAATACTAATTAAAAGACGGAATTTTTGTTCCAAATTTTATAAAAATATTCTCAATACGAGCTTCAATAAACCGCATTTAGCGATTGGTTAGGAAGATGGAATCCATACCACTACTTGGAATGCTTATCCTGCCGTATCGCGTATGATAAGATCACTCTGACGGCTTTGGCCCAGCCTAAATCCCCTCTGCGCGCGCTCTCCTCTCACGTATAGTTGTTTGTTAAGTTAATATAGTGACGTCAAAAAAACCGTCAGCCACATCGAGGCGGAAATTCGCCACGATTAGCATTCCAAGTAGAGGTATGGATTCCTGCTAGGAAGTATTAATATATAGAGCCTGGACGCGCAAGCTACTCTTTTTTATGGTCCTTGTAAAATGGAAATAACTCCGCGATTCTAAACTTCGATGGCAGCTAAGAGCAACACAAGGAGAATGCACTTTTTAAATTGCGGCGAGATTTTGATGTAAACTGTTGTTAATGGTTATGGTAGCAATAATTGCTGTTGTTTTCATTTAAACGCCCTCACTGACCTAGCTCGACCACATACTAGTTGCAGAGCAGATTCAATTACAGATTACAGTCTAGAATATTGAATAGCGAACTAGGGATGCAGCTCATTTAATGGCATCGCATCTCTTCGCTGATTTTTACATAATACTTCGTAATACCATAAGTAACATAATAAGAATTAGTATGACAATTAACGAGATTTATAACCAAACTGATTTTCATAGTTATTGCGTAATCAAAATGTTTTCTCAGCACAGAGCCCTCTAGTGTCTAAAATAAGCGAGACTTCCGCTAAGCCGAAATATTTTATTTCCTAGATAGGCGGAATATTAGGCTAAAATAATACAAATTAAAAAAGTTTTTATCGGCGCCACGAGCTCATGTTTTTTTTTAACACGCGTGATTCGCACGCGGGCATCAAAACAAAGCCAAAGCCCCTCACGACTCCAGAACGTGCTCTCCGATATTAGACTTAGATTTGTAATAAAAGTAGTCATCCAAAACGGTAAGTCGCGAGTCCAAGTCACAGCTTGAAGAGAGTATTAGTGCCGAAAAAAGGTTCGGTTAGAAAATTAGCATTAAAGCAATAGGAAGTGTCATACTTATAGTTATTATGTTACTTATGGTAATACTAAGATAATGCTTGTACGTCGGTGTGGCCTATTTTCGTTGCCATAGTAACGAGTTTTGGTTGGCCATGACATTTGAACGCCTATGGCGGTCACGTGATTATTTTATCACAGTTAATATGGTCACGTGGTGTTTGCCTCGTGATTTGTGACGTAGTAAAATGTCATGGTGGCCGTTTTTAGGCGGAGCTTAGCTATGACGTATGCCAATGACGCGACGAGCAAGGAGAGAATAGTCATAAGCGTTATCAGTTAATTGAAGCGATGTCGTAATCGGAGGCTTCGGAACCGGAAACTCGTCACTCCGCACTTTATTTGTTGCCAAGGTGGCGTACAGTAAGACATCGGATAGGATCCGGCTTTTAAGAAAATAAATCGGTAAAGACTAAGGAACTTGAAATATGACGTTTCTGTGATACAATCTTAGACAAACTAAAATTAGCGATAAAGTAGTTTAGTCCATTATGAAAAGGGATCAAAAAGCTAAACCCTAAAGAAATTTGAAGAAATTTAAAACACTTACAAATAGCTCGTACCGACAAAATAAAACAGAAAATAATGTTTACTTTGATTGATGAACTGATGATAATTTCAAAAATCACTGAAAATTATATCAAAATGTAACTAAATGGTTTTTCGTTATTATGGCTGCGTTCAGTAAGATCCAACAGAAATAATAACTTCGTTGAGACCGTTGATCAACGGGACGTAGAATCTTGTTAAACCGTTTTTTAGCATGTTGCCAATATTGTAGGGGCTGTGCGAGTAGTGGTTTTAGGCAATCGAGTCGGTTATCGTGTATCGATTTTTTTTTCATCGAGTATTCGAGTCGAGTAATATGGAAGTCGAGTCGAGTAATCGAGTACTTTATTAAGGGGAAAATTTATCTTATTCGAGTCGAGTAACTAAAAAAAAACAACGAGTAATATTTTTAACGAATCAGGTTATCGATTACTTGATTAGGAGCTGGTTTTATTAAAGAAATTATTAAATTAAAATTAAAAGGAGTATAAAGTAACTTTCAATGCTGAAAAATGTTCCTTTAATTTAAATGAACCACAGTTTCCACAACTTTGTAGGTACAGTTTATCGCCCCCAAAAAGTTGTAAAACCCTCTCTTTGAACTTTGAAGCAACGAGAATAGAAAAAACAGATACTCGACGAGTTTAGAGAGCAGCTTATTCGAGTAATCGGGTACCCGAATATGCAATTTCTTGGTACTCGGTAAATCAACGAATATTCTCCAATTACTTATTCGAGGTCGAGTTCGATTACTCGACCTCGAATAAGTAATTGGAGAATACTCGATGATGTTCGAGTACTCACACAGCCCTACAATTTTGTGAAATGGCTCCTACCCGAGGCTACAACGCAAACGCAAAAATGGAATGGCTCTGGTCGTCTGCTTCTAAGGCAGTTTGATTTCGGAAGTAGGTAAGAGCGCCTATCTGTAGATTTTCAATAAATGTTGTTGGAAATATTGTCCTCCATCACTAAAAAACGATGCGTAGTAACGAACGCCTCGAGATAAAGAGTCAAGGTCATCACTGCTGCAAGATAAGTGCTATTCCAAGCGATTTCAGGAACCTATTTCCTCTAATCACAGAACGTATTTTCAAAAGCATTTTTTGGGGAAAAACGTATTTTTCGATTTTCCGATTAGTACGCCATCTATGAAACAAATTTGCTTCCTTTTCTTAAACGTCAACCGATTGAATCCGGCATTGTAACTGCTATCAACAATTACAATGCCCTTGGAAATTAATTGAATGTCGCTTTCAATAGAGGGCCATACACAGGCCCGGACTGGCCAGGTCAGCTAGTTGGCGATCGCCGAGGGCCCCCGGCTCAAGGGGGCCCCAAATTGCTTATAATAAATTTTTCCTAAAGGTCCTTTAGACGCGTTTGATGTTTCAAATTAATGTGCACGTAGAATCTAGTACACTTTAAACGTGATTTGTTGTCCTATAAATAACCATTTAAATTTTATTCCATACCCCCCATCACCCGGTAAGTAGGCCCCTCTTCAGTCTCTAGCCGAGGGCCCCCATTGGAGCCAGTCCGGGACTGGCCATACAAGAAAGGATTCGGAGAAAGCAAGCCTCTTTGATGGTGAAATTAGACCACATACTATTTATAAAACTTTCAACGAACTCCAAAAAGTTCAAACGTACTAAACATATGCCAAACAATATCAAAACGTATTCTCGTATCATAAATTTTCCAAACGTACTAAATACGACTAAATAAATGCAAAACGTACTAAAAATTTGAAAACGTATTAAAAAGTACAAATGTACCGCTCGGTCGGCTCTTAACAACAAACTGTAGGCAGGGCCGTTTTAACCTTTCCGTAGGCCTTAGGCAAAAATCTCTCATTTACCGACCTTATTATACGGAATCGTAGGCCCTAATGTATCCTAAAATTTTCGTAGGCCCTAGGCACTTTGCCTAGTCTGCCTTATTTATAAAGCGGCCCTGAGTGTAGGATATCATCTAAGTGGCGACCAAAGTAGACCCCGCGAAATTTTGACCGGTGGCGGCGATCCGGTGATATTTCATCGGTGGCGGCGGCGCGATCGGACCAAAAATTAACGGCGGCGGCGTCGGCGGCGTGGCGGGGCGTTTATATGAAATTTCGTAGAACATAAACTGTTTTTTATTTGCCCTACCAAAGTAATAATAGACCGATAAAAATATATCCTGTAAATGTCTCTTCTCTGCTACAAACTGGGAATTCAAAAAGGAGGAAGAGAAGGGGTTGTTAGTCACATGTTCGTTGCTGCTAGCGCCATCTAATTGAATTTAAGTGGTTCGATAAATACATCTACACAGAAAAAACAACGTTTAGCTTTTCAACATTTGAATTGCAATTTAACGCGTTATAAATGTAAATGGATACTTTTGCCGTTGATTCACTAAACACCAAAGTGTTTAAATCCAAAATGGCTAAACGACTAAACACGAGGAGCAAGCGAAAATCTATAAAAACGCGTAAAAAACCTAGGCGTTTAACAAAATCAACATAAACCTAAACATCTGTGTTTTAAAGTGTTCAAAACGGATCCACTCAGAAAAAAACAACGTTTAGCTTTTAAACACTTGAATTGCAATGTAACGCGTTATAGATGTAAACGGACCAAATGGCTAAACAACTAAACACGAGAAGGAATCGAAGATCTATAGAAACACGTTTGAAACTTAGACGATTAACAAAATTAGCATAAACGTAAACACCTGTGTTTTAAAGTGTTCAAAATGGTTCCTCTGGGATATAGATTTGAAACGGCTTCTGTTATAAAAGCCAAAGTTTCCGCTAATAACGCGTTAGATCCGACTGCGCCGATGTAACCGTTTATTTTGCTTCTTTCAAATTCTAATGTTCCTCACAGATTTAGTTATAATTCGTAAACTAGTTATCCTACGGATTTGCGGTCGGTGAAATTCGGTACTAAACAATACGTAACATCCGAAAGTATGGTTGGTCTTGTCCAATATTTAGTGAAATTTACAGAAAATCACGTTTTTGAGTGTACTTTTGGTCATAACTCGGAAACTATTAGTACTAGCGACCCGCGTTAACACATACTACAGAACGATACCCAACTCGACCAGAGTTCTAAATTTAAAAGGTATTTCATATCAGAGAAAAACGACCACGTAATTCAGTACAAATTACTCGGAAACAGTTCATCGTACAGACCTGTGGTTGGTCTCATTCGACTCAGCGTTAAAATTATCATCGGGCACAACGCAAACGCGGTCCAATTCGTTGAAAGTAAATTTCGGGGCCAACTGCCCCCTATTGCCTCCTTTGCCCCACCCCCCAAAAACTATGTTCGCCACCCCGCATCGCTGCGGACTCATCATCCTTAAAGTAGGCCAAATTGCAAGTTGGGGCGAATTTTGCCGTTGAGCTATAGGGACGGTTTGCAGTCGTATATTTTATTATACCTCTCGTGAAAAACGTTCGTTTACAAGCCACCCCCGCGTCCCCCGGCTTGAAATTTGGTGATTCAATTCGGAAACTACTTAGTTCTTAACGTCATCTATCGTTCGGTTTTTAAACAAATATACGGAATTTTACCCGCCAAAATAGTCAAGTCGTCTGCTAAGTTTATATATGTTTTATAAATGATTTGTAATTTCTGACAATAGAGTAATGGCCGGCACTCCGTAGTTTTAACCATGGTCGACATTTTGGTCGCGATTTGTTATCTATAGGAAAAGCATGGGTGACGTGCCGTGACGTCACACTGCCATTACTCTATACATTACTTTCCTGTATATCATTCCAATGACTTAAATTAGTAAATATCACTAGATTATCATCGCTGTCATGTATTTTAAATAGTGTAATTAACTTCAATATTCCAATGGCCAAGGTCTTAGGCCGAGGAATAAAAATCAACCTATCTGAAAAACTAATTCCTTCATCATCACAAGGTGCTCTTTTTTAATATTCCCTACATTTACAAAATATAATTAATGGGTGCGGCTCTGATGTCTGCATGGCTCCTGATTATTATAGTTGCTAGAAGACTTGGAAACAGCGGTAGTCCTGGGGCCAACGGCCCTTAAAAAAATCAGGGGCCCCTTAAAATAAATCAATTGAACGGGGGTAGCGGGCCACCAGGGCCCTCATAATAAATTAAAACATATTTTTTAAGCTGTTTCTTAAACGCTGTCTTCCTACCCTAGATGAGAGCGAAATCTAGCGTTACTGATAGTCTGATGTGTTTCAAATTTTACTACTTAAGCCCAGTTCACACTATACAATTAATTGGGCCACTTAATTGTATCCAACTAATTGTACAGTGTGAACAGAAAAAGTGGTGACATATAGTATAAACAGAAAAAGTGGGGACAATTCTTACAATTATTCGGCTCACACTATACAATTTTCTTGCTTACAATTAGTTGGATACAATTAAGTGGCCAATTAACTGTATAGTGTGAACTGGGCTTTAGTTACGTTTAATATGTTTTGAACATCTGGCAACGCTGTTCCTTAGAAATATTCGCATAGTCGCGTTATTTATGCTTGACTTCCATTTCAAGACGATTCCGAGCTGATCACGTTTTTCTTTGAAAGTAAGGCTACGTGAGAGATTATTTTATCTCTGATTAACAATTACTTGCAAAATAGAAGAGTTGCTTCTTCTTGTATATTAATGTAATTCCAAATATCTGCGTAACGAAAATTTAGGCCTAAGTTAAGCTTGGATGTAGTATTGTACTATTATCATGAATACCAGTGCTAGTCTGCCTAATGAAATCTATAGCTAAACGATTAGTAAATAAAAACTTAAACATTTTAGTTCTAAGCTAATTATTAATTCGATCAAAAAATTAATATGAAATTCAACAATGTTATTACAATTTAGGGAAGACAATAATTATAAATGCTGAAGGTAAAGTTAAACTAGCGAAGAGGTTAAAAGTAGGAAGGGGTTAGTCTAGAAATTAAGCTTAGAATATAATTATTGGCAAATTGATATTATTGAAGTGAAGTAGAACTCATTAATGCATGCAATGTGGTTTAGACAAAATTTTTACTAACTTGACCACCTGACTCCTATTGTCGAAAAACCGATGGTGGTAATAAATAAAGTCAGTACCATTGCGGAGGGGGCGGTTTGATCTGGGCTGCATTTTTAACGTGAGGCAATGTCATTTTCAACGTATTTTGCGTTGGTACAGGGCCGTTCTTAAAGCGCTCGTGGCCCCGGGCGAAATGCATGGGCGAAACTGAGAGTAGAGGCCCTCCGGTATATACATCCCTATGGTAAAATTTTAGAGGCCCTGGGCGACCGTCCTGCTCGCCCCTCCCCCCCTTAAGAACGGCCCTGTATGTTGGTATTATAACTGCCGGCCAAATTAAATGTTAGCCCAGGGCGCCAAAACCTCTATTTACGTCACAGAACGCAATATATATATATATGTAAACACGCAAATTTATCGTCTAAATGATTCTTGGGCATCTTTCGTTGTAGAAACACAACTTACTAAATATTGTCCACGCAGCTCAAAAGCTTCTTTATGAGCTCTACTTCACTTCACATCAGTTTGGTTGGGTCAAATAATAAAGACAAACAAAAAATGAAGTTTTAGGAAAGAACATAGCTGAACGGGCTCGTCTCACACCAAGAGCCCGAGCTCGATTTGAAGCTAAGCTCAGCCTTTTTATGAAAATGATACGAGCCCGAGAAGAGACCAAAACGTTGTGGTCATTTAATTTGAGCCCGAGATGAGACCTTTATATTATAGCGTATTTTTGTGTGCTCGAACTGAAACTATTTTAATGCAGCGTATATTTGTGAGCTCGAGATGAGACCATTAAAATATAGTAAATTGCATTGACCCTTAGCGGAGTCCAATATAATGTACTACTACGAGTCCGGGCTGAGACCATATTTTTGTAACGAGGCCGATATGAGACCTTTTTATTTTTAAGAGACGGTTGTGTCCGTTTTGGCACGATTATATTTCCCCTTGGCCACTGGGGAGCGCTGCGGAGCAGAGCAAGAGTACGTACTTAATAATCGGTCCCCAAAATCGTCATTTGTTAAAACCACCAAATATTTAAAATTTGTGGAAGAACATCATATTGATATAAAATGTTTGATAATCAATAAAATATTTTTTTCAAATAAAAATTTTCTTTAGAATCAATTTTTTCTTTGAATAATCCGAAACGTCTCAAGAACTCGATACGTTTGGAATTCTAATGTTGCGGGAACTTGCCGCGTTTGAATCTTAAACGTTTCAAGAACTCGACGCGTTTGAATCTTAAACGTTTCAAGAACTCGACGCGTTTGAATCTTAAACGTTTCAAGAACTCGACGCGTTTGAATCTTAAACGTTTCAAGAACTCGACGCGTTTGAATCTTAAACGTTTCAAGAACTCGACGCGTTTGAATCTTAAACGTTTCAAGAACTCGACGCGTTTGAAACTTAAACGATTCGACAACTCGACGCGTTTGAATCTTAAACGATTCGACAACTCGACGCATTTGAAACTTAAACGTTGCGACAACTCGACGTGTTTGAAACTTAAATGATTGGAGAACTCAACGCGTTTGAAACTTAAACGCTTCCAGATTTCGACGCGTTTGAAACTTAAACGATTGGATAACTCGACGCGTTTGAATATTACACGTGTCAAGAACTCTACGCGTTTGAAAATTAAACGTTTCGTCAAATAGACGAGTTTACATTTTAAGCACTACAAGACCTCAACACGCATAAAACAATCATTTCTAGAACTTAACATGCTTTAACCGAAAACGTTTTGTCTACTCAACGCGTGTTGGTATAGCATATGTCTGTGAAAGCGTTGCATTTTCCCGTTTAGAAAAACGTCTAGAATTTAAACATTGTTTTTTTCTGTGTACCTTCCTCATTTTGAGAGGCCCGAATCGGATTGCAGATTTATACTTTTAAGTTGATTATTTTACGTGTATTGGTTAAATATAAAGATGAATAATTTAAATGTGAGAGGCGGTTCTATTTGTTGCGTGAAAAACTGTCGGAATATAACTAATAATTATTATTACATACTTTTTCATGGTCGTTGAAGACTCCATTATTTACAACTTTACAAGACCAGAAAACCTTCTGCTATAAACTACAAATTTGTAAGAGAGCGTTGCGCCATTACGGAAATTCTATAAAAAAGGCCAATCGTTCCGCAAAATAGTTGGCTGTTAACTCCCTAATAAACAAAAAATAACCAATCGTAGTTATCCTGTACTTTCAAGGTGTAAGGGGGGGGGGGGAGGGTATAAAGGAGAAGTCGAGATTTAGGAGAATATTTTTATCGGTCTATTGAAATGTGAACTACAATTTTGTTAAAGCTGCAAAGAGATTGATATCAACGGAAAATCTGGTAGCCCTGTTAAGAAATATTATAAAACGTCGGCGTGCCTAGATCGGCGGCAACGGGGTCTCTCCCCACTGGTTCAAGGGGTTTCCCCCCTGCGCTCTTCGGTTTCCCCTTCCATAAAATCTTGTTGAGGTTAACGGTAATAGTGAGTGTAGGGAGCTGTTGGTTCGCGTGGTTTGCAGGGCTTGCCACCACCCTCCTACGCATTGTAACCCGGCCACCTGAATTAAAGACTTTAAAAGTCGCTCGATGACTTAGGCCTAAGGTTGTGCCTTGGGTAGGGCTGTGCGAGTACTCGAACATTATCGAGTACTCGGCTTTTTTTGAGGTCGACTACTCGAACTCGACCTCGAATAAGTAATTGCAGAATACTCGTCGATTACCGAGTACCAAGAAATTGCACATTCCGGTACCAAATTACTCGAATAAGCTGCTCTCTAAACTCGCCGAGTATTTTTTTCTATTATCGTTGCTTCAAAGTTCAAAGAGGGGATTTTACAACTTTTTGGGGGCGATAAACTGTACCTACAAAGTTGTGGAAACTGTGGTTCATTTAAATTAAAGGAATATTTTTCAGCATGGAATGTTACTTTATACTCCCTTTAAATTTAATTTCATAATTACTTGAATAACCCGACTCTTTAAAAGTATTACTCGAGGTTTTTGTTACTCGACTCGAATAAGAGAAAGTTTCCCCTTAATAAAGTACTCGATTACTCGACTCGACTTCAATATTAATCGACTCGAATACTCGATGAAAAAAATTTGATTCTCGATAACCGACTCGATTGCCTAAAACCACTAATCGCACAGCCCTAGCCTTGGGTATTAGCCTAGGTGATTATTATTTATTATTATTTTGGACGTAATAAAAACCAGTCAAAACGGGTTTCAAACTACAAAATAAATAGCTTCAGCAACGAAGTGTGTAGTCAATTGGAGGTTGCGATTTAATAACTCATAAATTAGCGTTACTTATTCTTTTGAAAGCGTTTACATTTTCAATAGACGATGTCGTTAAAATGGCTCGTGGCAGAAATTTCAAGTAAATACAAAAACTAGTTGTCAGTTCTTAGATACGTTATGATACACGTTGTCATTGGAGAAACAGACTTTCTTTAATAACCGTTGCGTTGCGAGAATGGAACGTACCTGAGAGCAAGTCAAAACACCCATTTGGAGAAAAAAGGTTCTTAGTGTTCAATTCGTAATAATTATAATAATAATCTAATAATTGTAATAATAATCTAATAATTGCAATAATAATCTAATAATTGTAATAATAATCTAATAATTGCAATACTAATCTAATAATTGCAATAATAATCTAATAATAGCAATACTAATCTAATAATTGCAATACTAATTTAATAATTGCAATACTAATCTAATAATTGTAATAATAATGTAATAATTGCAATACTAATCTAATAATTGTAATAATAATCTAATAATTGTAATAATAATCTAATAATTGTAATAATAATCTAATAATTGTAATAATAATCTAATAATTGTAATAATAATCTAATAATTGTAATAATAATCTAATAATTGTAATAATAATGTAATGAAATGAAATGAAATGATAATAATCTAATAATTGTAATAATAATGTAATGAAATGAAATGATAATAATCTAATAATTGCAATACTACTCTAATAATAGCAATAATAATCTAATAATAGCAATACTAATCTAATAATTGCCATAATAATCTAATAATTGTAATAATTATCTAATATTTGCAATAGTAATCTAATATTTGCAATAGTAATCTAATATTTGCAATAGTAATCTAATAATTGCAATAATAATCTAATAATAGCAAAATCAATCTAATAATAGCTATACTAATCTAATAATTGCAATAATAATCTAATAATTGCAATAATAATCTAATAATTGCAATACTAATCTTATAATTGCAATAATAATCTAATGAAATGAAATGAAAAGAGTGTTTAATGGGTATTAAAACAATACATGGAGTATCAGCAAGTTAATACACGCTTGTTACAAATAGAACACATAGAAGGATTATATAAAAGGTTATCGTTCAATAGATTTAACAACATTTGAAAACGGAGAAAAAAAGAAAAAAAAAACAATGAATATTCTGTTAAATCGAAGTAACATAAAAATTAAATAATACTTATGAAAAATTTAAGTTTTTAAGGTCGAAATTTTTGCAGGAAAATATATCAATCCTGGAAGCATACTTATTAGCTGTTTTTTGAATTCGGTTAACGGGGTCCAATGAACAAATTTTAGTTTTAAACAAACTTGTGTTACGAATTGCGTAGTTTGGAACAGACAGATTTAATTGTGATAATAGGTTAGGACAAGGAATTATATTATTCACTAATTTGTACAAAAATGCAAGTTCCACTTGCTTACGAGAATTGTACAATGTGTTTAAGCCAAAATCTTTGAGCATATTTAAATAATTGTGTTTACGAGTGTTTTTTAAAAAGAAGAAATAAAGATTTTCGATAAAGTTTCTTTGAATTGATTCAATTTTTAACAAAAGGTAGTCGCTACAACCACCTTAAACTAAGGAAACAAACATCGCTCTTATATTTCTCGCGAGTTTGAGTATTACACCCAACAAGCGTTTACAGGAACCTAATGTTTTATGAATTTGACTATGAAAATACAGGCCTTTTTCAAATATAACACCCAAGTCTTTGGTGCTATCATGTCGAGATACAGCTATTCCGTTTAAGTGATATGAATTCCTAATCGTATTGGTTTTCCTACTAAACGATACAAGTACCGATTTAGTTGGGTTTATCGGAAAATTGTTTATTGAGCACCAATTATTTAAAGAGTTCAAATCATTTTGAAGTAAGTGACCATCTGTGATGTTTCTTATTGCAATAATAATAATAGCAATAATAATCTAATAATTATAATAATAATCTAATAATTGCAATACTAATCTAATAATTGTAATAATAATCTAATAATAGCAATAACAATCTAATAATTTTAATAATAATCTAATATTAGAGCTCGGGGAAACGGATAAAAAAAATCCGATTAACTGTTTAATTATGGATATTATTCACGACTATTATACGATTTAATATGCAACAAATTCGTTTTTATTCGGATAATTTTCGGATATGGATATAAAAGAAATGAACGGAAAATTTCCTATCCGAACGCCGAGCCCTATCTAATATTATATAAAATTAAACGACACCTGTGTATATGTTAATACAGATTGAAGAGATTACTTTACTTACGCAGTAAAAACTTTAATATAAAATTTGGTAGATTATTATGGAAACAATAACGTTTATTTCTATGTTGCCAGACTCGTTCTGTCACCGGACATCGTCAACGTCGCACTCAACGTTTCATCTCAACTTAAAATTCACCGTTTTTGAACGGTTAATCAACGAGTTTTTGCTACATAGGCATAAAGTTACAGGGCCCTAAAATGGAAAATATATGAACGACCAAATTTTTTATTCTTTTAATTAAATTTAAAACTTCCCAACAAAAAATACATAACTATTCATTTTATATTCGCGACTGAAAAGAGTCTAGGTGTTGCCTAAGAATTAGATAAATTAAAAAGTCATAAGAACGTTTTTATTATTATATTAAAATGCAACTTTCATTATTTAAAAAGTCAAAATTACGAATAACGATGAGGAAAAACTAATAGCGTCTGCTTTAGCTCCTACCTATATAGGTTTCAATGGCGAACCGAAGAGGGCGTAGCAATAGTTTTCGGTCGCGGATAGTGTTATCCACTATTTCTTCATTATTCGTGTTTCCTGCTGTTCATGGAATAATGTACAAATTTTCAAAATAACATGATATTTCTTCATTCGTGCTTAGACTGACTATACAATTAAGTCATTAATTAAGAGACTAGTCTCCTAAACGTTAATAGAAATACGAAGCCGGCTGATATGTAAAGCTAAAATTATTTGTCCGAAAAATAATTTTAGGTGCCGGTGTGTACACCAATCGTTTTTTTATTAAAGACTGTACTCACACAAATGGATTAAGAACTGTAGTTCAAATAACTAAATACATTAAAAATGTATGTATCAAAGGATATCAACTGACCAATATGAAGTTACTCCCGAGTGTCAAATTTCAATACCCACCGGTAGAGCGCTGCTACTGCCACAGTCGATTGTGATAGGGTGGGTAGGTTTAAGCGTTTTGGTTGGGCCAAATATAATAAAAACGTCGTCAATAGCGTTTACCAACTTCTTGCCTGAACTCCGAAAAAATCAGCTCCATAGTTACCATGGTAACTAAAGATAAGACCACGACCAACTTTGGAGACGCGCTGTTCCCAACAAAGCATTGTCAAAGCTGGCCGGCTATGATAGGACTATGGCAGCGACCGATATCTCGACTTGCTTGACCTTCACACTCAGGTAGTGGAATTTACCTTTTTATATATTTATCTTTCAGTTTGCATAGGCACATCGAACTAGACGACAATGGGATGACAGTTCTGAATAAGGAAATGGTGAAATAGCAAAGACCATACTTCTACGAGTAATTCCCACGACATACTCCGGCCGTCGCATGCATCTGGGGGGCAGGAAATGCGGCTTACCTCTTGAGAACGACCACCTTCATCAAAAAGAATGCTTGTCAGACTGCCAAATCGGCTTCCCACGCCCTATCCCTCAAGTGCCTCACTTTTTTCGAATGCATGTGTGCGAATAGAGTGAAACAAATTCAACCGATGATAGAACCTTGGAGTCCACCATATGGATTTTGCTTCAAATCCAATTTGAAGAGGTTAAATTGATCGAGAGTCTTAATTTAGAAAGATCCACAGAACAGTTTTCTTGAGTTACATGTACCTATCAGTTTTAAACAAAATCTTCGGAGGTAGGGTGAACATTGCGGTTCAATTTGTCGAGAAATTTTCCCCACATTACTGTTAAGAAATATATTTTAGTGTACGGACAACCGGAAGTAGTACGTTTCCTAAGATTTCTTACACCTTGCGTTTTTCTGCATGCGCCTAACATATAGGACAATTTTATAAATCAAATTTATCTTCCCAACATGCACCAATGTGTGATTCCACCAAAACCTAAATCCGCAAAATTTAACCAAAGCCACGTTCACACGTACCCTCGGAAACGTTTTTCCTCCTTTCGATGTCGCTGCGGTTCTAAGCGTTAGGAAAACTGTTTGTTCACACGTTCGATTCCCAGTGAGTTTTGAAGAAAATCGGCATGAGTAGTAAAGTCGTACAATTAGGAGTTCGTCTGCTCACGTATTTGAGTAACGTTTTAAAAATTAAACATATACGCACACAGAAGAAATTTGTATTTTGATAAACAAATCATAAATCATAAATCATAATCAGCTAGGCTAATACCCAAGGCACCACCTTAGGCCTAAGTCATCATGCGACTTTTGAAGCCCTTAATTCAGGTGGCCGGGTTACAATGCGTAGGAGGGTGGTGGCAAGCCCTGCATGCCACGAGATCGAGCCAACAGCTCCCTACACTAACTATTACCGTTAACCTAGACAAGTTTTTATGGAAGGGGAAACCGAAGAACTCGGGGGAAAACCCCTTAAACCAGTGGGGAGAGAACTTGCAAACTCAACGCAGAAGGAGTTGTTCCGAGTTTTCACCCAGTGCCACAAGCTGGGATCGAACCCGGCTCCTCTTGCTGCGAGGCGAAAGTGCTAAAATTTCTTCTGACACATAAAAATCCACGGTTGTCGATTTTCTTTAAAAAAGCTCATGGCTTACAAAAACCGACTGGATGACGTCAGGAATCGCTGAAAAACTGGTCGACGAAGTGGTTCAGCCGAAGCGATCTGCAACGCTGGGACGCGCACCGGTCCTTGTTCACACGACGCCATCCAAACGTTGCGGGAGCACTCGCATCGTTTCAGAGGGTAGGTGTGAACGTAGCTCAAGTGAACTGTCACGTCATCTCTAAAGTGGCCCACCTGCGACGTTGAAACCCCAAAAACCTGATAACTTACCATTAACGTTAAATGATTTTATTCTTAAATGATTTAAGTATCGTGTTTATTGATTGAATCCTGGTGGTGACGTCAAACCCTTTTAAGTAACACCCAAAAGAAAAATAGGTTGTACGTTATTCGCGGAAGTAAAAATTCAGTTTATATCCAGTGGCAAAATATAAAAGATGGAATTGGAGGGGAGCCACCTCGATAAACTTTATTTCGGAGTGGGCCATAACACTATGGTAGCGTAATTTGAATTTCAATCCGGTAGAAGGCGCCACCTTATAGCTCGCTCGCTTTCTCGCGGAGGTGGCCGGGCAGGCGGGCAGGTAGGTAGGGGTCATTCTCAAACCAAACACGTTTTTACGACGATTCTAAAAGGGGAAACAGTTTGAGTTCTAAGAGTGGATATATATATATATATCTACGCCGTTCGAAGGGCAGCGCAGAAGGAACTACTTTATCTGGAATCGCGATACATCGCGAGCGAGTCGTAAACGGCGAGTGGGATCCGTCGGAGCGTATATGGGCTCCGAAATAAAACTGAGTTTCTTTCCCGCCTCCGACTTCGATGGAAAAGCGAGATACCCACTTCGATCCACCCCTTTTCTATGGCTATCACCGAAGAAAAGGGGAAAACCACTTTAAGGAGCGTTAGTTTGAAATCCTGCCAGTAGAGGGCGTCACATTGATTTATTTCACCCGCATCCGCGTGAATGGATAAAATACGGACCAAGAGTGGACTTCTCGTTCTGTCCCTAGGGTTTTCGAAACAAAGCGACAATTTACCGACACTTCAATTCAAAGCGCCACGGAAGTTGGCAACCGGGGAAAAAAATTGGTTAGTTGGCAACCGGGAAAAAAATTGGTTAGTTGGCAAACGGAAAAAAAATTGGTTAGTTGGCAACCGGGAAAAAAAATTGGTTAGTTGGCAAACGGGAAAAAAATTGGTTAGTTGGCAACCAGGAAAAAAATTGGTTAGTTGGCAACCGGGAAAAAAATTGGTTAGTTGGCAACCGGGAAAAAAAATTGGTTAGTTGGCAACCGGGAAAAAAATTGGTTATTTGGCAACCGGGAAAAAAATTGGTTAGTTGGCAAACGGGAAAAAAATGGTTAGTTGGCAACCGGGAAAAAAATTGGTTAGTTGGCAACCGGGAAAAAAAATTGGTTAGTTGGCAACCGGGGAAAAAATTGGTTAGTTGGCAACCGGGAAAAAAATTGGTTAGTTGGCAAACGGGAAAAAAAATTGTTTAGTTGGCAACCGGGGAAAAAAATTGGTTAGTTGGCAACCGGGGAAAAAATTGGTTAGTTGACAAACGGGAAAAAAATTGGTTAGTTGGCAACCGGGAAAAAAAATTGGTTAGTTGGCAAATAGAGATACAGTTGGCAAAAAGTTGACCTTTTGGGATTTGAAAACTTCTCCAGCGTTAATTAATTAATGTATTAGTGCCACCTTCCAATCCAAAGTCTGGTTTCGACAGAATGTCCTAGGTTAGCTTTCGCTGTCATGGTGACATTAATCAATTTTACGAACCCAATTTATTTTTTCAGAAATCATTAATCTTAACAAAATAGATAACTGTAACAGTAAAATTCTACTATTATTAACAATTACAATTTTCAATTTCTGTCCCTTTATTAATTAATGAAATTTTAGTCGGTTTGGATGATTTAGCGTTGAATTGACAACTTGTTGATGATCTTGAGTTCTCAAACAATGTTCATCAAAGGTTTATCAAAATATTATTATATTAAATAATAAAAATAATCTAAAATTCTAATTCAAATTACAAAAATTTGCTCTTTAAGTAGTATTTAATCACTTTCTGATTTCATTTTATTTGATCAAGTAGTATTTAATCACGTTCTGATTTAATTTTATTTAATCAAGTAGTACTTAATAACGTTCTGATTGTATTTTATTTGATCAAGTAATACTTAATAACGTTCTGACTTATTTTATTTGATCAAGTAATACTTAATAACGTTCTGATTTATTTTATTTTATCAAGTACTTCTTACTAACGTTCCGATTTTATTTTATTTTATCAAGTAGTATTTAATCACATTCTGATTTAATTTTATTTGATCAAGTAGTACTTAATAACGTTCTGATTTTATTTTATTTGATCAAGTAATACTTAATAACGTTCTGACTTATTTTATTTGATCAAGTAATACTTAATAACGTTCTGATTTATTTTATTTTATCAAGTACTACTTAATAACGTTCTGATTTAATTTTATTTGATCAAGTTGTATTGAATCACGTTCTAATTTAATCTTATTTGATAAAGCAGTACTTAATAACGTTCTGATTTAATCTTATTTGATAAAGTAGTATTTATTAACGTTCTGATTTTATTTTATTTGATCAAGTAGTACTCAATAACGTTCTGATTTTATTTTATTTGATCAAGTAGTATTGAATCACGTTCTGATTTTATTTTATTTGATCAAGTAGTATTGAATCACGTTCTAATTTAATCTTATTTGATAAAGTAGTATTTAATAACGTTCTGATTTAATCTTATTTGATAAAGTAGTATTTAATAACGTTCTGATTTTATTTTATTTGATCATGTAGTACTCAATAACGTTCTGATTTTATTTTATTTGACCAAGTTGTACTTAATCACGTTCTGGTTTAATTTTATTTGATTAAGTAGTATTTAATCACGATCTGATTTAATTTTATTTGATCAAGTAGTATTGGTATGCGTAGAAAATTTAAGGCAATGGTCAACCAAGACCACCAGGTCACGCTCAGAGAGCGTAGAAATATTTGCAGTACTCTTGATATAATATTAAATTTTATTTAATCAAATGTCGATCAAGTGTGATTCAGTATGGCTTATCAATTAATTTTGGATCAAATGGCACATCTTCGTATAAAATTGCGATGAACCATTTTCGTAAGGGCGGAATTTGTTCTCGGATGGCGGTTGGCTATACGTCGGCTTCATTTTTAGAAAGCAAATCCCTCCAGATTGGATCGAAAGTTTAAGGTTTCAAAAAGAGCAGCGGGGTCGCCTTTTCTTATGGAAACGTTATTACTACGAAATGAAGGCATTCGCTTCGTCTATTGGCAATCAAGGAGGGCTTAGAGTAACGATATTCCCCCTTTCAGCGGCGTTGTCTAGATAGAGCGTCACTAGTCAATTCAGGGCGGATGCGCGAAGGCCTGAAATAAAAGACAAAAATGTCTTCCATTTCCGAGCTCTTTTTAAGCAACATCCGACGTCACCGGTCTTACCTTACAATTCGCAAAGACGTTTCTTGGCGAGGAAACGTAATGAATTTGGAAGCGAGAGCGACACCGGTATCGAATTCCAACAGGCTCGTTAATTTGACTCGTTTCCATGAGGATTTCTAGCAAAAAAAAACCATTTGCAAGGGGCTTTAGGCGAACCTAAGCGCTTAAGTTTAACCCGTGGAAAATTGTTTATTGTATGAATACAAATGTGATCTCTCAGAATTTATAAACTAACAAGGAGAGTACCCGAGGTGTTTATTGCCGATTTTGTTCAAAGTCGGCTGTAATGTAGACCTATATGAGATATGAAATTTCCCAAAAGGAGACGTTGCACTACCCATTCCATTTGCCATGGCAACCGAAAATGTTTTTGACCACTTAAAACAAAAAATCTCTATTTAAAAAAGCATGGGATTTTCTCGGTTTATTTAAAAAATAAATAAATTCATGAAATGGGTAATTTGGATCACATTTAGGTAAATTTCATCAAGTTTAGGTAAATTTCATCACGTTTCGGTAAATTTAATCAAGTTTGGGTAAATTGGAAAGTTTTGGGTAAAATAAGGAAAAAAATTTATTTTTGTTTTAAGTGGTCAAAAACATTTTCGGTTGCCATGGCAAATGGAATGGGTAGTGCAACGTCTCCTTTTGGGAAATTTAATATCTCATATAGGTCTACATTACGCCCGACTTTGAACAAAATCGGCAATAAACACCTCGGGTACTCTCCTTGTAAGTTGGAACAAATATAATAAAATAAAAAATATCGGTTTTATACATCAGCGTTATTAGAATTGGCCAGTTCCAACTTTGAAGTGGGGTGGCGGAGTGGTTAGCGCTTTCGCCTCGCAGCAAGAGGAACCGGGTTGCGGGACTGAGTGAAAAATCGGAACTACTCCTTCTGAGTTAAGTTTGCAAGTTATCTCGCCACTGGTTAAAGGGGTTTTCCCCCGAGTTCTTCGGTTTCCCCTTCTATAAAAACTTGTAGAAGTTAACGGTAATAGTAAGTGTAGGGAGCTGTTGGCTCGCGTGGTATGAAGGGCTTGCCACCACCCTCCATTGTATCCCTGCCACCTGTTGAAAAGACATTATAAGTCGCTAGATGACTTGGGCCTAAAGTGGTGCCTTGGGTATTAGCCTATCTGATTATTATTATGTATTATTATTACGGTAAGGTTTTCAGCCCCTTCTAGATTTCTTTAAACTATTTCAAAAAAGTTCCTTTTTCGACTGGCTAAAGCCTTTATTGTCGGGTTCGATTACTGGCTTCTGCAATTAAATGTTTCAGTAAATATCTATTATGTAGAGCTTGGTAATTTTAATTAAAAAATGTGTAAATTTAAATTTTTACGACTAGCATTTTTTAAAAGCTTTAAACTATTTTTATAGTTCCCAAAAAAATAGTAACTTATATTGTAGATTAATATTATTAATATTATTATAATTATTTTTATTAAAAATTATTCATTTATAATAAAATATTAAAAGATTTAGTTGAGCAAAGCGACCGCAATTGTAATTCAAATTTCCAACACACCGTCACACGGTGGCACTGATGTCAGTATCGGTTGGTTTTGGGGAAAAGCTCGTATTTCGCATTACTGGGAACAGGTGAATGTTTTATTCGCAATCTTGTAGGTTTTCCTAAAAATTGCCAGTGTTTAAAAGCTAATGTACAAAGAGGCTATCGCCATCTTTATTTCATATTATTAATTGAAAACAACAGTCATCCGAAGGTATATTTAAAATTGAAAATATCTTAAATTACTCAACAAAACATTAAAAAAATATTTCTTAAATTATTACGTTAACTTTAATGAACGCGAATAATTAAAAATAAATTGCGAAGAAACCTTGACTTTATTGAAGAAAAAAAAATAATACTTGGACCAGTCATTTTCTTCCAGCATAGCCGCCATAGTCAACGTGTATACCCGTTTGTAAATTATTGCCCTACGGGTGTCGGCTTAATCTCTCGCGAACAACGCAAACTTCAAGAAAACGCGAAGGAGAGCGGAGAGGAAAATGCCGGCAAACTTTAAGTTAAATAATTAAGAATCGAAGGAGCGGATGGGCTTTTAGAAAATTCCCGGGAAAAATGGCGGCGATTTTGTAGGGCCTTTGTCGAAAGGCTTTGTTTCCGAACCTCCATTAAAAGCTTAAAGATATTTTCTAGACTCGCAACATTTCTCTTTACAAGATACTTGTCTCCCAACAACTTCCTACCGGCCAGTTACCAACTCCGCGTCAAAGGCTAAATCAATATCGACGTTTACTGCCTCTCTCGCTCGACGAATCCCCGTACCTTTAAAGGCATCGGGATAGCTTAACCCGGCAACAACGGTAGAAGGGCACCCGCGTCGCGGGCGATGCTGTAAACTCCGGGCGGGATAATGGAGGTACCAAAAGCTAAAAACACCTTTGGAAAAAAGGGACGGTAGAAAGAAGTCTTTATCCCGCACTTTGACGCCACTATACGGAAACACTCGCTAAAAATCCTTAATCCAGAGTTGTCCTTAAGACCTAACAAACATTCGTAGGCGTTTGCCGGATATCCGAGCCTAAATAGACTGCTAACAAGGATTCTAGAAAGCTCTAAGCGTTTCAAAGCGACAACTGGCTTCTTTCAACGCCTGCCTTATAGCTTTCCCGTAAGAGCCAAATGGAAAGATCGTGAACCGATTATGCCAATCCATGTACAACAACGAAATAGAGTAAAAATGTCATAACTTATACCGTAAGGGGAGACAAAAATTATATTACTATATTAAGGGTCAGATCGTTTATTTCGCGTCAATAAATCTATTTGCTAAGCTTTGGCGTAAGGGAAAATTGGGAGTATTTGGATTTCGAATTTGAACGTCGAAATAACCTTTTAGTCGACGCAACGCGGTGAAGAAAGGGCGTCGCTATCTTTTTCATTTGCATATTTGGCAACAAATCCGCGGCTTAGCCCTATATTTCAGACTTCAGCTATCGGAGAACGAAAGGGGGTTTGGCGGCAAAGCGCCAGGGCTAGTTCTCCAAAATTTGACACCTCAGGTAGTCAAAGCCCCCGAACGAGGGAATTGAGATAAATCCTCGCCAGAATTCCCCTCGAGCAAATGAGGATAGCTTCCGCTGTCACCGTGGGGGGATTATTCCGAAGACAGAGACGTTGGAAATTCGCCGTATATACTACTCGCGGCTTAATAACCAATACCTTAATCAAACAATTTGAATAACACGCCGCCCGCTCTAAATACAAATCCGTCGAAGAAGAGGAAAAAATTAGGAAAATGAAGAAGGGGAGGGGGGGGGGAATGTCACGAGCGATTTCCCCGAACGTGACGAATGGTGCTAGGCGCGAAACTAAAACTAGCAGGCAACAAATTTAATAAATTTTAAAGTCAGCTCTTCTCTCAATTAAGGTTCAAAGGGAAGGCAGTACGGAAGTTGAGAGAGTAAAAAGGCTTTTATTCCCCCAGGGGCTCCGTTAGATGGCACTGCTAATTAAACAATGTCCGTGTCTTCAAAAACAAGTCTGTAATAGAGACGCGGGAGTACCTAAGGGCCAATTGCGACGCCGAGAGAGAGAGGGACTCGGTTTTAATTCTTATTCGGCCCCGAGTTATACGCAAAATTTCATACTATAAATTTCGGAAATTTTCCAAACCAGCCCAATTTGGGAAAATTGAAGCGCGGCGAGTCGGGGCTCCTCTGGCGTCTGTTTCAGATTTTGAGTGAAAATCCGATTAAAACTTCCGGAGATTATATCTGGCGAATCTTAGAATCCCGAAGGTTTTAATTAGGAGCTAGATTAATTTTTGTGGGGAGAGGAAAGGGAAACGGCTGATTTCCAACTGTACTTATCAAATTCTAATGGCGAAAAGCCTTCGCCAAATATACGACTAGACCCACGCTATATTTTGGGAAGATTATTAATTTTTCCGAAACAATATTAAGTTTATTTCCATCCAAAATACTCGTTTCTTTTCCCCCATAATTTACGTATGGCAGTACTGCCCTTAATTAGAATAATTTCCACTGTTGGTTTTCGATGGGCGTCGCTTAGTAGAAAATGCTTTAGCAGGGCAGATGAAGAATGAGTAAGGTCACGACGAGCGCCAAGATTTAAGCTCTCCATTAGACTTGGTATAATTCACGCGCTAGGGATAACGGGCCAAGTTTTCATTTCCATGTAGCTCTATCTCACGTTTTATTTATTTTCGCAAGACTCAAATGCCGCCATCTATTGAGCGAAATTGAAAGTACTTATAAAGGCAAATTTCACAAATACCAACTTTTTTAAATACTACTTATATAAGACTACTTTTGGAATATACTATCACGATTATTTTAAATCTACAATAAGTACTTTTATTATATTATATTATTTTATTAAAGAGTAAAATTACATTACATACCATTATCGTGCCAGATTACTACTAATAGTATAAAATAAACGTACTTATAAAAAATAATGTATTTATAAGAATGTTTTTAGAGAAAGTCGATTATTTCATATTCAGAGTATTTCACAAAATATATCAATATTTTACATGTGTATTACTTATTAATAGGTTGAAAACAAAACCTACGTAACATTAATTACTTGGTTTTTGCTTTAAAGAGTAATTTGAATTTAGGAAGGAAAAGTAATATTAATGGCGAAAACTGCAATATTCTAACTCAAAATTTCGCAAAGAATATAAACTTTTTAGAAAACACGTCCGGCCTTAACAAAGCACAACCAAGTAACTCTGCATCGTCTGCTACGATTGCTGCTTCATAGCAGGCTGTGTTTGAAAAGCGTTCATTTCAAAATAGATGATCATTCGTTATATCATATGTAACATAATTTCTCATAAGTGTATTAAAAATTTAAATGAGACCTTTATTGTTTCAAAGGCACCAAAGATAATACGGACTAACGTCGAGTAAAACTGGTTTTAACTTCCTTCCATCCCCGCCAGAACTAGTTTTGATGACGATAAAACGGTCATCGACTGGGAAGTGACGTCAATTACATCATATCCTTGCAACGAGGTCTCATTGAGAAAAAGTTATTTCTGGCACACTTAGGAGTAACTATGTTACATATGGTTTTATTGTAAAAGAGTTGGAAGGGGCAGAGGATACTTTCTACAATTATTGACCTCTGGACTAATCCATGGGGAAATGCTACAATGAATTGGGGTTTTTTTTGGTATTTAAAGGGAATATAACCTCAGGTATTTGGTGTGGAACACCAACGTTTGCAGATCTAGCCGCTCTTGCCTTTGGCTTTAAAAATGTTTGGCGCCACTGTACAGGGAAATTTTAAAAATTGAAGGGGTCTTCCTTAAAGATTGCTTTGCCGGTTATATTCCCTTTAAATTTAATATATTTAGGGCTAGAGTCTAAAACGAAGATGATTATAGAGGTCAGACTGTGAGGTGATATTTTATTAAAAAAAATCTGCTGGTGCATATAAAAAACTTATTTGATTTGTATAAAAACCTCGCTTTTGTGGTATTGTGTTTGTAGATTGATAAAGTCCTTAGGGCGAAAGCTCTCGTAACCGGGTTTGTTACACCCACGGGTTTTTAAATAAAAATAACCTTAGATACTTCCTACATGAGTCTCCTCCTTAAAAGTTTTGAATTATTAAAATTACCATGGACTTGAACAATTTTACTTATCACTATATGCCAAACGATGTTGCCCCTTTATATCACAATTTCAAATATTCAGAGCACTCTGGGAGCAAACAGAGCAGCCCAATGAAAAACGGCATAAGAAAGTACCTTTTTGGAAATGTATTACTTAAAACGACATGTTTTTTTTGCATTATTTAATGCATTTCTTGTGAAAATAAAAATATTTAATATTTAATCAGTTTTGAGTATAATTCCACCAAAATATTTTTTACTACTAACATGAAAAAAGTGTAATGTATTATTTTAATATGACAAAAATAAGTAAACAGACTTATGTGAATAATGCTTTAAAAATTTTGGGACAAGAAACAAGTAACTCAAGAATAATAATAAACCATGGATTCTTCAGTTTCTTTATATGAAATTAATTAATTTTGTGGCTATTATTTATCAATAAAAATAACTCACAAAATTTTTAAGATATTGTGGTTGTTTATATATTTAAACAATAAATGAGATTTATTGGCACGCGATATCTCGTGCGGGTGTGTGACATATAAAATCAAAGGTTGATCGTGTCCCACAGTGTTGCCTAGGTTAGTCTAAAAATATTCATTGTTTTACCCCACAGCTCCATGTGGTGTCTTTTACAAATGCGGGTGCCTATTGAGATACGATTTTAAATTAAATGTGTCATACATGTATAACCCTATCACTGCGTACGCAGTCGAACAACCGTTTCAGCAGTTTAAAGGTTGGCAAAACCACCGTGTGACGGTAAGCGTTAACGGATAAATTTGCGATTGCGTTTTTTTTTTCGTTAACGCCCACCGTCGCTACGTTTGTTATAAGTGCGTATTCTCCAACTTCTTCTTATAGAATTTTGGGACAAACCGAGTGCTCAGTGTTATGGCAACCTCTCAACTTCCAATGGCAGGGTTTCCACCAATTGTTTACGGTAATCGTCTTAGTTTCAATTTGCGATAGTATCGAGCGGGATTCGAACCCGAGCCCTCCTGCATGACAGGCGAGTGTTCTACCATAGAACCACCGATACATGTTACAGTACGCAGAAAATTATAAGCTCAGCTTAAGCGAAAGCGTTTATTACAAATTAACAGAGTATTAAATTTCGGTTTTTATTAAAATAGAACGAAATTTCGTGTTCCATTTAAATTATTGCATCGAAGATATTATAATGTAGCGTCTTCTCTTTTGATTAAAAAGAATGCGCCGCCCAGGCTTTGAACCCGAACCCTTCGAGATGGCAGGCGAATGTTCTACCACAGAACCACCGATACATGTAACATTTATTTGAAAATTATAAATTATTTAACTGATAAACTTGTTCTGTATATAGGGTTAAATTCAATTGTGAATTGTTTTAGTACGTCTAACTCGCTGTTGTAACTACTTAATTTATATTATTCTGAATAAATTAAACTCGGTTGTTTGGTATCAATTATTTAAATTAAAATTTTATACCGGGCGGGATTGAACCGGGATTACGTTTTTAGTAAATAACTCTGAATTGCGGATATATCTTTAAGGGTCATCTCGAGAGATTAATACCACTAGGGACAATTCTTCCGAGGAGAGGTATATTTTGGCTTGCCAACTTGTTTACATTGTTGACCCGGCAATTGCGTAACGAAATACGTGCCATCAAAAATCAAGTTCCGTTCACCTTTAGCCATTTAAATTTGCTATTTTTTGTGATCGAATAATTATGAGTGATTAAATATATGACATATGATGGAAACGAAGTACGCGAATGGGAACGAGATGAATCTGATAGTCAGCCTAATAAAACGAGGATTTCATCTTCGGAAAAGAAGTCAAAAGTGTAAAATATAGTTCGTTTTCGATGATAAATAACCCGAAGAATACGTTTTGACAAAAAATGGGGGTCCGCTGGGATAAAGCCTCGCTGCCCCCTCCACCCCCCGGCTCGCGTGATAGAGCGCTCCTGTCAAAGTTACATTTTCCCTGCCATTTTTAAACTTGAAACAAATTGTCAATGTTAAGCCAATCAATAGTGAAATAGATGTCGCTAGAGAATACAAAACACTTTTTACGCCCCGTTCCTGGCACCGCGCTATTGCACCTCACCGACAAAGCTTCAAAGAGACGTACGAAATATAATGTCACGTAAATAATACACTAATGAAAATGCTGACATAAATGACAAAACATTTAGAGTATATTGGAAACTACCGAATAATATTCCAGAACTTCATCGCCTTTCGTTCACGAAATAGTCGGATTTACACTTTCTCTATATCAAAGGTCTATACTCCAAATTGTAAAGGTAGATTTTATCAGAAGCCTCTAACTCCCTATACCGTCAGCAGGGCCGTTTTAACCTTTCCGTAGGCCTTAGGCCAAAATCTCTCATTTGCCGAATGCCGACTTTTCGGACCTTCGTAGGCCCCATTATTTGGAATCGTAGGCACTAATGTATCCAATAATTTTTTAGGCCCTCAGTGCCATATTTCCGCCTAGGCCAACCTAGGCCGTGGCCTAAGGGCCCATCCTTGGAAGGGGCCCTCCAGTGACCGCAATTACTGTATTCGAAGGTATAAATCTATAATATCAATCGTAATTTATATTGGAGAAATTCCTAGGTAGAAGATTTTGTTTTAAAATTACCAAAATTTCTACCTGGCAGTTTACGGACGCAGCCTTAAATGACAATGTTGCATAATTAAATCAAATCAAATAATTTTATTTTAAATTTGTTACATATTTTTGTAGTAAGAGGGCCAAGTCAGCATGTGACTTATAGCCCTCGCTTTTTTGAGTAAATATAATAAATAACTATCAAATGAGGAAAAAAAACTCGTAAAATTAACAGTTAAATGTAAAGTTAAAAAAAAGAATGTAGTTACATAACGGAACAACATTAAAAAGTAAGCATTATTTTTAGATTGGAGCTAATTACACAAATTATCGTTTGAGATTTAAGGACTCTTTAACATTATTTGAAAAAGTCTTCAAAAGCTTGTTTTTTAAAAATTCGTTTAACAGAGGAGTAATTTTTTACATCTTTTATCGTTTCATACATGTCATTATACATTTTTACACCACGATAAAATATTGAATTAATTGATTTTGAAGTTTTACATATTGGTAATTTCAATAAATCATTATTTCTGGTGGTTGTGGTTAAATTGTTAAGTGTAAATAATTTTTCTTGGTCAGTCGTAATATTTTTGTGTATAAAATTTAAATTTGCATAATTGTATAATTGGTATATATTTAACAAGTTACTTTTTTGAAAGAGTGGTTTTGTAGCGGATAACCAGCTATTATTATAAATCGATCTAAGCGTGCGTTTTTGCAGTACTGTTATTCTTTTAATATTATTATTGGTTGTATTACCCCAAACTGCTATTGCATTTGTAATAAAAGGATAGAAAAAACAGAAGTAAACGTCAAATAATACATTTCTAGGGAAGATTTCTTTGCATTTTCGTATTAGATAAGATGAGTTCGATAATTTATTACATATAAAATTTATGTGTGCATTCCAGTTTAATTGATTGTCGAACCATACTCCTAGATATTTATATTGGAGTACTCTTTTAATTTTTTCTCCTTTTATATATAAGTTACACATTGAATCATCGATATATTTGCCTTTATTACAAAAAATTATAAATTCCGTTTTGGTTCAGTTTAGCTTAATACCGTTATTTTCTAACCAATTGTTTAAAATGTTTAAGTAATCATTTGCAATTTTTATAGCCACATCTAGTTTAGCGTTACTAATTAATAAAACAGTATCGTCTGCGTATAATTTTAAAAGACCTGGCAATATATTTGTTATGTCATTGATGAATAAATTAAAGAGTAATGGGGTACTCCGATTGTTATTTCATTAGGTTCTGATAGTGTTTTATTTAATTTTGTTACACATTTCCTTTTTTTCAAGTAACTTCTAATCCAGTTTAGCGCTAAACCTCTTATACCTAATCGCTCTAGTTTTTGTAAGAGTCTTTTGTGAGGGACACTATCAAATAAAAACCCCAAGGCAATATTGCGAAAGGTCAAGAGCATTAATAATTTTTTTATATAAAGTGGTTATAGCTTGCTCCGTACCCATACCTGACCGAAACCCAAATTGGTCTATTGATATAAGCTGAAATTTCTTACAGAACGAATTCATTCTTAATAGGAAACATTTATCGAATATCTTGGAAAAAACCGAGAGAACTGATATGGGTCTATAATTGTTAGCTAACTCTGGGTCTCCTTTTTTTAAAATTGGTGAAATTATAGTATTTTTTAATTGATCGGGGTATTCCCCGTTAGAGAAAGAAAGATTTACAAGGAAAACTAGTGGGGTTATTATATAATTCATAACATGTTTAATAGGCTTTGGGTGAATTCCATCTAGACCAGGAGAACTTGAGTGCGGCAAATTAACAATAACTTCAGTTACTTCCTTTTCAGTCATTGGATAGAGAGCGCAGGTCGAAGGATTGTCTTTTAATTCAAGAGGGGAATCATAATTCTTATTGGAGTCTACAACTGTAACGAAGTGAGTATTTAAGCTATCAGCTGTAAGGCACGTAGGGGTTTTAATTGAAGGTTTATTTTTACCAATTACCGTATTAATTATTTTCCATTTGTCTTTACTAGATTTAGCCATTTCTATTTTTTTACGAACAAAGTTACTCCTTGCATTTCTTATCTGATTGTTACAGTAGTTTCGATATGCTGAATATTTAATTTTATTTTCAGAAGTAGGATGACGTTTGAATATTTTATAAAGAGTACGTTTTTTTTTAATAATTAGTTTTATATTGTCCGTAATCCAAGATTCTTTTGATAATGATATGTTCTTATAAGCAAAGCACTTTTTGTAGATTTGCGTTATTTTGTCACTAAAAATATTATAGGCTTCATTAACTTCAGTTAAGGTGTATAATTGTTCCCAGTCAGTTTGAGCGATTCTTTGGGAAAAGTTGTTAATATTTTTTTGTGATAAATCTTGAATTTGAACTTTGGGGTAACTTTTTTCAGGAGTTTGATAAGTAAATAAAATTGGGAAGTGATCCGAGACATCAGAACTTTTAATTTTTTCTACTTTTCCGTCGACATAGATTATCTATGCATTTTGAAGTACTTGAAGTTACCCTTGTGGGTTCGAACACATTTTTAGATAGACCAAGACTAAGAAACAAATCAACTATGGACGTAGGACATGGGGTATTAGAGTTAAAATCGAAGTTAAAATCCCCAACCACTATTATATTGGGACTCGTGTTACCTAAATTATTAATGATTTCTTCGCAATTTTCGATGAAAATGTCAAATTTTGAAGAGTGAGGTCTATATACTACAATGATTATATCACCAGTTACTTCAAGCTTAATGCAGTAGCATTCAATATTCTCAGTAAAAAGACAATTCCTAGGTAGCATATTTAGTCGACGATTGTTAAGAGCTTCTACACTGAATCAGGGAAATTCAGGCAAAGCCTAGTTCCAGGGATAAGAGTAAATGCAGCGCGTGAAAAGGGGGCCCAGACTCCTTATCTGCCTATAGGCCCAGGATCTCTAAGTCCGGCCCTGTAGGCCCTAGGCACTTTGCCTAGTCTGCCTTATGGATAAGGCGGCCCTGACCGCCAACGTAAAACTTTTGAAACGACTTGTTTTCGACACTGTGAAAGGAAAAATTTAACTCGGCCTAGAACTAGCAAATCTAGTGAGCGCTATATTTATTTAAAAATTAAAAACTTGAAAGAAACCACTTTAGTTACACGATAATTTTTTTATTGTGTAACTAAAGTGGCTCCTTTTTAGTTTTTAATTATTATATACACAAGTGCCGATAATGAGTTATACTATATTTAGTCTTTGTAGCGAAAAAGTATTTTGCTCTCCAAAACGTCGGTTGGCGAATCTGAAACGTAGGTATAGATCATCCTTGGTTTAAAACTTAAAACG
Organism: Leiobunum rupestre; assembly: GCF_980474605.1. Lineage (NCBI taxonomy): Eukaryota > Metazoa > Arthropoda > Arachnida > Opiliones > Sclerosomatidae > Leiobunum > Leiobunum rupestre. The sequence continues at coordinate 28,863,242 of NC_143387.1, read as the reverse complement.
CGAAAGTCGGGCAAGGCTTAAGGTTTTTTCAAAGCGTATTGAGAAAAATTATCGCCTTCAGAATCACGATTAATGTTCATTAGTATGTATGTTAGCAAATAATAGTTTTAACATTTATTTCCTTTATAATGTACAAATTACCAAGTTCAATCAAAACGAGGCGAGTCTCTCAAAATTTAAAATCTCCAGCAAAATACTATGGGAATTTTACGAGCCAAAATGTAAAGAATCGTCTGCATTTTTTCAAATGTTTTCTCCGCTACTGCCCGTATTAGGCGCTTAAATAAAACATCTTCCCAGAAATTGCCAAGAAGTAATATTTCCGACAGCCAGGACTCATAAGTTATTATTTATATAGTGCTTGTTGAAATATTAGAAAGCTGGAAACTTTCTCGAACGTAACATCGGTTTTTTGCTAAGCCTTAACATGCCAAAAAAATTACCTGATTAAAAGGAAACACTTGTTGCATACCGTACTGCAAAAGAAATACGTTTAGTTCTAAAGGAATTAGTTTTCATCTTTTTCCGAAAGATAATTTCATACGAAATGAATTAACTCTGCCTCCATGAGAAGCCTTAAAATTGCCCGGTAATATAAAAATTAAATAATTTTAATTATTTATACCATAAGAGGATGATAATAATAATAATATTATCTTCTTATACTTAGTTTTAGTAACATTATATATTTTACCTTAAACTATATTATCGAAAACTAACATTAGTACGTTCCTTATACACGTGAGCCGACGCGTTTTTATCTGACGCAAAATTCTCATGAGGGAAAAAACGCGTCTCCTATTGGCTTAAATATGACTATTTGGCTAGCCATTCTAACCGTTTAACCGACCGACCGGAAATAGCTCCTTCCCAGATGAATTTGGAGAGGGGAGTGGAAACCGAGTATCTTTTATTGAAGCGTCCTATCCAATCACCCCAATGTTAGAAATTTCTAGTGTTGTTAATTTTCCGTAAAAATAAAATGCGGAAAATTTTCCAGAAAAGTTTCAGGAAAAATTTCCGAATTGCGGAAAATTTTGCGCAAATCGTAAAAATAAAAATTTGAAACATAAACTACCTTTTAAGGGTTTTTAATGTTTTTAACTTTTTATCGATATAAAATGTCTAATATCAGTAAACATCCTACAAAACATTAATAGCGTTACATTGTTAATCAGTTTAAACTAGTCTAGAGGTTTATTTTTACTTTCAGATTCGAAAAAATGAGGCGAAAATACCGCTTTATTTCAATTTGCAAACCATATATTAGACTAATCATGGAATGAAAACTTTTTTTTATTTTTTTCGGAAAAATACGGAAAATTTTCCGGAAAAAAGGCCTAAAACACTAGAAATTTCGTACATCTGATTTCAGATTTAAAGTAATTTCAATATTTAATTGATTAAAGTTATTAAAGCTACTAAATTTACTTGATTTCAAGTGATTTAACTGCTGATTTGTACACCTGAAGTCCCTCGGTATGAATATATCGAGAGGACTATATTTTCTGGCCACATATCGCCTTAACAAATCTGTATCCCTCCGAATACCTCTAGTTTGAAAACGAGACGTTTCACGGTTTTGGGCGAGTTGGAGGCTTCTCTTATTTTAGGCTTCTGCTTTTATTTATATCTAGGGTATAAAACTACACTAATAATATTTCAGACGGATATTAATTTTCGAGCTTAGAAGAAATATTTGTCTAATACCGGTATCGGCCAATATCGGCTTAAGCGAAGCCGATATAGGCCGATACCGGTATTAGACAAATATTTTCAGGAAAACATTTAAAAATAAGAAAATTCTCAATTGACTCACTAATGGTAATATTTTATTTGATTGGCAGTAAAATGAAAAGAAACATATTCGGATACGCTTTTGCAAACTTTTTTTCGTTAAAATTTAGAATAAAATGGTATGACAGTGTACTGAACCGTCTTTTACAATGATTTTATCATATACACTACTGTTATGATATATATCATTGTTAATATCGGCCAATATTTCGTCTGATATTACAGCCGATATATCGGCTGTACCCATTTCGGTGCATCCCTATTTAAAATTGACTCTTTTCTGCGAAATTTTAAGGAATGTTAATAATCGTACACTTACAATTGTTAGTTAAATTTAGTGGTTGGATAGCTGGGTACATCCCAGTCCTCCCCAGATTTAAACCAGGTGTAATTTATTTATCTCCACCTCAAACATTTTCGGTTTTTCTCGAAAACAAATTTAATGGGCAAAAAATCCACTAATGAAAACGTGTAATCAAGCGTATTTTGGGTAAACCAGGGAAAGAAAATTTGAACATTAGTTATCAAATAGGGAAGATTTATTAAAATACTGAATAGACATTTGAGCCAGATTTGATATTTCAGCTCTAATTTTTGTACCTCACCAAAATCCTACATAATTCTACTTTCCAGATTTAGAGCGATTAAGTGAAACCTGACGAAAATAGCTTTTCCCGATATTTGGTAATCCATTTTGTAGGCGCTTAGAACTCAAACTACAATATATATTCTATGAGGAATCCGAGGTTTTGTTAACTCTATGTATAAATATTTTGTTTACTTTAGTTTGGGGCAAATATTCAAAAACACCATATTTGTGAAGATAGAAGGTTAAAGTTTCGTTCATTTTGTTAAAAAGATATTTATAAAATTAGACTAGGATTACATTAAAGAGATAAGAAACCTTAAAAGCTGAGGTCTTAGACGCTGGTATGGTATTATTTGGAATTTGGGAATTCATACTCCATCTAATGTCTGACGCCAGTACGAAAAATTTATATGGCTACACCTTAAGTTGATTTCTAGTATATATCTAAGGTAATCAACATGGTAATAATAATACCCAAAGCACCACCTTAGGCCCAAGTAATCTAGCGACTTTTAATGACCTAAACAGGTGGCTGGGTTACAATGCGTAGGATTGTGTTGGCAAGCCCTTCGTGCCACACGAGCCAACAGCTCCCTACACTCACTATTACCGTTAACCTCAACAAAGTTTTTAAGGAAAGGGGAAGCCGAAGAACTCGGGTGAAAAATTACAGTTTATGAAGCTATATAGTTTTTTTTGGCGTTACTAAAAATACTGTCCACTAGCAAACAACCTTAATAAAGTGTTGGCCGTCGGGTTTTGTTTAATAAGGCGGCGCCCACTCGAAACCAGTTCTATTTTGTTAAATATTTGGCGTTTTTCGATGAAAGGATGATACAAATTAAGCATTTTGCTAGTAATACAAATTGAGTGACCCCGTAAATCTTAACGTCACGCGAAAGCTGTAGTTTTAAATGAAAAGGACCACTTGCTACGTACGCGTTACAGGTTGACGGTGTTGGTGAAAAATCTGAAGAATTTGCAAAAAAATGTTAAGAAAATACGCGTCTAGATACTCATAAATTTTACACTCTGGCGACCGTAAAATCCAGCGAATCTGGCGTTTTCCTAAAACGAATAGCCCCTATTCCATCCTTCCGTCCGAGACACAGCCCATAAGCATGGGCTTAGAAATTTTACTAAAGCAAATATCGCATAAAACATTTTTTATCGCAAAACGAGCCGCGGTTTGGGATCCCGTGTTTTTTATGCAAACATAATAAAAAAAGAGAGAGAGAAAATTCGCCCACAGTGTTATATATTTTGATAGTCAAAGTAGGAATAAGAAGGCGAACCGGAATAAATCGAATTCGGGGTGAAAACGTGCGAAATAAATATCCTGATGGACGTTTCCGAATTTCAGAGAGAGAGAGCAGCCTACCCGCGTGATTCGCGAAACACTTACGCCATCTATCGCGAGAAAAACTCTAACATCGGAAGATCGCCCGGAAGATATTTTCCTAATCTAATTTCAACTTCGATTTCTATATTTCGTGCGTGCTACAAAAATCGTATACGAAGAAAGTCTCTCAAAAATAGAACTAGATCATAAATACGTAATTGCGTTGTGTAAGTGTGTCGGTTAGTCGAAATCAGGAGCGTAGCAAATGCCCCTCCCAAATATTTTATTGAGAGAGGCAATTCATGTATTTGCACCCTCCCCCTTTTTGCTCATTTATAATTTTAAAATTAACAAGTAAGGTATTACAGGCTTAATGAATCCAAAATTAACAACGGACGAGAAAAATTAACACTTCCATTAATTCGATGATCTGAGCTACGTCGTTAGTTTAAAATAAAATATTGTACTTCTGTAATGTTTATTATACATAAAGTATTCTAAACTTTAACCTACTTTTGTGTTAATTAAGACCGTCTTAAAATTTGCAATTCTAAAAAAGTATTAAATCTTCGCCGTTTTTCGTTTTCAAAAGGTTTCCACAGATTTAAATCACTGATTTAAACAGCGATTTAAATTAACTTATTTTTCCAATACATTTATTAAATGTACAAAATTAGGCTGTCTAGCAATGTCGATTCAGTGAAAACTAAATTATATTTAGTTTTAAATTAATAATTAAATTTAATTAGGTTTAATTTAAAATTTAGTTGAAGTTACCCTGAGCTCAGATTATTAATATTTTGTCAAGAAAAAAAAGTTAAAAATAAATGTTAAAAATACGATTTAAATCAAATAAATTTATTTCTTTTTCGATTAAAAAAATTAACAACCAGGGTATGGAGTGACCTATAAATGATGCCATGCTCCAAAAGGTAAGCTTCTCTGAAAACAAAAATTACGCAACTTAAAAACAATTTATCACGGCTATTGCATGTGCTCACTATGACGACAAGATATTTAGCACGGCTCCGATAAAGCGCACACTTCGACGACCAGGCAAAGAGCATGTATTTAAGTGTTAGACCTAATTACTTGGTCTGAAGCCCATCAGAAATGTTTGGTCATTCTAAAAATGACTCCCAGTAAAAACTTAACCCGTGGAATTATGGATATCTAACAAACTTACGTTAAATATTATAGTTATAAACTTACAAGAATTTAAATAAATCTGCCCGTTTGAAAAGCGCCATAGTGTTAAATCCTCGAACAAAATACAAATATTTGGACTTAGTGAAATTAGACAACATTGTAACTAATAAAGCCGAAAATTAGTAAAGGATTGTTTAAGTGTGTCGTTATTAAATGTTATACTTGCAAAGTAACTAGTGGCGTAATGTTTCCCCTCTTTCAATTGGTCACTAGAACAAACGAGTGGTTGTAGGACCACTGAAAATGAACGGAATTGACCTGTGGGTCACTATAACATTTGACTAGTGGCTACCTTGAATCCACCTTGAGTCATTGCAGTGTAGTCGTTGAGTAGGAAATTCGTTATATGACTCTGGAGTAGACTGGAGAAAACCATTGAGCAGCACGGTGACTCAGTTCAAGTAACAAGTCTTGGATTTTAGTTCAACAACTGTTCTATAAGTTTCTGATTCGCGTTTTTCAAGGTTAGAAAAATCTGAGGTTTAAAGGGGAACGGTCAAGCTTTAACCAGTTAGATAGCCCTATAGCCCATTAAAAACTAAAAGTTATGGAGAAAACCGCATCAAAACATATTGAGTGGTTAATTTTTAATAAAATTGCTTAGTGTCTTCATTGGAAATAATTAGAATGAATACGAGTTGGTTTCGGCAGGAAGATATTTAATGTTCACTAACAAATTAATCATCGTTACAAACCTAACAAACTGATAATCCTCTTATTGGGAAAAAAACCATGAAAACGTTCAGGTGCGGATTTCGACACCACAGGAAACTTTTGGGAACCAACGTATTTCGGGGAAACCAGCCAATTTCCGTTTTTAAAATTACCGCACTAACAACTTAGCAAAATATAAAATGACCTTAGAAAATATAAATATTAAGGGGGCATTAATGAGTTTTAAGTATTTAATTGTTACACTGACGCTTTTTGGAAGAAAACATCAAATAGCGAGTTTCTAAAATTATTACAGAGAGAAAATGATATTTTAATTTGTAGAGTAATTGTTAAGAAAAGAAATTTCATAGTTTCGTAAGATATATTGTGAACTTCTGCTAATACTCTCTGAGAGGCCCAAATTTATTTGTTTTGACTTTTCTTACTTGAGAATTAAATTAATATAGAGGGCTGTCAAAATATTTAGCATTAATTCTGTAAATTGATAAATAATCCTATGAAAAAAAATTATTCAACGACGTACAATAAAAGGGATTGTATGACCTTGAATATAAATCAGTACTGCCCTACTATCTAAACTTCGCCAGACGCTTGGCTTTGGACAATTCATTTTTCTTCAGAGGTGCCCGTACAAGGAACAATTTGTCCACTGACATCGGGAAGAACGTCACCCATTGCTCATTTCTTCAATTTAGTTCGATTACTTTTCTAATTGGCTTCTTTAAAATTATTAATTCTTAATTCTTAGTGTAATTTAATTTTAAATTTAATTAATTTCTTAATTGTTTTGTATTGTCCCGGTAACCACCACGTATAGGCTATGGCGCGGTGGCTGCCCGCAAAGCTTTGGCGAAATAAATTTCATTATTATAATATAACAGCGCTTCAGTTGGTATATTTGGAATCTTGGCGCTAAAGCGTACAACGTCGATGCGAGTATACGCGGATAGTTGAGCGATTTTTTCCAAGGTGAGAGCTAAGGTGTGTCGCGAAGCTCTACTGCAGAGTGGCTCACGGACAGAAATAAAATTTGGCGGCAACACGTTTTGGCGCCTTGTTGGGAGCTTATCTGTCGCGCTCATCCGATTAGCTCGATTTTTTCCTCTAGTTTGCCACTACCCATCCTGTCAGCCAAGAGCCAAATAATACCGTTTCTGCGAAAATGGGAAAAAGAAGAAAAAAAATTGGTAAGGATGTTTTCCCTTCGTACCTCGTCAAATAACGACAGTTAAAGATATAGAATAGATTTTGACGTTTTCGGCACTGAGATATAAATAGGCAACCAACACTTTTCCAAGTGTATGGGGAAAGAAAGTATGCGGGCGAGTTTGCACTACGGAGAATTTCCTATCGCCGAAATCTCATCTTCCACGATGTAAATTTTTTAGAACGATTATCAATTCTCTTAAACTCAGGTGCAGGTTAAGAAAGGCCATATATCTAGTACATTTGGCGGAATGATACTAGCACGAATTTCCGGTAAATCGGCGGCGGGAATTTCGAATTTGGCCTGTTTACGATTGAATTTCTACGTATATCTGCGCGCGTTATATAATTTCGGAAAATACCGACTATTGCGTTATATTTCAAGGTGATAATTTATCAATTAACATAGTATTTAAAAACAGGTGTAATAATTAAGTTTTAGTTATTCAAGTGAGGAATACTTTAAAAAAATCGGTATTGCCGAGACTACCACGTTAACGTACATAAACGTGTGATTTGATGATTGCTTAGGAGCATAATACCAACAAGTTCGAAAGCCAAAATATACCTCTCCTCGGAAGAGTTTCTAATTTTCAGTGAAGCGTAACATGTATCCGTGGTTCTGTGGTAGAACGCTCACCGGCGTGCAGGAGGGCTTGGGTTGAATCCCGCCCGATACTAAAGCAAATTGAAAAAAATGTATACTACACCCAATGACAAAAAGAGGGCTCTTTTGGGAAAAGCAATTCCCTAATTCCAAGAAACAACACTTTGCCCCGAAAATGCGTACGCGTTCGCAGCCCAGACAGACCCACAGACAGACGGACACGATGATTGTAAAACCCCTGTAAAATACGCTATAATGAGTCTTAAAAATAGTAATCTACATTAAATATTTGTCGATCACTTTGAAATTTACTCAAGAGACATTTCTAAAATGGATTAATATAACACGCGCAGGAACTTTTAGAAATTCAACAGAAAATAGGTGAAATTCGAAATTCCCGTCGACGATTTACCGGGAAGTCGTGCTAGCTAGGAGCAACAAACACAACACCCCACATAAGGAGAACGCAACCCGTCAAAAGTCGTGGATTTTCTTGTGTACAGTTTTCATTGGTTACACACTTTAGCGCCTGCTGCCGTCAAAAGGGGAAGATTTCCAAAATCATCTTCCTCCTATCCATAAGACGTTCAGCGTAAAGGCTCGTCCAATGAAATTTGTACACAACTCTGCTTTAACGTGTTTAAAGGCTAGCTGCATTCGCCTTGTGTTTGTTGCTCCTAGATGCTAGAATTTTTCCGACAAATGTACCACATATTTGGGCTTTCTTAACTTGCAACTAAGTATACCTGGACCAAAGACTAGTTAAATACGGTGCAGAATTGTGAAATTCATTGATCCAACACATGAAAGTTTATACTCCCTTTAATAATTTCCTATCCATTATTTAAAATTATTAAACCAACTTGGTACTAACCCGTGTTAATGTTTTTTATATTCCTAAACTGAGCACTAATTTTTGTTTTTACTAACATTCTTTGTCAATCAGCTTACACGAGTCTTCACTTTGATCCAAAAAAAATATTTGGTGTTAAGTTCACTCTTTAGTACAGGGAACAGAAGCTAAGGGGGGGGGGGGTGTCGCGACGAAAAAAGAAACTCTGGAAGATGGAAGCTTGAGTGGTTATATCTCTTACGGCTGCTATTCTTACGGTAATAACACTATACACCTTCGCAGCGCCGCCTGCCAACGAGAGGGTGAGACAGATAGAGAGGTAGGTAGGCCTAAGTCGTCGGATTTTCTAAGCATCAAAACGACGCGGGGAGAGAAGAACGAGACACATTATATTAATGCGCTAATGGAATACAAGCTTCTCGCGTGTTTGTGATGGCTAACCTCAGATTATGGACCGATAAAAAAAACAGGCGGGTAATGGAAAAGAAGATATTACATCTCGCGAAGTGGAAGTTTCACACTTAAGCCATCCCGAGGCGAAGTACCTTGGAAACTCTTCAGAAGCGAGTTGAACACTCTGATAAGATATATTTTTCACAGGAAGACGCGCTTCTAACGGAAGCGTCTTCTGTCGAATAATTCGCGATAAAAGGCTTAATCAACGCGGGTCTAATCAGCGTCTTAATACGCGACGAAATAGGCCAAAGCATTGTTTGCGAGGAGAATAGAGTACCTGGGTAATACAAAAAATCTCCAAATCTTTCTTACGCTTACGGCGGGTTAAATTAACGGGGCGACTTTGAAGAAAATCGATAACAGATGGAGCTAGCCCCGAGGCGGCCGCTTGATTGGCTGAGCCAAGTGACGGCCACGATAGCGGGGGGGGGCTACTAAAAGCGTTCCAGAGAGGGGGAAGGCAGTCGTCCGATCTCAATCAGCCGCTAGAGGTCGTGTCACTCAATAATCCTGATTAGGTGACCCTTCAGAGTCGAGATAGAACACCTATACTGAGAAACTGACCAATAAACGTTGCCTTTCCTGATATTCACTTCGGGGTATTAAGAAAGATTTCGCCGCTCGACTTTGAAATGCTAGAAAAATAGCGGCCGAGGCTTGTTAATTCGTTTTCCGCCTTGAGGTTCGCTTCCCCCTCGAGGCGAATTCAACGCGGAACACCCTTGAACTAAAAGCTGTTCAATTTCTGGAGAATGTGTCGGGGGGGGGGGGGGATCAATGTATTTAAAGACCAAATGATTTGGGACTGGACAGTGGCACACCCCAAGGTGCAGGATACCCGGGTAGCATTAAGAACGTACGAAATATCATTACTTTTGTTTATTCTGAGCCTTCGAAATTCTCCCCCTTTAATTAAATTCTAGATGCGAAAACAAAATTAAAAGTATAGATTTAATGTCACAAGGTCACACCGAAGTTGGTGGAGGAAGTGTTATTCTACTATAAAGAACGACGATAGCAATTGATGTGCACTATATTATCAGAAATTTATAATAAATAAAGATGTTTATTATCTGGGCTTTTGCGTAAGGTAATGTTATTATTGCAACACTTTTTTTATTGATGGATACATTTGTGTTCTGCGTGTATCTAATTGGCAAGCCTTTAGCCAGTGTGCAAGAGCTGTATTTCCCCTGGAACTATCCAAAGCGAAAGATATACTGTAGAGTGTAACGTTAAAGGAACCACCTATGGACTGCATTGCAAGGGATGAAAAAATTAGCGAATAAGTAGATTAGTCCATTATGAAAAGGGATAAAAAAGCTAAACCCTAAACAAATTTGAAGAAATTTAAAAACTTACAACACCCTCCCCCTATTCGACTTTCCGTTGCTACGCAACTCGTTTTGAAATTTTTAATGTTTAGGCTTAGTTTCTCTTTTCGGTTTAATAGTCGCAAACCAGATTTCCCGCACGGTACTGACGAGTCCCAAATAGGACGAAACCGGTCTACCGTTGGAATTTCTGGCTAATTTATTTAATTTAATTTAGTTTTTAACTCGAAGATCTATTTGGTCCGAGTTTCGCGTCTTTTTGTTTGCTCAAAGACCTATCGGTACGAGCTTTGTAAATTTTTAAATTTCTTCAAATTTGTTTACTGTTTAGCTTTTTTATACCATAATGGACTAATCTACTTATTCGCTAATTTTTCCATCCAAAGATATAGATAACATCGTCGTCAACATAAATAATTGCCATAATTTACGACGGAGATTATTTCGAAATGGCCATCATGGAAGCTAGGAGCAACAAACACAGCACCCCACATAAGGAGAACGCAACCCGTCAAAAGTCGTTCATTTTCTTGTGTACATTTTTCATTGGTTAGACGCTTTAGCGCCTGCTGCCGTTGGAAGGGGAAAATTCTTAAATTTTCTTCCCCCTTTCCGTAAAACGTTCAGCGTAAAGGCTCGGCCAATGAAATTTGTACACAACACTGAGCTAGCGTGTTTAAAGTTTAGCTACGTTACCCTTGTGTTTGTTGCTCCTAGATGGAAGGATGTAATATAGTGTGGTTAAGCCAAATTGACACTATTTAGTGCTCCGAACAACTCCGGCTCTACGATATTTCGGATCTAGTTAAAGGAAAATCTTGGAAACCATTTGAATATTTCGTCGTTGGAATCTTGCACCGAAAGTAGTTAGCACGTACAAAATAATTGTAGAAATCGCTTAGTTTAAAAAAATCAAACGTTTTGGCCAGCTATGGCTATTTGAGTGGTAACGTTTCGCCTAAGACTTAACTAATGTCGTTAGTGAAAAGGAAACTATCCCCAGTTTCATTTTAACGCTCTTAATTAATAAATTAATAACAAAGTTTATTTATGAGGAACATTTATTATCTCCAACAACTCCAGTGTGAAAGCGATTATCTCCCGTAACGAAGGATGATAGCATGAAGTTGGTTTAACGTCGAAACAGATTAAACGTGTAGACGATAAACGAATCAAATTTTACGTACATTGTGCTTAGCAGAGGTGTTATGATTACCAAAATGTTATCTTTGGAAAATGTAGATCTTTCACGGCTCTTTCCGGGCAGGGCTAGGCTGCTGCCGACTTCGAGTTACAGAAAGCGCCTACAAAGTTTGAAATAAGACGTCCCAAAAGTTTTAAAACAAACTGAAAATATTACACTTTCAACAATTTGTTTAAACTAAATAGTATTCTTTAAAATTTTCCAGCTGCCTGTTTAACAGAGCTCTTGGTACAACTTTAATTTCAGTTTTGTGTGAAGTAGAGCACAAGACGATGCAATACGCTGTTTGGACAAAAGTATAGCTAATTTTATGCTAAATATTTCATCTTTGTATAATTGCACCAATAATCATATAACAGACGAACTAATGTGTATGAACGCATTTCGTCTTCTTGTAAATAGGCACATACGACTTGTTAGCCTACCTCATTATCGAATTGGTTTCTTTCAAACTTCTAGCAACTCTTTGGGCTTATCGATAGTAGCATACCAAAAAGAATAATATACATTTTTTAGTTTATAGTTTTGGTTAGGTTCGCCCATAGAATATATAAAAGGTGTATAGATGAAGCAGTCCAACCAGAAATGTAGGCTCGTACGTACAAATCTTTTTACCCGAGCAATATCCACCCTAAATATTTTCTGCGGGTTCTCTTAACGATAGACAAGGTATAGTAAACCAATAAGTGAACCAAAGCGGATGAAACGTTGTATCGGTTTGCCCTGGCCAAAAATAAGTAATTTTGAGTGTCCTATATGAGATAAATGCAGCCAATTGTAGTTGCATTGCGTAGTCACGCGAAGTATACCAATGACGTACTTAGAAAATTTATCTTTTAAGGGGTTAGTTACTTTGGACATAATATCTATGATGGTCTACTAAGATCTCAACGTTTCCACGACCATGGCTCAAAGCTTTACCCTCCCACTGAAACATTGGTAAGTTGGATTGAGTTGTGAAAAACGTTATTTGTTGCCATCGCAAAACGAATGGTCCCTGAAACTTTTCCCTTTGGGAGCTTTCAAGGTACATGAAGGTCTACTTAACCCCCGAGTTTGAATAAAATCGGGGAGAAACACCTTGGGTTGTCTCCTTGTTAGTACAATGGGGAATCCGACACTGTCGCCCTGTCCTGAAAAAGTACACGATAAGCTTTACATTGGTGAAACAGGTTAATTCTAGCACTGCGGTTTTTAATTTTAGCTTAATAATTAACTCAGCCGAAATTATTCGTTTTATTTCTATTTAAAATATGGTATTCTCGTATATTTCTGTTAATCCCTATCCTGGTATATAGGGTTATATAAAGAATAAAACATAAAAATATTTCTTACCAATGTTTACCAAAAATGCGACAAACATTGCTCTCTTAAAACCCGATGTCGTTGAAGTACTAATCTCTTAAGAACCTATCCGTTGTCTGTACCTTCGTTACCGCTAAAATTGTTAGTTAATCCTTTGAAACTTCTCCTCCCCTATGTGGCTTCGATCCTGGGCTCTAGTTCGATAATACAAAGCTTTTCCACGACGCTATACTAAGGTGATTCTAAATTCACGCTTCAAACTAATCCTATTATTCTGCCTTATTTAACAGTATCTAGTTTATAAAATTTAAATATTTTCAGGCGGTTTTGTTACAGTTTTTTTTTTAGGTTTTGAATTTTTTTGTAGCTTTTCACTATCGTACACTTTTCGTGTTTACTTTTGAGTAGTTCAAGCAGGTTTTAACTTATTCTTGTATTTGGCCGTTCTATAGGGCAACTGAACGGAATTAGTAGTAGCTGCACTTGCATTTAGAAACCAGATTTCATGGTGAGTTTCTCGTAATTTAATTGTCAAAACTAGCATTCAAACGAACTTAAACTGGGTTTTAAGGTCTAGTCTGACCTTGGCTTTAGTGTCTGACCTGACCAAGCAAGAAACCGGTTGGCGAAACTAGCTTTTATAGGTAAAAAATCAAATTTATTATAAATGTTTGGTTTTTGAAATGGGGTTTTGGTTTTTATGGATGTGGCGATTTATTTTTCTGGTCTATCAAACGTTTCCGAGAGTCATGTGTGGAGAAAAAGATGAACCTCGAAACACTATACATCCTGAAAATTAGGAAATACAATTTCCATGTTCTTGGTGTTATTTAGGAAATTGAGTCAGAATTTAATATAGCGATACACCTTGGATATCCGATCATGCCATATTACCGATGGTATCATCATATTTCCACGAGTACACGTCCACAGCCCGGCTGAGTGTTGTTTAAATGGTGGGTGTTGAAAAACGTAGTTATGATAAAACCGAGTATTTTTTAAGTCGAAGAAATAATGACGCCAGTTTAAATAGGAAAAACAAAAGTTTAATCGGACAATATTGGGCACATCTTTTATTCTTTACAGCCAAATTTCAACCGGACAATATTGGGCACATCTTTTATTCTTTACAGCCAAATTACCACCGGACAATATTGGGCACATCTTTTATTCTTTACAGCCAAATTACCACCGGACAATATTGGGCACATCTTTTATTCTTTACAGCCAAATTTCAACCGGACAATATTGGGCACATCTTTTATTCTTTACAGCCAAATTACCACCGGACAATATTGGGCACATCTTTTATTCTTTACAGCCAAATTACCACCGGACAATATTGGGCACATCTTTTATTCGTTACAGCCAAATTTCAACCGGACAATATTGGGCACATCTTTTATTCTTTACAGCCAAATTACCACCGGACAATATTGGGCACATCTTTTATTCTTTACAGCCAAATTACCACCGGACAATATTGGGCACATCTTTTATTCTTTACAGCCAAATTACCACCGGACAATATTGGGCACATCTTTTATTCTTTACAGCCAAATTACCACCGGACAATATTGGGCACATCTTTTATTCTGTACAGCCAAATTACCACCGGACGATATTGGGCACATCTTTTATTCTTTACAGCCAAATTACCACCGGACGATATTGGGCACATCTTTTATTCTTTACAGCCAAATTACCACCGGACAATATTGGGCACATCTTTTATTCTTTACAGCCAAATTACCACCGGACAATATTGGGCACATCTTTTATTCTTTACAGCCAAATTACCACCGGACAATATTGGGCACATCTTTTATTCTGTACAGCCAAATTTCAACCGGACAATATTGGGCACATATTTTATTCTTTACAGCCAAATTACCACCGGACGATATTGGGCACATCTTTTATTCTTTACAGCCAAATTACCACCGGACAATATTGGGCACATCTTTTATTCTTTACAGCCAAATTACCACCGGACAATATTGGGCACATTTTTATTCTTTACAGCCAAATTTCAACTAACCTTTTTTCTTTTCATAGGACTGCCCCGGCTCCTATGAGTCACATTGATTTCCACAACCCGGATTGGGTGGAGATCAAATTCCCAGGTATCTAATATTAAACATAAAATGCGTACCGTTTGTTTTTGAACACTTTTCATTAAAAATATATGAGGATATGTATATATATAAACGAAACACAAAACTATTTTTCGTCGCCGATTTCTAACCGTGGGATAGCAGAACCACCGCTGGGACCTTCCCCACCATAGCGACGGCAGTGCTAGGACCATCGTTCGTTAGCCTGAGCTGAAGCTCAGTTTCCGAAGTCGGAGGTGACCTTAGGACCACTTGGCCAAGGGTAACATATCCCAGTGCGCCACCGCCCTTATGAATTACAAGTGCCGGATCCCGACACCCTGGTAAATCCACCCGTCATATAAAACTTTGGTCCGTTAAGGGTGTTATTATTAGGACAATAGATGTTCGTAATAATTTCGGGTCTTCAATTAGTTAAACAACAAAACCTAACACTTCTGCCAACGAAACATTTTTATTTCTAGTTTAGAGTGTTCAGTAGAATTTTCGCAGTGCCGGAGAATTAGTGCTCCGCAGATCCGGCTCTGACCTCGGAGCCGGAGACGATATCGGCTCCGAGGAGGTGTCGGAGACGGAGCCGGAGTCGGAGCCAAAACTCGGCTCCCCTAAAAATCCGGAGCCGGAGCCCGAGCCAGGAGCCAGCTCCGATTGCACTAATTATTTTTTAAGCGCATGTAAATTTTAAGATAACACTAATATTTATGTGAAAAAATACACTATTGTGTTTCAAAAGTAAATCAAAGCTTTAAGTAAACTTCACAGGATCATCATTCATCAATACTAATAATAACATTTTATTTTATTTTATTTTATTTTTACACAAGATAGAAAACAAAGTTACCAGTGGAGTGTACCACTGCTACTGCTAGGACTTAAATAATTAGTATTTACCAAATTATCAGTGGAGTCTGCTACTGTTAGGACTCGTAAATTCATAACAAAAAAGGGAGCGTCCATTAATTACGGGAGGCGATTTTGGTGATTTTTCGACCCCCCTCACACTTGGTGAGATGTCGTGAGATTTGGCTCATCCCCTCCCTCCCTCCTAATATCACGTGAGATTTTTCAAAAAGCGTATTTTTTAGCGTAAATACGTTAATCTGTAATTGATTGCGTTGGATTTATTTAAAAAAAAACATAATTTGCTTAATTATTTATATTTAAGACTAGTTAAGACTAGTATTTTAGACAGAACGTAGTCTAGAATCACTGAGAAAATCGAACAATAAAATACTTTAATTTTAAGTATTAAGGAAATACTAAAATTCGTACAAGAATATTCATTCTAATTCAGTCCACCGGGCCTCATGTGTGGTCTCAAGAGTGACTACTGGAACCAACATGTCCATGTGATTTTCAGTAAAATCATCTGCTCCTTCAACCTCGCTCTGATTTAGCCACTCTAAACCGTTGTCGCTTGCACACAGAAGCTCAGTAACTCGGCGTGTGACAATCCGTGAAGGTCACACTTTGCGCGCTGGTGCAGGTGGTGCTCTGCAGCTCTTGTGATGGATGAAAAGTAGATACCGCATGTACTGCAGCATCTCTTTTTCTGACCACCACGTACACTTGGGCAATAGAGGTCATAGCCTAGGGCATGTTGATGAAGGTGTGCAAGGGTTGAATTACTTAATTTAATCCAGTTTTATCGCAAATTTACACTGTATCTTGCAGAAAAAAATGACGTGATATTTGCCGAAACCCCCCCCCCCTCTCCTCCACGTGAGATTGGGTGAGATTCAGCTCGATCCCCCCTCCCCTAAATGCCTCACGTAATTTATGGACGCTCCCAAAGTTTAGACATAAGAAATCATAAAAGTATTGGAGCCGGCTCCTTGAGCCGGTTTAAAACACTTGGAGCCGGAGCCGCGACTCCAGATCCGGCTCCGGCCTTCACGGGAACTGAATCCGGAGCCGACTGGAGCCAATAGGGTTTAAGTCGGAGCTGGAGCCGGAGTTGGAGCTGGAGCCATGCGGAGCACTACGGAGAATTGAACATCGAAACCAATATCACAATTACTCGAGCTTTCGAAATTAAGTTTAGTACGTTTTTGTTTAGTGGATGGGGCCCATAGAGGCAGGGTGAATGCTCCCCCATTCATGAACTATTAAAACCCTAACAAAGGTATGAGGATTGCCCATGATTTTGCGTCGACACATTTTTGCCCTTTTTGAAAATTAGCCCTTATTTCTTGCATCCCTTTAAAAGCAAAGATCATGTAAAAGAGTAGCCTGGTTCTCTGGATTTACTATACTTGCTAGCGGATTGTATCGTAGATTCGTCTATTTCCTAGGGTTAACTTCCGAATTCAGTCTGCACTTTATATCTGGTATCTGGACGATTCGTCGCTCGGCGGAGACCCCGATATCGTCTCCATTAATATGCTCCTGCTCAAAGACATTTCCGCGGAGTTGAACCCATCCAAATGCGAGCTGTTAGCTCTGAGCCCGGCTGCTCGGACGACCAACATTTCAAGTCCAGGTTTGACTTGGTAGCGCCTGGAATTAAGATTCTAGCTCGCTCCGATTACATCCTCTTGGGTAAACGAAGGCTTTTTACAATCGATGGTTGGAAACCTCCAGCACATTTCGACCCATCACGGCTTTTTTCTGTTCTACTCTCGCTCTTCCCGCATTTCTGTCTTCGGTCTCCAGCGGGTTGATTTAGTTCACGATATTAACTCTCGAGCTATGGTCTATTCAGATTTAGCTTTTCGTGATGCTTTACTTCAATGGGAACTCCGGATCTCAAGATTCATTAATAAGTGCAACTGCGCTGCTCCAGTAGATTCATCAGCACTCACAGTTTGAGTTGCATAAGAAGCTCGGCTCGGCTTTCACGGAATGGTGCTGTTAACGACTTGTTGAACCACGCTCTCTTCTCTACTGGTGTCCCGTATGATGATGGCAAGTGCCCCGACAGCATGTCTTTGATAACTTGGTCTGGTGGCAAGCCCCTCGCACCGACTCTCTTGCTCCATCGTATTTGGCCTCTTGTTCCTCAGCCCCTCTCAGGGCCGCTACCCAGTCTGAGTATCGTTTTCGGTTCACGGCTGTGGCCATCGAAACTCTAAGCTTTAGTCCACTCCATCGGTCACCGTATTCGGGGGGTAACTGTCGAATACAGCAACATCACCATCGCCATCTACAAAGGCAACACGGTCTTGGTTTTGAACACGTTCGCCTCACCTGAGGATTGTTTATTCAATTTGAACTAAGTTCTTCCTCAGTTGTGACCTTTTTTGTTTTGTAACAGTGTTGTTAGTGAATAAATTAAATTTTATGTCAAATAAATGAACTTCGGAAAACAGTGATTACGATAAGTAATAAACCTTTTTTGGATTAACCATGGGTGGATTGGCCTAGTGGGCCTGTGGGCAAAAAACTGTGACACCCAAACAACCCTGTATTCAAACGTTGTTTTAATGCTGGTTATTTTAACTGCGTTTCAATCCCAAGTGTAGCCCTGCGAATGAAAAAACTAACTTAGAACTATAATATCAATAATCATTATTCAAAACCTTGCCAAATATAAATTTCTTGGAAAATCTTTTTCAAGTATAGTGGTACCTTGGACGAAGAAACACAGGGACGTCTCACGCCGAATATTTTGCGGCGAAGCTTTGTTGCGGGTTGCCTATTTCCTAATTATCTCGCGCGGTGTCGCTAGCGACCAAAGTGAGTCAGTTATTATTGGCTATTTACGGTCACATGATTAGACCAATCGGAGCCGGTCTGCTCTAGGTTTGTGAAGGTTTAATTAACGTGAGAAAAACGCATGGCTCCAATAAAGAAAGTTCTCGTAAGTTTTAATTTGCGTTATGGCTTAAAATATGTAATTATTATCAGAAATTCAAGCCTGCGTGTTTTTATGGATACGCGTACAATATTAAAATCAGCTTGGTTCAGCCATTTTATCCAAGTTTAACATTATTTCAGAGATCTCTTAGGCATTGACCAAGGCCTAAAAAAAATTTCTTACATCTAAATAACGAACGTTAATTTAAAAAAAAACTAAGTCACTGCAGCTGAATAACTTCCTAAACTTTGACCCTTTAGCTTAAACTAGTAGATGGTGTTTGGTCACGTGCTTTAAAAAAGAGCGTATTTTATCTCTCCCACTGATGGCGCCTGATTGCTATCTGTATCACTTTTCCCTCTTTTTCTTCCCCTTTTTTCACGGCCGCCGTAACAAAGTTCCGCCGCTAAAAAAAGCGCTGTAGATGCTACGCGCGAGACGTCCCTGTGTTTCTTCGTCCAAGGTGGTACCCGCCATTATTATTAACATTATTTATTTAGTCATTTATATCATGAATTTATTCATTTCTACCGTGAAAATCAAAATGCATTAGATAATCTCCTGTCAGTCTGAGGCATAGATTTAAAACTTGGATATTTGCTCAATTCCAGTGTTATTTTCATAAACTAGGGTGTTTGAGACATAGTGTTTTGGGGTTCTATCGTTCAACTCTGCAAGATGGCGCCCATTTCAAAATGGCGGCGTAAGGGATAATGTTTTATACACCCATACAAACGAAAATTGTGTACCCTATATATATTGTTAAATGACTTTATTTATTTATTGATATATAACGCCATCTAGCGGAAAATTTGAAATGATCGATTCTTGTTATTTTGAAAACTGTTATTCCTCGTTTCAAAAGTAAAACTATTTATTAATATTTTTGCAATTATAATCTATTAGCTGAGTATTTTATCTATCTTTTGATGTAAAGAAGGGCCACCTAGCTTAAATAGCAACGGATATATATAAGGGAGACGACGTTATAATTTTAGATCAGGTTGGCCACAGTACCTCGAAAACCTGGAATTCCTGGAAAAGTCAGGGAATTTGATTATGGGTCTAGAAGTCAGAGAAAATTCTGGGAATTTTAAAAATTAGTCTAAAAATCAGGAAAAATTCAGGGAATTTGATTATGGGTCTAGAAGTCAGGGAAAATTCGTTGAATTTTAATTATTAGTCTAAAAATCAGGGAAAATTCGGGGATTTTGATTATGGGTCTAGAAATCAGGGAAAATTCGGGGATTTTTAAAAATTAGTCTAAAAATCAGGAAAAATTCAGGGAATTTAATTTCGGTTACAAATAGGAAACCTTTACTAAAATATTGCTTATAATAAATAATAAGTTCGCAAGCCAAAATATACCTCTCCTCGGAAGAAATGTCCCTAGTGGTATTAATCTCTCGAGATGACAAGTCTATCAGTTAAATATAATACGAAGCAAATTTTAATGAAAGAAATCTACAGAGGCTATTTCTATTTTTCTCACCCAGGAAATCAATGACAGCATTAGGAATCGTAGATATCCAAATTTCCACACCAAATGTATTAACAAGAAGCAAAAACCTTACCATCAACAATGCACAGAGAGCCACTTGACGAAACGACCGCTCTTACATCAATACACGTTAAATAAACGCTTTTGCATTATAACAACTTTTTTAAAGACGATAAGAAAACTCGTAAATAAATAACAAAAAACCCACAAGTTCTACCCTTTAACCCTCTTATCTCTGCTGACTGCGCTAAAACAAGATTTGACCTTTAAAATTTCATACGTAAAAAATGTAGACTCTAAAAACCATTAATATACTCTTCCGCTAAGCTGAGTTTATAATTTTCAAATAAAAGTTACATGTATCGGTGGTTCTGTGGTAGAACATTCGCCTGTCATGCAGGAGGGCTCGGGTTCGAATCCCGCCCGATGCTATCGCAAATTGAAACTAAGACGATTACCGTAAGAAATTGGTGGAAACCCTGCCATTGGAAGTTGATAGGTTGCCATAACACTCAGCACTCGGGTTGTCACAAACTTCAACAAGAAGGAGTTGGAGAGTACGCACCTATAACAAACGTAGCGACGGTGGGCGATAACGAAAAAAAATTAACGTAATCGCAAATTTATCCGTTAAAGGGAATATAACCTCAGGTATTTGGTGTGGAACACCAACGCTTGCAGCTCTGGCCGCTCTTGCCTTTGGCTTTAAAAATGTTTGGCGCCACTGTACAGGGACATTTGAAAAATTGAAGGGGTCTTCCGTAAAGATTGCTTTGCAGGTTATATTCCCTTTAACGCTTACCGTTACACGGTGGTTTTGCCAACCTTTAAACTGCTGAAACGGTTGTTGTACGCAGTGATTACCCTTTGCCCCGAAAATGCGAACGCGTTCGCAGGCCACACACACACACACACACACACACCCACAGACGGACACGCTGGTTGTATAACCTCTCCTAGTAAAAAATTGACACAAAATATGTTAGGGAAAATCTTCGGAGATGGTCAGGGAAAATCTAAAAAAGCCAAGGAATTTGAATCTGAAAAAATCTGTGGCAAACCTGTTAGATTCAACAAGCACTTTATTTCGTTCTTTCATGTACGTACTTCGGTATAGGATATCCACTTAGTACTTAAAATACAGGTTAAGCTACCCCTCGAGAACGTGAACGGAGAACTTGTATTATTATTGTTGTTATTATGGTTTTCAATCCACCATTGAAATTATTTTTTTGGATTTAGTTTGTATATAGCGGCTCACTCGCTCGTCGTTATTATTTTTATTTTGGGCCGTTCTAAAAAATCCTTATTTTAGCCCCTGCTCATCGCTACTAAATTATATATTTATATTTTACTATTACGTTTTTAATGTTCAAAGCTAATGAAAATTGTGATATCGCTCAAGAGATTTGTAACAAAAGATCAGTTCAAAATGAGATTCTAACTAGACCGCTAGAAGATAGATCGTGGTAAACCATTTGTGACGCCGCTAAAGTTAGAGTTTATTCTGTTAAGGCTAGGTAGAATAAACGTATTCTACCTGAGGGGTCCGACGTTTTGCGTACTGTTGAATATCAAAGTTATTTCAGAGAGCAGGAATCAAATACAATTTTCGTGTTGATTTCTGGTTTATTTAGCCTGATTTCGAGAATTTATCCAATACAATTTTCATGCTTATTTCTGGTATGCTTAGGCTGATTTCGAGATTTTTAAGTTGATTTCCAGATTTCTAAAATAATTTTTATCTAAGAGTGTACGGGATTTTTACGAATGTCGGTCCCCTTGATTCAGAAATAGGAAATCTAGAGCAAGCTTGTTTGCCTTCTAAAACTATCAAAGCAATATTATAGAGAAATAAAGCATCTTCTTCGTGAGATACACCTTCTTTGGCGAACTTTAAACTGTTAAGCGGTAAGTTTTCTAGAAGCGTCCCAATTCTTGAAAGCAAATTAATATTTTGTCAAGACACTCGGTATACATAGAAATCGCCACCGAAAGATGTGAAGAAATATTTTCAGCTATAATTTTTCATGAACCAGCGTGTTCTTTGAAAGATATTACCACCAAATTGATACCATTTATGGAAACAAATGTTTGACGCAAGTTTCCAAATAGGAAGTGTCACAGTCAAATAAAAATCATTTTTGTATAAACATGGAAGCAGAATTATTCGGTAAATCATTGCATTTTTTACAGTTAATTGGCGGGTATTTGTCAAAAACGATAATTTCTCTTCGGGAACCATATTGGATTATCTTGTAAAACGAAAGATAAAACACGAAACGTTTTATTTATAAATTCTCCAAATGACAGAGACATATTTTCAAGAGACAGCTCTTCGTGTAGTCTCAAGAACTTTATTCAAACAATTTTCTAGGGCTGTGCGAGTCGGTTATAGAGTATAAAATAATTTTTCATCGAGTATTCAAGTCGAGTAATATTGAAGTCGAGTCGAGTAATCGAGTACTTGTTTAGGTAATTACGAAATTAAATTTAAAAGGAGTATAAAGTAGCTTTCAAGGCTGAAAAATATTCCTTTAATTTAAATGAACCACAGTTTCCATAACTTTGTAGGTACCGTTTATTGCCCTACAAAAGGTTGTAAAAACCCCTCTTTTTAACTTTGAAGCAACCGTGATAGAAAAAAACAAATACTCGACGAGTTTAGAGAGCTACTTATTCGAGTATTAGTCGTCTCAATAAAAGCCGCTCTCCTTTTGCTTCTCCCATGACGTAGTCACTGATCTGAAATATTTTTGGTTGGGCGGTAACAGGGTTGCCAATTCAACCGGTAACCAACCAACTAAGCCAACTTCAATCCGTCTTGTAAAATAGATTTTGCGTTTCACTTTCACCATGCTTTCACAAAAGAGACAAGCCTTTGCACACGTGTTAGTCCTGTCGAAGTAAACTTTTATAACTTTTTCCGCCTAAAATGTGGTCTTATTTTCGGCACCGCTTCAAAACCAAGAGACAAGGAAAATAAAACCTAGCTTTCCATTCTACGCTCTCAGTGCTAATACTCGTTGGGGACTCGCTGATCTGCTTTTATTGAGACGCCTAAGGATTTGTATATTAATTACCCCTTCGGTTGGTAAGGTGTGGATAGGCATTCGTACGAGGAGAGGAGCAATAATAGACCTTTCTATAAATTCCTAGCTATACATGCCTAACACTTTCACAAAGACAACATAGCGCTACTTTAGTAGGACTTGCCAACTTATTTATTCTTTGTTTTTAAAAATTCTGCTAATGCTTATTCCTATTTGATTGGCATTTTATGAAGCGTCAAGATAGTATATTTCAACAGTTTCGTAGTGAGGTTATTTGGCGCCCAGGGCCAAACTGCAAAATTTTAGCCCCCCCCCCCCCCTCCTACGCCGGCCCTAATTTCCGCCATAAAATTCCTTGTTTTTAAACGAAACCTAATCATTATCAATAACAAAATAAATATTAATTTTCAAGTTACCAATATCCGCTTTAATAGTATAGGCTCCTCTTTGGCGCCCCCCTGACCGTCAGCGCCCGGGGCGTATGCCTTGCCCCCCCCTCACTACGCCTCTGTATTTCAAAATATAGTAAGTCCATAACTGAACTATTTATAAAATCAATCAGATATAGTGAAATAACTATTTATAATGGTTTTTATAAAACTATAACCGTTCAATGAGTAGGATTTTAATAAAAAATCCAGTATTTATCTAGACAACTACGTTGGCAGGTTTGCCAGATGATCCATTTTTGAGCCTCCCTGGTTCATGAAAAATCTAGCCAAACCTTCTGCTTCTCTATACACAAAATTAAATAACCACATAAGTAGTATTTTATAGAATGGTCTATTTCGGTTTCCAAATCGTTTCTATTCGTAAAGGTTAGCACGCCCTTGGACGAGGCACGCCGTATTGAAACTCAACTAAAAAACCAAGCTTAAATCAGAAATTAGCCACCGAATTAGTTGTCAAAAGTCTGTCTGACTTTGCGCAAAGAATCGTAAAGCAACTGTTCTTAATTTTCCAATTATTAACCTCGGGTGGGGCAAATTCCTATATCACGGGTAAAGTTCATTCAGGGGGATGCATTTTGCTTCGTTTTCCATCTCCGCGCGGGAGCCCATGATAATACTTAATGATACCGTAAAAATTTAACTTCAAAACCCCCGTCTGACTCGTGTCTGGTAAGTAGCAAATCTATTATACGCAATACAAAATAAAAAAGCGGAACTGAAAACACGAAATCTGATAAAGTATGTAGATAATATATAGTATATAATATATAATTTATATATAATATAATAGTATATAGAAAATCGCGATATTTATGAAAGTAACTGAAGTAACTTGTGAGTTAAAGTAATAAAACGTCAGATTCAATGATCTTTATGTTGTTTCACGGTACATAGTTATACCTAGTCAAAAAAACTAGTTTTATGGAAGTGCGATATAAGCGAAAAAACATGAAATGCAAATATGCATATTTTATAAAAAGTAAATAAATAAACATTGTATCAATATCCTCCCCAAAGAAAGAATACTGAACTGTCAATGTTAATATGTTAAACGATCGGGAGCTCGTTTAGTCCTTGTAGATATTCTTGTCTGTAGTTGGCTCGGATCGATGATCGGTGTTGATAAACTACTCGACACCTTATGGTCTTTCGGTGGTTCCGACGTCCATTGCGCTGGTTCTGGAAAGTCTGCTCTCTGTGTGGCTACTACGTCTCGGAATTGGAAATTTGGCAGAGAAAGTTGTCGGCGATGCCGCGTCTGGTTGACATGCCTTCTAATGACTCCTGCGTCCGTAGATACCGATAGCATTGTATTGCCAATAGGTCCCAGGATTGATGCTTGATACCATTTCGGTCCTCTACCATAATTTCTTATCCAGACGGGATCGTCTTTGTTGAAAGACGAATTCAATGGTCGCTGAGACTTTGAATTGTTCACGTCGTCATCTCTAGGTAGCGGACGCAGACGGTCTATACGAGTACGTATGGATCTTTTCAGGAACATCTCGGCTGGAGAAAATCCCTCGTCGTTAGGAATGCGACGATGAGCTAGTAGAATATTCGCCAGGCGTCTCTGCAAAGATCCTTCCGTGACTTTCTGGAGACCTCGTTTGATTGTACCAACTGCTTTTTCGGCGTGGCCATTTGAAGACGGGATGGTAAGGCGCTATCGTCAAATGTTTCACACCGTTCTTCTGCATGAAAGAAACGAACTCATCGCTCGTAAAAGTGGTTCCATTGTCACTCACGAGACATTCTGGAAATCCATAACGAGAAAAGATCTCCGTTAATAGTTCAATGGTACGCTTTGACGTCGACAGTTTGGTTGGAAAAGCTTCAATCCAATTGGAATACGTATCTAAAAATACGAATATCATAGTGTTATCATACGGACCCAAATAGTCAACATGAACTCGTTGCATTGGACGAGTCGTTTCCGGCCAATGTGAGGTACGCTTGTTTGGCATTGGCGCAACTTCTTGGCACTTGGTACATGAAGCCACTAAGTTTTCAACGTCTTTATCAATTGCCGGCCACCATACAGTTGCTCTTGCCAGTCTCTTGGTTTTACTAACACCGAAATGACCTTCGTGCAGCTCTTTCAGAAATGCATTTCTATATACATATGGAATAAATATACGATTGTTCCAGAAAATTATACCATTCATAGTAGAGAGTTCCAAACGTCGGGAATCAAATGGTTTGATCGCTTCCGGAACAACCTTCGGCCAACCTTCCACGATATACTGACGAAGAAGTGATGCGGTGCTGTCGCTTTCAATAGCGTTGCGGATATCGCCAGCTGTCACTGGACCGGTCTCAATGGATTGCAAAGTCAAAACGTATTCTTGTGGTTCCACAACGGCATCAATCGTGTGTGGAATCGGTAACCTGCTCATAGCATCAGCATTGGCGTTACGATTACCTGGCCGATACTTGATATCGTAATCGTACGCCCCAAGTGTAACTGCCCATCTTTGAATTCGAGCGGCTGTTGTCGTTGGAAACTGTTTATTTGGAGACAAGAGTAGTTAGCGGATTATGGTCCGTTAAAAGGGTGAAATGACGGCCCAATATGTATTCTCGAAATCGAGTCACTCCAAATACCAACGCCAACGCTTCCTTTTCTATCTGGCTGTAATTTCTTTCGGCCTTGGTTAAGGTTCTCGAAGCAAAGCTGACTGGTCTGTCGCTTCCGTCTTGTTCGATGTGCGACAAAACTGAACCGAGGCCAATAGGTGATGCGTCACACGCTAGTGTAACGGGCTTGCGTAAATCGTAATGAACAAGTACCGAAGATGATGACAAGATTGACTTAGCCCTTTTGAAGCTTTTTCAGTTGCTTCGTTCCAGCTCCATTCCTTATCGGTGTGGGTCAGCAAGTATAATGGTGCTAGGAGAGTTGACATATTAGGAAAAAAAATTTGAATAATATGTAATCAAACCCAAAAAGGATCGCAACTCTTGTTGGTTTGTTGGTGTAGGAGCTTCAACGATTGGTTGAACATTCTTCACTGACGGATGTAAGCCAAAGCGATCGAGACGATGTCCTAAGTAGTCGACAGAATCCACCATGAATCGACATTTGTCTCTGCGAAGCTTTATACCGGCTTCTTCTAGCCTGGTAAGAACAAGGCTCAACGTCTCCAAGTGCTGCGTATCGTCTTTTCCGGTCAACAGTAAATCATCTTGAAAGACTGCTATATATGAAATGTCTCGTAGAATTGCCTCAATCTGCCTCTGGAACACTGCCGAAGCTGATGACACACCAAAAGGTAATCTTGTATAACGAAACAGACCTCTAGACGTGTTGATGACGACCAGTTCCCTCGAATTTCTGTCCAACTTTAACTGGTTATACGCATCCCGAAGATCCAACTTCGTAAACTTCTCGCCTCCGTTACGAGTCGCAAATAGCTGATCAATCTTGGGCAATGGGTACTGCTCGGTTGCCGTTGCTGGATTTGCAGTAAGTTTGAAATTGCCACATATTCGAATTGATCCATCTGATTTAAGTACAGGAACAATGGGTGCAGCCCATTCGGAAACCTTCACCGGTTCTATGATTCCTAGGTTGAGGAAGCGGTCAAGCTCTTGATTGACTGTCTCTGTAGGGAAATGGTACAGAATTTGGTTGGAAAAACCGTGGCTGAACATCGGGCTTCTTGTGTAATTGAACTTCTACGTCCTTAACTAGTCCCAAACCAGGAGAGAATAGGATTGCATGTTGCTCCAAAACATTTTGCAATTTGGAAGTACATTGTGAAGAGTTAAGAATGTTGACAGAGTTAGTATGTTGAAGAGTAATATTTAACTCACGTATCCAATTTCTGCCGATAAGGCTTGTACCATTGTGCGAGACAACCAGCAAGGGCAATTCCTTGACGACTTGATTGCAGGAAACTTTGACGTAAGTATACCCCAGAACAGGAACTTTATCTTCATTGTAGGTGCGAAGAAGTATTCTGGAAGGATGTAGCTTGGGCAAAATACTGTCCCGGAACAAGTCCTTGAATGTTTCATACGACACCAAAGTAAATGCGGCTCCAGAATCTATTTCCATTTTACGATTTACTCCCTGTACCTTCAACTCTTGCATGAACGTTTCTGGTGCTGGTTCCGGTGATGGTATATAGAAAACACTGTACTCGTCTTCTACCTGAGGAATTTCTCGCTTCCGAGATGTCGTACCATCCATATCGGTCACTGTTGTTTGAATTTCATGCAGTCGATTGTTTCGATAACGACCTTGACGATCTCGAGGAATAGCCGGTTGGCCGTTTTTACTAGCAGACAGACATACCCTCGCCAAATGACCAACTTTTTGACAGTATGAACATACGGTACTTTTGTGGGTACACGTATTGGCTTTGTGACTTGGATGACCGCATCTATAGCATTTGGCATCTGTTCCAGCATGTTGTGGCTGGCTTTGAGCAGTTCTTGGGTTATGACGCCTTCTTGCTCGCTTCGAATCAACCATCTTATGGATACTCTGCTCCGTTGTCGAATTTGCCGAAATAGGTAGTTTTGAGTCCGAGGTACGTAGTATTGAATTCATTTCGTGCATGTTCTTGGTAGTGGACTCCATTCTTGAAGCAATTGAAACGGCTTGTTGTAATGTTAAAGTAGCAGGCTCGGTAAGTAATCTGGCTTGTATAGTTTCATCTTGGATACCACTGACCAAACGATCTCTTAACGCATCATCCAGGTTTGCTCCGAAATTACAGTGTTCAGCTAAGCGCTTAAGTTGTGCCATGTAAGTAGAAATTGACTCTCCAGGCTGACGATTACGTCTATTGAAATTATGACGCTCCACAATTTCAGATGGTGGTGGGCAAAAATGACTGCTAAGTGCGGCTTGAAGTTCCGTCAGCGTCTGGTTAGCTGTAGTTGATGGACTGATCAGATTTCGTAGTAATGCATATTTAGTAGCACCCAGTAATGAGAGAAAGGTAGCTTTCTTCTTGGCGGCTTCATCAATCCCGTTAGCGGTAAAGTAGTATTCCATGCGCTCCGAATAAATGGTCCAAGACTCTGCGCTTTCGTCAAATTGCTCGAAACGACCAGTAAGTGCCATCTTGCAATTAGGACACCTGAGAAGGACTGAGCGAACGCGACTTTTAGCAATAGGTTAAAAAGTAAATACCGACTCACGCAGATGATCCGGTTCCCGTCGCCATTGAAGTAACTTGTGAGTTAAAGTAATAAAACGTCAGGTTCAATGTTCTAGTATAATTTAATGATCTTTATGTTTCACGGTACATATTTATACCTAGTCAAAAAAACTAGTTTTATGGAAGTGCGATATAAGAGAAAAAACATGAAATGCAAATATGCATATTTTATAGTAACAAATAACACATCCAAATTTAAGCTCCGAAAATTTTCGAAATATTGGAGCGGATATACAACAATCATTTTTAAACCTTTGAAAACTCCAGAAAAATCACATTCATTTTTTAGGTTTTCCGGAAATGTGCGGAGCTCGTTTTTTCGATGAAACTTCACCAAATGCGAAGCGTATATAAACTAGAATCATATATAAAGGTTTCAATACTTGAATAGGATCGCGGGAACCCAAAAAAACAATGATTTATGATTATATAGGGATAAATGTTTGAAAATGTTGCTTTCGTAATGTGGCGCAACGCTAACGGGAGAATGATCGTTGAATTAATGAAATTGTTCGAGATATGGCAAGAAGACGGCCTAGTGAGAAGAACAAGGGGACGCTCCTTTAAATAAGAGATGTTTCAGCGTCCAGTCCCCGTCGCCCAAGTACTTTTTGAGGCAGCTTCTATTCATTCGGGAGTAATTTCTCTTTATGGTTTTTTGCTGCTTTCCGCCTTACGATCATTAAATATTTAATAGGAAAATACAAGTGATATTTTTCATAGTGACATCCCAAAAAAGTCAGATAAAAACCACAACAACTTAGACGTAAAAAGCCGCCCAACTCAACAAATATTTAATCGTCCTTTCTAGGCGGCACGTGAGGGTAATGTTTTAAATTCAAAATGTTTTTTTAGACATTTAATTTAAACGACGCGAGCTGCTGAGAAATCCAGTTGATTTAATGTAAATTTCTCATAACGAAGAAAAATATAAGGAAGATAGTCAAAATTATTCGCTGATAATGCTACTGGTGTTTCTTCGTCGCTTTCATTTAATACAATTAAAATTAGACGTAAATAGGGATTTTCCAAGCTTGAGTTTGACAAATCTCTTAAAATATAAAAATAATAATTAGCTAGGCTAATACCCAAAGCACCATCCTTGGTCCCAGGTGCTGTAAATAAGCTGTTAAAGGGTGTTTCGGTGGTGTAAAATTAGTGTTAAATTTTTTTATAAATATTCGAATAGGTGATTTAGAACCTGCAGCTTCAGTGTAAGCTCAAAATGCTTGGGCTCAAGACCGAGTGTCGACTCCAAGGTCAGTTTTATATTTTTTATTAAATTAAAATTTGAATTTAATCGATAGAAATAATATGAGTATCGATTTCGTTATAATTTTTAAATAAGATATCAAGAGAATTAAATTCCGTAGGTTTTACGTTACCCCTTAACAGCCAATGACAGCGTCTTACGTTTTTAATAGACTCCGCCTTTTCCCTCGCGAGAGGAAACCAAAAATTCACCTTTTTTTAATATTGCACTGGTAAATAATGGGAATGGTGTATATTATATGATAATATGTGATATCAAGAAAATCATTAAAAAAAAACGGAATATATCAACTTTTGAAGATCTTAATTACTCTACTAGTCTCTTCTAAATCTTAAAATGAAGGTTTTGTGTTAAATACTGTAAATAGTTCATGGAAATATATTATTTACCATTGTCTATCACAAGCGTAGTATAGAAAATATAGAATGGGAATAGCAACTGTAGGTTTTACATGTATTGTCAAGATATAACGGGGGTTCTTAAACGTAAATTTTTCTCGGGGTACTTATAGGTAACAGGCAATATTTAAATTATATAGATATAAGAGTCATAAACAGTGCCGTCTTTCCCATTGGGCCCGTTGTCCCTGGCCCAGGGCCCCGAGTTCAAGAGGGGCCCCCTCAGGGCTAATACAAAACCATTCAATATTAAAAATTTATCTTTGAAATAAAGACTAAACGAAGGTATATATTCACCCTATTTTTGTATTTCACTCAGACGTTTTATTACGACGGGCGGACAACGTCGCCGCATATTTAATCTAAGCTGATTTCTACCCTCGATAATTTGTTTTCCATCACCAACAGTGTTTCGGACACAGCCTTTTTATATATTAGAGTGCCATAGTGGTTTGAATGGGCGCTTCAATAAAACATCTTTAAGGAAATTGCCAAGAACTAATTTATCCAAGAGCCAGGATCTGAATGTTACTGTTTATTTGGTGCTTGTTGAAATAATGAAAACTTTTCACCTGTAAACAGCATATCGGGTTTTTTCCTAAGCCCTAATATGTATAAAAAAAGCTAGCTGACTTAGGCTGGCTAAAAGGAAACACTTGTTGCATACAGGTGATAAGTTTTCATTATATCAACAAGCACTATATAAACAATATCTTTCGGTTCCTGGCTCTCGGAAACATTACTTCTTGGCGATTTCGTTGAAGATCTTTTATTGAAGGGCCAATTAGCTGTTCAACTGAAACGTTTCTCTAAGTAATTTTAATAGCACTATGGAACCGATTTGTGTGGTCGAGGGATTTCAAGAGTTGGTTTTTATAAACTTCCAAAAGAATGTAAAAATTTAAGTATTCGCCCTATTTTTGTATTTCACTCAAACGTTTTATGACGACGGGCGGACAACGTCGCCGCATTTTTATTCTAAGCTGATTTCTACCCTCGATAATTTGTTTTCGGACACAGCCTATTTTTATATATTAGTAGGCCAAAATGATTTGAATTAGCTGTTCAACTGAAACGTTTCTCTAAGTAAGTTTAATAGCATTATGGACAGGGTGGGAAATAAGGATTTTTTTTTAAAGTGGAGCAGTGACCCACCTGGCCTAGAATATATTAACTGGACCACGACCAGTGCACGTCGTCTGCTACATTAGAATAGCGTGATTTAACTCTTAACCGTTTTTAATAGCTTGAATTCTAGGGCTGTGCGAGTACTCGAACATCATCGATTACTCGGCATTTTTTGAAGTCGAGTACTTGAACTGGACCTCAAATAAGTAATTGGAAAATACTCGTCGATTATCGAGTACCAAAAATTGCATAGTCGGGTACCCGATAACTCGATTAAGCTGCTGTAAGTTCAAAGATGGTTTTTGCAACTTTTTGGGGTGAAAATAATAAACGGAACCTACAAGACGTAGAAATAACAAATACCTCGAATGAACTCGGGGATAGGTCACGGTTTTTAATACGTACTGCGCCTGCGCGGTTTTTCTTCAAACAACATTATTAAGTTTTAGTTTAGGATGTCGGCTGGCGTTAGAACTTAGGAGTCTTAACTTCCTAAGCAATATACGGACAGGCGGTACATTAATTATTTAAAAAAAATGTATATTGTTATTTTACTTTTAATTACTATAATTAGGTTAGTAGGCTAGTATACTAGTCTTTTATATCCCACTTCAACATTACTCGACTCGAATACTCTATGAAAAAAAATTTCGTACTAGATACCCGACTCGATTGCCTAAAACCACTACCCGCACAGCCCTAGTGAATTCGAATTGGAATGTAGTAACATGCCGCAGCCGCCGTTACAGTGACCTTCAAATCCAAAGACTAATAATATAACATTTGGACCTACCAATTTCAAAATATTTACCTCGGATTAATTAAGTGGTCCAGTGAACCACTAACCCCCCTCCGATTCAATTAATAAACTGCTCCGGGCAATTTTTAAACTGGTCATTTGCCCACTGCCACCGCCTTATTTCCCACGCTGATTATGGAACCTATTTGTGTGGTCGTGGGATTTCAAGAGTTTGTTTTTATAAACTTCCAAAAGAATGTAATAACCATTGAGCTGTCAGTATTATTCCCAATTCAATGGTAATAACTTAAGTCGGTAACGTCTGCTATCATACACAAATATTTTTACATAGTTTGAGCACTATGGGATAATTGTTTCTCTCCGATGCGTTTCATGAATAGTAATTAATTTTTAAATATAAAAGTTTATAAGAATTATTTTTGTTCTTAACTTTTCTACAGTTATTTATTTCAATTCCTAGGTGCTAGGCCGACTTTGTTGCTTGTTAGGCCTATGCCATCGTTTCAGTCTCACTGTCTGCCGCCTGCGTTTAATTAAACTGTATTTCATATAATGGGGTCTAGGGCTAGCTATAGGTAAGCTCGATGTTGGAAAATTAGCTGTAAATTCTTAGCCGATAGCCGGTGGGAAATTTCGGAGTACAGAAAATTTTCTGTAACGAAAATTCGGCACCAAGTTAGAAGAGATATTGGGAATATCTTAAACACATTTGCCCCTTCTCTGGAGCTTAGGCTGATTAATTTGAAAACTTCTGTTACATCTTTAAAGAAGTAAAATCAGATAATTGACCGAGATAAATATTACTAAACATATTTTTATTGTAAAAAGTATAGATAAGTTGTTTTAGAAGATGTTGTTTTATTTTATAGAGTATATAATATACGAATATATTTCTGCGGGATTTTTTCTCTATGGGAAAAAGCAAAGGTGACGTTGTGCCACGTGATACTGAAATCACTGTATACACCGAACGTTTGTAGAGGCGAATATTTTAGGAAAGTTCTAGATTTAGGGGGTGCAGTTTAGAAGGTGAATTTTGCGACCCCCCACCACTTCTTACTATTCAACGGGGAGGGCTGGTGCTATTCCTAAAAATTAAGAGGGTACATTAACCTGCCCCTCCCCCCATTTTTACGCCACTCGAGGGGGCCCCCAAAATTAAAAGTGCCAGGGGCCCAACAGTATGTAAAGACGGCCCTGGTCATAAACATTACTGGAAGTTAATAAGCCTAATCACCGACCTTCAGACGACAAATAGGTCGAGTTTCAAATCCTCTTCTACATTTTCTACAGGAGTACCGACCTTGTTATAACTCTAGTTATTTATTTATTAGTACAAGTTTACAGATTACTAACAAGTTCAGAGGAGCTGGTGTGTAATAGGCGCTTAAATAGATCATCCTCCAACGAAAT
Source organism: Leiobunum rupestre (assembly GCF_980474605.1). Classification (NCBI taxonomy): domain Eukaryota; kingdom Metazoa; phylum Arthropoda; class Arachnida; order Opiliones; family Sclerosomatidae; genus Leiobunum; species Leiobunum rupestre. Next base: position 28,829,594 of record NC_143387.1, on the reverse strand, counting down.
CGCCAAGAAGTAATATTTCTGAGAGCCAGGACCCACAAAGTATTATTTATATAGTGCTTGTTGAAATCGAGGGGTAAGACACTCTGCGAACTCGGTGTACACTGCCGTACCTTTGACAGTGCTAAATGGAACTCGCGAACTCTTGAAAATATGCACGAACTCGGTGTACAGATTATATGAGACTGTCTTACCCCTCGGTTGAAATAATGAAAACCTTTCACCCAGCCTTAATATGTCTAAAAAGCTACCTGGTTAAAAGGGAACGCTTGTTGCTGCCGTAAAGGTGAATAATTTCCATTATTTTAACAAGCACTATATAAACAGTGACTTGCAGGTCCTGGCTCTCGGAAATATTACTTCTTGGCGATTTCCTTGGAGGATGATTTATTGAAGCGTCTATTGCGAAACGAGCAAACGTAGCAACGGTTCCCAATTTCATTGGCTGCGGATGACGTCATGTTGGTTTTTCCAGGGGTTTATGAAAATCGCGAATTGATGACTTGTCCTACTGCTTTTTAGATTAATTTAAGTTAGGTTTGGATCAGGTTAAGTTAAATTAGGCTACTATATGGTTGAAAAATTACTTTGGTTTTCAATTGCGGGAACGCATATAATAAACGCCTGAATAGTCATACAGCTTTGAAAATTGATACACATGAACTTTGAACTACACTCTAAAATACTGTTTACATATGTTTCAAAAAATGATGGTTATTCTGATTTTATTTGTGATTTAACCACTTGGTATTTAGAGGGCGTAAGTATTTCATTGTACAGACATTTTAAATTAAAATCCCTCTAATATACACGGTATCTCTGCAACACTTGAGTAAAAATATTAATAAATGGTTATAACTCCGGTGGGAAAGGTGGTAAAGTTATGATTTTTTTGAGATTATATTCAGTATAGTGATACTTAAAACTGGATATAGAGCCACTTCCAAATTTTGTCCTCAATTTTTTAAATAAATAATGTTGTTTTTTTTTGTTTACTGGCCTATACAAAAAGGCTTCGTTTCACGAACTCACTTACGGCTTCTTATAGTAATAATAGGCCCATGGGAGTAGTCGGGTCGCAATTTCAAGACGGTAGATGGCAGCCCTGCCCTTGGACGGAACATCCGCTATCTCGCTGCAGACGAATAAAAAAAGCAAGGCTTAACAGCGATGTATCATGCATTGCATTATATCGGCCTGGTCAGTGCCTACTTAACAATTAAAAAAATATTCTACTAGTTTTAAACTAATGGCATAAATTAAAAGGTATGAGTTGATTAAACATTTGTCATTTTTAGACTGATTTCTAGCTGTGATAAAGAGTCAATATCAAAACAAACCATAACGCCACCTTTAAAGGTTGTTGTATAATTTTCTTGATTTGCCACGTGAATTTTTTTATCTGTTATATTTTTGTTGTCAATTTTATAGTTTTATAATGGATAGTCCCAAAGCTTCCACATCGAGACTTAAACTTCAAGAAAAAAAAAACAAAATAGTTTATCTGTTTCGCTAAGATGATTTTGTGAGTGTCTCTTCAGTTCTAAGAATATATTTCAGCCAGACCTTGCGAAGTTCTACATTTTGGGTGGGTATAGTATGGTAGCTTACCTGTTGAAATAAAATATATGTTCACTAACTTTACTTTTACTTAAGCCTAGGACTAAAATGGTAAAGTGCCATGGTGTTATATTCCTTTTTTCCTTGGCCAGATTAAGTTGTTTTCTGATTACATAGTGATACGGCACATAATCGAGGTTTTACTCTTGACGGTGCCATATTGTAGTTTTCAAAAATTAATTTAAGAAATCGCCACTAACTCGCTATAAAAAACCTTTTAAGTAAAGACAACGCGCATAAACTTTGGAACAAGCAGACTACTAGGTCACGTGGCTCAAAACGTCACGAACAGGATGTTCCGTCCAAGGTTGTCTGCTTAGCCTGTATGCAGTACAGCTGCCACCCCTCTTTTCTCATTAGCCTATTAAAACTAAATATAGAGCCATTTCCAATATCTGGTTCGTTTTTATTTCCACATCGATATATAAATATATCGAGTGGCATTATTGCTATGTCCGAAATGTAGTAGTAGTAGTAGTAGAAGTAGTAGTAGTAGTAGTAGTAGTAGTAGTAGTAGTAGTAGTGGTAGTTGTTGTTGTCGTTGTTGTTGTAGTCTAATGCCGGGACAGAATTAGAGATGGCGCTAGCGCCGAGTGAACAAACATTTCGTTTAAACTGGACTCGGCGGGTTTCGATCCCCGGCCCTCTGTGCGCGAGACGGAAAGCTTTTTTTGGAAGATGGAAAGCTAACGCTCACGGCCGAAGATGAATAAATTATTTTGTTTTGGAAACTTTCTCCTGGTTCTCCTCTTATCCAGGGTAGGACATAAGGAACTAGTCATTGCATTTGACTACTAAAATAAATGCTCTGAATACTAAAATTAATCGAAATGGGGGCAAAAATGTACCTAAATATTCATTCATAATGGCGAATTTGGCGTATCATAAATCATCATTCATCAATCCCATTTGAGTTTTAAAAATCACAACATGCTTGTAGACCTTGTAGAAAATCAAGAGTCCAGAGAGTCTACTGCACCTCATACAAGTTCTGATTCAGAATCTCTATCTCAAATTAATTCGTCATTTGATGATACTAACAATGAAAAGATTTTTAACTTGTCAAAGAAAAAATTGGGATCGGTCAAATCATGTAACTCAAGTAATAATATACTCCTATTTTAATTCTGACGGGTAATGTTGGCTGTCCTTATTGTTTTTATGCCCCCACTAGTCAGTGACTACTAAAATAAATTAAGATAGGAGGCTCACTAGTCAGGCTGACTAGTTAAAGTAAAAAAAATGTAAATTACTCAATTAATGCGTTCTCGTTTCGCTACTTTATTTCTAAAACCAGGTATGTGAAACAATTAAGTTTTTGTAATGATCATTTAAATTTAAAAAGTTTCTATCACGATACCCATTAGGGCCCTCAGGGCCCCGTAACTTTTGGCAATTAAATTTGGAAATTGATTTCTTGGAAACCGCTCATATGTATATGATACGTCGATTCATCAGGTATTAAATTTTCTCGATAGCGATGCCCATTGGGGCCCATACATTTGGCTGATGTGGAACTAATATTACGGCTGGGCTGACTTGTTTATTTCGTGCTTTGTTAGTTATTTAATTTTTATCAATACTGCGAAATTTTATATTGGTTAAGTTTTATCTGTAATAGTTTTATTTATAATTGGACAGAGTGAGTATAATATATACTTAGGGTACTAAAGTGTTTTGATTTTTAAAGCTGAAATATTATGGCAAAAATAAATTTTATGTGCCTTTTTTGTAAACAATAATTTAATATTATTACAGATAATAATCAAATAGATAACATTTAATAAATATTCATTACATAATAAAGAAAAATAACAATATGAAGAAATAAATTCATTTGGCCGATATAAAATTTGAGGGTCAAAATTAAATAACTAACATAGCACGAAATAAAAAACTGACCAGATAATTTGGTAGAGTTAGATGGCTATGATTGTACGAATGGTAGTCTTTTGATTAAGTTCAGTGAAATACATGGTTTGCCTATTGGTAATCTTATGAATTGTTGTGTAGGTAAAGTCACACGGCATGGTCAAGATAGTTCCTCATCTATTGACTATGTTCTTTTTAGTGAAAAGCTAGTCCCTCTAGTTGAGGCTATTGAGATTGATGAGTGTGGCCAAAGAAGTTTGGGTAGTGACCACAACATGGTATCCATTCGTCTTAACACTAAAAAGGACGCTGGTATAGAAAGAAACACGACCATTGGACCAAAGAGAGTGTTCTGGGATTTTGAAGATCCTGAGCGTCTTAAAGCCTACTCTGAGGATATGGAGAACTGGGTGGACTCTTTGACTAGTGCTCCTACGTTTGTGGCGGCGGTTGAAGCTGCCATGGCGAAAAATCTGAAAGAAAAAGTCATTCGTGCGTCTCTCAAACACGGAGTTCCTCCCAAGAAGTGGTGGGACAATGAAGTCGATGATGCCATTAAGGCTAGAAAAGAAGCCTGCAGGGTTCACCGTGCAGATAAGAAGAGTGGTGAGTCGACTGACTTAGTCCTACAGAAATGGCAACATTATCTGAAACTTAAGAGATAATCTAAGGAGCTTATTGCTAAAAAGATCAAACAGGTCAACAGGCGCATTGAGAAGTCGATTTTAGACGCTGGGAAATCTCAAGAAAGATTGGAAGACCCTTTAGAATTAGAGGTGGCCTTGAAAAAGTTGGCGGGTGGAAAGGCAGCAGGCATTGATGGGCTGTATGCAGAGTCTATTATGGCGTTGAAACCCCTAGCAAAGGTTTGTATTTTGTTTCTGTTTAACGAAATTATACATCAAGATGATATTCCTGATAGCTGGAAAGAGTCACGTGTTATTATGGTTTTCAAAGGAAAAGGAAAGGCTGAGGAAGAACTCATTTCCTATCGTCCTATAGCAGTAACGTCGGTCTTCTACAAAGTGTATGCCATACTTTGGAAAGAATGCATTAGCAGCTGATTGAACTCTATCAGAAGCAGAAGCTCTCTCTATATTCTGCGTTTCTTGACCTTCACAAGGCGTACGACAGTGTCAATCATGATAAGTTGTGGAAAACGTTGCGTGGCTTCGGCTTTGTCCCTAGTGTCGTTCGCCAAATTCAAATACTGTACGCAGATAGCACGTATATCTACAGAGCCCAAGGTGTTACTACTGAGCCGTTGAGGTGTGGTGTTTGTTTGCGTCAGAGGTGTCCACTGTACTGTTCATTTCTTATATCAATGGCCTTGCGGTGAGTCTGTCTGAGTCGGGAGTTGGAGCTAAGATCGACAAGTGGAGAAGGATAAAGGTGCCTCAATAGAGTAGTGTCAGTGCTACATCACGCAACGTCACCCATGCTTTTTCCTATAGAGAAAAAAAACGCGCCTAAAATGGCGGCCATGGCCAAAGCTACGATGTGATACTACTCTATTGGCAAAGTGTTGATCCCTTGCTTACTGTTTGCAGATGACATTCTTCTTTTGGCGCATTCTGCGGTGGATTTACAGGAGCTGTTGGATAAATGTTCTGCTTATGCTGATTAAAAGGTGTTAAGGTTTAGCCAATAAAAAGTTTTGATGTTTGGTACGTCAAAGGAAGCTAGCTCGGTCCCCTTTACGTTGCAAAACGCCTCTTTGGAAGTGGTGTCTACGGTGGGCGGTCAAGAATATGGAGGATGGATCATATAACAAATACAGCGTATCTAGGACTTTGTGGAAAGCTGTGGCGGTACCCGCCATCGCGTATGCAAACGATGTTCTACCGTATTTTCGGGTCTCAGCCTTTGAATATGTTCAGAGAGAAGTTGGCCGTACTGTACTTTCGGTGGGCCCTTTCGCAGTTAAGGCTGCAATTAAAGGTGAAAGGGGTTGGAGCAGCATGGAGGAACGTGAAGCTACGAGTAAGCTGAAATACCTAGGGCGGCTGTTACTTATGCCGGCGTCCATGCTTCCTGGCATAGTTTTTAGATCGCTGAGGCTTCAAGGAGTTGAGACTAGGCTACTTAAGCGTATGGCACAGCTTGATCGTGTCTATGGCAATGGCACGACCCGGAATACAGCAAAGAACGAGAGAGAATGGGCTGCTGTAGTAGTGCGAGATGTTCATGAAGCGGCGGAGAGGCGTTGGCGTAATGATGTCAAAAGCAAGAATAGTCTGAAGCTCTACCAAGTGAAACAGAAGCCACAGACCGAAACGTGTTATGATGGTTCTTGGTGTAGTGGCCTCCTGTTCAACGCTAGAACGGGCTGCCTTCTGACGGGTGAAAGGCAACATCGGTTGTTTGGTTTTGACCCGGCCTGCAAGCTGTGCGGGACTGCCTCTGAATACGTCACCCATGTACTCTTTCCTTGTCCGGTTGGTGAAAGCGATGAAGATATCTTTGAATGGCGCGTGCGGCACTCGGAGATCTCTTTAGAAGAAGCCCTTGGATTGTCAGGAAATTTTCATCACTTGTACATAGTTAAATACATTCTGGTTACCTGATAAAGATAATTGGCGTCATGAAAATCCTTAGGAATATAAATATTTATTCGATATATATATATATTTATTATTGAATTCTGTAACTTGTATTTGTTATTTTCCAGTACTCTATATTTTATATTTTATTTTTGGTTTAATTTTGTGTATTTTTATTAAACCGTGCTCCCTTTAATTTGGTGACGCCGCACAGTGGGGCAAACTGAGCCCAAACCTGGCCAAAAGTCAAAAAAATAATTCGCGCGTATGAATTTTATTTTCGTTTATAATATTTCTTTATAAACCACCGCACAATTTACCGGTGTTTGATTTTTGACTGCAAAATTTTATTCTCCACCAGGCTCCTTAGAAGTAGTCTATTTTTTAAGAATTTTTTATTAGAATTAAGAGTTTTTGCATAATATTTGGAATACATTCAGATTTGATTTAAAAGGTAAAGATATTTTTTTGCAGTCTTTAGTTTTGGAAATATCAATACCAAGTAGATATCGATATTTTAGAGTTATGCAACTATAGTAGTAAAATTAATTAATTTTTATTAAAACTCTTATTACGTACATAAAGTGTTGTTTATTATTGTCATTTTAATTATGCAACTATTATACAAAGCCGCGTAGTTCAAATAGTGTGAATTCTGGAAAACGACGTTAAAGCAGAGCCTGAACGGATTGCGGATACTCCGTGAAAAATCCGATCCGTCCAATCCGTACGGTTACGGTTAAGTAATCCGTAGCAATGGACAAATTGGTCGGTTGTGGATTTTAACATCTTAAAATTTTACGGATTGGATTTTGCTTGGATTAATCTGATCCTAAACGGATTTAGATTTTCAAAACCCAATCCGTCCGTGATCCGTACACTTCGGATCCAATTCGTCCGCGGCCCTTTTTCTTCGGATATAATCCGTAAGCGTTCAAACGGTAAGAAATTTAATCCGAACCGTCCAATCCCACAATTAATATAACACGGAGTGGTCGGTTACGGTTTTTCACCTCTTAAAAATTAACGCATTGGATTTTGATGCGATGAATCCGATACTGAACAGATTCGGGTTTTCCAAATTCAATCCGTCCGTGGTCCGTTCACTTCGGATGCAACCGTAAGCGTTTTATGCGTAGTAAATATAATTCGAGCAGTCCAATACGAAGATAAAAACGCTTAATTTGTAGGAAAACGGACTAATATATGCGAATAAATGGATTGCTTGGTTAGTTACGGATTTTGACTTCTTACTCGTTATACGAAGGGGATTTTCTGTATGAATCTGAACTTGAATGGATTTGATTAATTAGCGGAGCGTAGACTGAATTTGTTCCTTGTCGAATAGTCAATGATTCACGTGTCGGTGTCATAGAATCTACGATACTCTGCATTAGTCCTGAACGTGAGTTACCGTTATAATTTAGAGCCACCGAGGGTTGTTTTGGTATGGCGATAATGGCAGTGCTTCCCGGGTCCAAATAATAACTGAGGAATTCGGAGAGTCTTTAGAGCGGCGTTGATATCAATTTATTCTTTTTACGTTTGAGATGCGTCCTCGTTTGCTCTTCAAGAGAAAACATCGCGTCCTTTGAGATTTTTCGCCTGTGATGTTTCTGGAAAAACATTTTGTTCTTCATGGTTTAGGAGAGAAAGCATCGAGGTAAGCATGATTTACGACTGAAAACATCGTGGTCATCATAGTTTACGATAGAATACATTTTGTTCATAGAGGCTTACGAAATATAGTAATCACGGTCACCGTATTTTACACGATAAAACATCATGATAATTGCGGGTTACGAGATAAATCACTGTGGTAACTGTGGTTTAAGCAATAAATGTCGTGGATATCGCTGTTTACGATAGAAAACTATTTGGTTATTATGGATAACGAAAGGAAAGATCGTTGTCGTGATTTAAAACATAAAATATCGTTGTCACTATCATTTAGGAGAGCATACATACACGTGATAGTATGTCGTGGTCACCGTGGATTACGATTGAAACGCTCAAGGTCATCGTGGTTTATGATAGAACCCTCAAGGTCATCGTGGTTTATGATAGAACCCTAAAGGTCATCGTGGTTAACGATAGAACCCTCAAAGTCATCGTGGTTTACGAGACTAAACATTCTGGTCATCGTAGTTTACGATATTATGTATCACGGACATATATACAAGAGTAAAAATCGTGGCTACCATAGTTCATGAGATAGTCTTACGAAAGAGAACATCATGGTGCTCCGTCTAGGGTCAATACGCGTGACTAGGGCCCCGATCCTATGAAGGATAGAAATTGGGCCGATTGGGCAATTCAGCATAAAAATTATAAAGTTTGGATGTCTCGAGGGAGGGGGGGGGGGTTCAATTCCAAAGTGTTGGAGGTCAAAATGACACGGCGCCGAGAGTCTACAGTCGTATAAACACCCCAATGTGCAGAACGGTATTCACGAGAGAAAACACCATAATTGCCACGAAATCGTGAGTTCTTACTCTATTTAGAAAGTTGGAGTTTCTACAAAGAATTTCCCTTTCCCCCTTCGCCCTGGGTCCCGCGGAGTTTTTCCCGCTTCCTACGCTGATTAACCCTGGATGTATAATTTCAAAGCCCTTATTTTAGGTGGTGACGTTTTGACTATTTTATAAAATGCCAATTTCACAAGATATGCTTTTTAGTATATACTAACTTTTTGGTCTAAAGCCCCGTTCACACTACAAGTAAATGGGCTACTTGATTGTATCCAATTAATTGAACGCAAGAACAGAAAAATTGAAACAATAGTTACAATTTTTTCTGATCACACTCCATGCCAGGTTCGTATAAAGGGGGTCAAAAGAGGTAATTGTCGCCAAGCGCCATAGAACTAAAACGGGAGGGGGCATACTTTTAAGTTAAAATAAAAATTCTGAAATTGAAAATAAAGGTATTTTAACCTCATTTAAATTACGGAAATGTTTTTGAAGCGAGGTATTATTGAACGCGAGACATTTTTGGGCTGGCGGAGTGGTTAAAGCTTTCAGCTCGCAGCAAGAGAAACCGGGTTCGATCCCAACTTGTGAAACTGACAATTGTGAGTGAAAACTCGGAACAACTCCTTTTGCGTTGAGTTTGCAAGTTATCTCCTTTCTTCGGTTTCCCATTCTATAAAAACCTGTTGGGGTTAACGGTAATAGCATAAGTTAATGATACCTCTAAGTAGACAAATGGCTATGCTGCCTATGGCGGATATGCTTGTCCAAATTGACCTATGTCTCTCCGTACTGCGTATCAAAGTAGCCTTAACATAGACTTGGAACTGCCGAAGCTGACGTTTCTTTAATCCCGTTTGGTGCAAGGCTAGCTTGAACTTCCCCAAAAGAGATAAATTTCGGTATTCCCTTAGAAAATTCGTTCCCCCCGCAGAGGACAAAGAACGTTTTTTTGCTACACTCTTTTTAGAAACGTTTACTGGGCGCCGCCATCATCGTACAGACAATCATCGAGCAAGCCCTCTACCACAGAAATTCCTTCCCCCCAAAACCGGTTTTTTCATCACCCTCCCCGTAGACTGTAAGGTAATGGCGGTCGATTGGGGAGGCGGATTTAAGTCTATAGTTTCATTCTCGACCGCACAGCGGCGCTGGGTCCGAGATATTTTTCAAAACTTTCATTTTCGCGGGAATCGGAGAGACAAGATTTGACATCACATTTTCTGGACAAAGATTCCACCTTGAAAGGGCTTATTTGTCTACTTAGAGGTATCATTAACTTATGGTAATAGTGAGTGTAGGGAGCTGTTCGCTCGCGTGCCATGAAGGGCTTGCCACCACCATCCTATACGCATTGTAACCCGGCCACCTGAATAGTTGATTTTATAAAATGTCTTTACGCTTGCCCAACTTGTTCAAATGTTGCCCGGGAATAGTTCAGCCAATGCCTAAGAATGAGTTCATAAGCTCTTTAGTGGGAAAGAAAACGGATCCACAGCTGAAGCGGGGAGGCAACATTTCAACAAGATGGCCAAGGTTATTTAGAACTATTAAAGGCTTTAAAAGTCGCTTGATGACTTAAAGGGAATATAACCTGCAAAGCAATCTTTATGGAAGACCCCTTCAATTTTTCAAATTTCGCTGTACAGTGGCGCCAAACATTTTTAAAGCGAAAGGCAAGAGCGGTCAGAGCTGCAAGCGTTGGTGTTCCACACCAAATACCTGAGGTTATATTCCCTTTAAGCCTAAGGTGGTGCTTTGGGTATTAGCCTAGCTGATTATTATTGTTTCGGCCGTGAGAGGCTGAGAGGGGAGCGCGAAATGTTTTTACTTTTTATCAAGTCGCATCGTCGCCATTGGTCTTTTTCGGGTTATAGTGTCTCAATGAGGCAACATTCGCAGTAAACGACGTTGCAGTTACGTTGCCGGTGTGATTAATAATGAACCATCGTACCTCGAATAGGAGAGTTTTGTTAAAAGTCATCAATAATTTAGTTGATTACCGTTTGTCGTAATTTGTAAAAGTAAGTAAGTAACTGTAAATTATAATTCGCAAAGCTTTCATTTTACTGTGAGGAAGTAGAGCCTTTTTTAAGATCCAATTTTCGATTGTTGTTATTGTTTTTTGGCTATTTGCTAAATTTGTGATGGTCATTGCGACGAGTAATAGCATGAGAAACATGATACCACTATGGGAAAATATTTAAGTAGATCTTTTCTTCACGGTGATGCCAAAAACAAAATTCCGAAATAGCGCTTCTCGGTAGCGGCACCTTGAATTAATAATCTATAGCAACTTCCGGGAATTTTACGTTCAATTTTGAATAACGCTATTTTAAAGCTTAATGCGTATTTAGCCACCTTAACTTCACAGATGGAATATTAACTTCAATTATTATTACTTTTTAAACTAATAGCTATTGTAATTAAAAAACGATTACTCTTAGTTACGAGGGGAAGGGGGAGTTCAAAAAGGGTATTTTTTGCGTTACGTAATTTATGAACAGCCCCAAAGTGGGAAAAACAAAACCCAAGTATTTCAATTAGCTAACATAAAACTGAGGTAATTCTGACCCTCTACGAATGCAAAATGAAAATCAACATTTTTACAATTAATTGTTACCATTAACTTTTGTGATGCGCAATATTAAAACTGTGGTGCATAATTGTGCGTAATTTGTGCGTTTGACTGGTTAACACGTTAATGTGAAAAGTACAAAGTAGGGTGGCTAGGGTAAAGTTACTCCCTTTAAAGTTGTTAATTCCTTCCGAGTATAGCCACTCTTACTCTTGAAGGTTGGGTAACGTGCCTTCGGAGACCTTAGAGTGAACTATACAATAATTATCCTATTATAATAAGTTACTAATATTTCTTAGATATTCCCACCAAGGGAAAATAATGCAACCTGGCAGCCACTGGGGGAAAAACTACAAATGACTAGCAGGCTAGCTGGGAGTTAACAACTCCCATACTATTTCCTGACTGCTTCTAACCACTGAATTAGTGGTGCGTAATGAGTGTTAAAATGAAAAGTGAAAATCGTACAATCATAAGTTGTATTTGTAATACATTAGATTTAAACGTTTATCTCATGGTCAACGTATTCACAGATAAGCCTTACTCTGTAACACCTCGAATCCGTAGCCGCTGAATTTGTTGACACTTCAATCCGTTTAAGAAAATTCAATATGTGGAAGGATAAGTAAAATGCGAAACTTTCCAATTCGTAGCCATTGTCCACGGATGGATTACATTTTTTAAAACCCAAATCCGTTCAGTGATCGTCTTGGTTTCATTCAACCAAATCCAAACCGTCAAATTGTAATCCGTAACTGACTAATCCATCCAATTATTCGGATGTATTCATACGTTATCCTATAGATTATATATTTTCACAGATTGGATTATTTTAAATTACGGATTGGATCCGAAGAGACCAACCACGAACGGATTGAATCCGAAGTGTACATACCACGGTCGGATTGGGTCCGACATGAATGGACCACGAACGGATCGGATTTGGAAAACCCGAATTCGTTCAGTATCGGATTCATCCAATTAAAATCCAATCCGTACATTTTTAAGAGGTGAAAATCCATAACTGACCAATTCGTCCAATTATTCGGATATATTCATCCGTAATCCTACGGATTGTATTTTTTTCCAGGTTGGATTATTTTGATAGTCGGATCGGACAGTTCGGATTAAATTACTTACGGATGCCACGCATACGAATTGTATCCGACGTAAACAGTTTATATAACTAAGATATTCCTTTTAGAATTAATGTGACTTTTAGTTATGAATTTAGGTAGATTAAGTTACAGTTTTTGATTTAAGTTCATGAATGTTCATTATTTATCACAATATCGATTAAAAATTTTGCCGATTTTTGCCTATATTTCTATTTTTTTCTACAGATTTTCAATAGATATATGAAATTAAAAAGGGTGTCCAATTGAAAAACGATCCATAGCGATAACATCAAAACCGTTTCCTGTACTAACTTCACATCATTTTTGTGGCACTTAAAACGTGTTGGGGGACAAATAAAAATGATAACATCGATGATCTTGAACCGTTTATTCAAGGTCCTTGAAAAATTATCTCGAGAACCGTTACATTTAGAAACTTCGTTCCAATTAGAAAGTTGTTCCTCACCATATTTTATGTCTGATTAACTTGAACCCGAATTCATTTGATCAATTGAAAGCAGAAAAATTTCACACTTAAAACCATGCAGTTGGTCAAGTAAATAATGCTAAACGGGCTACAGGAAAGTTATTATGAATCGGACATAACATATGTTCTGTTCACGAATATTCTATTTATTAAAATTTATGTTGAGAACCATAATGGATAATTAAAAAAAATCCAATTAGAAAAGTGTTCTTCGCCACATTTTATGCTAAATGGGTTTGATATGATTCAATTTGTAAAAAAGTAAGCCAATTATTCGAAAATTTATTTTCTTTACAGTTTGTCGATTCAACTTAAACTTTGCTAAGTCAATGGGAGAATTTATTTTATGTAATTTTTGGATTTATTAAATTTTTATCGTCAACAGTTTTACATTGTTTACTTGATGACCAACTTGTTTTTCGGCTTTCAATTGATCAAATGAATTCGGGCCAAGACATAAAATATGATGAGGAACAACGAAGTTTCTAAATCTAACGATTCTCGAATTAATTTTTCAATGACCTTGAAGACATGGTTCAAGGTCATCGATGTTATCATTTTTAATTGTCCCCCAACACTGCTAAGTGTCACAAAAAATTTAAATTAGTACAGGAAACGGTTTTTGAGATATTAATTTTGACCATATTTGGGCTCAGTTTGCCCCACTGTGCGCCGCCCCGATTTCAAGGGGTTGTACTTTGTACGGGTTTACCAATAAATCTTAAATCTCTTAAATCAAAGACTATATAAGCGATAGCTTAATTATATAGTCTTTGGTCCAGCTCCCACTACTGGAGGATTTTTAACCAATGAAAATTGGGAACGTCGCAAGGGGTGGGTGGCACGCGACTTAAAGAGCGCGCGGGATTTTTCAAAATTACAACCAGCCTTAATTAAATTGAAAACGGTTGAAACCAAAAATTAACCATGGCTTTACCGGTCGGTAAAGAAATATACAAAAATAAAGGTGCCATTAGTGAAAAGATGTCACAGGAAGTTCGCGACCAACTAAATCATGCCGACAATGTTTTAAGTTGGAAGTTATTTCGCAAGAGAGTTTTTAAGAGACTATCTAAGTCCCGGACGGCTTGTATGGGATTCATCCCA